>NC_134584.1:59405731-61805731 GCF_037038515.1 Microtus pennsylvanicus | reverse complement strand
GCAGCAAATGAGGCCAACAACCTCAAAATGTAAACAATATATAAGTATCTTGATCAGAGGTAAAAATAATATATAATGAAATATGAAAATATATCTTAAAATTTGTATCAATATGTTCTAAATAGAGGTAGAAACATGCATGCATAAAATCTGACAGAATAAATTTTCATAGGTGTATAAATATTGTAAACAGAAATAAATATATAATTTGACCTTGTATCAATATACAAAATTTATACCAATGTAAATTATCCATAAATAATAAATCACAAGTATTCGCCCTATTACCCACTATTATTATCCCTTTTCTATTTCTAAACCTATATAGTTTCCAACCAAACCCTCTAATCTACACAAGTAATAATCAACAACCCCTAAATGGTGTTTCCAACCTTGAGGACAAACTTTTTTGAGAAGAGAAGATGTTGTTTTCTAGAATTGCTTCCTGCTATTATGGGGGCAATCTTCTTTTTATGGGATCCTTCAAAAGTAAAGTTTCAAGATAACTGTCTTGTATATTTGCAAACAATTTCTGAGCTGTTGATAAGGCTTTTTCCTATCAACCCATATTTGGAGTTCTGGCCAGAACATCATGAGATGGTGTGCCATTACAACAGCTGTTTCCCCCACACCAGTCTTGCAGTAGCACTATCAGCATCATGGTGTCATCTCAACCAGATAGAGTTGCTGCTGTGGGGCCCCATCTTCTTCCTGGAAACTTCCGATATTACTGCAGGAAAAGGATCTGTAGGAAATGCCATTGCTCATCGTGGAAAACTTAAACATTATTTATATAGACATATATTCAATGAAGAATACAATATAGACAAAGTAGTCATGGAGAACGCAAAAATTTTTCTAAAGTTTTCATTCTGTCCCATACCAGATGGCTCCTTGAAATATACTGGTTGATTCAATTCAGAATTTTTTTCCATTATCCAATGTCTCTTTGGTTCCATTGTTCTTTTCTGATTAGTATTATGAAAATTGAAGGTTAATAAAGCATTATGAAATCAATTTCTGGGGGTATTTTCCATCCTTTCTGTTTGCTTAGAATATCCTTAATAGTTCAATTTGACCTTTCTGCATGACCTGTAGGATTATTTGATATACCTGTAATATGCTTTATATTATAGTAAGCAAAAACTGCTTCATTTTCTTAGATACATGTGCTGAACCATTGTTTGTCTTTATTTGTGCAGGAATACCTATAATTTCTAATAAATGTGTGATTACTGGGTCAGCCTTTTCTGAGCTCAAGGCAGTTGCCCATTGAAAATCTGAATAAGTGTCTATGATGTAGTACACATATTTTAATTTTCTAAATTCCATAAAGTGAAAGACATCAATCTGCCAGTTAGCATTCCTTTGAGTACCCTTTGGGTTACTCCCTGCAGGCAATGGGGTTAGGTTATAGAAAGAGCAATTAGGATATATCTTTATAATCTCCTTAGCTTGTTGTCATGTAATAGGAAACTCTTTCTTTAAACCATACTATTGACATGATATTCTTATGCTATTCTGATACCTGCAACACACTTCCAATCAATAATTGATCATTTTCTGCATTACTTTGTGCTAGAGAACCTTGCAAACCCATGAGATTGGATGTATGTTATGCATATAGGACAAAGCCTATTCCTGATTATGTCTTGCACCTGAATGAATAATAAAGTCAATTCTGTATCATCTGGTATAATTTCAGTGGTTTCAATATTCAAGAAAACTCTTTTTACATAGTGTGAATCAGTAAATATAAAGTTCTTTAAAATCCCTTAGTACCTTAAGAATTATAAGGGCTTTGTTCCACCTTACTTAATTCTTCTGATTTGTAGCCAGTGTTAACTGATTTATTTGCATCAGTATAAAATGTACAGGTTTCAGTTATTGGTGCATCATTTATGATTCAGGGAAGAATCCAATAAGTTATCTCTACAAAGTTAAGTCTATCACTTTTTGGGATAATTGCTATTCATTTATCCCCCAAAAGTAGTACAAGCTCTTTGACATGGTTCACTTGCATTCCATATATTTTTATTTCATCAGTAGTAAAAGGCACTATAATCTCTGTTGGGTCTATACCTGCTAATTGACAAAGTCTCAATTTTTCTTTTATATTTAAGTCAGAGACCTTTTCCACATAAGTTGTAATTTAATTTTAACTTTGTTTATATGGTAAAAAGATCCATTCTAAGATAACATAATTCAGGAGAAATTCTGGAAGTCAATATGACTAGAATACAAGTAAGATTTGGATTCACCCTATTACATGTGCCTCCTGTAATTTCTCCTCAACAATTGTCAGTTCCTTTTCTGCTTTAGCTGTTAATTCTCTGGGACTATTCAAGTCTTTATTTCCATCTAAGGGTTTGCTTAACTAAATTGTTAGATCAAGTGTTATCCCAAGAGCTGGTCACAAACTGGAAATGTCTCCTAACAATCTTTGAAAGCCTGGGATAAAACCGGACTCTCTGAACATAGCGGACAATGAGGACTACTGAGAACTCAAGAACAATGGCAATGGGTTTCTGATCCTACTGCACGCACTGGCTTTGTGGGAGCCTAGGCAGGTTGGATGCTCAACTTACTAGACCTGGATGGAGGTGGGGGTTCCTTGGACTTCCCACAGGACAGGGAACCCTGATTGCTTTTCGGGCTGGGGGGAGACTTAATTGGGGGAGGGGGAGGGAAATGGGAGGTGGTGGCGGGGAAGAGAAATCTTTAATAAATAAATAAATTAAAAAAAATCAAAAAAAAAAACAAAAAAAAAGAAAGTCATTAAAAGTCTTCCACCAGTATCTCCTAATTTGTACCTTTTGTGTTCTAACTTTTTTTGTAAACCTTTTCTGTAACCTAGTTAATTAACAGAATCTCCTCTTTGAATCTTTTCAGGAGCAATTTGTAATCCCCATTTAGGCAAAACTTTCATTACTTCTTCTTTCTAAATATTCGATTCTTTCTAAATATCTGCATTTGCATCAGATGACAAATGTTATCCATGTAATGGTAGATTATAGACTTAGGAAATTGCTTACATATTATTTCCAATGGTTAATTGACAAAGTATTGGTACAGGGTAAGGCTATTGAGCATTCCTTGTATGAGAACGGTCCATTGATATCTCCTAGAAGGCTGAGAGATGCCATCCATTTGGTAACAGAGAAGGCAAAGGAATTACATATTGTAGAGGGCCCATAGGTTAAATAATCTTGGTGATATCTCTAAGATCAATCACCATTCTCCATTTTCCAGACCTCTTTTTAATGAAAAATACAGGAGAATTCCAAGGGCTGGTAGATTCTTCAATATGGTGAGCATCTAGTTGCTCTTGTACCATTTGTTCTAAAGTCTGCAGCTTTTCTTCTGTTAGAGGCCACTGTTTAATACATATTGGTTTCTCAGTTAACTATTTCAAAGGCAGGACCATTAGTATCTATGAGGGTTTGTCAATTGCTTTGTGTTCTTGTACCATCTGAATGGCTAGTTACCTTTGTCTATAATATCTTCTAATATTTTCCTAAGAAACATAAGTTTTTTTGGGCTGCAGGATTGTTAATCTGAGTATTCCATTGCTGCAATTGGTCATCACCCCACAAATTCACTGCAATATTGGCTACCTATGGCCTCAGCCTTTCTCTATGTCCTTCTAGCCCTATGCATTTGACCCATCTTATGCTTTGTTTCTCTTGAGATAGGGTTCCAATTCCTAGGAAAGAAACATCTACCTCTCAAGGAGAACAATTTAGGTGCCAAGATTCTGGAGAAATGATACATTATCACCCATGTCTAGTAAGCCTTTAATAAAAATGCCATTTATATACACTCTTAACTTTGGTCTTTGATAATTCATAGAAGTCTGCCAGAATATATGTTTCCTATGTCCTACTGGAGTGTTCGATTCATTCTCCACATCTATTCCACCATCCATATCATCCAGACCAGTATGGTTTTTTACAGTAGGCACTGGATTTTTTTAAATTTTCCTGGTGAGACACATTCTCCACAGTAACTGGGAATGATTGGAAACTCTTTGTCATGGGGGCCTGCAAAAGGCTCCAATGAGTTTCATGAAGGTAGTGAGTTGCCTTGTCTGTCTTTTGTTGACCTACACCCATAAGTCCAATGTCTGTCTTTGCTATATCTCCAACATATACATGAAGGCTGAGTCCTCCTCTTCTTGCCATTCCCAAAGGAGACATTATTCCTATGAATTCCTTGTCTACAATCCCTTCTCAGATTCCCTATTCTACCACAACTAAAACATTTGATATTTTGACGTATCCTCATGCCATTAGAAATTACTTCTATCCAAGCTTCAGTACTATAGTCAAGTGTCTCAGTGTTCACTGTTTGCAAGATCTATTCATCCATTAGTGCTGATCTGACCTTTAAAGGCCCAAGGATATTTTTGCATTCTAAGTTTGCATTTTCAAAAGTCAAAGATTCAATTAGTATAAATCTAGCTTCTGGGTCTGTTACCCCAGTTTGAACAGCCTTAGTTATATTTGTAAAATGTCACTAAAGTGCTCTCTCTGAACCTGTTTAATGCTAATATGTGATTCAGTTCTCTTTCCTAGTTCCTGAATACTGTCCCAAGCATTTAAAGCTGCTGTGCTACATAGGAACAAGGGGTATTCATCGTAAATAGCCTGATCCTTAGGATCACAATAAGTCCCTTGCCCATATTTGATCTTGGGAAATCTCAAGTCCTTTTGCTTTTCACTGTTGCTCAAAAATTTTCACTTCTTCTCTTCAATAACACTTCCAAAGCAGCTGAGGTCCACTTTCTAGGACCATTGAGATCAATTGAATCCAATCTTTTGGCATTGTATTGTTACTTGAAGACCACATTTTGATCATTTCCCTAACAAAGGATGAATGTATTCCATAAAATACAATTTTTTATTTAATTTCCTTTAGATCAGTCATATGTATGAGCTCCCGTTTACATTCTTTGACTACCTTAGGGTATTTGGTGCCAGATACTCTTCCTGATGATATCATCAGAAAGGCAGGTAGAACTCTGGGGAAGCTATCCCAGAGTTTGGTATGTACTGATGAGGCTACATTTTGTCTTTGTACCTTCTGTCCCTGGTCATCAAATTCGATAAATTCCTCAATTTTTTCACATCTTTTTATCACTGTCTTTTGTAAAGTCTGGATCTCATGTCCAGTGTTCTGTTCTAAAGACCTCAGTGAGGATTCCAAAGTGTGAAATCTGTCCAGTAAAAATAATGTCTCATCCTTGGACATAATTTTTATAACATGTATAGTATCTTCCTCAACAGACATTCTCTCAGTCAATCTATCATAACCCTTTGACAGAGTCCAATTAGCATATTCAAAAGTATGAATTCTCTCAGGCAGTGTCTAAGCACCCTCTGTCATTGACTGGGTTTTGTTTGTCAAATTGGTTGTATCCTTCTCCAGAGTCTAAATTTCCCTTTTAGTATGCCATTTCTAAAATTGCTTCATTATTGGCCCTATTATCAAATCATGTTTTTAAGGAGAAAATATAAAGGACAAAGCTAATTCCCAGAATCAAATAGAAGGATGTAGGAGGGAATTCATAGAAATGTTGCATAATATCATATATGGTATAAGTAAAAAAGCTATTGAATTCCTGGATTGTTAAATTGTCCCCAATCTTACCCTCTTAAATTATAAATTTAATAATTTATATTTTAAATTATAAATCTTAACTGTGGTTGGGTTTGAGCTGGAGTAGGTGCAATAACCTTTACCTGCCACTAGGTGTTGCAGCACACTTGTAGCCATATGGGCGGTTTTAATCTGGTTTTAGTGTTAAATGCTAAAATAAAAAAATGCTCAAATTAAAAAAATTATGCAGTGTATATCACAGACTGTGTGCTCCACGGTAGTCCTTGACTGGTCAACAGCCACATGAGTGCAAACAGTGCAAGAAAGCAGGGAAGCCCATGTCCCACCTGAACTTCTGCGAGCACTGGAGAAACTGAACCCAGAAGGCAGGTGGCCAGGTACTCTGAGAAGTTTATTGAGAAAATATTAAGAACTGTAGCAAGGAACTATTCGGGGCTGGTGCATGGGAATTCTATAGCCAAATGAACTTTGTGAAGACCTGAGCCCCACGATTTCGGGCACCAACTGTAGAAGTTAACTCAATTTGGGGGAAAAAAAAACAGCCTAGCTAAAAGATAATACAATTATATTTTTATTTATTATAAGGGGGGAAAGTCACAAAACAGGAATGAAAAGTCCAAGCTCAGTAGTCCTCAAGGGTACCACGTGGGGGGGGGGGGCAAACCTGGGTCATGTTATGCTTTACTCCTGGTCCCAGAAAACCATACTCTAACTTGGTCCCTCCTCTTAAAGATAATTGGATAACAAGGCTTCCCCATCAACTTAGAGTGGAAGTTCTCACTTACAGTCATATTGCACAGCCTTCTACACACTTCTGCCTTTATCCACAAAATTAGTAAGAACACAGACTTAATTTCTTCTGTTTAATCTAATGAGAAGATTCTGTTTTATTGTGGCTGTAATTATATGTGATTTTTGTTCTACACTATCTTATAGTGAAGTTAAATGAACTACCATAAAACTACTCTTGCAATTTTATCGTTTTGATAAGTATTTTTCAATCACAGTTATTATCCTGATTACCAGTACTTATTTATCAGTACCAGAGAAGAGTGTTTTGTAATCATTTTATTTTTCTACAAAATGGTCTTTAAACACAGATATTATTTCTCTTTTATAAAGCAAGAATATGAATCTTTTAAGAGTTAATGAATTGACAAAGGCCACGTAACTGGGAGTTGTGAAGAATACAACATGAAGAGTGAAGGAACAAGAATGTAATTGGGAATAAAAAAAAAGGACAATGTGTTTAATGAGCATAATTTTAAAAGTCAGGGTTTTCTTGGTATTGTAGATCATGATGACAAACAAAAATCCAAGCTTCTCTAAGACGAAGAACAATTTTTTGTTTCCTAATATCTTTTATAGAATGAACAATTTTCAACTGAACTGTACCAACTAAATTAATAAATTCATAGTTCTGTTTTAGTATTACATTGATAATGTAGCTGTTCATTTCATTGAGACAGTCAGCTCCAAGCAAGAAGGAATATTAGTTAAATATTTGCATATTGTGTATATTAGAATGCATACATGTGTACTTAAATGAAGAATAACCACTGAGTAAATGAGGAATACTCAGAACTGGGTGTGCTATGGTGAGAGGACAAGCCCATGTCTGAGTACACTAAATTCAGAACTCAGTGTATTGAGGTTAGAAGCTAATCATGAATGTTTTTACATAATGGGAAAGTTGGCAGAGCATTGACAGTTATCACTGCCCTTCTATGCAAACATCAAGCAGCTGTCAGATGGGGGCCTGACATGGGTCAGTACTTACCACAGAAGGTCAGCTAGGCATCTGTCTTTCCTAAAGACATATCATGTTCCGATGACCCATGACATACTGAGAATTTCAACAACAACGCTCAGTTAAAATTCTAGCAAAAACCTAGATTATCTTTATCCTGGTTAGTAGATTTTTTTTTCTTTCTTTTGTATTTCAAATATTGATTTTACAAATGTCTGAAGAACCTCAAGTGCATAGATATATTTCCCTAAAGATATGATTGATAAAAACTACAAATATGATGAAAACAAAATAATTACACATAAGGAGTGATCATGTTGAAAAAAGATAATTTCTCTCTCCAGATCTTAACATGAAACTTTTGAATGTTGTCTAAGTTTCAAATGAAAGAAACAGGATAAAATATTACCATAACAGGATTCATAAGATTATCATTTTATGATAATCTTAAATAATATTAAACTCTCACTTATTTGACCGAAAGCATTGGATCAAAGGTATTTGCTCTTGAACCCTTTTTCATTAAGTAATTTTTAAATTTGCTCCCAAAGCTCCTAAAAGTAAAACTAAAAACAGAACCCAAAAGGGTGTTTAGATGCTGCTAGGACACATTGGATCACCATATTGTAAGAACAAAATTCACCACAACTTACACAGATTTTGTTGTATATGGCAGCATTCAGATCATTTTTCACATATTATTTCTTTAACATCTGACTTTATGAATGAAGAAACTATAAAGAAATTAAATAACTAGTCAAGGTGAGTGACTGGGTAACAGTGGAGGTAATTTCTTCTTTTTCTCTGACTACAAAATTCATGGTAAACAGTGCTGCAGTTTTTATGAGAAATAGCCCCCATAGACTCAGCTACTTGAATCCTTGGGCTATAATTGGATGAGTGTTTGGGAAAGATTAGGGATTGTGACCTTAGTGGATGAAGTGTGTCATGTGGAAAAGAAACAAAGAGACACACCTCATGGCCTTTTCTAAATATCCAATCACATCGTCACATCAGGAAACACAGTATATAGAAATTATACTTAAAAAAATACAATTTGTTTGCTTGTGAAGAGGAAGGCAACAGAATGAAAGAGTTCAAAGGGCCATAAATGATCAAAGTCATTATAGACATCTATGACATGTATAATTGAATCCTATCATTTTGAACAATAGCTAGGTAGCAATAAAATAAAGTTTTAAATTTTAGAAATTATAAAAAGGGTTTATAGGTTTGTGAATTAACCTCCTACATAAAAACACTGCATGGTGATCAACAAAATGTGAAAATAACTTTATGAAGACATGCTTTCCATTAATTCTGCAGAGATATTACACCATCCCAAAAAGATAAACAAAATAATATTAAACTAAATAACAAAATTTGGTCCTGGGTGTATTATTTCTGTTAAAATCGCTACTAAATATCTTGGAGAAAATATTTAAACTTATTTTTGCTATTCCTTATTCATAGGATATTTAAAAGAAACAAGCAGGAGTCTATGAAATATAAGTCATGATAAGAAGCTCTGATGCTCAGTTTGTACATTGAAGCTAGAAAATATTTGCAAGTCTCAAGGATATGTTAACTTTATATTATTAAACTATTTCTGTGAATCTCTATAATTTTTATTTTAACATTTTTGTATTTATTTTTAATGTTTATGATAAAAATTATTTTCATTGATGCTGACAATTAAATGGTTTAAAACTTTATTTTATTTAAATACATAGATATCAGAACATTGTCAGTACAAGATATAAAATTACATTATTTTATATTAATCATATTATATATATTTCATTTTCAATAAGTGGAAGGTAAGCAGTGCAATGTGTAACTATGAATGAATTATTCTAAAGCATACAGAGTTTAGGCATCATAGACATCAAGGAGCTTACAGTGTTTCCTTACACTAACCACTTAAGCATATGAATTCATTTCATTCAGATGCCACAGTATAAGAATAGCCTGATAGATCTAATTCTAAACATCAATTGAGCAATGCAGTTACTTATGCAATGAATACCTTCTCTAAAATACTATTATGTTTTTTATTGAAAGTAGAAAATTTATATTGTTTAAACATAGTTTAAAGTTTTTCTTTAAATGAAAATGAGTCAAATTCCTTTTCTGAAATGGCATTTACCATAACATATATTTATAACAATTAACATGTTGTGTTGCAATGCATCAATTGCGGTGTAAATATTTACTATAATGTACTTTTCACAGTATTATTATTTGAAAATATTCTAGGTTGCATGATCCTGTAGAAAACAAATGTGTTGGGCCTTCTTGCTAACTGTGGGAAGGCCCAGCAAATAAGAGATATCACTTCTGTAATTAGTTTATGTGACAAAGTGAATGGATTTTAGAGATATAATTAAGGCTTTTAGAGAGCAGACTTTAATCAAAAGAAAGATCCTGTTAGATGTCCTCTCCTAATCTGATAAGCTCACTTTAAAAGAACCAGAAGTCAAATAAAGAAGTGAATTGAAATGGCTGAGTCACTTTCTCCCTGGTTGAAGAGAAGTAAGCTGCCTAAATGTACAGACAGGAAACTGTAACCCTAGGCAAGCAGAAGCAACTTGGAAGAAGAAAGTTTGGATGAAAATAGCCTCTTCCTTAAGAAGACGTCACACCCTTGGAAGAAAATTGGATTTCAAACTAGAATGCTCATAAGCAGAACTGGGGAGCTTAAACTCAGCCTTTCAACTGTGAGCTAATGTGTTCACACTGATCTTAACTGTTTTCTTGTCATTTGTTATACAACAATGGAAAATTAACAGCGGCATGCACTGCAGTTCTACTGACCGGCAGCCAGAGGATTTTGTTTAGCACCCTTTGCATTACAGTAAGAAGTATCTGCAATGAAGCAAACTGAATGCCTAGACAGTCATTAAGACTTAAATGACCAGTCTTTTAACGTCCTGACATTGCCTATCTTCTCTAGATGTATTAAATAGTAAAATTAAATAATTGCAACTTTATTAACTCCCAGTCAAGTTCTTAAGAAGAGCAGGATAAAAAAAAAGGTAGCTGACATAAAAGCAGAGGTAGTGGTTGAGGAGATTATTCAGTGGGCAGAGGTATTTGTCTTATAAATGGGAGTGAGGTCTAGAGTTTGAAAGCCCAACATCCATTTTTTAAAAAGGAAACAAAAATAGAAAAAAATGTAAAGCATGGCCCCGGCAATTCTGAAGTATGCACGTGCTATCTGTTTATATTGAGTTTGATGGTCTGAGTTGATGAGGATGACTGATCAAGTTTCTTCCTCAAAACAATATTGGGCCTGACATTGAAGTTCAGTGAGTGAAGGTGCCTGGGTCTGAGATGGACAACCGGAGCCAGATCCCTGCTACTTACACAGTGTAAACAGAGAACAGCTCCTACAAGTTGTCCTCTTACTTCTCTCTCTCTCTCTCTCTCTCTCTCTCTCTCTCTCTCTCTCTCTCTCTCTCTCTCTCTCTCTCTCTCTCTCACACACACACACACACACACACACACACACCCCACACCATCTCCACACGGACTGGGGGGTAATTTAAAGTGATTTTTTTTTTAATTCAGACAGGCATGTTAGGAGGTAGAGACACTGTTCCAAAATCAAGCTAGCTATCTACCTTATTATAAATTGGAGTTCAATGTCCAGGTAAAAAACCCTGCCTCATTACATGAGATAAGGAGATATGAAAAAAAGACATGACACATCAACCTTTGGAATCCATACACATGCACATATGTACCTATGCATTTCCCCATATACATACCCCCATTCACGTGCTAACACATGAATACAAACGAACCAAGAACAAGTCATGGGAAGTCTATAATTGACAAATCAATACTTCAAGTCACATTCTAAATTTTGTCTTCAAATACTGAGCATCAGTTTAACTTCATTTCCAAATTTCTCAACCTAGGCAATATATCATTAAATACATTGATTTAAAAACTCTCAGTTAAACTATGCCAACCAACTTTTATGTCCTTATGGGGCTGATGATATACAGGGGACAAGCAGTGTGTATGATCTGTATGACTTATAAGCTGTGCTGGGAAAACATATTCATCTTTCAGAATTTCCAATCACTATAATATTTCTGACTGACTCACAGTTGGGGATTATTTTATGTGTGATGTTTTTGATGTTCAAGCTAACTTTTAAGGTACCTTTGAATTATGCAGCAATATGTATTTCTAGATTCTTTTGTAAGTTAAAGTTGTTAAGTCAAATATTATTTCTCTGTAGAGTTCTCAGAAGTGTAGTTCTGAAGGAGGAAAATGGACACAGAATAATTCTACACCATGGAAATTACAAGCACAGTTCTTAAATCTCCATAATCTTAGTATGAATAATATATGAATACATTTTAAAATAATCTCAGGCAAATCTAAGATTTAATTGGAAAATCTGTTTTAAAGTCATAGTAAATTATCCAAAGTGAAAATGAAACTCAAATTAAAAAAGTAAATTTAATTTAGATAAGAATAAATGTCTGTCAAATTATTTTTACCTATGAGGGTAAGTACTTTTGGACATCATCATAAGTGACCAGCCTTTGGTACCTTCCTTTAATTCAAGAACTGGCGTTACTTTACAATGCTTATATCCTTCCCCAGTGGCAACACCAGGAGATAGATACTACATATGTTCTCTTAAAAGACAGTGACTAATAGGAAAGAAATTCTTAATGCAATGATTACCTTACCAAAAAGTGGAAATAAGAGAGGAAAAATAAAGGGCTAATGAAGAAATGTGTTCATATTTAGATGAGCAGATGAGACATGGAAAGAAAGAAAGAAAAAAAGAAAGAAAGAAAAGCATAGAGAAAGTAAGGAAAGAATGAGGGAAGGAAGAGAGGAAGGAAGGAGGACAAGTCATTAGAAGTCTTTGGTATAATCCATTTTTCTGCAGAATAAAATAATACCCAACCCTTAATAACTGCTTATTAATAGACTAAGCTCTTCAAAATAAGGATAATCTATATTTGATCAATCTATACAATAGGAAATTCAAAAAAATATATTCATGAGGTTGTGTCATATACTTCTGTTACGTGAACAATTCAAATTGCAAGGTATTCTTGTTCTGTTCTATAAGAACAACAAAAATGTCTCGGTGTTCTAGTGTTCTGGGTGCCAGGAAAACTGCAGTTCTAAGGAAGAATTCCTCCTCAATGTATTGCTTATGTAGTGAGACAAATCCTATTTGTGAGGGCTTCACTTTCATGATTTGAATGTTCCCCAAAACCAAGATTTTTAATTTAATCACAATTTAAAGTAGGATGTCATCATAGAAATTTATTTTTAGTGGAGTCAAAACATTCATTCCATAGGACATAATCACATAAGCAACCAGTTCTTAGATGGGTGGTACCTAAGAAAATATTTTGTTCTGAATTAAAATTTACCAACAGAGAATGGGATGACTGCATTTGAAAAGATACTTAAATTTTCCTATTTACAGAGCTTATAAAAGGAAACACCAGCATCAGTCAGAAGGTATGTTGATAGAGAGGCCAATGTGATCAAAAGATTGCATTGTGGATTCCATGCATTGTGGAAAGAATGGACTCCATGAATGTGGAGAGAATGAGTAATATCCAGGAAGCAAGTTTCAGGTAACTAATTAAGTAATTTGGTAGACTATGGACATGAACTTTTGGTACCTGGCATTGGTGCCTTCTGAGCAGGGTATATTGTGAAAGTCTGCAGAGTAACTGCACATTCGAACTCCAGACTAGTGTGCATGCATATGAAAGCTATGTTTGCAGCTATATTCTTTGGTAAATTGACTAATTTGGGGGAACAGTTTTTACAGCCTATGCAAGGAGTCAAGTTGTTAAACATACTGTATAGAAACTAGAAATATGGTTATTAACATATGTTTACTAAAGTAAAATAGTTTTCTATATAAAGTAGGAAGCATAAAGAGCCCTTTTCTGCCATGGATAATCTTCTTACAGTTTTATACATACATACATACATACATACATACATACATACATATAAACAGACAGATATGCATACTTACACACACACAAACACACACACACATATGCAGAGTTATAGTTACTTTATTTCAACCTATAATTAAAACAGACTTGTGAAACTGGAAAACATATCCTTTAACATTAGAATAAAATAAAAATTATCCCATGAAAAGAAAGTAGAAGTTGCTTTCATGTTACCACTCTTGAAATTCATCATATAAAACACCCAAATAGGGCACACAGCTAATGTTTTGTATTGTGTATTTTATTATTTGGGAAGAAAATAGAAAGGAATGGCTGGGGAATATGTATTACTATTGTAGAGGTCCTGGGTTCACTTTCAAGGATCATGTTGCTTGGTTCATAGCTACCTAAAACTATTGTTCCAGGTTATTTTATGACCCAAACAGGGACTTGCACGTGCATATCCTTAAACACACACACACACACACACACACACACACACACACATACGAGATAAGAGAAGGAGAGAGAGTTAGAGATAGGTGAGTTTAAGAAAGAGTTGGAAAAGATGGAGAGATAGAGACAGATAGAGACAAACAGAGAATAAATCTTTAAAGTACAAATGATTTTGTCTAAAAGCTCATCTTGAAACATTTGTGACATCTACTCATTTGATACTAAGATGCCCTTCCAAAATTTACAACTTTTAAATAATTGTCACAATGAACAAAATTGTATCATTTATTAAGATATCTGTCCAAACCACAATAATTGCTGAATTTACAAATCATTGCTCTTTATAAACTCTACCTAAAATTTAATCTGAAAAATACTAACCTTATTCTGGTTTTGTTTGCTTGCTTATCCAATTTTATTTTGGTTTTGGTTTTCACAGTCTATGTTATAATAATTTTTAGGACTCAGTTCTGGTTAACTTTCACTGGAATCTTTTTAAGTCCTGAATTCATTAGATTCCACATTGTAGTCTCTGATTCTGTTTTTTTTTCTACCACAAAAGTTGTCTAATGAGGTGTAAAACTGGATACTTCTGGATCATAACAGTTTATCATGTGATCCAAGTTTTTATCTGTGTCTGTCTGTGTATCTCTCCTTTCTTCATTCCCTCACTACCCAGTCAGGTCATGTCTCAACCATGTTGGGTACAGCAATTAGCAAGCACTTGATTGATTCATGCTAATTATTAATCTTTCTTCATTTCTTCCTGACACCTCAAAAGTCTTGAGGAACGTATACAAGTACCCAGAGTAATTCACCCACAAGTGGGAAAGCTGTAATTACCATGCATGTCTTTGACACTCTGCAGAGCAAAACATAGACTGCTTGAAATCAGACATTTAGTTTGTGTGTGTTCCCAGTGGTTACTTTTATGAGGTTCTGCTATTTTTCTTCATCCCATTTATGGCCATACCATAAATATATCATAACTACAAATATCACATAATGTAACTCTTTGGTCCTGTTTTCAGAGTCCTTTTGCTTGAAGGTTTATAAATTTAGTCAATTCCCCTGCAAATTTAATGATTTCATTTTTCTTCAGATCTGAATAATATTCTATTTTTACATATACCAAATTTCATTATCATTATCAGTTCATCTGTAAATGGATTTCTAGGTTGGATCCATTTTCTTGCTATGGTAAATAAAGCAACAATAAACATGGTCGTGTATATATTTCATAATGAAATATAAAGTTTTCTGAAATTGGAATAATGCAGTTGTTTCTTTTCTCTTTTGCAGTCTATAAGTTATTAAATGTGTAACTGACGATGATAGTGTGGAAAGCCTAAAATTCACAGTTCCCAAGTGACTACTCCACCTGTAGAAAACCTCGCTGCGATGTATAGAGAGGGTGTGGGACCAAACAAGTGCGTGGTTGAGTGGATAGGTTACTAGCTGTCTGATGTCTTTACTTGAGTTCATTACAATAAAATTATTTTTAACTATGAAAAAAGGATGAAGTAACTGATGGAAACAGATGTAGAGATTCACAGCCAAATATTAGGCAAAGCTCAGGGAATCCTGAGGAAGAAGAGGGAAGGCTTGTAGGAGACAGAAGAATCAAGGACACCACAAGAAAATTCACAAGGTCTACTAACCTGAACTCACAGGGGCTCAAAGAGACTGAACAGATAATCAAGGAGTCTGCATGGGACTGACCTAGGCCCTCTGCATGTGTTACGGTTGTGTAGCTTGGTATTCTGAACAGTGAGAGCAGGGTTGTCTGTAAGTCTTTTTCCTGCTTTGGGGACCCTTTTTATCCTACTGCATTGCCTCATCAAGACTTAATAGGTGCCTAGTCTTATTGTAACTTGATTTGCCAAATTTGGTTAATATCCTTGTGAGGCTTGCCCTTTCCTGAAAAGAAATGAGGAGCTGATGGAGGGAGGACGGCAGGGGATGTACTAGGAGGAGAAGAGGGAGGGGAAACTGTGGTCTAGATGTAATATATGAAAAAAACTAAAGTTCTTATAAAAAAGATGAAAATTTCTTGATAACAGATGTTTTTATTGTCATTTATTTTATTAATATATATTTAAATTATTTCCATTTTATAGTGTTTACAGAAAAGGCAAATTCCTTCAGAGTTCCATCCTCTTGGGTACTGTAATAAGCATTATGAAGCTGAAGGCTTGATTTTCTTAGCAAGTCATGTAGTTGATTCAAATTTGCTACAGGGAATTGAAGAACAGTTAAGAGAGGTGGGTTCGAGGCTAGTAGAAGCTCTGTAACTCACAATTTAAAATAATGGCTTTTAATTTTCCCAAAAATAGTGTACAATGGCATAATCGGACCATCATGATTCATTCTTTGCTTCTCCCACTGGCAAATCTCATTTTGGTTGACTCAGTTGTTCCCTATGCATCTTGGAAAGCAAAACAAAGGATTCAAATGCTTTTTATAACTTTACCTTAATGTCTTGTTTCCATCAGGGTATGCTTTAACCCAGAGAGCTAATCAGTCCACCCACCACTTGCAGTGCCACAGAAGAAAGACTTACAACCACCTCTGAGCAATGCAGAAGGCCATTAATGCATTTCCTCCCATGTTGATAGCTAGACATGATGCTGCCACTCCACTCATGACCATAATTCTACTATTAACAAAAATGTGTTACGTAACTATCTTATTTACCAGTCCATTCAAATATTGAAAAATAATAGAAACATGCCCCAGGCAATACTGAAGCATACATGGGCAGCCCATTTATATAGGGTTTCATGGTCTGAGTAGATGAGGATGACAGAACATGTCTTTTCCTCAAGAATCCTGCAACCTTATTGGTTAGTTTTCTATCAGCTTGGGAACACCGGACATCTTTAATTAAACCTCCTCATCTAGTTAATAAAAATAATGTCAAATTCAAATTTATACAATGAAATCTCATGACCTTTCAAATGTAAATATTGTAAAATATTGTGTTACATTCATTCATGCTGTGGAATATTTGTTTAATGATGTAAAGATGTATTACATTCTTTTATGTTTAATTCTGTAAAACTATGTTACTCTGTCTTTCAAAAGTACTTGATTGGGCTAATAAAGAACTGAACAGCAAGTAGCTAGGCAGGAGAGGGATAAGTGGAGTTGCCAGGAAGAGAGAATAAACAGGAGGAGAAATCTAGGATTGAGAGAGAAGAGCAAAGTGGGAGGAGCAAGAAAAGGAGAAAGAAAGAAAGAAAGAAAGAAAGAAAGAAAGAAAGAAAGAAAGAAAGAAAGAAAGAAAGAAAGACACCTGTGTCCATGCATCCCAGCCATGGAGTAAGAAGGAAGGAAAGGTAGAGACTAAAGAAAGGTAAAAATTTCAGAGGCAAAATGTAGTTAAGAGAAATGGGATAATTTAAATTAGAAAATCTATCTTTAAAAAAGCTAAGGAAAGACCAGTCATTTAGATGTAAAAATAAAATCATGTATTCATTTGGGTGCAAGTGGCAGGCCTAGAAAAGTTAAAAAATATCAAATACATTTGGCATAACAACATAAGGCTCGAATTACCAAGTAGGACCCGAAAAAACTGAAAATAAAGACAGGACTCCTTTAAGAAACACTGTTGTTCAGCAGCAGCACTAAGTTTAAAATGCCTGCCACAGTGAATGGCACCTGCATCCTAGAGCTGGGAGGTTCAAAGTAGTCACATACCTCAGACCTCAGGAGAAGGCAAAGCCAGATAATAAGACCATGGTGGAGGTCCCAGCCACTCTACTTAGTAGTATTTTGCTCATGCACACAAAAGAGATGAGAGATAAGCAGTAAAAGAGATCCAGACAAGAAGAAAAACTCTAAAGAAGTTACAGTGTGCTTAAAATGTGTGTAGGCTTAAGAAAGGAAAGAGAAAGAATATAAACATTCATACAAAAGAGTAACTAGTTTAAAACAATAAAATAAAATCTTCGAAAAGAAAAAAATAATAAAAAAAGAAAAAGTCACATAATGAAAAAAATGTATAGGGAATTAGGATTCTATGTAGTATTGTGCTGATTTTGGATTTTTTGATTGCTGATAAGCAAATGATAGTTGCTAAGACACATGGGACTAAACAAGGGACCTTTGAAATAAACTGCCCTATATACTTTAGGAATGTCTTAACTTTAAAATGGAAATCAAAAAATGTATTTTGTTAAATGGAAGTCAAGAATGCTTTGGGGAAGAGATTATGCTTTTGCTTCCATAGAAAACAAGATACTGTGGATTCCTCCCAGATGAATATGGATCATGTTTAATCTTGGTAGACCTCCTAAATCTAAAACGTGATATATAACAACAATGGTTACAGCTGGTCTTCCTATGATTTGGTATTATCTCAATTTTAGTGGTCAGGGACCACTAAAGATGCCTTTGGCCACAGACAACAGGAAGCAGTCTAGAGAAGATGATGCCCATATTCCCATGAGATGGTGAAGGTGGTTGTTGATTGTATGGTAAGTTATAGATGTTTGTCATCATTTAGGGGAATATAGGAATATAGGATAAAAACATTCTTAATAACAGGTATTTTGCATTGGCATGAATTTTAGTACAGTGTAGAAATAACATTATTTTTGCTATATTGAATATATGTTTCTATTCTTATTTGGAGTTTTAGCTTATGCAGCTCATTTTAAAATGTAATATATAATTAAGAAATAAGGCTAGTAGGTAATCTATAATAATCAATTGTAGTAGCATACATATCTTTTAAAGTTTGAATAGATATATTTTAGACAGATACATGATTTTTCAAGCAGTTTAAGGACCTACAGAGTATGACATTTAAGATGCTTGATAACATAAAGATTATCATGGCAATGAGCTATATCTATACCTGGTGGTAAGAATTTGCTTCATAAGAGGATAGTGGGCATCAAAAATATTATATATGGAGTTTTTCTTTAGTTTTAGAGTCCTTTTAATGTGGCAAGGCTAACCATTTGGGCAAGGATCTTTTTTTGGCTTGGCTACAGACGGTTTACTCTACAGACTAAACAAGCAGGACACAGGTAAAAGACTGCTGAATTTTGCCAAGACAAGGAAGGACAGATCTTCAAGATTCCTGCTTCATAGAAAAGTCTGCCAGATATTCTGTAGGACACAAGAAAAAGCAACTGATGAACTTTAACAATATAAGATAGGACAGTCATTCAAAAATCCTGCTTCACTGAAAATTCTTCTAAATATTCTATGCTTGTAGGCTAAAAATGGATACTTCAAGATTGCCAAAGGAACTTTGGCTGACTATCCAGATAGTCAGATGTCTCTGTTCTTACGTGATTTAACATCCACCTAGGCCCTTTGAGGGAATTAAATCCTAAATAGAATTACTGTTTTCATTAATTATAATAGAAAGTAATGTAGGTATAAAACTTTGGAAGCATTTAGATAAGATAGATAATGGAGTATTTTCTCTTGATTTGACAACTACAAATGGACTAATTATTGTAAGTGTAATTTTTAATTGATAACTATTTTTATGTATATAGTTTCACTATGTTGAAGTTAAAATATTTCATTTTTATTTAAATAAAAGAGAGAAACTTTGTGAAATCTGATTTTAAAATGTGTCACATTCATTTATGCTGTAAGATATTTGTTTTATGATGCAAAGATGTGCTGCATTCTTTTACGTTACATTTGTTCAACTCTGTAAAACTGTTTTACTCTGCTTGTCTAAAATATCTGATTGGTCTAATGAAGTACTGAACAACCAGTAGTTAGGCAGTAGATGGACAGGCAGGGCTGTCAGGTAGAGAAAATATATAGGAAAGAAATATAGGACTGAGAATAAAGAGCAAAGAAGGCAGAGAAAGAAAAGGAGGAGAGGAGGATGCCAGGGTTAGACACGCAGTCACCCAGTCAGTCATGGAATGAGAAGGGAAGAAAGATACATAGAATAAAGAAAAAGAAAATAGCAGAGGTGAAGGATAAAGAGAAATCGGACAATTTACGTTAGAATAGCTGTCCAGAAACAGACCAAGCTAAGGCTGGTCATGCATAAGTAAGAATAAGTCTCCATGTATATATTTGGTGCTGGGTGACAGGCCTCCAAAGAGTTGGAAAGAAAAGAAAAGAAAAGAAAAGAAGAAAACCCACTGTATTTAAATCTGAAGCAGATTAGGTATCAGGTCTTAATAGATCTGATTTCAGCTGAAGATTATTTCTGTATTTTGTTTCACAGGGTGCTGACTGAGGCAAGAAATCAAGAGAAGGAGAAAGACAAAGAGAGAGACAGAGGGAAAGACAGAAGGAGAGGGATAGACAGAGACAGTGAGAAAGGGAGAGAGGTATGGAGGAGAGAGACAAAGCGAGGGGGGAGAGAGTGAGAAGAGGGGGGAAAGAGAGAAACAGAGAGAGACAGTGAGAGATGGAGAGAGAGAAAGGGATCTATTCTCTTCTTGCTTTTTCAAGGAAACAAATTTTATCAGTAGGGCACCACCCTCACCTCATGACTGATCAAAATGTACTCACTTCCTTAAGTCCCTTCATGTAGACACTAAAACATATTGAGGAGTTTCTGTCGACAATAGTTGAGTGAGGAGGTGCACATATGTCAGTTTCAGAATGTATTGTATCTACGAGATGGAAAGGCTGCGAGGGTGGAGTATGGTTTTGTACAAAAATATAAAATTCTTCTTTGTTCAGTAATGTGGAGATAACATGAAGACAGCCAAGATAAAATACTTAAGCTATGGATATTGAAATATATCAAATATCAGACTTCTTCACTCCAGCTCTCAAGAGAGGATGAGCTGGGTGAGTTTTGCTTATAGGATGACAGGTGTTAATTTATGAGCCAGTGATTGTACAGTAAGACTTTCCTATTACTGGAATAATTTCACTTTTTAATAGTGTATTTCTGTCACAAAGAAATATGGTGTTTTTCTAAGGACAGGGATTTTTAGAAAAAAATATTATGAAGAGTAAAGATCCTTGAGAAGTTATATTTAAGAAAGAAATAATGGACAAGATCCAGAACCCAAGTGAAAAATGTTAGCGTGAGAAGACAAATGCCCTGTACAGCCTATTAAAACACATCAAAGATAATCAGATTAGTATCTGAATGCTTCAAATCTATACCTTGCAAACTTTGTATATGCAGTGGAGATTTCCCTTTTAAAATAAAAATTATTGTTTGTGTTCATTAGGCATACATGCATCTAATTATGGAAATTACAGAAAAAATGTTTGACCTATATGTGTAAAGTACTCCAAATATAGAGTCTACACCCTATAGCTTGCAGGTGCTTAGTAGGTACCTATTCAGTAGATGTGTGAATGCATACATGCCTTTTTACTTTTGAAAATTAGTTTAAAATGTATGAAAACATGGGTTTTCATAAATGGCTATTTATAGTTGATTCTCTCAATCATCCCCATCTTCCTGACCCCCCTTCTCCATACTCTTTGATTCCAGGTATTATCTCTTTATGATGTTCTCTTGTATTCCTTATTCTCACTATGGGTCTCGGTTTGTTTTTCCAGTTACATGGATATCTTCCTAGTCTCCTATCCTTATTTACTACCACCTGGATATGTACATTCATGAGAAGATCTATATACTGGAGAGAACAAACATGTTTGACTTTCTGAACTTTAGTTACATCAGTTAATGTTTCTGAGTTCCATTCAATTCCATATGAAATTTCCAAACTTCATCTTTCTGTATGCCAATTGGTTATGTGTATCATATTTCAATATTAATGTTTTAATGGATATTTATGTTAACTCTACTTTTTGCTGTTGTGAAATAAATGCATCAACAAATATAGATGTGTAAGATACCTCTGGTATCTGTCCAGGGGTATAGCTAAGTCATGCAGAAATTCTTTTACAGTTTGGAGAAGTTTTCACATTGATTGCCAAAGCAGCTGTATTAGCTTATACCCCCACGAAGTATGGATAAGGTTTCCTCTTTTCTCACATCCTGTTGTCATTGATTGTTCTTGGTTTTCTTGATGGTGGCCCTAATAACTGAAGTCATAGACTTCCAAAATCTTTCATTTGCATTTTTATGACTAGAGTAGAACAATTTAATAATATAGATACAGAATAATTTAAGAATATACATTGACCATTTTATTTTGTCTTTAGGAAATTGTCTGTTTAGACAATTTTCCTATTACTGTCTGAAAGTATGGAAATTTTTTCCAGGGAAGACTATTTTTCAGTTTGTTTCCTTTTATAAAACATTTTTAAAGTACCTAACCATGGTTAACTCCCATTCTACAGGCTGCCTGATTATTCTGCTAATACTTTATTATATTTATGTACAAAAATTTAACAAATTCATGTTATCTCATTTGTCAGTTCTTGGGTATATATTATGTTATTGCTGCTATTTTCGGAAACATTTGCTTATACCAATGTCCTGAAGAGTTTTTCCTGTTCCCTTTTAAGGAATTTTCCAGTTGGAAATTAAGGTCATTGATCCAGTTTAAATTGATTTCTATGTAGGGTGAGTGATATAGACCTATTTTTTCCACAGGTAGATAATTCAGTTTTACCAAAAACATTTGCTGAAACTAAAGGGCAATCACAGCACTAATCTATGATTATAAACATCTAACATATTTGCAAGGCAATTTGACAATATGATGTTTTAGCAGAATAGTCATAGATTCACCTAGGACATACAACTTCCCTGCAACAGATTCTAAACCTGGTAAATAGAATTAAGCATGAGTTCCTTTCCATATAATGATCTTCAACTCAAACCAGTAAGCAATTGATTATGCAACATGCCATTAGAGGACTAACTATACATCTTGGCAGTTATATTATTTTCTGTTGTTTGTGAGATTCATCAAAGAACTTCTTACTTCAGTAGGTAAAAGCTAATGAAGAAACCCATAACCAGCCAAGATGCATGGAATAAGTAATGATGGACCTAGTCGTTAAATTTGGCAGTTTTTTTCAACAGCTTCAAGGCTCAGAAACCAGTATGAAAGAGGGAGTATAAAAAAAAGGAGACAAAATTGGAAGAATATATATCAAAAAGACATCTGGAAATGATGTAGCCGTTGTGTTCACAAATTTACTGAAAATGTGACTTTCTTCAAAAGATCTGAAAAAAAGTTGAACTAAGATGTCATTAGGTCTCATGTCTCCTGAGAATTTATTGACAATTAAAGGTTTCTGGGTGAAGGGAGTTGTCTCTTTAAGCCTCCTTAAAGCCTATTATATATAATAATCTGGTTTTTTCTTCAACTTAAGTTATTATCTTTATTACTCTGGCATTGAGGAGTTGTCAATATACAATGCTGTATCACATTTTTGTAGGGATTTTAGTAATTATTATTGTTGTGTTTGTGCATCTTTTGAGATATTTATATCCTCTATTTTGTAACTTCTTTACTTTGAAACTGCTTTTGTTTGCTTGTTTTGTTTTGTTTGAGTCTTTTAAGGACATGCTTTGCTTGAATTTGTGTTCAGGAAAAGTCAAATGTAGTACCTATAATCATTTGACAAAATCTCTTTGATACCAGCAGAGGAAGGTCCTTCTCTCTTGACTTTGCCGCACTGTGAATGATGTACACAAGAATCTTAGGGTGCTGGCTGTTGGTATCCTGGTTCATAAGCTAGTGACAGAGTTCTCTTGTTCAGCATTACCTGGTGTGAGGTTCCTGAGAATGCAATTCACAAGTAGTCTTCATTTATTAAGAGCCTTTTATAAGCTCTTATAAGCTTTTATAAGCCCAAATTTGTCTGCTGTAGTGACTGCTTTCTCTTCTTTAATTCCAGTCATCAACTCTTAGGTCTTCATTTTTGATCCTCAGCCCCTTAAGCTCAGCATGTTTCTAGAGGAATGTAGGCTTGTCCACAGTGTGGATGCCTAGTGTTTCACTGAACAACTGCATTTTAATTTCCTATGTTTTTAAATTATCTTGGGAGAAGTTATGAATTTATCTTTCTTGCAAAGTGTACAGATCATTTAAGGTAAAATGTTCAGTTTCTTCAACCATGTAATTAACAATACTATTCAATTTTAAGATATTTTTCCCTCAGACCATAACTTTGTATGTAATTTTCCATTCTTTTGTAAAGTTACGTGTCCTGTGAAATCAAAAATTAATCATTTTCACAAATGCCACCCATGAAAAGGTAGTCACAGACCACATGAGAATTAAAATAGATTATTTGTATATTTTTTTGCAATATATTTTATTCATTATTTAGTTAAAAATAGATTTTAATGTTACTTTGCACAGTTAAATTCTGTTGGAGATTTACTACAAATATGTAAAAAAGCGATTTCCAACACTCATGAATAATTCAGAATTTCTTTTCACAAATCCATATACGTTTTCTCTCTAGAATTTGAAATTTCAGACTAGAAGAATCTCTGTAGACTCTGATGTCTCTAGAATGGTAAATTAGATGTTTTAGAATGAAGGTGCCCGTATGTATGAATATGAATGCAATGCAGAACAATGCCGTTATCAAGGGTTGACTAAAAATCATCTGAAAGAAGATGCTGCATAGAAGCCCTGCTTACCCAAACAAAAGTATTCTTGAGAGTTTCAAGGGTTTAGCACAACTGAATGTGAAATCTAGTTAAAGAATATATGGGCTATGATTTTGGTGAATGAAACTGATACAAATACATTAAATAGGAAACATAAAATAGATAAGATTAGTGTTAAAATAAAGGACTTGACATTTATGAAAGAGATAAATCATAACAGGAAAAATGAATGAGCCCTTATAAAACTTTAAAGAAAATAGGTTAAGAGTTACTTAGGATTAAGACTATTAAAATGGTAGTAGATATCTGTAGGCTGACTGGAGTTCTACAGTATCTAATGAATACTTAATATTGTTCTTTATTTGACATTAGTGCTTAAATGTAGAGTGTCCCGCCAGTAGCAGCTACTGTGTTTGAGGAGGGAAGTATTTAGAGTGCTGAATCTCTATTGCATAGTAACGCCATACTTTCACATAGATGTGACACCCAGTAGCCAGGGAGATGACCTAGATTGATTGCCTCAGTGTGATAGTTGGTAAGGATATAACATGTATTTAGAAAAACACTTGCCCTTTTTAATTTTTTTTAATTAAATTGCTGCCTGGCCCATTAGCTCTAGCCTCTTATTGGCTAATTCTCACATATAGATTAACCATTTTTATTAAATCTGTGTATCAACACGTGACTATGGCTTACCGGGAGAGATTCTGCATGTCTGACTTTGTGGCTGGCTCCAAAGCGGCTCTCTCTGCCTGCCTTCTTCCCAGCATCTTGTTTTGTCTACTCCACCCACCTAATTTTCTGCCCTATCAAAAGGCCAAGGCAGTCTCTTTATTTAACCAATGAAAGTAACACATAAACAGAAGATCCTCCTACATCATTCCCCCCTTTTCTGTTTAAACAAAGAAAAAAAGGCTTTAACTTTAACAAGGTAAAATTACATATAGCAAAACAGTTACAATATTTATATCTATTTTATCTTTTATCACAATTAAGGAAAACTATAACTAGCTATTCTTCAACTTCATCGAAGACTCCAGAAGGATATAATATTACCTAAGTAAACAAGAAGTAAGCAACTTCTAAAACTCTAGAAATGACAGAGACATCTTGCTGCCTGGACAGTCACCCACAGTTCTTTTGTACTGTTGGGGCATCCATCTTTGGCCTTTAGGCCCATATTATCCAGCAGACATTTTTATGAAGCAGGAAATTCCAAAGACAGTTTAGTCACTTTTTTTTTTGTATTCTGTAGAATGCCTCGCAGACTCTTTTATGAAACAAGAACCCCGAAGGATCGTCTCACCTTTAGGCAAGTTTAGCAGTCCTCTCTCTATGGGTTCTTTTTGTCCAGTTTATGTAACAGTCCCAGGCAAGAGCAGTTTTTTGCCCAAATGGCTAACCAACTCCATAAGGAGCCTCTTTAATGCCCATCTTCCTCTTGAGGTAGATTGGTGCTGCCAGGAGCTGGTAAAACACTTGCCCTTTATGTATCCTCTGGATCACAGATAAAGCTCCAGTTTACTGTGGGAGTATGCAGGAGACAGTATTTGAAATTTATCTTCCAAACCACTAACGATGCCAGAAGGATACACAACTAAAGATGAGAGGAAAAGGACTTGAAATACTTCATTCTGATTCACCAGAGAAGCTCATCTCATCATTTGTGATCATCATTGCTATTATTCCATGCGGTTAAAAATTGTCTATCCTTTGAACTATCTAGGCATTGTCTCATTTAGCCTTCACAGCTACTTCATGAGACAAGCTATCAATTGCACAAATTTATCAGTAATTAATGTGTGCTTGGCAACTCACTATGTCACAAACACTGGAGGGGGATCAATATTTTAATATTATGTTCCACTTATACATGTGGGTTTATTATTATTATTTATTAATATTGTTATTTGTAGAAGAAAAGTATTGCTAATGTTTTGAGAACCATTGTGTTTATCATTACACAGAATCTAACAAACTCATCAATACAAGTTACTTCAAAGGAATGAGAAGTATTTTAAACCTATTTCTTTATAAAGTAGCATAAATAGTTATGTATCTCTTAGTTTTTAAACCTCTGTCTTTTTTTATGCCATAGCAGATTTTTAGCAAATATAACATAGCAGCAAAGTTCTTGTAAAAGAGTAAATGAACAGGGGATAAAAAAAATACATATATAAATGATGTGGGTCCTTTAAGTGGCCTGGCAGGAAAGTGAGTCAGCTGAGAGATGAGAATGAAAATTCGGTGCAGATGGATGAGACTTCAAAGTGTGCAACACCAGGAGATTCATTTTCAGCATATTTAAAACATGGTACAACTTTGTAAAAAAGTTTTTAGGCAGCAATCATGCCCAATCCAGTTTTCGCGGCAACAATTATTCCAATTCCAGGTTCATAATAGAGCTTAGGGTGTGACTACATAAAAACACCTTTACAAAGTATATGTGACCATGATGGTGGGCTCTATATCTAAACAACCCAGAATCTAAGAAGACTTTTACCGAGATAGTATAAAGGTCAGCATGCTATAAAATACATGTGGTGTCACTGCTATGGATAGGCTCTATTAACTGGAACTAGAAATGGGAATCTGGGGATTTGGGTGAGGTCTGTCTCTGTAGCAGAAGGTAGGTGAGGTCTGTTGCCACAGATAAGTCTCCAGGTCATTAACAATACCTACTTGTAGCTCTCTAGGTGGGAAAATGGGTATTTTATCTCCTACATTGAAGAAAGGCCACTGTACGTTTTAATATTCCCAGTTTTCCTAGTGATATGTGGGCAAAAAGACTTTGGAAAAGCAAATAGTTGAACTAAATGTGTAAATATTCTCCTTCTCAAAATTTGAATCACAAGCTCTTTCTTTTCTTGAAATATCTTGATACTTCAAATATTTAGAACATTCAAAAATGTTGCTAAAACAAAATAAACATCAAGAATAATCTTATGTCAGTGTACTAAAGCATTAGGTTAACAGACAAGTTATTGGATATGGAGAGACATTTTCTCTTGAACTACGTGTATACCTGCTTTTTCTGTATAGACGGCTCATGTCTAGCTACAGTTAGTGTTAATTTGAAATATTTAAGACAGTTTACTGAAAAGATAAGTAAAAATCTGTAGTAATAAGGGCGGTGGGGCTGCGTCCCCAGCACCCCGGCTGCCTGCACGGCTAGCTTATGCCCCGAAATAATTACACAGACACTGTATTCTTTTAATCATTGCTTGGCCCATTTCTATCTAGCCTCTTCTAGGCTAACTCTCGCACCTGGACTAGCCCATTTCTAATATTCTACGTAGCACAGGTCTTACCGGGAAGATTCTAGCCTATGTCCATCGTGGGTCTGAGCTTCATCGCGTGTGTCTGCCCGGGAGCGGGGCATGGCATCTCTCTGAGGCGTCTGCTCCCAAGAGGAGAGCTGTGGAGTCTGAGCTCACTTCCTCTTCCTCCCAGCGTTCTGTTCTGTTTACTCTTCCCACCTATCTTCTAACCAATGAGGACCAAGCAGTTTCTTTTTATTTAACCAATGACATTCCTCCATCAAAAAACCCCACAGGATGACAAAGAAAATAATAATATCAGACACAAGACCACCTCAGATTAACAACTTGTGACCTCATAATAGGCTCAGTAAATCATCTTAAATAATCTCTATATTTTGTTGCCATTCTCAAATTGCTGCCACTTAAGTTAGTTAATCATTTATTTGTTGATGTGATACTAAAGTATAAAAAGGATTTTTAAACTTGTAAGGGAGATTATAGTTCACTCCAGAAATAATTTGATATCCAGATTCTTACAGGCTTTGCAATTGTGTTATTCTTTTGCTGTATTAGGGCAAAGTAAAGAAATTGCATTAATGTTGTCAGAAAGATTTCACTAATGTCACTGGATTTCAGTCAGGAAAACAAGATACATATCACAAAACAGAAGAGGAGCTACTATACCTTTTGATGGATGACTCTTTGGGTATTTAAATTCTTACTATCTTCAGTCATAATTAACAAGGATGATGAAAAATAGCTTAATGATGACAGTAATAATGATAACTATATGTACATGAGATATTTTAAATACAAATAGATACTTGTTAATTGTTATAGTTTGAAGGTGAAATGTTTCCCTGTGGGCTCAGGTGTTTGAATATTTGGGATGCAGCTAATGGTAGTGTTTGTGGAAATTACAGAAGGAATTGAATCTCACTTGAAAAGGTGAGTCACTAGATACTAACCCTGTGGCTTCACAGACTAGCTTCATTTCCTGTTGGCTCTCGGTAGTTTAACTGTTGACTAATGTGAAGAACCACCTCATACTCCTGCCCTCATGTCTCCCCTCCATGATGTACACTTTCTTAAACTGTAAACAAAAAGAACCCCTTCCTTTTTTATATTGCTTTGTCGCGTATTCTGTCAAAGCAGCATGAAAAGTCACTAATATATTAAATACTGAAGTTGAGAACAAGAAGGTGAGCTTATTCATATTATCAACCTGAGAAAGGTTAGAACTAACACCTTTCTGGCTTTCTTAAGTTTCAAATTACTGTTATTTGCAGTTCTGTTCAAATTGTGCAGTCCATTATTATTACTGTGTGAAGCTGATTTTTCATTTTGGTAGGCTACAGTGACAATATTTTATATGAAATAAAGCACAGTGCATAATACACTGTGCGATGAAATCATCAAAATGATATGCATAATGTGCTCCCCTGTACCGGTACTAATAACTGAGAGTCACCTGTGACAATGGTTTAGTTCATGGCACAGTCTTTAAGTGACCTTTACCTCATAATCTTCTTGTTGAGGATTTCTCATCAGAAATACTAGACTGAGAAGTGCTTAACTCCTTCAAGCGTATGTTAACCTTTACTATATTTCTATATAGATAGCACTTAGTCTATTTAAAATTATTATGATTGATAAGAATTCCTGTTTTAGAGAAAATAGCTCATAATATGACTTAAAGGCTCCTGCAGTACAGGTAGGGAACACAACACAGCTTTGAAAATTCTTTAAAGAGCTGCACATGACAATGACAGGGTATGTCATTTCTGTAAATTACATATTTATGAATTACATATCTAAATACTAACTACTAAACTTTTACATAAAAGAGCCTTGGAAATGTTCATTCAATAGCAAATACCTAATACTTCATGTTTGTGTCACTCTAATATAATGAGTCATTGTAAAGGAAGTATATGAATATAAATTCATAAGGGAGCACATATATGAACATGTTCATTTTGTAAGCATTTTTGATATTGTACTATTTGACAGTCATAGACAAAATGTCTTTAAAGACCTCCACTAGCACCTCCCTCTTTTTCTTCCTTTCTCCTCTTCTTTCTTTTTCTTTTGTCTTTAAATGAAAGGGTTAACTCTATAGTCCAAACTCTCCTGCAATTTCATCTGAATCTAGGATGCTTGCAAACACATATCAATTCTGTTGTCTAAATCTCCAGAGTGTTGTGATCAAATAATGTGTCACTATTGTTTTCCTAATTACCTTATTTAAGTTTGGATGCTCATTTCAATTCATGTATACCTGACCGTCTTATCTCTATTAAAATCAATCTATGACCATGAAAATAAAAATGCAAAATACCACCTCAATATATTGTTGTGATAATATAAACAGTTGATCTCAATTTTAATGTCTTATGACTTATGCTGTTTTTATCAACAATGAACCATGACCAGCATAAGCCACTCATAAATAGAACATCACACTTTCATTTTGTATTTAAACATACTATTAACATGCACTTATAGATACTATACTAAATCATGCTTTTTTTACTTTAAAGTTGTTAAAATTTCAATAATAAACTTTATTGATTTTCATTAAAATAAACTGAACCTCTATGCATAAATAGTAAATTGAAATTCTACAAATCACTATGATTTAAAATTCATAATATAGTTTCAAGTTAAATCAGACACTAGTCATAGATGAAAGATTTTTTTGCCGAAAATTTACTCTCCCTGATTTTAAACTACCACATTCACTTATTTCATAAACACATAAAACCCAATAAGCATTTATTTTAATTATGAGTTTTGCATGTTCTGAATTTGAACTGTAAACAATCCCAACCAGTCACCTTCCCCAGTCTGTTTATGACTGTACACTCGTAGAGGGGAAAACAGTTCACAGAAAATGCCTAGGGCTGCAGAAACAGTCATACAGAAGAGTGCCAAGGGCATCCGGGCTCTTCCTAGGGACCCACAGCAGAATGTAAAACTGAAAGATACTAACATTTTCTTCAGAGGCTTTTGAATCTTACATTTTGGTGCTTGGTTAGTGATTTCATAACCTTGAAAACTCTATTAAGCATAGCCAATCTTTTTATTATGGTTCTTTGGTGACTAGAAAATTAACAATTATATGTAGTACCTCATGTTAAAAATGCTTGAGAAGTGATATGGTGTATTTTCCCATAAGAAAGGCATTGAAATAGATGTTACACTTGTGGGAGGTTTAAAGACTTGCTGACTAATTGCTTGGGATATTAAAATAAATACTTAGCCTCATGATAGCATTAAAATTCTTATCACCTATTTTTGTGGGGGTAAAGGCCTTAGCTCAATTGCTCTCAAGTAGTCGTAGTATAATAGACAGTGGCTATTACCCAGTTAAACAACAGTGTTCAGGAAGAGTTACATAGAATATTGGCAAAAAAAACATTTATATAAAATACAACTGTGTTTGACGAAAATTTCAAACATCATCTTTGAGTCATGACATATCTGACTAATGGAGAGTATCATGTTATTGGGCATAATCAATATTGCCTTTCAGTGAACGGTTTTAATGAGATAGATCTGGTTACTCACTGGGAAGCTAAGTACTTTCAGCTTAATAGATTAAAACCTTAGAGGAAACTAATTCTTTGGCACAATATAATTCTAATAAATAATAGCAAAAATGCAAACTAACCTTTAATATCACTGATTAAAAAAAAGGCTGAATTTTTTTCCAGGATTCGAATCTACTCCTTTCTGAAGTGGATAAGGAAACTTAACTTCTTCTCCAGATAACTTGGGCATCACTTAGTGAAGTTCTCAGTATATTGAAATGAATTATATCATTACAAAGATAAAAAAATCAATTATGTGCAAAACAAATCTGGGAATAAATAACACTACTGTTATTGAACCTAAGTACAGTCTGTAAAGTATGATTGTGTTTCCAAGCATCTTTAACATTTGAGGACACAGAAATAGGATAAATCCAAAGCTATTATGATTGGATGTTGGAAATTTTATTTCATTAATTATTTTATCATTATTTGATGCAATTTCTACCTTTTAGAATTTAACAATAAAAAAATGTATAACACAATATTTGAATTCAGCTCCAGCAAACAGAACACTTTGTTTATTCTATGCAGTGGCTCTGAAATATTTTTAATAATCCAGGAAATTACTGATTTACTGTAACTTGCAAAAGGAATTCAGGTTTTTACACTATTACGTAAATTTGTTGTTACATGTTGGTGACATAATGACCAAATTTTGAAAATATAAATGTTATTCTTAGAATAAATATGAAAGCATAAGGAGTTTGATAGCATGAATCAGACTTATAAATCCACAGTTCATTTACTGTTGTCAGAGTACTTGATGAACACCTCTAAATATCAAAATGCCTGTTTTTAATGCCTATAATCGCTTTAAAAAATCAAACTGGTCTACTATTGCTTTTATCTTTAGATGTGTAAACTTAAGTTCTTTCTTGAGAGGCATAAGTTGGTAAACATAAATGAGTCGATGAGTTTAAAATATTTATCATTTTAAAATTTATCCTCCAGCTTCTTCTTGGATACAAAATGATAACTGTAAGCTAAATATTCTTAGAAAATTCTGTCCTATCTCAAAGTAAGATATTATAATTGTGCTAATTTAGGTGGGATATATTGAATACCTTTTTAGTGGTTACTTCAAGGTTTATAACATTAAATATTGATATTAGGTCTAAAAACAACACAAATAGCTGTTAATAAATCCATGTCACTTGCCTTTTCTGAATAAACAGCAGAAAGCTTTAAGAACTTTCAGGGTAAAATACATTGATTATAGACATTTGAAGCCATCAAGATTGAATACAATATGATGTAAGTATTTGTGTAAGTTGGATTAGACAGACCATATCAGCAGATCCTTAATTTCAGATAACAGGTTGAGATAACTGGACTCAAGCTGTATAAGAGGTCCAGGTAAATCTAAGTTAGCTAAAGAATTAAAAGTTTTCCTATGGAAAATAAATGACATTTTAAGAAAACTCATACTCAAGATATGGTTTTCTTTTTAACAAAGCAATACTTGGTGGGTAAGAAAGGGAATTGTTAGATGCTACAGCAGGTGCAAAGGAAACTATTGATGCAGTTCTCCAAAAGAGGCATTGAACTTTAAAGACAACAGTGAAAATATGATGAAAATGATAATAATGATGAAGGGGTAAGAAAATAATTTAAAAGTATTCAGAGGAATCAATTGGCAATTGGCAGATTTGGTATATGATGGATAAAGAGGAGTAAAGGACATGTACTCTTGAATTGACTGTACATACTCTACAATATCAACCTACTGGCAGATCAAGGGTAGTCTGATATGGAAGGGAATCTGGGCGGGATGTCATTACTAATCATTGCATCTTATGAAAAATCAACTGTTTTTACATTATTACATGGTCATTGTTAATATTGTGACTAAAGAAGTAATTTAAATGTAGAATATTCATTCTCAACTAAATTAATACAATTAGTTTATCTTTGAGATATCATGACATTTTCTAAGAATATTTAGTTTGCAGTTATTATTTATTGTAACCAATAAATGTATGTATCAATTTAAAATATTTACCTAGACAGACCAAAAATGTGAACAACCCAGTTTAATCTTTTAATTCAATAAGACCATCACTTAGTCATTTTCTGGTATGCCAAATAAAACAAAGATTTTATCTTAATTCATTGAACATAGTTCAAAATGAAACCAAACAATGATAAATACAGAAGCATACCTAACAATATTTAGGATTATCTACTTTAATGTGAGAGTAAGCTATTCTATGAACTGAAATAGAGCAAAAAATGATCACAGGTTTTTTTCTTGTGTAAAATTTAAAGTGCTCATCCATTGTGAGCAATAAAACAAACATTGTTACGGACCCTCTAAACTTAATATTGGTTATACATGACTTTCATGTGTTAAGTGTTTCAAATTAATCATTCCCAATAATTAGAAAATTATATTCATTTGAGTTATAATAAATCATTTTATTATAATCTTTTATTTTTAATTGAAATTTAAATATTTCTCCAGATAGGCTTTAGCATGTTTTTATGAATTATTTCTTATTTTATATTTCTACAATCAGTGTATTCTCAAATTCATTGTCTACTCTCTTTTTGGCCTCATAATGAGTAAAGTCTCTATATTTGCTAGCTGCTTCTTACTATATCTCCCAGACACCTGACTTTTTCTTAAATGTGGAAGTCTTACTTTCCAGACCCTAAAGGTAATAAGACTTTTATCAACAGAATAATAGGGGTTACGCATAATCTTATACTGCTGTCCAGACGCTATCCAGACTAAATAGCCCTCCCACTGGCAGTTAATGTGCCTACTGAACTGTTCACAGGCACAGTTTTAGTGCAGAGCCTTTCTTTTCAGGTCTCAGAATACCCTGTAGTGAAGGTGTTGATATAGAAAAGAAAAACTTGTTTCAGTTCAAAGAAATATACTCAATTCATGTAGAACGTCTTTCCTGTAGTTGAGTGACACATTGCAGAAAAGATGAATTAGAAGTCAAAGACTAACTACTGTTCTCAGTTGTGCCACATTCTTACCGCTTTAGGCCATGGGAAGTAACTAAACAATTACCTGTCTCTTTCTAAACGTACAAATAGAGAAATATTTCTCCTCAAATAAGTAGAGGAAATTTGAAAGAGTTGATTGTTATTAAATTTATATTTCAAGAATGTAAATTTTAACAAAATTGAATGTACGATTTTTCCTTTATTCAGCATTATTGGTAACATTTTGCACCTAGGAGTCATGTTGGGAACTCATAAATCTGCATAAGCTTCCAACCCTATTCGTCCTCACAAAGTTTATAAATCTAAAAATAGAATATCTAACTCTTCAGAATTACCAAGGAACATGACTCCTAAGACAAGACTTTCTTTAGTAAGCATGACTTCCTCTTCAAATACAGTTCAAAGAATAATATCTTTTGACGGACTTATTTTTGAATCTTCCTCTTGCAAACAGTGTTTCAGTCCCGCAAGGGATAGAAGTTCCCCTTTATCCATACTCTGCTTTGCATTTATCTAGCATGTGTACACTACTTTTTAGCCTCATTCTATTATTATGGTTGCAGAGAATACTAGGGATCAGCAAAATAATATAAGCTAAATATTATAAGTGGTGAACCATTATCAACATTCTGGTTTTTTTTTTAATTAGTACGTTTAGATAGAAAGGACAAGAACTAGAATGTTAGAGTTCTAAAGAATAATTTACACTTGATAATTGCAATGTTTAAAATCTATGTAATAATCACAGTATAGAAATTCCTGGTTCAGTGTTCTTGATGAGTGTAGCACAGTAGAACAAGAGTACAAATGATCTGAGTAAACTGTACCGTTACATAATACATGCTTTCTTTAGAATGGAAAGTAAATTAGTATCACTAAGAAGTAAAATAGGAGTGGATATTATTGATGAAATGAGACAACAGAACATTTATAAAAATAAAATAATGCCAAGTAGGAAAATGCAAAATGAAGAAATAACAAAGTTTGATGAAATAAAATGAAATCTTTTATATTTGACTGAAGATACTCAAGGTTACCTATTTTGCTTAGGGATCTCTGGAGAAGCAGAGTGAACATAGCAGATTTATTTTAGGAAAAAGATCATGAAATTTCCGAGTGTAGTTATTTAAAAGTTTGCATTGGGTACCAACCAGCTTGAGATCCAAGATAACCAAGGGTAGAGATCCATTCTAAATTGTGGCAGCCTGGACATTGGGAAGACTTGAGAATCTCCCAGTTTTATATTCTTTTATGGCCTTCAACTGACTTCATGAGATTCACCCACATCATAGAGAACAATAGTTTGTCATTGGAGTTTTCTAAATACTAATTTAATCAAATATCATCCTCCAAATTTCCCACGGTAACTAGAAAAATGACACTACAATGAGCTTCGGGCATAAATGACGTCCTTCTTTACAGTTTCTTTACTGTAACATAAGTTATAATATATACTTGTATTATAAGTTTTAACACGAGGTGAAATCTCTTTGACAGCAAATAAGGAAATTCTTACAAAGAGAATTTAATATTGTATATGACATTGAGCTGCTGTGAGCTTATTTGACAATGGAAACAGTCCTGGAGTATTCAGGTGTCTCCAAAGGAATGTCAATAGCCTATGAAAAGAGATGACAAGGTATGATGACGGGAGTATTTTGGGGTGTTTTGATGTAAAAGATACCAACCTTACCTTGCTGGCTTTGGATATAGAAATGGGCCATCAAAGTTTGTGGCCAGCCTTTAGAAGATATAAGAAGCAAGTAAATGGGTTCTGCCTACATCATCCAGGAAAGAGGAAATCCTGCTGATCCTTTCATTTTGCCCCATTGAAGCTGGCATTAGAAGGCTTTCTTTGAAGTCTCTATGATAAGAAAGTTTTATGGAGTGGAATGATTGCTCTGGTACAAAAGTCTCTGTTACGCAAGAATGAGGACCTGACTAGGGACTGTAACCTCCCTAGTGTAATGTAGGAGAGCAAGGCATGTTGGAAGTCTCTGAAAGTGAACCTAGCATGAGGACAGACTGGTGGATCGCCGTAGCTTGTTTGTTAGCCAGGATCTCCAAGCTATCAGCATAAGGTTCAGTGAGATAATGAAGAATGACCAAAGGACAGCTGACATCAACCTCTACCAACCATCTATCTGCACACACATGCATGCACACATGTGCACAGCCTATCCTAAGCAGGTGCACAGATACAACGTCGTTTATAAGCTTCTTGTAACTTAAGACAACAGCAATAGGACTGGCAGAGACACATCAACACAATCTAATTCTGTCACTTTAAAATATTACTTGAGTTGAACTCTTCAAACAAGAACCTGATGGTACAATAGAAATAATAGTGGTTTGTAGTAATAGAGAACCAACTTTGTCCTTGACCTTCATAAAATAACCAGTCAAGTGGACATGCAACAGTCCTTAAGCTTCTGTAACTCCCTTATTTCCAGCACAAAATGACTATGATTAGAAATGCATCTGACATTCCTTGGACTCATAAATTACCATAAATATGTATCTGACTCTAAACTAATTTGTGTTCCTTCTTCAGTTCTATCTTACCATATGTGATGTTTTCCTAGGTTTTTATGTTTTGTTTTGTCTTAGAAGAGCTTTTATTACAAATAGAATTCTGACTAGAAAATTGCTTAGGCAACTTCAAAAGATTACAGGTATAAAAAACTCCCTAATCTTTCTAAATAGAAAGAGGAAGTTCAGTGATTTACATAAGGATTTAAGTTTTTCCTTCAGGAACAAAATATAATGAGGTCGGCCAGGCAGTAATGGTGCATGCCTTTAATCCCAGTACTCGGGAAGCAGAGGAAGGTGGATCTCTGTCAGTCTGGGGGCAGCCTGGTCTACAAAAGCTAGTTCCAGGACAGTCTCTATATATATATATATATATATATATATATATATATATATATATATATATATATATATATATAAAACAATAAATAAATAAATAAGTCCTGCAAGTCTACATGCATAAACTAGTTTCATCCTTTGGGAAGCATGCTTCCAAATATGTGTGCCCCTCTTTTCATCATAAATAAATGGCATTCAGTGTACACCTGTTACAAGTTGCTGAATTTTCAACTCAAAATACATTCATTGACTTCATTGGCTCTTTCGTTTGGAGCCTGGGTAAAAGCCTCTACTGGAGAAGGTCTTAAGTGTACTGTTTCTGAATAAAGATAAAAAGATTTGTGTATAAAAGCAAAGGAAATGATGGGTGTGTAGCTATCAGCAGGTACAAGAAACCAAATCAACCCAAGATAAAGTTCAGATTATGAATGACAAGGAATGTAAACTGCCCAATTCTAAGTCAATGGGACACTAAGTTGACTCTATGAGTGACTGCCATAACCAGCACCTGTAAGTGAATTAATTTTTTTTTTTTTTGGTGATGAGTTTCTTGTCAGAGAATGCTTATTTATCAGATTATCATGTGCACATTGCTGCTGAATCAACCCAGGTTATTTAGGTTTATGTGATACCTCAACAGGCATTTATTGGTAATAAATATACATAATCTGCTCTCCATGATATTTTTATTCAAATAATATGTATTGTTAAACACAACACCACTCTCTGTGTGACAGAAGACAGAAATGTAATCTTCCTGCTTGCCTGTGACTTTCTAGTCACTAACCAGGCTATTCTCTACAATTCCCTCCTCTCTCCTCCACTCAGTGATCCCTCATTGTTGCTATGTTTTTTCTATTCCATAAACTCAATGGTTTAGATCTGACATTGTAGCAAGAATGCTCAATATGTACCGTTCCATGCCTTGTTAATATCATGTCATTGCTTATAATATTTCATCCTCTTTTTAGCTTAATAAAATTTACCTGAGTATATATTTCATGTTTTCTCAACTCATTCACTACTAATTGGCCAACACATTAATCTATTATTAGCAATTGTGAAGAGTGCTGCAATCACCACTGGAGAGCTCTTTGATGTACTGATATTATTTCTTTGAATATAGTTCTCCCTTATAAGTAGCTAACAGGCCATTTTTGCTTTCATTGCTGTAAAACAATTTTATTTTAACAAAAGGAGTTCACCAATTCTTCCCTGATTTCTTATGCAAAATGAAAATATTTGTCAAAGATAAAATTTAAATGACTGTGTCTTTCAATGTACAGAATGCATAAGAAATGATTATTCAAATATACAGATTGATGAAGATTTGAACTCATAGCATTTCAACTAAATAATAAAATACATGTAAAAATATTTTCCCTCTCCTTTGCATATGCACTATCCTAAATAGATACCAAAGAAATGGATTAGTAGTATTGATATGGATTTAACCCAGGCAATGAGGAAGAAAGAAAGCTCCAAAAGGCATACGAAACATCCTCTTACGTTTCCACATACTTTATTACAAAATGTTTGGTTATAGACTTCTGAAGGTGACTTTGTTTAGCAGCCAAAAGTGATGAATAAGGATTTTTTGTGGGATAGAGTTAAATGTTCTTTATTTAAGAAAAGAACTATGCTATGATTTTTGCATTATATGAATGCTCAGTATTTTAGGAGTCTATCTTGGCTCTGCAAGATATTAATTCAGTTTATATTGTAGTGGGAACTATTCCTCTGCTTCAAAAAAATACAAAATGTACAAACAGTATAATCTATTGATGTATTACTAGTGTTGTGGCTGTGACAGCTTGTCATATGCTTTGCAGAGAAAGTCATTAGCCAAATGGAAATTTAGGTCAGCTAGCATTTCTGAATGATATTTAGAAGATCACTGAAATTATTAAAAATGGGCTTCATATTTCATCAAGCAAATGTCAAACTCTATTTCATAGTCATTTATTTACAGTCATGGTCCCAATGTTATTTTAGTATGGGACCAATGAAGATTAGTCATTTTATATCATTTACTCTCATGAATTTTTTTAAAAATTTACAATTTAACTGATTTTACTTTTAGGTTTTGTATTGTTTGTTAACTATTCCTATTCAGAATGCATGTCTCTGGAATATTTTCTTTCATAAGTTAGAAAGGCCCCCTCAGTGTATTATGGCAATAGGAGAAGTTAAACCAGCAACTTGGAAATTTCACATTGCACTGTACATTTTGATAACCGAGTGTAATAAATTAGCATAGAATTAGTGTGGTCATGAAGTATATAAAAGAAATGGGTTGAAAATATATATATGTAGCAATTACATGCATTCCCTTTAGTACTTGTGAGATATAGGGACAATAAAATATTGTCATAGATGTAGATTAAATGATATGGATGTTTTAAAAGAAGCTATTGTTAAATAATTAATGTGTATCACTCCATCATTGACTTTAAGTAACCTAGAATACATATAAATTCATGCACTCCACAAATATAATATATATACAAGAAAGCAAATACATGGAAGAACAGGAGCTTATAACTTTTCTTACCAATCCCCTTATTAATAGTAATAATACTCATTGTTTATTTGCTAGAGAACCTAGATTTCTCCATTGTTTCATAGGGTGCCCAGATAACTGAAGATATTAGGGTAAAATCTATGGAAATAGCAATTATAGAGAGAGGTAAATGCAAAGAGAGAGTTTACTCAGTGGTATAGAGCTCATACTGCCCTTGCAGAGTACCAGAGTTCAGTTCCCAGATCTGACATCAGTGGCTCATAAACCTCTGTAACTCTAATTCTTGGGGAGTGTGGTTCCCATGGGAACTTGTACTCATGTATGGCTCACGATTATCTGCTGAAGAAAACTGATTTTCCCTTCTTCAACAGGTATCATTTACAAATAGCTTTTTAGTTAAGAGAGCTAAACTATGCCCACTTTCGCCTCTCCAAATGAGGACCCTAATTTTCAGGAACCTGTACAGTTCTATGTCAGTTGCCACCGTCTGTCTCTAACAGTGTTTCCACCTCTTCTTTTGCATAAACCCCTGAAGTTTGAGAGGAAGAATTTGATGAAAACATTTTATCCTTTGTTGAATGTTTCACAGTCACACTTTCCTGATTTTTTTTTCCAGTTGTATATCTCTGGCTAATTCTCATTTACTATAATGAGAAGTTTCTATGATAGGTTTTGAGCTAGGCACCAACCTATGGGCCTAATAGTGTGCCATTGGGAGTCATTTAACAGAATAATAGTAAGATGTTTTCCCCAAAGTCCTTAACTTATCTATTCTTAGGTTTGGGTTCACTTTATCAGTGTCTGGTATAGCTTCTATCTCATGGAATGGGCCTTAATCACAAACAAAATGTACTTGATTATGGCCATAACATTTGTGCCACCAATGCACCAACATTGCAGACAATTCATTGTAATAGGATGCAGAATTTCTAGCTGAATGGTAGTGGGAATTACCTTTCTTGTCTGGCAGCTCACAGAGGAGAATATGGATCATAATGCTTAAAACTGTCGATGGTTTATAAAATGTAGTAAATTAATATCTATGTCCTTTACATAGTACATTAAATGTACATTACAAGGCACATTAAAGCACCATGAATGGCTGATCAGTAGGAGTAAGGCTTCTACTTAGGCACCCTTCCCTGTTCAGTGACATAAAGTAAGTGTTGTTATCAGCAATAAGGCCTTATCTTCAGGTTTTGGAGAGCAGTCCAAAGTTTTGCCAATAGCTTGTAATGTTTTAGGGGTCCATAACACTTCTTTGGTCAACAATTTAGCAAGATGTACTCCATTGTTGGTACTGGAGATTTAATTTAATGGCATGTGATCTCTAGTTGGGTGTCTGTGTCCCCCATTATTTGTTAACTACATGTAAATTTCTTTCACACATATGTATATTTTAGGAAGCGTGTATGTTTTAGGCTTCCATATATTTTTTCAAGTGGCCATTAGTGTTAGTTGTTTCTCCCAGTATTCCCTAATTTATTGCTCGCTCTCTCTCTCATGTCCTGCCCACATAATTTTCCTATTTCATTCTAACTTTCCCTTTAGCTCGTCAGAAAACTACATTCTCTTTCCTCTTTCTTCCTTGAGAGATTCTCTTTTCCCTCCTGGTCTCTTGCCTGGTACTTTATCTCTGTGATTATCTGGATTGTAGCATACACATCAAAAATTTTAAAATGTAATATGCAAATATATGAGAAAACATACAACAGTTGTCTATGAGTTTTGCTTTTAACTTCATCCATTTACCTGTGTATTTCACAGTTTTATTTCTTAAGAGTTAAATGATATTACACGGTATAAATCTATTGCAGTTTTGTTATCCATTCATATGTTGGTAGACACCTAACCTTTTTCCAATTTCTGACTGTCATGAATAGAGCATCAGTGATAATGGATGAACAAGTATCTCTTTGCAGCAGCATGTAGAGTCTTATAGGCATACATCCAGGGATAGTATAGCTGGGTCTTGGGGTAAACCTATTCCCAGATTCTCAGGGGATCTTTGCACTGATTCTCATAGTTCTCTACATCTTTACTCCTACCATCAATAAATGTGTTCCCCTTTACCTGCATCGCTGTTACTATGTACTGTCACTTATTTAATGAATCTTGGTCATTATGAGTGGTGCAAAATAAATCTTAAAATAATATTAATTTACATTTCCCTAATGGCCAAGGATGTCAAACACTGCTGTACTTTTTAATCATAGGTATTTCAAATTTTTAAAACTCTCTGCATAGTTTTGTGCACCATTTTTGGTTGGTTTCTTGGTTTAGTTTTTATATGTTTTAGCTACTAACATTCTATCTGATGTATTATTGCTTAGTATATTTTTCCATTACATAGGTTATTATTTTGACTGAATAATGGTGTCCTTTGCTGTAATATGCCTTTTGACTTTATGAGGTTCAGGATATTAATTGTTGATCGTAATATCTCTTATGAGAGTCAGTCTCTCTGTGACAGTAGTTCAAGCATACTTTTCATTTAATCTAATGAACTCCCTTTTGGTGGAGTGGAAGTCTTGAGACACGTTCCTGTTATGCATCCTTGGCTAGCCTGGAGCTTATTAAGTATACATTTCTGACCTTTGACTCACAGAAGTCAACCTATCTAAGCCTTTGGAGTTCTAGGACTAATGACAACCATCTCGGAAAGAATTAATATATGTTAATCATTTAAGCATCTAGAAACTGTCTATAGTGACTATATGGATCATGATGATTAAACTGTTGATGGTTTATAAAACGTAATAAATGAATAATTATGTCCTTTGCTATACTTGTGCTCATGAGTAAAATACTATGAGCTCAAAAACTCAATTGGGAAATGAATATTAAAAGATCTTGCATTTGGGTCATTCTACCATTAATACGTTTGCTAATGAGTACAGTCAGTCCAAATTCATAAAACAGTGAACTATGCCTGACAATAGAAAATACTACATTCATAAATCTAGTATAATATATGCATCAAATTTTTCTGAGTTTGAGATACAGGTGTAATTTGTGTATTTAACTGCAAATTTCCCTGGAAGAGCAGTTTTCTTGTATTATTATTTTTCTTTTTTCTTTTGGGACATGTTTTTTTTATTTTTCCATTCAAAAATTTATACTTCCTCCCCTTCTCCCAATTCCCTCCTGCTCTCCAATTTACCCGCCTCCCTTCCCCTCACTGCTTGAGAGAGGGCAGGGAATCCTGCCTGTGGGAAGTGCAAGGCCCTCCCTCCTACATCCAGGCCTAGGAAGCTAAGCATCCCTATAGACTAGGGTCCCCAAAAGCCAGAACATGCTATAAAAACAAGTCCCAGTGCCTTTATCAATGGCTTCTCAGTCAGCCCCCATTGTCAGCCACAATCAGAGAGTCGGGTTTGATCACTTGTTCATTCAGTCCCAGTCCAGCTAGATTTGTTGAGCTTCCATTAGAATAGGCACACTGCCTCAGTTACTGGACCAACCTTTCGAGGTCCTGACTTCCTTGCTCATCTTCTTCCTCCTTCTGCCCTTCAACTGGACCTTGGGAGCTCAGTCCATTGCTCTAATGAGGGTCTCTGTCTCTATCTCCATCCATAGCCGGACGAAGATTCTATAGTGATATTTGAGATAATCATCAGCATGATAGTGGGGCAAGGCCAGTTTAGGCACCCTCTGCTGCCCAAAGACCTAGTTGGGGACATCCTCATGGACACCTGGGATCTCTTGTCAACCCTAAAATGGCTCCCTTAATGTAAATATCTTCTTCCTTGCTCCTATATCCACCCTTCCTCCATCTCCACCCTCCCACTCCCCATAGCTCTTGCCAATCTTTCCCTTCTCTTTCTTCTCCCCCTCTCCCCTTCCACCAACCTCACTCCCACTCCTACTGCTACCCCCATGCTCCCAACTTTGCCTGGAAATCTTGTTTGCTTCCAATTTCCAGGAAGATCTATATATGTTTCTCTTTGGGTTCACCTTGTTATTTGGCTTCTCTAGGCTTGTGAACTATAGGCTTAATGTCCTTGGTCAATGGCTAGAGTCCACTAATGAGTGAATACATATCATATTCGTTTTTTTGGGGTCTAGGTTATCTCACTCAGGATAGTGTTTTCTATTTCCATCCATTTGTATGCAAAATTTAAGATGTCATTGTTTTTTACCGCTGAGTAGTACTCTAATGCATATATAGTCCAAACTTTCTTTATGCATTCTTGGATAAAGCAGTTTTCTTGTATTATTTTTTAGAAGCTAGGAAAACCCTGATTTGTTTTCTTTCTTTTTTTCTTTTTCTTTTTTTGGCCAAAAATGCACTTGTCTGAGTGAACTATCATCATTCTTTAAAAATCTATATTAAATTTTTGAGATTTTTTTATAGAATATATTTTGATAATATACATTCCCCAATTTCTCTTCTATTCACCCCCACTTTTGTCTATTTAAGAAAAAACTATCAATACAATTTGTTCTCTATCTCTTGGGCTAGAGGACATCCACTTATAGGTGTTTATCTACAAAGGGTTATATCTTTAGAAAATTTGACTTTCTTTTTGACAGCAACTATTGCTATTAGCTCTTCTGGTCAGTGTCAAACTTTGTTTCTTCATGCTTCCTCATGATAGTATTTTTGGTCTGGCTTTAGTTTGATCAGAAATTGTCTAGGCTGTTATAAGGACTCTGAATTAATATGTTAAACTGCCTTTAGGCATCCAAAACCACATTTTCATTGTAGTTATCCACCACTTCTGAGTTTTAAACATTTTCATTCCTTTTTCCATGGTGATCCATGTGCGTGGGGAGGAGAGATGATAGAAGTTTTCCATTTCCATAAATGAGCTTTTTGCACTCCCTTATTCGCTGTCACTTGACCAGTTTTGGTCTCTGTGGTATTGTCAGCACCTGGGTCATACCATAAGAGTCCATTGTTCTTTCTGTTTCCCTTTTTGTAGCACTTTTCTATCTTTTCTTCTTTGAGAACCCCCACATGGACCCTTACTAGTTCTGACTTCTTTAAATATTCCAAGTGAAACACAAATGTCTAAAGATTCAAAATGTGATCCATAAATAAAGAAAACAGACAATAACTGTCTTTCTGGATCTAGGTTACCTCTCAGACTCAGAATCCACCCATTCACCTGTAAATTTCGGTTATCGTATCAGCTCAATAATATTCCAATGTGTAAATGTGCCATACTTTTCATTTTCCATTTATCAAGTAACAATCTAGGCTGCCTACTGTGTCCATTAAGAAGGGAAATGCAATGAGCACAGATGAGCAAATATCTCTGGAATATGATATAGAGCTGCTTGGGTCTATCCCCCAGGGTGATACAACTGGATCATGTCATAGACCTATATATAGACATTTTTTGAAGAATCTCCACACCAGTTTCCACAATGGCTTCACCAGTTTGCATTTCCATAAGCAGTGAATAAGTATGTCCCCTTTCCTTCATACATGCTAATATTTGCCTTTTTTTCTGTTATGACTGGGGTTAGGAATAATTTTCTATAGTTTTGAAATGCATTTCCCTGGTGTTTAAGGATGCAAAAATTCTCAATAAAATACTGGAAATCGAATCCAAGACACATCAAAAAAATAATCCATTACAATCAAGAAGGCTTCATCCCAGAGATCCAAGGCTGGTTGAACATATGAAAATCTATCAATGTAATCCATCACATAAATAAACTGAAAGAAGAAAAACTTTATTTCATTAGATGATGAAAAAGCATTTGACAAAATTCAACACCCCTTTATGATAAAGGTCTTGGAGAGGTTAGGGATACAAGAATCATATTTAAATATAATAAAAACAATATACAGCAAGCCAACAGCTAATATCAAATTAAATGGAGAAAAACTCAAAGCCATTCCACTAAAATCAGGAACAAAACAAGGCTGTCCACTCTCACCAAATCTCTTCAACATAGTACTTGAAGTTCTAGCAATAGCAATAAAACAACATAAGAAGATCAAGGGGATTTGGAGCAGAAAGGAAGAAGTCAAACTTTTGTTATTTGCAGATGATACGATTGTGTACATCAGTGACCCCAAAAACTCTACCAAAGAACTCCTACAGCTGATAAATACATTCAGTGATGTGGCAGGATACAAGATCAACTCAAAAAAAAAAAAAAAAAAAGAAATCAGTAGCCCTCCTATACACAAAGGATAGAGAAGCAGAGGGGGAAATCAGAGAAACTTCAACTTTCACGATAGCCACAAATAGCATAAAGTATCTTGGAGTTACACTAACCAAGGAAGTGAAAGATCTATTTGACAAGAACTTTAAGTCTCTGAAGAAAGAAATTGAAGAGGACACCAGAAAATAGAAGGATCTCCCATGCTCTTGGATGGGTAGGATCAAGATAATAAAAATGGCAGTTCTCCCAAAGGCAGTCTATAAATTCAATGCAATCCCTATTAAAATCCCAACAAAATTCTTCACAGAACTTGAGAGAACAATAATCAACTTTATATGGAAAAACAAAAAACCCAGGATAGCCAAAACAATCCTATACAATAAAAGAACTTTTGGAGGCATTACTATCCCTGACTTCAAACTCTATTACAGAGCTAAAGTAATGAAAACAGCTTGGTATTGGCATAAAAACAGAGACATTGACCAATAGAATAGAATTGAAGACCTTGATATTAATCCACACACCTATAAATGTTGAAATAGGAGCAGCGGGCTACGTCCGGCACCTGGCTGCCCGCACGGCTAGCTTTACCCGAAATAATTACATGGAAACTGTATTCCTTTAAACACCACTTGGCCCATTATATCTATCCTTTTCTTGGCTAACTCTCGCACCTGGACTAGCCCATTTCTTATAATCTGTGTAGCCCATGAGCTGGCTTACCAGGAATGATCTTAACCTGCATCTGCCTGGAGTGGGAGAATCATGGCGACTCCTTGCCTCAGCTTCTTTCTCCCAGCATTCTGTTCTGTTTACTCCACTCACCTATGTTTTAACCTATGAGGGCCAAGCAGTTTCTTTATTGCTTAACCAATGAAATCAACAGATTAATATATGACACTCCCACATCATATAAACACCTGATTTTTTTGACAAAGAAGCTAAAATTGGAGGAAGGGCAGCCATAGGAACAGGGAAGAAGATATCTGCATTAAGGGAGCCATTTTAGGGTTGACAAGAGACTTGGCTCTTGAGAGGATCCCAGGTGTCCATGGGGATGTATCCAACTAGGTCCTTGGGCAGCAGTACAGAGGGTGTCTGAACTGGCCTTGCCCCACTATCAAACTGATGTTTATCTCGAATATCACCATAGAATCTTCATCCAGCTACAGGTGGATATAGAGACAGAGACTCTCATCAGAGCAATGGACTGAGCTCCCAAGGTCTAGTTGAAGGGCAGAAGGAGGGAGAAGATGAGCAAGGAAGTCTGAACCCTGAGGGGCTGGTCCACCCACTGAGACAATGTGCCTGTCATATACATCTTGATTACAATTTTATTTAGTTTCCATGTGTGAAATTACAAATAAAATTCACAGAAAGGTATATATATTTCTAATATATGTATCATTTGTATTACATTAATTTCCTCATCAAGCTTACATGTCTGTGAGGTTATTAGAGCTATCATCAAATACCTCTTAACCAAAAAAAGGCCAGGGTCAGATGGTTTTAGTACAGAATTTTACCAGAATTTTCAAGAAGAAATTATACCTATACTCATCAAAGTGTTCCACATAATGGAAACAGAAGGGTCATTGTCAAACTCTTTTTATGTGGCTACAGTTGCCCCGATACCAAAACCACACAAAGACTCAACTAAGAAAGAGAATTACAGACCAATCTCGCTTGTGAACATGGATGCAAAAATTCTCAATAAAATACTGGAAAATGCAATTCAAGAACACATAAAATAATCAACCATCATAATCAAGGCTTCAATCCAGAATGCAGAGCTAGTTAAACATGAAAATCTATCAATGTAATCCATCAATCCATCATATAAATAAACTGAAAGAAAAAACTTATAACCATTTTATTTAACACCCCTTTTATGATAAAGGTCTTGGAGAGATTAGGGATACAAGGATCATATCTTAATATAATAAAAGCAATATATAGCAAGCAGATAGCTAACATCAAATTAAATGGAGAGAAACTCAAAGTGATTACACTAAAATCAAGAGCAAGACAAGGCTATCCACTCTCTCCTTATCTCTTCAACACAGTGCTTGAAGTTTTGGCAATAGCAATAAGACAACAAGAGATCAAGGGGATTCAAATTGGAAAGGAAGAAGTTAAACTTTTGTTATTTGCAGATGATGTGATAGTGTACATAAGTGACCCCAAAAACTCTACCAGAGAACTTTTACGGCTGATAAATACCTTCTGTAAAGTGGCAGGTTACAAGTTCAACTCAAAAAAAAAAATCGGTAGCCCTCCTATACACAAAGGATAAGGAAGCTGAGAGAGAAATCAGAGAAACATCACCTTTCACAATAGCCACAAATAGCATAAAGTATCTTGGGGTATCACTAACCAAGGGAGTGAAAGAGCTATTTGGTAAGAACTTTAAGGCTTTGAAGAAAGAAATTGAAGAAGATACCAGAAAATGGAAAGACGCTCTTGGATGGGTAGGATCAACATAGTAAAATTGGCAATCCTACCAAAAACAATATATAGATTCAATGCAATCCCTATCAAAATCCCAACACAATTTTTGACAGACCTTGAAAGAATAACAATCAACTTCATATGAAAAAAAAACAGGATAGCCAAAACAATCCTGTACAATAAATGAAATGTTGGAGGCATTACAATCCCTGACATCAAGCTCTATTATAGAGCTAAAGTAATGAAAACAGCTTGGTATTGACATAAAAACAGAAACATTGACTAATGAAATTTAATTAAAGACCCAGATATTAATCTACACACCTATAAACACTTGATTTTTGACAAAGAAACTAAAATTATACATTGGAAAAAAGAGAGCATCTTCAACAAATGGTGATGGCATAACTGGATGCCAATCTGTAGAAGAATGAAAAAAGATCAATATTGGTTGCCATGCACAAAACTCAAGTACAAATGGATTAAAGACCTCAATATAAATGTGACCACACTGAACCTGATAGAGGAGAAAGTGGGAAGTAGCCTACAATACATGGAGAGACCCCTTCCTAAATATAACCCCAGTAGTACAGACAATGGGAGCAACAATAAATAAATGGGACCTCCTGAAACTGAGAAGCTTCTGTAAAGCAAAGGACACAGTCAATAATACAAAAAGGCAGCGTACTGAATGGAAAAATATCTTCACCAACCCTACTTCAGAAAGAGGACTGATCTCCAAAATATATAAAGAACTCAAGAAATTAGCCATTAAAATTCTAAATAACTCAATTAAAAAGTGGTGTACTGAACCAAACAGAGAGTTCTCAGCAGAAGAATTCCAAATGGCCAAAAGATAATTAAGGACATGTTCAACTTTCTTAGCTATCAGGGAAATGCAAATCAAAACAACTCTGAGATACCATCTTACACCTGTCACAATGGCTAAGATCAAAAACACTAATGATAACTTATGCTAGAGAGGATGTGGACTAAGGGAAACACTCATCCATTGCTGGTGGGAATGAAAACTTGTGCAATCACTTTGGAAATCATTGTGGTGGTTTCTCAGAAAACTGGGAATCAACCTACCTCAGGATCCAACTATACCACTCTTGGGAATATACCCAAAAGATGCTCAATCATACTACAAAAGCATTTTTTCAACTATGTTCATAGCAGCATTATTTGTAATAGCCAGAATCTGGAAACACCCTAAATGCTCCTCAACTGAAGAATGGATAAAGAAAATATGACATATTTACACATTCAAGTCCTACTAAGTGGTAAAAAAATGACATCTTAAATTTTGCAAGCAAATGGATGGAATTAGAAAACACTATCCCGAATGAGGAAACCTAGACCTCCAAAAATGAATATAGTATGTACTCACTCATAGGCAGATACTAGTCATAAACAAAAGATATTGAACCTATAATGCATGATCCTAGAGAAGCTAAATAATAAGGTGAACACAAATAAAAACATATTTAGACCCACCTGGGAATTAGAAACAGACAACAAATTTGGGAGCATGCGGGCAGGGATTTGAAGGAAGGGGTGAAGAGGGGTTGAGGAGAACTCGAGGAAATGGGCTAGCTGAGATGGAGGAAGGACATATATGAGAGCAAGGAAAGAGATATCTTGATTAAGGAAGCTATTATGGGGTTAGCAAGAAGCATAGTTCTAGAAAAATGTCCAGGAATCTACAAGAATGAAACCAGCTAAGACCCTAAGCAATAATGTTGAGGGTGTCTGAACTGGCTTTACCCTCTAGTCATACTAATGATTATCTTAAATGTCACCATAAAACCTTCATCCAACAACAGATGGGAACAGAGGCAATGACCCACACTGGAGCACTGGACTGAGCTCCCAAGATCCAGTTGAAGAGTGGAAGGATTGAGAGTATGAGCAAGGAATTAAAGACCATGATGGTTTGATCCGCTGAGACAGTTTGCTTGAGCTAATGGGAGCTCACCGTCTCCAACTGAACTGAGATTAAACCACCATGGAAACAAATAAGTCCCCTTTGAAGGTGGTTGACAGTTGGGGCAGACTGAGCGGCCAATGATAGTGACACTGGATTTGTCTCTCCTGCATGTACTGGCTTCTTGGAATGCTATTCTCTTTGGATGTGTACCTTGCTCAACCTAGATGTAGTAGGGAGGGCTTTGGACTTTTCACAGGGCAAGGTGAATTGCCCTCTCTTAGGATTGGAGGAGAGTGGGGTGGGAGGACCTGTGGAGAGAGCTGGAGGAGAGTGGGAGGAGAGGAGGGAGTGTGAGTTTGGATTGGTATTTTTTTAAGTAATAAAACAACAACATTAATAATAATAATAATACAAGAACTTACATGTCTATTTCTTTTTACTCTAGGATTAGTAGACACAAAACTGAACACATTTATGAAGGATTCATCTTACTTGATAAAATGTCTTCATATGATTAGCCAATAAGCAAGTGTATGGAACATTCAATTAATTATTAATGGTGTGGGAAAACCCAGTCTTTATGGGATGGTGTCAACCTGGGCAGGTAATCCTGGATCATGAAATCAAATTGAGAACAAGGAGATGGTGACACACTCCTGTAATCCCAGCATATGGAAAGAAAAACTCTGTGAGTTCAAGCCCAGTCTGTTCTACAAAGTGAGTTTCAGGACAGCCTGCGCTGTTACAGAAAGAAAGCACCTGTTTCAAAACATCTCCTCTCCCACAAAATGAAGTGGAGTGATGTGGGAAGTCCTTCTGTCTATGTGTTGCTTTTATTGGTTAATGAATAAAGAAACTGCCTTGGTCGAGGCCAGCCTGGTCTACAAGATCTAGGTCAGGGACAAGCACCAAAGCTACAGAGAAACCCTGTCTCGAAAAACCAAAAAAAAAAAAAAAAAAAGAAAAAAAGAAACTGCCTTGGCTTGTTGATAGGGCAGAAGTTAGGTAGGCAGCGATGATGGAACTGAATTCTGGGAGAAGGAAGAGTGTAGTCAGAGAGATACTATAGAGCCGCCACCAGAGATAAACATTCTAAATCTTTTCTGGTAGGCCATGACCTTGTGGTGATATACAGTTTTTAAAGATGGGTTAAATTAATATTTAAGAGTTAGCAAACAAAAAACAAAAATTAATGGGCCAAGCAGTGATTTAATTAATACAGTTTCTGTGTGATTATTTCAGGTCTAAGCTAGCCAGGCAGCCAGGAACCAACATGTGGCTCCCTTCTCGAACAAATTGGTGCCCAACATGATTCCGGAACCCACGACCCTGAGATTAAGAGTCTCATGTTCTACTGACTGAGCTAGCTGTGTGGCCAGGAACCAACAAGCGGCTTCCTTCTCCAACAGTTGAGTAAGCCATAATAAGTAAGTTAATAAGCAACACTCCTGTGTGACTTCACTTCAGATTTTACCTTCAGGGTTCTGTTCTGCTTTAATTCTTTTTCTGACTTCACTCTGTCATCATGTTATTTAGTAGTATAAGATGAAATAAACCCTTTCCTTCCCATGTTGCCTTTGTCATAGTGTTTTATCACAATAGAAACTGACTGTTACAGAATATCTTAGATTTAATAGTTTTTCATATTCTTGGTCCCCTTTAGCATGTTTGTTCTATTTTCTTGGTTGAGCATTTGCACTTGATGCCTTTCTGTATACTAGCAACATTTCTATTGTTCTATGTTTTCCCCTTCTATAAAAATGTATTTTTCTCCTCTAGAATCCAGCCATAAAATCTTTCTGTTAATTTTACTAATATCAGGTACTACAGTGACAGATTCTTTATTATATATCACATTATATACAAATGTTCTCACCTTTAACTCAGTACTTTGCTTGTAATTACACAATGTTATCTGATATTAAAATTCTGTGAGAATGAGAAAAATAGTTTAAATAATTAAGATATCTTGCAGGATTCTATAATTTAATAAAAATTAAAAAACATACAAAAGATTCAAACGATTCTTAAATTTTCAAATACTTAGCACAAATTTGTGTTGATCGCAAACACAAATACTTGCAATTCAACTATGAATGAACAAGATCCTGCCAATGTACAGTGTAACACATAATAGGAAAATTCATATTTGAAAGAAAGCATTTTAAAATGAATATATTTTTCAAAAGGATTCAAGTAAGAAGCACTGTAGAAAATATTCTAAAGACCTAAAATATTATGGAGGGATAGTGAAGTCATGAATTGATGCTGTTTATAAATTGGATGTACTATAAATAATTAGTTTAAGGAGTTGGAATATAAGAGCAGAGAGTGCATATGGAACCACAGGAAAGAGTTGCAAGAAGTGCATGTGTATGTGTGTGTGTGTGTATGAGAGAGAGTGTGTGGTGTGCATGGTGGTCATTTCTGTTAAGTTGAAAAACATATGAATAGATAGACCACATTCATTTTAAAGATATCAGACAATTTAAATATAGGGGCACAGATCATAACAGAAGTTGATCCATTTTAGTTAGTCCTTAGAGAATTTCATGTGATACATTTTCAAGATATTCATCCCCTTCCCCCAACTCTTACCTGCTGTCTCTGTTCCCTTACCACCCAAATTTGTGTCCTCTTCATTTTATCATTTTTAAGTCCTTAACGTCCACTTTGTGCTTCTCATACACTCTGATATTGGTGGCCTTCCATAAGAGCATGGCTAAAACATAAGACACTATAGTCTTAAATGACTTTAGTCACATTTGTCAATAAGGGGCTGCCTATTCTTGAGTTAATAATTACTTAAGAAAGGAAAGTAATGAGTGACCAGTTGATTTGATTAAGATATGTATGTACATGTGTATTCCTGGAAAACTCATTTAAAGCTATAAACTATAATGAAAATGAAAATAGCATGTCTATTCACCATTAATAACTGTTGGCAACAGAAAATTTATTGCAACAGAAGATTTATTGCACAAAATCATTACTTATAGGACACATGAATTTTTCTCTCAACATGGGCAACTGGAACTTATAAATCATAAGAAATAATTGGAGAAGCTGGGTAGTGTTGATGCAAGCCTTTAAAATCATAGCACTCAGGAGGCAGAGGCAGGTGGATCTCTTTGAGTTTGAGGCTAGCCTGGTCTACAAGAGGTAGTTCCATGAGAGGCTACAAAACTACAGAGAAACTCTACTTTGAATAAAACAAAAAGTAATAATAATTGAGAAGCAAAGCAAAGTCCTTTGATTGCTATAAACAATGTGAGCCTAAGTTGTCTGAGATGAAATGCTTTAGTGCTTGATTAACTGTGGTGGCTAACAGAGATAGGTGTTGACAGATTAGCAAGAAGGCCCTAATGACCCTGAACCAAAGTACTAAGAATGTAAGTATAAAAGAGCTTCATCAAAAATATCTTAATGAAATTTCAGCTGCAGTTGAAGAACCGTGGTCCACTAAAATCCTAATGAAGTACTAGATGAGCAATTACACATATTGTTAAAGGATCAATCAGCAATGAATATTTCTGTGATTTGAGTAGAAAATTAAAATTAACTTTAATGAATATGTAATCTCTTTCTCAAAGCTGAAGAGTCTTACATCTGTTTGATTTTTTTAAAGAAAGCATACATGGGAAGATTAGACGCTATAATATTCTTAAAAGACTGAATGTTTTTATTAAAATATTTCTAGACCATTCTTGAAAGATTGAGAATTTGTTCTAAAAATACTTCAGTGTATTATATTTGCTGTACCAGACAGAACTGAGAATTAGTTTAATTCTGCTACTTAACTAATTCTAAGAATGTTATAATGATTCTTGTCCTCACTGAAGTGAGCCTAAGTTCCTCTTAGATAATGTGTAACAAAATCAAGTGAAATATGTGTATGTGTTATGAAAAGTTAATGAATATAAAATAATATAGACTTTTACATAAAATAGAGATATTGTTAATGTAATTATTTTTACGTAGATACTGTCACTGTTATCTGAGGCTGAATATTGAAGTAAAGGAAATATTAATTATACATAAATATTGTTTAGATAATCTAACATAAATTCATCTTTAATGACTTGGAAAGTTAAGACCTTAGCAAAAATTATAAAATGAACACTTGCAAAATTTGCTAGTAAAACTAAATTAAGTTTTTTTTTAAATCCAGATAAAATGTTGCATTGATCATTCATGTTGGATATTCAAGTAAATCTAAGAAATTTGTAAATCATCCTTCAGAAGATCACCATGTAAATTAAATTAGACATTAGATGCTTCACTCCAATAATGCCTGGTGCACAGCATCAAGTTTAGAATTATTGTTTCCTCACAAGTATTATTTCCTTCACCAACTTCTGTGTTATATTTTTATTTATATCTAAAGGAAAGAAAACAATTTCAGGGTGATCTTTTCTAATATGCTTTCTATTCCTTGGAATTTTGAAATTTTAAAATTTTATTACCTGTCTTAATAGTAAAATTTGATGGTGAATATTTGAAAAGAATATGGAATTTTTTTCTACTTCCTACCTTCTTCCTCATCCTGACACTTCTGCTCCTTCTGCTTCTCCTCCTTTTCCTGTTTTTCTGATATAGGATCTCTCTAAGTATCCAAGGGTCACTGGAAGTCACTATGTAGACAAGGCTGAACTTGAACTAACAGAATCCTTTTACCTCTGTCTCCTGAGTGTTTAAAGGCATTACATGATCAAAGGAATGTGTCATCACAGAAGATGACAGCAAATTTCAAAATCACAATACTCTCAAATAGTCCTTTCATGTAAGTGAGTAGTCCTGTGATAAGTACAGTTGGGGAGGTGACTACCATAAAGATTCTAATTACTCTCGCTTGTTTCTTTGTTTTTTTTTCTTTTTCTTTCTGTTTTTATTATTGATTTTATTGAGCTCTACATTTTTTCTGCTGCCCTCCATGACTCTCCCCTCCCCACTTCAACCCTCCCCAAAGGTCCCCATGCTCCCAATTTACTTAGATCTTGTCTTTTTCTACTTCCCATGAAGATTAGATCTATGTAAGTATCTCTTAGTGTCCTCATTGTTGTCTAAGTTCTCTGGAATTGTGGTTTGTAGGCTAGTTTTCTTTGCTTTATGTTTAAAATTCACCTTTGAGTGAGTACATGTGATAATTGTCTTTCTGTGTCTGGACCCAGTAAAACCACTTTTGGTTATATATCCAAAGGATGCTCAATCCTGCCACAAGGACATGTGCTCAACTATGTTCATAGCAGCTTTGTTTGTCATAGCCAGAACCTGGAAACAACCTAAATGCCCCTTGAGCAAAGAATGGACAAGGAAAACAATGGAGTATTACACAGAAGAAAAAAAATAACGACATCTTTAATTCTCTCTTGTTTCTTTAAGTTGCTGAGAAATAAGAGTTTCTATAAAATTTAAAATAACTTGAAGCAATTTTGTAAGAAATGAGATAAAATGTGCAGCTGCTTAAAAGTGATTTCTGATTTCTCTGAAAATTTAGGCTTAATTTTTGATATTTTTGGAGACTGCAAAAATGAACTCATGCATTAGAAATTTAATAGATGTGTTGACTTCCTCCTGAAGGCTGAAAGGAGTACAGTGATCTCAGAATAGCCACAAAGAAAACAAATATTTGAACAAGTATTCTGAAGTGATCCAGATAAATATATTTTTATATTTTGTGCTGCTCCCTTTCATTTTTAATCTTAATGACTTATATTTATAATTATTTTGAATTAAAGTATTTATTTGGAGAAAATGATAGATGCATATGTATTTGTAATAAATAATACATTTCTACATTCTTAAATAGTGATACACTCCATAGTAACATCTTTCAAAACAATTTTCCAATATTATGGACAGGATAATGTCATTCCTACAATTGATATAATCCATCAAATTCATTCAGAGCTCCCCAATAGAGGGGACACTTATCTGTTCTTTTATTTTTATGCTATTTATTAAACTGAATGTTTTTTTGTATCTGCTACCCTTGTGCATTATTTTAATCATGTCTTTTATTTTTAACATTATAATTACATTATTTCCCTGTTATATTTCTACTTTACAAACCATCCCTTATATTACTCATTGCTTTCTTTCAGATTCATGACTCTATTGTGGTTAATTATAGCATATATAAATGTGAGCTCATTGGAGTCCCTGTATAGACCAAGGTGGCTTTGAAAAAACAGGATTCCACATGTTACTGCCTCCTGAGTGCTGAGATTAAAGCTATTGCTGTGATACCAGACAAATTATTAAATTTATTATTATTATCATATTATTATTATTATCATTATTATTATGAGATAGGGGTTCCCTGCATAACAGTCCTTCCTGTTATTCTGGAACTCATTTCATAGATCTGATTTTGTCCTCTTCCATGAACCCTGAGGTTTATATGTTTGAGTTGTATTGCAAATGTATTCATTGAGACTGGACTCTACTCTGCATTTTCATAAATTATGATTTTCTGTAATGATCATTCTAAAGAGGAGTTTCCTTGATGAAGAACAAGGACTACACTTACCTATGAATGTAAGGACAAATGTTTAGAATATAGTAAGAAATTATTCTATTTTAACAATATAGTAGCTCTAGGTTCTCCTCAAAGATTCATGACTTTGCTAGCAATTTAACCTTATACATAATATTTATATTATTTATGCCTAAAACCAGGTTATGTTTCTAGGCAGCAGCAATATGCTATTTACCACTTTGTCTTTCAAGTGGTTAAGATTGGTTGTTTCCAACATAGATATATGGGGAGATGATAAATAAATTGATAGGTAATGGATAAAGAGGTAGATAAGTGGTAGATGGGTGTCATTGTGTGTATATACATGTACATTGTGTGTATATACATGCACATTTAATACTTAGTGTTGGAGAGTAACCAAGATATTCTATTATAGAGTAATATGATGTGAGATGCCCCCTCAGCATGCTATGAATATGTTTTATTAACATTGGTTAATAAGTAGTTGATTTATCCAATATCCAGGCAGAATAGAGACATATGGGAAATCCAAGCAAAGATAAAGGAAAAAAAAAAACACAGAGTCTGCCAGATGTCAGCAGCAACCAGAGAAGCAAGATGTTCTACATTTTACCACAAATCTCATGGTAAAATACAAAATAATAGAAGTGGGTTAATTTAAGTTGTAGCTAGTCAATAATAATCCTGAACTAGTAAGTAAAAGGCGTTTTTAATTAATATTAAGTCTCTGAGTGGTTATTCAGGAACCGGTGTTGGGGAGAGAAGCCTCCAGTTACAAATGGCATACCAAAGTGAGACTCTCAAACTTCCATAGGGCCTGTGAAAACTTTTTAAAAAAGATTCTGAATGCATAGAAATGGAGCTGTACTAGGTTTCCTAGTCTTACAGTTTCATGCCAGCAGCAGCATAGATAGATATATGTCTCCCAGCCTGCCACCAGCCACCATGAGCCAAGGTGCATGAAGGATTTCCTCAATCTCGCACAGTCCTGGTAGAGAAGGGCTAATAGTCTCATAAGCTTGTGCTTCGTGGTTTATTTAGCTTTTTCTCTTACAGACAATAAAAGTTTGTGTGTGGGTTGCATAGTACCTGATTGCAGGTTGGGGTGAAGAGGATAAGAGTGATGCTCATTGTTACCTTTGCCATATTTAAAACCTGAGTAGGGCAGAACCATAAGTCAAAGGGGTTGCTTTGGCCCTAGCCATGCCCACTTATCAGTTTAAAACAGTGATCAAAAATGATTACAGATGCATGATAAAGACAGTTTTTGACAAAAAAGTTGGGTGACATTGTGTTTTAAAAATGTACTTAGGTTTGGGAGAAAGAGGGAAAAGAGTATAGACAATTATAAAAGGAAGTAAATAGTTTTACAAAATAAAGCAAAGTCTTTAAAGACACAATAAAAACAATATAAGGGGGGAAAGGCACGGAAAGATGGAAAATAAACAGTGAGTTTATATTTTAAATTTTTTGATGGTTGATGGACAAGAGACAGCTGCTGAGCAATATAGGATTGAAGAACAAACTGATAAAATGTACCACCTAAATATTTTTAAAATGCCTTAGCTTTAAAATAGAAGTCAAAAATATATTTGTAAAATGGAACTTAAAAGATGCATTGCTTTGCAGAAGCAGTTTTGCTTTTTCTAACATAGGAAATTTAGAGGCTAGATTTTTTTCCCAGGTTAAGATGGACCAGCTTCAATCAACGGAGACCTACTGAAACTTGACATGGTTCTATCAATAAAGGTTACCACTGGTCTTTCCAGTACTTGTTCATTATCTCAAAATTTTATCAGGAACCATAGTGATACTCCACTCAGAGACAGCAGAAAGCATTTTGGAGAAAATGGCATCCACATTCCGGAGAGTTTTGGTAGGTATGGTTGGTCTTTGGTTATTTAGTGGGCTATGGATGTTTGTTACATTTATGGAAATATAAGAATATAGGATAAAAAAACTATAAATCTCAGATATTTTACATTTCCATGGATTTAAGTTACTTCAATTATACTATATACATGTTTCTATTCTTGTTTATAGGATTTTTGTATATTGATACAAATTTAAGCTAAATTTTTTTATTGAGAAAAGGAAAAAAAACAAGTTTCCACCTCCTCCCAGCCTCCCATTTCCCTCCCCCTCCTCCCACCCTTCTCCCTCTCCTCCCAACCTTCTCCTCCTCCCCCTACTCCCCTCCTCCTCCCTCTCCAGTCCAAAGAGCAGTCAGGGTTCCCTGCCCTGTGGAAAGTCCAAGGTCCTCCCCCCTCCGTCCATATCTAGGAAGGTGAACATCCAAACTGGCTAGGCTCCCACAAAGCCAGCACATTAAGTAGGATCAAAACCCTGTGCCATTGTCCTTGGCTTCTCATCTGCCCTCATTGTTCGCCATGTTCAGAGAGTCCGGATTTATCCCATGCTTTTCAGTCACAGTCCAGCTGGCCCAATAGATCAGCCACACTGTCTCAGTGGGTGGGTGCACCCCTCATGGTCCCGACTTCTTTGATCATGTTCTCCCTCCTTCTGTTCCTCATTGGGACCTTGGGAGCTCAGTCCAGTGCTCCACTGTGGGTCTCTGTCTCTATCTCCATCCATCACCATATGAAGGTTCTATGGTGATATGCAAGATATTCATCAGTATGACTATAGGATAGGGTCGTTTCAGGTTCCCTATCCTCAGCTGCCCAAGGAACTAACTGGGGACATCGCCTTGGACTCCTGGGAGCCACTCTAGGTTCAAGTCTCTTGCCAACCCTAAGTTGGCTCCCTTAACTAAGAGTTGTGCTTCCGTGCTCCTCTATCCAACCTTCCTTTATCCCAGTCATCCTTTTTCCCCAAGTTTCCCCCATCCTCCCCTTCTCCCTTTTCTCTCCCCATCTCCCCTTAACCCCATCCCACCCCACCCCCAAGATCCCAATTTTCTCCCCGGCAATTTTGTCTACTTCCCATAGCCAAGAGGATAACTATAAATTTTTTATACTATATACATATTTCTGCTCTTGTTTAAGGTATTATTTTATACATCTAGTTAAAAAATAATATATAGTTAATAAATACAAATTAATAGTCATCTATAATAGTCAAACCAGTCATATTAGTTAAGTTTTCTAGATATACAGAATATATTTCAAATAGGTAATCTTCAAACACTTCAAAGACCTACAGAATATGGCATTTAAAATATTTTAAGAACTTATACTTTTATCAACAGTGACACACATCTGCTCCTGGCAGCACCAGTTACTTAAATGATGATGATGGACATCAAAGAAGCTCCTTATGGAATTTGTTTTCAGTATGGCAAGGCTACCTACCCATTTAAGCAAGAAACTGCTTTTACCTGGTCTGGTTTGCTGTATGCTGTATAAACTAGACATATAGGACATGGAAAAAAATGAGTGATGAACTTGCCAAAACAAGTTCAAGATTCATGAAAGAGTCTGCCAGGCAGTATACAGGACACAGAAGAAAGTGACTGACAAATTTTGCCAAAATAGATGGGATATCATTCAGATTTCCTGCTTCACTGAAAAATCTGCAAGACAGTCTAGGCCTATTGACCAAAGATGGCAGACACAACATTACAGAAAAACTTTGGGTGGGTGAGTGTCGAGGCAGCGAGATGTTTCTTTCAATTCCAGATTTTGGAAATTGCTTACAGTGTACTTCCTGTTTACTTAAGTAATATTATATTCTTCTGGGGTCATTGAAGGAGTTGAAAACTAGATAGGTTTTTCTTCCCCTATGGAAATCTAAGGAAAGATAAAGGGAAAGATAATATGGAGTCTGGGTGATGCCAGAAGCCACACAAAACGCAGGATGAAAGGTACCAAGGCATGTGCCTTGTTGCAAAATATAGACTAATAGAAATGGGTTAATTTAAGTTGTAATAGTGAGTTAATAATAATCATGAACTAACAGGCCAAACAGTTTGTAATTAATATTAAGCCTGCGAGTGGTTATTCGAGAACTGGTTGTTGGGTGAGGAACCTCTAGTTACACCAATACTTGTCAACTGAGCTACATCTCAAGTACATCAGTATATAGTTTAAGCTGTTTACATTTTATATCAAAATAAACTAAACTTTAAGTACTATTTCAAATAATATAATAAAAATTGTCTTATAATTTATGGTTATAAATTGTCACTGAATGTCAGTAAACTATTTTGAGGCTTATCTTTATCAACACCAATTCTTTCATGCATGAGAGAAAAATAGAATAAAGTATGACATGAGTTTTGTGCGACCTTTTATGTAAAACCCTCAGTTATTTAGAAGATAAGAAGTGTGCTTTTTTGCTGTTCTGGATTTTAATTTCATTTTAACAAGCATGAGACTTGGACAATGTTTTGAAAGTCAGGGAAGATGGTGGGAAAGATGATGCAGAGATACCATTCTTGAAAGGAAGAATACAACTAGAAAAGTACTATAGGTGTCTTTATAGACTGTGAGGCCAGCTTTGAATATCATAGAAATTCAAAAATGAATACATAATGATTGCTAGAAATTGTCACTTTTAATAAAAAGAGAAACCCACCCAGATGTAAACAACAAATATTGGCAGTATTCTTATTCCCAGATTTCCTATTCAGTTGTGGAATTGTGATTGTAACAGATTAGTTTTAAATCATTATGAAAATCTTCAGCTCACAAACTGTATTTTTCCTATATATGTAGATGAATGTCATCAATGTCAGTCAGGGAGGCACTGAAGAGATTGGGCACTAGGTCTCATGAAGCTTGAGGAAATCATTATTAAATGTAAATCTATGATAAAATGTAAATTATAATAAAGCACAGGTGCATATAAACACAAATGCACTCTTGGGGGAGAATTAATGTTCATGTAAGAAACATCATAATAATTCTGTACTTGGTATTTTCTAATGTCCAAAGCAATATTTCTTTCTCCAAGTTAACTAGAATTCTTGGAATGGGTATTCTTGGTTGTCAACATAACTGTATCTCGAATGAACTATAGTCCAGGGGAATGGGGGCACTCTTGTGATCAGAATCTTGAGCTGAAAAGACAACAGGCTTTTGATCCAGATCTTGAGTCTGGATGATACATGCCTTTAATGTGAACCTCAAGGCTGGAAGTCATACTTTTAATCTGGGCCACACCTTCTGCAGGAAAGACAATGGAAGAATGAAAGGAGTTTGTTGCTTTCTTATAAGCTTGTCCTTCCCTTGTTAGCCATTCATTTACTTCACTGGCATTGGAACCAACTTCTTTGGGATCCCAGGATATACAGAAGACCATTTGAGACACCTTGCTTGTGAAACTGAACAAATCTAGATTCTTAGACTTTCCATTTCCAGATTGCCATTTGTAGACTGCAGTCATTCCAGCAAATATATATATATATATATATATATATATATATATATATATATATATATACATACATATATATATATATGTATATATATATATATATATATATATAGAGAGAGAGAGAGAGAGAGAGAAGAATCATTCCATATTTTCTGTGACTAATACAGTTACAATTGAAAGATATCGATTATTTTTGTATTTTTCTTTTTTATTGATTTTTACTGAGCTCTACATTTTTCTTTGCTCCTGTACCTGCCTCTCCCCTCCCCCTTCAAACCTCCCCCAAGGTCCCCATGCTCCCAATTTACTCAGGATATCTAGTCTTTTTCTACTTTCTACTTCCCATATAGATTAGATCTTATTATTAGATAGACTTATCTCTTTTAGTGTCCTCATTGTTGTCTAAGTTCTCTGGGACTGTGGTTTGTAGGTTGGTTTTCTTTGCTTTATGTTTAAAAACCACCTATGAGTGAATACATGTGATATTTTAGTATTCTTATATTAATAAATTGATAAAATCATAAATTGCATCCAACTGAACCAAAACCCACAGCTGTCTAAATCATAGAGGAGGACCTGATGCTATTATTCTCCTTAATACACACATACTGATAACTGCCCCCTAAATTCTTGCCTTTATATCCATAAATTAATGCAGTCGTTTCCCCTTCATGGTCTCTGCATCAGCTTCTGCCTGTGCATTCCAGCCCTGTTTGAGTACCTGTCCTGAAGTCCTTCAGTAATGAACAGCAATGCTAAAGTATAAGTCAAATGAAACCTTTCCTCTCAACTTGGTTTTAGGTCGTGGTGTTTCATCACAGCAATAAAAACACTTAGATGTAAGGAATGACTGGAAAGTTGAACACATGCATTCACAGTGGCTATCTACATGCTCAAGACCCATGAAAGACAAAGTCAAAAATGTCAACATCAAAGAGAGAAAGCTCATGAAACTCCACCAGTCACTGATGCCATAGGTAAACAATGGCTGCGAGTGGAGAAGGCATGAGTATCTTCAGACATGTATCCCTAGGGAGTACTCATACTATAGTAGATGGCCCTAAAACCAGGGCATATGGCAGAACTAAGTGAACTCCACAGACTTTTGAAAGAAAATATACAACTAAGGACATACCCATGTAAGGGAATGACTTACTTTGCTCTGCACACTGCTTTTTAACAATTATGCTCATGAAGACATAGCCATTTCAGCCATTAGGTAGAGAGCTGGCTGAGCTGAGCAATCAATTCCAAATGAAAATATCAAGAGTTTTTATTTACTATTACACACACGCACGCACACACAAAAACAAAAAAAAACATTATCCCTGAACAGCCAATACTTCTGCAATAGGAGTTACGTTCTGCAGAAGATAGTGAAAATGGCAAAAGAGATAAAAAGTCTAAGACCAAAGTACCAGCAGATTTATTACTTACCTGATGAGGACTCACTTCCTGCTTGACTGGTGACCATCAGCCTTTGTATCTGCACATGTCACAAGGGACCCAGAAGCTCTTGAGGCCTCACTAAAGATTTCAAAACCCACTATCTCTTAGCGCTCTCACAGATGGTTAAGATTTAATGCTCGTACTTTCAGGGAAATCAAATATTCAAACCACAGTAATGAACAGGTTTTGATGTTTCATATGTTTTCTGTTTACTCCAAACTATGTTATTAACACTTCCTTTTTGTGTAGACGTTTGTAACAGCAAAGAAGTATGTGCTCTGAATTAACAACACTAGAACAGAAAGAACAAATCATAGTAGCTCTTTTCCAGACCTTCTGTACAAGCTTTTCTAAACCTAATGAGGTTTGGTCCTAAGCTGTACAATTAATAATATGTCTATTGATTCTACCCATTATATTGTGATTGGAGCAATATAATTCCTAAGAAAATCAATAGCATCACTATACTTTTCTAAGAAAATGTTTACAGACTCAGTGTTATTTTCTCATAAGAAAGAATGAGAACATTTTCCATAAAAATGCAAAAGAAGACTGCTGCTGAATATTTGCTTACAGAGCAAACAGGTGTCTCTGCCTAAGATGCCTTTTGATTGGTTTAATAGAGAGCTACATGGTAAATAGTTAGGCAGGAGAGAATAGTGGGACTTTTGGGCAGAGAAAGAGAAACTGGGGGGGGGGGGAGGAATCTAGGTGAGGTTTGTCCAGCAGACTCAGAGCAAGTTGGGTGTGACATGTTAAGAAAAGGTGATTGAGACATGTGAAAAAAACATAGATTTTAAAGAATTAGTTAATTTAAATTATAAAAGCTAGTAGGACAAACCTAAGCTAAGGGCCATGTCTTCGGGTCATTATTTGTGAGCGGGAGGTCCCAACAAGAATATACTACTTCCTTTGATGCCGAAAGCACAACATGTAGATATGGGCTGAAAAAAAACAAAAGTTCCAAGTGGGCTCAGCGCTTGCTATGCACTCTGGAGCAGCACTTTTAAGAGGTCCTACTCCTGAACACTTGAATGTGGCTTATGAGGGCCAGGTGTCATGCTACTTGATAGCAGGAGCCTAGTTAGAATTGCTGACTGCACTGTGGACCCAGGAAATTCTCAGAGCTAGGGCAGATAAACTGTCTCCAATCCGGGATCATGGGCATTGGATTTCAGCTCTCAACTACTCAAAGAAGGAAGAATCACCTGCTAGGACATGTGCTGGCAGTGGAGGGCCTAGCCATAGCTTAGCATTTTAAGGTTTGCCTCATATGATCAGAGAAGACTGTAGACATGTAAAAAGTCAGGTCCAGGCCAAAAAATTTCTAAACAGAATAGTATGGAGTAATGTCTCTAAATTTGCCAAATATAAATGGACTGGATAATGTAAATATAATTCTCACCTGATAGTTGCTTTTATTCCATAAAGTTTTACTATGTTCGAATTAAAACATTTCCATTTTATTTAGACAATACCTGATAGTTTTTATTATATATGGTTTTATTATGTTAGAGTTAAAACCTTTCCTTTTTAATAAGATGAAAGGGAAAATATTGCAAAATATTTGTTTACATTGTAACGATATGCCTTTGCTCATGAAACCTGATTGATTTAATAAAGTGCCAAATGGTCAATAGGTAGGCAGGAGCGAATAGGTGGGACTTCTGGGCAGAGAGAGAAACACGGAAAAGAAATCTAGGCATGCAATTTTGCCAACAGACTCAGAGCATGTTGGAAGTAATGTATTAAGAAGAGGTAATCAAGCCATGTGAAAGAATGTAGTTTTCTTAAATGGGTTACTTTAAGATATAAGAGCATGGGACAAGTTTAAGCTAAGGCTAAGATTTCATGATTAACAATAATTCTCTGGGTCATTATTTGTGAGCTGGCAATGCTGACAGAAGAGTACTATTATAGAAGGCATTTAGCAAGAAATATCCATGATAAATGTAGGTCACAAACAATGTTTTAATATTCATACAAATGTTCAATTTATGGAATAATTATTTGTGTCATACATAAAAGCGAATAAAACCTCCAAATGCCTTGGTTTCTAGCAGCTTACCAGCCAAACAACAACAACAAAAGCAAATAGATTTCTTGGATAATGGGCAATAAGTATTGGGAAAACATTTTATCTTTTCCCTTTCAAAAAACATTTTTACCAAATAAATGGATATGATATTGAGGTTAAATTTGTAGGGCTTCAGTCATGAGTTTCAATACCAATGCAAAAAGATGTAAGACAAATGAAATACAGTAAAAATACTTTTTACTGCTAGTTCCAGTGTTGTCATATACAGAGCCATCTAAGCATGTGAAGTTGAAATCTGAGGTGCCATTGATAGATTTGGAAACATCAGTTAGGAAATTATTTTGAGTTTGTGATTTACTATTGGGAAGAAATCATTAGAAACTCCAGGGAAATGTCTTATGTTTTGTTTCACTGAAAATACAGAAGAAAATTAAGAGTATGCCCAGCAGTAAAAAATGGATTCCCATTTCACTTTGTTTTCATGTACTTGAAGGTATTGACACCTAAATATTTGACTTCATTGAAATGCATTTGTAGATATTTTATTCTATGTATTGACAAAGTGAAAGTTTATATAAGAATGGTTTACTCCTGAGGACTTTCTATATATAGTATATCCTTTTAATATGAGAATAGAAAAACTATTTCAATTAAATGGAAGTCTGGCCAGCCTACTAGAAAATGAGGTTCTACGAAATGTCATGTCACCCCATTGTCTCAACCATGGCTGCTCTATACTAGTCAATAAACATGTGAAATAGTCGAGTCAAAAGCTTGCAGAGACAATGCTTGTCACAGATCCATGAAGGAGTCCAGCTAAACACAGAAAGAGTACACAACCAATGGACATGTTTGTGAGCTCTTCTTAGCCATTGAATGCAAGTAAAGCTGCTATATGACACAGTTTTAGCAAAATTTCATTGCTATTCCACCATTCATTTCATAATTCTTATTGCCCTGCACAATCAAAATCTGAGAAATGCCTCATAAAATGAGCTGTAGCATCAGCTTGAGGTAATTTTGTTGTTAGTTTGTGACTTCACAAAAATGGCCAGCTTAACCTAGAACACAAGCACACCAAGATTTTATAACCTAAAATCATCATCATAATTATGTGTTTAAAACTTGATTGCTGATTTATAACATTGTTCTTACTAACTCTGAATACATAGAACAAAACAGTGTGTAGTCATCTCTTGAAAGAGAGTATTCTAGTCTTCTTTCTTCGAAATTCCATTTGTGGTCACCTCAACTTTAAATTGCATTGCTCCTTTTGAACTTGATACCTACTCTTTCTTTAAACCTTACCCAGGACCTCATAGATAACTTCTCATCCTTCCCTAAGTCAAGGCATTCATTTTCCCTTGCTAGCATTTTATGTGTGTGTGTGTGTGTGTGTGTGTGTGTGTGTGTAAACTTGCTAGCATTATATATGTGTGTGTGTGTGTATGTGTAAACTTTATATATATATATACATATGTGGCAAAGTTTACTTTTATATCTTCATGTTGTATGTTAATTATCTACAATTACATAGATTTTAAAATCAGGTGAACTGTTACTCATTTTGTTTACATTTTGGCCTTAGTGCTAAACTCTCGAAATACTTAGTAACGCTTTTGTGAATAAAAGAATAAATTTAATTTAAAATTATTAGAAAGTTATTAAAATTAACTTAAACATTGAATATTTCAATTGACTAAAGCATTTTAAAAGCATAGTCAACTTTCTTAATTACCTTCATATCAAAAGCCATCAGATTCCAACTTTGCTGACTACCTCCCAGGGTTCAGTCAGGTTTCCTCAGTGTAATGAAAGGATCAGAGGCTAGCTCTAACCTGAGGGAAAAGACTCACATACTTGCAGTTCCAGTCGTGCTTTTATTGTTATGCTTTACATCTAATATCCTTGTCCTAACTCTGTCAATAATTTCCCAGGTCTGGTTCTCTATCTTAATTCTAATTCCAATTACAAACTCTGTTTTAATTCATTTTTTGTTTAAGTTTTTCTTCTTCTCCTCCTCCTCTTCCTCCTCCTCCTTCTTCTTCATTTTACTGTATTCTTTATCCTTCTACATTCTTTCCCCTCCAATCTTAATTCTACTCAATCTTATATCTTCTGCTGTTACAAATCACCAAACATATATTTTCATACAAAATACACACACATACATGTAGTTTTTATTACCAACAAATTGTTTATATATAAACAATTTGTTGGTAATAAAAACTATAAGGAAAATTCTCAGAGATACAGGCATACTTTGAAGATACGGAACAAAACATATTCGCTAGTTTGAAGCTAACCACAACTGCAACTGTGGGGAGGTCCCAGACATCTCTTAAAAGGGCTGCTGTAGGTTACAAAGGGAGAAAAATAAACCATTGAGAGATCTAAGGAAGAGGAAACAATAAGTACATTACTTTACATTCCTTAAGTGTGATCAATAATATCTAGACCTGGTTAGTCAAGTGACATTTAAAAGGTTTTAAGAACTTATATTTTTCTTGACAATGAGACATTCCTGCTTCAGACAGCACCAATAATTTCAGAGAGGTTGATGAGTATTGAGAAACTTATTGTGGAATTTGCTTTCAATGTGGTAAGGCTAGTCATTTGGGCAAGAAGCAGCGCTTGCCTGGACTGCTTGATGATATGCTGTATAAACTTGATATGCAGGACCTGCAGAAAATTGACTGCTGAACTTGCCTAAAGAAGGTGAGAGAGTCCTTCAGGGTTCTTTCTTTATGAAAGAGTCTTCCAGACATTATGCAGGACACAGAAGAAAGTGACTGAAAAACTTCCAATATAGACAAAACAGTCTTTGAAATTTTCTGCTTCACAGAAAAGTTTGCCAGATACTATGGACCTGCAGGCTGAAGATGGAAGTCCCAATGTTACAGAAGAACTTCAGGTGACAGTCCAGTTAACAAGATGTCTCTGTCAATTCTAGAGTTTTACAACTTGCCTACAGTGTATTTCCTATGTACTTGGGTAATATTATATCCTTATAGTGTCTTTGATGGAGTTGAAGACAGATATAGAATTTTTAGTTATAATAAAAGATAGATTAGTTATGAAATTTTAGAGTCACTAAAATAATATAGATGATAGAATATTGTCTTTAATTTTGTCAGATACAGATAGACAAAATATTGTAAGTGTAATTCTTGTTTAATACCTGTTTTGTTATATGTAATTTTACTGTGTTAAACTGCAAACCATTTTTTTTTATTTAGGCAGACAAGGGGAGATGATGTGGGATTCCCCTCTGCTGTGAATATGTTTTTTCAAAGGTGGTAATAAAGAAGCACCTATGGCCTATGCCGGGGCAGAATATAACCAGGCATGTTGACAGAGGCTGCTCTTTTTTTTTTCCAGCAGCTCAGACCCAAAATAAACACACAGAAACTATATTAATTGCAATATTGTTTGGCCAATAGCTTAAGCGTATTTCTGCAAACTCTTATATCTCTTAAATTAACCCATTTATATATTATATTATATTATATTATATTATATTATATTATATTATATTATATTTTACCATGAGGCTTGTAGTTTACTGGAAAGGTTATGGTGCATCTGTCTCTGTCTTTGCTTCTCACTGATTCTGCCTTCTTTCTCTCAGCATTCAGTTTAGGTTTCCTGCCTAGTTCTACTCTCCCCTGTCATAGGTCAAAGCATCTTCTTTATTCATTAGCCAATAAAACAACACATATACAGAAGGATATCTCACATCAAAGGTAGAAAATCTGAACAGAAATATATAGAGTAGGTGCAGTCAGGGAGACACCATGTAGCTGCTGAAGGAGAAGAACACTGGACCCTTTCTGGTAAGCCTCATGCTAATACACAGATTAATAGAAATGGGTTAATTTAAAATGTAAGAGCTAGTTAGGATATACCTGAACCATTGGCCAAACAGTGTTGGAATTAATATAGTTTCTGTGTGATTATTTGAGCAGCCAGAAAACAAATGTGCAGTCTCTGTTCATAATTAGCAGCTTTTTTTATCACCTGAATCTCAGCAGCTAAACAACAGTCTACCGCATCAAAAGCTAGTACAAAGTGTTAATTGCTATTTTGAATCAGAGCAGGGAGGTGCCAGTGGAGGAAGCTTAGGAGACCAGAGGTGCTATTGATCTCTTGAAAGACTTGATATAACAAGGACAGACACCTGTAATACCATCCTACTTGTTCATAAATCTTTGGAGGAATTAGGTCTAGCAAGGCTTGATACCTGCAGCTCTGCTCTGCGAATGTTCCTCCTGTGATCACTCCATAAGGACTGCTGTCTGGACAAATCATACTGTCAGGAAGTTAATTATAACGATCAGGCTTCTATGTTTGGTTTTGGTTTTGTTATTGCAGTGTTGGGCAAGTGTTCAGAGAAAGTCAAGGGCTGGTTGGATTTGGGTTTTGTAAAGTATGAAAGTTGACAGTTATGAAGACTAACAGACCTGAGACACAACAAATTGAGCAACAATGGAGGCACTGTAGCCCATTTAGTGTTAACACATACACATGCATAATATATATGTATACACACACACACACACACACACACATATATGGTATTCTAATTGCCATGATATGTTTTCACAAAAAACAAAGTAGGGCAATTTGTAATTTTGTTTCTTTTACTTTAAATGCTGAATTTATTTTTAAAAGTTTAAATTCTATTGAATGCACCTAAAAATTTAAAATAATCATATTAAAATATCTAAAATATCTACAAAAATGTGACAAAAGTTTACAGAGGACAGTTGTGAAATCTGTTGACCTCTATGTCTTTTTACATATTACTTATATTAATTGGAATATTAGTGTGCTTTAATACTTATTTAAAAAATTGAAAATTTTCATATTTTAAATCGACAACTAAGTCTCCAAATTCATTTGGTTGGTGATTTAATAATGGAATAAAAAATACACATTTTGTCTAAGTTGGAGTTTCAATTCCCATCATAAAACACCAAAACCAAGAACAACTGGGGGAGGGGTAAATGGCTTATTTCACTTATACTTCCACCTCAGAACCCTTCATTCAGAGAAGTAAGGGCAGGGACATCAAGGCAGGAATTGACACAGAGGTCAGGAAGGAATTTTGTTTACTGCATTAAGAAATGTATGTTCATGTTTTTGTCCTATTTATCGGTTCAAGGACTTTTGTTTATTGCTTAAAATTTTCAGTTCTTTGTATATTTCAGATATTAATCACTGCTAATGCCATGACTTCTGATTGTGTCTGACATCCAGAATATTTTTTGTTTCTATTTCAATTTTAGTACTGCATCTACTTCAATCAATAATTTCATTTGCATTTTATGAAAGTCAGTGAATCTGTCAGTCAGTTTGGTAACACACCCATTTTAATAATATTAATTATGCCAAATTACATATAAGAGTAGTCTTTTCATCCTCTAGACTCATATTCATTTCTTTCCTAAGTGTTTTAACATTTTATATAGATAGGTTTTATTTCTCACTTAGGCTTATTGCTAGATATTTAATCTTATTTTTGTGAGTTCACATAGCTTATTTTGTTTGCTTTTGTTTTATACCAAATGGTAAGCCCTAAAAACATATACATACAAATATCATTGCATGGCATGAGCAAGTTGTATTTATCTATTGAGATATTTTACTTTTTAAAGTTATTATAAATGTTCCTCACTGATTTCTCAGCAAGTTCAGTATTAGTGTACATTATTAATTCAGTTTCCTAATGCAGTTCAGAGAGTATCAGGTCTGGTGGAGTACTTAGGGCATTTAAAAAACAAATTTATGTGTCTACAAATCTGGACAAAAAGTTTTAATTTTATATCTGTTAATTTAATTTCTATCTCCCAAGTCAAAACTAAGAGAGAATAAGAGTAGAGTTCCTAGCCATCCTGTATTTTTGGTGATTTTAGATGTAGTGCTTTCTGATCTTCAACATAATACACTGTGTGTTACACCTGCCTCATCTATAGTGCTTAGTGTGCTAAATTATATCATTTACTAGGTATAGTAAAAGTTTTTTAGACAAGTGATGTTGAAAATGATCAAATAATTTTGATAGTTTACTGATACTACATTATTTCTGGTCTCAAATCTAGTTCTTTGGGAAAAAATTTAATTTATTTTTATTAACAAAATTTATTATTTATTTATTTATTTTATATCCCAACCATAGAGTCACACCACTCTTCTCCTCCCATTTCATTTCTCCCTTTCCTTTCTGCTGCCCCAATCACTCCCTCTCTGCTTCTGTCCAAAAGTGGCTGATCTCCCACAGATATCAACAAAATATGGTTTATCAAGTTGTAGGAGGACTAAGCATCTCCCCTTTTATTAAGGCTTGGCACAGTAACCCAGTATGGGAAATAGGTTCCCTAAAGTCAGCCAAAGAATGAGGGACAGGTTCTGCTCCCACGGCTAGGAATTCCATGAGTAGGCCAAGCTACACAACTTTCATACACACACACACACACACACACACACACACACACACACACACACACACACATATATATATCCTTGATTAGTCCCATTCAGTATCAGTGGTTGTTGAATCAAAGTCTGTAAGCTGCTAACAGTCCAGGTGAGTTGAATCTGCGGGTTTTGCTGTGATTCCCTTGACCTCTCTGGCTCCCTCCCTTTCTTCAGCAGAATTTCCCAAGCTCAACCTAATTGTTGGCTATGGGTCTCTGCCTCTGTTTTCAACAGTTACTGAATCGATCCTCTCTGAAGACGACTGTGGTGGAAAAGCACAAATGACAAAAATCTTATAATGGAGAGGATGTGGAGTAAGGGGAACAGCCTTCCACTGCTTGTGGGAATGCAAACTTGTACAGCTACTTTGGAAATCAATATAGCAATTACTCAGATAATTGGGAATCAATCTGCCTCAAGATCCAACTATATCACCCTTGGACAAATACACAAAGAATGCTCAATCATTTCACAAGGATACTTGCTCAACAATATTCATAGTATCTTTATTTGTAATCGGCAGAACTTCAAGAACTATTAATAGATATGGAGAGAGTTGACAGCCTTGTTTAGTTCCTGATTTTAGTGGAATTATTTTGAGTTTCTTTCCATTTAATTTAATGTTGGCTATAGACTTGTTATAAATTTCCTTTTTTATGTTTAGGCATGTCCCTGTATACCTGATTTCTCCAAGACTTTTATCATGAAATGGTGTTGGAGTTTGCAAATCTTCTTTTCAGCATTAATGAGATGACCATGTGGGTTTTCTTTTTCATTTTATTATATGGTGTATACATTGACAGATTTTAGTATGTTGAACTATCCTGCATCTCTGGGATGTAGGCTATTTGATCATTAATCTTTTTAATGTGCTTTTGGATTCAGTTAGCAAGTATTTTATTTTGTATTTTTTCAACGATGCTCACTCACATCAGGGAAATTGGTCTGTAATTCTCTTTCTTTGCTGAATCTTTGTGTGCTTTGGGTAACAAGATGATTGATGTGAGATGGCTTTCTTTTTTTTTTGTTTTTATTGGTCTGTGAATAAAATTTTTTGGCTAGTAGCTTAGCAAAGTAAAGCCAGGCAGAAAATCTGAACAGAGATACTTAGAGAGAATAGGTAGAGTCAAAGAGATGCCAGCTGCCACCAAGGAAACAAGATGTGTAAAGTAACACTAAGTCCACGTGACAATACACAGACTAATAGAAATGGGTTAATTTAAGATGTAAGGACTAGTAAAAATATGCTTGAATCATAGACCAAACAGGGTTGTGATTAATATAGTTTCTGTGTGGTTATTTGGGTTTTGCAGCCAGGAATGAAAAGCTCAGTCTCTGTTTACGAATGGTGCCTCTATGTGTTTCTTCGTGACTGAACAGTTGCAGGAATGGGCAGGACAGAAATTTCCATTTACAGGTGACTGTGACTTTATAAAATGACTTTGGTAATGTTCTTTCTGTTTTAGTTAGTGAATTAATTAGAGGAACATTGGTAGTCTGTATCTTTTGAAAGTCTGGTAGAATTCTGTGCTAAAACCATCTAACCCAGTGTGTGGGTGCACCCCTCGCGGTCCTGAGTTCCTTGCTCATCTCTCTCCTTCTGCTCCTGATTTGGACCTTGAGATTTCTGTCCGGTACTCCAAAGTGGGTCTCTATCTCTGTCTCCTTTCATCGCCTGATGAAGGTTAATATTCAGGAGGATGCCTATATGTTTTTCTTTGGGTTCTCCTTATTTAGCTTCTCTAGGATCACTCACTATAGGCTCAATGTCCCACACACTGAGACAATGGGGATGTACTATGGAGAACTCACCAAGGCCAGCTGGCCTGGGTCTGAAAAAGCCTGGGATAAAACCAGACTTGCTGAACATAGCGAACAATGAGGACTACTGAGAACTCAAGAACAATGGCAATGGGTTTTTGATCCTACTGCACGTACTGGCTTTGTGGGAGACTAGGCAGTTTGGATGCTTACCTTACTAGACCTGGATGGAGGTGGGTGGTCCTTGGACTTCCCACAGGGCAGGGAACCCTGATAGCTCTATGGGCTGACAAGGGAGGGGAACTTGATTGGGGGAGGGGGAGAGAAATGGGAGGCGGTGGCGGGGAAGAGACAGAAATCTTTAATAAATAAATAAACGGGAAAAAAAGAAAAGAAAAAAATCTAACCCTGGACTTTTTTGTTTGGGAGACTTTTAATGACGGTCTCTATTATCTTATAGGTTATTTGTAGGATACGTTTTGAATGTTTATCTAATCTTTATTTAACTTTGATAAGTAGCATCTATCAATAAAATTGTTTATTTCTTTTAGATTTTCCAATTTTCTGGAATATGGGTTTTGCAAAATGACCTAATGAATCTTTGGATTTCCTCAGTGTCTGTTGTTATATCCCTTTTCATTACTGATTTTGTTTATTTGGATTTTCTCTTTGTGTCTTTTAGTTAGTTTCAATAACAATTGTATATCTTGTTGATTTTCTAAAAGAAAAAAATCTCTGTGCTTTGATATTGTTCTCTTTGCTTCTATTTTATTGATTTCACACTTAGCTTGATTATTTCGTAACTTCTGTTCCTCAAAGTATGTTCAGCTCCTTTTGTTCTAGAGCTTCAGGTGTGATGTTAACTTGCTGAAGTTCAAAGAAGATATATTCTTTGGTGTTTGTATGAAATGCTCTGTATCTATCTGGTAGGACCATTTTATTCATAATGTCTGTTCAATGCATTATTTCTCTGTTTAGTTTCTGTCTGGCAGACCTGTTCCTTAGTGGAAGTGGAGTATTAAAGTCTTCCACTATTAATGTGTGAGGTTTGATTTGTAATTAAAGCTTTAGAAATGTTTCTTTTACAAATGTGGGTGCTCCTGCATTTGGATCGTAGAAGTTAGGAACTGAAATGTCATCTTGGTAGATTTTTCCTTCAATGAGTATTAAATATCTTTCATTTCTTTTGATTAACCTTGATTTGAAATCTATTGTGATAGATATTAAAATAGTTAGACCAGCTTGCTTCTTAGGATCATTTGCTTGGAAAATCTCTTTCCTTTTTTTTAATCTTAGGTAGTACATCTCTTTGTTGTTGAGGTGTGTTTATTGTGTATAGAAGAAAGATGAATCCCATTGCTGCATCCATTCTGGAAGTCTGTGTCTTTGTATTGGTGAATTCAGTGTTTTGATATTGAGAGATATCAATTACTACTGATTGTTAATTCCTGTTATTTTGGTGATGTGATGGTGGTGGTGGTTGTGTTGGTAGTGTGTGTGGGTATGTCTTTCTTTCTTTTGGGTTTCTTGGTGTAAGATTATTTCGTACTGTGTTTCCATGAATGTATAGTACCTTTTGTATGTCTAGAGTTGTGGATAGATATTATTTATTTAAATTTTACTTTGTTATGAAATACCTTGTTTATCCATCTATTGTGATTGCTGGGTATAGCAGCCTAGTTAGCACCCATGGTCTTTTGGAGTCTGTAAGACTTCTATTGTCCATGAACTTCTGTCTTTTAGAATCACCATAGAAAAGTCAGTGCATTTTTTAAGACAGGGTTTCTCTGTAGCATTTTGGAGCCCATCCTGGAACTAGCTCTTGTAAATCAGTCTGTACTCAAATTGATAAAGATCTGCCTGCCTCTGCCTCCCAAATGCTGGGATTAAAAGCATATGTTACCACTGCCTGGTGGAAAGTCAGTGTATGTCTAACAGGACTGTCTTTATATGATACATGTCATTTTTCCTTGAAGCTTTTAATAATCTTTCTTTATTATTTATGTTTAGTGTTTTGATTAATTTGTGTCTTTGGGGCTTTCTTTTCTATTCTAATCTATTTTGTGTTATGTAAACTTCTTGTACCTTTATAGTCATGTCCTTCTTTAGGTTGGAAATTTTCTTTCTATGAATTTTTTAAAAATAGTTTCTGGGTTTTTGAGGTAGGAATCTCCTCTTTCTTCTATTCCTATTATTCTTAGGTTTGGTCTATTGATAGTGTCCCAGATTTCCTGCAAGTTTTGATAGGAGTTTTTTTAGATTTGACATTCCTTTGACTGATGAATCTATTTTTTATATCGATTGTTTAAATGATGAGATTTTCTCATTCACCTCTTGTAATATATTGGTGATGTTTGCTTATGTATCTGTTCAATTATCCAGATTTTCTATTTCCAAAGTTCCCTCAGTTTATGTTTTCTTTATTGCTTATATTTCAGCTCTTGAATATTTTCTTTCACCAGTTTGCTTGTATTTTTTTCTTTCTTGGCTTTCTTGGTGTTCTTTAAGGTATTTATAGATTTTATCAATTTTTATTTTTTTCTTCCTTGATTTCTTTGAAAGACTTTTTTTTCATTTCTACTTTAAAAACCTTAATATCTTTTTAAATTTGATTTTAAGGTCATTTCCCTGTGACTCAGCTGTGTTTAAATATTTGGGTCTTGTTATTGTAGGATATCTGGTCTCCGGTGTTGCCATATTGCCATGGGTATTATTGATTATATTCTTCCATTGGTGTATAGGCATCTGGGTTTGGGATGATTATATGTCTAGGTGCTTATATATGAGTTTTCCTTTGTTGCATGGGTGTTTGATTCCTTAGTTTTTGTTTCCATCTTGGTCTGCTAATCTTTGTGACCTAGATTTCTGGCAGCTGGCATGATTTCTGATCTAGTAGGTAGTCTCTGTCAAAGTCAGCAGCTGACCTTCTGGGGGCTACATTTCACTGAAGAAGGGGGTCCAAGTTTTTCTTGTTGTTGTGGCTTGCACCTATTCTTCTGACTGGTATGACTTATTATTCTAACTTTTGTGGGCTGCCCCTGTTCTGACTGGTTTGCCCCGTCACTGCGCAGTGGAAGTGGTTTGAGAACAGTGTCAGGCAGCAGAGCAGAAGATGAGCTAAGAGTCATGGCCTGGATTGGGTCTTTGGGAACAGAATCAAAGCAGTTCAGCTGTCAGAGGGTCACCTACCTCTCATTTTGACTGGGGTGATTCATACTTGATCAGCCAAAAAAAAAAAAAACTACTTTGGGGTTGGCAACACGGTGGATTATGATCTGTTCTTCTGACTGGTGTGACCTGAGTCTGAACAACTGAAGGAAATCCCCGGCTGGTGTTTTGTTGTTACTCTTTTTATGTAGACATTCATAGCTATAAACTTTCCACAAAATTTCCAGTAAGTTATAGTTTATTTTTATTTACTTCCAGTATTTTAAAATATTCCCTCCTATGTTTTGTCAATGACACTTTTGATTAAGGTATACACTGTTAAGCCTACAAATGCTCGTGTAGTTTCTGTGTTCTTTTGTTATTGATTTCCAGCATTATTCTATAAAAAACTGTTTTGATTGTTTCATTTATTTAATAAGCTTTCTTTGTTGCTAGAATGCTGTTTGCTTCAGAGATAGTACTATGAGTGGCTGAAAAGAAACCATATCATCTATCATGTGATTTAGCTATGAAGAGTCTTAGATAAATCTCAGGGATCGAGGTCAACCACTCTATATGCACCCACAACTGTATCAAAACTTGAATACTTTTAATGAAATTTTGTCCCAATTTTGATTTATACATTTGCTTATTATTGAATTGTTTTATCAACATAACTTTATCTCTTTTTATTAACTTTGGTTTGAAATCTACTTTCTTTACTAGAGTAAATGTTTCAGGTTTTTTCATCTTTCACTTGTTGACAGCAAACTAGCACATAAGGAAACATATGTTTTACTCTATAGCTGTCTTTGCTAATGAAGTATGCTTTTTTGAGAAAACTTATAGTTGACTCTTGGTTTTTAATCCACTTAGTTACTCTTGGTGTCTTTTTTATGTGGGTGGAGGACATTTTGACATAAGATTATTATTGAGATTTGCTTGCCAGTTCCTGCCATTTTGTTTTCTACCTTGTTTGATTGTTGTCCTCTCTTATTTGTGTTAAGGTCACTCCGGTTGCTACTGCCTGGTTTGTTCTCCTTCCTAGGTCTTCTTTACTCACTCACTCCTTTTGTGATATTTAGGTCTTCCTGTGTGTTTGTGGGAAGCTTTGCTTCTTCCTCTGTGTATACTCTTCCTAAAGCAGCATATGACTTTCTGCTGGTCTTAAAGTGTTTATTTTTTTCTATCTATATTAAATGATCATCTTGCAGGACACAGTAATTTTGGTTAGCAATTATCTATTTTCTTGGCTTGAAATATATAATCCACCCTGGCGGTGGTGGCTCACGTCTTTAATTCCAGCACTTGGGAGGCAGAGGCAGGTGGATCTCTGTGAGTTCGAGACCAGCCTAGTCTACAAGAGCTAGTTCCAGGACAGGCTCCAAAACCATAGAGAAACCCTGTCTCGAAAAACCAAAAAAAAAAAAAAAAAAAAAAGAAAGAAATATATAATCCATTTTTTCTTGTGTTTTGGGTCAACTGATGAGAAACTGACACTTTGTTGATGCATGAGCCTTCATAATCGAATTGTCTTTTTCCCTATTCCTCTTCATCTTATTTCTTTGATTTGTACTGTTAAAATATTGACTAAATTGTCATAGAGAGGATTTTCTTTGCTCATGTCTATTTGAGATTCTGAATGTCTCTTTTCTTGTCTCTGTTTCAGACTTTTTTTTTTCACAGTGGCTTAGTTTATTGATGTTACTTCACATTATTTTTAATTCACTGTTTTATTATTTTCTACAATTTATATTTTTATCAAAACCTTGTTTTTTGGTTAAAATTTTTCCATGTTGCTAATTGTTCAATCTGTACAGTTAGATTTTTCTCAGCCATGTTGTTGAACTTTGCCTTTAGATGAGCACTTCCACTTCAAATATAGAAATAATTTTTATGACTGTTTCCTCTTTGGTTTCTAGAGCAATTTTCACTATTAAACATTTGAAATCTTTGTATATAAACTTATAACTACTTTGATATCTTAAAATTGTGCCTTTATATATTATTTACTTTGGAAGAGATATGTTGCCTAACTCGTCCAGGTTTCTTGTTTCCTGATTAGCAACACATACAGCAGATCATTTTTATGACTTCTCTGACTTTGAAATCTTTTCATTGTGTATCCTTCCCTTCTGGAAAAAATACTTGCATGAAGTCACTCAGAGATTAAAAAAAACACTCTGTGCTGTAGTAGAAACAAAACATGCAAAATATAGAAATATGCTGAAATATGCTCACAAAAATATAACCCATGACTATAAAAAATAAAATATAGTGAATGAAGAATGTACTATTAAGTGAAAAAAAACTCAGAACAAATGTGGAAATAGTACATGGATGATAAGACGGAATGAGAAAAGAAAGAAGGAAAAGAGGAAAAAGTTTACAGAAATAAAGAGGTAAAGGAGAAGAATAGAAAGCAATGCTATGAATAAGAAAAAAATTTAAAAGGACAGTTAAATATCAACAGAGACTTTTCTAATAATGAGATAGTTGTGTAATAAAGTTAAAGAGATCACAAAATAATTTAAGTTTTTAATATAGTTAAAACATTGCTCATTGTGTAGTAAAAGGAGGAAATAAGGAAGAAAAAAGAAACAACTAAAAATTGTAAAAGACCAGACAAGAGTATCTTCTTTGCTGGATGAAAAACACCTAGACAATCTAAATATTTAGAAAACTCATAGACAAGCTACACTGCCTGGGGAAAGCAAAGACCAGCTGAGCTGTCTCATAGAAGCAATGAATACCCGAGCAGCATGGAAAGAACAGTATCTGTCCAGTTTAATTGCTCATATTTATGTAGTGTGCATCAGTATTCTGGCCTTTGTGAACATAACAGGAAGATGTTAACTATAAATTTACCAACATGAAATGAATTAAATTACATGATTATTTGGAAAAATAAAGCACCATTGGGAAATCCACTTTAAAATCCTTTGTTTCCTTTGTACTTACAAAAATCCTAACACAGGAAGACAGTGCTTACTGGAGGAGAAGATTTAATTAGAGGCATAATGTTACTCTTTAATAGGGAAATTTATAACAGCAGAATTGCCACCAATCTTTTTATGGTCTTTGTTGGTGCAACTGTATTTGAGTCATTTCTGCTCTTGAAAGTTACCTTTCACCTGTATTCCTGTAATGTTAATATAACTCATTGATTCACCAAGTTGGTCTTTGATGGTGGGTAATATTGCTCTGTCAATTATCTATTTAAATCAACCCTTAATTCTTAAATAATCTAATCAATTTCTTTTTAAAAAATAGACTGTTTAGAAACTAGTAGTCTATCTAAGAAAGAACAAATTTCAATTCTAAAGTCTCCAATTTAAAGTTATGTTGATTTGTATCTCCAATGAGTGTAACTCTAGTTGGCCAATGTTACTTGATTCTAATGATTGGGAGTTGAGCTTGTACTTTTATGTCAGTCAACATGTGAGTCATTTACTGTCTTCCTTCTCAGGGACCCAGGGAAGAAGTGGATTAATCCTGATCCCTTATACATCCACCAAATTGCAGCACATGTTTGAGATAGCATAGTCATCGTTGGGGGTAGGAGTAACAAACATTAGCTCACATAGTAAGCATTTTCAGATAAGGACCATTTAGATGGGAGTTTTATTGATATATTCAATTTACAATTTAGGGGATAGTTTCACTCATAAATCATTGACTTTTAAGAAGTAACAAATGACAACAAGCTTTCATAATTCTACTTCATTGCTATGTTGCATTTTAAATTTGAAATAATCTCAGACTTACAGGAGAAATCCTACTATGATATTTTTCCCTGAAACATTTCAGTGTTGGCATGCTGCGCCCATTACAGAAAGTCTTATTATCTGCTTTGCACTTTTCTTCCCTTACTACACTCTTCTGCCTGGGGAAAGGCAATCTGCCATGTCCACCTAATCACTCCAGAAAGGCCTTACTGAGGCAAACACAGAAAGAGCAGGTGTAATTATCCTTAGCTTTTCAAAGGACAGGTTTGTAAAGAGGTGCATCTTGTGTGATTATGTGTGGCCTCATGCTGATGGTGAGAAAAGTGTGGTTTCTCATTCCCTTCTATTATTGAAGGTTTGAGTCACGAACTCTGAGGCTTCATGTGACAAAATTGCAGCTAGATAAGAACAAAGTATGTAGAATGGTATAACTCAGTCAGATGTCTTATCTGATGGTTAAATATACATATCATTAAACATAAACGTAAAATAGGATCCTTAAGGCTGGTTGTGGAAGCAGTGGCAGAAGGATCAGATGTTCAGCGTCATCCTTGATTGCATAGTGAGTTCAAGGCTAGCCTTGGCCACATGAAACCCTGTCTCAAAACAAACAAATAAAACTGATTGTTTTTTTAATATTCTGCTATATCCTAAATAAGTAAAATTTGTATGTCGGTCTAAGAAATTTTGACTGTCTTTCAATTATCTTATACTCAAATTTAGAAAATACTTTGTGTATATTTTAAGTATGCTTAGTCATGTTTATTTTTGTTACCTTTGTTTTTATTTATTTTTTATTTTGATTTATTTTATGTGTGTTACATTTTACAAGGTCATTATTTTAGATAACAAATATTAAAAGCTAGTAGGTCCCAAGCTGAAAATAAATAAACAAGAAAAGAAAGATAACCTCTTTTTTTTTTTTAATCTCATTTCTGGTAAAGCCTCTTCTGTGGAGTCAGGAGCAAGGAATAAACATGCTATTAGTACTAAGTGCATTTTCTACAAGGAAACCACAAAGTACTTTTGTAAATCAATATGTTCTGAAAAAATATTTTAAAATCTATCCAGAGGGGAACTGATTTTCAAAGTGGAAAAATAGTTGCTGTGGTCCAAGAAGATATTGTACACAGGAAGGTTCTCTTTCTTTTCCTCAAGATGCCTCTGACTTCAGTCTTTGCCCAGAGGCGATGGAGTTAGACATGTGGACCATGGAAGGGGAACAAAGGCTCAGTAATCCTGAGGCAGCCAGCAAGGTCTGACACTGCCATTACCACAGGCGAGCAAGATACACTGCTTCCCTTTCATCTAGCCGGACTTTTTGTGGAGAATTTTCTGCTGCTATAAATGTCACCATTTAAAAGCAACTTTCTGCCTCTAAATCACAATTCTCCTCCAATGATAATTATCTTCCTGTGTGAGGTTTTTGATAAGTAGAGAGGATACATATGTTTTATAAACAGTTTTTTTTCTCATACTGTTTTATTTTTCCAAAAGCAAACATGTAATTCAATTCACTCTGACTTGGAAATCTTACCCTTAACATTTTCTTGTATTTCTAGGCAAGACATGGGAAAAGGGAGAGCAATTTAGTTCAGAGACATGGGGTTTGAAAGTATCTGGGTTGTAGATATTTATATTTAGCCAATTCAAGCCAACATTTAATAAATAACTACAATTACGGTCCCATGTGTGTAGTGATAAATGAGATTGTGTCTAGGTCTGGAGGATACTTCCAGGCTAATGAACTACTCTATGGAGGGAATTTCAAAATATTTGGAAAATTAAAAATGAAATTATTCTCTTATTTCCTCTTAATATCCACAAGAAGAGAGATTTGCTTTAGAAACAAAAAAAAATCAATTGAATGGTCACTATATCAAACATCTATTGAATATTCAAAGGTTTACATAAGTCGTGAAAACAGATAAAAGAAGAAATCAAAATTTGAAGTGTTAAATTATAAGGACCTAATCAAAAGGTGGTTTTAATATTCTGACAATAAAAATAATTCATTAACCTTAGCTTAAGTGTCTCTATCGAATGTGTTAAAGAATTAGAGAATTAATCTGATGCATAATAATGCAATCTTGACAACTCCTAAGAATCGTCCATTTCCCCAATTGTCAAGATATCTAAGTATCTCTTACAGAGCAATTATTCTCAGCCTGCATTTAGCTTTCACTTCGTAGACATCCTGCCCAGTGCTATGAGATAATGGTATACTTCAATATATGTTTTATTCATTAAAAAATACTGACTAAATAGATATTTTCAGCAAGTAATAAAAGTGTTCCCATTCCATTTAGCTGATGGATAGCCTCTTTTCACTTTTGTTGCCATTGCATCTCAGTAGAGTTACATGTTTATGGTGTCATTTTCAAAATCAATAAATTCTGAATTGATTTTCAACCACTTTAATTTCTCCTACCCTGCTATATGATCTGGTAAGAGTAAGGAAATGTGATCGTTATCTATTGTTGTACAAGAAACCATTTCAAATCCTAGTGACATAAAATAATAACTATTTCAGACATTTCTGTAGGCGGGTTCATTCTGTGTTGGTTTGCATGGATTCCTTTTTGTGTGACTGGTGGGGATGGACCCAACCACATTTCTGATGAGTTAATGCCAGAGCTCAGTCAGATGCTTTGAGCTTCTTCCACTTGACTCATTCTTGAGGTTAACAGGAATTAGTTCCTTCATTGTTATTTCAGAGTTCCAAGATAAATAGATTAGAAGTTCTCAGTTTTACTGAGGCCTAAGTAAGCTCCAGAACTCAACATTGCACTGGGTAGGTTTGGAAGATTTAAGCTACCACTAGTACCACCCCAGGTACCAGGAATTATAGAAAACTGCTCCAATCTATGATATACAGCTCTGCAGAAGGACATAGGCAGTGTGATTCTAAGAGAACAATATTAAAATATTTCATGAATTTGTAGGGTTATCATGTAATATCTAGAGTGAAATATTTTTATAAACAGACAAATTAATTTTCAAATTTAACAACTACATTTAAAATTACCTTTTTTTTCAAAAATAGAAATCATGTCTCTTAAAACAATGATATTCTAGTAAAATTTGGAAATCATAAGCAAAAAATAAAATCACTGAACTCCTAAAACAACATTAGGTCAGGATGGTGTTTTGCTATTTTACTGTCTTTTTATTTTTGTTTTGTTAAAAATAATAAATAAAAATTAAAAATAAAAATATTTCACTCCGTTGTTCACTTTTTAAAAAAAATAAATTTATTTATTTATTTGTTTGTTGAATTTTTTTACAACCCTGGGGGCAGTTGTTGTTCCCTCCTCTTCCCAGTACCCTCTCACTCCCTCTCTGCACCCCAGCCCAATGTACTCCTCCATTTCTGCTTAGAAAGGGCAGATCTCTTGTGAGTATTAACAAAATATGGCATTTCAAGATGCAAAAAGACTAAGCATCTCCTCATGTATTAAGACTGGGCAACTTGAGCCAGTATGAGGAGTATGTAAAAAAAAAAAAAAAAAAAAAAAAAAAAACAGGAAGAGTCAGAGGCAGCTCCTGTTCCCACTGTTAGGAGTCCCACAAGAAGACCAAACTACACAACTCTAACATGTGTAGATTGCCTACGTTGGTACCATTCAGGCTCTATGGTTGCCAGTTTAGTTTCTGTGAGCTCCTATGAGACCAGGTTAATTGATTCTGTGAGTTTTCTTCTGGTGTCCTTGGCCCCTGTGGGTCCTACAATCTTTTTTCTTCTTTTGCGAGATTTCTAGATTTCTGCCTAATGTTTGGCTGCGGGTCTACATCTGGTTTCATTGGCTGCTGGATGAAACTTCTCTGGTGACGATTGGGCTAGGCCCCAAACTGGTCACAGGAGACGACCATTTCAGGCTACCTATTTATTATTTTTAAGAATCTTAGCTTGGGTCATCCCTGTAGAATCCTGTGAGGTTCTCTTGTGCTAGGTTTTTACCTGACCCCGAAATTCAACCCCTCTTTCCAGTAGCCTCTTTCAGTACTCGCTCCCAAATCTAATCGCTCATGTCCCCATCCCCACCTGTCCTCGTTCTACTCATGAAATCTCTTTATTTTCCCTTCCTAGAGAGATCTACATGTTTCCACATGAATCCTCTTCGTTGCCTAATCTCTCTGGGTCTGTGAATTGTAGCATAGTTTTCTTTTATCTTACAGCTAATATCCACTTAGGAATGAGTACATACCATGTTTGTCTTTCTCTATCTGGGTTACCTCACCCACTCTTGATGATCATATCATCAATATCAGGCATGCTGACATATAGGGTATGTGTGAATGGTCATGAAAACATGGATGGCATTTTCCCTGATTTCCTTTTAGGCATAGCCTATGCTTGTTACAATATAAGTATCAGAGCTTGTTTTCTTTATTGTGAGATTTTTGTTTAGTTATTGTTCCCTTTTATTCATGTTATTTATTAGTTCCTATTTTCACATGAAACTGGAACTCACTTTATAATGGGACTGCTGAGGACAAAGAATTTACTCATCTTAGTCTAAACATTTCAATCCAAACAATTTGATTTAAACTTTTAACAGATTTGCCTTATTGGAAAGTTAGGTGGCTCTAACTTATTTCCATGATCCACTTCTAAAATCTCATCTCCTTACATAATGAGAAAAACAAGAGATGTGTTTTTTACATGTAAAGACTATTCACTAGGAGACAAGTATCTATTAAATCATAAACTGTATTTAGTATTCTTAAGTCATTTTTATTAACTCTAGGCATTGATTTTTCAGAACTAATAAATTTTAAAAAATTGTTTTGATACTGTAACTTATTTTATCACCACCTATCTAAAGCCAATCATAGGAAAATAATTTCTCCAGATTTATATCTAGAAAGCAAGTGTTCCCCTACATACATTAAGAACTCAAAAATAAGGCTGGAGAGATGGCTCACAAGTTAAGAGCACTGACTGCTCTTCTAGAGATTCTGAGTTCAATTCTTAGCAAAGACGTGGTGGTTTGTAACCACCTATAATGATATCTAGTGCCCTCTTCTGGTGTACATAACAAATTAATTAATTAATCTTTAAAAATAAAACTCAGAATAAGCATACAATGTGTTTAACATTAGTCTTGCAGAGGATAGCCCAAGAAATTAATTAAAATTTTATAATTGCTTTAGCTGACTCAATTCTAGAATGGAAATGTTATTTTACATTTATAAAATATCTGTAAGTCTAATGGTTTTAAAAATTATTTCAAGGAAATTTGAAGCACATTCAAATCTTAATCAATAGTTTGATTTAAAATATATGTTAAGCATCAGTATATTTAAAATTAGAAATTAATTTTAAACTATGAATATTTAACATTTTTACCAATATATCACCTTTTTAAAACTATGCTTTATAAAAAAAGCCATGTTTTTTCTTAAAATAATCTAGATAAGGGAAGTTTTTGCATTTTAAGACAGAGACAGATTATGTTTAAATATATCAATTTCTTAGTTATGTGCTGGGAAATGTGCCAGTTTCACTGAAGTTTTGGAGACCTGAAGCTAAAACCTGTACACTAATATCCTCTGGGTATTTCCCATTTAATATTTTCTAGAATAATAACTCTGCAACAGAACACCCAGCTACCTTAATGTCATCAAGGGTTTTTTGCTTTTTCTGTATGGAAATGGTCATTTTTTTGTTAATGAATCTTTCAAACAACATTGGTAGATCTTAAGATTATTCTATAGACTGCTAGAAGAGCCTTATGTTCTCATCATGGTTTGGATTTATTTCTGTGACTCTAGTAGAAAATATAAGCCACTGTGGTGGTCTATAGAGACAGAGATCTCACCGCAGTTATGCCCTAATATTTTGTTGCTAAAGAGAAATCCTAAGAATCAGTCCTGCCCAAGAAATATTACTTCGATAAATATTTCCAGAATTCTATTACTTGCGAATAAAAGAATAACTTCTAAAAGTGAACTTCTACTATTGTATGTAGTTTAAGATAAATGGGAAAGACGTCTTAGACCGATATCTGGACTTAAATAGAAACTGAAAATAAACTTCAACACATAATTGTTAAATGCACATTCTGAGGATGTGATATACCTTCCTACAGTGAAGCTTTTCAAATATTAGCTGGAATTTTAAATAACAGGACTCCTGTCATTAGATTGTGCCCATAGGTATAACAAGGAAAAGGTACCCATGAACTTTCATGAGTATAGTTGTCTGTATAAGACCATCAAAATGCAAATACCAATTGACCTGTCAGTAGGGACAGGAGGAATTTCACATAGTCCCACACCTAAATGAAGAGATACAGGAAGTTAATGGTTATTGGCAGTGAGAGAATCAATTCTCTGCAGGTACAAACTACTGTATAGTTGTCCAATCTTGGGTGGTCAGTCCTAGACATATGAATAAGGGAACCAAGTTCACTGAACTTTGTATGTTATGCTGGAGGGAAGAACTAGAATGGGAAGAGTGAGAGTGATGCAAATACTGTGATCATATACGAAATTCTAAAGAAAACCCAAAACATGCTATTACATTTCTCTTCTGGTGTTAGGCAAAGTAACTTCCAACACCTTGAAAGCTACTAAGTAGATTTGGGGCTTCCAGTTGGATATCAGTTGAATGTCTCCATATTAGATGACAAAGGTAGGTTGTGTCTTCTGCAATAGGGCCTTGCCATCAAAAGGGTTAACTAGTAGTCTTCTCAGTAACCTGTGTTATTTTGTGGGTCAGAGGGTCTGCGGGATCCCTTTACTCAGGAACTTAACAAACTGCAGCCAATTCATGGCAAGGAGGTTTTATCTGGTAGTATAGATAACTAAAGGCAGGCAGTGGTGGCTCAGGCCTTTAATCACAGCACTCGGGAGTCATAAATTGATGGGTCTTTGCGAGTTTGAGACCAACTTGGTCTATAAAGAAAGTTTCAAGAAAGCCAGAGCTGTTATACAGAGAAACCCTGTTTTGAAATCGAGAGAGAGACAGAGATAGATAGATAGATAGATAGATAGATAGATAGATAGATAGATAGATAGATAGATAGATAGATAGGAATGAAAAGAGAAAAGACATTTAGAAGAGGTATTGTTTCCCATCTTGTATGATGACTTCAAGTAAATTATATGACTCCATATAATTTAGGAAACTTCTACAGTAGCAGGTCTCCATCTGGTTTTCAAAGGTTTTTAGTTGTCCCTCCTTTAATATTCCCTCATTTATTCTAATTTCAGACCCAGCAAAATTCCGACATGGAGAAAATGCTGTTCACACAAATTTCCCACCCCTAACTGAGAGGCTATTTGCCACTGATACCTACTGGGAGATGGAGAATCTGTTTTTGCCAATGGAATTTCAACGGATTATCAATTGCACTTTTGGACAGTACAATACTCAGGACTATCCAAAACACCAAATGGACTGCACAATTATTTTACGCATCTATTTATTTATTTATTTATTTATTTATTTATTTATTTATAGCTTTGGTATTTTCTGTTTTTCTACTTTTTATCTGTTCTAACATTTTTCTGTTCTTCTTTGCTTTCTAGAGAGCCAGAAAGAGAAAAAGAGCATAAATCTTGGGGTGTAAGGAGGTAGGGAAGATTTACCATGAGTTGCGGAGAATAAAAAACATCTGATGAAAACCTATCTTATGAAGACATTCAAATAAAAACTATCCTTTTAAACAGATTATCTAATAAAATTTCTCACATTATTTTAACAAATACTTACTAAAATATAAAGAAGGCAACCAAATATAGTAGAGAAAGAATGAGTAATAAGTTTCTGTCTTCTAGAAAACTTATTTTAGAATCATCTAAAACATAATACTAAACTAAAGGAAGAACTCTGTCAGTGAGCATGTCTTAAAAACAGAAGTTTCTAAGTGTTATTCCTGGGTAAACAGTACAAGATTAGAAACGATTCAATGGGTAAACCTGGTAAATATTACATACTTTATACACATTATCTCCAAAACTCACTGGCCTCATGCTGTCATAAAGGTACCTATTTAAACATTTAAAAAGGAGGTGAATCAGAGAAGCTCAACCAGCTTGTCAAAATGGAAGAGATAGTACGGAGTTAGACCACGATCTTATTTGTTCTTATACTCCCATTCCTCAATACCACAATCCAAGTCATTGATTTCTGGACCCTGGAAGAAGAAAGCCCATAGAATACTAGCCTCATCACTAGCTATTTAAATATTGCAGCCTAAGAATCCACACACAGAACCATGAGTAGAAGATTTGACCATTAATTTCTCCCCATGTCAGCTATGGAACATTAAGTTGTCTTAACACATTTTGTCATACTATAAAGTGATCTAAATTGTGTGGTTTGTGTCTTTAAAGATTTGAGTTTTATGGCTCCATAACATAGCTCTTTTTTAAGATGTGTATTCTATATACATCAAAAGTTCTATGGTTGTATTGGAATAATAATTTTTATCAATTATTGATATTAAAGATCATTAGCTTTATTAAAAAAGCTGATAATAACTTGCAATAAATATGCCAAGGCCTTGTATATGGATGCTGAGTACTTTATTTCAAAACAAATGATACAGTACTAAAGACTATTGGAATGCAATAATTCTGTTTTCATTGGAATTTCAGTCTTAACTGATGAATACTGTCAAATTTTGAAAGTCCAGTGTAAGAGCAAGTGCTCTGTTTTCCATGTTTTATATAATACAAAGATATGTTTTTTAGTTAAAGTCACAATATAAAATCTGAAAAATAAAATAATGTTGGCAGAGAAATACACCTCTAATGATTTTCTATTTTTGCTTTGCACACAATGTAAAATAAACCCAGATACACATCTCTGCTTGACCAAGATTTCACTAAAGATAAATTTAAAATAAGTTTATTATATAAATATGAAATGCTTTAATTTTTTTAGTATTTCAATGGTCACTACTAAATGTGTTTTAAACTATATGTGAATTTTGCCTTGACTTATATCTAAGCACCAATAGACATGGATATCCTCTTCTTCAAATCATACTTAAGTATTTGACCATCATGCGAATGTTTTACCCATATAAACTCATGACAAACTAAACTATTATGTGAATTTATAATGTGGTAAGAAAAGGAGACCCAAATCCCTCCTGCAAATTCTTACCTCACTCCAGAAATGAAACAATACTATTCTCAATCATCTAAAACCCATTTTTTATTTTAATTTTCATTTTGAGAGTGACCCAGCCCATGTTCAGTATACTGTTAATGTATCTGACTCTGTGGGTTAGATCAGGGTCCTGTGAATGACTCGGGCTTCAGTAGTGTGCTGGATTTCTTCGGTGTGCTGGGTGTCGTCCCCTCCTCTACAGAGATGAGTCAGGGTGAACTCCTCTCCCACTGAAGCACTGAGTCAAAACCGTTTCTGACCAACAGAAGAAAGGACAGCCCCATGCTAAGAAGTCTGCATCTTCTTCCTTTTGAACCTGGGCAGGTTAGTCTGACTAGAGCTGACACAGAAACATACATAATCAAGAGGAAGAATATATGCTATATCTATAAAAAATTTAATATTCTAAATTAAGCAATGTTCTTGGGAATGGATCACACAAATAATAATTCCTCATAATCAAAAATATATTTTGAAATCTGTATGTAAAAAGACTAATAGTATCTAATAAGTATTAATTAAATTATTTCACCTTCTTTTGCATTGACTGCATTGCTTCAAAAATACTTTTTAGTGCTAAGCCCTTTTAAAGGTACTGTTTTGCCCTTTACACCACTCTTTACATTTCCAACCACACAAGATTCATCTGTGGCTATCTAGTTACAGTGCATTGCAAAAATAAAAAGTAGTCACAAGGCTTTTACTATTGTTGAATTACATTTTCTTAAAGTCTCCTAGTTATCCTTAAATGCTATTTAGGGCATGTTATTTTATTCACGTTCAAAAATACGGGTTTTTCCTTATACTTACATAGAAGAAACCATCTTATTCTATCAGATCTCTAAGTGCATTCTTTGCACTGAAACAGACAATGTTGGCCAAGATGAAAAATTACTAAATATATACTCACAACCTGGAAAGATGCTATCTTGACACATACTTTAGGAAAAAATGAGGTTTCTATGAAGCATGGAACAGTTTTCACAGTTTATCAAGCAAGACTCAAAGTGTCATCTGACTCTTCCAGATTTAGATAAAAAAAAAAAAGTGAGAAACCCACAGGGTACCAAGCCATGCAGAAGTACTATAGGACTGAGGCTAAAGTCAAACAGTTGAGACAAAAATACAAGCTAAACACTGTAGTATTTATATGAGTGAAAGGAGGTTCCTATTATATAAAATTTAAATGTGCTTAGCAAATTGCATGGGCTGTAACATAAAAGATATTTTTCTTTGGTAAGATAATTATAAATGTAGAAAATACATCAGAAAATAAAAAGTAAAATTTAATACATACTTAAATCTCAAATATTTTTATCATGATATATGTACACATATACATATATGTAGACATATTTATATACATTTGTATGTACACTTGGATTTTGAATAGTAAAATTTTGCAAAATATTTCTTACACATCTATGAATGATTATCAGCAAAACTGAATCACACCATGTACAATTATTTCTATTTTTAGTTTTGAAATTATAATATAATTACATCATTTCCTTTTAAAATCTTCCATATAACTTCTCTTGTTCTCTTTAAATCCATGTTTTTTCCTATTAATTGTTGCATGCCTATATACATATTTATATATACATATATTCCTAAATACAGCCTGCTCACTCTTAATAATTTTACTTGTAAACTTGCTCCCTAAGCTGACCATTTGGTATCGGATAAGTAGTTGGTATGCTCGTCCCTGGGAAGACTGTTTCTCCCACTGTCAGCAATCCTCACTTTCCTGTATTTGTGCGAGGCTGAGGTCTTTTGGCCTTTCCATCATCTACTTGGGCATGTCTATTGTCCTCATTCAGTTCATGTTTAGGCAGTCATGTTGTTGAGACTTTATGAGTGTTAATACTAGCATTACTAGGAGATACAGATTCACAGAAAATGCGCTGGTCCTCTAGAAGTTACACAGTCTTTCTGCTCCCTCTTCAGCAATGTTTCCTAAACCTTAGGTACCGGAATTATTTTGTAGATTTATCAATTTTGAATGAATTGTGGTTATTTTCATATTAACACATACTTTCCTATAATGTATGAAAATCTATGTGCATTCCACTTCTTGGAGAACCATCAGTTCATTAATAAATCAATAGGTGTATATAAACTAGCCTTTCCCAAGTACTACTGACTAAAACCAAAATTAATTAATAAAATTACATGTCCACTCTTGCATGGTGACACTGGGACTGCTTCATATTTTCCAGTCAGTTTGAATGTGCTACTCTGGCTTTAACATGAACAAGGATTTCTATCACCAACTATTTATTTTACTTTTCTTTCTCAAATGCTTAAAGTTTATTTCAACAAGTACTAATCAGTACACATTCCTTCTAAAGAAACCATATTTATTGTATCGTTTTATTACAGTTCTTTAAGAAACATATATTTGCCTTAATGCCAACAAGACTGATCTCTTGTTTCATTAGCACCAATGATCCCATTGCTTTATTTTTCTTGGGAAGACATGAGCAAAACACTTATTCACAATAAATAGTGCCCAAATATCTGACCAATGAAAAGTTCTACCAATGTCTAGCTAGAGGAACCTTTGAGATTATCAGAGTTAATTATGAGTATTAGCTGAGCATCCTTGAAGGGGCACAGATGTCTCAAACATCTGGTGTTGGAGAATTGTCTATATTCTGTCAATTATTTTTAAATAAATGTGGATTGGCCAGTAGCCAGGCAGGAAGTAGAGGCAGGAAAACAAGACAGGAAGTAGAGGCAGGTCAATGGGAACAGGAGAATTCTGGGTAGGAGGAAGCCCATTCCTCCCCAGTCCTGTCCAGACACCGAAGAAACAGGATGTCACCTACCCCACTGTAAAAGGTACTGAGCCATGTGGCTAACATATACTAGAATAATGGGCTAATATATGTTATAAGAGCTAATAAAAAGCCTGAGCTAATGGGCCAATCAGTTTATAACTCATGTAGACTTCTGTGTGATTTTCTTTGGAACTTACTGTCTGTAGAAACTGGGCAGGAGAGAAACTCCAACAAGCAGGCCCTCATGTTTAAAACATCTGAGACAGTCATTTAAGTATCAAGGCAATGTCACTGATATTCTCTACATGGCATGTGGGTGGCTCCACAGATGGGTCTCCTCTGCCCCAGCCTATTGTTTACTGTTTGTATAAACTCCCAGAATAGCCCTTTGACTTTTGAAAGTTTCCTGTGAATTCTTCTAACATTTTGCATTTTTAGTGAACCTTTCCTCCCTATCTAATGGATGTTTTAATATTAAAATGACAGCTGCACACCTCACCTGAAGAGACATAATGATTTTTCAGCAATGATGTAAACCACTGTTTCTTTCTCTTCTTGACATTACAGGATCACTGGTACTTGGAAATTCATAACAGCTGAAGTTGCTTGTAAAACACCCACACAAGAAAAATCTAGTTAATGTTATAGCATGGAGTGGGGAGAGGTGCTCATGACTTCATTCTATATTTGTTTGTTTGTTTTGTTTTGAAGGCAGTGTAACTCGGTATAGCCTTGACTGTCCTGGAATTTGTTCCTTAGACCAGAGTGGCCTCAACGTTACAGAGATCCACTTGCCTCTACCTCCCAAGCGCTGGGATTTAAGGCACGTGCCACCACTGCTCCTTTGTCATGCCCCCACTCCTTTTAATTAAGAATCTATTGACAGCATAAGATTTTCCAGAGAGGGAGAGTCAGTTTAAGAGCATGGTCCCATGCAAAGAGTAATGGTACACACCTTTATATCAGCACTCAAGAGCCAGAGGCAGGTGGATCTCTACTAGTTTAGGGCCAGGCAGTTCTTTATAGACATCACAAAACCAGCAGGATATGTCATAAGACTGTCTCAAAACAAAGAAGAGTGTGGATGTTGGAAGGTCACTCACACTCCAGTGGATGTCAGAGTAAACCTGAGTATGTGCAGCACAATTGGACTCTGGGTTTATTAAAAATAAAAAGGACACAATATCTCTGATATCTCCATATCAGATAAAAAGCAGGTGGCAATTGAAGTTCAAGTGTCAGCCCACCAGGAGATAATTCACTGATGAGTGAATCTCGGAAAGGCAAGGCCCCGAGATCACAGACTCCAGAATGGTTTTTGCTTCTCCTGTGCCTTTACATGTTTGCGGCGACCATCTTTCTCTGGTATCTAGCATGGTGTGAATGGGTGTGGGAAGACCCCACTGCCTTTAATGCAGTGTGTTTATATCAAGGTAATATCCCATTCTATTCAGTGTTTTACCTGTGGATTATTATGAAGATGATGTCTTTTTAAGCTGTACTATCCAGTTGATAATAACAATGAATGTTTAAGTAGAGCTTTGATAATTAAAAACTAAAACAAGGAAAGCCACACATCTAGACACATGAGTTATTTTTGAGTAGCCATATAGACTAATGGTTAGAAAAAAAACAACTGAGTCCCGGTAGCCCAAGTAGTTTAAATTTTTCTAATTTTAATGTTGAGAGATATGTTCACAGGTTTTAGAGCACATCACAGCAGAAACAAAGCTTTAAAAAAAAACTTAAAGTTAGACTAAGGTGTTTTTGTCAAATAGCTTTGAGGTGAAAATTCAAGAAGGTAATCCAACATTTTTCATATAGTTGAGTAAAGAACTCTTTAAGGTCAAGGAACAAGACAAAGCAGCCCAGTTATCATTAGCTAATGTCTTTCTTGCTAGGATTGATGGCTCGAGGTAGATGATCGTAAACCAATTGGTTGATGACCAATGGGTATTAATTCCTTATATCCATTTTTGTCCTCAATATCCTAATAAAAACTATTGGTGAGTGGGTATGTACCTTAAAGATTTAAAATAGATATGACTGTTTTTCATGTATAAGAGTATAGGTTTGTGAGTCCCTTAAGATTCCTTATAAGATTGCCTTTCAAGATAAGTAATAAAGTGATTGTTCCTTTCTTGGTAACTACAAAGCACAACCTGCCAGTAAAATGACTGAATGAAAAGAATGTCTTGCTTGCTTATACTCTGTTAATCTATAACAAGTTATTTGGGTATGAATGCATGTGTGTTCATGTGTATAATTTGTTTTTCACCTGTAATATGTTTGATGTTTAATCATGTAAGGGATATGAAAAACATGCTGTTTTTAATTTGTATTCATTATAACGATTCACTTGAAAAAGACAACGCACCCACGTTGCAATTTCTATGTTGACTGAAAGATTATTTTGGTATTTCAGCTGCAGAGAAAAAATAGAGAGAAGAAGGAAGGATGGGAGAATAAGAAAAAAATAAGGATAGAATTAGAAAGAACCATCAAGGATAAAGATAGAATTAGAAGGGAAATATCAGGAATGAGAGAAGGAAATTAGGAAAATAAAGGACAGAAAGTACAGAAGAAAAATAAAGAAGAAAACTATCAAGATAGTGAATGAGTTTCTTTTTCCCTTTACACCCTCAGATAAAAAAAGTCTTTTTATGCCAACTCTGTGGATTCCCTTTGAGTCCTGCTGCTGGAGGCTGACCCTCAGTCAGCAAACGACATATATTTGGGATGTTATGGAGCTAGTCCAGAATTGGAGGGAAAATATAGATGAATATGAGCAAAACACATTATAACTATGTATGAAATTCTCAAAGAATAAAAATATATTGAAAGTATTACAATAAATAAGTCACTGTTATTTTCCAGTCCAACTGTGTATTCCCTTTGGTTACCATTATCCCTTAGAAATGGCTGACATTGGAAGAGCCATGGGATTTTGGGTATCTAATATTGAAAACATTGAGTTGAGAACATATTTATTTAGTCATTGAAAATGAAACACTTCTATATGATTTAGTCATTTCTATTACAATGAGCCTCTGCTTCAGGTTGTAACAGTGATAGTATGATTATTTTAATAAGGGCTAATGGGACTAACCCAGAACCAAGACAGTAGATACGGAGCTGAACCAGTAGTGGAAGAGAACTAGTAGGCACCATTCATGAAGGGTGGATGAGAAATAAGTTTGACACATTAGGTACAGAGATTTATTGTGTTAGAAATTCCTTGAAATATTCTTTCTTCCTCATGAAACAGACATGGTACAGTTTATAAACCTTCATACATACCTTAATGTTTATGATACCAACCACTAAAAGATATGAAATAATACTTTTATTATTTTTCTAGCATCATTTTATAATGAATGATGCTAGCAAAATAATAAAATTATTTATTTAGTCTATATGTTTGAATCATATTTTCAAACAGTTCTTTTTTTTTATTTATTAAAGATTTCTGTCTCCTCCCCAGCATCGCCTCCCATTTCCCTCCCTCTCCCCCAATCAACTCCCTCTCTCTCATCAGCCCAAGAGCAGTCAGGGTTCCCTGCCTTGTCGGGAGTCCAAGGACCTCCCAGCTCCTTCCAGGGCTAGTAAGGTGAACATCCAAACAGCCTAGGCTCCCACAAAGCCAGTACGTGCAGTAGGATCAAAACCCAGTGCCATGTTCTTGACTTCTCAGCAGTCCTCATTGTCTGCTATGTTCTTAAGTGAGACATCTCAAATCATTCAAAAGGGCAAGATGGCTCAACAGATAAAGATACCTACCACCAAGCCCGATGAGCTGAGTTCATTTGTGGGATCCACATAATAGAGGCAAAAAAAAAAAAGAATCTCCTAAGTTTTATTATGACCTACATGTATATAGACACCACACACACACACACACCACACACACACACACACAGAGTTCTAATATTCTGTCCATTTTAATGTAGGCCAGCAGAATTTTAAAACTGATTGATCCTTGATAACCTGTGTACTCCTGGAAGACCTCATTTGTGCAAGAAAGAAAGAAAGTGTGAGTTCCTAAGAGTAAAGCAGCATTTCTGTTATGATATGTGTATCTGTGCATGATGTACACATGGAAGTGCTGATGTGTGTGTGTGTGTGTGTGTGTGTGTGTGTGTGTGTGTGTGTGTGTCACAGCATGACTATGGGGAGCTGAGTTTTCCTTCCACCGTGGGATCTGATGATCAAACCTAAGTCACCAGGCTTGCACATCAAGCACTGTACCATCCGAGCCATCTCACAGGCCCTTACTTTTATCTTTCCTCATTCTTTCTTGTTCTTGAGTATGAACGGGATGTCATTAACAGCTAAAACACATGGCGGAAGAGTTTATAGAGTCATGGTGGGTTTTTTTCTCCAGATAAATGGGCATTGTCAGCTTCCAGCTTACTACAGAAAGTAAGTGGTTTGAGAAGATTTTCTTGGCTTGGCAAGGAGCCAGGGCATTTAACAAAATCACAGACCAGAAAGCAGCCTTTTTATTTCTAAGGTACAAAATAGTGTTCTGTGGCTTTTCAAATCTAAAACTAATACAATTTTTTATAAGTGGTTTTAGAGAAAGACTATACGTGTGTATATGTGTGTGTAGAGTCTAAATTTTATATAAATGGAATAAACTAAATTTTACATACATTTAAGAATAATACATAAGAGACATCAGAATAAAATAGTAAATTTGAACAGTCTTTTCTCATTTATATATGCCTATGATGCCATAAGTAGGCATAACTGAAAGGATTGTAAGCTAGATAAAAAATTTAAACTTTAGAAGAAAAATAGAATGTTGAATATTTAAGAAAATATATTGTCACTACATTACATTAAAACATAAAATCACGTACTGGCTTTGTGGGAGCCTAGGCTGTTTGGATGCTCACCTTACTAGACCTGGAAGGAGCTGGGAGGTCCTTGGACTTCCCACAGGGCAGGGAACCCTGACTGCTCTTGGGCTGATGAGAGAGGGGGAGTTGATTGGGGGAGGGGGAGGGAAATGGGAGGCGGTGGCGGGGAGGAGGCATAAATCTTTAATAAATAAATAAATAAAAATTATGATAATAAAAATGAGCATAAGTATAAATTGAGAGTTCATATAAGATGAAAGAAAACATTGAGGAAATGGAGATGATTGATGTCACCAGCAGTCAGGAATTTTTGCTTATCAGACCCTATAATGAAGACTCTTATATAATATAAAGTAAACATGGGTGGAATACATACATAGTATATTATTAGTAGAAGTTTAACTGGTTAGAAAATTTGTATAAATATGACGCTATTAACATTTAAAGTGTACACCCGTGTTTACCCAAGAAAGTCTTCCACCATGAGAGTTTCCACAGAAATAACTGTTGAGGTTTTGGGAGATCATTTCAAGTTTCCGTATGCTATTATCTGAAATAATAACCAGCAGAAGCCAAAACAAATGTTTGCAGATAATTTTCAAACTAATCAATAAGAAGAGAATGAACTTGTTTGCTCCTCACAGGAGAATCACACACAACCCTAAAATTGCAATTAAAAATATAATGATAAATTACAGGGCTGGGGATACAGCTCAGTGGTAGTGTGCTAGCCTAGTGTATACAAACCCCTGGTCTGTCTGACTATCTCCTTGTTTTCTACTATAAAAGTGTCTATGACATGTTGTCCAATGTATAAAAAGAGTGACAGAGAAAAGGAAGATGAAAGCAACAAATACTGAGAAGGGAAAGGTTACCCCTGTTCTTGTGGACAGGTAGAAAACACTCTGGAATAGTGTATTCTAACCTAAGTAGTTGTTAAAATATACCCTCTCCTAGCAATAAACCATTGAAAAGAGCATAGGTGTACGTTATGAGTGATTGGCATTTAAAGAAAATCAAAATGAAGCATGACACTTGTCCTGTAATAGAATGTTAATTTAAACTACCTGGTTTTAAAATATATAAAACTTTATTGAAACAAATTAACATTATTTCTATCAATAATAAAATAAGCTGAGAAGAAATACACTAAAATCTGATATTATAGGTTATAGGATTTACTAAACATTTTGCCTGCACAAAAACTCTCTTTATTGTAGATGATGGAAGAAAGGAAACACACAAGTGAACTATTTCATGATAAGCAGTAACAATTACATAGAAATACTGATACACTGGTAGTTTTAAAACAAGGGATGGTCCTTTTTTGATGTACTTTGACAGATGAGTGGTGGTATTTCTCTTCTATTCAATAACATGGCCTGAATGGAATGTTTGACCATCTTCAGAAAATTATCTTTAATGCATGAGTTAATTTATTAAGTACTGATTGAGCCTAGATATTATTAGACAGCAACAATACTCTAGTCATTATTCCCAAGCTGCCTGTGAGTTGGTGATTATTGCTCCCATGAGAAGAAATACTTAGTCAGAAATCCTCCTGACTGCCATTAGCAATGATTTAAGCTTGCCGCTGCCTTCTTCCTAAACAAGACTATGTCTTAGGGCAAAGGTGACATCTGAGATTAAAATGGGAGCTCAGCTGTAGAATGTTAAAAGGAATTGTGCAGAAGTAATTAGAAGCAAAAGGGCTACCTGTCTTCCTCATTAGGAACGCGTGCTATTTGCAGAATTTCTAATATTAGCCTTCTGCATTTGAAAAAGAATTATGTTAAAATCTAAAAGAAATATAATAAAATTTAAATACAGTATAATATGCTGCTGATGAGACAACGAAACATTTTGTGGTGGTTTTAAATATAAAAGGCAAAAGGCTTACCAATTCTTTTATTTAAAATGAACTGACTGAGCTTGGTTGCCACGTAGTCTCTGCACTTGTTAACTAAACCCACGGTCTTTGAAGAGGACAATTTTCATCACATAGTGTCCTCAGGGTTAGTCTTGAACAGAGCTGAGTCACTGGCTCAGGAAAATCCCAGAGTGACACATTATTTTAAAGGGGAAATGAAAATGTTAAAATAATAGGGTGTTTTCAGCTGATGCTGAGTTCAACAAGCAAAGCAAAACTGGAAGTATTTCTACTTTTTTTGCTCTATTTCATCTTTTCTGAAGCACAAAGAGAAGTAAAATAAAGTTATTATATTCAGTTTTTTTCTCCATAAAAAGTACAGTTGGAAGGTTGCTTCTTAATTTTCTGAGAAATCATCATACTGATTTTTAAAATGGCTATGCAAGTTTGATTTCCCACCAGCAATGCATGAGTGTTCCCTTTACCCCATAATCTCTCCTGCATAAATTGCCATCAGTGTTTTTGATTTTGGTCATTTATTCAGGTGTAAGGTTTCTTGGAGCTGTTTTGATTTGCAGTTATCTGAGGGCTAAAGAGGTTGAGCATTTCTGTTAAGTGTCTCAGCCATTTTAGATTTCTCTGTTGAGAGTTAGTTCTCTGTTTAGGTCTGTAACCCATTTTTTTTATTGGATTGTTCATTAATTTCTTGAATTCTTTGTATATGAAGCAAAGAAAGCCAGCTTGCTGTTCACAGTCCCAGAGAACCTAGACAGCAATAGGGACTCTAAAAGAGACATATATGGATCTAATCTACACAGGAGGTAGAAAAAGACTAATTAGAAGTCTCTTTTTGGAGCATGGGAACCATGGGCGAGGGTTGAAGGGGAGAAGAGAGGAAAGGAGGGGAGCAGAGAAAAAAATTTAGAGCTCAATAAAATCAATAAAAAAATACAATAGGTTTTAAAATTTAAAAGAATACATGATTTTCATGCTAATAAACTTTTAAGTTGTTAACCTCCAGTTACAGTGATAAAAGTAGCCTTCAGGGTACTTGAAAATAAAATCATTTCAGGTTGATTTACAATATCTGTTTTTAGTTCATTTCATTATGTTATAGAAAAAATTACGAAAACGTTTCTTACATTATGGAGAAAAGTGAAATCTCAGTTAAGCAAAAAGTCTTCATTCTGCTTGAATCTGATGATTTTTGGACAAATGAAGTTACACATGGGAATGGCTATTTAAAACTTTGGCAATTTAGTTCAAGATGTTCACCAAATCATAAATTGTTAAACAAACTAAATTCTATTTCTATAAATATTTGTAAGATGTGTGGGAATTCATGCAAAAATCTCAATCATTTATGAATTTGGTGAGGAATTATGAAAGTTAGAAGACTTGTCCTCCTTTGCATTCTTTATAATTTTGCTTAAAATAGAAAGCTTCCTAAAGTCTCAGATCTGCAAGTGGGTCAAGGGTGATAACACTGTGATTTCAATCACTATATTTAGAGAGCATCTAGTCATTTTTTCTTTTAATGTGGTTTATTGTGTATCCTTATGCATCCAGGAGTATGTTGCTTCAGTTTTAAATTACAAATATGAAATTAAACAGTTTAAAACTTGATTAGAATATTTATTTTTGTTTTAACAACATTCAACAGTAAAATTATTACAGTCTAATTTTCTTTTAAAATAAATATTGATATAATTGAAAAAATTATGTACAATTTCATCTGAAAATATGTTGTTTATACTTATGCAATTACTATGTCGATCATTTCATTTTCTTCATAGTGAAGACCATGACAGGTATTGCACCTGCTCAATTTTAATGTAGGTATTATGGTTGGTGAAGAAATGCATAGATTCAAAATATTTAATTAAATATTTTATATTACAGTACTAAAACAATCATTTAAAAGGAATTAAAAGTATTTCATAAGACATGGATTGTGTTTTATTCAATTTATAATAACATTTTCAATGATTATGTGTATTGGGAAAAATGTACTATGGTTTTACCTGCAGTCAAAATTAGCAGAATGCACACTAATTCTAAACACACAATATTAAATGTTATTCTGCTTGTAGCTAAAAACATACACCTAAAACAACATTTTCTAAAATTTTAGACTATATTCATTTTCATATTCATATTTTGTATAAAACAATGATTATAAAGAAAAATAAGTCTTTAATCAACAGAATTGTCTCTTTAGGTTTCAGCCCTTTCAAACAAAGAAAATCCATAAAGATTATTTATTAATAATGCTTGTCATTTTCTATGGGTAGCACACACAGTTTCAAAATTCTCTTAGCACATTCTTTACTTCATATACTAGGCTTGATATATAACTGTCTTGTATATCTTATTTTTTCCTTATGAAAAATAGATTCTTATACGATATATTCTGATTACAGTTTCCCCTCCATCTACTCTTCCTAGTTCCTCGCCACCTCCCATCCTGTCCTGATCCACTCTCTCACTGACACTTATTAGAAAAAGAACAAGCTTCTAAGAGATAACAATAAAACATAACAAAATACAACAAGATAAAACAACCGGGTGGTGGTGGCGCATGCCTTTAATCCCAGCACTCGGGAGGCAGAGGCAGGCGGATCTCTGTGAGTTCGAGACCAGCCTGGTCTACAGAGCTAGTTCCAGGACAGGCTCCAAAGCCACAGAGAAACCCTGTCTCGAAAAACAAAACAAAAAATAAATAAATAAAAGATAAAACAAAGAAAGTGTTCAAGAGAAGGCAGAAGAGTTAGAGACCCATTCCTTTACATATTGGGGGATCCCATAGAAACACTAAACTGAAAACTGTTGTATATACGTAGATCTGGTGCAGACCAGTTTAGGCCCTGTGTTTGCTATTTCAGTATATAAATTCATCTCAGTTGATTTAGAGGACCTTGTTATCCTGGTGGCCTCCATACCCCTAGCTGTTACATGGCTTCTGCATCCTCTTTGAGGGCTTCTCTGAGTTCTGTTGGCAGGAATTTCCTGACCATACCCCATTTAGAGTTGAGTGTTCCAATCTCTCTCTCTCTCTCTCTCTCTCTCTCTCTCTCTCTCTCTCTCTCTCTCTCTCTCTGTGTGTGTGTGTGTGTGTGTGTGTCTGTCTGTCTGTCTCTCTCTCTCTCTCTCTCTCTCTCTCTCTCTCTCTCTGTGTGTGTGTGTGTGTGTGTGTGTGTCTGTCTCTCTCTCTCTCTCTCTCTCTCTCTCTCTCTCTCTCTCTCTCTCTGTGTCTGTCTGTCTTTCTGTCTCTATATATACACTTAATGCCTGGCTGTGTGTATTATTTTCCTATCTTCAGGAGAAAGCTTATCTGGTGATGACTGGATAAAGCCCTGATCTAGGCATATGAAATGCCATTAGGAGTCATTTTATCACTACTTTTGTTTTTAAAGATCAATAGTATTTGTTTTTACTCTAGGTCTCTGGGCTATCTAGTTTGTGGCTCTAGGTTATGCAAAAAGTGTGTATGAAGTCTACCTCCTGGAGTGGGCCTTAAGTCAAATAAGACATTGGTTGGTTACTCCCACTCATTTGTACCACCATTGCACTATCTTATTTTTTAGGACAGCAAGGGTTTTGTACTGGGTTGGTATATATGTTTCTCATTTGGTAGCCTGCAGAGTGTCTTACCATTCCATGTATACCAGAACATAGGGAAGAAGATTCTGCTCCATAGGCACTAGTTTAGACCTCTTTGTGTTCAATGAGTTGCACGGGTGTTGTCTGCAGCAATGGAGCCTTGCTGACATTTTTAAAATAGCAACCCATTTACTTGGCTACATTCTGGGATGTTTGTCTTATAAATTTTAAATAAATAAATCTGTGTCTCAAATTTTAAGCAATGCTGCAAACAGAACTGAAGAACAATTCAATGCCAATAAAGAGTAGATACAGAAGAAAATAATTCAAGATGGTTTTCCAGCAGTTATATTACATTGCCCCAAATCATGTATTCAATAAGTTATGGTGATGGCATGTATAAGTATATGAAAATATCTTTATTTTTGCTCCTAATTGGAATATTTTGAGTGAGAGTTTTCTGTCAGTAGAACCTGAAAAGTTAGAGTCTCTAATTCTGACAGATCTTTAGAAACATATTTTCCTTTTTAGGTGAAAAACTACAAACTAACAAACAACAATTTTTTTTCTCCCATAATCTATCTTAGAGCACTTATAGGCATTCTTTTTCTTTCTATTCTGAAAGGGGTGTTTTGACTTTTTATGGTGCCGGTGCTTTGGGACAGATGCTAGACTACTACTAGCTTTAACAAATTGCTACAGAAAAAAATAATCATAAATATTTGCAGGAAAATGCAAAACTAATTGCATTTTAATGTTATGCAATGAAAATCCAGTGGAATGTACTGAAAGCAAAATAATAATAACAATAGTAATGGTAATAATGAAAAATTTGTAACCATGGCTGTCTAATATTGCTTTATACTTGTGCATGATTACATATAGAGAAATAGAAGTCTTGTAAACATTCTACAGCCAGCTATAAAAAATAGGGAGTTCATTTATGCCAATATGTAAAAATTTAGGTACATAAACAGAAAACAAACAAGAGCATAGAAGAAAACTTGGGTCTACAGATAGTTTACCAGTATTAGTAATATGCTTGTCTCCTTTCAACCAGACCAACTCATTCTAAAGCTTCTGTAAGAAAATTAATGAAGAATGGCCAGAGAGTAGCTTGAGGGATGGCAATGAGAGGTTTTACTATAGCAGTCATTAAAAATATTTGAACAAAATGTGTGCCATAGATACATGTAGAGTCAATCAAATGGTGCTGTGTAAAAAACAAGCAGAGACAAGCAGTAGTGACTAAAGACTCAGCTCTCTTCTGATATTAATTAAGAAGAGATGGATTCGTTTAATACGTGTCTTTGGTATATGTGGTGATCTTGGGAGAAAATAAGACCTATAGCAGCAATTTATAGAGAAATGAGTTGGGCAAGATTAGTTCATACACTGATGAAATATGATACTCAAATAATTACTACAAGACATTGAAAGATATGTTATAAACCAAGAATAGAGAAAGTATATCTGAGCAAAAACTGAATCAGAGTGCAGGGATGAACAAATGTCATCACCTAGGCGTACTATACTTTATTACAGCTAAATCAACAAAGTATTGGGGAACTAACGGAATAAATTTTCACATAACTATAACATACTGCACACTGGTTACTTTAATATATACAAACTTCATAAGAGTTAATACAAAAGTGTTATCACTCCAATATGACCAAGGGAAAAGGAAGGGAAATGACAGCTCTGACAAAATATTAATTTAAATATGTGGAAGTTGTTCAAGATTAGAAACAATAACAGATAGTCAAAACAATAAGATCCAATTTTCCTTGGTAAGATGAATGGCAGATTTAGACTGCCATATGTGAACAATGGGGGACAATGGTGTGAACAAGGAGGAAATGTCCTTCCCTCCTCCATTCTTTACCACCTGTGGCAGGTGGGAGATCTGACCCTGAGGTCAGGAGAACTGGTGAGCTGGCCCAGCATCTGACTGACAAACAGGCCCTATACCTGACCTGTGCAGCTCAGTGGAGTTGGCACTGCTGGTGATCGTTCAGTGCAGGTGAAACAAACCCATTTGCAGAAGTGTGGGAGAGCTACCTCCACTTCTTATCTGTATGCAGTGTGGTTGGGGGAGAGGTGCCCTCACCCTTGCCCCTTGCCCTTCATGGTCTATAGTAGTATTCAAGAGTGCAGGCCCTGTTATTTCACCTGTACACAATAGTAGCTCCACCCTTGCTGGTGGGAACACATGCGAGCCTGCCCCTAGGTCTTGGGAGTGGGAGAGCTGGCCCTGCAGCCTTGGTCTATCCTATGATGGTGATGCTCTCCCCTCTCATGCCTTGCCACCTGTCATGGATGAGAATGATGATCTTGCCCTTGTCAGATGAAGAACTAGGGAGAGGAGATCCTACACTTTGCCTGGGCAACACAGTAGAGCTGAACCTGTTGATGGAGGTGTGGATGAACAGGCCCTGAAAAAGTGAGGATGAGAGACTGAGACCCACCCCTCATCTAATATATGATGGCATAGACAAGGGAGAGAGGCTTCACCCTACACTCCTTGAGGCCTGTGGTAGGTGAGTGATCATTCTGTGAGGTTAATAGAGCAAGAGAGCCGGTCCTGCCTCTCACAAGCTGCATCAGTAGGCAGATTGACCCCTACACTTCAACTAGGCAACGCAGTAGAACTAGTCCTGGTAGTCTAGGTGTGGGCAAGCCAACCACAAGGACATGTGGAAGATATGAGAACAATACATCGACTGCCCCTTGCTATTTACAACATAACCTGAGATAGCCAGAGGAGTGCTGGAGAGCTCACCCTAGTGTTGAGGGTGAAAGAGAGCTGGTGGGATGACCCACCCAGCAACCACACAGACCAAGAACCAAAGCTATGATCTGCTGGAACATGTGAAGAAGCTGGTCGTACAGATCCAAAATTACAGATCTCTATGACACAAGGCAAAAACAGGGTATTTAAGAAAAGCCAAGTGAAGGCCCAGTATTGATGATGTAGGAAATATAAAAAAATCTCAAAACAGACCAAGAACTCAATCCATTGAACACTTGCAAGTAACAAGATGGAATAAAGGACTCTGTGATTCATTGTACCACACTGCAGTTTTGACAATTAGATTTTCCTTTTTTTCTTTTTTTAAAAATTTTATCTTGTTGTATCCTGGGGAGTGGGGGGTTGCTAGGGTAGAGAGCAGATGTGGAAGGATGGGGAGATGAGTGGCATCAAGATGTATAATGTGAAATCCACAAAAATCAAATAAAAGCTAAATTTGAGAAGAAATAGTAAGATAAAAAAGAGGAAGAAGTAGAAGAGAAAGAAGGATGAGAAGAAAACAAGAAGAAGAGAAGGGGGAGAAAATGAAGAGGAGGAGAAAAGGAGGAGAAGAAAGAGGAGGAAGAGGAGAAAAGGAGAATAAAAAGAACAGGATCAAGAACAAGAAGAAGAACAAGAATAAGAAGAAAAGGTACAAGAAGAGGAGGAGGAAAAGAGGGAGAAGAGAAAGAGGAAGAAGGAGAAAGAAAAAAGTAGAAGTAGATGGGGAGGAAGAAGGGGAGAAGGAGGAAGAAGAAGGAGAAAAGAAGAGGAAGAAAAGAGGTGGAGGAGAAGAAGAATGAAAAGAAGAAAAAAGAACAAGAAAAAGAAGAGGAAGATTAGGAAAAGGAGAAAGAGGAAGAAGTAGGAGAAAAAAGAAGAGGATAAAGAAGAAAGATAATGAAGAAAAAAGAAAAGGAAGAAGAGGAAAAAGGAGAAAAAAGAAAAGGAAGAAAAAGATGAGGAGAGGTATTGGTGGAGGAGAAGAAGATAAAGAAGAAGAAGGAAGAGGAAGGAGGATAAAAAGGAAGAAAAAGATGATGAAGAAAGAGATGATGATGAAAAAGAAGGAAGAAGAAAGAAGAGGAGGAAGAAAGAAGAAGGAAGAAGAAGGCAGAAGAGGAGAAGAAGAAGGAGAAGAAGGAGAAGGAGAAGGAGAAGGAGAAGGAGAAGGAGAAGGAGAAGGAGAAGAAGAAGAAGAAGAAGAAGAAGAAGAAGAAGAAGAAGAAGAAGAAGAAGAAGAAGAAGAAGAAGAAGAAGAAACATAAGTAGCAGCAGGAGCATAAGGAGGAGTAAAAAGAGGGCATTGTTCTGTCCCAGCACAGATACTTCAAAGCCACGAGTTCAGAAGAGAGTGCCAAATCCAAGAACCACACCACACCCAATCAATTCCCCAAGTAGCACACATATGGAATCAAGAAACCTTTGTCATAAAGGTACAAATCTCTTAGGGAGGTTGACCCAAAGTTCCTAAGGAAAATGTGCTTTGTCAAGAAGCACAATAAGAAAGGCCCAAAGAAGATGCAGGCAAACAATGTCAAATCAATGAGTGCCTGTTCAGAGGCCAACAAAACCCCAAAGCCCAAGGTGGTTAAGCCCCAGATGCCAAAGAACCCCAGCCACAATCTCAGCCATTGTTTTTATCACTCACCCAAAACATGGAAAGTAGATTAGAGCTACATGATCAAGGGTCATAGACTCTGCTAACCAAAGCCCAAGGTTCAATACAAGGCATTGGCCTCAGCTCCACCTCAGTCCCAGGTTCCTGCACAGGTTCTCAAAGGTTCTCAGGTCCCTGTGAAGACCCAATAGAAAAAGTTTCTATCCACTAATGTGAGACAAATGGGCTGGTGTGACCCACGTGTACAACATTTGACAATGAGCAGTATCCTATGCTGTTTTTACAAATAAATGTGAGATAAGATCTGTTTAAAAAATTGCAGAAGTCATCAACTGTTATAATTTAATGTTCAAAGACACACATCCTTCAATGAACTGTAGACTGATGAATTTAATATCCTTTTTGAATGGCTACTTCAAAACCTATGCAATATTTTAAATGTGTTTGCCTTTCACTAACAAGGCCACTTCAAGCAGCTTAGCCTACTGAGTTTATCTTGCACATGTAAAAAAATATTATTATATATTTTGGAGATCAGACCTTTGTCTGTTGCGGGGTTGGTGAAGATCTTCTCCCAGTCAGTAGGTTGCCTTGTGTCTTAGTGACAGTGTCCTTTGCTTTACAGAAGCTTCTCAGTTTTAGTAGGTCCCATTTATTCAATGTTGCCCTTAATGACTGTGCTTCTGGGGTTATACCTAAGAAGCGATCACCTGTGCCCATCTGTTGTAGGGTATTTTCCACTTTCTCTTCTATCAGGTTCAGTGTTTTCGGGCTGATATTGAGGTCTTTAATCCATTTGGACTTGAGTTTTGTGCACAGTGATAGATATGGGTCTATTTTCATTCTTCTACAGGTTGACATCCAGTTGTGCCAGCACCATTTGTTGAAGATGCTTTCTTTCTTCCATTGTATACTTTTAGCTCCTTTATCGAAAATGAGGTGTTCATAGATTTGTGGGATAAAATCCGGGTCTTCTATACAATTCCATTCGTCGACTTCTCTGTTTTTATGCCAGTACCACCCTGTTTTCATTACTGTAGCTCTGTAATAGAGTTTGAAGTCAGGGATGGTAATGCCTCCAGAAGATCCTTTATTGTATAGGATTGTTTTGGCTATCCTGGGTTTTTTGTTTTTCCATATAAAGTTGATTATTGTCCTCTCCAGATCTGTGAAAAATTTTGATGGGATCTTGATGGGGATTGCATTGAATCTATAAATTGCCTTTGGTAGAATTGCCATTTTTACTATGTTGATCCTCCCAATCCAAGAGCAAGGGAGGTCCATCCATTTTTTGGTATCCTCTTCAATTTCTTTCTTCAATGCCTTAAAGTTCTTGTCAAATAGATCTTTCACTTCCTTGGTTAGATTTACCCATAGATATTTTATGCTGTTTGTGGCTATCGTGAATGGAGAAGCTTCTCTGATTTCCCTCTCTGACTGTAAAATGCTAATTAACCCAATTAAAAAATGGGTCACTGAACTGAACAGAGAATTCTCAACAGAAGAAGTTCAAATGGCCAAAAGACACTTAAGGTCGTGCTCAATTTGAGATATCATCTTACACCTGTCAGAATGGCTAAAGTCAAAAACACCAAGGATAGCCTTTGCTGGAGAGGCTGTGGAGGAAGGGGTACCCTCATCCATTGCTGGTGGGGATGCAATCTTGTGCAACCACTGTGGAAGTCAGTGTTTCGGTTTCTCAGGCAATTCGGGATCAACCTACCCCTCGACCCAGCAATACCACTCTTGGGAATATACCCAAGAGATGCTCTATCATATGACAAAAGCATTTGTTCAACTATGTTCATAGCAGTATTATTTGTAATAGCCAGAACCTGGAAACAACCTAGATGCCCTTCAATGGAAGAATGGATGAAGAAAGTATGGAATATAAACACACTAGAGTACTATGCTGCGGTAAAAAAAAAAAAAATGACTTCTCGAATTTTGCATGCAAATGGATGGAAATAGAAAACACTATCCTGAGTGAGGTATCCCAGACCCAAAAAGATGAACATGGGATGTACTCACTCATAATTGGTTTCTAGCCATAAATAGGGGTCACGGAGTCTAAAATAGGTGAACCTAAAGAAGCTAAGTAAGAAGGTAAACCCAAGGAAAAACATATAGTTATCCTCTTGGCTAAGGGAAGTAGACAAAATTTCCGGGGAGAAAATTGGGCTTTTGGGGGTGGGGTGGGATGGGGGTAAGGGGAGATGGGGAGAGAAAAGGTAGAAGGGAAGGAGGGGGGGACTTGGGGAAACAGGAGGATAGGGGAGCACGGAACCACAATTCTTAGTTAAGGGAGCCACTTTAGGGTGGGCAAGAGACTTGACCCTAGAGGGGCTCCCAGGTGCCCAAGCTAAGGTCCCCAGTTAGTTCCTTGGGCAGCTGAGGATAGGGAACCTGAAATGACCCTATCCTAGAGCAATACTGACGAATATCTTGCATATCATCATAGAACCTTCATGTGGTGATGGATGGAGATAGAGATAGAGACCCACACTGGAGCACTGGACTGAGCTACCAAGGGCCCAATGAGGAGCAGAAGGGGGGAGAACATGAGCAAAGAAGTCGGGACCACGAGGGATGCACCCACGCACTGAGATAGTGGAGCTGATCTATTGGGAGCTCACCAAGGCCAGCTGGACTGTTACCGAAAAAGCATGGGATAAAACTGGATCCTCTGAACATGGCGAACAATGAGGGCTGATGAGAGGCCAAGGACAATGGCACGGGGTTTTGATCCTACTTAATGTGCTGGCTTGGTGGGAGCCTAGCCAGTTTGGATGTTCACCTTCCTAGATATGGACGGAGGGGGGAGGACCTAGGACTTACCACAGGGCAGGGAACCCTGACTGCTCTTTGGACTGGAGAGGGAGGGGGAGAGGAGTGGGGGGAAGGGGAAAGGAGTGGGAGGAGGGTGGGAGGAGGGGGAGAAGGGTGGGAGCAGGGGGAGGGAAATGGGAGGCTGGGAGGAGGTGGAAATTTGTGTTTTTTTTATTCTCCTTTTATCAATAAAAAAGTATTGAAAGTAAGAAAAAATGATGATTTAAAAAACAAAAAAATATTATTATTGTAATAATGCTTTTGATACTGAAAGAGTGGCAGAACATTCAAAATTTTAAAAAAGGTTGATTATACATAAACACTTTGCAACATTTCATATACTTTCGTAAATACATCATTTTTTAAGTAAGCAAGATTTATGCTTTTCTTATAATTTAGCAAACATTGTAAAGTTGTGTGTATACATTATATAAGCATTCTTTCAGGTATGTACATACACACACACACACACACACACACACACACACACACACACACACCACATGTGGCAGACAGTAGCTATTAGCTCCCTGCAGTTTTCTCTGTTACAAGAAATGCTTGTTTAAGGAGAAAATACAATTAGCAGGGAAATGTCTTCTCTCTCTCTATATATATATATATATATATATATATATATATATCTTCCCTACACATTGAACTTTTGTTACAAGTATCAACACTCAAAAATATTTTATGGAGGTTAAAATATAAGTCACTAAAGTAGGCTTGTTTGGAAACTAGAATCTGGAACAATAGAAACTTCTTTTTCAAGACCAGACTTTAAAAACAAAGTTTCGTTGTTCTTGGTTAAGTTACACTTTTCTCGGAAAAAGCACCAAGCAGGGTGTGGGAACACCTTGAGGAGGACTTAAGGGAAGGCAGCAGTTCCGTAGAAGTATTTACAGGAGGGTTATCAGGGAGCAGCAATGAGAATACAGTTGAAAGAACAAACAACACTGATCCTGGGGAAGCAGAGGAAAAGTTTTTATAAGTTATGCAAATGTTTTAAGGATTTAATGAAGTGTTTGGAATAGCAAACTCAAACCCCATAGATCATAACAAATCAAGAAGTTCTGGGAAATGCTACAAACGTATGAATTATAGCTATTTAAATTGAACTGTGAATGAATAAAATAAACAAGACAATTGTCTAAACCAGGACTCTAACCCAAAAGTCTGAAAATATTTCCAGACTTCCAAACAGAGTTCAAGTCTTGTAAAATGGCCCTCCACTTCCACTTTGGCATTAGATGAGTCACTGGAAAGTTTAGCACCCCATTTTCCTCAGTGTTCAGCAGACATGGTCTTTCTCCTTCTGTGCGGTATGGGGGCATTTGGGGAGTATGACTTACCAAAGCAGTACAAGTGAGAAGACACTACAGTGTGGCCTGCAGCAGACTCTCCAACACTGCTGATAGCAGTGGCTGAAGGCCTGGGCTCAGAATGCTTCATGCAAGCTTTGGCTCCAGCGCTGACAAATGTTAGGACATAGCCAGTTCATTTCAATCTATGATTTCCTCCTTCTCAAAGAAAAGATGAGAATAATAGTGATCGATGGTTGCTACAAAACATATTACCACAAACTTGGCAGTAAATACAACCGTGTTTATAAGCTTACAGCTTGTTGTAAGGTCAGGAATCCACTTGTTCTTGACTGAATTTATAATATTACACTGCTAAGAGCTTGTAATGTATCTCAGCCATAAAATTTTAGCTTGAGTAACCAGGCACACCAGGTTTGATCCTCAGTACTGAAGACAAATAAAGAATAAAGAGGACTGGTATAATTTGATTAAGTATGCTAAGATTCTATCTATAGTAAACTTAATTAACAACATTTTTAAATGACAGAAATAATAGGAAATATATTTAGTTTTAGTTTTGTTTTTATGGTAAATTGAAAATTGAGCTGCAAGCTTGCAGATAATTTAGTGAAAACCGAAATTAGGGCTAGAGATGATCACTTATTAGTGAGAGTATTCTTAAGTTTGGCATATGATTATAGTTTTATGTGTACTTCCCATTTTATCTTATCATCACCTGTGACAATTACTGGTTTGGGCCCTTGGACGCACCATACAACAGTATAGCATTACAAGTTTTTCCTGTGACTAACTCCATTTTACAGACGGGGGCACTGAGGCCTAGCAATGGACTGACTTTACTTGTGGTAAATGAGCTGTAACTGAGGTAGGGAAAATCAGTTCAGATATGTCCTGAATCCAGTATCCAGAATCCAAACTCCTATTCAATACCAATAATCCTAAAACAAAACTTGCTTAAAGGCTGGAGAAATAGCTTGACGGGTAAGAGTCTTTGCTGCTCTTGCAGCCTGCAGATTGCATTATAATTACTAGAACCATGTGACACCACACAGTCCTCAAAAACTTCAGTTCAGGAATTTGATGCCCTCTTCTGGCCTCTGCACACACTACATGAATGTCACGGACAAATGCCTTTCCAATAGAAAATTTCGGGACTCAGATATTGGGGTGAGAACCTGAATGATCAGAGAAGTAGCAGAAAGGTGACCAGTGACCTCCTATATCTTCCTTTCCTCCTTTTGAAATGCTGACATAATCTCTCAGATCTGCTTTAATATTTTCTGTCTCGTATCTGTCCTCATTCCTCCAAAAACCACTGTGGTTAATTTTGGTCAGCTAGTGGCTAGCTATGCCCTCTGACTCAAAGCAAACTTTATTGACAGAATAAGATCAAAATATCACAAAACATTGGACATGCATGCAGGTAATACAAATACACATTAAATAAAATTTAAAAATAAATCCTTAAAAACCTTTGCTCAGTTTAAGCAGATAAAATGAATTGCCATAGCATAGGTGGGTTAACTAACATTTATTTCTTATTTATTGTATTTAGGAAATCCTAAATAAGGATGGTTGTAGAGTCAATAGTAAAAGCATGAGCATGTTTCCTGCCTTACAGAAGGTCATCTATTTACTATGTCATAGTATCAGTGAAGAAATAAACAGAGGGCAAGAGAAAGCAAAAAGAGGGACAGAGATAAAGACAGAGACAGAGATAATGACAGAGTCAGAAAGATTGAGAGACAGAAATAATATCTCTCGGGTTACTAATTCCATTCATGATTGTTCTACCATCACCACTTAATTAACACAGAAGACTCTGCCTTCAGAATTCATCATGTCTTAGTTTTTCTCTTGCAATCTTAATTAAACACCCTGATAGAAACAATTAAATATGGGAAATGTCAGTTTAGGCACACTTCTGGATTATAGTTCATTTGGAAGTGACTCCACAGTTCAAAGACCTAGAGTCATCTGCCTACATTAGAGAAAACATCCCATGCTTGCTCTCAGTGGTAACCACACTGGTCACGTCTTTCCATCTCAATCTAATCAAAGGATCTCCATAGGCATGAGCAGAAGCTCATCTCTTAGGCAAGTCTAGACCTCATTATTTTGGCAACTGAAATTAATTATTTCAACCGTATTCCTTGTCCACTTGATATCAATTTAAATCATAACCTATTACTCTTTATCTCCAAATTCTCACATGTTTATCAGATAAGTCAAAATATTTTCCAACTACTGAAGTACTGATAGTCTTTATTAGTTTCCACAGTTTAGAACTCTAAAATACAGCTGGGCAGTGGTGGCACACGCCTTTAATCCCAGCACTCGGGAGGCAGAGGCAGGCAGATCTTTGTGAGCTCGAGGCTAGTCTGATCTACAAGAGCTAGTTCCAGGACAGGCTCCAAAACTACAGCGAAACCCTGTCTCAATAAACCAAAAGAAAAAAAGTAAAGAGGTCTAAAATACTTGTCTGAGACACAAGGCAATCTCTGAAGTGTGAGATTCTATAAAATCAAAACAAATTATATACTTGAATCATATCATGGCATAGAACAAATCATCCTGTTTCTAATGGCTTAATATAAGCACAACACACAACCAAAGTGAGACCAAAACCAAGTAGGGCAAAGATCAAATTCTGCAACTCCATTTCCAGCATCTCTGAATCATGGCTAATAAGTCAACTAGACACCAAAGAGAGTATGTTAATCTACCCCTCCATCTTTGCTAACTGCACAACCTGTGCCTTGACTCAGTCCACTCTGTGCATGAAGCTTTCCTCAGTAGGTATCAAGTGGATATGCCTTTTGCAGCATCTTTTGCATCTCTGTTGCAATTTAGCCTTAACCTTCACAGCTTTACACAGTGGCTGCTCAGAGCCTCTTGCATGGACTTCAACCCTGTCATTCATTGTCCTACCCAAATTGCTCTATGAAAACATAAGGCAACTCTCCATGATTTAAATTAATCTGTAAAATTAGTTCCACCTGGATGACACTTTCAAATTTTGTTGCCAAGTTGGGATGTCAACCCCCACCTCGGGGACCAGAAGAGAATCACCTTCTGCGAGTTGACCCGAGGAAAATACCTTTTCATGTGTTTGCTTCTGAGAATAAGGACACTCCTTCAGTCTCAGCCTCTGTTCTAGTTTAAACAATTCTCTTTCAGTGAATTTAAATCTCCACAAACTGGTATCTCTAATAGGTACAATATTGCTTTCAGAGACTGTTTCCTATTGTTCCAGTGTAACCAAGGACAGTTACCCCCCCCTCTCTCTTCTCCACAATTACACTATCATCTCTTGAAGTCCATTTCTTTTAAATTCAACTTCCAGTGAACGACTCAGGACATAGGGAAGAATGAAACCCGGTCTTTAGGAAATAACATAGAAATAATAGTTTCTAACATTACCTCCACTGTCTACTGTTTTCTCAGCAATCTTGTCTTCCAAACTTCCTCTAGAATGGCCCATTAAGCTTTTTAGCCATCCAGCTACATCCTCTGTAGCCCAAAGTAATGAAGTGTTTTGCTTACAGCTCAATAGAGTTCCAAAGCCTAAGACTTTTGTGGCAAGGTTTATCACTTCATTGGCTCAACTTCCAGGCAGCAATGTTGTATATTACTTTACCTTTCTGCTGCTGCGATAAAACACCCTCCCAAAAGTGAGTCAAAGGAGACAGAGTTAACCCAGCTCATGATTCAAGGTGTCTATCATGACGATGGAATCACAGCAGCGTGAGCTGGAGAAAACTGTTAACATTCCATGCCCAGTCAAGAAGCATCTTGTAACAGATACTTCAGTTCATGATCTCAGTCTCCCTTTCTTCATACAGTCAAGGATCCCAGCCTGGGGAGTGATGTCACTCACAGTGGGATAACGTGCCATGAACATTCCCTGGTGGTCATTCCAGATCTCATCAAGTTGATAACTGAGATTAATCACCACAATCATATCAGGAAAGAAATATTCAGTTGTTAGCAAAAATCAATAAATTCCCTGCATTCTCTCATTTGATTCTACTTATTTTTGCTTTGTTTTAAGTCAATATTCCTTCTTTGTGGTGCTGAATCTGTAATGTATTAACAAGTACACTAAGAAAAATCTTGGCATGATGTCTACAAAAAAAATCAAGTTTTCAAAATACTAGGTTAACCACTCTTAACCTTCTTATCCACAAAACCGTTAAGGAATTTAATATGTATACATTCATCAAGGGTATATAAAAAGCTTCTTTAATATGCAATGTTCCCAAAAACATTTGTTCATGCAATACTTTTATTTTCCTTTTTCCAGAAGCCTATCAACATTCTTATGATAAGAATGCCAACAGAAAACAATTTGGAAAATGCTATTTTCATGTGATGTATAGATCATTTTTAGCACTTTAGACACATATTTAGAGAAGCTGTAAAACCAGAGGCTGGATCATATGTGATTAGTAAAGGTCTCTTAGCACTTTATGTGCAGGAAAAGGTTGACTACAGTATTATGTATTTTACCCTTTCTTTCTTTGATTTTTCAATTTGTGCGATCTTTTAAGCATTTTCTATATCGCACCTGTGAAAGAGCTGCATCCATATGTACAGCCCCATATAAGTGGAGTGAGCATTAAAAGAAATTGTGAGGCCAGCACAAATGAGAAAGTAAAATCACTTGTAATTGGAGGTTGTATTTGAAATCCTCACAATGAGAGGGTTGTTCGTAGATGTTCATTTTTCAATAGGCAGGAAGAAAGAAGTGACCCACCCTGGGTGAGTGCAGCTGTGTTTAAGACTATATATCACCTTATCATGGAAAGTTAGACTTAAGAAGGCAGAGGGGCCAAACTGGCAACACCTTTCAAATGTGGTACACCACTTTATAGGGAATGACCTTCATTGTCATCATCACTTCATTTGTATGGCCATAGGCTATGTATTTTGTTGTGTTGTTGTGTCTATTTGAGTATAAAAAAATACAAAATGAAGAACAGCAAAACAAAACTTTTCTTTAAAAGGGATAATCCAAAATTAAAAAATAAAAATGGGATACAGACCTACACAGAGAACTCTCAGCAGACAAATCTCAAATGACTAAAAGGCACTTAAGGAAATACTCAAAATCCTTAGTCATCAGAGAAATGTAAATCAAAAGAAGTCTGAGATTTTATCTTATACCTAACTGAAGGCGTAAGTCACAAACAATGCCACACCAGTTTGGAATTATGATTAATAGGGTGATATTTATTTAAAGGGGAAAAATCTTACAGATAACCATTCCAGACAACATCCCTCTGCGCAATCAGAAAGGAGTCTAGTCGCCCGGAAATTGAGCAAGAAGAGAAAGAGAATGAGAAGGGAAGTAGCCACTTTTTTTAAAGGGAGAGAGACCACGCCCCAATGGGCTGGTATCTCAGCGGCTATAGGCTGGAGGAGCAGAAGAACCTCCCGCAACACCTCCCCCTTTTGTTTAAGTAAGAGAGTTCTAAACCTACTATGAAAGTATATACAATAAGTACAAGTATCCTATTCTAACTAGCTTAGGTCTTGTATAATAAATAACTTGGCCAAGTCATAAGAGAAAAGTAACTACATTTATATAGTCTTCAACCCCATCGAAGATGTGAGAAGGGAAATGATGTTACCTGGGTAATTAGGAAGTTCAGTAAAACAACTTCCAAAACATGCAACAAATCACAGAGACAACTAGCTACCTGGGCAATCACCCAAAGTCACGTTTGCAGCGTTGAAGCAACCAACTTTGGCTAAGGCCTAACATAACTGACTTACCATTTTCAAAGGCAAGCAACTTTTCAAAACTATCTTACCCTGTTTTGGCAGGATATGACAGTCCCGTTTTATCCATTGATGTATGCTCTGTATCTCTGTCAGTGGTTGAGGTATGGGCATTTCTTTGCCCAAAGGCCAGTTCTGCCATGTGCTCAACCATGTTCATAGCAGCACCATTTGTAATAGACAGAACCTGGAAACTACCTAGATACTCCTCAACCAAAGACTGGGTAAAGAAAATGTGACGAATTTACACAGTGGGATACTATATAGCAGTAAAAACTAATGACATCTTGAAATTTGCATGCTCGTGGATGGATCTAGGAAAAAAAACATATTAGTGAGGTAACTCAGACCCTGAAAGACAAATATAATATGTACTCACTCATAAGTAGCACAAAGCAAAGAAATAACCAACCTACTTTCTACAACCCCAGAGAAACTAGACAACAAAGAGGACCCTAAGAGAGACACATGGATCTACATAGAAAGGAGAAAAAGACAAGAACTCTTGAGTATAATAGAAACATGGGAGTCATGGGAGAGGGTTAAAGGAGAGGGGGAGGTAGGAAGGAAAGAAAAGAAAAATGTATAGCTCAATAAAAACAGTAAAAAGGGGTGTGTTTAGTAGTCTACATTTTGCAGAAAAACATTAAAATCTTGACAGGCTTCTTAGTATCATATCATAGATTATTAGAAAAGTAGAAATAGTAAAGGAATAAGAAAGAAAACACATTTTTTATCCTATTGCCTCTCATTGGCTATCTTATGCAGAGTGGGTTCAGGCTCTGTAGTTTAAAATTTGCCATATATTTTAGAAGTAATCCTTTAAAAGTGACATGTCATTTCACAAGTTGGAGAGGTCTTTTGTAAAGCACATGTCACAGCATGAGTGCACTTTCAGAGTTAAATAATAGTCAGGGGCCAAGAAGTAGAGTTGTGATTGAGAAGAATGAGTTTAGAACTCTGAACAATACTGTTCCAACAGGGACTGGCTTAAGCATGAAAGTACACAGTCAATAAGTGCATCTTCTTTTCCTTGGCAAGATAACTATTTAAACATGTGTTACCTTCCTTACAAACATAGGAGACACATTGGTTTTGTGGTTGATGTTTTGCTATGATACAATGATCCCTCCCTAGCAGTCATTTGGTGTTACTTTTCAATTGTTTTTCATAGCTTCCATCCTTGATTTCACTTCAAGCACCAAAAAGATGGTAGAAGTTGAGGTTCCTAGGACTTGAGGAAAAAAATGAAGAGGAGGTCTCATTGTTGTTCCCTTTCAGCGTCTAATGCTGTAGACTGAATGCTTTCTTCAGTTGCTCTGTGCATGTGTTTCTGTTCTCCCATCTCCCTCCCTAACAGTGATTGGGGAGGGCACAGAATCCTCTGTTTCATTTTGGTGCTTGGTACTGCAAGAATTGAATCTACAGTAAGCAATCATTCTAGCCGAAAACAGAGGAGAAAGCCCGATTGTAAGCCAGAGGCTGTATTTTTGGTTCAATCACTTTCAGTGCAAAATAAGCCCATTTATTTTAGTTTTGGTGGGGAGCAGCGAAATTTGATCCACCTGAGTGATGCGTCAAGAATCTGCTCTCTCCTCTGTTTCTCTGCCATGTCCCCACACTCTTCCCGTTTTCTCATATGAAACAGATGTCCTGCTTATAGGCCCTCCTACTTGATTTTTTTCCCCTTTTCCACTGGGAGCAGATGAGCCCACAACCTTCCTCCCCAGTCCTGAGCTTACTGATTTGCATACAGAACAACCGAGCAGCTGCCGGCCCAGCCTGATCAGGGTCTGGCTCCTTATGAGGAATCGGAACACTTCTTTCAGCAGTGTTGGATTTCACCCTGCTTGAGGCTTCAAGAGCCACTTTGTGAAATCTCTTAACTTCTTTTCCTGACAGTCCCGAAGTTCGGAGGACTTCTTTTCAGGGTTAACTATAAAACAAACCCTGGAATCAACACTTTTTTTTTTTGAGACATCATTTGCGTTCCCCTAACCCTAGAGTTTCCATCATGTGTGGAGAAGGCTCAAGCAATATAGGAACTTAGCAGACAGTGGCAGGTACCAGGGTGTGGCTGCCGCTGTCTCCCTTTCTCTTCCAGTAGAAGGAGCCACCTTCCAAGGAGGGGAGGGGGGCAGAGGGGGATTGAGATTGGAGCAGGCAATAAGAAGAGGGAGGGCAGGGGGGCGGACGCCGGGGGAGCCCAGAGTCAGCCTGCCAGGCTCAGTCTCACACGCGCGCCCGCGCGCCGCCACTGTTTGTACACAGTGCGCTCTTGGCCTGAGGCTCGCTCCCCTCCAGCTTACGCTTCATTGTTCTCTAAGTCAGAAGCCCAGCAGCCGCGGCAGCCGCGGCAGCAGCGTGAGCCCGAGTCATTGCTGGCTGCTTCGCCCGCGGTGCGAGCACCAAAGTCGGAGAGCCGGGAACCCAGCGAGCCCTCGCTCCGCCCGCAGCGCCTAGACCAGGACCCACCCGCAGCGCCCACTGAGCTCCAGTCGCTCTCCAGCGCATCCACCTCCGCGCACCCCAGCGAAGAAGAAGCGGGGGGGACGACACCCTTTCTCCCGGGGCCATCACTCTTATTCGCCCTTCCGCAAGAATTTAAGCAAGCGCTGCGGGAAGAAGACGTCCTCTTGAATCTCTGACAGGGGCGGGGTCTACTGCTGTCCTGCAGGGCCACCTCGCCTACAGTGCCCTCCACTACGACCCGGACCTTCCCGGGTCACCTCAGGAATCATGAAGCGCCTGGTAGCTGTCTGGCTTCTGGTTGGACTCAGCCTTGGTGTGCCCCAGTTCGGCAAAGGTGAGTTGACTGGGAAGGGGTCGCTGGATGCGGGACTGGCGGGAAGCGCCTTTTGGAAATGCCGCTCAAGCGACCACAGTGGGTCTTCAGTGCGTGCTTGGAGTGGGGAGCGCCAGGGAGGAGGCGACGCACCCTGGATACCCAGAGAAAGTGCTAGCAAAGTCCGAGTAGAGTGCCCCGGGCTGAGTCTGGGAAGAGGGTGTGATCTAAAAAACCAGACTGAAGGGTGGGAGGGGGCTATTCATCCTGGGCTTCCTTTGCCACTGATTTCTCTGCAGGACCCTGGTTAGCAAGTGTGACTATTTCTGGTCGACGACAGTGAGTAGGGCTGTGATAAGACCTGGCAGGATCAAGTGTGTCAAGTGTGCGGGGCCATCATCCAGTTGGTGCTCAAACAGCTTGGATAACCGCAGGGCGGTAGTCTGGTTGCAGTGCTCTGGCGCAGGGCGGGGGCTAAGGGGGTCTCTCAGCCTGGACCCTATACTGAGAGTTGGTGCTGCCAGTGAGATGGGGAGAGGTCTGCTCACTCACTGGCTTCCTTTCTCCCCCTTCCTGCTCCTGGGCGCGTGACATCAATTACAACAACTCAACAACTCCCCTCTCTTCTAACCCCCAGGGGGCCTGAGCATTAAGGTGCATTCTCTTCTATAACTCTTGGTAACAGACAGCTGTAAGGTACCAACCAACCTTCATGTGGCCCTAGCCCCGGAGCCGAAAAGTTGTTCAGAATGGTCTGCCTATGCCTTTTATGGCTAAGCATACACGAAATTTCCTATTTCGTGTAAATAGGAACCAGCAAATAAAATAAAACAACATTTAAAAAATGCAGGACTTCAGTGAGTCTCCTGCTGAGTTGTCTCAGTGACTTTCAGGTCCTGTGAGACATTAAGCTTTGTAAAAACAAAATCTCATCAGAACCTTACCAGCAGGAACTGACTTGGAGCCAGGAACCGACAGAGAGAGGAGAGGGGGTTCCCAGATATGGGGTGTCTGTGCCTCTCTGTGTTCACGGAGACAGTCCGCTCTTCTGAGAGATCCATATGTAAGATTGTCCTTCACAGACAGCTTTAAGCGGAGATCTGCATACACTACAAGGTTTTAAAATGCTGTGGCTCTAGAAGTATTGGGGATAAAAAAAAATGCGTTGACTCGAATCCCTTTGAGAAGAGACTAGGCATTGCATGGATATTCTACTACACCAAGGCACCACCGATATGCTGTAGACTCTTAGGGAACTGTGCTCCAGAAATCTGTGTTGAGGGCCAAATGCCCTCATAGCCTTCAGGACTCAGGGGGTGGCTACTTCAGGTCTTTTTATTGCCCTACAATGTGGCCCTTGCCCGCCCTCTGGGTGTAGGAGTGAGTGTGAGATCTCTCTTTGCTTCTGTTTTCCAAAAAGCCCAGATAGTTACCTCTTAGAGGCAGCCACTCCAGTGAAGGTTAGCCTATGGAAAGGATTCTGGAGTAGGTTGTCAAGTCTCCAGTGGTAAGGAAAAGAAAAGGCTCCCAAAGCTGCTATTTCTCCTTTCTTTTATTTCTTGTCTGATTCCTTCTGCATTTTGATGCCTGAACTGGGAAAGCTGAAAGCACTCCTCTCCTCCTTCTATCCCTGCCTCCATTTCCACCCCAAACACACACACACACACACACACACACACACACACACACACACACACACACACAGGCACACACTCACAAGCACCCACATGGTGCCTCTCCCGCTATCTGACCCACATCAAAGGTGACAAGAAGGCTAGAAGACCTAATGAGTGACCGTGTTTGTCAGATGACTTCTAGTTGCTAGAGCTGTGCTGAGGTTTTGAAGATGCCCAACCCACGGAGGGCACAGTTTAAGCCACCAGTCAAGTGGACCATGGAGATGCTGCCCGGACTTTCCAATTTGGTCCTCTAGACAAAGCTCCTGAAACCTATTCCCTCCATTCTTCAGCAGACTTGTCCTTCCCTTCGTAAGCCACCCTATGGGTAGAGGAGGAACGCTTCTGGGAAAGAAACAACTGTTTTGTCTTAGCTCTTTCTGTTAAACTTGTCCCTCTCTGATTTTTCTTTCCCCCAGACCTCTGCAAAAGGCAGAGCTGAGCTTGCCTGGTGGTTCAAACAATTAAACTTTTGGAAAACTTACTGAAGCTAGTGTTAGCACTGAATTTTACTCCTCTTTTTCTTACCCATCCCCCATCATGTATCTATAATTTATCGAATGTCTTATAGGAATTAGTGTTTCCCCTTTGTGTGGATTCCAGTTTACAGGCACTCACGCCTGGAACTTGATAATGGTAGGTAACTCCTTTTATCAGTAGTCTTTAGTTTAAAATTAAACCAATGGATCAGTCAGATTGAATATTTTATTAACTCCTAAATTATTCATTATTGTGTATTGCTTTAAAAAAATCCAATAACATGCATACAGTTGCAGCAAGCACGTGACATCTTATGCAATCTGTCCCTGTTCCTGCAGTTTGTGCCTGGAGTATTTAAGCAAGCGGCACAATCTAAAAATTTCTAGATATGCCCTAAATGCTATGAATCATTGCCATTTGCATTTCCATCTTTTAATCAATGGTGATCTTAGTTAATTCTACATAAGAAGAAATTAATACCTGAAGAATCTCACTCCGGATGATGCTAGGCTTCTGTGATTAGCATAGTGACGTTTAAGCTGAAATAACAGGTTTCTGTGGGGATTTTACTATTGCACTTTGGGTCTTCATCACCTAATTTGCATGGTCATTAACTTTATACTTTAAGAAATAAGTGCTCGCATCATATTCAAGGTGAAACATTTTAAATTAATTTTAAAAGACTCTAACGAAGGTAACAGTTAAGTGAGCATACTCTGCTGTGGCAGTTTGAAACCCACGTCTGGGCTGTGCCAGGCAATGCCATGATATAATAGAGCCTCACCTTTGGTGCTCATAAAGTTCTTTATTTCTTAAATGTTTCCTTACATGTCAAATCGATTTTGTCTAGAAATATTTATGATTTGGGAAAAATATGTACAATAAAAATGGGGAAGTGAAATATAAATAGTTTGTTCTTCCTTCCTGGATCTTAAAGTTACAAAGATTTCCCCCGATAAGCGGATGTAGTGCTTTTCTGAACACTTCCTTAAATTAAAATGCTTGTATTTTCATTAAATATCTTAAGATGCATGTCTATATAACATTAGAATCTAGTGGATTCAATGACTATTTTAATAAAGTTAACTGATCTCTCCTGGTTATGATTTTTTTTACTAATAATTAAAATCTAGCAATATACAGGATTAAAATATACCTGATTATAGTAAAAGAACATGGCTATTAAACACCACCGCGAAGCATGCTTAATGGGTTTTTGTGCCCAAATTACTCCGAACTCTTACTTCCTCGCCAGTTATTATGATAACATTGTTAATTGGGTAATTTATTTTTGAGATGTTTCAGCCTTTAAATGGGTGCTGGTAATAGTATTAACTGTATATGCAATCACTTGTGTACACTCTGTAGGGCTTTGGAGAGTTTTCTAAACTGAAAGCAAGTGGTGCTGGTATTGTTTACTGCACACACTTGCAGGTGCTATAGCTTTAGGTGTGATTTATGGTATAACAGTTTTATCATATCCTTGCCAATATAGGCTTCTGAGCTCAGTTCAAGCCAGGAATTAATTGTGAGTGGGGGTTTTATGGGCAGATTTGAAAGGAGCAAAGGGAATGGGAAGGATGTGGTTACAACTTTCAAAAACATAATCTCATCTCAAAAGCAAAAATAAATAAATAATTAAAAGGGTAAAATGTGAAAAATAGGTAACATTGCAGGTATACAATTTGTACTAGAAACTTCTATCATAGCTATCAATTTGCTCTTTTTATTAGCTAACTAGTTGGAAATTTGGCACATTGGTTTAAAGCTATAAAAGCAGTCATGCTATTATTATTACTGAGATTTTAGCTATGATTTTAGGGAGAAGACCAGCATATTTCTTCCTCTCTTGTGCCTTTTCACAGCCTGTGCAATGACGTGGATACCTCCCCAATCAAAGTAAATGCATTTCTGAACAAATTCAAAGGAAGGCCATTGCGATGTGGGGGGTAATAATTAAAAGGTTTTGTGTAGTTACTATGGATGCTAAAAATCACCACTTAATTGTTTCTGAATATATGCAGGAAAACGGTTGCTTCCATAGTTGTGGAAGGGAAAAAAATTGAAATCCACTGTGCCCTCACCAGCAGGTGTCAGAATAATCAATGCAGATATTTTTTAAAGACCTTTGAAAGAAGCAAAAGAGGTAAATAAAAAATATTAGTCTGCAAATCTACATAAAATTCTTTATCCTGTCTATGAAACAAATGAGATTTCTTTTCAGTCCTTGAGAAAGACAGAAAGGGTGAATTGTCAGGACTGATACCATTACCTGTAGAATTTTAACTTAGAGTCACAGGTGCCACAAACAAAAATCTCACATTTTGGGGAACCCATTACTTTCCCAAGGTGTTTGTTAGTGCCTTCCAAGGAAATAGACATAGAATGTGGATGGACTTGTGGCCAAACAATTATTCCTGGAATTTCTAGCATGATTTCTAAGTTTCTTCTCCATGCCTACTCTGTTTCATATGTGTACGTCCTGTTCTACTATACCAATTTACATGTATTTACCCATTCATCCGTCTTTGTACACATCTGTTATATGGAAAATTCTCAGTGCCTATCCTTTTTCTACAGTGGTGCCTTTGCAGAACTTGCAATTCTTTAACTAATATAAATAATATGGCCAAAGGGGACTAAATACAGGTAGATTAGTCATTGTCTTTATACCTTTCAGGCAGTTATTAATACATATAATATGGCTATTATTTAACAATGTCTATAAGATACTCAAAATTATTTTTAATTTATATTTATCAAACTTTTGTCCATTTTCATCTGTTGATATATTCTTTAAATATGTATTACATATTTACTATTATATTATTGCTATTAGTTATGTCAAAATTTTATGTGCCATTAACATATCAGATCTATTTTCAGTAGCATTATTTCTGTGCTAACATTTCCTAAAGTCAGAAAGAATATGCTCAATTCTGTCTCTCCCATTTTACTTTTTTCTTCTCCCTCCCACTACTTTGGTGGGTTGTAACTAGGAAACAACATTCAAGACAAAATCAATTTGACCTTTCTTCATCATTATTAAAAGACTGTACAGTTACAAAACACTATGATTTTGTCATTTTTATTTTTGGAAGAAGAAAACTGAAAATGAGAGCACAGTGCCCTCTTTCTCAATCCCTGAGATTTAGAATAGTGACTATCAATTAGTATCTGAATTGAAGAACAACTCAAGGGTTGTATTGCTCACTTTGATCACAAAGTCTTGCCTAAAACTATCAACTGGGCAGTTAAACATGTGTGCCTAACAGTGCAGAAGTCACTTGCTCACAGCTCCATCCATGGAACACATAGTTGAAAACATAGAGCAAAGAATGAGAAACTCTTGACCAGACAGCATGGAATTCACATTTGGGATTTAGATTAGATATTCTATTTTTAAAATATGTTTACCTGGACTTTGAAATTCCCTGACTAACTTTTCTGTAACCATTTGTGGGTATAAAAGCTTTGAAGTATTTACACACACACACACACACACACACACACACACACACATGATAAAATATTTTTCTGCAATATGTTTAAGAAATCTGCTTTATTGCGAAGGAGTTAAACATCTGAGAAATGTACTTGCTAGGTAACTATTCTATAGAAAACGGTTTTTTTTTGTAAAATTTTACCTAGAATATTCAAATGAAATTGATAGAAAACAATTTTGCTTTACAGAAAAAAAGTCGGTTTCAGAATTCAGATAAGGTGACTTAAAGATATTGGGCTACATTTCTGAAGACAATGTACTACTGCTATCCGTTTAAACATGTACTGATACAAAGGTAGTGACAGTGTTGGTTGTCCAACAGGGATGCCTGTGCGTCAGTGAACACAGAGATTTAACTAGAAGAGTGTCAGTGAAGGCTCTGACACAGTACAGCATTTCAGGATGAGATTGTTATTATGCTGACAGACACACTTCCTCTACTCCTTCTGCTCTCTGAAATAGTTCTGTATCCAAGTGACTGATCACTTATTTATTCATAAGTAGGAAGGCCCTTGTTTCCTCTCTTGTGACATGAGATGGGCTTAGGTTGGAGGCAATCTTTAAATGGGATTAGGTTGCTGTACAATCCTGAAGGTTTCTGCTTCGTATTTGACAAAGTGGTTTATTTTTAGAATGAAAAATAATCCCTTAAATCCCTTCCTCCACTGAGCTCACGATGACTGTTTAGATTTTGCTCATACTGGAGATTATGAGGTCAGCCATAGTAAAATGTTTTCCTGACATTTGAGCAAGAAAATCCCAAATAGTCAAGTGAAAATATTAAATTGAAGAATACTTTTTTAAACAAATGGATCAATTCCCTTTGTTATAATAGTAATGTTTCTGGGTTGAGTATGTCTGTCAATCATAAATATGTGTTAATCTTTTGCCAACATATATGTTTCTCCAATTGTAATCACATTATTTTTCCTATATATTATATACACGTGTGTGTGTATAATCTTGGAATGTTTTATAATAAGAAACAAAAGCAGCTCACCAGTCAGATGCTTTAATATTTGTATTCCAAATTCTCATTTATTGATACGATACTCTCTTCACCTTATTGAATTACCATACTATAGGTAAAACAACAAATCAACAGTTACAAAAACATCAAAATGGGTTTTTAATGTTTCTTATATTGCATGGATATATCACCCACAACCATATACACTCACTGTTTTTAGAAAGTAAATACACATTTGGCTTTTTATTATTATCATTTTAAATTCATATATTTTTATTTTATGTTCATGTTTATGTAACAAGAACAGGGCCCTGGCTGTTTGTTGTTTCTGTCCTGCCCTTTACCCCACAACTCTTAAGCCCCAAAGAAAATCACACATAGGTCTCCATAAATTATAAGCTGATTGGCCCATTAGCTCTAGCCTCTTCACTGGCTAACTCTCATATCTTGATTAGTCCATTTTCCTGATCTATGTTAGCCATGTGGCTCAGTACCTTTTTTCAGTGAGGCAGATCACATCCTGCTGCTTCAGTGATCTGGGCAGGAGTGGGAGGAATCAACTTCCTCCTTCCCAGAATTCTCCTGTTCTCATTACATCATTTTTACTTCCTGTCTGGTTTTCCAGCCTATATTTCCTGCCTGGCCAATCAGCGTTTATTTAAAATGTAATTGACAGGATACAGACAGTTCTCCTGCACCATGTTTATATTTTCTTCATGTGTGTATGTGAATTACGTGTGTATTTAGAGATCACAGCAGCCAAGAGTGGTTGTGGATTCTAGGAACTAACCTGAATCCTATACAATGACAACATGGGCTCTTACCTGCCAAGGCTCTCAAGCCTTGTAAGTGCACATTTTGAATAGCACTCTACACACACACACACACACACACACACACACACACACACGTCAAAGACAGTTTCTGAAAATCTAAAAGTGCATGTTCCTCATTATATGTAACCATTTCATACAATCTGTGTTTAGAATGAATCTCCTTTAACATACTTTTTAACTCTTCTGGAAGAGAGAGCACTGGTTTAGAAAGAATGCTGTTAATAACAGACAGGATATAAGGGGATTTTATGCTTTTTATGTCTTCAATTCAGAGAAATGTGGCTACAAAACAAAAGATTCCTTTATTAGACACATGTTCTGGTGCTCTTTGTATCTGCAATTTTCCAAAAAAGCTAAGATTGTTCAGTCATAATCCTATTTTTTATTCTTCTGTCTTTTTGTATGAAGACTGCCACCATGACAACATGAGCATCATTGTAATCAAGTCAACACGATTCTTTTACTGAGGGATGTTTGTGAAGTAGGGTAAATAAGTCTAAGAGATGCATCCTACACATTGCTCTGTTAGAGATACCAGTTATGATTCTCCTAACTCAACCAGGCAAGCACTACTTATTTGACAAATGAATAATAAAATAAATATAAAGACAACTTCCATGATCACATAGGACTAAGTCATCTGTAAATTAGAAAGTAAAGTACAACATGAAGAAAGTAGAACAAATAATATATCTGGGCATGAGAAAGGAATGAACATAGGTATGGACATAAAGTAGGGAAAAGGATATAAAGTTTATATATATATATATATATATATATATATATATATATATATATATATATATTTTCCAATTCTGACACAGATAATTTCATTGTTAGTAGCCAGTTGAATAAAATAAACTTAATATTGTAAATCTAAAATTTCAATGTGAAGTTTCAGAGCTTCCATTTTGATGGCAATTATAGGTATATATACAGTCATTAAGTTATAGAGATTTAAGGACTGGTTAATTTGGGTGTTCAATGTTTTATTTCCTTGCAATTGTCTTATAATAAAGTTTATTTGAAAACTTCAAAAATGTTCTAGATCAAATCTACACTTTTCCCTGTAACTACCAAATGAACTTGTATGGCAATAAGTTATACACTGCATATCATATAGATATATTCTAATTTTATTATTTAATAAACACATATATCCTATCCAACAACCAATTAATATATTATTATTTTATAAAATGAAATGTATACTTGGGGAATTATTTAAAATATTAAATAATTTTAAAAGAATTTTTTTTTATTGAAAGGAAAAAAAATTTCCGCCTCCTCCCAGCCTCCCATTTCCCTCCCCCTCCTCCCATTCTTCTCCTCCTCCCCCCACTCCTCTCCCCCTCCCTCTCCAGTCCAAAGAGCAGTCAGGGTTCCCTGCCCTGTGGAAAGTCCAAGGTCCTCCCACCTCCATCCAGATCTAGGAAGGTGAACATCCATACTGGCTAGGCTCCCACAAGGCCAGAACATGAAGTAGGATCAAAACCCCATGCCATTGTCTTTGGCTTCTCATCAGTCCTCATTGTACACCATGTTTAAAGAGTCCGGTTTTTTTCCATGCTTTTTCCGTCACAGTCCAGCTGGCCTTGGTGAGCTCCCAATAAATCAGTCCCACTGTCTCTGTGGGTGGGTGCACCCCTCGTGGTCCTGACTTCCTTGCTCATGTTTTCCCTCCTTCTGCTCTTCATTGGGACCTTGGGAGCTCAGTCCGATGCTCCAGTGTGGGTCTCTGTCTCTATCTCCATCCATCGCCAGATGAAGGTTCTATGGTGATATGCAAGATATTCATCAGTATGGCTATAGGATAGAGTCATTTCAGGTTCCCTATCCTCAGCTGCCCTAGAAGCTAACTGGGGACATCACCCTGGACAAGTGGGAGCCCCTCTAAGTTCAAGTCTCTTGCCAACCCTAAGGTGGCTCCCTTAATTAAGTTATGTGATTCCCTGCTCCTCTATCCAACCTTCCTTTCTCCCAATCATCCTGTTTCCCCAAGTTCCCCCCATTCTCCCCTTCTTACTTTTCTCTCTCTATCTCCCCTTACTCCTGTCCCACCCCAGCCCCAAGTTCCCAAGTATGGGAAGTTATCTACTTCCCATACCCAGGATAACAACTATATGTTTTCCTTTGGGTTCACCTTCTTATTTAGCTTCTTTGGGATCACAGATTATAGACTCAATGACCATTATTTGTTGCTAGAAACCAATTATGAGTGAGTACATCCCATGTTCCTCTTTTTGGGTCTGGGATACCTCACTCAGAATAGTGTTTTCTATTTCCATCCATTTGCATGCAAAATTCGAGAAGTCCTTTTTTTTACCGCTGAGTAGTACTCCAATGCTACCCCCAGAAAGCCTACTAACTCATTGAAACTGAACAGTCAACTACCGAACCACACCTGGATCAAAGAAGAAATAAAGAAAGAAATTAAAGTTTTCCTTGAATTCAATGAAAATAAAGAAGCAACATACTCAAACCCATGGGACACTATGAAAGCAGTCCTAAGAGGAAAGCTCATAGCACTAAGTGCCCACTTAAAGAAAACGGAGAAAGCACATATTGGAGACTTAACATCCCACCTGAAAGCTCTAGAAAAAAAAGAAGCAGACTCACCTAGGAGGAGTAGAAGACTGGAAATAATCAAACTGAGGGCTGAAATCAATAAAATAGAAACACAGAAAACAATCCAAAGAATCAATGAAACAAAAAGCTGGTTCCTGGAGAAAATCAACAAGATTGATAAACCCCTATCCAAACTAATCAAACGGCAGAGACAGAATATGCAAATTAATAAGATCAGAAATGAAAAGGGGAACATAACCACAGACACAGAGGAAATTCAGAGAAGCATTAGATCTTACTACAAAAGCCTGTATGCCACAAAACTGGAAAATGTAAAAGAAATGGACACTTTTTTAGATAAATACCATATACCAAAGTTAAACCAGCAACAGGTAAACAATCTAAATAGACCTGTTATTCGCAAAGAATTAGAAACTGTTATCAAAAACCTCCCTACCAAAAAAAAAAGTCCAGGACCAGATGGTTTCAATGCAGAATTCTACCAGAACTTCCAAGAAGACCTAATACCTATACTCTTTAATGTATTTCACAATATAGAAACAGAAGAGTCATTGCCAAATTCCTTTTATGAAGCTACAGTTACTCTGATATCAAAACCACACAAAGACTCAACCAAGAAAGAGAATTACAGGCCAATCTCGCTCATGAACCTCGACGCAAAAATCCTCAACAAAATACTGGCAAACCGAATCCAAAAACACATTAGAAAAATTATCCATTAAAAGAAAATTTAATAAATTAAAATTTAAAAAGAAAAGTGTCATAAAGGCTTCACCTTTTGTAGAAATGAACTAAATTCCTCTTTAGACAAAAAGAGTTAATAATGTGTCCTTTAGTGCACATTGCTATTAATGATACTGAGGATGGCAGCAGAAAAGGAACCCTTGGGAAATGGTTCAGAACACAGAGTTTTGGCCAAATCTTGCCATTCAGTTTAATCCTAGCATGATTTTTATGATTGTCTTCTAGAATTCTGCCAATCCTATGTTTGAATTCATTGTTATTGAACACAGTGTATAGTGATTTAATTTTTCTGGAATTTCAATTACATAACATAGTGCAAAGTGATTTTGAAAGACAACACAGTTTTTATTTTTTTGTCGCTTTAATAAAAGTTTTTAACTTACCATAAACATATGTGTGACAAATCTATATCTAAAGCACCCTCATTTACTTTTGTTTCCATATAACCTAATAAAAAAACCAATGACCAAGTATTGTGGCACATGCTGTAGTCCACACATTGAGGAGGAAACAGGAGTATCACAAATTCCAGGCTACACAGTGTGACACTGTCTTTAATAACTAGAGCAGAAGAGATTCTCATTGGCTAAGAGCATTTACCCCAAAAGACAAAAACTTCCCTCACCCATTTGGTGGCTCATACAATCTGTCTGTAACTCCAGTTCCAGGGATCGAACACCATCTTAAGTTTTCTACAGACAACACCTGGACATAATTTACTTTGTTTATTAAAAACAACAACAACAAAACAATCTAAAGCCTGAGGAAGATGAGAAGCATGCCTAGGCTCTGAGGTCTTTCCCCAGCATTATAATAACAATTCAAAGAGAACTTGAGATCTAATAGCTCCAATGACCTTCCCTTCACAGAAGAGGGAGGGCTTGTAATTGACTCCAGCTGCCCACAGCTGTCACACATCTGTGACTAAGGTACGTAGGAGTTCTGCTTTGTCCTCAGTTTTTAGAATGAGAAGATAAGATGTTGACTGGTTTTCATTTTCCAAAAGCATTCCAAGTGCTTTCAGTCGCTCTTAACTATCTTCGTATTGCTCTGTCACCCATCCCCTCATATCATATCACCAAATGAGATGCCATCTGCTCATGCCTACCTCTGATGGTTGCCATCTCTGTGATTTAGATAATGTCTAGAAACATCGTCAGTAGAATTTTTGATAAACTGAAATCACTCAGCTGCAAGTGTTTTGCGTTTCTCATCCTTCCATGCCTCAATTTCTGCCTTTCATTTTCCATGTTCTGTACTTCCATTTGTGGTCACCACAGTATTTTTTTTCTCCTATTGCTCTTCTTTTCCTACCTGGTCACTGCATTTAATCATCTTGGGAAAAAAATCACTCATGAAGAATTTCTCCATTGATTTAGTTGCCTGGATGATTTCACTACTTTTGCCATCATCAAACATATAAATAAAGTCATTTCCAAAGTTCTGTTCCTGTCCAATGCTAATTGGTGCTAATATATTTTCATCCCTGGTGCTTTGGCTGACTTTGGGGAACTGATTCCTCATGCCTGATTGCCTTGCCAAGTCAGAATACAGGGGTAGGTGCTTGATCTTAAGGCAGGTTGATATGCCACGCTTTGCAGATGCCCATGGGAGCCTGCCCCTTTCTGAGAGAATATGGAGGAGGGGGAGTTAAGGGAAGTCGTGGGAGGAGAGAAGGGAGGGGAGGCTGTGGTCAGGATGTAACTAAATCAATAAATATATTTTAAAAAGACAGAGAAAAAAGAGAGACTGTAAGATCCACATTCCATAAGTCTGAGTTTGGCTAAGGTTTAATGGGACTCTGGAGAGAAATGAAGCAGAAAAGAAGAGGCAGATTAACTCAGAATATAGAGTCATTTACGGAATGCAATATGAGAGTAATTTTGCCAATTACAAATTTTGGAGCACAACCATGGGAATAACTAGAAGGAAGACTGAAGACAAAATGGAAGAAAAAGTCTCAAGACAGCAAGTCAATTATTTGAAAAGTCATGAATATCAGGGTGATACAAACAAAATATATGTGTGATGAGAAATGGTGGGAAGGATGAGAAAAGAGGGGAACTAAGGAATGAGGGGATGTGGTAACCATCAGGAAGACATAAAGTAGACATAGCAGGAAGTAAAGATGAATGCCATGAGTTCCAACTCACTGACTTTTAGCAAGGAAGGAAACAGAACAGTCTGGAAAAGACACTGTGTTTTTTCAAATCTGAATGTTTATGTGAGAAGCAATGTTATGTAGTTAGAGGCTGCAAAAGTAAATAGTGACTCAAAGGGGAGTTGATTTATTAGACTGGTCCAGGTATTTCTCCTTCCCACAATCCTTAGCCTAGAGATTTGGCACATTAAACTTACAGTAGTTGAATTATCTCATAAATAGGGAGGCTTTATGTGTTTATACAAAGCAACTTTTCTTAAACTTTAAAGAAATCTAAAGGTTTATATACTGGAAAGGTAAGACCGTACACTGACATCATCGTGGTTTAATAGCTTCAAGTATAGGCCTGATAAATTTATATTCAGGAATCATTTCACTGAAGCATAATTAAAGAAATACCTCAGATCCACAAAAGTATTTTTTCTAAATTTAGTGCTCAGCTGGGGGCATAGAGAAAGTTCTGTGGTTGTTCCCTGACCCACTTTCCACCCGTAGGACTAGTTTCTGTGTATTTTGAGGTCAATATTTAGTGGTTACAGGAAATGTCATATCAGATTGGTGGCCCTAATTCTTGGTCTAAATTATTCTTACAGAAAAGAATTAATGTAATTTCCACCCTTTTAATGAATTTCCTTAATATACAGAAAGATTCTTTGATCCTTAAATTTGCCTGCTTCAAATATTCATAAACAATAATGTTTCTCCCTTATTATCTGGATGCTGGAATGGGCCATATTTTCCTGCCTTATGTGATTCTTACCAGCCATTGCTTTCATCATTTTAGTGGTTTGGTTGGAAATCCATCCTACTAGCCTACTTATTTATACACAAGATTGCCTGTTTCAACAGAAAATTCCATTAATATGCTTACTTAAAACACTGTAATAGACACTTATCTTCATTTTTAAAATTTTGAAACTAACAGTTAATTTTTAATATGTTGTTTGCTATATGTTTACTTGATTTTTTTCTTGGAGCTGATCACTTTCTATGTAACACACAGGTAAGCCACAAGTTCTTTCTTACAATTGTATCTTATACACTTGCTTTCAATGCAATTTTACGAAAAGGATTCTGCTCTGTATTTGGTGTATTTTATTATTATTTTGTGATATGTGCTCTCCTGCCATGAATGTTGGAATTAGAATTTTTTTTATTTCTTTTATTTTTCGAGACAGGGTTTCTCCGTAGCTTTTGGTTCCTGTCCTGGAACTAGCTCTTGTAGACCAGGCTGGCCTCAATCTCACAGAGATCCGCCTGCCTCTGCCTCCTGAGTGCTGGCATTAAAGGCGAGCGTCACCACCGCCCGGCTAAAATTAGATTCTTTACCTGAAGATGTCAACATGCTATATGTTGCTTTTTCATGCATGTAAACAGTAATATAATGCACAGATGCCTACTGTTAACTTTTAATTTTGTAATTTTTTTCTTTTGAAGCCTTTCATTATTATCATAAAACCATCACTCACCTCTATTTATATATAATTTTATCTACTTCTCTATCTATTTCTGGCTGTCCCCTATTTCCTACCATATTTATTTCACAGAACATTATTCAACTGAAATTGCAGTCTCAGAGAAATGCTAATAAATTGTCTCCCTAAAGTTTATGCTGTTACCCAGATAACACAGACAGACAGACACACACGTACTTCCATACACATATCCATATACATGCATGCATACACATACACATATTCACACCTCATACTCCAGAAAAATGTTCAAGTACTCTATACTTTAAATTTGTTATCTAATCATCTTGAATTCCCTTAATGTATCTGTCTTGTGGTCTGTAAGTTTGAAGAAGGCAGAATAAACACCTTTTTGTTACTTAAAATATGTATATCCCTAATCCCATGTTTTAGTAGTAAACATTAAATTAATGTTTGCTAACTTCCCCATACATGGTCTAGTTTTCATATAAGTTTCTAATTTTTGGACATTTTTAAAAAGAAGTTTAATGTTCAGTTGTTATCTAACTAAACAAATAGCTGGGATTGTATATGGATAAATGGAGAATTTCAAATGTAATCACACAACAAAGAGCTAATAAAAGTATACGTCACAAAACAAAAATTTTTAATTGTGAGCAAAAGGCTGCAGGCAGTCATTTTAACTGCTGGACAATTGATATCTTAAATTCTACCAGAAATAACTTTCCTGTATCTATGGCTTCTGTTCCTCCTCCCACCATGTCCTTGTGCATACTGAACCCTAAAGTTCCTGGCAGAAAACTAAAGATAGCACCTGGCAGCTTTGTCTGCCTAGGATCTCAAAGCTCTGGAAACAGCTCTGTTTATAATTGTGTGTGTGATGGCAAGCTGGATGTCACTTCAAAGTGTTGTGTACTCCCTCAGGCCATCACAGTTCGGTTGTCCTTAAATGTTCTTGTGGTTCTCAAACTATATATGTCCTTGTAACTTCAGTAATTATGGGATTTCCACACTCAACTTGAAAGTGTAAAAGGAAATTTCTCTCTAGAAAGGTTTGTACAGAGTAAAAATGGTAAAAGTATATAATGTTTGCTTCTTCGTGTGACTTGGAAGGTTTTTATGTTTTTAATTCAGGTAAAAGAATTAATTTCTTACTCTTATTTAAAATACAGTTAAAGTTTTCTTACTTTTGAATGCATACCAATTGTATGGTCATTGCAATAAAACTATTTAAAGGTGGCATTGGGCATTATGTAGAGACCTTTTAAAATAAATATTTCCACATATTAAGTTTGACACGAAGTAGGACATACCACATAGGTTTTTGTTTCTATTTTATGTTGATAAAATGCACATTGCCTAAAATTTTCTCTCAATGCATGTTAGGTTTACTGTCAGAACGCAATCTGCAATGCCATCTTCATCTTGTAAAGTTAAAGTCATATACAAATAAAATAATGCCTCTTAGTCTTCCTCACTCTCTTCTCACATTCTCAAGTCAATCATAGTTTCTGTTTTATGTCTCCAGCTCTAATTTTTTATTGAAAATAATTTGGCAAACAATCTGTCCTGATCATAGTTTCCCCTCCCTCATCTGCCCCCATATGCTCAGGACTTTCACACACATTCAACTCCACACCTTCATTCTCTTTCTCCTTCTTTTAGAAAAAGGCATTAAAAATTTAAGCAAAACAGAATATATAAACAAACATAAAATAAAAAAACAGGATAATTATGTAAACACACACACAGAGAACATAAAATCAAAAAATGGAAACCATAATATTTTTTTTAAAATTAAGGCAAAAAACAAAACAACAACAAAAATAACAAACCAAACAACCAAAAAACAAGAAAGGAGGGAGGGGGATAGAGGTAGAAAGGAAAGGAGAGAGGTGGAAGAAAGGGAAGGAAGGAGAGAGAGGAGGAGAAAGGGAGGGAAGAAGAGAAAGAGGGACAAAGGGAGGGAAGGAGACCATGAGTAGGGAGGTAAGAAGGGAGGGAGGAAGGGAAGGAGGGAGAGAGAGAGAGAAAGAAAGGGAGGAAAGGAGAGAATGAGTGGAGAGGGAGGGAAGGAGAGAGAGGGAGAGAAGGAAGGAGAACGCAAGTAGGGAGGTAGGGAGGTAGGGAGGGAGGGAGGAAGAAAGGGAGGAAAGGAGAGAATGAGTGGGAGGGAGGGAAGGAGAGAATGAGTGGGGAGGGAGGGAAGGAGAGAATGAGTGGGGAAGGAGGGGGGAAGGGAAGGAGAGAGGGGGGAATAAAGGAGGGTAGGAGAGAGAGAGTGGCAAGGGAGGGAGATAGTGAGTGGGGAAGGAGGGAGGGAGGGAGGGGGAAGGAGGAAGGGATGGAGGGAGGGAGGGAAGAAATGAGGGGGAGGGAGGGAGCATGAGGGAGGAAGAAAGGAAGGAAGAGAGGGAGAGAGAGGGAGGAAGAAAGGAAGGAAGAAAGGATGAAAGAAAGGAGGAAAAGAAGGAAGGAAGGCAACTGAGTTCATTTTCTGCTTACCATCTACTACTGTTGGGCATGCACCTGTCCTTAACCATTGTTTGTATTCCTAGTGAGACTCCTTTGGTGAAAACTAGTTTTTTTTTTTGTTAATGCTTAACACTTGGAGAGCACTTCTCTGTTAGGGAAGAAGGCTGTAGGTTTGTCTCCACTTCCTCTCTCAGCACTGAGACTCCATCTGACTTAAACCTGTGCAGACCCTGTGTATGTAGCCTCTGTGAGTTCACATATGGTCAGTCCTGCTGTGTCTGGAAGACACCGTTTCCTTGCTATATATATTTCATGCCCCTTGGCTCTTGTAATCTTTCTGCCTCCTCTTCTAAAGATTTCCCTGAATCCTACAGGAAGGGGATTGATGGAGACATCACATTTAAGGCAGAGTGTTCCAAGGTCCTCTTTTCTAATTCTCATCGTCCACATAAGGAAATCAGTGATGTTGGCTGAGTGAGACACTGATCTGATTTCCAGCCTGGTGTGGCCAATAGGTTCTCAAGAAGAAAGTGTTTCTAGATAAGCAGCTGACACAAAGACTTGGAATAAGTCAAAGAAGGGGTGGGGTTCTGTATGTGTTCATGGGAAAGAGTAAAGCTGAATCTGCTGCAATTGGGAGGGTCTTTATGATGTGCCTTAGGGAGTCCCAACCATACTTTCTACATCAATGATTTTTACTATTCTTAAGTGGTTCACATAAGTGAGATCATATCACACAGAATTTGTATTTCGTCACAACTTATTCACTTAGTGCAATGTTATTAATTCACATCCATGCTGTCTATATGCTCAAATTACACTTATAAGACAGTATAAACTTCTAATATATATTCATTCCTAGTCATTAATTCTCGCTTGGACACTTAGGGTACTTCACATTTGGCTATTGTTGAATGATTTTTTTCCTTTAGTGGAATTATTGCATTCTATATTAATACTATTTTTTGATTTATGAAGAATTAACTTAGAGGTTTCCATAGAGTTTCAGCATTTTTTTATTCACAAACAGTATGCTTGTGTTTTAATACTCCCACATCTTGCATATAACTTGTTATTTTGAATTACAACAGTAGACATCTTAATGTTGTGGTAGCATTCTATTTTATTTATTTTTTGTGAATTTTGTAAGTAAGCATTCTGATCATATCATTTCCATACACTCTCTTCCATGAGTTCCCCTGTGTCACCATCCTCTCTTAAATTCATGATGTATTATGGAAATAAATGATTTATTATTATATATTTTATTACTTATTGCTTATAAAGCTACATATTATTTACATATATTGTAAGAGCCTTGGTCTTCTGGCTGTTACAGTATTTCAGACTTTTCTTCCCTCATATTCCCCTCAGTGTTGTTGTAGATGGACCAACTGGGGCTACGTATACCGAATGATAAAGCTTTCCGCAGAAGCCGGAGACTATCCAACAAATACCCAATGCCCCAATGCCAAGCAAGTAAATCCTTCAACCCAGTTGTTTATTCCAGACATGACCCTCCAAAAAAAAAAGTCATTGTACCCTACTTCCAGTGTCCTTGTTTTACTCCTAGAACTGACAACAAATACATATAAGAATTTCCAGTTCTGTCCATTTGCCTCTAACTTCATGACTTCATTTTTTGCAGCTATGGAGAATCCCTATCTGTTTATGCACCAAGTTTCAGTTATCTACTCTTCATTTGATATCTAGGTATTGAGAACAGACTTGCACTGAAGATGGCTGAGAAGATCTTTGTAACAGGATAGGAGTAAGTTTTTTAGTATATGCCAAGGACTGCTTCAGTGATGCAAAATAGTAGATCTATTTTTACTTTAGTGTAATTTCCTGCACTGATTTTCATAGATGCTGCATCAGTATTAGATAAAGCTTACCACCCAAAAGTCACATGCGTTTTTCACCAACTCTAGATCTCTGTAGCAGCTTCCATCTGCTACAAAATCAAACTTCCTTGATGAGGGCTGGAGCTGATATTAAGTGTGAGTATGAGGGTAAGTACTTAGGAAACAGAAAGAAGCTAGCACAGTGATTTAGACAAATGGTAGCAGTAGGTTCTTTTAGAGGTTTACTTCCCCTCCAGCCATGATTCTTAGCTTAGGTTTACAGTGGAAAGCATTGATTCTATTCTATTGGACAGGTCCTACATCCAATTAGAAGGTTATTGATTACTCTCAAGCTTAAAGAATCACTATTTCACAATTGGGAATATCTTACTAGGGTTCATAGGTTTTATAGCTTAGTAGGATTAACGATGACTTTTCTCTCATGGTAGCTTGTACAGCACCTTTAGATTCTATGAAGATAGACTTTGGTGAGGAAACTACCAGGACAGTACTCAGCCCACTCTTTCATTATCTTTTTCTATGTGTGTGGTTCTTCACCCAGCAAGACAAACACTAATGTTCTCTCTTATTTGAGGGTCCTAGCTCTAAATGTTTACATTTGAGTAAGTAATCTGGAGTAATTTCAAAAGCCAGGAAAATAAACAAGGAGGGTTAAAATGGAGCTCTAGAGAGAGGGATGGGAGGACACAGGCACCATCAAAAGGGAAAATGGTTAATGTAGTGAAAGGTTTAGCTGGGAGGAAAGGGGAAGGTAATTCAAAGAGAGGTGCAGAAGGAAAGATAAATAGCCTCAAGTATCATTGTTATATATCATATATATGGAAACCTATTATTTTATAAGCTTACCCAACATATACCATATACATATGTATTGTACAGACACCCTCATTTGTATGTGTGTGTCCATGTGTGTGTGCGCACGCGTATGGTCTCATCTTAATATTCTCTGTAGCATTAGTGACATTGAATATCTTTCTATGTATCTATTAGCCTTTTGTATATATCCTGTGCTGACACCATTTAAGTTCATGCCCATAGTTGGCAGTATTTGCATTGTGTCACTGAGTTTTAGGAGTTGTCTATAATTTCTTATCTATGGTACAGTACATTTCTAAAATCTTTCTGTATGTTATCTTTTGCTCTATGAATAGCACATTTTGATGCACTTTAAAACCATCACATGCCAATTTTCTCTCCTCTTACCTCTTCTTTCGGAATATACACATCAATCACTGAAAAACTCAAGGTTGTAATAAAACTAGATCTTTAATCCCTAAAATTGATGAAATGTACATAATTATATCTTCTTAAATGCATATAAAATTTAAAAATCACATAATGTACTAATAGGGTGAATATATTTGTCTCCTCAAACAGGAGACCTTTAAAATCAATCCTTCTACTGTTTTTGGAGTCTTCAATATATTACTATCATCTGCCCTTGCTCTTACATACAAGAGAACAGCAGACCTGATTGGTCTGTCTCATAGTTGTATGGTTCCCACTGCTGACACTTCTTATTTTACTCCTTTTTTGGTCTAGCCAGTCTCTACTAACCACCCTTCTGCTCTCAATGTTAATGACATGTTTCACTCTGAACACGAGCTAAGTAATTCACAGCCACTGTTTTCTTGCCTCTGACTTATTTAAGATAATGGGATGATCTCCAGATTCATCTACCTTATCACAAATGTCAGAATTTCTTTCTCTTTTGTGACAACTTGTATTTCATTTCATTTTCGTTATCTACTCATTGTCTTACAAACATGAAGCTTGGCTCCATTTATTTCATCACTTCATGATTCTGGTTAATGTACTACAAGAAGCATGAAGGGGAAATTCTGTTGTAGGAGCTGCGGGTTGCATTCCACCACCCAGCTCCCGCCACCAGCTAGCCTTACCCGAAATAACAACACACAAACTGTATTCTTTTAAACACTGCTTGGCCCATTATATCTAGCCTCTTCTCGGCTAACTCTCGCACCTGGACTAGCCCATTTCTAATAATGTGTGTAGCACCCCAAGGTGCGCTTACCAGGAAGAATCTAGCCTACGTCCATCGTGGGTCTGAGGTTCATCGCGTCTGCCCAGGAGAGGGGAGCATGGCCTCTGAGCTCACTTCCTCTTCCTCCCAGCATTCTGTTCTGTTTACTCCTCCCACCTATGTTTTATCCTATGAGGGCCAGGCAGTTTCTTTATTTTTTAACCAATGACCTTCCTCCATCAAAATTCCATCCACATATTATTTGGTTTCCAATAGTGTGACTCTTAGTTTTGTGGTGTTTTTAAGTGTACGTTTTTAAAAGAAACTTCATTTTTTCTGTAATGGCTGTGATACTTAACAATACCAGCAACCATTGTGTAGGAATCTACTTTTCTCCATATCTTCACAGTTGTATGCTCTCTCTAATCTTTAAATAACCATTCCATGTTTTCCTCATTGCTTTTGATGTGAATATTGAAGAGATGAGTGATGCTAAGTATTTTTCAATTATGTTTGTATGGCATCTTAAATTTCCTTTTGTCAATTGCTATTTTTAAATGGTTTACTTTTATTTTTTTTATACTTTGTGTAGGCTAGATAATATTTTTCCTCTCATGTGTATTTTCCAAATGTTTTTCCATATTTTCTGCCTTCTCCTGCTTTTCTTTGTTGTATAATTAGCCCTATAACTTGACACATCCTGATTTTATATTTATTATTGCTCCTGTTCCTTGGGTATTCAAATATCTTCTAATTTACTCATAATTTCAGGACTTACTTTATATGTTTAAAAAATTTTATGTTGAATTTTGTTGCTGGAGACACAAAGGTTGTGGCAGACTCTGCTGTTAACTCTTAGCCTGATTTGATGGAGAGATGCCTAGGAGAATAGTGTAACTTTGTGTTTTTCCAGAGGATATGAGGGACAGTGACTAGTACAGAAAGACCCACCCTGAAGATGCCACTGTCCAATAGACTTTTAATGCATAGTGAACAAAAGCAGTTGTTCGCAGAGATTGCTCTTTTGTTTCCTGGCCATCTAGACCTGAATAAACACAAAGAAACTGTATTAATTCAACACTGTTTTGCCAATGGCTTAGGCATATTCCTAGTTAGCTCTTAAATCTAAAATTAACTTTTTTTTTAAATCTATGTATCACCACTGAACAGTGGACTAACTGTAAAGTTCCAGCATCTTCCTCCTTTGGCAGCTACATGACATCTCTTTGACTCTGCCTACTCTCTCTCTCTCTCTCTTTCTCTCTCTCTCTCTCTCTCTCTCTCTCTCTCTCTCTCTCTCGCGCGCGCGCTATATATATATATATATTTCCACCTGGCGTTACTCTGCTAAGCCATTGGCCAAAACAGCTTTATTAATTATATCAATAATAACACATATACAGAAGGACATCTCACATAAACACACCCTGAATGTGCCACTGTCCAATAGACATTGAATGCATCATGAACAAAAACAGAAGTAAACCAGCCATTGTTAAAATTTGTTGAGGTTTCTTTACTGATAGGATGCAAGTATCTCAATTCCATTATGTCCTTTTTCATGGTGTAAAAAAAGAGTGAGCTCACAAAGAACTATAACCTCTCATATAATGACCCACTATAAACCATTCCTTCTTTTAAATTATTGTCACAGTGATCAAAAGATAAGCTCAAATACCTCCCTTCTCTATGTGGAGCTTTAATTTTTGAAGCATAGTTTATTGAAAATACCCACATTTTTAAAATATGTGTTCGTAAGACATTTGTCAAAAAAATAAAAACAAAATTACTACTTGTAACAATCTATACCAGCTTTGTATTATATTTTGAAGTCACATATTATAATGTCACCTTTATTGTAATTTTTGATCAAGGTATTTCTAGCTACTCTGGACGTTTTATGGTTCCATAGAAAGTTTCAAATAGATTTATGTTTCCCTGTGAAGAATGTAATAGGTAGTTCTACATGGAGTGTGCTTAATCCAGAAATAGTAGTAGGTACTGCATCATTTTGCAATACTGACTATTCCAATGTGTGAACTGGGCATGCATTGGTCTTTTCCCATTTCTAGTTATAGATAGTATTTTTTCCCTTGGAAAATTTAGTCTATAAAATATTTTTGCAGCTCTTGTAAAAGATATTGTGTTCTTGGTCCCTTTTTCATAGTATTTTCTACTGGTAAATGACAACACATCTGTTTCTGTATAGTTATTTTGTGACCTGAAAAAGTCCATCAATATGCTTGTGAAGTGACTTGCACTTTAATTTCTGAAACAAAAGACTTGAAAGCACACAGCAACATGTTATTTAATCCCTCACTATTCGTACTTGTCTTGATTTGAACAGGAATTATGTAAGTAGAACAGACATTGCTCAGCCTCATGCTGTGACTAGCTGTTTGAAATGTGCTTTTGAACATTTCATATTGTAAAGTTTTTACATAAAAAGCAAATATAGTAAATTTGTGTAAGTGTTCAGAAATATATACAAAGATTGATAGCACTCTGACACACTGAAGGTTGCAATAACTAAACTTTAATCTAACAGGCAGCACCATAAAATTGGAAAAGTTTAGGATGGAAGAGTGACTCTATTGTTTTATAAATACATTGCTATATTTGGCCAAGGAGTTGGCTTGATGATTAGGATCACTTACTGTTCTTGCAGAGGACTGGGTTTGATTCTGAGTACCTATATGAGAGCTGAAAATCATTTGTGAATCAAGTTCCAGGAGATCTGATACCCCCTTCTGACTTATGGGGGCACCAAACACTCAGTGTACATTCAAATGAAAGCAGACATGATTCAAATAAAATAAATAAATCATATATATATATATATATATATATATATATAATTATTGCTAGATTTTTGCAAAGTAGTAGGCAAATGTGGCAAGAAAAGAGTATTCAGTGTTGCCTTTCCCTTTAAAGCTTAAAGATTAAATGTGTGAGCAGTGAGACTTTATGTGAACTTTATTTCAGAAAAAAAGGAGTTCCCAGGAATCTTTGCTTGCACTTTGTTTCACACCTGGGCTAAGACCAAATTAGAGAGACTGTCTTATAAATCCTATAAAAAATCAAAAGCAACAACAACAGCAAACACAAACAACCAATTGACTTGCTTTTTAAATAACTACTCATTGCACAGAATGGACTGAGCAAAGTAGATCAAAACTGTACAGGTAGCAATGATACACTCCTCTCAGCTGCACGTTGCTGTCACCCTTTCAGACAGTAGTTGTAAATAGTATGTCAATATGCTTCTTTGAATGTTTTGATTTGATGATAATTGTTATATCATTTCAGTACTATCTTTTGATGAATGTCTGTACAATGTGGTGTATGTTTGTGTTTGGATGATTTCCTCTATCACATTCTATCTTAATTTTTTGAGCAAGTTCTTTCAATGAACTCTGATAGAAGTTTAATTCAGTTAAATGACCATTTTAAGGTAGGAGACAAAAATTGCCTAATAGCAATGGGAACTCCCCTACTCAATCAAGACTCTACTCCAGTTCCTGCTCAGATTTGTATCCCCAAAGCCAAGGTTGGGCTCTCTGTTGCTCCAGTGTGGGTGTTTTAGTTGCTTAATGAATATTTTCCAATTTTGTTCATCCAGCAAACCTCTTTGATTAAGTGGTACACTCCTTTAGTTCCAAATAAATGCTAGTTTCTCTAGATCTTGTATCTGCTAAGATTTTATAATTTAACTGACAGATAACAAATATATTTTTCACGATTTCATGTGCTTAAGGTATTCTCAACTTATTTCAAATCGGAACATCAGCATTGCATGGTATGCAAAAGTAGGATGTCATCATGCTTAATCTTAAGGCTTGGGCTTGATATTTATTAACAAACTTACATATGTTAAAATTTGTACTTTTTATTTAATGATATATTGTAAAGTGTCACAGTATGTAATCTAATTATGCGCATAGCTGTATAAATTTTAGTTTAAACTGGGCATTAAGATAACATTTATCAAACTTATTTCTATGTATTTTATATGTTACACTGGCATATTCATGATTTATTATGAGGGCAATGATCCAAGACAATGCTTGAATCAATCACTGATTGAAATATATGATCACTCTTTAGTTTTAAAATCGTCTTACACAGTTACACAAGAAATTAATGGAATCGTAATTTGATGGTGAAGAGCAGCAATAGTATTAAAATTATTTTAATGAAATAAATACAAATTATTTTATCTTTAAATTTAACTACTCAAAGAAGTTTATTTTTTTAATTAAAAATCACACATATTGAAATGATATTTAACTGTCCTTTTAGAAAATATTACATGGTATTATTAGATCACAGAAGGGGGAAAATGGTCCTATAATGCTCTCCATGTCCTAACTGAATTGAAAGAGCAAAGACTGTATAGACGTAATGAACTTAAGATTCTTCCAATAGGACAATTTTCCTTGATTATCTCTTTAGCCCAGTTGCCATATTCTTTTAAATGATGAAGAAGGAGTTATGGTGATAGAGTAGTCTTGGAAATAACCATAAAAATGACTGAATCAGTCCTTGCTAGCTATGAAGACAGAAACAGAGACTGGGTCAAAGAATACCATCCTAGGCCTAGAAACTGAGGGAAGAGATTTGTTTTCTGGGACTTCCAGAAAGAAATACTGTCCTGCTGACTCCGTAATTTAGCCTAGGAATATCTATTCATGTTTGCTTTCTTAAATTTTAAGGTAAATTTAGACTGTTTGAGCTATTAAATTTTGCATTTTATCCTACAGAAACAAAAAAGAAAGTAATGTTCTAACTGTAAGAAGAGCACCTTCAGTACTGGTTTCAGCACACTGAGTCTTAAAAATATGTTGGCTGGATGGTGGGGGTGCACACTTTTAATACCAACACTTGGGAGGGAGACGGAGGTGAATCTCTTTGAGTTTAAGGCTAGCCTGTTCTACCAAAGCTACACAAAGAAACCCTATCTTGAAAAACAATTAATCATCATCATCATCATCATCATCATCGTGGTAATTATTTTAAAAAATAAGAGGTTTGGAACCTTTATAGAGTGAATTTATCCAAATGATCAAGAATGGTGTTTTCATACCATATTTTTCAATTTCCTTAAAAGATATTAGTGGCTGTGAACTGAGTTATAACTTACACTCACTTCATTTTCTTAGCTTTAAAGTGGAATGATGTTTTTTAAACTGTTTTGAAACTCTGTTAAAGTGAACTTTCAAAGGTGTCTATATCATTTCATCATACTAAAATTCTGTCATGTTAAATATTGTTGTAGATAAATGGGCCATCTGCTCTGATTTGGATGCATGCTTCTTTTTCTTATAGAGATGTTCATACTCACAGTATTCATTTTTTTATAACTTGACAGATGATTTTAAATGATGTCCCTAAAATGAGAGGCAAACATAAACCATAGACAGTAAAATTTAATTTCTTAAAAAAGAAAATGAAAGTTAACATAAAACTTATAAGAGAAATAAAATGTACACTGAATAATTCTTGAAGAGACTTCAGTTGTGTGTATTGGACAAAAGTAACCAAATGCAGTTACAGAAAACAAAGTTATTTATATTTTAAAGCTATGTTCTCATATGATAAATACTTAACAACCATTAACTGATTAGGTATTCTAAATGCTACTAGTTATTACTAGCAAGCCAAGATATGAATCCTAAGAAATATTAGGATATGAGATCCGAAATCATTGCTTTGCTTAAAGTTTGCATTTTGCATAAAATAGACAGCTTTGTCTGCTTGCTTTTATACACGTACATATATATATATATGTATATATATATATATATATATATATATATATATATATATATATATACTTGCAGAGGACCCAGAGCCAGAATTCAGTTTTTATCAGCAACAGAACTTAAAAGTGTCCAAGATTGTATTTAGATATTTGTTCAGAAAACACAAAGCCAAAAAGCAGACTGAGAATTATTGTCTCACAATTCCAGGAAGAGTCAAAGTAGAGAAAATGTGCTTGCAGTCCTAATGAGATCAGACAGTTTGCTCAAAATGTGCCTTTCTTTGCAGCCCACAGATACCTTGCTAAATACAAAAAAGACGATTTAAAAGAAAAAGAAGGGGTGGTAACGGTTTAGCTGCAAAAGGCCTTGCTGCTTAATTCTGCAGGAATCACCCACGTGTGGATATTGACTTTGTGAAATATGATAACATATAATTAATATGCCTGGTGACTGTAAACTACACAGATTTTTAAGACAATACCAAAATAAAAATTAAACATCTCATCATTTTATTTACATTAGGACTTTTAACTTTATTATTGATGTTATTATCATCTATTAAATCTATTCTTTGCAAAGTTTGCATATGTGTATAACGCACGCTAATCACCACTAAATCTCTTCCCTCCCATCTCCTTAATTACTCTTCTCTCCTCTCCTTTCACTTCTCCTGTCCTTTCCTCTCCCCGCACTTCACATTCTTGTCTACTCTTCTGTGCTGGTTAGTTTTGTGTCAACCTGACACAAACTGGAGTTATTTTGGAAGAGAAAATCTGAATTGAGAAGATGCACTCAGACAATGGGCCTGTGAACAAGGCTCTAGTGCATTTTCTTGATTGGTGATTTATGTAGGAGGACCCAGTTTACCCTGGGCAATGCCTGCCCAGGGCTGGTGACGCTGGGTACCATAAGGAAGCAGACTGAAGGAATTATAGAAGCAAGCCAGTAAGCAGCACTGCTTCATGGCTGCTGTATCAGTTGCTGCCCACAAGTTCCTATTTTAGTAACCTAACTAAAACGTCTTTTCGACATGTGTCTTGAGTAAAAGTTGTATACTATTTTAAATGATTTAGTTATATTATTTTTTAAAAAAATAGGAAGTAAATTATGAAAACTATTCTTGTTTGGATGTTCACCTTACTAGACCTGGAAGGAGGTGGGAGGTCCTCGGACTTCCCACAGGGCAGGGAACCTGGTCTGCTCTTCAGGCTGATGAGAGAGGGGGAGTTGATTGGGGGAGGGGGAGGGATATGGGAGGCGGTGGTGGGTTAGAGAAAGAAATCTTTAATAAATAAATAAATAAATAAAATGAAAAAAAAGATTTTACTACAACTGAAAGATGACATTATGTAATTTTACAGCGTGAAATACAATATTTTAAGGTATAGATATTTGAATGATAGACTTAGATAAATAATCCGGGCATTAATTCATATGGTGAGCCTTAAAATGCCACCCCTTCCACAGCTTTCAGAAGCACGGGGATACAGTCATTACTCACACTAGCATTTCTGTGTATGGATGCTTTGAAATCATTGCTTTGTTGTTGTTGTTGTTGTTTTTTACTGTGACCGAAGTTTTCCTGGCTATTGATGATCACCTGTTTACTTCTTTGACATCAGTTGTTTTCCTAAAGTTCTGTGTGGAATCCCTTCATCTTATGAATATGACAAATAAGAAAGCTTAAGTCTACGGCTAGAGAGATGACTCAGTTCTGAAGAACCCAAATGTGGTTCTTAGAATCTATGTTTGGCAACTCAAAACTACCTGTAACTTCAACTCCAAGGAGCCAGCTCCTATTTTGCCCTCAAAAGGCACTTGCACACATGTGCACAGACATACACACTCACAGATGTACCCACACATACATGCACGCACACTCACATAAATAAAGCTTAGAATAGCACAAAAATGAATATGTTGTTTAGTTTTTATTTATATTGAGTGGCATGTGGTTAGAATATGTGTTCCAAGAGTGAATACTTAAATCAGCAGTAGAAAACATCTGCCTATGGGATATTTTTGTGTGCAAGTATAAGAAAAACAAGTGTGGCTGCTGTTTAAAGATGCCTTAATTCACTTTTCTTGATTTTTAGTTGTGAGCCTAGCCTTCAACAGCTCAACCATCTTTCTAGCCTGGTTCAATATTCTTAATAAAGCTAGATAGCAGCATATGTTGTGTTCCTGCAAGAATAACATTTAAATCAACATGTGAATATTTAAACTGATCTATCAACTTACTATTTTTTATGTATGATGTGTGTCGTTTAGAAGTTCACAGCTGGTTGTATGAATATGCCTAGCCCAAATTTTTAAGCCTGTGTAATACAAAACTCTAGGTAATATTTTTTCCAACAGGTCTTTCACTTACGTTACAAATAGATGTATCAAGCAATATTTCATCCCACCAAGCAGGTAGATAAATAAAATCTGAACCTCTGTGAAATGGTCTTTGACAGAAGTTTAATATACCTAGTATTGCTTTAAGCATTTATTAATGGGAAGAATATAATTTACTACAAATTTTCATATAAAAATTGACACAAGACATAATTTAAGGAACACACAGAACTAAATATTAGATATACCTTTGAGATCTAAACAACTGAATCATACTATACCACACTAATAGATCTTACTATAGCATATGAGGACACCAACCTTGGATCTAAGAGTTGTATACAACAGGACCTTTCTTTATAGCACCCAGTTTCTCTGCACCTCCAATTCCTAATTTGCAGCATAAAAGCAATGCTAGCATCTACCTTGTAGAGCTGTTATGTCATGTGAATAAAATGAATTGTTGATTCTTTTTAGAAGAGTACCTGGCAGGCAGTAAATTATGTATATTAAATCAATAAAAAGTATCCGATATAATATGTAATTATAAATCTTATAATATAGTGTGTAAAATATGCAATAAAATGCTTAGCACAATACTGGTGTAGTCGTGCTGTGAAATAATTTCTATTCATTAAATTATGTGAGCTGTGATATGGTATATGGAGAGGGCAAAGGAGATTATATATTAACTGATGTGTTGTTGGCCCCTGTGTTATGTGTATGCATAAAAATTGCTATAACATGTGAACATGGTTCCATTTAAACATGAGATTTTGCTTAAAGACAATTTTCTTAATTTAAAGTTGTTTTACATATTACCCTAAAGTATGATGGGAATAAAATTGAGTTTTAATATAAAATCATAAATATTAGTTTTTCTTCTCAAAAAATGGATAGGATACATTTTTGAGACAGCGCGTGTTGAAGTGCATTTCTGCCTTTTGAGATTAGAGGCTCAGCTAATTGAAACATAACAGATCAATTCTTTACAATCACCCCTTGACCTATTGCTACAGGAGAGAAAGCAAGCTGCTGCGGGTCAAGGCTGCCTAGAGAGCACAGGTGAATACGCTGTCACTAATTAGAGCCCTCTGGATATCATTCTCCTCAACACAAGGCTGAAAAATATCTGGGGCACTGTGGCCTCAAGACCTGTTCTTTGGCATAGCATGCTGTTGTTCTTTATAAACAATAGTGGTAAAATGTTTCAAATATTGGATTTAGAAGTTAAGAATATGATTCACCTTTTTAAAAGGCTTAATACAAAAAGGTTTATTATAACACCATAAAGAGAAAGGGTTGTGTAACTCAGTTGTTTGTTGAGTTCTAGTATTCAAGATGACTTAGAAGTATCTTCTTGTACAGTGCCATACATATTAAATGAGAAAGTGTATATATTTGTCAAAATGATGATTGAATCAAATATTTAATTTCTACAATTTGAGAAATATTGAAATACAACACTGATTTAATGACATGTAAAATATTTGAAGAGTAACATTGCTAAGCAATCACCAGATGAATGGGTTTTATGAGTTGAGGTGGAGCTTTCATTTCTAATGTGTACTTTTGTGTGGTGGTGAATTTTCTCAGTTACAGGGCTAAAGAAAGAAAACAAACTAACACATAGGAAAACCACCTGTGTGTTTTAATCATGTCTTTAATTTAGAAATATAGATCTTTAATTTCTTTTGGTTTGACAAAGTTTTTGGGTTTTGTTTAATTGTTTACTTTTATTTTTTAATAGAAGGACAAACGTCAAAATGTGAGACATATAAAATTAAATGAAAAGACAAAATCAGGTGTTATTTTTAAATTTTTTAAAACCGAAGAAGAACCATTGAAAGTTTTTTGGCTAAAGAAGGTTAACCAAGTGTTTTCTTTGAAGACCACTGCACAGTGGACACTCTCAGTGCCAAACCTATCCTTTGCCTTTCAGTTTGGAATGCTGAGAGTGATGTAGAGTTGCCACTCACATCTCTGTTTAAAGTCTTTCTCTGAAATAGTTTGAGTGAAAATAATGAGGAATTAACATATTTATGGCCCAGTCTTTAATTACTTACCTCATAGACTTAGTACTTAAGTGATCCAACTCTCATAGAACCCACTGTCTAATGCTTGAAAAATGCTCAGTTTTTGACATGAGACTTATTATCCAGAGTGATGTAGCTACCGCTATTCACTAACTGGTCATATCTATGGATTATCCTTCCTCATAATTGTTCTTGTTCCTGACTTTGATCTTATTTCATGTCTACTCCATCATTGGAAAACAGGAGGGAGAGGGAAATTAAATGGCAGGCAATGAAGGATATATATTGCACCTACTAAGAATTGTAGCATTTGATTCCCAAATCTTTATAACACAATTGTGGTTAAAATATCTAAATACATTTCACAAAAATTTAATTCATTTAGGATATTGACAGTTTTCAAAATGAAATAAAAAACTGTAATAGTTTATACTGTCAAAAAATAGTGGTACAGAACTCTACTCTGATTCAAGCGGTAGCTCTGTACTGAAAAATAAAGTTAGTATAAAGATGGTCATAAGACAGGATAGCACTTTTGAATTTACATTCAATTATAGATTCTCCTTTAAAAATTACTCATTACAGAGGTTTAGGGATCTTTATTTTTTTCTAAATTAATCCCAACCAGTCTCCTTAAAAATTACCAGAATGAATATGATGTAAGAAAAAAAGGCAAACAATGATTATGTGTATTTAGGTAAAAAAGACAGATGTTTAACAGTAAATGTATTGTATTTACATAATAAATGAGCACCAGGAATTGTAACAAAATTAAACAGCACTGTTGCTAGAGTTGTGAATTTGGCGTTCTCACAAAGGATTAATGCTTCTTTCTGAGATATTCATGATATAAGTTATAACTGTTTAGAGAAGTCACATAACTTTTCTAATGAGACAGATAAAATAGGGCATGTTGATGAACTGTGAATAGATCTGTGGCTCTATTATTTTCCTTACATTCAAATGATCAATGCTGCCTAGATTTGAATATGGAAATGAATAGAGACCAAAATATTTGTCTTCCTAAATATATGTTTTGAGAAACAAGTTAACATACAAAGTGTGGACCTAAGGCTAGGACTTAGAAGCCTTAGCATATAATAGTAATTTCTCAACATATTTTTGTCAGTACATTTTGCAGGCAAAGGCCAGAAAACTAACTTTAACTGAAGCAAAAATGGAATGCATTGTCTCGTGTAGTTGAAACTTTCCTTGTTACACACACAGATGGATTCTGAGACTTAAATAATGCCATCAGAATTTAGCCTCATTCTATCCCTAGATCATGTGTGGGATTCATTCTCATACAATCCTCCCTCATACAGGCACCAAAATACAGCTGATAAATATCAAGCCTGGCAAACTAGGGTGAGCTTGGTCTCTGGAGAGATTCACAAACATCCTGTAGTCAGCATCACTAGTTCTGATGTCCTGCTGCTTTTTCTTGTCCTCTCGTTTTTGTTTTGTTTTTTGTTTTTGTTTTTACAGCTGCCAAAAGCACAAGTAGTGATGTACTAATTTACATTAAAGAGTTATTCAGAGAAGAAAACTAGAGAATTATCAGACAGACAAAATGACAAACATCTACTCTACTTAGAATAATTGAACAAGCACATGGCAAGTGGAAATAAAATTGGAGCATTCAGTTGTTCGAAAAACAGGGTAGTATTTACTCTCCTATGTCCATATGCTGTGAATCAGAACTATTACTACTATTGATTGATGGAAAGATTAATTGACTGACAAATGGATTGATTGATTGACTGATTGATTGATTGATTTAATGATAGTTCTCTTACTGGAGCCCAGTCTAGAACTGAATTTACCATATAGTTCAACCTGGCCTCAATATTGTAGCAGTCTTCCTGCCTCAGCTTCCTGAGTGTTTGGACTACAGGCATGAGCCACTACGCTGACCGCTCTGTTTCTGTAAGTAAAGTTTTATTGGAACATAGCCAAGCCAATTCACTCACGTTTTCTCACTGGCTGTTTTTGCAGTACATCAGCAGAGACTAGTAATAACAGCAGAAGCAGTTTGACCTTCAAGTCTACAAGACTTATTTCGTCTTTGAAAATAACAGCTTGGTGAGCCCTGCAACAGAGATTTAAGGATAAAATAGTCGAAGTAAATGGGTGCACTTTTAAAGAGGAATGAAATTCCAGAAAGCACCAGTCTTTAAAGAAAGTCTTCATTGTGCATCCAGGAGACACTTTTCTCTGGTCACCTCTGTGGGAGTCTTAAACCTTTCTGTGGCTGCTTACGCTTCTGCAAAGAGGCAATCTCTCTTGTGATTTATGTCATTCAGTATTTGCCCAATGTTTAGCATTTGCAGTTCATCTTTTGTCATCTTGAACTTTATATCATACACTCTTTGTGCACATCAAAGCTTCGACTTTTAGTAATGTTTGCAAATGTGCATTGCCTCACATTCCTTTTTCTTTCAAATGAACAGGGACATGTACATCTTGCATTCTGATTCCCCCTTCTATCCACAAAATCATAATATACCATCTCTTTCTGCATTATCCTGATCCTTTTTCAATTAGGGACTAATTCATAACAACAGGACCTAATTGTTTTAGCGTCTTATGAAAAGATTTTCAGAGCTCACATTTTGGGTATTTTGTAGAGGTTTTCTTGAAGTTCGAATCTGGCAACGCAGTAATTGGACTGCTTCTGGCCTACTGTAAACCGTGGAGTAAAAGAATTTTAGATGAGGAGAATATTGGGAAGTATTTTTTAAAAACTTGTTATATATTTCCTCTATCAAAAATTACCTGAAATGTCTTGAGAATAATATTTGAATACTTCTCAATTCTTTTGCTATTATGTTTCGGATGTTCCTAATAGGTGTGGTTTTGTCTTTCTATAAAAAAGAAAACTAGTGAGACTGGTTACCCAGAAATACAGCTAAGGATTGTTGAGGTGTTACAAAATAAGTTTATACTCCATAGCTGGTAGAGTCCCATCTGTGTGGAGAGAGAACAGATTCTAGTTTAAATGACTGTTTGAGACTGTAAGAGCAACAGGAAGGGTGGCTAGAGCAGGGCTGTCAGTTTCCTTCTGTAAAACTGATAGAACTTACTGCTTAGGAATGCCTGAGAGACTCAATACATGATTGAACATCAACATTTAAAACATCAAATGGTTTATTATCATCTAATATTCTCAATAGAATGTAGTAAACTTAAAGGTTTTTTATTTTAATTTTTTGTGGTATTGGGTTCTTTAGATTGTTTTAATTTCCTTTTTTTTATTTTTTTAAGAGAGAAACAGAGAGACAGAGAAAGTAATGTTGAGTAGATGTGGAGGTGGGCAAGAACTGACTGGATCTGAGAAACTGAGGAAGTGGGGAGAGGGACAAACATGCTCAAAATATACTGTCTGAAAGGAATTTAATAAAAATGTATGAAAAAAATTTCCACAAAGGGAAGAAGAAAGATTACGAAAAATTATGCTAGATCCCTTTAAATGTCTTAATAAACTAAAGAACAAAATTATTTTAACTTATTTTAGCCATGGTAATATGTATCTTAGGTACTTTTCAATTTGGGCACAATCATCCTAGTTAATACCTCAAAAATGTCTTGTATTTAATGAACATATGAAAAGTTGAAATATTTTATTTTGAGAGAATAATAAATTACTGCTGCATTTCTCAGTGCTGGTAAAAGCTATCTTTTTTCTTTTCTTTTCTTTCTTTTATGTTTGTTTGTTTGTTTTTCAAGACAGGGTTTCTCTGTGTAACAGCCCTAGCTGTATTGGAACTTACTCTGTAGACCAGGCTGGCCCTGAACTCACAGAGTCCCTCCTGCCTCTGCCTCCCAAGTGCTAGGATTAAAGGAGTGTACCACCCCTGCCAGGCATAAAATATCTTTTAATTAAAATTAATTTATGTGTATAAAAAATAACAGACGTACTTGAATAAAAGATTCTAAAGCTCAAATAAATGAAAAAATAATCTTGTAGCAACATTAAAATGCCATAAAAGGTAACATGTTGAATAATTTCAAATGCATTTTACTTAGTATGTCAAAAGTACTCTCAATCAATTATTCAAATGTGTATAAACAGAGTATAATTTTATGGTATCCATGATATTTTTTTTCATTATTTCTGATCTAAGTGTGTGTCTTACTTGAATAATGCGTCTCAACTTAAAGGAAATTTTTCATTAAAATACTCAAAACTTTTTAACTTCCATAAAAAAAGTTGGTAAAAGACATATAACCAAACTTCTTTGTTCCCAAATATCTGATTCACAGATTAAAAACTAATAATAATTGCAATAACAACTCCAGTCACCTTGGTTATGCTTTAATGTCCCATAGACATTTGTGAGGACCACTGGGTTGTGAGAATAGATGATATGAGTTAGTTATAGAGCTCAAACTGTCATTGAACACTGTAAACTTATTGTAGTGATGTAACCCATATGAAAGTGGAGTGCTATCATTTCTCAATTGGTAGGATGAATTGGAGAATGTTTTGATGTCATTTGGTATTTTGTGGACTTTAAGTCTTTCTTAGATCCTCTTTTCACAAAGTTCTACCTTCCCAATAATTGAACAACTTGAACCACCATCTTTTCTTTAAAAGTAGAATTGTTGTATAATCAGATTGTCTCTTAGGAGCAGAAAGTAGAAGGGCAGACAGACATAGGCAAAATAGAGAGAGATTTGAGACAGGCAAGTCTTTTGTTATTTTTGAAATTTAGCTATTGAAATATCCAAAACTGATGCTTGCCATAATAAAGGTGATATGTCACAAGCATTTTAAACAAATTGGAGAGTAAATGAACAAGAAAATGTCTATCCTGCTTTAACTTTGAAGGGTGCCTTATTAAATCATGTGTGCCTGCTCCTGCGTATGTGTTGTTTCCTTTTTGTAAATACTTAATGCACAAGAGTCTCATGCCAGGATTTTCGTGAGACCTCAATCCAAATGATCTGAGCATGAAGGAAATGGAGGCAAGGGACTGGGTTTTTTAGGTCCAAGTTGCGAAATTCTCTCATAAGAGGTAAGACCTTGCTGCCAAGGTTCTATTTTTGTTGTTGTTGTTGTTGTTTTTTGGTTTTTCGAGACAGGGTTTCTCTGTGGTTTTGGAGCCTGTCCTGGAACTAGACCATTGCTTCTGATAGAGACAGCAAGTGTGTTAAACTACAAACACAGCAGACAGCACTTTGTTCTCTACTTCTGCAAAGAGATGGGCACAAATAAATGTATAACTATGTGTGTACCACAAGATTTGTCCATATTTGTTGTATTTTGCTTTCCATTAGCTTTCTGATGTCTCAATGCTTAAAAAAACTCATGGAATTATTAGGTAAGTCATAATAAACATCATGCTTTTTCTAAAATGTAGTGGTTGTACGTAGTGTACTTCCCACGCCTGTGATGATAAGTTGACTCATCCTAAAATAGGTCAAAAAATATTATTTCCTCTTTAGATTTTAGATTGGGGCAATTCATTAATAATAAAGCATAAATGTTAAAAATTATTTTTATTTCAGGTAAAAAGTACTTAAAAACCTGACCCATTTGTTACACCATTTCAGGAACACAGCAAAAAAAATAGAGTTTATGACTCACACACATGAACACGCACATACACCACACATCAAAAAAGACATTAATTTTAAATATAATGAAAGTTTGTATTATTTTAAATTAAAGAAATATAAATAAATTTAAGTATTCAAATATATTAAATGAGAGTTTTTATTTAAAGAAAATATTAGCCAAAAAAAGTGCAAAGCACAATGTTTGATGACTGAATTTAAGTGAGATCACAATAGTTTGCTCAATTCTTTTTCTCTCAAGAGAGGAAGGAGGAGAGGCAGAAAGGCAGAGGCCAAAGAGAGAAAAAAATTGAGACAGGCAAACATTTTGTTTATCTTGAATTTTAAATATTGAAATCTCCAAGAGTGATGTTTGTCATAAAATAATATTAAGTCACAAACATTTTAAGTGATTTGAACAGAGAATGAAAAGGAAACTTTCTATCCTGCTTTGATTATGAATGGTGAATCTGTATATGATCCTGTCAACACAACAGCTGAAAAGATAAAAGAATAGTCCCCTTTGTTTCATATATATATTTATATATATATGAAACAAAGGGGACTACACACACACACACACACACACACACACACACACACACACATATATATATATATATATGAAAACGAAAGTATTTACAACAAACAAGTTCATAGATAATTTTTCTATAGTTATCGGAGGATAAGTTAACCTACTTCCAGTGCCTCTGACAATTACAAACTAAGAAACAATTAAAGTGACAGAAGACTTTTGAGTAATATCAGGGGTTAAACGGTGTCAATGTGGAGCAGTTTCAGGCAAACCATCCTGTTAAATTATATATGTGGTTAGGTAGTTAAGACATTGTGTTGGTAGTATTACATCCACTTTATTTAATTCTCGCTAGGATTGAATGTAGGCATAATTATATGTCAAACATGATTGAGTATCTTGTTTAAAGTAGTAAGGCTAATGTGTTGGTTAGCTCTTATCAAACTCATAATTTATGGCAAAATCAAACTTAAAACCAAATATGTTAATGAATTTTTCTTTCAATCATTATTTGCACACTTGTCTATAGTTTGACTGATTGTGCCTAGGCAGATGGCTTTTATCCTGCTTTGGGTTATTTGGACTTGATTTCAGGGTATATTAAATTCAATCAGTTTCATGGAAAATTATTCTTCCATGATATCTATTCAGAGTGAGTGACAGATGAGAACAATACTAACCACAGTACACAGATGCATTAAAGTTCCTGTTCACAGAATGTCTCCTTTTGTTATTTGGACCAGAGAAAGTTGTTTTATTTACTGTGAATTTTTCAAATATGAGCTTAGAAGAGTGGTCTTCTTCATTCCTGGATCCAATCTACATGGGAAGTAGAAAAGGACAAGATCTCCTGAGTAAACTGCGATCATGGGGCCTTGGAGGAGGATTGAAGGGGAGACAGGGAAAAGGGCAGAGAAAAATGTAGATCTCAATAAAGTCAATAAAAAAAAGAATGGTCTCCTTAGTCCTCATCTTCGCAAGAGTTAATAAAATTTTCAGTAATAGTTAGTTATGCGAGCTCTAGCCTGAATAGTATTATTTGCAAAATAATGGGAAGAATTTAAATGAGTGGAAACCTACAGTTAGTTTTCTAAATATATTTCTGCTCCACCTCTTTGACTATCAGATATACATTTATAAATATAGATCTGCATTAAGTAATAGTTATGAAACTCCAGGGAAGCATGAAAGCACTTCTAAAATAAAAGAGAGAATGAACATAATTTTATAAAGTTGCATGACAAATCACCTCATATTTCACTGCAGCACAAAGAGCATAGCTTCATGGGTTTTCAATAGTGTTTCATATTATTATGATTTCTTATTCATTTCATAATTAAACATTATAATTCTTTAGTAAAAATGAAATGTTTGCACTGTTATAAAAGAGATTATTCTTTTGGTGATGAGTCATTTCCCTTGACCAAAAATAGTGACAGAAAATATTTCAGGTCACAAGAATGTTTCCATTCACTCAGAAAATAGCAGGTAGTACAAATTCACAGCTGCATGACTCCAGAAAGATTTTATTCTTCACATATATCCATCATTTTACATGTGTGAGAATGTTCTAGAGACATGTACATGTTGGAGGCTGTTTTCTCCAGTTTCACTACGGCAGTAAGAAGAAATAGTTCGGAGAGCAAGAATTTTGGTAATCAGAACTTCTCATTGAATCATTAAGAAATACCTTATCCAAGTTTTGATTTTAGGTTTGAAGAATATTCTAAATCTGATTCATGAAACATTGGCTAGGGATCTTCCCAAGCTAGTCTTAGCCTGATTCCATTGTACTGTAAACAATCTCAGCAAATGAAGAACCACCCTGTGGCTAAAATTCATATACAGTATAGGCAAGAACCAAATTATTTGGAGATTCTGCTGTTAACTTGGATTGTGACGTTGAGCAAGTTTCTCAGTCTTTCATTTTTTAAAAATTGATCTCATTTCAATGTAAATATACCATAGTCTCATTTTGAAATGATATTTTACTATAAAAAAGGAACAAGTTAAAGCGAATTATTATTCTATAGTGATATTTAACCCTTTACCAGGTATGTTTTAGATTAAATGTGTCTGAGTTAAAGTTTACAAACTTCTCTGTGGTCTGCCATCCTCACCCACTCCAATTTTAAAGATCAAGCTTAAGCTCTATCTTATTTTAGGCAAATGCTTATATTTTTAATAGCATTTCTGGTTTGAGACTTACTACTTCGGTCTGGATGCTCATTAAATCCTTGTATTATTGTCATCTCGGATCCCTCCTCTATACAGTCCTAATGGTACCAGATTCATGATTTATAAAGAAAAAAAGAAAAACCTCAGATTTGAGTCTCACATGTAAAACTTCTCATGATTAGGTCCTCATTTTCTTTCCCAGTGTTATGTTTTATCCTCCTATTAATTTCTCAAAAACTTAAATGTTAGATCTGCTACATATTCATTTGGGGTTTAAAACCTGTTCCCTGGTCGTGCTCTCTCTCCTTCTGCTCCTGATTTGGACCACTATTTAAAAATTGTACCCTAACTTTCCATCTGCCCTTACTGATACCTTGATTGGTATTCCTCCTCAGTAATCTCATTGTGTCTCTGAATATTTTTTCTTGTTGTTGATCTGAGTTTGGTAATGTTAAAGGTGAAAATGATAATGTTAAAAGGTGAGCATTTTATATAAAGTGTAGGAGGTCTGGGGTTCAGTTACCAGCACTATCTAAATCTTAAGACAAATAACTAAAAAAGATAGTGAAAAGAATTAGGACACAATATTTTCCGTGGGATTAATAATCTTATAGCAGAAATGCAGAGGAACTGTTCAACCTTTTGTACTTTTGTATGTGAGAACACTCTAAGAGGAGGGTAAGATTCATGGATAAGATCACAAATTCTTCCTACTCATTCAATATTTCCTAGTATTCAAAGATATACAGAATAAACATGCATTCTTCCTAAATTACCTGGTGCTGGTTTTAGTATAACAGTACATTTTCTCCATCTTGTCCAAATCATCCACCTTCACTTTGTTTATAATAATGAGAGTCCTGTGCTTTGCAATTACCTCCCTCACTAGTCACAATTTCCATTTGGTTGTGCATACAATGAATTAGAAACCTAGCCATGGCATTCATTATAGCCTCAGACTTCTACTTAAACATGACTCAAAAGATTTATTTCACAAGTGATTCAAACAAATGACACAATTGAGCACTTTCATTACCTAGAATTCCTCTTGCACATCTAACATGAAACGAGAAATAACCTAGGGGGTAAAAATGGAGGATAAAATAGGAAGATAAAAAAAAAAACTTTATAGCAGCCAGAAAAAGAGAACTGGGAATCAGGGATGAATTAAATGAACAGCACAGCTGCAATATCCTTAGCAAGGAAAAAGAAGGGGAATATATATATATATATATATATATATATATATATATATATATATATATGAAAAACATTTAGAGATGCAGAAGGGATGAAAAACATATAGACTAAGCACTTTGAATATATAGCACTCCCACAAAGGGAAGAGTTACAAACAACATCCCAGACTAAAGCCCTATGATTCACAGTAACCCCCTCGACAGAAATGATGGACTTTATCACTTTGGGACCTGAGAGCACTAAGGAAAACCTACCGTATCGGGTTGAGTGAACTCTGCTATCACTGCAAGTCACTTGTAATTGTCAGAGTAAACCAGATTTCGTTCACATCAAGACCTGAAACATGATTGTACTGTATAATTATTAACAAATTGGCAGGGGGATTAAATAGGCAAGGGCCATTATGTATTGGGAAACAGCAAAGAATGGTTGTATTTCCCCAGGCCTCACCATTTTTATCGTTACTAAGATTGTGTGCCATTCTCATTTTGCTCTATTTCCTTACAACCAGGAGTCTTTTGGTCATGGGTTTGACTTTTCTAATTTATTAATCAATAAAAAACATAATTCAGTTTTTAAAATTGGTCCATGTTGTTCATTAATGTCACAGCATTTACAACTACATTTTAAGGACTAGGTCTAACTGTGGGTCAGCAGTTACGACTGTCTGGCAGCTCAGCAACTGGATGATGGTCAGTATTATTGTTCATGCTGTGAAGTAGTTTTACACATGATGGATAGTTCATATACTATAAAGGAGTTACCATTTGTGAAATGAATATATCTGGAAATGCCAAGTTTAATAGATTTTGCTAGAAAAATGTCCCAAACATAATGTCTCCCTGTGACATCATATCAAGCATTAAAGATAAGGGCTGGCAGTAATGCTAGCTTAACTTCACAGGAATATGTGTGTACTCACAGGTGTGTTTGCCTGTGTGATTCTCCTGATCCTCACTCTCTCCAGGGTAGCATTTTTAATTATTTTTCCTAGGAGGAAGCTAACCTAGAGAAGTTCCCCATTATAAAGGAAGTAACAGAAAAATTATTTGACTCTAAACCATGAATTTCACATCTGTCAACTGGCATGCTGTTTTAGAAAAAAATGAAAGGCAGTGAATGAAGTGACCACTGCTTTTGTGTTAATATGGAGGTAGCACACTGCCTCAATCTGCAACAGCTGGGTGGTGCCCAGCATTGTGCTGACAGGAGTTGTTACAAAATTGGCTTTTATTCTCGAAAGCTATGGGCTGCATGGGCTCCTTCAGTCCTAGCAACTTCTGATTTGACAGGGTGTTGAAGACCATGTGACAAAGAACTATTTAATCACTGTTCTTACTGGGACATTAAAAGGTTCCTTCTCAATTTTAGTCTAAAAGAAAGATTTGCAAAGTTAAAATTTCAATGGAAATTAGTATTATTTCTTATACAATTATTTAACTTATATTTAAATGTTTCTATGTCCTCTGATCTGAAAAAGAGAGACATAAAAATATTGAGATCTTCTCACCCAAAATTATTTAACCAAAAACCATATGAACCTGTAGTTATTTGTAGTTAGTTTTTTTTTTTAAAAAAAGCAATATTTTTATGAATTCTTTGAGAATCATACAGTGTACTTTGAACATATCCATTCCACTTTCAACTCTGATTCTGACCGCTCTCTTTGCCTTTCCATCCCACCTACTCAACTTTGAGCTTTCTTCTTCCCCGTCCCTGTGCCCCACTAACTCTAATTTGATTCGCCTAGCTGTTTTTGAAGTCAGACCTTCCTTGGCATGTGGTTGACTGACTAGGGTTCACATCTTTAAAGAAAACTTACTGTCCCTCTTCCTGCAGGGATCAAAAGTCAATAACTCAGCTCAGGGTAGGATTTCATGCCCACCTGCCCTGCTCTTTGTGCTGTGAATTAGTCTGGCTCAAGCTTGCCCAGGACTTTTAAAAATGGAGTTTATTGAGAAAAAAATTTTAGTAAGACCGATATAAAAGGATACTTTAACAGAAAGATAAAGAACGATATGAATTTTATTGTGTCATTAAAAATGGCAGTATCAGTGCCAGGCAATAGTGCAAATGCCTTTAATCCCAGCACTCGGGAGGCAGAGGTAGGCAGGTCTCTGTGAGTTCGAGGCCAGTCTGGTCTACAAAGCTAGTTCCAAGACAGCTAGAGATGTTACACAGAGAAACACTGTGTCAAAAAGAAAATGAGAGTACCACATGATGGTGAAGATGTTTGAAGTCCAACATTTTTATTTTTCAAGGATATGAGTCACTCACTAAATAAATATCAAGTTGATTCAGAGATATAAATCATCAATCTTCATAAAAGAAGACAAGTAATCAACGCCCATGCACTGTAGTACACAATGATTACGGATAAATCGGCCGCAAGTTATATTTTTCTTCTGTAGTGATATTTCATTTGTATTTTAATAAATAAAACTTGCCTGAAGATCAGAAAAGTAAAACAGTCACACTGGCCAGCCTTACAGAGCAGGCAACAATGACACACATCTTTTATCCCAGTAGCCACAGTGACACATATCTGTAAGTCCAGTAGCCACACTAGTTTACCATAAAAGCCAGGCAGTAGTGGTCCTTAATCCCAGAACTAGAGAAGGTTGTGAAACAGGAGAAGACAGCTCTCAGTCTTAGTCTCATCCTGAGATCCCTTGAGTCAGGATCGCCACTTCAGACTGGGGTAGAGGTAAGAACTTGTGGCTGGTTGTTTTGGTTATTAAAATACAAATGAAATGCCACTATATTCTTCCCATGAGGTCACTGTGTAAGTGAATTCAATGAAACTCAATGTCAAGTGACACTTGCCTCCTTTCTTTCTAAACTTCATTCAATCTTGGCTTTGTAAATTATTGTAATTGCCTGGGTTCTCCAAGCATCTACAAATGAAAACACTGCATACTTGATGTTTTTGTTTTTATTGTATCTGGCATCAGTCATTATTCTACATGCGTGTGTGTATTCATGGTCATACATTTGAAGATACTCATGCATGTGTGTTAACGTACATGAGGAGAGAGAGGTAAATGGTTGTTCGTCCACATGTTTTGTGTGTCTATGTGAATTCAATGCATTTGTGTGTCTTCATCTCTATGGAAGGGTTTTCATCAATAAGAACTTAACCAAATAAGCCATCTCATCAGCATAAATTTCCAAACCATAATCTCTACCTAATGTTATTGATAGTTTAAGGTGAATTTTCCATATTAGTTATGTTATAGAAGAAATAATATACTGGTATAATATATGGATATTGATTTGAAGTCAATTATTGATTCTTTTGGTCTTGTTTAATTAATGATAAGTGCCTCAAGTTTAAAAGTAAAACAATGGAAAACTCTTTGCTTAAAATAATTTAATGTTGTAAACATTTCTCTTTATTACTGTTTGACACAGAAATTTATCTTTCAGCTTGAAACAAAACTTCCATAGAATTAGTATTTTAATTTCTTGTTTATTATAGAAACCAATAAAAATGTCTTTAAAATATTAATAGTACTTCGGTGTTTTAGCATTATTTTGTACAAATATCTTCAGTGAAAGGTTAAAAGTCTTTGCTTCATTCTTTTCTAGTAAAATAATAATAATGTTGAAATATTATTGATAATACACTGTTCAAGTCATGAACATAATTGGAAGGCATGAAATTGAATTTATAACACCTATACACAAATTGATCTTACTACTAAATAAAAGTGAATAAGGTAACTTTTATTTAACTCTACTCTGTAAAACTGTTTCAAAGACAGCCATCAGAAAGAAACTAAAAGTAAATAAACAGGAAATATCAGTTATAATAAGGGTTGAAACACCTACACTTCTCTGATATACTTCCTATGCCTCATAAAACTCCTGACTAGCAGCATGAATCATGTGAACTTTCTTTCTTTCAGCTGGATGGTGTTTCATTTCCAGGAAAGAAGGTATAGATAAGTAGACAGCATGCTTACTCACAAGACTACTCTAGCATCCAAGAGAGGCCGATTAGCTTAATACTAAAGTTAAATCAAAGACTGAGTTAAAAATAAAGCAGAAACAGCTAGAGATTTTTATTAACAATTTATTCCTCTGTTGTAAATGTTGACTACTTTCTTATTAGTTTGATTCCTCATCTACATAATGTTTTTCTTGACTATGCACATTAAATGCAGACAAAGAAAGATAACTGATCAGCACAGAATATAATATGAATAAGAATGCTATTTTTTTCAGGTTTTTTCTAGTAATAAACATTACTGATTTGTATACAAAATGACCACATTTAGCTTACTTAACATATGCCATGCTTACATCGAGAGCTGTAATTAGACTAATTTCAGTATAAAAATTACATGAATTAATTCCATTTCTACTCTTTCAAAAATAGTCTCCTGCCTTGGAGAAGAAAATTTGCACACAGCAATAGTGTAGATTTTATGAGTTTAAACATTAAGAAAAGCCTTCTGAGTCTCTCCACCTTGAATTATTTGCATATTTAAGCAAAGTAAGGAGTCGGGCTTCTCAAAAGCCTTTTTGGCAGTTCTGTGTGATGTCCATTCCAGCCTGACAACTCCCATCCAGTCCATCTCACTCCTGCATGTTTACTGCTGTCTGAGCAAAAGCACAATGCGTGCTTCTGCATTTCTGAATTCCAACTCTTCTGGACCAATTTTAGAATTCATCCTTTCCTTTTTTCAATAGAAAAAGAAAGCATCTAGTTCTTCCAGGAGAAACTCTTAACTTTGTGAGATTGTTATTTTATCAGCTTGACTTAAGTGGCACATACTTCATATTGTTTGAGATAGAATTAGTGATGTGAGGGATAGTGTTGAAGCTCAGTTTATAAACTAGATGTCTCTTGAAACTACGCATTTTCTATGTGTGTTGAGTACTGATTTGTCTAGGTATCTTAATGTTTAAACCAGATATCTGAAAACAAGTGACATGTTATCTTGGTGGTAAATAGAATAACATTTCTTCTGCAAATCTGAGTATTCTATTTTTGAGGAAGGTACAACATACTTTTATGTACAATTTATCCTAATATTTCATAATACTGTTCTGTCATCAACAGACTTCTCTCCTTATTCAGTAAAGTTATTAATAGAAGTTAAGGTCATAAAATAACATGATTAAAATTTTTTTAATTAAAATATAATTTTACATTTTCCTCTTTCCCTTTTCTTTCCAACTATTAACTTCTACCATGAACACATCATACCAATGCCTTCTCGCATTCATGGCCTCTTCTGGCATGTGTATGTGTATTTAATGCTTATATTATATTTGTGTTTATAATATGTAAGTATATATTATATATAAATATATACATATACACATTCACATACTAATGCACAAATATGATGGGCCAGATATGTGTGTGTGTGTGTGTAAATTCAACATGTTGAGTCTGTTTAGTGTATACATATGTTTGCATGTATGTATATCATGTATTATGTCAGGGCTGACCACTCAGTATTGAATATCCAGTTAGGAGTTTTCTCACTGGGGCTGACTAATTCTTTCTCTCAGCATCTCTCACTTTGTCTAGTAGTGGAGACCATAAAATTCACCCTTTTATGCTATCATGATATTGGTATGTCCTCATTCAGGTCTTGATAAGATATCATAACCAAAGCTGCTCTGTCATTTCTTGTTTTCAGGAGACATGATCCAACAGCAAATTTCCTGGTATTCTGGTTCTTAAAGTCATATGCCCATGACATTCTCTGAGCATTAGGGTCATGGATTGTACTGTTGTTTGTTCTTTTGGGACTAAATACCCTATGTTCAGTTTTCTCCTGCATTTTGTCCAGTTTCGGTTTTCCTTAAGGGTCTCTGCCTGCTGTAAAGTGAAGCTTCTTTGAGGAAGGATGAGAGCTACCCTTATCTGTGGGTATAAGGATAAGTATTTGGGATGCATTTGGGAATTCTGTTGATTTAGCGTAGGTTCTCTTCTAAGACAGATGAGTGCACTAATTCTAAATAGTTGGTTAAATGTCTACTTCAGGCATGATTCATCTTCTGTTGAGAACACCTTACGTCTTGGGCAGAAGGGAGTAAAGTCACACTATATAAGGCGAGGGAGGAAGGTAGAAAAACAACTTCTAGAGATGGATGAAAAATGGTAATAAAACCAATTTTTCTCATTTAAAATTATATATAAGGCATTCAAGTTTATGAGTAAACATATTTGAATGATAAAAATGCTACCTGGGCTGACAATGTTCCCTCCAGGTGCCATAAACTACTGAAAATGTAAAACCCAATACCAGCCTTGAGAAATCCTCCTTTTGAATTGTTGACTAAGGGCATCCAAGAGACTTCTAAAACAATATAGGCTATTGCTGTTGCTCATGGTTGCCTGTCAGATGATGAAGGTAAGTCCCTATTACAGAAGACACTGTATATTGTGGACACAGGGCTCAGGATCTGAGCTTCATCTGATATGAACATCTCCTTCCTACTGACCAATTTTCATAGTCTTAGAGTCACTATGTTAGTTGCCATGGAAGACAAGCAACCAATAGTCTAGCTAGCTTTTGAGCCAACAAACTACAATGACCAATATGGCTAAATATCCCTAAAGATGCAATAGTAGCTGCACTCATATCTTGGTATGCAACATCTCTCTAAAACATAATTTTTAATTTTGCTTATTTCTGAAAATCTTTTATAGTGTTATTTCAGTTAATGTGCTGAGTATCAATTATTTTTAAAATATCAAATGATTTATAGACTAAAGTGAAGATGAAAATTAATTCCACTAATAAAAAATTAATCATGAAATAGCAAGAAAATGTCAAAATAGAAACAAAGGCAAAGAGTATGCAAAATGGAGGGGATGACAATATGCTAACATCCCAGAAAAGCAGATGAGTTAGTAATGTGGAAGAGTGTCACAGGTTGCAGTAGTCTTAGAAGATAACCGACACTAAATCAACACAATTCCTAAATTTATCCCAAATACTTATCCTTATACCTGAAAGAAAAAGCTTTCCCTGACAACACTATGTAACAGAAGCAGAGGTTTTCTGTATTATGTAACATCTGAACACCAGGTATAAAGATGGGAAGTTGGGGCAATTGTTTATTCTGACTGTTCTTGGTGTTCACTGAGTATAAGAGAAACCCCAGCACAGACTTGGCAGAAATTATCCACTTCTTACCTTACACATCCTGTTCTTCTTGCCCATTGCTAATATTCAGCAAGCAGTGATAGCAAACAGATATAGGATTTCAGACAAAGCATTTGTAATGGAAGATGAAAACTATGTTTATGTTCCTAGTTATTCATCTCACCAGCTCTTAGAAAGGAAATATTGATGAGCAATTTTCCTGTTTTCTAACAGGCATGCTTTTTGCAGTTATTGGATAGAAGAAATATTAGAAGAGGCATATTGAGTATGCCATCATTAGTATGCAGATAGTGATGATTCATAAGTAGGGAGTGTGTCAGCTCTGGTTGCTTTAAATCACTGACAGCTCTATGTCAAATAACTGTGACTCTTTTAAGAGATGGTCCTTTTCATCTTTCCTTTTCTCTCTCCCTTAACAGAAAACTAATTTGAAAGTTCCCTGAGGAAAATTTCAAGCTTATGTAGAAAACAATGTGTATCTGCTACTTTGCCTTCTCCCCAATGAATTAATCTTAGAGATTCGAGTGAGAGAAGTCGTAACTCACCAGCTGCTGCTGGCATCTCACTTTACTTGAGCTCCACACATCTTTTACTGGTGTGTTCATACAAGGCTCTTGACTTGAGTGAAATTTTATTGTCATTTGAGCTGAAGAAATCTTTGCTTTCTGCACCAAATTACAGGCATGGGAATGAGATAGTCTATAGGGCCATTTATAGCACATATGCACAATCCTAGGCAAACCGGAGTCAACAGTCAGTTTCAAACAAGTGAGCTCAATTAAAATCACCCAGAACATTATTGCTGGGTGCATTACACTATTGGGTGTTGAGTGTCAATATGCAAAGGCATATTTCCTGGATATATTAAGATTTTATTTTTCTTTTTTTCTTTGTTAATAGACCCACACCTTTCTACAGAATGTAACAGAATAAAACAGGAGATGAGATGGTAACAGCTCACATAACCTATCTCACTGTGGTCTAACTGGCACCAATATTATAAGCCTGGATTGCTTCCATTATAAGACCCTGCTTTAAGAAACAAGTTCTGTATCTAGCATTTATAACTCTGTAGAATAGGGTTGCTGGGAAGGAGTGAAACGTTTGTGTAGGACATGCTTCTACAGTTTTGTTTCAGAAAAGGTTTCCATTACCTGCTTGTTTTTCTATTCTGTGATGATGGATTTTTTCACTCTTGTGGAGCAGGAAAGAATGTGAGCATATAAGAATATGAATAAAAATTGCTGAATGCAATTTTAATACTGGAAACAAGTAATTTGGGGGGAAGTAGCCATTCATTCACTTAACAGAATCATGCAGGTAAACTCTGTCTACGCCTCTGCAGCATATACTCATACAAAACTAAGTTGAAATAGTGTTTCTCTCACAACTGGAATAGTAGAAAAGACCTCAGATTTCTCAGTCTTGCCAGTGACTGAAAAGAAATAAAAACATGGAATATTTTTTTCCAGAAAGGTTAGCCATAAATATTTGCTCCAAGGATGTTGGAACCTCAATTTCCATTAAGTAAGTGGTTCTAAAATTTACTATAAAGTAACATTGGGAAGTTGTTGTCTCTAGGATGAAACTGATGTAAGCACAAAACTCCTGCATGGGTGGTAAAAATAAAATGTACAATTACAATTGTTCTTGCAGAAAAAGATCTAAAGAGAATGAACTAGAAACAAAATAGCATTAAATACACAAAAGCTAGTCATTATGGGAATTCATTTTCTATGAATACTTGCAATGTGGAGTTGGCAGAAGCTGCAGAACCCAGGGAAACGAAGCTTCAAATGACCTTTGCGAGTATACAGGAAGTCTGCTGACAGAGGGGATTTCAAATGTTCTAACAACTTCAAGGTAAATATCTCAAGTAACAGACATGCTAATCAACTTCTTTATAGCCACATGCGTGTAACAAAACAACATACTACATGATAAACATTTATTTTATTGTCAGTGATGCTTCAACAAATGGGAACCCATGTTGGGTACAAGTAGACCTAACTGACTATGAGTCTAGTTTGTGTGTGGAGAAAAAAAATTGTATAAAAAAATATAAAGAAGTTAAGAATGAGAATACATTTCAGATTACTGAATTATAAAAACATGAGATACAGAGAGTGCTAAAAAATCAAACAAAAAAAACAGAATTCAGTGTAAAGATACATACAATACTTTTTACAAGCGAAAGCTGTTTGGCTACATAGAAAACAAAAGAAGGAAAAATCAGAAAAAAATTATATTTTGATAGGTATACAGAAGCCAAGTGATCATTGCTGGGAGCAATGAGTCTGACTGGAGTCCTGTGGCTTCTACTACGCCACCAACATGCAAAAAATGTGCATGTTTTCTTTTTTAACTTGGGTAACTTTACTTTTTTTTTAATTCCTAATTCCTCTGACTAAATCATCTAATGCTGCTTTAAATAAGTGTGTCAGTAATCAGTATCTTCTATGATGTAGATCTTTAAGGAACTTAGTCCATTTTCGTTAACCCGATGTACCCGTTGATTTTTCATGAATCACTTTTTCTTTTCCTAATTTTTCTTTTTTTTAATTACTTTAAAATGTACTATTTCAAATTCCCACTTCCTCCCCTCCTCCCCCTCCCTTTCCACTCTCTCCACACACCCTCTCCCCATCCCCCTTCAATCTTAAGAGAGAACAAGGCACCCTGCCCTGTGGAAAGTCCAAACCCCTCCTCACTACATCTAGGTTGAGCAAGGTATACATCCAAAGAGAATAGGATCCCAAAAAGCCAGTACATGCAGTAAAGATAAATCCAAGTGCTGTTGTCATTGGCCACACAGTCTGCCCCAACTGTCAACCACATTCAGAGGGACTAGTTTGATCCCATGAGTGTTCATTTCCAGTCCAGTTAGAGTTGGTGAGCTCACATTAGCTCAGGCACATTTTCTCAGTGGGTGAACCCCTCATCGTCTTGACCTCCTTGCTCATAATCTCACTCCTTCCACACTTTGCCTGGGCCTTGGAGCTCAGTCCAGTGCTCTGATGAGGTCTTTGCCTCTTTTTCCATCTGTTGTTGGACAAAGGTTTTATGGTGATATTTAAGATAATCATCAGTCTGACTACAGGGCAAGGCCAGTTCAGGCACCCTCTCCTCTGTTGCTTAGGGTCTTAGCTGGGGTCATCCTTGTGGATTCCTGCATTTTTTTCTAGAACCCGGTTTCTCGCTACCCCTCAAAACGATCCCTCAATCAAGATATCTCTTTCCTTGTTCTTATATCTGTCCTTCCTCCATCTCAACGTTTTCTACCTTTCTTCTTCTCTCCCTTCCTTCCTTATTTTGTTCTTCCTTTTGCTTACTTTCATTGTTTGATGGGTTTAATGAAATTTTTGTTTTGTTTCATTGTCTTTTTTTCCTTTTATTGAAAATAGACTCTTTCTCCATATAATATATCCTGATGGCACTTTCCCCTCCCTCTATACTTCCCACTTATCACCTCCCCTCCAATCGGGATTTACTTCCCTCTGTCTCTCATTAGAACAGAACAGACTTGCAAGAGGTAAAAACTTGCAGGGCTGTAGTGGCACACATCTTTAATTACAGCACTCAGGAGGCAGAGGCAGGCAGTTCTCTATGAGTTCAAAGCTAGCCTTGTCTACAGAGTAAATGCCAGGAGAGGCTCCAAAGATACTCAAAGAAACTCTATCCAAAAAATAAATAAATAAAAAAAATCAGACTGAGCAAGTATCCTACAAACTGCATATGCAGTCCATTCTCCACCCACTTGCCCTATTTTCCCCTTTATTGAAACAAAAATTTAAATATTAAAAAGTTTATTATTTTTAATATATTATATTAAATATATTCTGATAACAGGTTCTCCATCCCCAACTCCATCAATGTCTTACACACACACACACACACACACACACACACACACACACACACACACACAAATCAAGCAGGAAAAATCAAACAGAACAAAAGAGCCAGAGAAAAGCACAGGAAAGGCATAAATTCAGAGATGTGTGTACAGGAACCTGCCTTTGTTGGCCCAAACAATGTCCTGGCAAAACAATAGGAGACAAAGAACCTCCAAAGATGCATTGAGCTTGCTTATGTTATGCATCTACAGGTGATCACTTTCTAATATAGAATAACTATGCTTTATCTCCTGATTCTCTAAATGCAAAACTATATAACTGAAAGGGTAGTTGTTAGTGATGACCCTTTAAATATACAGGACAACTTCAGCCCAGGAAAAGGGTTTGATGCATTGGAATAGAGAGAGAGAGTTGCTTACCACACTTCTCTTTACTGCTTTATCATTGAAAGCAGAAAAATTAAATAAATAAACATATCCTAACCAAAGCCAGACAAATTAAACACAAAAGGTAAGGGGGAAGAATTGATCCCATACATTCCTTCAGTTCAACCAGCGTGAATAAACTTTAATTTAAACACCAAAATTATTAAGTAAAAAAACAAAATAAAATGTTTGTAGAACATAACCCAAAATGTGGATACGAAATGTTGGAACTCAAAACACACACACACACACACACACACACATATTAGCATGAAAAATGTTCAAATAAAATCTGGGCTAAACAGTGTAGAAGGGATTGATTTCTTAACTTTTTTAATTATTTTTCTATCAAAACTTTTAGCAAGTGTGACCCATATTGCAACTGCACTTACAATTTCTTCCTGGACACCCATGTAAAAGAAGCCTTGTTGAAAGCTTAGTTTCTTTTCTCTCATGCTTCAAATAAGATTGTATCATACTTCAGCTATGATCTTGATAAAAAAAAAAACTAAGACCTCAATTCAGTAATTGTTTCTGTCAGATTGTCCTGCAGTAAGTCTATGGGGCATTTTCTTGATTGCCAGTTGATGTACGAGGACTCAGGCTACTGTGTGACCAGTGCTGTCCCTGGGAACACGTACCTGTCCTATATAAATGGTTGCTGAAATCTGGGTTTCTTCATACTCTTTGCCTGAGTTCCTGCCTCTGGGTTTCTTCCATCATGTCCTGCTCTGGCTTCTGTGGATGCTGAATTGTGAGTTATAGGATAAATAAACCATTCCTTCCCCAGGTTCGTTTTGTCAGTATTTGTTCACAGTAACAGGAAAGAGCTATGACAGTTGGCTTGAAGGCAAGCAACATGAGCAGGTCCTGGTTTGTTCCCTAAGTCTATGAATACAGATCTGCTCAGAGAGGGGTTCTTTTCCTGGAGCACCCACCCGATGATGTAGTCTAAAGAGTCCAGAAAAATTTCAATACTACCTCAGTCTCAGATCAGCTACAATATCTTCATAAAGTCTGAAGACTTTAATTTCCATGACCAGTCATTGAGGGCATGCGCCTGGACAAATCCCCCAGGATATTTGAGATTGCATCACCCAATTTTTTTCTCAGAAGTCTGTTCCATTGACTCCTATGCCTACTCAACCCCCAACCCCAAGCAGATTTTCAGTTGGACAAAGCAGCATATCAAAACAACAGAGAATGTTGATTAAATTATATTCATTGCCTTCTCCCTCAGTTGAGCCAGCACTCCCTCAGTTGAGTCATCAAACAAGATGTCCTTGTTCCCAGGCTTTACTAAAATGTAGCTTCTGAACACTTGCATCTGATCTGGCATCTGAACTTTAGCATTTAGAGAAAGCTCGTATTATATGAGTGCTTCTGGCCCACATATGTGTTTAATTGATGGATGTGAAATAGCAAAATATTTTTAAATATTCATAGTATAATTCTTTCAACCAGTATACTTTATTTAATGAATTTAAAGAGATTCATTTCACGAGAACATGACTTACAGACAACTTTTCCAGGAACATTAATTACAGTAAATTCCTTTAATTAACTGCTTGTTACAGTTGATCTCACAGATATGGTTAATTCAGTTGAGTGGTTTATCTCCTTTTGGGATGGAAGCATGAAAGGTAGAAAGCACCATGGTATAATAGGAAGCAAACAGTGGGCAACTGTGGAGTTTGGTAGTCCTGAGACACATCTAGCAGAATCCCATGCCAAGCACCTCCAATGTCAAACATCTTTCTAGTTCTCCAGGTGAGAAGTAAGGATTTCATGATTTATCTGTTTTGTTCTAGTCATTTATGGGTAGAACTATACAGCTTTCACAGTGCTCGCAGTTTTCTGGTAGCTCGTAATATGCAATTTCAACACTCTCATGTATATTCTAAACATCCAGAGTCAAACAATTATCTCAATCACTAAAAAAATTTAGTGATTCATAATATTAACAGGACATAGATCAGTTCACATAGCTTTTACAGTCATCACCATATATATTGCCATACCAGAAAGTAAATGAAATTAAAGATAATGTCCAGTGAACATTTAGTAACATTACATCACACTTCCTGTTACCTCTTCCCAAGCACTAATGTAGAAAGATTAAAATGAAAATATATTTATATTTCAACTACGTTTCTTGAACTACTAGAAGTAATGAGATTAGCATAATAACTTTCATGAGATTTCTTTGGTTCTTGGGATTCATTCCTCTAAAAGTCTCAATAAGCATAAATGTCTATTAAATTAGGAGGGCGTTTTAAAGTTTATTGTCTTTGAGACAGTGAAAAAATTTATGTGCCATAATATTTTACTTGAGAAACTTTAGACAAATTTTATTTTATGTATTTAAAATATTTCATATTATAGAAAGTAAAGCCATGGGAAAGAATTAAATGATGACAATTTATCTTCAGAATGTTTTGGAAGGAAGATTTACATTCTTTTCCACAAAGGCAAATTGAAGATATAATTTTAGTAAGGTGAATTTATTAAATTTTAGAAATGTTTTAGGTTACATTTCTGATTGATGCTAAGAATTCCCAATAGCCCAGAGTAGGCTTCCCTTCACACACATTCATTAACATGATAGCACACAATTAAATTCAATGCAGAAACAATAAAGTAAGCTTGGCATGAAGATAAAGTAGACATGGTAACATCATTGAGACTTGATGGAGGAGCCAGCACTATGATGACTGAATTCATCAGTGGAGCTTCCTGCTGTTCGGGCCCATTCTCTACCTTCTGAGCTTTTCATGAATTGAATTATCACCTGATTCCCATTTGGTCATCCATGCTTTCCTTGTTTTTTTTTTCTGACTAAATGGTAATTCCCCTATATTGTCTATCTAAACTTTTAGTACACACATTTCTTCTAAGTATTATGATTTTAAGTAATTGGCATCCAGGAGTCTTCAGACATACAGGTGCCTTGCTTCTGGCGGTGAGTCTAATTTGATTAGTTAGGCTATGGCTTGAGCATTGTGGGTTTTAGAAAAGCAGTTGTAACTTCAAAGATGTGTTAAGAAGTCTACCTGACTCTTTACAGTTACCCAAATAATCCTCTCATTAGATATTCTTTAAATTACACAGAAAAGAAAGTAGAATTTCAGAAAGACTTATGAATAACCGAAGATTAAAAACTAGGACCGCAAAACTACAGGATTCTATACAAGATGTACTGACTACTGGCTTCCTTCTAGTATTTTTGAAGCTGGACTGCTTTTGTATTGTGTGAATGAGATAGTATACAGCATATCCATCTGATAATCTCTTTTATTGCAGTGTCAAAACACTCAAAATTAAAACATACATAAAATAAGTAAATATCATTCATATCTTTAATATTCAACACCTAGAGCAATGAAATTACTTGTTTTCCACTTTATTTAATTGGAAAATACAGTGGTCCATTTGAATATGAATTGGCATATTCTATGAACCTGACCAACAAAACCATGGTATTTATTTTATATTTTATGTATTAGAAGGAAATTCTGAACTGGGAATTTTTTGGCCAGTAATCTCTGGAGACAGAGCAGGAGGTTCAAGCTTCTGCTTGATACCAATATTGAGCCTGGGCAAATGAAATCCTGTTTCAAAACACACACATACACACAGAGAGAGAGAGAGAGAGAGAGAGAGAGAGAGAGAGAGAGAGAGAGAGAGAGAGAGAGAGAGAGGTGTGGGGGGATTCTAAATGACCCACTTGATTTCAGTTGTACATTTGAACTTTTTCAGATATGAACACATGTGGATCCTGCAATAGAAATAACACATTTATGACTTGCCTCTGTGGGCACTTGTTTAGGTACGCACACCTAAACAAAGATATGTGTATACACATAATAAAAAAATGTAAAAAACACACATCTTAGGGCTAATTCAAATAGTATATTATGTCAGGAATGGAATGCTACTTAAAATATTTCTTCTAAGAGATATTAAATTATATTTTCTTTCAAAGTATATTTATTTAAAATATTTCAGGCACTGGGTGGTGGTGGTGCACGCCTTTGATCCCTGCATTTGGGAGGCAGAGGCAGGCGGATCTGTGAGCTCTAGGCCATCCTGGTCTACAAGAGCTAGTTCCTGGACAGCCTCCAAAGATACAGAGAAACCCTGTCATAAAAAACAAAAAAAATAAAATAAAAATAAATAAATAAAATATTTCAGTGTTATATTTGGCAATTTATCTATTTATATACTTCATCCTTATTCTATATCCTATACTTATAGATATTTAGCTTATTGGTATGTTGAGGAAAGTACATCATAACTTTTAAGGGGAAGTACTCTGATATATTATATTGTACATAGCTAAAAAAAGCGGAATGCCATAACCATATTTACCTATACTATGAACATGTGGAAGCATGAAATAGAAAATGTGTTTAATAGATAAGGGTACACTTTGTATTGAAGAAAACATGTTTTTGTGAACTGGAGAAAACATGTTTTTGTGAACTAGTTGTGACCCCACCCTGCCTGTTGACTAGAACTTTAGGTGTTTTCCAACAGCATGCAAGTGCTTCCCTGTCCTTCGCGTGACCCAGCAACCGCCTGTCCCGCCTTTGACATAACCAATCATAGTAAATGCCCTTAAAAGGAGCCAATCCCTGAATTTGACAAACAACCCACTGTACGCCCCTCTCTGAATATGTGGGGTTATTTTGCCTTTAAAAGCAGCCTGTAATAGCTAGCTGGGGCTTCTCTCCCTTGCCTGGCTGAGGAGCCCATTTGCTCAAAGGAGAATAAAATTCCTCTTGCTTTTGCATCAAAAGCAAGTGGTTTCTTGGGGCAACCCTCCTGAGGAGTTAGCATCCCAGAGTTGGGATCTAACAGTATAAAGCCATTTGCCATTACTTATTGCAGCTAATGTAAGTTAACTATGTCTGATCTGAGACAAACTATTTAACCATTCATGGCTTAGAAGAGAATGTTCATGAAGGAAGCCGTTCATAATGCCAGAAGTGAAAACAAACCAATTTCCATCAGCTGTTGAAAAGATAACCTAAATAACATATTCATCCAGAATCTATGGTAATGGAAAAAAAATCTACCTCATGGCACATTATAGATGGATTTCAAACATATAATTTTGAGTGAAAAAAGATAGAAAAAATATACATTGCAGATATAAAACCCAGACACTGACAGACTGAGGGCACAGGAGAGCATGCTGGAGTGTTAAGGGGAGGTGTACAGAATGGAGAGGTTCTGAGGACACATCTCTACCTAAACATGGAGCCACGTGCTCACAGTTTGTGCTCTTTCTGGTTTGTAAATTGTAACTCAATCCAAGTATAGTAGGGATGGATATTTGCATGTTTGTCAACTTAAGAATGTTCCTAAAGAACAAAGATTCTGGAAGAGCAAACACTTGGGATACGGTAACTATTTGTATGATGAAAAAGACAGAAAAATGTGGCCTTCAAAGGTTTTGGAGTAGTTCTCCAGGTGATTGTGTGGCTCACAAGAGTGAGGCCCCACAAAATGTGACTTTGTTTGTTTTCTGATGTGTGCGTGTCTAATGCAATGGAATAAAAATGATATTTAGAATAAGTACTTTCCACATTCTCCAAATGATTGAAAATACAGCTTAACATGGTATTCATAGATTGTGTGGTGTTAAGGAAGGTACAACAGAGCTCAAAATTGACTTTGCTCTAAATCAGTTTGCCCACATTTAAAACATTTCCCCTACGTCTTTGCATAAAGACTCCCTAAGTTAATAGGATGATTTCTAAAATGACCTCATCAGCATTAGCTTCCCATGCAACTGCTGTTTGTAAAATTCTACTCTGAGTTTAGATGTGTTATTTTAAGGAATGTCTCAATTCAAGGCTCTAGGATATTGCCCATCTAGAAAAGAAATTTAGAATATTGTTTTAAACTTAGTTAACATCTTTGTAAGGATTTAATTATTTATGTAACTTTTTGGCCTTTCATTTTTATTTTTATTTTGTTACTGTTGTTTGTTTTACTTTTTTGTGTTCCTTTCTTATTTCAGATTTGTATGCTATCTCTGGGATGGCCATAGGAATGCTTACATAACATGCTGTGGGTCTATGGTGTTCACAGGTTCATGAAAGGCATTCTGATCACAAAGAATTGCAAACATTTTAGAGTTAGAAACATCAATCAGTTAAGATTTCAGAGTTCTATTTGTGTAGATGTGAGAATGTCAGAAGAATCATGGAGCTGAGAAGTTGGAGTTGAGGTGGGAGATTCAGTCCCAGGGTTAACCTGTTGAGAATCATAACACAGGAAGGAAAAGGGAAACATAAATGCTGTATGACGTGTTCATAGGACACAAGTATGAATATCACTTGTATGACCCACAAAATTCATTAAGGTTATGTAAATGATGATTTACTGAGTGGTGGTAGAAGCTTACCTACTTACATGATCTAAAAGCCATGTTGACCTCCTAAGAATCATGTCTTCTCTTAGAGACTAGAGCCTCATATAGCCAGACAGGCCTTGAATTCACTATGCAGTCCTATATACATACATACTTATATACATACATACATACATAACACAACTGTTATCAGAAAAAATAACTCATTTAAGTTTTCAAAATATTTTCAATTATGAATCATCAGACCTATAGCTTTTCCTTATACATAGGATATTTTTTATAAACCTATGTTTTAGTTACAGCTTTTCTTGATGGAAAATGTAGATTTTTATTTAAGATATCTATTTTAATTAATTGCTTATTTTGATTTTTATCCTAATATTGCTAAAAATTTCTAGCTATAAGAATTATAGCTATTAATAATAATTAATATTACATATGTCCAAGAAAATCACTTAATTAAAAAAATGAATTAAATTGAAATAAAATAAATGGTCTTTACTGATTTGTAACTACGCTACTGCCTATCCACTTTTTTATTTTTTTGTATTTTAGCCGAACTCATTATGCTCTAAAACATGAATATTCATTCATTAGCACATATCATCCTGAGGTTTCTGTCTTACATAAGGGATCACCGAAGTTCTGTCTTCAAAGTTGCTGTGTAAATTAGGGCCAGCAACTGGCTGTTGTGGCCCTCCTAGCTCTGCATTTTAGATCATGTGTTTCCTGGTTTTTCCTTCTCAGCCTGATAAATGCTAGAAAGTTAGGAAGCCTTTTAGCCATGAAGTCTCATATTACAATCCCTGCTTCCTTTGAATTCCTCTCCTGCTCATCCTTGCATTTATTTCTCTCAGATGAACTATGGTGTGCTCTTTCTGGATTATCCTCCTGTTTTTAATCCTCTCTATCCTAATTATTTCCTTCTTACTCTCTGACAGATGACGCTTCAAAATTTTTCAGTTAATAATAAATAGTTTAGTGTGTAAAAGGCTGGAATCTCCCCTGGTTCCTTTCTGTTGTGTCCACCTTGGCTTAGCATACCTCGTGGTAGCCTTCTCCACCTTCCTAGCTGCATCTTTGCTGCTTCCGACTTCAGACTTCCCAGACACTGCACTGCCTTCTGATCCCTCTGCCTTTATAGTTCATTAGCCGTGCATGACTAAGTGTGGACTTCTATTATGTTTGTTCTTGCCCTCAGCTTATTTCTCGTTAATGACTCCCAAGGAGAGATATCATTTTCTCTCAGAATTCCAACCACAGCCTTTGTACTTTTATATTTCCTCCACCCAGTGTGGACACCCTACAGTTCTGACCAAGCCTATATAAAATGTAATTTCACAAGTCAGTTTCCTCTTCAAGGATCTATAGTGATTTTTTTTAAAAAAAAATATTATTAATTCTGGATGTTATCCTATTGGCATCTTAGCTCTCATTTTATCATTGGCCTCCTGAATTCATTTATTTCATGAGAGGTAAAATTTTTATTTGTTTTTTGTTCAATCAAAAGAGCACTTGTTCTGTAGGTCTGGGAAGACTTGTCCTCACAGTATAGCTGAAGTTTCCCAAAACTCAGAACACTTTTCTTCTCTGAAGCTCTCCTGGTGGAAGAACAGGTGTGACTCAGATTATTGGTGGGTTTTGCTGTTGTTGATTGTTTGCTCATCCAGATGACCTCTATCCTATCATTACAGACTCTATGATGTTTTGCTCTCTTCTATTTATAAATCTGCACTTGGAATTTTTTGTTCGCTAATTCTTTATCTCTAACTTGGATTAGTCTATTGTCCTGCCATTGCTCTCTTTTAAAACTCTTGTACATATTGCGTAAAATATGGAGCTTTAGAAGCCGCTTCTCAGAAGAATAGATGCACAATACTCACCTTTTATTGGCTACTCTCTCGGCTCTGTGTTCAGGACTGTATGAAACAGTTCATATTCTATACCTAGTTATTGTTCATGAAGACCCTCCTGACTGAAATATTTGTTCCTCTTATTTTGAAGACAAGGAAATTAAGGTATACACACAGAAAATAGCTGTTGTTGGTCACCTGACTGGTTCAGAGCAAGATTTAGGTTTGGAACTGCACACATACATATATAAGCATTCACTTGATTTGGAAAATTCCACTTGAGTGGGCTGCATTGGGGGCTGCAGAAGCAATTTTCCAAGGAATGTATTCATGCAGTGAGCATAACTTTCTATCCTGAATATTTTGCCAGCTATCACAGCACATAATAATAAAATGGTAGATGCACCAATAAGCCAGTGCCTTTGTGAGAGTTTGATACATATTTGAAACTGCATTCATGACTGTAAATTCTGAAATCGGGACCTTTTCATTAAAATTACCTGAGAAAGCCACAAGTAATTGATCTGTAGAATATGATGCATCCATGTGGCATTATTTCAAAGCTCCTAGTTTGCATTTGGTCAGAAAGTCATAATTATTTGTATAGATGATAATTGTCAATAAGAGCTGTCACAGTTAAAGGTGTGCCCTGATCTTAGAAACATAGTAGGAACACAAGGTTTCAAATAGCAGTCTTGGTTCTGGCTACAACCTAGATGCCCTTCAATGGAAGAATGGATGAAGAAAGTATGGAATATGTACATATTAGAGTACTACTCTGCAGTAAAAAACAAGGACTTCTTGAATTTTGCATGCAAATGGATGGAAATAGAAAACACTTTCCTGAGTGAGGTAAGCCAGACCCAGAAAGAGGAACATGGGATGTACTCACTCGTATTTGGTTTCTAGCCATAAATAAAGGACATTGAGCCTATAATTCGCGATCCTAGAGAAGCTAAATAAGGAGAACCCAAAGAAAAACATATAGGCATCTTCCTAATATTAACCTTCATCAGGCGATGAAAGGAGACAGAGACAGAGACCCACATTGGAGCACCGGACTGAAATCTCAAGGTCCAAATCAGGAGCAGAAGGAGAGGGAGCACGAGCAAGGAACTCAGGACTGCGTGGGGGTGCACCCACACACTGAGTCAATGGGGATGTTCTATCGGGAACTCACCAAGGCCAGCTGGCCTGGGTCTGAAAAAGCCTGGGATAAAACCGGACTCTCTGAACATAGCGGACAATGAGGACTACTGAGAACTCAAGAACAATGGCAATGGGTTTTTGATCCTACTGCACATACTGGCTTTGTGGGAGCCTAAGCAGTTTGGATGCTCACCTTACTAGAACTGGATAGAGGTGGGCGGTCCTTGGACTTCCCACATGGCATGGAACCCTGATAGCTGTTTGGGCTGGCGATGGAGGTGGACTTGATTTTGGAAGGGGGAGGGTAATGGGATGCAGTGGCAGGGAGGAGGCAGAAATCTTTAATAAATAAAGAAAGAAAGAAAAGAAAAAAAAACAAATAGCAGTCTTGTCTTTAAAATTTACCACATTTCACAATTTCAGCGGAATTCAATTTTAGCTGCATGGATAGGTTACTTGCTCCTAAGTTCAAATTGCTACATTTCTAGACAATGCCTAATCTAATTATGCAATTTCTTTAAACCTGGCTTGGATTCCAATACTTCTTTGTTACCAGCAAAAGAAATGTATCAGAGAAATTACTTATTTATACTTAGTCACTATTCTTAGGTTAATTTCCCCCATGAGCTTTTATTCTTCTCTTTAGAACGTAGAGTTAGGTGGAAAATAATCATTATTACAAAAAGGCAAGCTTAGTAAATCTGAAGAATATTTCAATTTCACAGATCAGAAAATGTGGGGACTAGCTAATGGAAGTAGGGGTTACCAGCATATCGCACAGTAACTGTTTAGTTCATTTTTAATCCATAAGCAATAGAACTCACAGACTGGAAATTTACACCAAAACACCGAATCAAACGTTGCAGATCCTGAGAGAGAACCTGCTTCATTGAGCTGGTGGATTACAGCCTGGATCTAAATGGACTCTGGAGACAGGGGCAGCACTTATAGGAACTGTGGGGAATGATTACACAAAACGGTCAGAATTCAATTTTGCAGAACAAATTATATACAATGCTGGCGCAGAAAACTGTTTCAGGATAGGCCAGAGAAAATGTGGTTTTTTTTCAAGGAGGAGAAAGTAGTTAATACAATTGTTCATGTATGTACTCGGGAATAAATCACTGAAAAGTTTAATATACATTATATTTACAATATATATACATATTATATATGTATATATATATGTGTGTGTGTGTGTGTGTGTGTATTGATTAGAACCTGGATTTATTAATTATTGATATGCTTTTTCCCTCTAGCTTTTCAGTTTGATTAACTTTCTTAAATACTGTGAACACTTTTTATTGTTTATAAATTGTTATAACGTTTCAAATTCCTATCTAGTATATCTGTTGCTGTGCTCAAAAACTAATGATTTTTTGGTTCTCATTTAATTGATATTTGCAACAATTGTTTGTAAAGTTGACCTTCAAACATTAATTTAGGCAACTTAAATCTAGACCTTTGGCATTATTCTTCTATCATCCTACTAAAGCAACACCAATGGAATAGAAGTAGCCTTTCCAAACTACATGACACAATCTGGCAGTCAGCATTTGTGTTCTGCCATACACATTAGTTAAACAGCAGCTATGTCCCAGACGTTTTACACTACATTGAGAAATCTCCCTTTTCTAGAAAACACGATTTTGGCGCACTCTACGTGACTTTGAGTTGAAAACTGTAAGTTTGACACTTTTGTCAGTCCATTGACAAATACTAAAAATATAGTTTAGCTTGTTATATTATGTGAAAACCAGATGTCCTGTTACCAGTTTAGACTTTTCATAGAAATCATTCTTGTATCACCATGGAGAAAACATTATAGATGAACTAAGCTGTTTACTGTGGGTGTTAATGTGTTTGATTTTTAGTGCAGACTTATAAATATCTAAAGTCACAAATTCATGAAAGTATGGTTTAAAAATAAGTGATTAGAGAAACAATCAAATAAATAAGCAAATAAAACATATTTCACTGTGATGAATATATTGCTCTGTAAAATAAAATTATCTCACCATGAAAAGTTGTTCATAATATACTGTTGAACTGAAATGATTATAGTAGAGTATATGGCTTCCTTCACTTTGTCACAGGTAATATCAAAATGAAGAGGAATGTGTATTTGCATCTAAGTACATAACCATTATAAACACATATTTCTTCTTCTTCTTCTTCTTCTTCTTCTTCTTCTTCTTCTTCTTCTTCTTCTTCTTCTTCTTCTTCTTCTTCTTCTTCCTCTTCCCCTTCTCCTCCTCCTCTCCCTCCTCCTCTCTCCTTTCCTTCTCCTCCTCCTCTTCTTTCTCCTTCTCCTCCTTTTTCTTTTCCTTCATATTTTTTTTTCAACACAGGGTTTCTTTAAGTAATCCATTGTGCTGGAACTTGCTCTATAGACCAGACTGGTCACCACCTGAGATATTTGCTTGCCTTTGCCACCCAAAGTTCAGGGATTAAAGGCGAGTGTGCTTATCTCTGAGAAGTGGGGTATAAGAATAGGAAGTAAAGAAAAAAATTCAATGTGCCATTGCATACATTTTATTACTGTTAGGTATTTATAATTTTAGTCACGACTGTTTAAAATGTCCATTTATTTATTTAGTTAGTTAGTTTAATCATTTGTGTGTGCATGTATGCATGTACACTTGTGTGCGCTCATGTCACAATATGTCTATGGAGCTCAGGAGACAACTGTAAAGGGTTGGTTCTTGCTTTTTCTCCCACCAATTTTATTCTAGATATTTAGATCTGATTTTCAATCTTGACAGTAATTCCTTTTACATTTTGAGCACCTCAGTGATCCTTAAATGTTAAGTTTGAAAATAAAGAATTGGTAAATAATAAAATAATGAATAACATGTAAGTGATAAATAGAATATTGATTGCTTATCATCTTTCCATATTGAAATGAATCACTAAGTTATTTGGGAGGAACAACACGGCACAGGAAAAGAGACTGTAATAAATGACTAAGGGACAGATGTAGTTCTGTAGTTCAGAATGTTAACAAATTAGCATTTCACAACATGAAGAAAGTGAAGTCTGGGGTGCTATAAGAGCTAACTGTATTGGTCGTTGGTTATAGGAAAAATAAGAACAAAAATGTTATGGTGAGTGGTGTGGTTAGTTGCAAATAATGGCCATTCTAAATTCTTTAATCTCTTAGTTTCTCATATACAGTTTGGTTAGGTAACTATGAATTCAAGACAGAAGTGTAAAAAGCATATTTCAAAAGTGCTTTAGTTTTGCGTTGTGTTATCCTTAGTGAAAAAAACAAAGTAGACTTATCTTAACCAAAGAAGAAAGGAAGAAAGAATATGGGAAATGAAAAAATAAACAGAGTGCCAGTGCTTTAATTCACTGGAGTATTCACGAAATATCTTACTTGTCACTCAAAGACATAATGAAAAGTTTTTAATCCAACTTCTTGTTTATATAAGGGGATAGAATTGTTGGGATAGCAACCATGAGGCAGAAATTACATAATTATCATAGGCAGTCCGGTCCAAGATTGAGTCATTAAAGGCAGAAGGAACATTTATATAATAGACCAGAGACTAATAAAATACATAACGGCTCACCTTGATCTCAGCCATCTCTGTGGCCCCTAGAGCTATGCAATGTATATCTGCCTCAGTACACAACACTCTGAAGACTGGCATACCTACTGCAAGGAAAATTGCCAGGCAATGCTTTGCTTGTCTTGTGAGATCCTGGGGCTCAATCCACAAATATGAGGAGAATCACTCACACATGCACAGATATTATTAGACTATTCACTGAATAAAGAAAATTAATGGTTGATTCAGTGACCAAACAGTCAAGAGCCTGAGATGAGGGCACTGATGTGATAACTGCAGGTACTTCTGTTTTAAGGGAGGATCGAGAGATAGTGAAGTTCAAGTGATTTATGAAACTATTGCAGAATACTAGAGAGAATGTAGGGAAGGTCGAGTCATAGTTCATGAATAAACATGAATGAATGTACTGAGTGTGATGCCTATGAGAAGGAGAGTTGGGTAGATCTGTCAAAGTGTACGATTCCAAATATAAGTGGGGAGATTATGTGTAGAGCAGAAACCACTTAGCTCTCTGAGGTTGCTGTATCAGAACCTTCTCACAGATATGTAAACATTAGGAAACTCAATGGCATGGGCAGGCACTTAGGGAGATGTGAATGAAATTGAATATGATTCAGCCAGTTCTTTGTCTCTCCTTGCATTTTTTTTTTTTTTTGAGAATTAAGGGTATTAGGACTGGAGAAGCAGTTCAGTAGGTAAATACACTGGCTTTGGGAACCTGTACGCCTGAGTATGACCCTTTGAACCTGGAGTGGAAGGAAAGATTTGACTCTTAAAATGATGTTTTCTGACTTATATGCATGTTCCATGATACATGTGGGCCTCCCATCAATAAATAAAACATTTAATAAATAAATAAAATTTAAATGAATATAAATAAATTGACAGAGCTATGCTAATCTTTATGTAGGTTACCAGATTTCTATTTAAGATAAAATAGCTAGTTGTGGGTTACCTTCTCAATTTTGTCATGCACAGTTATTACCATGATAGTGTAAGCTACAGAAAAAAATGATAAAATATTTAAAAGAGTGAATAAAATAAGAAAATGGAGGCTGCTGCATTACCACTAAATTCATCAGGAAGCTACACTGTGAGATATGCCACACTAAATCATTGATATTTGAAACACATTTTATACCAGATGTAGGTATTCTATATACAATCAATATTCTTTAGAGAAAAAAAAAAGTACTGATTTTGAAGATTTTAATGTTGACTGCCCAAATATTTTTCACTATATCATAGATTATATGTAGGTTTGTCTCTCATCTCTGATTATATGAAGAAACCTGTGCAACCTTTGATCAGGATCTTTCCCTGTCTCTCTTTCTGTCTCACTGTCTATCTCTGTGTCTCTCTCCACCACACACACACACACACACACACACAAACATACACACACACTTGCACACAGAAATACCAAAGGTAAAAAAAGCAATTAAAATATGTATATTTCTTCTTTTATTTTTATCTTCAATATCCAATTTGGACTAATCTGTGTGAAAAAAAAACCCTGAAAATTCTCTTTAAGCAAAAAATAAAAGCTCATTAGAAGAGAAGTATGGAGTTCGTGGGAATGTTTTAAATGAAGTCTTGATTTGGTGAAGGTTTATCTCACAGACTGTCAGCCATGGCTGCCTGCAATTGGATGAGTGCCAGTGAAGCTATACTCTCTAGTAAATCTATGACAGGCTTTTGTCAAAATAATGATAATTGTCCTTTTTATAATTAGATTGGAACTGACACATTTTAGCAAGGAAGACTATGGCCAACCTATTTCTGTATTTCGCCCTCTAAAGTAAGACAGGCGAAGGCTTGCAAGCATGAGAGGGCACTGTATCACACATGACTTGACTTAACAGGATGATTTTGAGATTGACAAGTCTGAAATTCATGCTGTCATGAGAACTGTCTTTTATAGTTCATGCTGTTGGTTTCATTTTGCTTCAAGAATTTTCCTTTGACTTAAAAAAAGAAACTTCTTAGTAGATACTACTTTGTGAAATTTCTAAGGTGTTTTATAAAACTGTGTTAGCATAGGCCTCCGTTTGTGTGTGCACGCAAATGTCTCAGGGGCCTGGAGTATTGAATTCCAGGTCTGCTGCAGCTTGATAGCACAAAAACACAGCAGCCTAATATTTGAGTGGCTATCTTAGAGACTCCATTTCTTGTCTGTGAAAAAGGATATGAGTTTACCTAACTATAATTTTTTATCAATTAACAGAGAATTATTGTGTAACTAGATATACTATAGAATTGAATTTGTTCCTTTTGCATTATTGAAAATAGATTTTTTTCATACAATATGTTCTGATTAGTTTTTCCCCTCCCTCAACTCCTCTTAGATCCTCCTCACTTCCTCTCCCATCAAAATCTACACCCTTTATTGCCCTTTCATATTAGAAAAAAAATAGACATCTAAAATTAATAATAAGATGAAAACAAACAATTCAAACTAGAGCAAACAGACAAAGAGAATACAAGAGATAAAGAAAAGGTACAAGGAGCATATGTGTGTGGACATGCACATATATTTGCACACACAGAAATCGCAGAGAACAAAAAACTGGAGATTGTAACATATCTATTTGTTTTTCACAAACTAATATCTATTTTATGGAGTTTTCTATGCTATCTGTTACAATAAATTTTATTTTATGTAATCATACTAATTGTATATTATAGACATTTAACTTGGAAAACTAAAGTCATTTCCATGCAGAATTAAAAGCACTTGATACTTCCGAGTACTTTTAAGGGTCATATTTCAGTGATATTGAATATGGCAAGCAGAAAAGAAAAGTGGCCTTTAAAGATTCTTAGTCTTGGAATGCTACAGATTTTTTCTTTGGCAAAAGATACTTAATTCATCTATGAGCTGAAAAGAAGAAATCCTTTGATGATCTTGGCATCAACCTACTCTCTTGCATGTTTAAAGTTTGTAACCTTTAAGGTGTTGAAAGGTATTCTTATCTTTGCTCTAAGAAAGTAGAGGGTGTATTCCTATTACACTTTAACCCACTGAGAACTATGGAGAGCTGTTAGTCTATACATATAAAATATGGACTTTTTTTCAGTGACACAGCACAAAGTCTTGTATTCCTGACAATCAAGACAACCACTAACTCTAAGAATTACAGCCTTTATTACTATGCATACAAGTAGCATAAACTTAGGGTATTTACAATAGCAGAAAATGAAGATTAGTTACAAACAATGGATTAGTTAGAAAAATAACATCTTGCTGGATTGTGGTGGCACACCCCTTTAATACCAGCACTCGGAAGGCAGAGGCAGGTGGAACTCTGTAAGTTCAAGGCCAGCCTGGTCTACAGAATGAGTTCCAGGAGAGACTACAAAGCAACACAGAGAAACCATGTGTCGAAAAAAAAAATTACATCAATTTAAGAAGGTAGAATTTTGAAACACTTTTTAATTTCTGTAGGGACATTAAGTAGTGAGAATTTCAGATGAGCATCATTTTGAAGGAATACACGTGGATTAGTTGGTCATATATGCTCATTTGGTATTCGTATATAGATTATATGATTGTAAATATAGTTATGCACAAGAAATTGTATTAGTTAGCTTAAATATATAACTCTCAATGTAAGAGTCCTAAAATAGAGGGTGGACATCCTCTGCCATGTGCTTCTTTCATGATGTTCTATGCATCACCACAGTTACATAGTGGCCTTCTTGATTCCTATTTTAGTCTACAATATTATCCAACATGCTACTATCTCAAGGTCCAACAGCTTTCCCCATCATATTCCTATTACTTAAAGTGTACACAGACTGTGACTATGTCTGCACACATCGCCACCTGTTAATGCATCCCAGAGAAGACCTCTTGTACTTAACCTGATGCTGATGACTTAGTGTTATGAACTAAGTTGTACATGACAGCATTCCATTTTTCAGCACAGATGCATTTCATTTCCCAGACATTAATGAAGTGGTTCTTCTGGTTGTTATGACTCTTTTCTTGCTGGATTAAAATTCCATTGTAGCAATTAAGAACTTCACAAACAATGATAAGGGAAGCAAGTAGTCCAGAAAGGAATCAGAGGTATAGAGGCATAGAGGTTCAGAGCTGATTTTCATAGTCCAACAACCCAACATTCTGAAAATTAAAATTGAGTGAGACAAAAAAGGCAGTCAGGGGATGGAAGAGTAGGTAAGGGGTGACAGACAGGTCAATTATGTTTGAGAGGAAGTCAGAGGAATGATATTGGTTCATGATACATTCAAGGCAAGAGCAGGTTCCGGGCAACCATGGAGCCAATTTTTTTCCTTTTTGACAGGGTGTTTCCTTTGGAGGGGGTGGGAAAAGAACTGCCAATGATTCTCCTTAATGTGAAACCTTAATATATACATGTATTTTTGTTTTATTTTGTTTAAATTTATTGGAATACAGTGAGTGTGTATCTTTAGTGATTAATTTTAAAACTTTAACTTTTCTCAAAAAAGAATTACTTTTCAGTCTTTAAATTCAGATAAAGTTTCATTTTAATTTTAAAATACATGCTTAATATTCCTGGAATATGTGTCATTTTCCTAGGTCCTGTGGGAAATGTAGAATAGAACTGATTTATTCTGGGATCCAATTTTTATCCACAATATTACTAAAACATCCAACTAAAATTGAATGTTGATAAAACAGTAATTAGTTGCGCATATAGACAGTCTGAGCTTCAGTGCCTGAAGACTCAAGCATAAAAAGGAGATGTTGAAGGTCCTAGAGCAAGGGAGGGGAGGAACTTAATGTTTTTTCTCAACTAAGAGTTATATTATTATTATTATTATTATTATTATTATGCTTTTGTAGCTTTTAAACTGAAACACAGGAATTTTAGCATAGCTCTGATGTGGAGTGCCCTTCTGTACTCTGTAATTATGTCTTATTAATTGGCTAATAAGGAAGCTAATTTGGCCAAGAATCAGGCAGACTAAAGCTAGGTGGGAAAACCAAGCTGAGAGAAAAAGAAGTAGAAGTCAGAGAAATGCGAGCAGTCGCCAGAGAACCAAGATAGGAGGTAACAAGCCATAAGTCTCATGGTAAAATATAAAATAGAAATGGTTTAGTTTAAGTTGTAAGAACTAGTTAATAATAAACCTGAGCTAATAGGCCAAACTGCTTATAATTAATATTAAGCCTTGGAATGGTTATTTGGAAGTTGACTGTCAGGAGAGAAACCTCCAGTTACATAGCTCTCAAAATTAGTTATTAAATTTATAGAAAGTTTGTGTCTGACATTTTTTTTTTGTTTTCTCTTCTATTTTTTATTGATTATTATTGAGCTCTACGTTTTTCTCTGCTCCCCTCCCTGCCTCTCCCCTCTCACCTTCAATGCTTCCCCCAAGGTCTCCAAGTTCCAAATTTACTAAGGAGATCTTGTATAACTGACTTTTTACATATTAGCTCTTTGTTGAATATTGAAGATCATTTAACCTCATAATAATGTAACTGAGTTGGTTTTTCTGGTGGGTGTGTTCTGGTGTTCCATTATTATGATGGCAGGCTTTCCTGTTTCTTTAAAAATGTTGTTAAATATCTAAACTACAAACATTGTTGCAATTTCTTTACGTTCTTTTTCATTTCCTTAGTGTTCAGATGATACCTAATGATAGCCCATTTTTTAATAACATATTAAACAAATATATAAGTTAAAATAAAACAGTCAATATTTTCACCTACAAAATTGTTATTTTTAGGGACAAATACTTGTGTGTATGTGTGTGTGATAGTGTTTCTTTCCATTTCTTTATTTATGATGAATTGTCTGGAACAGAAAGAACACAAAATTTAACCATTTGCCATGACTACTTAGTGTTCTACCAGAATACTTGTTGATCATGATGTAACTTTGAAAATAAAAATAGATATTAAATTATATATGTACATATATGACTACTTAAAAGTTTTCACTGTATTTCTGTCTGAAAAATAACTTATTTATGGACTTTATAGCATATTTAACTTAATCTGTGCTAGTTTTCAGTGAGATTGACTTCCTCTTAATATGCTACCCTGCTTCTGCTCCTTCCTCTAAATCCTGCAGATGCGTCACACAGTATGGTTCTATTTGCAACAAATAAAAAATAAGTACTTATATGTTTGTAGAACTATTAGGAGTTTTTATGACAATCTATATGCATAAAATGTCAACAGACAAAAATGGATTATTTTAAAGATTAAATTCAGGTTAGCAGTCTCTCCATTAAAACAATTAACAAACTCCATTGTATAAACCTTTTCTACCTGGCAAATGAAGCTACAATGAATCTTTTTATGGTAATCAACTGTATAACTGTGGTGCTTCATCAGGAACTACAAATAAGTCCACAAATAATGGAAAGCTTTGAAATTTTACCTATTGAACATTTTATTTTAGTGTATATGTGTTGCCCTAAGATGTTTTATTGTGTATGTGTGTGTGTGTATCCTTAACTATCTTTATATTTATATATGAAAACATATGATAGCATAAATATGGTCAATACTCCTTGCTTTGGTATCTGTGGGGAAGTTCTTCAACTTTGTGTTATTTCAACTTCAATTCCTCAACTTGAAAATTCTGTTTATTCTAAGAGTACTAACTTAAGGGCCTTAAGAAATTGTTATATTTTGCGAATTGCTTGGGCTTGATCAATATCCATGAGTTCTTAATATGAAATAAACAAATGGATCAACAATGCAAGTCAAATATTTTAATGAAATTATATTTTCAAATCTTTACAAAGAATTAAGGTGCAATGATTACAAGATCATTTGTTTTTGTATCTTCAGGTGTCAGTGTTCAAACCGTTTATCATCTCTCCCAACAGATCACATGTCACTGGGTGGCACAAATCTGTGCCAGTATCTTGTTCTGTTTCATGTTCACAGAGCTGAAAGAATTCAACAAAAGAGCATTTATCAATGCAAATGCTTTCCTGGCTCCCAAACAGTGCATCTTATTCAGCATGAGAAAAGTTGTGAAATCCTAACTGCCTCATGATGCTTCATGCTGAAAACAAGCTTCAAACTTTGCATATCATGATTATATATTTTCTAAATTGTACTGTTAGCATTATCAACAATTGTAGCTATTCATAGAAAGATATGAATAACACCAGATATCATACTTGCAATACTATGTCCTGGGCTGCTAGAAGAAGTACCACCTAATAGGTGGCATGAGATTAGATACCTATTTGTCATAATTTGGCAGTTTAGAAGTTCAAGATCAAGGTATCAACAGAGTTCTTTGCTTCAGAAGTCTGTTTCTCTGCCCAGGAAACTCATGATTTCTGCCCATTTTGTCCTGAATGTGTCTATGCCATGTTCTTCTTGTGATGGAGCTGGTTGTCTTGGATTAGGGGCCTAAAGTCATCAGCTGAATCCACTTAAACATTTGAAGATGCCAAAACTAGAGCTTAACCATGAGATTCTGTGCAATTGGTACCTCAGCATATCCTTTGGAAGACATAATTATCATAGTAACTTCTCTGGCCAGAGCCTAGTTTTCTGATTGTGTTTTATAAATAGCAATAACATAATTTAGTAAGACATTTAATTTGTCTTTTTGACCAATCTTCATCAAAATCCATCTAGTTGTGATAAATATGATTTGGTCAAAATTTATGTGAGTATAAATACCCAAGGCAAAAAATCATTTTTTCCTCAAAAAATCATTTATCAAAGTTATCAATTTTTAGTAGAAATTTTTGTATAAGTAATTTTTAGTTGTGCAATTAAATGGGAAATTATTTTTTAACATAAAAGGCATTTGAATACAATTAAAAATAAATAGCATACTCTTATTGCAAAGTAATTCCCTAACCCCAGACCAGTGTACCTTTTGCCTGTTGCTAGTCTGCTTTGCATTCTTGTTTTGGTTGTTTCTTTTGTTTTGTTTTGTTTTTCGAGACAGAGTTTCTTTTTTTTTTTAATTGAGAAAAGAAAAAAAAAAAAAACAAGTTTCCACCTCATTCCAGCCTCCCATTTCCCTCCCCCTCCTCCCACCCTTCTCCCCATCCTCCCACCCTTCTCTCCTTCCTCCCACCCTTCTCCCCCTCCTCCCACCCTTCTCCCCCTCCTCCCACCCCTCTCCCCCTCCCTCTCCAGTCCAAAGAGCAGTCAGGGTTTCCTGCCCTGTGGTAAGTCCTAGGTCCTCCCCCCTCCGTCCATATCTAGGAAGGTGAACATCCAAACTGGCTAGGCTCCCAAAAGCCAGCACATTGCGTAGGATCAAAACCCCTTGCCATTGTCCTTGGCTTCTCATCAGCCCTCATTGTTCGCCATGTTCAGAGAGTCCGGTTTTATCCCATGCTTTTTCAGTCACAGTCCAGCTGGCCTTGGTGAGCTCCCAGTAGATCAGCTCCACTGTCTCAGTGGGTGGGTGCACCCCTCGTGGTCCCGACTTCTTTGCTCATGTTCTCCCTCCTTCTGCTCCTCATTGGGACTTTGGGAGCTCAGTCCAGTGCTCCAGTGTGGGTCTCTGTCTCTATCTCCATCCATCACCAGATAGAGGAAGGTTCTATGATGATATGCAAGATATTTGTCAGCATTGCTATAGACTACGGTCATTTCAGGTTCCCTATCCTCAGCTGCCAAGGCACTATTCTAAGTGAGGTAACCCAGACCCAAAAAGATGAATATGGGATGTACTCACTCATAATTGGTTTCTAGCCATAAATAAGGTCACGGAGTCTACAATTGGTGATCCTAAAGAAGCTAAGTAAGAAGGTGAACCAAAGGAAAAACATATAGTTATCCTCTTGGCTATGGGAAGTAGACAAAATTGCCGGGGAGAAAAGTGGGATCTTGGGGGTGGGGTGGGATGGGGGTAATGGGAGATGGGGAGGGAAAAGGGGAAGGGGAGGATGGGGGAACTTGGAGAAAAAGGAGGATTGGGATAAAGGAAGGTTGGATAGGGGAGCACGGAAGCACAATTCTTAGTTAAGGGAGCCACCTTAGGGTTGGCAAGAGACTTGAACCTAGAGTGGCTCCCAGGAGCCCAAGCCAAGGTCCCCAGTTAGTTCCTTGAGACAGAGTTTCTTTGTAGTTTTGGTGCCTGTCCTGGATCTAGCTCTGTAGATCTACCTATTTCTGTCTCCCAAGTGCTGGGATTTAAAAATGTGTACCACCACCATCTGACCAATTCATATGGTGCTTGAAGAGCACTATCCACTCATATTCTTTGATTACCCATTACTGTAGATTTAGTATGAATGATGAGTAGCCACTTACCTAGTGTGAATACAAAATTGGATTTGCAGCTGTAACTTTAAATGAATGCTGCCATCTAGTCTACATCAGTATAGGGTGTGTTAATGACAGATGTACTTAGATGTACTAGGGTTTGTCTATAAAAATTAGTTGCTTTTAAAGTGTTATGTTGTGCCATATTGTTTTAAGAATTTATATTCTTAAATTATACTTAAGTTTAAGAATGTCTATTAAATTAAGTTTAAGAATGTATATTAAATTAATATATATTACTGTAAAATTCAATTTTACTTGTCATTTACATATATTTTTCCTTAACTTGAATCTCTTTTGTGTGTGTGTGTGTGTGTGTGTGTGTGTGTGTGTGTATATATATATATATATATATATATTTCATCATATTATACTCTGTCTTTCAAGATTGGTTTTTCATATGTATCTTTTAAAAAGGAACTATATCTTCTGTTTCAAAAATTTAATCCAAAAACACCTCTCTTCAAAGTGTTCCTTGTTCCCTATTTATGTATTTTCTCTATATACAATCAAAAAAGTTGATATATCTGTTCAATGTAAAAATATAGATTTTCAAATAATTAAATATTTCAAAATGACTAACATTCTTGTTCAGAAAATGGAAATCAGTATGTCTTAATTGATTTAAAAGAATTAAAAAATATATACATGAGATCTTTTCTCCTTTCACTACTTTTTATTCTTACAGCACCTACTTGGTGACTCAAAGGATTTTGAATGACATGTAACCTCATTGTGGGGCAGGTACTACTGGAATCTTTTTCAAAGGTCTATATATTGAAACATTCAAGAAACTTGTCAAGAAGATAATATGAACACATCTTTCTATTTATAACTTTCCATTGTGGAGAGTATTTTTAGTGCAGTGTTCCTAGCAAGTGTTCCATAGCTGCCTGTTCAAGAATTGAAACTCTGTTACTTGGGATAATGTAGGAGAGGCAAAATATTACTTCCACATTCTTTGGGACTTTGTGTAGGCTGATGAATTAAATTAACATAAGGTATACTTATAGGAGCAAAACGTGTTTGTTTTATTTTGTAAGGATATAGAAAACCAACAAGAAAGTAAATGACCCAAACATATAGAAAAAAAGATTGTGCAAGATAGTAAGTTAAACAAAAAGTTACAGTTGTATAAAATAACTGAATTGTGAGATGAGGAAAATAAAATTAAGAGATCAAAATGATTTAAGTACTTATCAATTGAAATTATTAAAGAAAAGATGGCATGTGCAATTGTACTTATATATTACATATATATATGATATGTGATATACATGTATGCAATGTTGTATTATTCAGTCATAGAGAAGAAGAAATTGCTGGTAATCATAGTGGATATATGGAATCAACAGGCATGTTGACTGAGATAAGACTGGTATAAAGAGATAAATATTGCATATTTTCTATAATATATGAAAATAAAAAAGAAAACATGAAAATTAAATGATATCTATGGGATGAGAAGAGAAGTAGAGGTAAGAAGTAAGTAAAGTGGAGGGGAAAACAGATGAAGGAATGATCAGAATGTAACACGTCAAGATATAAAAATATCAGTAAGTCATTAATAACTTCTAATTTTTAATGAATACTTAACAATTCTAATTAAAGATTTGTACAGTAAATGAGATAATCGTGATATTTCTAGTAGTCAAAACATTCTAGATTCACCTTGGAAGAGTGTATCAATGGGATATTGTCTGTATTAGATTGGCCTGTGGACATGTCTCTGAGGAATTATCTAGATCACCTAAGATTATATGAGTAGATGTGTGCCTACCAAGGCTGCCAGAAGTCCCCAGGCAAAGGATCCCTGATTGTGTAGTAGTTGATAAAATAAGTGAAGTACTAGCATTTATCCATCCATTGCTTTCTGTTTCTGACCATATATGCCATATGCCAAATTTCTTCAAGCTACTGTCTCTATGGCTTACCTACAGTGGTACACCATAACCTAGGACTGTGAGCCAAAATAAACCCTTTCTACCCAAGATTGTTATCTTCAATGCTTTTTCTCACAGTGATGGGTAACTGATCTGAGATAATAACCAATATAAACAGTCCTGTTCTATCAAAGTATGCATATGCAGATATTATTTATCAATAACACCCTTCCTGGTACCAAGAAAACTTCTTTTTTTTTGTTCCATTTGGGAAAAAAATGTGAGAATGGGTCCTTTTTATTTGTTACTTATGAAATATCCTTAACTAAAAATGATTCTCATGCCACAGTGATAGTTTGGGGATATTTTATGAGTTCCTATAATATTTCAGATATTATTTTCATTATTAGAGATGATGTGTGTCTGAATGTATCTCCAGAAACCCAAATGAGTCTAACATGGAGATTTAGCTGGAAGCAGAAAAGCTTTTGTAGTAAGAGAAACAAGACTGGCCAGATGGAGGGATACACTGTATCAGAAACATAAAATGGTCTCAAGTGCATATTACTAGGGACTGTGATACTGGATAGCTCCAATAGACAACACAGTGTTTGCTATAGTTCATAATTAAGCACCTGTCTAGGCCCAAAATGTGAGCCTAATTTCCACCTTGTCTGTTGGTCAGAGAGTTTGGAGGTCACTCAAAATGGTTGACGCATAGTTGCATGTCCCAACTCAGGATGTGATTGCTTGATTCTTTTGAAATTAAGATAGCTCCATTCAATCCTGACAGATGGTCAGGATATGCAAAATACTTCTGTTTGTAATTCTGTAACTATGAGGTCACATGGGGAAGGGTGGCCTACAGCAAAAGAGATTTAGAGCGGCTTCACTATCTAGAAAACAAAATGCTTATGATTTGATATCTCAGAGTGATAAAGTGAATGAGTGATTGACTGTGTGAGTTATCCTTGATCATGTTAATAAAGTCTTTTGTTATTACCCACCATTTAAATTGGTTTATAGTTGGGTATAAAGGCTGTGAAAAAAATAAACATGGGGGATTTCAGTAATCACTAAAATATTCTCCTGGTATAATTGTATGATTTCTGTCTTATTATCTTTATGTATCTTAATATTATTTACTTATATTTTCAAAATTCCCATGCCCCTACCCTGGTAAGAGGTTATTATGTTGAGGATGGACCTCAACAAGTACCTTACTGTTGGTCTCCCAGACAGAAAGTAGCTCCTTAATGTTGGGAGGTTATCGGGGAAGAAGGAATTTACACACTCTCAAGAGTCAATATCCTGGTTGGAAACATCAATGCTTTATTCCAGCAAGAGAGCATATTAATGGCTATTAAGACATTATATACATATGTTGTCTAAAAGGCAAAAAAAAGAGTTTCATGCATTATAATAAGGGCGGGAACATTAAAATGATGACACTTTATACTGGCATTCATGATTTCAGTGGAAGAATATAAAACTCCTTTAATAAGAATTTCATAACAAGAAAGAACACCCAGAAAAGGAGAAGGATCAAAGGACATCTAACCATTTGAATGCTGTCCCAAAAATTAGAAAACAGAGGCTGAGAAACACATTCTAGAATCACAAACAAGGGATAGCTAGTGGGCCCTTTTGAGAGAAGACATAAACTTAAGAAGTGGATGAGTGAGTAAACCATAAAGCAGGAAGCATATTGACAATTTGAGCATGCATCCTTCTTTAGAGAAAGAACTGATGAGCATAAAACTAAAAAGATTAGGGAGGCAATGGTGAAAAGTCTCCACAAACTGAGCAAGTAGAAACTTGAGTTCTCTATAAAAGAAAGGTAGATAAAACTGAAGCATCTCTGATGATAGTCTACATTGATTTAAAAGAAGTGGAACACTGTGATTATTGAAAAATTATCTTTGTAAATTATAATATTAAATATGTAAATTTAAATCTAAGAAACAAACTTGAATTATGAAGTGACTTTGACTTATTTGTTTCCTTCTTTAGAAAACATTCCCAATTCAATCTGGAAACCTAGAGAATATAAACTTTTGGGGATAGCCATTGTTTAGAAACACCACAAGCAGTGCAGCAATCTAGGATAAAGTAGGCATATTTGGGCCACAGTTCAATCCTGAAACTTCGTTGTAAAAATCTTGATTTTTCTTCTCTTCTCTCACTGTTTCTTTCCCCCCTTCCCCCTTTTTATCTTCTATTGCTTCCTAATTTATTAGGCATTCTAAAATAAGAGTGAAAATAAAAACAAAAAAATAGTTTAACTTTTGAGGGATTCATACTAGTATTAAAGAAGAACAATTATAAAATATTTAAGTAAAACTTTTAATATGTGAGACCTGGGGGTTTTATGAAAGAAACACTTGAAAGTAGAAGCATGGAGACATAATATATTAAGTGTTATAGTCATCACGGACTCTCTTAAAAAGGAATATATGAACTAACTACTAAATGAGACTACAATGCAGGCAAGATCTTCTCAGGCTTAGAATAAGAATAAGCTAAGAAAGTAGGGTTAGATAGAGTTTCAGAAGAACCATCCTGATGTGAACTTGTGAGATATATTAAGGTACCTATGGGCTATGGTAAACTGAATGATGGAGACAAGAATGAAGAAAAGAGGTAGAGATGAGAGGAAGATGAGAATCTACTGCAGTATGGTTGATGCAGGTCTAGTTTAACTCATATAATGTTTGTATGTATAAATGCCAGACAGGCGTGCACTATATCCCTGTTAAATATGTGTGATATATCCTTACACTAAGAATTGTATTAAGATATCTTATGTTTCACAAGATCACTGTGTCCTGTTATTGAGAACATATTTATCATGTGTAAAGGCAAGCTGGATAAGTAGTTAGCACACAAGACAAGGCAAAGGAGAATTACAATTTTAATTTGGATGCTTACTATGCAAGACCCAGGCATGCTTTGAATGTGTTTTGAAGGTAAAGACAGTCAGATCTGCTGAAAGGAAATAGACATGAAAGAGAAAGGTAAGTCATGAATGCCTCTCGTGGCTTGGTTTGAGGGTCTCTAAGGTTATAGCTAACATAAACTGAGGTAATAAAGTCAACAGGAAAGTAGGCCTGGGAAAATGGTCAGGAAACTTCAATATGTTAAATATGAGATAGAAATACTCATATGATTGATTTTATAATTCTAAAGTTTTGGGGGGGAATGTATTAATGAGATAAAATCATTTAGTCATGAGTTAATGAATATTCATACAAAATAGCCTGAAATTATTGTTGGAGTGAATATAAACAGAATGCACAAAATCCTGAACATTGAAACATTCTAAAATTAAAAGTTAGAATGAAGTTGAGCATGGCAGTACATGTCTGTAATCCTGGTACTTAAAATGCTGAGGCAATGGACTTCTGAGTTCCCTAGCTGGACAGCAGATTACAGATAGATGGTAATAACAGAGAATAGGTATAACATAGAACCTTCAAAACAAAGTAGTAAAAAGAAAAAATATATGAGGAATAAAAACTCACGAGAAAGGAATGGCCAGAGAAGTAAGTGAAAATCCAGGGTGAAAATTGTTATGGCAGCCAATAAAGAAGTTATTTTATGAAGTAAGCAGGCCTCCACAACTGCTGACCATTCCCATTAGGAGAGGATTAAAACAGACAGTTGCATTAAGCAGTGCTTTTACATTCAAGGCGTTTGTGTTATTTTTCTATATTACTATGCAAACTAATGTCTAGGTGCATATACTTGTGTGGTATAGATATGTCTGCATTTAGATCCCAAATATTCACTTAGCTTGTATAATTTTGTTGATTTTAAAATTCAGGCTAGATTACTAAGATAAATTTCAGTAACCATCTTCAAAAATATTCCTTAGACATAGGCATATGATATTTCAAATATTCAAACTGTGAAGCAAGCTTTCTCTCAGAATTTTGTTATTGACAATATGGAAATATGCTATAGATAAGATCAAGAACTTTGGAAATCAGGTACCCACATTTAACATGCTTAATAAGATATCCTAAGATAGCTTCACAGAACCTATAATATCAAAACTGAGTTGTAAGTTTTAAAGATTAAATTAAATTTTTCTTTATTAATTAGGATAGTACCTGTACCTCATATGAATAAAGCACGTAATTAAACATAGCTTTAAATTAATAGAATTCTGCTATTATAAAACCTATGCAGATACTCATTCCTATAACAATGTTACTCAGACCACCACCAAACAGAAGGCTCTCTGCTTGATGCTATGCACTATTAAGTGATGCACTTTGCATCACTGAAATTGGTTTTTGGTCATAGTCATCTAAAATGTGGGGTACTTTCAGAAAAACACGGACAGGATACCCTAAACCATGCAGTAAGTAGGTCCTTCTAGCCTTCATTAACCTCCTGCAACAGCATGGCAGACTCTTCATGACTGAGGGTGGGCAGAGATCCCAGATATTCTGTCCAAACACCCTAGTGTGGAGATCAGGCACGTGCAGGCTGCTCCATTGGGAAGCCAGAATGCTGAACAGTTGAGAATGAGTTTAATTGATTATAATGTGAAGTGTAGTGCTGTATTTGATGAGGACAAAAGAAAAAAGTAAAAACATGTACCAAAGAAGTATTGCTTCTGAATACCCCTAAAGGAACAAACTACAGTAGTGTGTGTATGCTCTTACCCTCTTCAACCGAGTAAGTTGTTCCATAGGAAAAAAATGCAATCATGGTTTCTGTAAATAAAGAAGCCAACTAAATTTGCAGTGTGGCGGGTCTCTGGTGTAGCATTGAAGAGGACAGAAAGCACACTCCACGTGAAATACAGTCTTCCTTCGGAGTGTGAAAGCCTGCTGAATTCCTTCACCCTAGGTTTGATAAGACCTACAGCATGCCATGTCAGTCTGTACTGCAAGGCTTATTGTTGGATATCTTTCTATATTTTAGAGAATATTTTATTTATTCTGTTTTTCTCTAATAAATCTTCTATACTTTCATGTGGGCATCTATCTTTTTTGCTTTCAAATGAGGAGCAGATAATATTTTTTTCAATAATAAGTTTATCATCAAAAAGCATAGAAAAGGAAGTACCTTTGTGAACTAAAACACACAACATTGTGTGTGTGTGTGTGTGTGTATGAGAGAATACAAAAGCACATGATCACCATGGAATTAAGAACATATTTAAAATTCCTAACTGCAATCTACTGTCTGCACTAGTCTCAGGAGAACATGGCACACAAAGCAGTGCTCGGGAATATTTATGCAGCTTGACTATAGAGTTCACTGTAAGCCTAAAGCTAAAGCAAAAAATTTAAAGATACAGAATGAGAGTTTCATCCCCAGGTCAACCCGTGGAAAAATACTCTTATGGAACTCCATAGCGTGTGATTCTGACTGCCAGCAATAATCTTCAAACAGGTTAACCAGGACATATTTGTAATATATTTTTAATGCTGTGCTCAGCGTGCCTCTCCATTTCCATATAAGGTTCTAGGAATGAAATTAATCAGTGCTCCCGGATCCCTTGTGCCATTGGCAGACTAGGTGCCCTGACACTTTTCCTCTAAAGGCTTTCCATCCAAGTCCATCACTTTCCTTCATTAAATCCATGGGGAAGGCAGCGGCAGTCACCAGAAGCATAGTAATGCATACCAATAACCTCAAATGTCTTAGTAGTTACATGTCAGCTTGTCTGCAACCACACAGAAGCATTACTGTGACATAAACTTGGTGTTTAGTGTAGTTTCCACTAATTAATATATTTTGTCGTGGGGCTCCAGAGTAACATTAGGTGTTCAGTGTTCATAAAAGTGTAAAGACAAAATGTGCTGGTTCATTCAACTGGCTTCTTATTGCATACAGTTTATATACAGTGTGTGTGTGTATGTGTGTACTAGATATCACACACTTGAAAGATGAAAATCTCTGAATGCATAGTGAGTGATTTCACTCCAGAAAACTATCCCGTGTATAATACATTGGTATCTCAAAATTGGTTTCTCTGATGAACAAGTCTCTATCAGATAAACTGCATTTGAAAGATAAATATTATAGCTCATACATGTACATAATGTTTTCATGTATGTATCATATATAAACACACACACACACACACACACACACACACACACACACACACACATATATATATATATATATATATATATATATATATATATATATATATAACCACTGGCTTTTTTTCAAAGGTTTATTTTTAATTGTATGCATATGTGTGCATCTGTGTGTGGGGATGTGAGTGTGACTACAGTTGCCCACAGTGGCTAGAACTGCCGGGGACCTCTGGAGTTGGAGTAAAAGATGGTCTGTTCACTGCAAAGTGAAGGTGCTGGAGAGAAACTTGAGTTTTCTGAAAATGCATTACATGCTTTTAAACACTGAGCTGTCTCTCCAAGTCCCCAGGAATAGACACTTTTAGTGTATGTTATTTAATTAATAGCAGCTTTTTATCATTAATTTTTTTCTTTAAATCAAAATATGTTAAACTCATAATAGTAAACAGTTCATTATCAACTGATATTCAAAAAGGTCCCAAGGAATGTTCAAATGACAGTATTTTACAGGCTGATGTTCTTACTTTAAATATGCTTCATTTATAATCTTTTTGAAAAGTTTTTTTTTATGCTTGTAGACACATTCTTGTTGATATTGACCTCTTCTGACATTTGAGTTGCTTTATAAACTAAACTTCAACCCAACACACACTGTTATCTGGAGTAGAGAATGTCACTAAAAATAATAGACTTTATAGATTTTTCCGCAATGTTTCTGGTATAGTAATGGATAGTTAACTATAAATCCTAAAGTTATACCTTTCAGCAAGAAAAATAGTAACATTTTTGATCATACCAAAAATAATGGTAGTATTAACCAACATGTTACCTTATTCAATAATGTTTTAGGGAAGTCAATGTATCAAGACCTTTCCATTATTCCTTTTCATTTAATTACAATATAATTAAGTTGTTTCTCTTCTCCTTCTCTTTCTATTCTTCTTGTGTTCCTTTGTCTGATCTTCCCTGCTTCCCTGCCTAGTTCATGCCTGCTCTTCTTTTACCGTTTCTGTTACACAAAAATGATGCAACATATAAATACAACCTGGTAAGTCTATTCAGGTTTGAATACTAGGACTGAATACTAGGTATCGGATACACAATTAGGGTATTAGAAGAAATTTAGAATAACAAATGAGGCAAAGACAAACACTTAGCCCTCAAGTTGCTTTCCATAAAATCATTCCTTTCATTAGATCTTGAATTAGTTACATTCAACTGTACACAGATAGTTATGGCCCTGTGCATAATGACAATATCTTAGTAAAAGATGGGCCTTTGTACTTAAAGATTTGATGGTCCAGTGGGGAACCAAAAGTAGTATATGGTTATAACAATTCCATTGGAAAATAATGATGATGTGTGTAGAGTTGGTATCTTACTACTGATAAATGTGGAGAGGGAGCAAAAAGTGCTTAAGATATGGAATATTAAATTAAGTTTTAGGACAAAGATTAACAGTTAAAAGTAACTAAAGGTTAAAACATATGTATTTGGAGCACTGCAATTGTTGACTGTGTACTTGCTCTAATAATTCCCCATGTTGAATAACTCAAATCATTAATAAATACACAAAATATATTCTCTATTAATAAAGATCATAGAAAAGCAATTTTAAAATTTATTAACTTACTGTCTTTGTGATATGTGCTATACTGAGATAAGGTAGCCTGGGGAAAGAAATATTCTCCCACCATGTGGATCCCAGGAATTGAATTCAACTTTCCAGGCATGGCTTTAAGATTCTTTCTTTACTGAGCTTTCTCACTGACTATAAATGAACATTCAAGCAAGCATTTTAATTCATTTTTTAATTAAATTAATGTATTTTCTAAAAGAATGTAGTTGGGATGCTTGGCTAAGAAAGCAGCTAGATGGTGGGAAGTGAACAAGACTCCAGAGTGGTGTGAGATAGCCCAACTCCTGGGATGCAGGGGAATGAAACAAAATTGATAAGAACTTGTTGTGTGTAGTAGAGATTAGTATTATTGTCTTCCTTATAGAGTTTTGGAAGTACAAAATACATATTTTAAATAATGAATATAATCATTTTACACTGCTATAGAGATGCATAAACTGTATTATCTATGTGGCAAATTGACAACTTGAGCCCATGGTTTCAGTTCACATTTACTGCACTGTTTGGCACCTGTGTCAAGACAGATTTGTGGGAAAGAATGCAGAACAGTGCAAAGCTGTCCATGTTATCATTGTTTATAAATGGGGATAAGGATGAAAATTCTGATGCATTAATACCCTTGCAGTGGTGCCTCCCCAACAACCTAAGTTCCTCCTACTGACTTTCATCTAATAAAGTTTCCATCACCTCCTCACAGTACTATACCCTACTAAAGATTCATGTTAGCACATGGGTCTTGGGGGAAGGGCATTAGAGAGTCAAATTAGAACAGTATATTGGCCCTACTTTATGATTACTGAGCATATAACCCCAATGGAAAGTTTTTATTAAATTACCTTCTTCTACAATATTAATGGTAATATACAATCAAGTGTACAGGGGTGGACATAAAAGCAGTTTTTTGAATTTTCTTACACCACATTTGATTAGCTTACTGATAAGGGCAAATATAGAACATGTTGACTTCTTTATCAAACAGCATGTGACTTGAATTGAAAATATTTCCACACAGATTGATACCAGATATTAACAATGAACACTAGACTAAAGATGAGAACTTTCACAAACTACACTAATGAAATTAGGTAAATACAAACCAAGAAAAGAAAGGTCTGTGATATCTTTCCCAATAAGTGAAAATAACAGAAATTTGGCCATACCAATTATTGACTAAGTTAAAGTATTCCACCTTCTGTCGCAGGCATAACTAAGATATAACTATAATACAGAGTGTAGAATTAGGTCTGAATGCTTTAAAGAACAAATAAGGAGTAGTTCAATCAATGTTTAGCAGTGCACCAGAACCCACATATAGTCATATAACTTAATTTAATTTATATACTCTTATTTAAAAACAATGCTATTAATGCTTTGTTTTGTTTAAAATAAAATACTGAAATTTGGTACATTAAAACCATGCCAATATGAGTGTTAATTACAACTTAAATTCTGAGTACTTCTTTGAGTTCTTCAGTATATCATAATTTGACAAAGTCCTGCTTGGAATTATGGTCCATTATTAGTACAGCCAAGATTAGAGAAATACTGGTTGTCATCACCAGAAGGGAAACGCTATGATCATGTACACAATCTCGACCGCCCCTGCAGAAAAACTGTGCACTCGCCATTCCCAGACTGTGACCTGGATACTGCCAACAAATCATATTAACGGAGAACATTTTAAAACACTGATTAGATGCATAGCTGAGTGTCTTATGCACTATGGCATTAGAATGGGATGAGAGCACAAGTTAAATGTAAGTGAAAACTAAAATGTATTAAAACAGACTCCCTGTTATTAAAAGGGAACGTGATGATTAAAAATATTCTAATGGTAAATGAATAATAGCAATAAAGATGAAGTAATTTTAGGAGCAAGAGCTCCCTCTTGATGTAGAACTCCTCTCTGTATCCTGTGAATATGCCGTATTACCATTGGTTAATAAAGAAGTCCTTCAGCCTAAGGCAGGATATAATAAAGCCAGGTGGGAAACCCAAACAGAAATATATATAGAGAGAGTAGGAAGAGGCAATGAGACACCATGTAGTTGTCAAAGGAGAGGAACATGCCAAAACCTTATGAGTAGGACACAGCTTCGTTCCACAGAAAATGAGAACCTATGGATTCCTTCCAGACTAATGTGGTTTAATGGAATAAGACTCCCCCAAAAGGCTTGATGAACCCCTAAAATACTTCACCCATCAAACAGCAGGAAACAGTTTGGAGAAAGCTATGCCCAAATTCCCAAAATGATTGTTTATAAATGTTTGTTTTCATTTAAAGGGGGTTGTGTATAAGCAGTTAAATGGCAAAAATCAATCTATTTCTAAAAATATAAAAGGGGGGGATATGATACAGAGATGTATAATTTTCATCAGTATGGATCTCGATCTATTGATACAAATTTAAGGTAAATTTTGGTACACTGTATATTTATTTCTACTCTTGATTAAAGTATTTGTTGTGCAGCTTATTTAAAAACATAATGTATAGTTAAGATATGCAGATTAATAGTCAATCATCTGTAATAATCAAGCTTTTAATTGTGTTAGGTTTTCAGGATATACATAGATATATTTCAATCAAATAACTTTGAACACTTGAAAGACCTACAGAATATGGCATTTAAAAGGTCTTAAGTAAGGACTTAGGCTTTTATCAACAGTGAGATATCTCTGCTTCTGGAAGCACCAATTACCTGAGTGGTTGATGGGCACTGAAGAAATTTTTATTATGGAATTTACCTTCAATGCAACAAGGCTAGCCATTTGGGCAAGAAATTGCTTCCGCCTAGACTGCTTGATGGTATGCTGTATAAATTGGATGTACAGAACCCACAGAAAAATGACTGCTGAACTTGCCTAAAGAAGGTGAGACAGTCCTTCAGGGTTCCTGCTTCATGAAAAAGTTTGTCAGACATTCTGCAGGACACAGAAGAAAGTGACTAACAAATAGTCAATATAAGTAAAACAGTCTTTGAAATTTCCTGCTTCATGAAAAACTCTGCCAGATACTATAGGTTTGTAGGCTAAAGATGGATGCCCCAATTTTACAGAAGAACTTTGGATGATTGTCCAGGCAATGAGATGTCTCTGTTATTTTTAGAACTTTTGAAGTTGCTTACAATGCACTTCTTGTTTACTTACATAATATTATATCCTTCTAGAGTCTTTGCTAGAGTTGAAGGAATGTAGTTATAGTTTTTCTTAGTTGTGATAAAAGATGATAAATTATATATGAAACTTTATACTCACAACGAAATATTGTAACTGTAATTCTTGCTTGATACCTGTTTTGTTATATGCAATGTTGCTATGTTAAAGTTGAAACCCTTTTTATTTAGATAGAAAATGAGAGATAAAGTGGTATTCCACTCTGTATGCTGTGAATATGTTTTATTATTATTGGTTAATAAAGAAGCTTCTTTGGACTGTGGCAGGGCAGAATAAATCCAGGAGAGAAATCTGAGTAAAGGTATGTATAGAGAGAGTAAGTGGAGTCAAAGAGATGCCATGTAGCTGCCAAAGGAGAAGGACACAGTGGAAACTTACTGGTTGGCCACAGCCTTGACAGTATACAGACAAACATAAATGGGTTAATTTAAGATATAAGTATTAGTTAATAAGAAACCTGAACTAATAGGCCAAGCAATGTTGTACTTAATATAGTTTCTGTGTGATTATTCGGGTCTAGGTGTCAGGAATAATTAGTCTCCATTCACACCCTCCCCTCCCTTTTCATAGCCCCCTTTAAACTGATGAGATGCAAACTTGTAAATGAAATATCAGAAATATTTATAGTCATATATGATCATGGTTGATTAAAGTAGAAGTGAGAGGGTCTGAATTGAATAAGAACAGACTGATCAGAAAACAGTACCGTATCACAAGTTGGAAATCACACAAAATTCCTGAAATAATTTCAAAATGTTAGTAGTCAATGATAGTGATGTCCTTTGTTGGACACTTACTTAGAAAACTGTTCCTGGGATTTTGCAATCTTTAATGTGTTCATTTCCCTGTGTAACCCTGTGTTTTATATGTTTGGTTTTATTTATTTCTGTCTTTTCATATCTCCAGAAGTGTTTTACAGAGCACACATTTTAAATGGTTAAATGAATCTCTGATGTAGACACAGCTATGCAGTACTAACAGTCTCGGCATGGAAAGGATATAGGAAAAATATATATTTTCAAAGCATAGCTCACAAGTGAAGAAAAAAAAATCCCTACATCATAGTCATAGGAACACCACCTACTAAGGGAAAGCTTACAGTCTAGGAGGATTATGACTAAGAAACACCAATCCCTAGAATGTGCTAGTGGAATAAAAGTCACTGTCGAGTGAGTGCTGCAAGACTATATTGCGAAGGGGATGAAAAAGAACCCAGAAAAGTAACACAACCATGGAAAGATATAAATGTCATGCTTTGTGCAGATCGCATTTGAGCACAAGTCTGTGTACCACAAATCCATATCCTCTTACTGCAGCACATACTGTTAAAACTTTCATAGCATCAAGGTGTTGGTTAAGACCAGTGGGAGAAACTATGATCATCAGTCTTTACGTTTGTACTGACACATTTCTTTGCTTAGCAAAGGTGAAAGCAAGGGAATGCAGTCAGGGACAAAAGTGCCAGGGCATCGCTAAGAAGCGATTCTTTGTAATAAGGTTTTGTAGAGAGCAAGCGTACAGAAACATTGCATTTTGCCTTTCTTATACTCAGCCTACGCCTGTCAGTGCTAACAATCACGTGGGAAAAGGTGAAAAGCAAATGTGACCACGGCGGCATCAAGCACCATAAAGCACAGGAAATGCTCAGCTTTTAGACTTCTGTGATAACTGGACAGCATCAATTCTTGAGCAGTGGTACATTAAATAGGAGGAGAGAGACCCCAGGGATTAAGTGCTGGGCTGCATCAGTCCACTGACAATGAAGTAATGACTATTTTTGTAGAGAATTCTGGGGCATCTGGGGAGCATGAGCAACAGCAGGCATTTTGGAGTGGGAGGTGAGTGTGTGTGTGTGTGTGTGTGTGTGTGTGTGTGTGTGTGTGTGAGAGAGAGAGAGAGAGAGAGAGAGAGAGAGAGAGAGAGAGAGAGAGAGGGAGGGAGGGAGGGAGGGAGGGAGGGAGGGAGGGAAGAGAGTGTGTTACAGAGAGGGCAGCAGAAATATCTTTAAGGGGCTGTTGCTCTGCATTTTGCTCTGGGCAGTGAGCACAGAAGTAACAAAAGAACAAGCTAGAGCAATCTGAGAGGTCAAAGTTCTCTTCGTACCAGTGTACCTGTCCAAATTTGAATGCTGGGGGCACAGTTATGAACAGTAAAATGTTCTGCGAATACATGTTCCAACTACAAATACTAAAGAAATGATTTTAGGGTGTGAATAGCCTATCATGTTCTAAACAAATTCATATATATATATATATATATATATATATATATATATATATATATACCATTGTGAGTTTAGCTACATGCAGACATACAGAGACAATATTTCTGTTAATATAATTGCATAGAAATAAAAAATGCAGATGTAGGAGGCAGACAGACTTCTTTAATTATGCAGATCTGTATGACACGACTTCTGAGAAAAATAAAACAGTTTGGACTGTCAGTGGAATGGTGACAGATTCTCACTGATTACAATTTGTTTTATTGATCTGGATTATTTAGATAAAGCCGTGTTTTTATATGCTTACACCATTCAAATTATATCTTCTTCCTAGAGGTAGTTAGACTGTTAGACTGAATAACTTCTACTACTGCAGGGTTTGTATACATTTTAATTGTCTGTTTTTTCTTTGTTTGTTTGTTTATTTGAGACAGGGTTTCTCAGTAGCTTTTTGGTTCCTGTCCTGGAACTAGCTCTTGTAGACCAGGCTGGCCTCGAACTCACAGAGATCTGCCTGCCTCTGCCTCCTGAGTGCTGGGATTAAAGGCGTGCACCACCACCTCCCGGCCTTACATTTTCATTCTTGAATTTGGAAAAGGTCGTTTCGGAAATTTAATATGCAATGAGCATTAAAGTGCTCTTACTTATTCCTTGCAATGTAAGGCCGAAGAGGAAACTGAGGCTGTGGCAACTTTTTCTAAGGTCACAAGGTTGAAGTTAGCAGAACTGAGATGTAAACCGCATTCCTATGGGGTCTGGGGCTGCTATTGCTAAAGAGATGCCCCGCGATTCTAGAATGCAAACAATGCAGACATACATGGAGGGACAGAGCTGAGAGAGGGCAGAGAATCCTGGATTCTCCGGAGAAGACAACAGATCTGAACTGATGTGTGCAGTGCCTCTGTGGTGATACACTGGGTACCCAGAGTCTGCAGAGTTTGTCTGAGCCTATGAGGAAAGCAAAGCCTGATCACAATAGAAAGAGATTTACATTGGCAGTAGACTCAGACGATGTGCTATTGCTGCCTCCACTGATCCTTGCAATCATCCAGAGAGTATTTTTGTCCCCTCAGCCTGATATGACCCTGAACCTATAAATAGGATTCCAATACTTGGAAATTCAGTGAAAAAAAGGAAATATAGAAGATAGGCGTTTTCAGCTTTAACCTTATGAATAGAGATTTTGAGGAGATAATTTTACATAGGTGATTCTGTAAATCCAGAGGATATTCGAATTATTTTTTTCATACAATATATTATGATTACAATATCCATCTCCCCAATTATTCTTATATTCTCCCAACTAACGAACCCACACAAACCCACACCATTTTCTATGACTTTCATTAAAATATGAATAGAGAATAGAAATAATTATACTGTAGGAAGTCTTATAGCCGGTGGTTACCTGCCCATTGGGGCGTGGCCTCATATACTATATAAGCCGATGTAGAGCGTGTGTCCACATAATTATAAAAAAATAAAGTAAGAAAAAATAAAAAGCCAGAAAACCACTAGAATAAGACAAAACAACCAAGCAAAATTCATAATAATAATAATCAAAAGAGAGGAGAGGCTGCATCCCAATATGTGCTACAAAGTTGGAAACAAGACTTTGGAACTGGAAGGCAGGAATCATATTTGAATTCTTATGTTATGCCAGATTTATTGCTAAAAATATAAATAATTCTGAAATTAATATGCCAGATCCTTATCTTCTAGTGACAACAGAGCTTATTTGAAAGAAAGAAAGAACAAAAGAAAGAAAGATGAATTATACAAAAGTTACATACCTCATGTATTTCACACTTTTGTGTGTTCTTTTTGAAATACTCTTCCCTGTTATCTCTCTAAGTTTCCTAAGGTCTTCTTTACCCTTCTGTTCTTAATCATTTGTTCTTCTCTATAAACCTATGTGTATATCATTTTCCATTTATAAAACAGAGACAGAAAGTAGGCTATTTGATTGACGTCAGCTGTGATTAAAACCTTACCAATTTCTTTGAATTATTTGGGGACTATGCGGAGGACACAAACAGGTATTATTAGAACTCAAGTACCACTGAAGAGTACTCTACAAAGGCTGAGCGTTTGGAGAATGTCTGTCAGTGGTCTAGTGCTAATGGACGAGATGCCTTCTACTTAATAGTGTATCCAGAAGTGAATACACCTTCAAAGGAAGGATTTTGGCTTCATGCATTACCAAGAAGTTCATTAAAAGAATAAGCCTTGCTTGGATTTTTATTATTCTAATGTTTACAAAGGGGTGAAAAGAAAAATGTTCTAAAGAGCTACTAAACAAATGATAGAAACTACAAGTATAGTACAATTATTATTATATATTATATATATGTAATAATATTAAATTATTGTTCTATATGAATGACACAGGATAAAAGTTTAAATATATGTTGATTTTATAGTTTAGGGTATAAAGCAGTAATATCAATTTTTACAAAGTAAATCATATAAAATATGTTAGATTTTGCTCTTAATTTTGTAGTAACATATTTGAAAGTAGAGATAAAAGGTCAAATTTTATTGACAATTAAAATTCTTTATTTACTATATGATAAAAAATAATAGTTTTTAAGGACCTGTACATGATAGGTGTCTTGTAAATGATAGTAATGAATATAAATGATATTTCCTACAGTTCTGAAAGCAGCTCTTTGTGAATAACCCATTCCTTGGTGACCTCTGTAGCAGACAGGACTCTCTGGTGTCTCCTTCACAAGGACATCCTCATTGTGTCACATGATGGGTGGGATTCGAATCAATGAGATTTGAAGGAGTATAAACAATGAAATCTGCTGCACCTAGGGCTGAGGTGGTTAAGCACACAGGAGCATCATTTATTTGAATTTTAAGAAATTGATTTCATGTAGTACACTGTTATTAAGGGGCCCAAACGCTAAGATGATTCTTGGTCCATTTTATTTTACATTTAGAATGTGATTGATACACATAGGTATTTGCTTTGATCATGCATAGGACATGAGCCTGAAGCTATGAGGTATATCAAAAAAGTAATGACAGAGACACAACACATTGACAAATCTGATAAATAATTCAAAAAGCAGATAAATAAATGTTGACAGATTGTGAAGGAAGTGGTGAAAAGTCATACAAGTAACAAACACCCTGGGAAGTTAGTAGCTCTGCATTTCACAATATAGATGTATGTTTGAAACAGCAATTATTGAAAACAGACGGCATGCTTTAAAGAGAGCTAGAAGGTTTGCAATGGTAGGTTTGCAAGGAAGGAAACAGAGGGGGTAATTGATGAAATTATAATATCAAAAAATAAAATAAATGATTTGGTTTGGTTTGGCTATGTTTCAAGATAGGGGTTCTCTGTGAAGTCAGAGAAAGCAGGATGGCCTCAAACTCAGAGATATGCCTGCCTCTACCTTGTGAACTCTAAGATCATAGGTGTGTGCCACCATTGCCTGGCAAAAACGAAATTTTAAAGTCACAGAGGCACTTAAAGAACAGCTACCAATCAAGTACAGGAAGAAGACTGAACAATTAAACATACAATTCTGGACACACAATTTTTGTTCAGATTCATAAATAAGACAATGTAGCCGGGTGGTGGTGGCGCACGCCTTTAATCCCAGCACTCGGGAGGCAGAGGCAGGTGGATCTCTGTGAGTTTGAGGTCAGCCTGGTCTACAAGAGCTAGTGCCAGGACAGGCTCCAAAGCTACAGAGAAACCCTGTCTCGAAAAAACTAAAAAATAAATAAATAAGACAATGTAAATATTTTATAAAATATCTGTCTATATTTATAAATATCTTCACACTATAATCTAAGCCTGGCTTGAAACTAGAGTATATTTCTCAACTCTTTATCAGGATCTTGTCATAATAGTGTTGATCTGTTACTAGCAGTTGTATTTGAAAAAAATCAAAAACAAAGCAAACAGAAATTGATGAACTACTTTTACATTTATCTATAAGATCTTTGTTTTAAAATGCACTCTTAAAAATAATTGCCGCCATTTCCTAAGGATACAGCTTATATAACCATCAGACAGACCAACTTTTAGAATCCTTTGACAGCCGTAGATTATGAAAACTATGCTTGTCTTTTATTTAAGTCCAAGTGTACTAGATATTTCACAATATCCCCCATATTGTTTGGTCATCTTAAGGATAAAATTAAAAATTCCAAGATTCTGTTTGAAGAGTTAATGCATATGTGTGCAATAAGAACAATTTAGTTAGGAATAAAATACTAATACATCCAATGGATAGTTAGTCTATGGATATAAGCAATTAACAACTTCCATCTGTGACAACACAGAGGTCTGTGACTTACTGATTGCAAACAGTTCTTCCATCTTTCAATTAAAAAGCTAAGGGATGTTTATTTTTTAAAAAAAACAATTTCCTCTTCTATCTACTTAAAGATTTTTTCTTGATAAAAAGTTATGTTTTACCCCAGTTTACTGAAATAACATTAACAATAGCATTCATTAGCTGAACATAATATGTCTATTTTATTTTTCCTAAAAACATCAAAATGCATACATAAAATGTCCTTCTTTCATGAACTTCTTAAATTCACCTCACTGAAATTGAACTAGAATATTATTTGAAAATGGTGTTAGTACAGATATCAGTTGTGAAGGAATAATGTTAAAATATTTAAGATGTTCAAATCATATCTTCCACTAGGAAATTTAAATGAATAAAACGCAAATGTTCATTTTTTTAAAAAAAATTGCAGGAAGACATTGGAAAAATAAATGATTCCATCTTCATTGTTGTCAAGATCTTGAACAACAGTAAATTTAGACAGTAAAACTTAGTTGTCTACAGTAAGAATTCAGTATTCTTTATAGGGTTTTAATCAATGAAAAATTGTGAAACTATGAAATAAGGTGCTCTCAATTCTTTTCCTACCTTCTCCCTCCATCATAAAAACATAAATACAAAGTATAAGTATATGGGACTGTTAGGATGCGGGAATACAAACATCTGGATAAAGGAGCACAGGATCTGCACTGGGGTGACATTGTCCTATTCTGGGTCATGGATTATAGCGTTGCTCACACCAGAACAGGTGGAAGGTGACATCTGGGGCTCCCAGGAATGACCATATATAAACAAAGTGTCATTGGGAAATCATGATCCACTGTGACAATTCTGCATCTATATGCTTATTTAAAATATGCTTTGTGAATTTACTTATCTCTCATGTCATTGCCTTCCCTTTATGTGCTAGGTCCTCTGTGAAGTATCTTGCTAATACTCACTCCTTCATCTTCAACACAACCCTAATATCTAAGCACATTTCTATATTCACTTTTTCCTTGTGGAAACCAGCCATAAGTGACTTAATTTAGTGTGAGTATAAGGACATTTGTTTCATAATCAGAAGATTCCTCTTCTGTTTATCCCAATAGGAAGGTGGCTGTCTCCTTTATAGGGTGATTTATCCAAAAGTATGAAACTGAAGATTCAGATCAACACCAAGCAGTGCCCTTAGGGAAAAGAAAAAGTATTGCATTTGTTTTCTTTGTGATGATAAAATACCAACAAGAAGCAATTTTAGGAAGGAGTGTTTGCTATAGTTTATATTTTAAGGGCTTCTGTTCCATGGCAGTGCAGAAGACATTGCAGCCAGAGCTGGATCACACTGTCTACATTGAGGAAGTGAAGAATTGAATGTGAATGCTTACTATCACTGGTTTTCCTCCCTTTATTCAATCTCAGACTTCATCTCTTAAAATGTTGTTGACCTAGATTTAGAGAAGGTCTTTCCCCCTCAACTAAGTTACTCTAAATAATCCCTCACAGATGCCTACAAGCTTGTCTCTTCAGTGAGTCTAGGTCTTTTAAAGTTGGCTGTTAATAGTACCCATCACAGACAGGAGCAGTGTCAGGAAAATGATTTTTTTTAAATATTTCTTTTTTTTTATTGAGAAAAAAACAATTTCCGCCTCCTCCCAGCCGCCCACTCCTTCCCCCCCCCCACTCCTCTACCCCTCCCTCTCAAGTCTGAAGAGCAGTCAGGGTTCCCTGCCCTGTGGAAAGTCCAAAGTCCTCCCCCCTCCATTCTGGTCTAGGAAGGTGAACATCCAAACTGGCTAGGTTCCCACGAAGCCAGAACATGAAGTAGGATCAAAACCCAGTGCCATTGTCCTTGGCTTCTCAGCAGTCCTCATTGTCCGCCATATTCAGAGAGTCCGGTTTTATCCCCTGCTTTTTCAGTCACAGTCCAGCTGGCTTTGGTGAGCTCCCAATAGATCAGCCCCACTGTCTCCGTGGGTGGGTGCACCCCACTTGGTCCTGACTTCCTTGCTCATCTTCTCCCTCCTTCTGTTCCTCATTGGGACTTTGGGAGCTCAGTCCAGTACTCCAGTGTAGGTCTCTGTCTCTATCTCCATCCATCGCCAGATGAAGGTTCTATGGGGATATGCAAAATATTCATCAGTATGGCTATAGGATAGGATCATTTCAGGTTCCCTATCTTCAGCTGCCCCAGGAACTAACGGGGGACCTCGCCTTGGGCACCTGGAAGCCCCTCTAGGTCCAAGTCTCTTCCCAACCCTAAGATGGCTCCCTTAATTAAGACATGTGCTTCCCTGCTCCCCTATCCATCCTTCCTTTATCCCAATCATCCCGTTGCCCCAAGTTCTCCCTATCCTACCCTTCTCACTTTTCTCTCCCCATCTCCCCTTACCCCCCTCCCACCCCACCCTTAAGATCCCGATTTTTTGCCTGGCAATCTTGTCTACTTCCCCTACCCAGGAGGATAGCTATATGTTTTTCTTTGGGTTCACCTTCTTATTTAGCTTCTTTAGGATAGCCAATTATAGACTCACTGACCTTTATTTAAGGCTAGAAACCAATTATGAGTGAGTACATCCCATGTTCATCTTTTTGGGTCTGGGTTACCTCACTCAGGATAGTATTTTCTATTTCCATCCATTTGCATGCAAAATTTGAGAAGTCAACAAAATAGAAGCACAGAAAACAATCCAAAGAATCAAGGAAAATGTTTTGTATGTTTAGGACCAATAGTGTGTGAAGGGAGTCTTTCCGCTTTGACTCCCTTTGTAAGTGACTTTTTCTCATATAAGGGAATGTTTGTGGGTCCTTCAAAGACTTTAGTCCTGGAATCACTGTAACCAGATACCACAGACAAACAAAACCCAAACTGTTGTAAAGAGAAGAGACAGTCAACTCCTGAGTTGAGTACATTCCCAAAATAAGAAAGTAGTGTCTATGACAAACAAAGCTGCTATGAACATAGTTGAGCACATGTCCTTGTGGCACAATTGAGCATCCCCTAGATATATACCCAGAAATGGTATTACTGGGTCTTGAGGAAGTTGTTTCCTAATTTTCTGAGAATTGTCACACATGCCATGGTTCTGTATTCCCATTTATCTTAGGGAACAATCAAGACCTTCTTACTGTCAGCTTCCAGAAAACACATTAATGAACCACTAGTTACACATTTCACATTTCAAGGTAAATATGTTTTTCTCAGTGCTGTTTTAAAGAAGTGTGTCAAACACTTCCTTCTGAATGGCCAAGGGGCTTGAGGGCACCTTGCAGGTGGACATAGAAACTTGGCAAGTTTAAAAACATTGGCAGTTTACTGAAGACTCGTGAGTTTATTAGGTGCAAGTCTCCATTTAAACCTCACTTGACTTATGTTTGGAAATGCCAGTAATGGGAACCTTATGGTTTAGCTTTACATATTAAATAAAATCTTGTGTGTGTATACACACATGTCTGTTTGTGCTTGTTTCTGTATGTAGTTTCTGGAGATGTTCAATATATTAGATATTATAGAAATTTGGAAATATTCTATAAATTCAAAGAATCATTGGCTTTTGGTACTTTGATTTTTGAGATAATTCTGTCATAGTAAATCTATAATTGTAATTATCATTTCTGTGTTTTATTTTAGAACAGGGAGATTGAAAAAATAATGTTCATAATAGAAAGTCACTAAAGTTTAGATTGAAAAGTGGAAATAATTTTGTTTCTTTCTTTACAGCAAAACGTAAAGTCAGGAGGAAGCTTATGAAGGCAAAACAAAAATGTGTCTTTTCTTGGAACATATTTGCTATGTCTTTAGATTGCAGCTCAATATTCTTAAACAATGTCAATACTGAGCAGTTTACAATTTCTCTTTTGTTAAAGGATGGAGCCAATCATTTAAACGTTAAGTTACGAGCTCCAAGAAAATCTGGGCAATAGCAGGAGTAGAGACCCTGAAACTGAGTCAACATTGAGGATCTCTAATAACTTTGATTGCTGCTAATTACCTTTCCTGCCTGGAAGACTTCTTTACTGATCCTGAAAATGATTCTGGATCTTATCTTGCCAATAGTTTCTAAAACTGAATTATAATCCCAGTGGTATTATATTGCAGCTGATTTAGTAATTTAATAATTATATTAACAAGCATAAGGCATAATTTCATTAATCAATTAGAAAAACTTGATGAAGTGCCTTAAGTGAACATAAAGTAGATTTTTTTCCAGATATAAACTAAACTCTCAGTGACTTGCAGGCTTAGATTATATCAAACACACGAGCAGCTAAGAGCTTCACAAAAAAACCAAAGGCACACACATCTTTTGTAAGGAGTCTCTGAACATCATCATTAGTTTTCTTTGCTTAGTAAACTTAACTTTTTCTTTGTTTTAGTGAGAATTTATGGACATTTGACTTCTACATCCAATTCCATGCTAAACTATGTATTCGTAATACAATATTTTGAAATAGAATCACTTTTACTGCTGTAAGCTGCTTTGCATTACTAAATAAATGTGTGTATGTGTGAAATAGTTATGCACACTCATATTTGAAACTGTTCAGTAGACTCCAAAAACAGGAAATTTAAGTTGTCTAGGTAAAACTGAAAGAATAAAATCAGGCAAAGTAGATCTGTGGATAGTTTATTTTTTACTCTAGTTTGCTGGGTCTTGATCCAGTAAGACAATGGTGCATGCTTTCAGAGTGGAGTGATGCAACAGATGCAAGAAAGAGAATATTTTCAGAGAATGAGTGTGTAGGTGTCTCAAATAAATTTTTAAATTTTTCTATGATAGTTTTACTTTTTCCTCCTACATGGTTTATAGTTTATTTTTTTTTCTCTCAGAGCCCAGGTAAGAGACGGGCAAGCACACTATGTAGATTTTCATCAGTTGATATTGTTTATTTGGTACTGAATTCTGAGTGTGTTACTAAAACTCCTTTGTATTAACTTTTCCTTACTACCATTTTAACTGTAAATGTAGCCTTCACAAAATGTGACCATTATACTTCATCAGAAGCAATAATAAATAAGTGTTAGGTTAGTGGATTTCATATCTTGTTAGTGATATTATTGTCAATTTTGAAAATTAAATGAAATTTTAACCTCTCTCTCTCATATATATGTAATATATATATATATATATATATATATATATATATATATATATATATGAATGAATGAAAAAGAAATATTGTTTTGGAAATGAGTTTCCCATTAATTTTGCCCAAAAGGTGTGACCGACTAGAATAGAACATATGTTTGTTAAATGAACAATATCAGCAGTTTAGTGACAGAAATCTATGTATCCTCTGGCTCAAAAGCTTATCAACTCTGAGACACATGATACTTCACACCTGTACTCTGTGGGTGAAGAAAACATGCTGAGTTCTTGAAGATCTCTCTCTCTCTCTCTCTCTCTCTCTGTCTCTCTCTCTCTCCCTCTCTCTCTTTCTTTCTCTCTCTTTAGTAATGATTATATATTCACTTTTCTATATTTCTCATTTTAACCTTGATAGTTATATTTCTACTTCTACGGAGCTGCCAATTAATTTTTAAATGCTGTTAGTTTTTAATTAATTGTTTTCTTATTGGTGATAGCCAGTGTATGTGACATCAGGAAATACTGCAAGATAAACACAATGGAAAACAGTTATTCTTATGACCTCCCTATGAAGATGTAAGCATTGCACTGATTTCTTTACACATAGCCTTTTAGTTCTCTGTCTCTAACTTTAGAGAGATCTCACTGTATCTACCACTTTTCTGTTCAGGGAAATGAGAAGATGGAGACACATTTTATAAACTGTCCATGTGTTTGCACATGCTAAACATTCCCTGTGAAATTTATCTCAGTCTCAAGGAGGAAGGAGGGATCATGAGGATGGGAACTCAGTAATGAATGCTGATATATCCCTTGGATTTCCTAACCCTAGTCTGGGAAAGTTGCCAGCAAAAATCACATTAACATTGGGACTCACATTCAAGACAATATTAAGGATTAAGACCCCCAAATTTGTGTCTGTTTTGCAATAGCAATTCAGTAAGGCAAATAATTCTCTGCTGTTTCTTCCCAGGTGATAATATATCAGAGTTCATTTTAATAGAACCCATCTTATAAACTGTCCCTATTAGAGAGTAGCAGAATCATAGTTACACATTGCTAAAACTAATAAAAATCAATTTGGATGCAATCCCAAACCAATGCTTACAAACCTAAAGAGTGACGGAACATTAGTGGTATTCTAAATTGAAAACCATTTTTAATAGGTAATAGGTAATATGCATGAAATTATTTGAAAACTATGACTTGATTCTCTTGTAAGGCTTCTATTCAAAATAAAGTTAGCAAAGATTTCAGTGTGTCACCAATTCAAAATAGATTGCACTGGAGAGGAACTGGAGTGTACTAAAAGTATAGAGGCTTGAAACTTTGAAGCAGAGTGTGCTTACATTATTTGGTGCTATATACTTGCTAAGCAAAATTGCTTTATGCTTACAGTATCTCAGATGTATTTTTAAACCAAAACTGAGGCATGGGGCATGGTCATTTCTGTCCAACTGTGTTAAAACAGACATAAATTTAAGTATATAGGAAATTTCAGAAAAGATTCTAAGAATGAGTTGCAGTAATAATTGTCATTTAGGGTTAGGGAATGAAAACTAGGGGAAAAATATGCAACAGTCATATATTTTCCTTAACTCTTTGAGGAAAGTATGTAATAAGTTTCTTTAACCTTTTAAGAAAGGGTGTCCTGTATTCTTTTACTATCAAGAAATGATTATACTCATTGCAATTACACAGTGAAAACTTTTCTTGACTGTAATTCAAATTAGTTATGATTATAGGTAAGGAAGTGAATTGTAATGAACAAGTGATTTCTGCTTTTTTTATTATTTATTTCCCAAATTTTATAAAGTAAACATACAGCATTTCTAGAATTAAGAAAAGCCTTTAATTTTAAAATGGAAAGCATAAAAATTAAATTAGCAGTGTAGGTTCCTGAGTTAATTTTGTAAGGTTCAAATACTGTGAAGACAGGCAATTTTCTAAATTATCATTTAACAATAATAACATTCAAAACATTGTTCGAGCATGGTAAAACAGACCTCATTTTTACAGTTACTGAAAACCTAGTGGAAATAGTTCAGATCATTACCAATATCAAATGAACTTGGCTGATAGAAGTAGGTCACAATGTTGAGGTGATACTCTTATCTGTGTAGACATTCTCATTGCAATATTTTAAATTACAATGCTCCTACATTTTTAATGATGAATCATTCAGATGCATTGTGTAAGTGAGCTATAATATCATTTTTGTAAACATCACATGCATTCAGGAATACTGACTTTGTATTCACAGAGAGAATACAAAATGGATTGTTGTTTCACATCTCGTTTGCATCTGGAAAAGAATTCTATGTTGCAAGATCCCACCATCGGCTAGCTTTACAACAGAAATATCAACACACAAGTTGTATTCTTTTAAAATACAACTAGATCCAGCCCATTCCTTAGCTTTCCAGCCTCATGGCTGAGGTACTGGCTGTAGCCATGTTTACTGCCACAACTCTATGCCATTTCAAGGTCCCTGCCAGCAAGCCAGCTTCAGCAGCCTGTGCTTGCAAACCGCATGAGCCGCCTGCATAAAAGTGCGTAAAAGAGTCAGAGTTTGCCCTGGCAGGACAGCCCAGAAAGCCGGCATTTTTAAACGGCGCAGCTTTTTTCCTGCTATGTCTGAAAACCGAAAAGCATGCGTTCAGCTTTTCGTCAACACCGTTTAAGTGTTTCATGGCAGGACCTCTTAATGAGCTGCAGGGTTTTGCAGCTAAAGCTGAGTCAGGAAGCCTCTCTTAGATGCGAGCGCTTGCTTGCCTTTAGCAAGCAGAGCAGACCCAAGAAATTGCTGCTACCAAGAAAATATGCTTTACTCTTTCTTAAGCTTTCTCAGGCTTTCAGTGGATTCAGTTGTCCACACGTCTGGGCGCCATTCTGTAGTAGGCACTGCAGGTTGCATTCTGCCACCCAGCTCCCACCACCGGCTAGGTTTACAACAGAAATAACAACACACAAATTGTATTCTTTTAAAACACTGCTTGGCCCATTAACTCTAGCCCTTACAGGCTAATTCTCATATCCCGAACAACCCATCTCTAATAATCTGTGTAACATCAGTCTTCCTGGGAAAGATTCAGCCTGTCTGACCTGGCAGCTTGCTTCATGGCATCTGCCCAGGAGAGGGGAGCATGGCCTCTGAGCTCACTTCCTCTTCCTCCCAGCATTCTGTTCTGTTTACTCCTCCCACCTATGTTTTAACCTATGAGGCCAAGCAGTTTCTTTATTACTTAACAATGACCTTCCTCCATCATTCTCATTGTGATTAATAAGAGTTAAGGACTGTGTATGATCTTCGTAAGCATGAAATAGTGAAATGCTTGGTAGGCAGTTAAGACAGGAACTATTAACTGCTCTTGCTAAGAAATAATATGATGTTCTAATAGATAGTATGAATGAAAGAGTAGAATTATTTAAGGGAATATAACATTAGGAAGACTGAGCAAAGGTTGTAATTACATATTTAGAAATATGTATGCCAATATAAAATAAGTAAATAGCAAAAGAGAATTATAAGTTGGGAAGGAGGGAAGAAAGGGGAAATGATGTAATTATAATATATATATATATATCACAAAATTAAATAATTTTAAGAATTCTATCTCTGAACACACTAGAAAAAATATATTATTATTGTATTTTGGGAAGGGAGTTAGGGCATTATAATGTTATACTTTGAATAGTTAATTGCCAGCCTACCATATCATACCCATTTATACCAGATTTTGAGCTCTTTCCACACAATAAGATTCCATTAAGGCATATTTAATATATAAATAGCAGTGATTATAAATCATTATTACATAAGTCATGTGCATATTTTATGGGTTCTGGTATTTTTCCTCAGAAAATTAGGAAACAACCTACCTCAAGACCCAGTAATACCATTTTGGTGTATATATCCAAAGGATGCTCAATCATACCACAAGAATATGTGATCAGTTATGTTCATAGCAGTATTATTTGTCTAGACAGAACCTGGAATCAACCAAAATGCCCCTTGGGAAAAAAAGAATAAAGAAGATATGTTATATTTACACAAAGGAGTACTACACAGCGGAATAAAATAATGACATCTTGACATTTTCAGGCAAGTGGATGGATCTAGAAAACATTCTGTTGAGTGAAGTAACTCAGACCCAGAAATACAAATATAATATGTACTCATTTATAAGTGGATTTTAGACATAAAGCAAATAAAAATTGCCCTAAAATTCACAATACCAGAGAACCCTAAGGGAGACATACATGGATCTAATCTACATGCGAAGTGGAAAAAGACAAGATCTCCTGAGTAAATAGAAAGCATGGAGATCATGGAAGTGTGTAGAAGGGGAAGGGGGAGAAAGGGAGTGGAACAGAGAAAAATATATAGCTCAATAAAAACAATAAAAAATACCATAATATATTTTTTAAAGTATAAAGTAAATGGGGGATACAGGAAAATTTGGAGGGGGGAATGAGATGGTTCATTGTACGCAAACACATATGCATAAATACACATTAATAAAATAGATAAAGAAATTTAAAATTCATAAAGTGTAGGGAAGAAATAAAAGAAGAATTCTTGAAACAATTTTGATAGCTTAGGTTTTCTTAGCTTAATCACAGTGGTGATGAGAGGGAGGAAGTGGTAGTTCTGCACAAGCCCCTCTGGATCCTAAGACACTTTTCCCCCAGCACTGGTCACATACTGAGGCACTACTGTTACTAGAAATCTTAGCAGAACATGGAACAGGAAACTTCCACACGGTTTGGGAATTTGAAGGCCTACACCGCAGGTGATTTTAAATTGAATGCACCTTTTGGGAGTTGCTGACAAAATGACTTCAAAATAATTCCAACACTGAGAAAATAAAAGGCAGACAAGGACAGAGCCTCACCTACTGTAGAGGAATATAGACACGAAGTTGGTAGTCTTGGCCGTCGATTGTGCAAAACTCACCCTCCTGTCAGGACTGGCCGAGAGCTTTTATTTATCACAGAAGTGAGGACAGGTAGGCACTGAGATTAGCAACCTGGAAAAACTGGCAAGGGACTACTGAGATGAAGGAGAACATAGGCTTTTGGCTGCATTCAAGCTCAGAAGCTGTCCATTTCTGTGCCTAATGGCTTCCTTTCAGCAAACCGTTATATTGCTATTTGGAAAGCCGGAAGAATACCAAACCCTCGCTCCCTCAGACTCTCTTAGATACACTTAGGGTAAAAGCACTAATATTCTAAATGGACTTCCATTAAGACATCAGGCACTCCTGAAGAAAGGGCTCTGCTGCCCTCCTTACAATAGGTTGTTCCCTATAAAGATGCAAATGGGGGTGTTAGCAGCAATGCCTGGGCACTCATTCTAGCCAAGAAGATCTCAGAACTCAGCAGATTCTACCCTCTGCTGAATTAATTGCTCAGGTGTCTCTCCCCCTTAGGGACTCCCTTGTATTAAACAGTAGATAGTTCACTGGGGCCTTATATCAGAATAAGAGAGCCCACACTAGTTAGAAACTTAGCGAGATCATTTGTACCCTTACATAGCGGTAGGCACAACTACAAAGAATTCCCTTTACTTTCTTGTTCCCTAGGATGAATAACAGTGGCTAGAAATGCTGAACTCTGACATTTTTTTAGTCCATATCAGAATACAGTATAGTTCATCTATTTATAAAGTGCCTTCATGCAAACATACTGTATTAAAGATGAATATGACCTCTTTCTTTACTTACAAAATTTAACCACAATCTATATATGACTTTTTCATTAAGATTTTCAGAATATAAATTGGCTAGATGCCTCTTAGCTAGTATATTACTGGAGGAGGACTAGTTTGCAGTTTTGCAGCATATGTGTTATTCTGATCGGCAGGCAGATAAAAGCTTACTCCTGGGTTTGTTGTTGTAGCTTACAGTGTTCTGCCACAAAAGACTGATACTTTAAACATCTTCGCGATCAGTGGCTGAAGACACACTTGAAGCACTACAAGGTACTCCTTCAGCTTTGATCAGCTGTAATTGATATTAAGTCATTCTAATGCCGCCTTACAATTATAAATTTTGAAACAAGATTCTAAATAAAAGAGGATAAGACTGTCTAATTTCTGCTTTGGTAATTTTTCTGGTACATGGAGTGCCGAACAGAATGTCCCATTCCTCTTGTGGATTTGTGCCTGACAAATTATCAGTCTAATTTGCAGGAGTAAGAGATGTTTTCCCTTAAGGATTATTTTCAAACTGTGGGTAGGCAGATGCGGTTAGGAAAGGCAGGATTCATGATCTAATGTTTGAAAAAGAAGGCATAGTGATACAAGTGTTGAAGATAACACTGGATTTTTATCTGTTTCAGAGCTCTTGTTTTCATAAAATCGCTATGGGTTTGTGTGTGTGAAGGGATCGATGGGCTGAGTCATACCTTCATGGTGTGCTGCATTATTTATACAGAAGCCAGAGTCTACCTGTCGAACTTCTGAGTTGTCCTCTCCGGTCAAAGGAAGGAACTGCAGCATTTTCTGAGAGAAAAATTCAGTAGCTTGTGATGTTTACATAATTGTTAGATATATAATTTAAAACTATACCCTTTCACAGTGTTTCCTTATTTTTTTCAATAAATCTGCCTCAGTCTGAGGTTCACCCTGAGTTCTGGGAGCCTTGCCTACCGGTGTTGTCAAGGCACAAGCCTGGCTCTCATTGTGGTGTATGCACACTTCAGCTGCTCCCCTCCAACCACATACGTGGCAGGTCCATGCTGTAACCAGTTCTTGTCTGTCAGGGCAGGGGAATTCTTTCCCTTTGCTCATTTTTACCCCTGTTTTTCCAAGAAAATGTTCTCTAAGCCCTACAGGTAAATATTAACTTTTTATTTTCTCAAACTTCTGATTCATTACATTTGTAGCACCCCACTTCATGAAAACACCAGATGCAATATTTGAATGTGAATGTGTCACATCACATACAAAGACATGACATCCAGCGTGAGCTTCTTCTCATTGTCTCACTCCTCAAGCAAAACAGTCCTTCTGCATGTTCTCTGAAAATCCTCTGTTTTTCTTACTTCCTACTCCTCTAGTTTATCCTTTGCCAGTATCCTTGTCTCTGCTACTAGATGTTTCTTTTCATCATCAATACACTACCAGGTCCCCGACATGTATAGTTAATACAGTAAGTTTCAATCCCAAACACTCTTGAGTTCCAATGACTTGAATAGCTTTGATGAAGACATTTTATTGTCAAGAAACTTTGCTCATACTTATGAGATGGATTATGCCAGTTGAGCTTTACCAGAGATCTTTTTTTTTTCAAAGAAGTCAACAGAGACATAGAAAAGGGCTCCTGTGCAGGCAGAGTAGCATCTTGAAGCGGGTCCATCTGATGTTCTTAATCACAATAACATGAAATAGAGTGTTCAGCAAAGCATCTGTGAAAATCCTGGGGGAAAAAAGAAGACTCTTTAGTTTCTTAAGTGAGCACAGCAAAAACATGCAGGTGCTCCTGGAACCTGAAAGTCTTGAGAATAATGATTGCAGATTGAATCAGATCTTGTCCCATGTGACAGGCCAAACTCTAACAACCAAAAAGTTAGCTACTCATCGACCACACAGGGAGCCATTAGTCTAATGAAACATTCCATTTAACCTTTCTTCTTATTCATTTATACTATATTTAGATGGTTTGTTAATTAATTTATATACTTATTAATTTATTTATTGAGAGAAGGGGTCTTGCTTGGACTCTTCAGTGCCACAGTTACAAACCTTTCCACTGCAGCCAACGATCGACTTTTATTTACCAAGGTGGCATTCATGGTCACAATTTTTGAATCTATTTGCCTAAGGGTCATTGAGAGCCAGCAAAACCAGTAAATCAAGTCAGCATATCTGAGCCACTGACTAACTAATCTGAGCTGTATGACCCTGTTGGCCATAGGGTTTCTCTCTAGAGTTAATTTACTCTCTGAAGGCTTTCAAGTTCCTATGTCTGAGTTTGGATCCTTTCTTAGGCTTGCTTTGTCTTACATAGCACAGAAAACCATCTCTTGTCTTATTTTGTATCTACTTTTAGACTGTGAGACCAGATAATTCTCTATACTGGCCTTCCAAATATATACTTTTAGCGGCACAAGTCACTGTCACATCAGCTGTCAACTGAATAACTGCAAGGATATCCATTCATAGTTAGAAATAGAACAAAATACTTTAAAAGTTTACTTTATTATAAAATAATAATCATCTGACTGCTGTTTGGATCTCTCCTTCATTTACACAAAGACAATACATCTTAAAATTAAATTATAGTTATTCTATATTTATCACTTAGAATATGTCCTTGTTTGCATTTTGGCAGATATAACTTACTGGAAAAGGTTTCTTTCCTAACTCATAGGGCACTAATAAAGAAAGCTTGGAATTCTAATATCTTTCCCCATTATTCCCCCTAACATATGTTTTTCTGGCCTTTCATTTCTCTTCTTTCCTTTTATTTTTCTGTCTATTATTTTCTGCCTTTCTTTTGTCTTCTTCAGTGAAATGTAGCACTTGTATTAGGCAGTGTTGAAGGTTGGATCTCATTTCTCAGGATGCTGACTTAATTGGACTGAGCATCAAGCATTTGAGAAACTCCCTTGTGATTCCAATACACAGTGGAGTTTGAGAACAACTGGGTTAGTTCATCTTTAATGTACCATTCAGTTCTAAAAAAAACCTAGCCTCTGTTATGTTAAAGGACTCCCTAGGTGTTTGAAAACACAAAGTATATCAAATATATTCTCTTTGTTGGAGTCTAAGACATATTTCTGTCTACTTATATAGGAAAATTTGATTGAAAGTTCATAAAATTGATAGAATTTTAAACAGTTAACAATCAACAGTTATTGATTTTCTTGTGGGTAATTTCATCCTCTCTGCTATTAGTATTTGGAAACAATTTGCAGAGGAAAAGGTGTTCTAAGATAGCAATGAAACCCTCTGAATTGCATTTGAGCATGTTTTTTTTTTTTTAGATTAGCCTCAGAATCCTTTAAGTGTGTTTGTATGTAAGTATTCCTTGGGTCATATATCTGACAGACACTTTCAGGGTTTTATGTGAGTAATTTTGGACAATAATGTCATTGAGGTACAGAATCAGATGGTTGTTCATAGCAAAGATGTTCAATGTCTATCAATAATATATTATTCTTACATTATTATTCTTACGTATTTCTAGTATTTCTTTGAATTTTAAAATAGATTTTTTTCTATTTAAATTACCAATGTTATACAGTATTATGCAGAAGTTAGTTTTAATTGCATGCTTGTCTGTTTTGTGGGTATATGTCAATGTGTACCAATGTGCCTTTATACCTATTTGCATGTACTGTGATGCACACGAGGAGACCTGAGAACATTTTGGGTGGGTATTCACTTTCTACCATGTGAATTCTGGAGAGGGAACTCAGGTTGGGCTTGATGATGCATATTTTGAGAAGCTGAGATATCTCAAGAAGCATATAAATTATTTTTAAAGCACAAAATCATAGACTCAAATCACACTATTTTTGAAAGGTTTTCTTTTATACTGAATCTTTGAGAATTTCTCACAATGTGTTTTGATTAAATTTGCACCTCTTCCAACTCCTCCCAGATCCATTCCCTTGTTTTATCTACCAAAATAGGTGTTTTCTCTTCCTTCCTTCCTTCCTTCCTTCCTTCCTTCCTTCCTTCCTTCCTTCCTTTCTTTCTTTCTTTCTTTCTTTCTTTCTTTCTTTCTTTCTTCCCTTCTGTGTTTCATCATTTTTAAATCTATCAAGTCCACTTTGTACTGCTCATTTATTCTTGTATGTGTAGCTCTTAACTAGAGTTTCATCAACTTACCAGGGGTTAGACTCTTAAAGAAAAACGACGTTTCCTCTCCCATCGTCTACCAAATGCTAATAGCTCCTCAACTAGAGACAAACCTTGCTGCCACCTCGTTCTCCATGGTGAAATTCTGTATGAATTGAGTTTGCTTAGGTCTTGTCCATACTGCCACAACTGCTGTAAGTTGACATGTGCAGTTGCCCTACAGTCCCCAAATGACACTATATGCTTATAATCATCCACCACCTCTCACTCTTGAACTATTTGCTGTCCTTTTCTGCAAAGAACCTTAGTTTGGGGAGGAGAAATTTGACAAATTTCTTGATGTGGGCAGGGAATTCTGGGATTCTGTGGTCACTTATTTTCTGTACCTTGACAGGTTGTGGGTCTTGTATTAATCACCATCAACCACAATAGAAGCTTCCATGACAAAGTTTGGGAGATATATTGATTTATGTGTGCGTATAATTTTAAACCATTAGCTGTTACGGGAGGTCCTCCCACTCCTCCAGCCTATTGCCGCTGAGATACCAGCCCCTTGGGGCGTGGTCTCTCTCCCTTTAAAAAAGCGGCCATTTCCCTCTCCTCTCTCTCTCTTCACTTTCTGCTCCGCTGGTGACTTGACTTCCTTCCTGGTTACGCAGAGGGCTGACAGTGATCTGTAAGTTTTTTCCCCTTTAAATAAATACCACCCTATTAATCATAATTCCAAACTGGTGTGGCATTGTTTATGACTTACGTTTTCAATTAGCGATCAGTTTAATACAATGTCCATTTAGGAGAATAAGAATAGAATTCTCTCTCTTAGGGCTTATGGCCTGTTTAGTAACAATTTTTTGACCAAACAATGGTACCAAGTAAGAGTTTCATCTTACAGAGGACACTTAATCGCAATCAGAAAGTGATTGATTAATCCTATGACATTACTGTCACTGTTGTTCCTATGATCATATCTCAGTAGGCCAGTGGCTTTGTAGCTTGAAGTTTCCTCTGATACCAAAATAATATTTTCAAGAACTATGGCAACTAAGTAATAGAGACAAAGCTTCCAGATCAGGACCTGCATGATGGCTCCGCCTTACATAGTGCAAATCTAGGGCATCTTCAGCTATGTGAGATTATCCAATGGTTTTGGAAAGTAACCTAGAGCATTGGAAATCATGCAGAATGCTTGGAGATCCCACTACTCAAGAGCCTAAAAGAGGCTGCCTATTTCTGGAACTGATATTTTTATTTGTTGTTCTCTGGCATTTAGTAGAATCATTGTTTATGGTCAACGTCATACAGGGTAACTATATTTTAAGACACACAAACACACAAGTTGTACAATGATATGCAAGTTTCCATATGAATTCTTAAAAATTCCTTTAATATATTCATCGCTCCTTATTGAGTGGTAATTCATGTCTTTTTAATAAACTGTTGAAATATACAGTGACCATAGCTTTTAGTAAGTGAGAAAAGGTTTTAAAATAGAATTGTATGCATTCAACTAATTAGAATATACATGATATATTAAGGGATAACAACTTAAAAAGCCTATTGTTGGTTTAAAAACAGACATTTTTCCATGTTTTCTTATAGAATAAATCATAAGAATGCTAACTTTTTTGGTAGGTTTTGGCAGCTTGGCTATATAAGTTCTCGTGAGCTTTATTTCATTTTAACTAGAGTTATTGCTCATTTGTGAACAAGATTTGACTAATCATTTTATGCACTCAATTGATAGTTGTTTCAAAATTCTGACTTGTGCAATTGAAAGCAAAGATTTTGCTTTCTTTTAGTTCTTTAATGAAGTAGCATTATAGCTGCCATGTTCAATGGAAGAGGGATAAATTGAAGGTGGCATAGTAATGTACAGGTTCACATTTCCCTGCTTGTGGAATGTGAATTCAAGTATTTCCTGTGTTTTGCTTTCCCACATTTCAATATGATTTGCAACATCCTGCACAATTACCATGCTGAGAAACTGAATTGATTAAGTAATAAGTTATGTTCAAGAAGTAAAATTCTTGAGTAACATAATTTTCTTAGTTTTAGTTTTACAACTTTATATGAGTGTGTTTGTAGAGGTAGAAAGAGGTCAGAATAAACATTGAGGCTATAGTCTCATATTTGCTAGCACAGCTAGTGAAGAAGATAAAACAGAGATTCCCATATTCATCTAAAGAAATTTGTTTATATTATGCTACAAACACATGAATACGTTAGTAACGCTATGTAAATATATTAATAAAACAACATCAATATACAACTATATGAAAACAGCATGTAAATAATAAGTATATTTTAGATGCTTAAGATATATAAATCAAGAACACTGTATTTTATTTGCTGCACTAGGAGAATTAAATATGGACTTTCAAATTACACATGTTTCTATAAAAACTTGTTCTCCTAACAAATACTTAATGTCAAGCCATTACTGTGTCGCATATACACTGATCTTGCATGAGTTGCCCTCATCACTCTTGTCCCTACCATGAGAGCTAGTCACTTGTTCTCTCTAAAAAGAAAGGTCTTTCTTCCTTTTGACACTGCTCCCTTCTGCTCATCCTTTAGTTCACAGCTAAGATAAAGACATTGCTTGACTCTCAATGTTAAATAATCACTTCTTTTTATAGCATTCTATATCAGGGAGATTTTTCTCCTGGCTTTGTTTTTACAGCGGGCGACACACTGTTTGCTTATTTGTAAGGCTTTCATTATTCATTTCTTCTATAATATAAACTCTAAGAGTGCAGGAACATTATATGTTTCATCTCTGCTGCACTTTGGCATCTCAATGTGGTTTCTTCTGGCAAACAAATACATGATGAATGAGTCAGTAATTCTCTGAAATGCAAACAGAAGACAGACACAAGCTTATCTAGAAAATATAGCATATAAACTATTTGAGATCTTAAATATCAGTTAAACAAATTAGCCATCTTGTATAACAATTTCCACTGTACTGTCATAATAGAATATTCTTTTTATGTGAATTAGAAGTATCATAGTTGTGTATACTGATAAAATAGAAAACGGCATTAAAATGTACCAATTTTTTGTTTCTTGTTCTTTTTTTTGTCATTACTTATTTATTCTGCTCTGTTTTTTTATAGAAAGAGGTGATAGTTGAGGTATCTACAAATGTTACTCTAAAAGTTCAAGGTTCGTGGCTTGTGAGTAGATAATGAGAGAAAATAAGATGTTCTTTATGTCCCTTTCAACATGAAGTTACTGGCAACAAGTAAGGGTCAGTGAGCAAAATGAAGTTAAAGCTGAAGTTGACTATTCCAGTCCTTTCAGAACTCGTGAGTGGGTGGAAAGTTCAGGCAAATGGTTAAGTTAAATTTAGCCTGCAAAGATTTCTTTCTCCTGGGAAAAATAATTGCTTCATTCTATTGCCAAAAGGCAAACCAGCATCAGCTTAATTTGCCCGACTCTGCCATAAACTGCAGATGGAACTATAAAACATAGTTAGAATAAAATTAAACACATCTGTCCTAATCTAAAGAAGGTGAGGCTAGCCAGCCAGGAAACATCAAGGTATTAATACTGTTCAGATTGCAGCGTGCAGAGCCATAGCAGAGTGCCTGCTGACAGTGGAGAGAAAGGGATTGCAATCTGTATTGTCTTGTTTTTCTTTGCTGAGCTGCCTTCCTGTGCTGATTGCCATCGTAGTTTTAAGACCTATCAATCTAGAGAATGACTAAATAGAAAAAAATCATTTATTTGAATTCCAAGGACTTATTAAGTTTTAACTTTGATTTTTTTCTCTCCTTCAAGTAGGCATTTCCTTACATTATTTCGAATTGCAGAGAATCAGAAGTTTTGACAAATATTTACCCAGGACCCTTACTTTCTCTTCAGACTGCCAACACACACCTACACCATCATCTTGACAACTACTAAATGTAGAAAATAGCAAAGTAAGTTGATGGTTTTGGTGAGCAGAAGAAAAAGCAGGTAGCTTTGAGATTGAACTCTATTGTGCCCATGGAGAGACACTGCCCAATCAAATTTTATGGGACAACATGCTTTTTCAGATCCATGGTAAGCTTACAATCCCCTCTTCAGACTTGGGGGATGCCCCATGGACCCAGCCCAATTTGTATACAGCCCAAATTCAGGGCAAAACCACTACTGCCTGTTTGTGCCTGTCCCAAAAGGATTCTGTCAGAGTGGGTTTTGCCCTGGAGCTCCATGCTGTGTTACAGAGGATTTCATTGTTCCTGGCTATTTCTTCATCCTCAGTCCCTTTAGTTCTTCGCATAGGTCTAAGACATGCATTGAAATGAGGGATTCCATGCTCGTGCTCTCTCTCCTTCTGCTCCTGATTTGGACCTTGAGATTTCAGTCCTGTGCTCCAATTTGGGTCTCTGTCTCTGTCTCCTTTCATCGCTTGCTGACTTCCCACAGGACAGGGAACCCTGATTGCTTTTCGGGCTGGGGGGAGACTTAATTGGGGGAGGGGGAGGGAAATGGGAGGCGGTGGCGGGGAAGAGACAGAAATCTTTAATAAATAAATAAATTAATTAAAAAAAAAGAAAATGAGGGATTTCTTTGTTTGCTTTGGTTTTTCATCATCCCATCCTCCATGGGCATTACCTTCATATGTTTGTCGTTTTATGCAAAATGTTTACTTAGGATACTATAAAGAAATGAGCGGTGTGGTGGTCATTGAACTGCCAACATGCTGTCATTATTTCTTAGTAAACTTCTGTAGATTCTTTTCTTTCCTGGTATTAGGTAGAAAGTACAGGGCCTTTCTGAATGCTAGACAAGTGCTCTGCCGTAGAGGCTTTCCTTAGCAGGCTACACTTGTTACACTCTTAACTTCCTTTTTGTATCTGAGTCTTGGAAAACATTACTACAATGAGAATGCTATTATAATTGTGCATGGCAGAAACAGATTCACAGTAGGACCCTAAGGCTCATAGTGGTTAACTTTGGTTGTTACAGTTGTCTTTGTTTTGTGCAAGGCCACAATTTTATGTGCTGGTCAGATTATCCACCTAATACTGAGGAACCTTGTGAATATCCTCAGATTTTGACATAGTAGATTTAACTTGTGTAAACTGTCACAATTGTGGGACCTAACTTTTAGTCTAATACTTCTTATATTTTTTCAGAAAAATGTTTCTTTATCTGCTGAAATATTTACTTATTATCGGAAGGATCTCTCATCTGCCCCTGCGTCCTATTTCAGCCCTAATGACTCACTAACATTTAATAATTAATTGTGTAAGGAAAGCCCTCAAATTCAATACCAGCTTTCTTATTAGAAATATTTATTTGAAATGTTCTAGACATCTGAAATGAAACAGACTTTTTTTTTTCAGATAAAATACTGCCTTTAAAACCAAATACATTTACACCATCTCTTAAGACAGACTACTTGGTCATCCTGTTGTGAACTATAAAAATCAACACACAGATTTCTTGCTTTACTTCAAAACCAATACTTATTTTGTTGCAATGTCATTTGGATTAATTGTATACTGTAGTAATTTTTATCATTTCTATCCCTTAAAATGATGTGCAAATATTAATGTTGTGTGTAAGACACAAAGTAGAGAAAATTTACCAATATGTTGAGGCCTTATGTTTGAGAATGTAGCTAAGAAGTGGGGTACTTGTCTGATATTTTCAAGTTCATAGGCTAGATTCAGGATGTGTGGAAATAACAGGGAAAGTGTAAGGATACAAAACTTAAATCAAAATATATTTATAAAGTTGCTAATATAGTAGATATAAGCTTGATAAATGTAAATTTAAGTTTGATAAGTTAACCATAATTCTAATAAGTTGTTACTCCATCATGTTATATTCAAGTTGTATATTTCAACTAAAAATGTTTACAAGTTTTACCATAGTACAAATTAGTAGGCATGTGCTGACTAATTTTATGACAACTTGACAGAAGCTAGTGTCTTCAGAGATCTAGGAGTCTCGATTGAAGAAATGCCTTCCTAAGATTGGGCTGTAACCAAGTTTGTGGAGCATATTCTTAATTAGTGATTGATGTGGAGGGCTCAGCCCCAGCCCTTTGTTGATGATGCTATCCCTGGGCTGGTGGTCCTGGATTCTATAAGGAAGCAGGAGGAACAAGTCAGTAAGCAGCCATCCTCCCCTCCTTTACTTCTGCATCAAGTCCTGCCTCCAGGTTCCTGCCCTGTTTGAGTTCCGGCCCTGATTGAATTTGATGCTGAACAGTGATTTGGAAGCATAAGCCTCATAAACCTTTCGCTCCCCAAGTTGCTTTAGCCATGATATTTTATTACAATAGTACTAATTCTGACTAAGAAAAGGCAAAAGCAAAATGAAAAAATAATTCAATAATCAAACAACAATAAAGTTCAGAAAATGAACAGCTGAGCTCCTAATTGCTGGATAATCAAACAAAACTACCAACTTTACATATTTTTTAATTCTGTCAATCGACATCAGTACTTGTAGTGTGTGGTATGAGCTACAAAAGAAGGAGATCAGTGTGTGTGTGTGTGTGTGTGTGTGTATACTGCATAGGGCCTTAACTGCTAGAAAGAAGCAGTTCAGAATGAGCTTTTATTGATTTTTGAATTAATATAAATGCAAGCCCAAAGAATATCTCTCTTGCTAAAACTCTCTCCCAGACACTTGTAACATGAATGAGGCCTGCTTGTTGGGGTTTCTGTCCTGCCCGGTACCCCATAGCCGGAAAGCCCCAAAGAAAATCACACAGAGATCTCTATAAATTATAAAGCTGATTGGCCCATTAGCTCAGGCTACTTATTAGCTCTTATAGCTTATATTAATCCATTATTCATATATATATATATACATATATATACACATATACGTATTTGCCATATGGCTTGGTACCTTTTTCAGCTAGAAGGTCACATCTTGCTTCCTCTGTGGTCTGTACAGGACTGGGAGAAATCAACAACCTCCTTCCCAGAATTCTCCTGTTCTCATTGCATCACCTCTACTTCCTGTCTGGTTTTCCTACCTATACTTCCTGACTGGTCAATCAGCATTTATTTAAAACATGATTGACAGAATACAGACAACTCTCCCACACCAGACACTGCTTTATTATTTGTCAATTCATATAAGACTCTGTAAGTATCTTCAGTTTGCCTTGCCCTTATGGATTTTACATAAACAACTTATACTGCCTGGGGAAGGCACACCCTGTTAGGGATAGTGCTGAAAACAAATGAAATTATAAAGGACACTGCAAAATTGCTTTGGTGACTATTCACTCTAAATTCTCTCTGTTCTTGGTAGATATGTTGCTTATCACTTTCCTCTGGAAAACTGGGTTCACACTAGGTGCATCTTCCTTCATGCACATTTATTTTATTTTATTTTATTAGTGATGCAATGAAATAAATTAAATCTTTGGTCTAGATGATGCTAATGATGCTGTTGATTATTCCCTCCATTTTTATTTTCTTCTTTCTCATTTTTTTCACATTGTAGGTGTCATTTTAACTTATAAAGTCTCATTTGAAATGTTCGGATAAATCTACCTCAAGTCTTCTTTGCACAATAATTCATACTTGTCTACCCAGGACTTTACCTAAAGGCTGCCAGCCATTCCTTCCACATTGAATCAGCAGTGCTACCCTACACATGCCAGATTACTCAGGGAAACCTCTCAGGATTTTGTGATGCCCTTTGATATCTTGAGAGGCCCATTTATGCTCCAAATGAATTCTCTGAACTGTTTTCGTGAACATTAAGGCACATAAATGACTTTATGATGGGGTTATATCTTTCTGTCAAAGTTTAAAATTTGTCCAGTTATTAATTTGAGTGCTTAAAATTGAGCAATAGTTTCATTTTCCAGTCATATTCTGGTCCCTCTGTATTTCTTTAAATTTCAATTAAAGGGCTCTGTGCTTGGCATGCCTGTTTCTTGTAGTAGCTTATCACATGCAGATATTAAGAGCCAACTGACATATTAACAGTCTCTATGGAAACCTCATTATTCCATCCAAAATGTTATCACATACGCTTTCTGTCTTACAAGTTACTACAGGAGACAACTTCACCAATTACCATTTTCTAGTCAACACTGGTGGCCATTTCTCTAGCAGATTCTAAGTATTGGGAAATACATCCCAGTACATTAGAGAAAGGAACCAAAACATTACAAAGGAAAATTTATAGGGCTGTAAAGAGATGTATTGAACTAATTAGAAAAAAATAAAACAGTCTAGCCCTGATCTTTAGTGAGTTGGTATACCAAGTAACCTGGTGAGTTCTAATCCTAAGATAAACATGAAAAGTCAAACTCTGACTTTCTGTTCCTCAGGTGACATTTGCAGCCCCAATCCATGTGAAAATGGTGGCATCTGTCTGTCGGGATTGGCTGATGATTCCTTTTCCTGTGAGTGTCCAGAGGGCTTCACAGATCCCAACTGCTCTAGTGTTGTGGAGGTTGGTAAGTGCAAGATTTCAGCATCCCCGTCTTCATCATGATTGTTTTGTGCATGACTCACAGATGTGACTCTTGTGGGCTGAAGAGCCTTTGTAAGATTCTATTGAACTTCCTAGGCTTTAATACTGTCGATTCTATTGTTTTTATTTAGTGTTATAATTATATTTTTATTGATGATATTCTTAAAATACATCATTGTTCCCAGCTTAGTGATTAGTAGTAAAATTAAGCTCCAAATAATAATTTAATAAATTTAATTCCATAAGCCTCTCATATTAATAAAACATATTTGAATGCAAAGAAAGGACACAATTCTAGTGTTGACTTAGGTAAAATCATTAACTTAAATTTAGCAGAACTTTTTAAAAGAACTGATAACGAGTATTAGTACTTTGAAAATCTCCTAAATCACTACTTTTCTTAGAACATGAGCACACATCACCTTTTAGGAATATAAAGAAGATAGCATTCCATGGCAATTCTCAGCAAAACCCTTTCAAAAAAGCCTCATCTTTGTCAAAATTGATCTATGTCACTGATTATTTTCCAAAATCACTTTTTAATCTGTGAAAATTTTATTGCTATATATTGTATAACTTTCATTGTTTCCAAATGGCTCCCCATTAACAACATGTTTATACTTTAATGGCTCCTAGGAGGTTGCCCACACTGCATTGAATGTTGTCCCATCCTGAGCTATGTGGACAGAACAGATTGGAGTATATGGTTTATACAACTTCAAAAAGGAAAGGATAGAAAGTTAGATTGGAGAGAGGTAGGAACAGGTATGGAAGAAATTAAGGAGAAGAATAGGGGTAAAATTGATCAAAATGCATGTAGAAATTTCTCAAGGAATTTAAAAGTATTTTAGAAACCACAATTTGTAAGCTCCTGTACAAATATTTTCTCTGGGTCAAAGCAGCACCATAATCAGGTCTGGACACTTTGTACAAAGTGGTTTATAGTTGTGAAGTACAAAATACAATTAGGTTGAATAAAATTTTGTCAGCCACCATTATTGCTGGAAAACTAGACACTTCAATAGCTATTGGTAATTAATTTGGAAAACAACAATTAATAGCATTTGTAACCAGGGATGAGTTTGTCTTACCTATCCTTGTATCTGATGCTTCTGATATAGGCTGAGTTTAGGAAGAGCCCCATAACTGCTAGCTGAACAATAAAAGGAATCTGTAAATGAAATTATTAATTTTCTATGTTCATATTCCAGTTGTGAACATTAATGTGCTTCTTAGGTTTTTATACTACACTAGCAAGATTGAATCCGAATAACAATTGGCTTATATTATTCTTAAAGCACTTAGCCAGCTTAATTCATATCAAAGATAATTGTCTTTAAAGGTTTTTATTAAATCAGCAATATTTTATGGAGCTTGACATTATTCCATAGAAATCAAGTTGGTAATCACTTTGACATCATCTACACATATATAAAAGTAGCATTTTAGAGTTCGATATGATAATCATATATTCAGAAGTCTATGTTACCAAAGAAAACTAGACCTGTAAGTACTTCTACCAGAAATGTTGAAATTTAGAATGAAAATTTAGTGTCATTATTTTAATTCCACCAATATCAAATTCATAGTTTCTTTGTACTATAAAATGTTTTGTCTGCATCATTTAACTTCAAATTATAAACCAGAGACAAAGTGATAATTAATGTCCCACTTTTAATAATTAATTAATCATCCATCATTTCATTGGAAGAGTGTTTTAAGAAAGCTGTCATACTGTGTATTATAGTTAGTTCAGTGACACTTAAGGAATTGGATGCTTATACACTTACATTTTCTTTTTTTTTTTTCAGTCTTTAGGATTCTGTTTATTATTTAACTTTTTTTATCTTTCTTTTATTGAGAAAATGAGAAAAAAAAACAAGTTTCCACCTCCTCCCAGCCTCCCATTTCCCTCCCCCTCCTACACTTACATTTTCATCAGGTTTATCATTATGCTATTAAATCCCTTATAAAATTAGCTATTTGGTAGTTAAACTACATTATTTTAACTTTATTTGTTATAATATGTTTCATTCAACCTCTCCCTTCACTAAGATATATTTAACAGTTCTTGGAAAAGATAGAACTTTTTTTCCCACCCCACAATGAAGCATACCATTGGTGTAGGAGGGTCTTCTTTCTATGTGTTGATTTCATTGGTTGAATAAAGAAACTCCCTAGGCCTTTTGATAGGGCAGCCCTTAGATAGGTGTAGTAGACAGAAAAGAATGCTGGGAGGAAGATGGCAATGTGGCAGAGGCCATGGCTCTCTTCTCTGAGACAGACGCTGGTTAGATTCATGCCAATAAGCCACTGTCAAGTGGCAATACATACTAATATAAATGGGTTAATTAAGATGTGAGAGTTAGCCAGTAAGGGGCTAGAGCTAATGGGCCAGACATCAATTTAATTAATACAGATCTCGGTGTGTTATTTCAGGTATAAGGTTCACGGGCTGGACGGAACAAGGGGCCATATACCTTTTACCATATACCATAGATATTATGTCAATTCCCTTTTATGTATAAAGCTTTAACATCAAAACAATGGAAAATTTACTGTAATACTTAAATGTAAAAGGTTAAAATGCTCTTTGTGTGTTAAGGAACATTGATGTTTTATAAAATAATATGATTATGTATATGTGTGTATACACATATGTGTGTGTGTAGCATAGACACATGCTGGAAGTGGGGGTTACAGGAAGACTCTGGTGTCCTTTTCTACTGCTTTCTAGCTCATCATCTTGTGTCAGGGTAGGAATTAGGTGACTCTGTGGGTTTTCAGGTAGACTGGCTAGTAGCAAGCCTTGGCAACCCTTCTGTCTTTTCCATCAAATGCATCTCTGGGGTTACAGGCTCATGTGGAAACACCTGATTTCTTATGTGGGTACTTGGGATCCATGTAGCGGACTTGATGCTTACACAGCCAGCTTTTCACACCAGACTTTTAAAATTATTCATTAATTTATATTTATTTCATTAAAATATTTAGAATTTAGGAGAAAATAATAATTTCCCACTTAGGTACTTTCATAGAACAAACATATTATTTTTGTTTCAACAACCTCTTTCTCAAGCCTGTATTTATCAAGCATATATTAATGTAATATTGAACATTTACTGATTAAAAATACTAACTAGCAGTGTTTTTAAAGTTTATTTACTTCAGTATTTACTCTTTTCTTAAAACGTAAGGACCAAATATTTGAAGCATTTTCTTTTTAACATTGCTCACTCTGACTTTTCAGTTGATAACTACCTGAGACATTTTGTAGTCATTGTTTCTCCATATTAGGTAGCAACAGAGACAAATCATAAAGAATTGTGAGATTTTATATATAAAATATTGAAAATAAAAAATGAATATTTTTAGGTAATAACAACATAGAGCTATGATATTTTTACTTATACATTAAGTTTTATTTAGTTATATATAGTATTTTCACATTATTATACAATGATATACATTTTATAATCATTTGATTATTTAAATGTATTTTTATTTCACAAGAAAAGAAAATGAACTTACTCATAATTGTCTACAAAATATTATAAAAATCTCATAAGTTTTCAATCCTATGCAAAGAATTATGGACAAAGGAGAAAAGCTAGGAGCAAGAGACCTGGGAAGATCATAGCAACTGGTTGTCAATTGCTAAATGAAAAACACTGGAAACATATATAAAAATAGTATTTTACAGACCAAATAGATTATATTTAGAAACATTTATACAATGTTTATATATATACATAATATACATGTTTATATACATAAAATAACAATTAATTAAAAAAGCCATGAAATTGAAGGAGGAGTGCATATATGACAGGGTTTGGAGGGAAGAAAGGTAAGAAAGAAAGGGACAAACATCATACTTATAATATCCAAAATTTAAAAATTGTGTTTTAGTAGTATGTTTAAAATTACATTTGTCTCAGTGATTTATCTGTCAGTCAGGGGTAATTTCATATACATATATATATATATAAAAATTCCATCATGATTTTACTTCACACCTTAATAATTTGTCATAGCTTCATTTAAAGTTCTCCATGCTATGCAATTCAAATGACTTTCTCATCCAATTTTTGGATTTTCTTTTTCCCGCACAAAACACTTAGTGTCAAATAAGCTTGAAGCACTGTACCACGTTTGCTTTCAATCCTCATATCACTTGCATTCCTGACACAAATCTTAGAGGTTAAGACAGTTAAGTCTCCCAGGTTGTGTAATTCATTCATCAGGTAACATATTTACTTTGAATTTTTCTTTAATAAACTTTCTCTCTCTCTCTCTCTCTCTCTCTCTCTCTCTCTATATATATATATATATATATATATATATATATACATACATATACACACACACATATATATGTGTGTGTAAAATATATATATTACTTACATATTAAATTTTATTTAGTTATATATAGTATTTTCACATTATTATGCAATGATATACATTTTATAATCATTTAATTATTTAAATGTATTTTTATTTCACAAGAAAAGAAAATGAACTTACTCATAAGCTCTTTCACCCTCTTTTGCTATCTTGCTCTCTCATTCTCTTCACACACTTAAAATCCCACATTCATATCTGTTCAACCTCTTCAAATTCCTAAGATTTATTTCTGATTCCTTGTAGAAAGCAATAAGAAACTTTCTCTTGCAGCAAATTAAAGCAAAACTTGCCGCATCATATCCTTGAATTTGAAAACATCACCCACCAAATGCACTAATTTTGCACAGATGTGCTCTGGATGCTGACTATCTCTCCAGGCATTTGTAGACAGAACTCCACAGTTCTCATCTGGATCATATTCCTATACAGCGATGTGGAGCTGTTCATACAGACCTTACATAAATAAAATGTCTGTTGATAGTGAATAGCTTAGAGTTTATCAATGGAAATATCAGCAATTTTTAAAATATCTATTTTATGTAGCACAATGCTGTGTTTCCTATTGGAGCGAGTAATTTTTTAAAAATCAAATATTATTAATAGTAACAAATATAAGTACAACCACATAGTATGTTGATGAAATGAAAAGGAACAAAAACAAATGATTTTTTTATTGGTAAAAGGAAAATAAAAAAAAAAACAAATTTCCACCTCCTCCCAGCCTCCCATTTCCCTCCCCCTCCTCCCACTCTTCTCCCCCTCCCCCTACTCCTCTCCCCCTCCCTCTCCAGTCCAAAGAGCAGTCAGGGTTCCCTGCCCTGTGGTGAGTCCTAGGTCCTCCCCCCTCCGTCCATATCTAGGAAGGTGAACATCCAAACTGACTAGGCTCCCACCAAGCCAACACATTAAGAAGGATCAAAACCCTGTGCCATTGTCCTTGGCGTCTCATCAGCCCTCATTGTTCGCCAGGAAGGAGGGGGGGACTTCGGGAAACAAGAGGATTGGGATAAAGGTAGGTTGGATAGGGGAGCACGGAACCACAATTCTTAGTTAAGGGAGCCACTTTAGGGTGGGCAAGAGACTTGACCCTAGAGGGGCTCCCAGGTGCCCAAGCTGAGGTCCCCAGTTAGTTCCTTGGGCAGCTGAGGATAGGGAACCTGAAATGACCCTATCCTAGAGCAATACTGACAAATATCTTGCATATCATCATAGAACCTTCATCTGGTGATGGATGGAGATAGAGACAGAGACCCACACTGGAGCACTGGACTGAGCTCCCAAGGTCCCAATGAGGAGCAGAAGGAGGGAGAACATGAGCAAAGAAGTCGGGACCACGAGGGGTGCACCCACCCACTGAGACAGTGGAGCTGATCTACTGGGAGCTCACCAAGGCCAGCTGGACTGTTACCGAAAAAGCATGGGATAAAACTGGAATCTCTGAACATGAAAAACAAATGATTTTAAGAAAATTTATAATCTTGGCTAGTGCTGTAGTTCAGATCAATTAATTTTTACTTCATGCGAGATCAGTATTACAACCCCAGAACTCAATCAACCTGTCAGTCAGTCAGTTAGTCAGTCTTAATATCCCTTCATCAATAATCAAATAACTATAAAGTCATTTACTTAATGATAAAGGTGAACATTATACTCACAGGGATTGCTATAAATTGAGGAAGAAGAGATGAAATAGATGATGAAAACTATGGACAGCTAGGTAATAAATAAGAATACTGGTCTAAATACATGAAATTATGAATAAGTTCCCTGCTACATGTGCATGTCAGAGAATTCATGCATGAATGAAAAACATAACATTTACAAATAACTATAAGTCTAACGTAGAAAATAAGGAACTAAACTTACTCCAGATTAAAGACACTATATGTGTTAGTTAGGGGATAAGAAAAGTCACTAACAAATCTGTTTTTCCTACCAAAAACAACAGAGATGATTAACATGTAGTAAAGATGATGTTGCTGGGCTATGGGAGGAGATGGAACAGATTGACCATGATATAGGTTATCAGGCACACTTGGTGTCATTGAGTGGGAAGACAATGCCCAGCAGATTGAGGGGCAGCACTGGGAGTTTAGAGGATACAGCGAACAATTCATACAGCTGAAACAAAAAGACTTTTCTTCTCCTTGTATTTTTTTAAAAAATATATATTTTTTATTTGTTTTTATTAATGGAGTATAAATGGGTGTATGGGATGGTTGCATGTGTGTGTAGGTACCAGTTAGTCCAAAAGAGGGCATTGTTTACATCACCTATTACTGGAAATTATAGACAAGTGCAAACTGCCCAACATGTGTGCTGAGAATTTAATTCTGGTCTTCTGGAAAAGCCATAAGTGTTCTTTCTCACGAGACTACAATTTTGTGAGATACTAAAGTTGAGTACAAATAGATATACAGGCAAACAGTAAATTCAGCATTCCAGGAATTGAATTAGAAGAATTTGCTAGACATATTTCAAGATGTCAAGCACATATTTGGAAGTTATAATTGTGTATATGGTTATTAAAATATGGGCAGAATGGAGCAACTGTTCTTAAGAATTAGTAGTATATTTTCAATTACTAAGGAAAATATTCCTCAGTGTATTATTTATTACTCATCAAATTTATTATTCATCAAATATTTGAGTGTCTACTATGTGCACAGAGCACATGGCAGCATAAACATAGACTTTGTCTTTAAAGATCTAAGGGATTGGGCAGTGATGTTTGAAAGATCAAGAAGTTAGATTTTTTTTTAGTTTTATCGTATTTATTTATTTATTTATTTATTTATTTATTTATTTATTTATTCATTAAAGGTTTCTGTCTCTTCCCCGCCACCGCCTCCCATTTACCTCAACCTCACCCAATCAAGTCCCCCTCCCTCGTCAGCTCAAAGAGCATCAGTGTTCCCTGCCCTGTGGGAAGTCCAAGGACCACCCACCTCCATCCAGGTCTAATAAATTGAGCATCCAAACTGCCTAGGCTCCCACAAAACCAGTACGTGCAGTAGGTTCAAAAACCCATTGCCATTGTTCTTGGTTTCTCAGTAGACCTCATTGTCTGCTATGTTCAGCGAGTCAGGTTTTATCCCAGGCTTTTTCAGACCCAGGCCAGCTGGCCTTGGTGAGTTCCCAATAGAACATCCCCATTGTCTCAGTGTGTGGGTGCACCCCTCGTGGTCCTGAGTTCCTTGCTCGTGCTTCGTCTCCTTCTGCTCCTGATTTGGACCTTGAGATTTCTGTCCGGTGCTCCAATGTGGGTCTCTGTCTCTGTCTCCTTTCATCGCCTGATGAAGGTTAATATTCAGGAGGATGCCTATATGTTTTTATTTGGGTTCTCCTTATTTAGCTTCTCTAGGATCTTTAATTATAGGCTCAATGTCCTTTATTTATGGCTAGAAACCAAATATGAGTGAGTACATCCCATGTTCCTCTTTTTGGGTCTGGCTTACCTCACTCAGAATAGTGTTTTCTATTTCCATCCATTTGTATGCAAAATTCAAGAAGTCCTTGTTTTTTACTGCTGAGTAGTACTCTAATATGTATATATTCTACACTTTCTTCATCCATTCTTCCATTGAAGCGCATCTAGGTTGTTTCCAGGTTCTGGCTATTACAAACAATGCTGCTATGAACATAGTAGAGCATATACTTTTGTTATATGATAAGGCCTCTCTTGGGTATATTCCCAAGAGTGGTATTGCTGGGTCCATGGGTAGGTTGATCCCGAATTTCCTGAGAAACCACCACACTGCTTTCCAAAGTGGTTGCACAAGTTTGCATTCCCACCAGCAATGGATGAGTGTACTGCTTTCTCCACAACCTCTCCAGCAAAGGCTATCATTGGTGTTTTTATTTTAGCCATTCTGACAAGTGTAAGATGGTATCTTAAAGTTGTCTTGATTTGCATTTCCCTGATCATTAAGGAAGATGAACATGACCTTAAGTGTCTCTTGGCCATTTGAAGTTCTTCTGTTGAGAATTCTCTGTTCAGCTCAGTGTCCCATTTTATAATTGGGTTGATTAGTCTATTACGGTCTAGTTTCTTGAGTTCTTTATATATTTTGGAGATCAGACCTTTGTCAGTTGCGGGGTTGGTGAAGATCTTCTCCCAGTAAGTGGGTTGCTTTTTTGTCTTAGTGACAGTGTCCTTTGCTTTACAGAAGCTTCTCAGTCTCAGGAGGTCCCATTTATTCAATGAGTCACGTAATGTCTGTGCTGCTGGGGTTATACATAGGAAGCGATCTCCTGTGCCCATGTGTTGTAGAGTACTTCCCACTTTCTCTTTTATTAGGTTCAGTGTGTTCGGACCGATATTGAGGTCTTTTATCCATTTGGACTTGAGTTTTGTGCATGGTGATAGATATGGATCTATTTTCATTCTTCTGCAGATTGACATCCAGTTTTGCCAGCATAATTTGTTGAAGACGCTCTCTTTTTTTCCATTGTATACTTTTAGCTCCTTTATCAAAATCAGGTGTTCATAGGTTTGTGGGTTAAAGTCAGGGTCTTCTATTCGAATCCATTGGTCGACTTCTCTGTTTTTATGCCAATACCAAGCTGTTTTCAATACTTTAGCTCTGTAATAGTGTTTGAAGTCAGGGATGGTAATGCCTCCAGACGATCCTTTATTGTATAAGATTGTTTTTGCTATCCAGGGTTTTTTGTTTTTCCATATAAAGTTGATTATTGTCTTCTCCAGATATGTGAAGAATTTTGATGGGATTTTGATAAGGATTGCATTGAATCTATAGATTGCTTTTGGTAGAATTGCCATTTTTACTATGTTGATCCTCCCAATCCAAGAGCAATGGAGATAAAACCAAGAGAAGTTCTGAGATAAAGAACCAAGATAAATAGAAATATGGAGATAGAATTCTAGAAGACAGTAGAATTTGAACACAAGGATAATTTTCCTTTAAGATGAATATGCCATTACAATATAGAAATACTTTTAACCTAATCTTATGGCTTACTATAAGCTACTAGGCATCTTAAGGTGATAATATTGAGCACAAATTTAACTCATATCAGGCTTGGAATTTGGTAGTACTATGTGATCTAGCAGTCTTTTGGGGAAAAGGAGAATATTACAGAAATGGGTTTAATGGGGCAGTTCATAGGAAGACATCGTGACACTGGTTCTGCCTCTGCATCTTCACAGGCTGGTTGATATCTAGTCAGGCTCCTCATTTCCAGCACATAGGGGAAAAGACCCAATGGCATGTGATTCACTTCTACCATACTCTCTTCTTTGTCTCATCCCAGCCAAACCTATTTTCATTTTGCAATTGGTATTATTTTTCTAGAATAGATTAATATTCTATTTAATTTCTGGCACTCCAAGCTCATTAATTCTAATCTGTCCCATTGTTCCTACATCATTACAAAACAAAAGGCTGTTTATCCCAGAAACATGAAGACACATTGGAAAAGAAGCTGCAAGCTGAGTGTGCATTTGACTGTCCTGTGATAACCATATTCACACTTATCTCTTAAAAAAATGATTGGTTCTAGAATATGAAGCTGTGTCCCCATCAGACACTGTCTGAGATGGTTCTGGTGAGTGGCTGTGCAATGCCAGAATGATGACAAACTTTAAATAGTCCTAAGAGGTTTGAGGCTATTTTCATATTTCCAAATTTTAATTACCAAATGAATATTTTTTATATTTTATTAAAATGTTTATCATAAATAATATTATAAATGCTTAACAGATTCTCCCATTAATATTACTTTTGTACCAAGAAAAGGTAACACATATTTTAGTCCATCTTATATGAAATTATTATAAAGAAAGCTAACTATTCTGTATGCTCTAAAATAGTTTCTCCCAGAGCTGATTGCTTTGTGAGATGACTGCAGAGGTCTCCCAGTCAACGAGAGCTCAAGAGATTATCTTTATAGTTATATTTACTTACTTTTCTAAACCAATAAATGTATGTAAACAAATAGAACTGCTTGGCTAGATGTCAAATACCTTACGTTTCTTTTCCAGCAAGTTTGACTTTACTTGGTTTTGAATTTTTGAATTTACTTGAAAAAACAGATATATCAGGGGGCAAAAAGTTTCAGGCTCCAGACCATGTTACTTATACACCCTCACAAAAACCTTTTAATCCATATAAAAATCAGAGTGGCTACATTCTATTTTTCACGTGAATGAATACAAGCAAAAAAACAGCATGTTTTCCATATTCTTTACATGCTTCAACATTTTACGTATTTCAGGTGAAAACAAGTTGTCCCCAAAATACAAATATATTCGTGCCCAAGCAACTCATTATAGAGCAAACAAGGTATTTTTTTCAGCTAGTTCTTTTGCTGGAATGCAAAATTTTGAAGTTATAAAGAAAGAACCAATCATTTTATTATTTGTCTCAAAAGATAATGGTATAAGATATCCTATTAGAATCATAAATCTAAACTTGTATATAAAAATAATCAGTCAGCTCTACTTTAAAACTTTAAGGTACATAACAACTCATCAACAATTTTGTTTTTAAAATTCGGGAATTGAGGTAGAAACAATTACAGGAAATTAATCATAACCCTTGGTCACCAACTCATTCTGGCAAGAAAGGCACATCAGCTAACAATTGGGCTGCTTGTTCTTTTTTATGGTTTTTATTGAGTTATACATTTTTTTCTGCTCCCCCTTCCTTCCCCTCCCCTTATACCCTTTTTCATAATATCCATGCTCCCAATTTATACATGAGATCTTGTCTTTTTTTTCCTGCCTGTGTCGATCCATGTATGTATCTCTGATGGTCCTCTTTGTTGTTAGGTCCCCTAGGGTTGTGAAATGTAGGCTGGTTTTTCTTTGCTTTATGTCAAAATTCAGCCTGCCAGCAAAAGAACTGGATTTAAAAAAAAATACCTTGTTTGCTCTACACGTTTCTTGGACATGAATGTATGTGTATTTTGGGGACAACTTGTTTTCACCGGTAATATATAAAATGTCTAAAAACCACTTATGAGTGAGTACATATTATATTTGCGTCCTGGGTCTGGGTTACCTCACCAAATATGTTTTTTTAAAGATCTATTCATTTGTGTGCAAATATCAAGATGTCATTTTTTTTACCACTGAGTAATACTCCGTTGTGTATATGTACCATATTTTTCTTTATCCATTCTTCAGTTGAGGGGCATTTAGGTCGTTTCCAGGTTCTGGCTATTATGAATAATGCTACTATGAACATACTTGAGCACATGTTCTCGTGGTATGATTGAGCATCCTTTTGGTCTATACCCAAAAGTAGTATTGCTGGGTCTTGAGGTAGATCATTACCTAATTTTCTGAGAAATTACCATACTGATTTCCAAAGTGGCTGGACAAGTTTGCCCTCCCAACTGCCATGAAAGAGTGTTCCCCTTATCTCTCATTCTCTCCAGCATAAGCTGTCATCAGTGTTTTTGATCTTGGCCATTCTGATAGGTATCAGATGGAATCTCAGTGTTGTTTTGATTTCCACTTCTCTGATGGCTACGGATGTTGAGCATTTCATTAAGAGTTTTTCATTCATTTGATATTCATCTGTTAAAAGGTCTCTGTTTAGGCCTATACCCATTTTTTTGATTATTTGTTCTTTTGATATCAAGTTTCTTGATTTATTTGTATATTTTGGAGATCAATTTTCTGTATGTGTGGGGCTGGTGAAGATTTTTTCCCATTCTGAAGGTTTCTGTTTTTTCTTGTTGGCTATGTCCTTTGCTTTACAGAAAATTTTCAGTTTCAGAAGGTCCCATTTATTAATTGTTGCTCTCAGTGTCTGTGCTACTGGGGTTATATTTAAGAGGTGGTTTCGTGTGACAATGTTGTACATCCCACTTTCTGTTTTATGAGGTTCAGTATGGTTGGTTTTATGTTGAAGTCTTTGATCCATTTGAACTTGAATTTTGTATATGGGAATAGATATGGATCTTCTTGCATTCTTCTACATGTTGGTGTCCAGTTATACCAAACCAATTATTTTTTCCATTTTATATTTTTAGGTTCTTTGTCAAAATTCAGGTGTTTGTAAGTGTGTAGATTGATATCTGGATCTTAAATTTGATTCCATTGCTCCTTCTGTCTGTTTTTATACCACCAACAGGTTGTTTTCATTACTGTAACACTGTACTAGAGTTTGAAGTCAGGGACTGTGATACATCTAGAAGTTCATTTTTTAATCCTTGTTAGCAGTACTACAAAAAAAGTAGTTTTACTTTATGCATCAAATAATGTTTATAGCGTACCTATAAACTTATTAGCTTTTTAGTTTAATGCTTTTAATTAATTATTAATCATTATGGTTATAATGTTAGTTTGCAGATAGAAAGATCTAGCAATTTTATATTAGCTTGTGAAAAAATCAAAATAGGAAATCAACACACCTTATTATTATTGAGTACAGAAAACAGTTGTTCTCCAGTTGGGAAAAAAAGGACCCATTTATTGTTAAAGCTTTCACTTATAGCAGAATATAATATAAATATTTTTATTATATAATATATAAACATATTAAGAATTTTATTTAGTATTTACCATTTAGACAACTGTTTTGCTGTGAGATATTTTTTTATTAGTAGAAGATGGATACTTTGCATGTGTGATGACAATGGATATGTCATTAACAGATAATAACAAACATTTATAGATTTTAATAATGTGTACATATTATAGCTTTGTAACATAAGGAGTGGATGTTAAATATTTACAATTATTGATCAATGAATTTTTCATGCATATGTTTATGGTTTGGGTGCGTTTGTTGTGTGTGTGTGTGTTGTGTGTGTGTGTGTGTGTGTGTGTGAGAGAGAGAGAGAGAGAGAGAGAGAGAGAGAGAGAGAGAGAGAGAGAGAGAGAGAGAGAGAGAGAATGTGGGCATGTACCAGTCACAGCACACAGGCAGATTACAGAGTGACAGAGGACAGCTTTTAGAAGTTGGCTTTTTCCTTCCACCTTGGTTTTTGAATCAGACCCAGGTTGTGATACTTTATATGCTAATGCATCTTCCTGTCACTGAATGAGTTGTCATGTCTCTGACATCTTACTCTAACATACTCACCTTGTTGTGAGCCACAGACACTAGATCCATTTTTGTAGATGGGATTTCAAAGATGGTTCATCTGATCTCTTCTGGGTTTGCTGTCTTCAATATCAACAGTACTGAAGTGCCCAAGAATAATAAGAGCAAATCTAAATAATGAGGACTTTTCACATATCCTGTGCCAAAGACTGCATTTGAAAGCTTATTTTTTTTTTGAAAATTGATGTCTTTGAGCTGTACATTTTTCCCTGCTTCCCTCCCTGTCTCTCCTATCTCCTTCAACCCTCTCACGTGGTTTCCATGCTTCCAGTTTACTCAGGAGATCTTGTCTTTTACTCCTTCCCACGACATCCAGAAGTAGCCATACTGACATCCAAAGTGGCTGTACCACCAGCAATGCAGGCTCCCACCAGCAATGCAGGAGTGTTCCCTTTACCCCACAACCTCTCCAGTAAAATTGTCGTTTATTTTTTGAGCTATCCATTTTTGTTGCAAAGGTGTGTGTGGAGTACAGAAGAGGGTATTGAGGCTAGTTTATTACCTTTCTTATAATTGCATGTTTAAAATTTGATTTGTCAATAAAAACATTGATAAATATATGCAAAGGTTTGTAGTTACTGTAGTTATTAGATTATAAAATCTAGTAAAATTATTCCTATGAAATTTCTCTACTATTACTTATAAACTTAAAATTTGCATTATACATGTGTGTATATTTGTCTGGGGTATGTATGCTGTACTCACTATGTGAGTTGGTGCACATTGGGACAGAAGAGGACTTCAGGTCCCCCAATCTGAACTTATAGGCATCTGTGTAATACTCAGTGAGGGCTCTGGGTAATGGATTTAAGTCCTCTGCAATAGCAGTCAAGTGCTTTTAAACCACTGAGAAATTTCTCCATACACTGATTATTTTTCTTACAAAGAGAGAAAATATATAAACAGTTTAAAATGGAAAAAGGTGTATTATTTTATTTCAGGATAATATAATGAAACCTAAAGTTCCAATGTAAAATTAAAGTGTTCATTTATTCTAATTAATATTATTAGGAATTTAATGAAATGCACAGTTTTATACATTTATGAAAAGGAAAAGTACTATTTTAAAGTAATAAGTCTCGTTGTTATGGCTAATACCTGTGACCCAAGTACTCTTGAGCCTAAAGCAGAAGCTGCACTCAGAGCTAGTCTAGGCAACACAGCAAGGCAGCATCATTTTAAAACTGCAATCACAGGCGCTGTGATAATATTCATCTTTAGAAAATGTATCTTTTCCCACTTGAACACTTTCATAAATATGCCTTATAGAAGACTTACAGTGGGTTTTAAAACATTTAAGATATGCTCAGCACTCCTGAAAGTCTCACATCTTATTGTGCGTGTTTCCTTTGCTATTGAATTTTAATATGAATACATGCCTCTTTTCTTGGAAATTGTATCTTCTGTTTGCTTTCTTTATAGTGAGTTAACTGTACACTGAGCTATAGTATTCCAATTATAACAAATCATTTTTGAATTTAAATTTGAAGCAATAAAGACAAAGTCTTAAAACGCTATCATTAGTGAAATTGACATGTTTTTAAATGGACAAAATGTTCTTCTTATACTCTTATAAGGAATAGAAAACTAGAATTTCCTTTAGGTTTAGTTGTTCAATGGTATTTGCAGAAAAAGCAACAGTAGAGATTGCTCAGTTCTTAAGCACAATGACATTGTATTTGAAACCCTGCAGCCAAGCATGGTGACACATACTTATAATCCCAGAAATTGGGATACAGCTGTAGTAGGATGTCCAGTTCATAGCTAGCCTAGGCAATACAACAAAACCCTGTATCACAAAAGGAAAAACAATATCTAATACCATAAGAATTATGTAAAAAAGACTGAAAATCTAATTATGGTATCCTTCAATTGAAACAAATTTCAGTGGATTTAGGTCCACTTAATGATAGTTCTATTTGGAATTGTTTATTTCCATAGTAGAAACAAAAAAAGTGTGTATTTGTTGATTTTTCTAAAAACACATTGTTACTAAGCATAATTAAATAACATAAGAAAATTCTGTCCCCTTTGTTTCATTTAAACCTTGATTATTATAATCATATATAAATTATCTAAAAGGGACAAAATTAGCTGAGATAGATATTAATTCCAGTAAGTTTGAGTAAGACTATAAAGAAGAGATCAGTCCCCAAAATTAGGAGAAGTATGTGAAGAAATTGACATTTGATCAAATAAATCTTTTTGTAGCTTTGGAGCCTGTCCTAGAACGAGCTCTTGTAAATCTCGAACTCACAGAGATCCTTCTGCCTCTATCTCCTGAGTACTGGGATTAAAGGCATGCGTCACCATGGCCCAGCCTAATCAAAAAAAAAAAAAAATCTTAGTGATGTTCTAGAGCACCTTTGTTACAGATTAGCTGAGGTGGACTAGGAAGACCAAATGATGGCAGAAATGATAAAATCATTAACATCACCTGGCTGGCAAGAACAGAAGATTGACTCATGACAGAGCATTGGTTTACTCCCTTTCTGCACATCAGTATTGACACAAAGGTAGAAAGAGGAAGAACATCAGTGTTAGTATCCTCACTGAAACAGGACATGTTTAAGATGCTGACATGACATCTCAAAGCATATGGCTTCAATAGATCCAGTTCTCCTCTAATCTATGCTGCTTTCCATGTGCTGACAGTCTTGCGCTGATTATGTAATGCCCGATAAAGATAAGGCTTCAGCAGTTCCCACTATTTTCTTGCTTGAAGTTCTCTCATTCTGAGACTTTTTCTCATGGCGGGGGACAATGGAAAAGGACTAAGGCTAGGAAATTTGGGTAGGATCTGACTAGATGGTCACCAGCTTCCTCTCGTGCAGAATATAAAACTGTTGTTCTATAGAAGGGAACATCTTTCTGCATTTCTGTCATGCCTTGCCATGCTGGCCATGCAAGGACAAAGTCATCTGAGGTAATCATGTTGTTGCTTATGAATTCTAGCTTTCCGACTTCTCTCCTTGGGACAGTTAGGGGTGGTAAATGAATATCATGGAGGCAACAGGGCTCTAGATCTATCTAGTGGCCCTGGATATCCAGGGAGGGTAACATCGTGTAGAGCACATGTATTGTTGGGCTCTGTGAAGGTCAGAGGTGCCTTTTGTCTAACCTGGAGCATTGAGTCTTAGGAGTTTTGGTGAGCTGTCCTCTGCCTGACTTTTTGTTGTCCTCCATTCCTGATTTAAAAGTTTCAATAAACTGTAAGTCGTGCATGCCAAAAAAAAAGGAAAGAAATATTTTTACAGATAAAGATCATGATAAAAAAAAAAGCGAGAAAACTTTAGAAACTGCTCCACCATTGTCCACAAAACTGGTTGACACCAAACAGGAACGAGCAGCATGTTATTTGCTTTGAGAATTATGTAAGCAAAGTTATTGAAATAAAGATGAAGGCATCAGTGCTCTGTTGAGGAACTGGAAGGAGAAGGCAATATTTGTGAATGTTTGTTTAGTCCCATTCCCTGAGGAAAAGAAAGAGGTGACATTTCCAGATAACCTTTTTACTCTTTAAAAATGGATTGTTTTCTATATATAATACTTTGAGAACATATATATATATATATATATATATATATATATATATATATATATATATATATATATATATAGTGTGCAGGAAGCTGCTGCAGCCCATGTTCCTTAGTGCACGTTGACCTTGCATAACCTTGAAATGGCTCTCCTTATCAAGCTGGGCATATTCAACAGCTTTCCATCTTGTTTTTTGAAAATATAAAATTTATTAAACTGAAATAGACAACAATTCATATTTATTATCTTGATTTCCATCACAGCATATATAAAATCAAATGGAAAGGATAAAACTTTATTTCCTCAGAAAATTATGGAATCATGATAAGCATATCTATTTACTGATATACTATCGATGGAAAATATGGCAAATTTCAAATAAGTGTCTGTGCCTTTTTTATTTAGCATGTTGATATAGACACATGAGGAATTTACCTTATTACAGTTTCACAGCAAAATCAGGGCTGCAGTATTTCATCTCCACAATAGAGAGCCATTGGGCACAGTGTGCCCATCTGCAGGAGAGCTGAAAATTTTCTAAGGACACATCTATATGTAAATTTCCTTTTTTCCACCAGTGTCTCAAGTGTCCAGGACAAAAGACAAACTTGATATGCTACACAACATCTTCTGTTTCAAAGGTCTCATTAATTATTCACCCATAGATATTAACAGTGTTACTCACTGAAATGATTTCTTGATTATATACTGCAAGGATAGATTCACTGCACACAGCCAAACAGGCATGGTGGCAATGTCTTCAAGTAAGAAACACTGAAAGGCATAAGCCAGAAATATTTCATGTGGTTAACTGATAGCCTAATGTCAAAGGTATATTTTATCCATTAACATTGCCTCATTTTATACTATACTAATACCACATGTATACGAAACATATTTATATGTCAGAACCTATAAATCAGACGGTGATCTAATACCAATCTCAGAGTTAAATGAGGAGTAAGTTTGTGATGAATGCAATGACTAGACTAAAGTAATATACTCTTCTTCAAGGGCAGAATGGTTATTACATAGGTTACCCCAGACTTTCTCTACAATATAGTGTTCATGTTCCAGTTACACATATGAGGATATATAGAAACAATGGTTGAACCTGAGTCAAAATATATTACATATAAGGATAACATTTGGCATTTGCTGGAGAGGTTTCATGAAATTCTGAGGTATGTAGCTAACTGAAAGAATTGGTTCTAAAAAGAAATGCAGCCTGGTATTGTGGTTAAGAAGCAGAAGTGAGCTAGGCTGTATTCAAATATTGCCTCTTCTGTTTGTAATCTGTTCTAAGTATTTGAAGTAGGACAGCCATGAATAGAATATACTTAAAAATTGTAAATGTACTAAGCATGTCCAAACATTGTCTAAAGAATGGCATTTCCTAAATAATGAACATGACAGATGTTCACATTGCACAGTGTTAATATGTGTCATGTAAAGGTGTTGTGGTATAGGGAAGAGTATGCCTACGTAATAATCAAATGCTTTTTCATTTTCTATAAGGGACTGAAGTATACACAGTTTTGTTCTCTCAGAGTTTTTAAAACCAATAGGTCTTAAATGAGTCTTAAATGAGTACATGGGTCTTAAATGGGTGCATGGGTTTTAAACGAGTCTTAAATGGGTACATGGGTCATAAATGGGTCTTAAATGGGTACATGGATGACTGTACTGTCTAAGACCAATATACCCCACAGCTACATATGAAATGCTGTAAGACCAATGTACTACAGCCACAAATGGAAGATTGTACTTTCTAAGACCTATGCACCACACATACACATATATATGGATGACTGTACTTTCTTTTTTTTAGCATTTTTTATTTAAAAAAAACTATCCTTTTTTATTTTACATGCCATTCCTAGTTCACAGTTTCTCTCCTCCTCCCATTCCCACCACCTACACCATCTTCTCCCTCCATCTGCTCCTCGGGATAGTTAGGCACATTGCTTTGAGGAAAGACTAAGAAACTCTCTACTATATGTAGGCCAAGCAAGGTATCCCACCAAAGAGAATGGGTTCCAAAAAGCTAGTAAAAGCAGCAGGGATAAATCCTGGTCTGACAGCCAGTGGCCACAGTCTGCCCCAGCCATACTACTGTTGCCCACATCCCAATGACCTAGTTTGGTCCTATGCTGGTTCCTTCCCTGTCCGGTTGGAGTTGGTGAGCTCTCTTTAGCACAGGCAAGCTGTTTTAGTGGGTGTCCCTATCATGGTCTTGACCTCTTTGCTCATATTCTCATTCCTCTCACTCTTCCACTGGACTTTGGTAGCTCAGCCCAGTGCTCTGCTGTGGCTCTTTGCCTCTGTTTCCATCAGTTGCAGGATGAAGGTTCTATGGTGACATTTAAGATATTCATCAATCTGACTACAGGGCAAGGCCAGTTCAAGTACCCTCTCCTCTATTGCTTAGGGTCTTAGCTGGAGCCATCCTTGTAGATTCCTGGGAAGGAATGTACTTTCTAAGACCAACGCACCAAAGCTACCTATGGATGACTGTGCTTTGCTTTACTCTACTTATCTGTGAAACATGGATCAACACTTTAAACACACTCAGCAAATCATTCTGTTCAAAGTTCTTCAAACAGTTTTTACATGATTGAAAGTTCCATCTAGGAGTTTAATAATACACATAGTTAAGCCTTCTACTCAATTCAAAAGCTGTGTACAGAGATCAAACACCTACACCTCTGAATAGTTTTCCACCATTTCAGTCTTTAATAACATTAGTGAAGTGTGTGGTAAATCCTGACCTATTATTTTTAGATCAGATTTTTCTGCTTGTGCTTGAATATAAAAACTAGGAGTAATTTAACTGTCAGATTTTGATGTTATTAAAAATTTTTCTTTCAACACATAATTTGACAAATCACCTCATTTGCTATGAGAAAATAACCCTGTGTTTTATTATTTGAAAATTATGAATAATGTAAGTAAGGCTTGCATAATTAAGAGTCAGCCTTTCAGGAATATAGCTTTGCATGCTTAAAGCAAATAACTTATGGATTGATTTTTCTTTATAAGACTGCAGAATGGTCCTCCTCTAAAAATATAATGAATGCCAAGTCAGAATTTATGACAACACATCAATATTATGTTCTTGGGTATGGTATATCAACAATAAGCCCTGTATGGCTTTGCATAAATATTAAATAAAGGAAATAGGAACCCTACGAACTTCCATTTAACCGTGTATATTCAACATCCCTGGACAGCTTTGCTTGAGCCCCCAGCAGATAATCTTCCTTTCTCAGTGACCTCCAGATAAGATGCCTCCCTCGGGATACAGGCAGTTGCAAAAGGACGTGCACAGTTGCACCAAAAGTCATTACCCAGTGCAGAAAACAATGACTGCATGAGTGGAAAAGATGCTCTGGGCCGCAAGTGAATGAGATCATGCCCAACCCCGCAGATGACTTTCTATGACATGGCTGACTGTTAAGATGAACTCAAAGGAAAATGCAGCTCATCTGCTGCAAATGTTAAATTAGAATATTTTGTGTGAAAGTGGTGTGATTAAAGCATATATGTAAAAAAAGTGAGAGCTCTCTAGAAAAAAATAAATAAATAGTTGCCTGCTCAGATTATAAAGTTTTGTGGGGAACAATGGGTAGCAAAACAAGAAGGTGGTCTGCCCTAGGATGGGAAGGCCTCCGGGCACTCCTTTATCTGTTCCTGTGCAGTTTCAGTAGTGTTAGCAAAGTTACCCCAAAGCTTGATTCTAGAACCCTTCAATGTTCGTTATTATTGAAGTTTGAAATTATTACCAAAATGAGATGCAAAATTCGAACCTGAACATCAACTGGGGAAGTTTTAAAATAATGCTTCAGTACCTCAGGCCTGTCGTTTGAAGATCAAGTGTTCTAAGCTGTACCTTTCTCAATTGCTTTTATTTATTCTCCATCCCAGAGTCCATTTTTCAATCTATTAATTATTTTAATTGTTTTCAATGGGACTAACAACTAGCTGATTTGAAAATGTATAAAAGTGACTCATCGGAAGGCAATACTTGTTACTATACCAAAAATTCTAAACACAAATGAATTATTGCAAGGAACAATAATTACACTTTACACAATTTTCCAAAGGCTCTTTAACAGGTAGAAATGTCACTTGATGAGAGGAAATTCTGTTTTATTCCATCACATCTTATATTCAGCTTGAGGGTCTCCTTGTCCTGAGCAGAGAGCAAATCATTTCACTAAGGAAAGAAAGTGTGCTTTTACAGTCTGTGAATGCTAATCAAGTACATGTGACCTACACCCAGTTTGAACACTTAAACGAAGAGAAAAATGAAATGCTGGAAGAATGACTTAAGGACTTCTCTTGGCTTCAAACATTTATCTGTTTTTTTTTTTTTTTCTGATTCTAAGATACTTTCAATATACATCATGACACACATGCCACCTCCTCAACTCACATTTCCCACAAGTGTGTCTCCTCATCTGAGGCTTTCTGCTCCCCAGCTCACTAGGCTAGCCTTTGGGCAGGAAGAGAATAAGAACACTGCTATCCTACTGGTGTGTCACAGGGAGGAAAGGAAATTAATTCTTGACTCTTTAGTTCCTTTTACAAAATCAGGTTTTTGTTCTAGACCATAGTCTAAAGACAAGACACAATTCTACTTCTTGGTACTTAAACCATATCAGATGACTATTCACATCTTTATTAACATTTTAAATCTCTCCACAAATTTGAGATTTTTCTACAGTAGACAAACTTGCTGCAATGAAAACTATATAAGTGAGAATGTTAAAAAAAAATTAAGAACCATGGAAGATATGATAGTTGTATCAATGTTTCACCGTCTGTCATTTCATGCCAAGAGACATTATTCTATCGTTTTCTAGAGGTCAGCTCTGGGAAAGAAACATGAGGAATTCCTGTGTGAGAAGCAGAGTGCCCTGAACTGTGAAGAGTTTCTTTCTGAATGAAAAGTTGACTATATCACCTTCATGTTTGCTTTGAACTTTATTTCATTTTTCAGAGGCTGTGAAGGGCCTATTCCTTACACAGTTTTTAAAAGTTTCAATGAATAAATATTAAGAGTGTCCATTCACAAAGCAAAATGTATTTTTATTATGTATTAAGTAGTTAGTTAGTTAATGCTGGAGATGAAATCCAGAGCTGGAGCGTGTAGAACTTGTATTCTATCCCTGAGCTACAAGCCCAGTTCAGAAAAAAAACAATGTGAAGATAAAAAGCACAAGTCAAATCAGCTCTAAATGGCCTTGCATGCGTCTATTTTCCTTTGCATAAGTTGGGTTTTTTAAAGGCATTCCAATTAAGGCAGGGAGGGGAGGAGCCTCGGGAGACAAATTGCAAAAAGGGAAATTACATTGTCACTGGATTAATGTCTACACATAGACACACTATTTCCCTTTAAAGAAAGTTCTAATGGTTGAGGAAAGAAAGCCTTTCATTTTAGACCCAATTTCAATAGCAGGAAAAATTATATAGCAGTCATTATCCCATTGCTGAAGAGACAGAAAACATTGCAGAAGACATTACAGTCCAGAAGACAGTCTTGTACATTATTGGTATGAGTTAAAGCTATGTTAAGGAATACTCCATCTCCCTTCAAGTTACACATTTCACTATTTTTTTATCTTTCAAAACTCGACATAAGATTAAAAATAGTGAAAGGTGTAACTTGATGCTGCTTCTGTCTATGTGGGTCATATGATCTTGGCTGAGGTGAATCAGAGAGCCTCCTTGTCCTGCTGTCCTCCGTCCCTTCTGTCACTCACACTCTTTCCCCCTCCTCCCTAAGATTCCCTGAATTCTCAAGGGTCAGATATGTTGGAGACATCCCATTTAGAGCTACTGTTCCAAGTTCCTTCTCTTTGCTATGTTGGCTATGGGTCTCTGTATTTGCTCCTGTCTCTTCCAGGAGAAAGATTCTCTAACGATGAATGAATAAAGAACCAACCCACCATCTATCATCAAAGTCATTTTCTTGGTACTTGTAGGAATATTTCACTTGTGTTTTAGTAAACAAAACTTGCCTGAAAATGAGAGAGTAAAACAGTCACCCCGGTCAGCCTTACAGACCATGAAGTGGTGGCACACATCTTTAATCCCAGCATTAGAGAGGAATATAAGACAGAAGGAGACAGCTCTCAGATAGTCTCATGCTGAGGATTCCTGGAAACAGGATTTCCATTTCAGACTGAGGTAGAGGTAAGAGCTAGTGGCTGGCTATATGACTTTTCTGACCTCAAGTTGAATCTCAATACTTGTCTCTCAATTTTTATTAATTGTGCTACAGTTTTTTTTTTTACTTTTTCTTTAGTAGTATTTGATTTTTCTATGACCTATCTATTCTCTGGTTCTTGGTCACTCAAGCAGTGTGAGGTATGTGGTCCATTTTGTGGATTGGGCCTCAAGTCAAAACACATATTGGTTGGTTATTCCCACAAGCTCCCTGCCACAATTGCCCTAGCATATTTTTCAGGAGGACACCATTATAGTTTAAAGGTTTTGTAGCTAAGTTGGTATGTACTTTTTTCTTTTGGTAGCCTACAGAGAACCTTCCCACACCACAGATACTAGAACATAAATGTGAAGATTCTTTGTAGGCAAAGGCTTGACTCTCCATGTTCAATGAGTTGTGCGGGTGTTGTCTTCAGCAATGGAGCCTTGCTGTCTTTTTGAGTAGAGCAACCTATTATTTCAACAATAACTGTGCTGTTGTGAAGGCACAAGTCACAAACAATCCCACACCAGTTTGGAATTATGATTAATAGAATGGTTATTTATTTAAGGGGGGAAACTTACAGATCACCATCCCAGACAACATCGGAGCCAGAAGCCTGAGAACAAGCAGAGGGCAATGGCAGCTTTTTTAAAGAGAGAGAGAGAGAGAGAGAGAGAGAGAGAGAGAGAGAGAGAGAGACCACACCCCAATGGGCTGGTATCTCAGCAGCTATTGGCTGAAGGAGCGGAGGAGCTCCAGCAACATTGCTGGAGATTCCAATGGGATCATTTGGCCAACAACTCAATTGTATGTGATCCAATCCCAGCACTGGAAACTTCCTTTGGTGACAAGAGATGGAAAATTGGGACTCTATCACTTTTATTATTTGGAGACCTTATTAGGATTGCCTTCACATATCTTAGGAATTTTCCACTGTGCTATATTTGTATAACATCCTTCAAATGTCCCTTAATTCTAATTATCTCTTCTCCCTTCTCCCCATCAACCTGATCCTCTTGTTCCCATCTCCCCTAACCCCTACCCACTCATAAAATCTATTTTATTTTCCCCTCCCAAGAAGATCCACGAGTACACCCTAATCCCTTTCCTATACCTAACCTTTCAATGTCTATAGATTATAGCACTGTTATTATTTATTTACTGGCTAATATCCACATATAAATGAGTGCATGCTGTATTTATTTTCTGGGTCTAAGTGATTTTTTCTAGTTCCATCCATTTTCCTGCAAAGTTCGTGATGTTATTATTTTTAATGGATGAATGCTAATTCATTGTGTAAATAAATGTACCATATTTTCTCTATTTGTATTTCAGTTGAGGAACATATAGGTTTCCAGTTTATGGATATTATGTATAGAGCAGCAATGAACATGGTCGAGCAATTGTCTTTGTGGTAGAATGAATCATCCTTTGGTTATATGCTCAAAAGTGGACCACTGGATCTTGACGTGGATTGCTTCCCAATTTCTGTGGAACTGCCACACTAATTTCCACAGTGGTGGTACAAATTTGCATTTCTACCAGCAGTGAATGGCTGTTCCCCTTACTCTACATCCTTTCCAGCCTGAGCTATTACATTTTTATTGATGTTAACATACTGACAGGTCTACTATGAAATCTCAAGCTGGGCGATGGTGGCACAGGTCTTTAATCCCAGACAGGTGGATCTCTGAGTTCGAGGCCAGCCTAGTCTACAAGAGCTAGTTCTAGGACAGGCTCCAAAGCTACAGAAAAAAAAAAGTGAAATCTCAAAGTATTTCCCTGATGGTTAAGGATGTTAAAAAAATTGAGTATTCTGTTTTGAGAATTTTCTGTATAGATCTGCACACCATTTTTTTACTGGAATATTGGGTTTTTTTATATTTAGTTTCTTGAGTTCTTATGTATTTTGTATATTAGTCCTCAATCCGATGCAGAGTTAAAAAAAATCGTTCCACTCTGTACACTGCCACTATGTCCAATTGACAATGTCCTTACCCTTGTGTTTTTGGTGGTGAGCCTAGCCTTTAATGGCTGAGCCATCTCTCCAGCCCGAAAATGTCCTTTCCCTAAAGAAGATTTTAGTTTAATGAGGTTCCATTTATTAATTGTTGATCTTAGTGCTTGCTCTATCAGTATTCTGTTTAGGACTCTGTCTCCTGTCACAAAAAGTTAGGGTCTATTTTCTACTTTCTTTATACAGGTTCAGTGTAACCAGTTTTATACTGAGTCTTAGATTGACTTGGAGTTGAATTTTGTACAGTGTGATGAACGTGGGTCTATTTGCGTTCTTTTATGGAGACATGAAGTTTTGCTAGCAACATTTGTTGAAGATGATGTCTTTTTGTGTGTGTATATTTTCTGTCTTCTTTATCAAATATCAAATGTCCATAGGTAATGAATTTAACTTTATGTCTTCAATTTTATTCTATTGGTCAAGAAGACTGTTTTTACACCAATACCATGCTGTTTTTTACTTTGTTTTTTTTTAAAACAATAGCTTTGTAGTACAGCTTGAAACCAAAAAATAGTAAAACTTCAGGAGTTCTTTAATGTTCAAGGTTATTCTGATTGTTGCTATTGTTTTCATTGAAGTTGAGAATTATCCTTTTAAGATATGTGAACAATTGTGTTGGAATTTTGATAGTGAATGCATTGAAACTGAAGATTGTGCTTGGTAGACTATCATTTTACCATGTTAATCCTGCATCTCCATGAGATCTTTCTATCTTCTCATATCTTCTTCACTTTCTTTCTTGAAGACTTGAAGTTGTTAACATACAATCTTTTACTCACTTGGTTAGAGTTACCCCGTCAGCAACCAAGTTGGACAAGAATACTACTTGCCAGGGTAGGGGCATGGGGATTAGAAAAGTTACTAAAGAGAATGAATGGATTTTTATGTATTAATTTTGTACCCAGTTACTTTGCTGAAACTGTCAACTATAGGAGTTCCCCAGTGGAATTTTTAGGGTCACTGATTCATAATGTCATACCATCTGCAGATAAAGAGAATCTGACTTCTTAATTTCTAGCTTGTATACCCCTGATCTTCTCCACTTGCTTTATTGCTCTAGCTAAGACTTCAAACGCTACATTGAATAAGTATGGAAAGAGTGATCAACCTTGTCTTGTTCCTGATTTTGTTGAAATTTCTTTGAGTTTCTCTGGATCTAAGCTGATGTTGCCTATGGCTCTATGTTTAGGTATATCTTTTAAACCCTTCCTTAATCTGTACAGGAGTTCTAACGTGAAGGGATACTGGATTTTGTCTAAGGCCAGCTCTGCATCTAATGAGATAATCATGTTTTTTCTTTCACTTTGTTTATATAGTAGTTTTTAAAATTAATTTCATTATATTTAACCATTTTTAACTCTGGAATAAAGCCTACTTGATAATGGTGGATGATCTTTTTGATGTGTTCTTTGATTAGGTTTGCAAAAATTTCATTGAATAATTTTGCATTTATATTCATAAGGAGGATTTATCTATAATACTGTTCAATTCCTGTTTGGTTTTTCTGCAAAGGTCCATGTTTATTCAAAGAGTATTGTTTAACATGTAAAAATGTACTTTCTGAAGTTCCTATTCATGTTTATTCATTCTTTTACCACAGTGATATGACAGAAGCAATTGTCTTTCTGATCATCTTATTGGTGAGGGCTTGTATTGTGGTGTGTAATACCAACAATCTTAGTGAACATGAATACTTCATAAAGGGTTCTATGTAGAAAAAATGGAAAGTGCACTACTAACCTAATACTATAAGGCAGAATGAAACTGCACAGACATCCTAGGATCAATTATATGATTCTGGGAATTTTTTCTTTCCTTTTTTTTGTAACCTGTTAGAACCATTGATAAAATAATATTTAAAAATGACTCAGTTGGAAGCCAGAGGAACATTTTTATTATCATTTGGGAGATAAATAACAGAAGTTCATGCAAGCTATAAATATCAGAGGTTGCCGTGATGATCAAGATAGAGCTGAAGAAAAAAAAATGGTCATTTTATTTTATTATTTTTTTATTTTTTAGAGAAAATGGAGGTTTGAAAGCAATGGTACAGTGGGTAGGCATTGTAGAGAAAGAGTGAGAAGACATTGAATGTCAGGACAGGCATGTACAGTGTTTTACGTGTTACTAAGACACATAAAAAGGGAAAGGACAAGACTTGAGTCAGAAGTCTGAATGTGAGGAGTGAGGAAACATTTTCCCTCAGGATCTGCTTCACTTCCTGTCTCCAGGATCAAAGTTGAGTTCCCACTTTGAATTCACTTCCTGATAAATGGATCTTAAAAGCTGAAATAAATACTTTCCTCCTTGTGTTGGTTTATTTCCAAGCAAACTAGAAAAGACGCCACCAGTAAAACATGAAATTATGAAACTAAGGCAAAGCACTTAAGATACAGGCATAGACAAGAACTCTGTCTCCCTCTTTTTTTTTTCTTTCCTTTTACTTTTTTGGTTTTCCAAGACAGGGTTTCTCTATGCAGCCCTGGCTCCTCTGGAGCTTGCTCTGTAGACCAGACTGTCCTCAAACTAACAGAAATCTGCCAACTTCCGGGATTAAAGGCATGGCTGCCACCATCACCAGGCAACAAGAACTTTCTTAACTGACTCTAATTGCTGGGGGAAAACACCCAAGGATTAACAAATGGCATTTCAAGATATTCAAGTGTTTCAGCATAACAAAGGAAGCAGTTAGCAGAATGAGAAAAATCCCCAGAGAATTATCTTAACAGCTACATTTCAGTCAGAAAAGTTCTGTCTAGAAAATATAATGAACTGCAAGCAAACAAACAAAACACTAAATTATCTAACTGCCAATCAATAAATGAGCTAAGGAAATGGACAAACTTCCCTCAAAAGAGCAAACACAAATATCAGTAAATAAATTTTTAGGCATTCAACGTCTTAACTGTCAGGAAATGTAAATTAAGACTACTTTGATAATCCATCTCACCTCAGACACAATGATTGAAAAACAATCAAACAATAAAGAATTCAAAGTAATGGACAAAATGATAGTAAAGACCTAGGAAAAGGGAGCTGAAGCAGCCATTATGGAAATTCCTATAGATATTTTACTTAAACTAAAAATAGAATTGCCATATATCCTAATTGAGTTTCTGTTATTTCAATAAGTACCCTGACCAGCAATAACTTAGAGAGGAAAGGGTTTGTTTGGATTCCAAGTTACAGTCCATTACTGAGAGACTCCAAGATAGTAGTAGCTCAAGGCAGAAACCAGAAGGTAAGAACAGAAGAGGAAAGGATGATAAGGTTGATACCTATGTGCTTGTCCTAGTTTGCTCAACTTCTTTTCCTATGATGGCCAGGCCCACCAACCCAGAAATGGTATTGTCATAGTAGATTGAGTATCTCTACATGAATCAGAAGTTAGGAATATGCCCTACACTGAGAAAGAAATCAGAAAAAACATCACCCTTCACAATAACCACAAATAGCATAAAATATATCAGAGTAACTCTAACCAAACAAGTGGAAGACTTGTACGACAAGAACTGCAAAGAAGTAAAAATATCAAATGGAAAAAAGAAAACATATTTAACAAATGGTGCTGGCATAGCTGGATATCAACATGTAAAAGAATGAAAATAGACCCATATCTATCACCATGCACAAAACTCAAGTCCAAATGCAAGACCTCAACATAAAGCCAGCAACGCTGAACCTTGTAGAAGAGAAAGTAAATTTGAATGCATTGGTACAGGAGAGCACTTTCTAAATATAATTCCAGCCATACAGACACTGAGAGAAACAATAAATGGGAACTCTTGAATCTAGAAAGCTTCTGTAAAGCAAAGGACACGGTCAACAAGACAAAATGATACCCTACAGAATGAGAAAAAATCTTCACCAACCCCACATCAGACAGATGTCTGATCTCTAAAATATACAAACAACTCAAGAAATTGGTCATCAAAAGAACAAATAATCCAGTAAAAAAAAATGGAGTACAGACCTAAACAGAGAACTCTCAACAGAGGAATCTAAAATGGCTGAAAGACACTTAGGGAAATGTTCATCGTCCTTAGTCATCAGAGAAATGCAAATCAAAACAACTCTGAGATTCTATTTATACCTGGTCAAAATCAAAAACACTGCTGACAGCTTGTGCTGGAGAGGTTGTGGGGTAAAGTGAACACTCGTGCATTGCTGGTGGGAATGCAAGTGGTACAGCGCCTTTGGATGTCAGTGTGGTGATTTCTCAGATAATTAGGAAATAACCTTCCTCAAGACGCAGCAATACCACCTTTGGGTATATATCCAAAGGATGCTCAATCGTGCCACAAAGACATGTACTCTTCATTTCAAAATGCTGTTGAGGACAGAGAGCCCTGTCCCTTAATCTAAGATTGTAACAAATAAGACTCAGCCACATGTGTCTTGTGCTACAAAGACATGGGGTAAGGAATGTTCTAGTTCTACTCCATCTATGGTTACCATTACAAAAATAAATTACATCCCATGGGAAGAAGCTTTAAATATAACATATCCCAATCTAATTAAATGTATGCTGTAGAAAAAGGTTAATAACATAGATTAATTTAACTCATTACTTATAAAACATGAATATTTTGTATTATGTTTAAGATTGTAGTTTGTTCTATATTTAATGAACTTACTAATACTTATGGTTCACATTTTATCATGTTTCTAATGGGATTTGATATTGTTTAGACACATATTCTTCCACAAAAGACACAGCAGAATCTATACAAGTATCTTTCACCAAATAGTTCAATATAATATGCTATAGTCATAAACTGAGCAATTACTCTTTAGGCAACTACTCACTAAATATAATACAACCACTATGTGTAATATTATTCAGATTTTTAAAAAATGAACCAATAAACTGATTCAGAGATCAACAGCTATTGCTGTCAAGACTGATAGCCTGTGTGCACTTACTGTACTCATGGATTAAGAGGACCGTATCCTGAAGATTGTCTTCTGACCTCCTCGAATGCAACACAACATGCGTGCACATGAATGCTCACACAATAAATGTTAATAAAATGTAGAAAAGGTTCTGTAGCATGGTCTTAGAATCTGTTATATTATAGATAGCACATATTTGAAGAACTGTACATGTTCTAAATTTTTAGTAGAGTTTCTTTAAAATGTGTTATATATGCACTTTGAGTTAACTCAGATGATTTGATAAATATTTGATTTTCTATTGCAAACACTAACTCGCTATCACAGTTGTCTTTCTGCCAGCACATCTTAACCAGCATTAACATTTTATGTTCTTTGATTCTGTGGTTTCCTTACATGGATTTTGTCATATTGTCACTGAGTTTTGTGCCAGAATTACTGATCTTTTCCTTACATTGTAGGATTTTTTTTTTTTTTTGCTTTTAACACATTTGCTTTGTACATCAGGTCATTTGTTCAGACTTAAGGAAATGAATTGAGGGTGAATTGAACAGTCTTTCTGACAGAATTAAGTCCAATGAGCAGGAATCTGATGGTATCTGTCCCCACTACTTGCAGAGTCAAATACATAATTCAGCTGCTGTGACCACATTCATAGAGAGAGCAGATAATGCATAGAGAGAACAGATAATTTCAGGTCCCTGGTACTTTGGACCACATTAATCGTTCTTACTATAGGGCAAGTTATCGCTTTCATATTCAATTTCCCAAATATTATGACTAGATTAATTCTATTGAAAATGAGTAACTGTCAGGCATAATTTCAATAACTTCTCATCTGTTTTATCCCTTGAAATGTCTTTCTATTTGACCATCAGTCATTTCAAGATACCTTTAGTTTAACTTCCTACCATCACTTTAACAGGGTAATGATTTTACAAAATGTCAATAAATTTAACCACTGGGTTTTATTTTCTCATCTCTATAATTGAATAACTACCTAAAACTATTTACTCATTCCCAATTATGATCACTATATGAAATTAATATATAACCATTATCCTTAAAATAAGGATAGTGTCCTGCATGCAAAACAAGTCTACAAATTACTTTGGGCTGTATTTAATTACTATGGTTTCTATGGTATAGTGTGAGTGTCACTGGAGAGTGGGAGGGGGTAACTGTTTATTCTGGATACTAATTGCCCCTAAGTAAGTGACTGGGTATGAAGTGAAATTAACCCAAGAAGATGGAATAAGTTTACATATGTGAAGAGGGTTGAGTGATTAAACAAAACATGCTTTAGAACCATTAGAATATTTAATTGTATATTCTTTTATAGTATAACACACCTTAACCATTGTTAACTAAGAAAACATGTCATTAATAAAAGCTGTAATGTTATGTAGTCTGCACAAACTACTCGACTGTAAGACTTCTGTTTACTTTTATAAATAAATTTGTTAGCCAACAGCAAATAGTAAAACCAAAGTTTCCCTTTTATCTTTTATTCTTTATTTGTACCCTTTACTATTAAATTCACTGTCAAGGGTATTTAAAATAATTCAGTATATAATTAGTTGTAAAGCCCATATGAGTTCTATTGCTGCCAAACATCAAAACTGCATCTTCGGGTCCTTGTAATTAACCTACTCTGTTAAGACACTATTGTTTGATGTGTTCTGAGTATTCTTAACAATTGCAGATGTAATTATTCATGCATCACATGTCAGTAGAGTACTCTTTTTCTTTCAAATATAATGTCTTTCCTTTCTTGATCTATAGCAAGAAATTAAATTTAGTTATTTAAATAATATATTTAAATATATAGAGATTTGTATAGCAAAATGTAGATGGTCATTCAAAGCTTTCTTTTTATCCTATTAATACTATTGTATAAGAAAGCAGTTGAGCTTTATTGAGAAACAAAACTGAAAATTTAAAGGCTCTCCAACTTTACTGTGTTTGGACATTTACCTTTGAACTCTTGTTCTACTTTGGGTTCTAGAATAGAAATCCTCTCTCATATGGTAAGCAAAATTAGATTCAGTCTTGTCTTAGACTTAAAATGCATGCAAAATTCTTTAAAAAGAGGAGTTTTTGATTTATTTGTTTATTTTCCTTTCAAATATCGCATCCACTGAGTGAAATTCTTATATGCTCTATACTTCCTATAGTGTCGAATTGACCTCTTCCTAGATTGCCTGAGACGTTTTAGGAAAGTCTTTGTCATACATTCAAACAAGCAAGAAGATGATAACTGAAATTCTGATACTCTTAAGTCCTATTTTCATTGAGCCAACAACCAAAAAACCGAAACAAGGAAACAACAACAACAAAACATACAACTTACACTTTTCTTTAAATATTTCTTCAGTCTTTCCAAAAACAGCCTTACAAGCAATATAATCTACATTACTTTTATGATTGAATTTAAGTCTGAAATTGTTTGCTTTTTTTATATTTTATAATGAAAGCACACTACACTTTTATCTGGCATCAAACAGGCATGACTAATCAAATATGAACATTATCAAAACCTTTACTTCATTGCAGTTAAATATAAAATACTTTTAAATATCAGTAAATATTATTACATATGGAATAGCTAATTGCATAGACTAGACATTTAATGCTAAAAATCATACATTTGCAAAAAGTAACTGGGTTTATGGCATAGTACACAGAATTTTCTAAGTCTCTATGAGTTGATCAGTATCCACATAATAATGTTTGATGAAAGTGTCTAGCTTATACTTCCTAATGTGGTTTCCCTATGAGATGTGAAGTCACATTGGCAACAGAACTGTTTGTAATACATAAATTATCCAAGTACAAAAGCTCATTTAAAATCCAGAAATGTTAAAGGTGCAAAAAGCACAGAGAGAATTGCTTAAAACACAAAAACACACAAAAGTATTCCCAGTGAAGACTCATGTGTTTGCACCAGAGGTTATTGTGGTAATATACGGACTATTGTGTTTGAGTAGTTATTGTACTGCACAGTTGGTACCTGAAGAAGAAAAGGGAAGAGTTTGAAGGGGGCAGGGATGTGTATGCAAGCAAAGGAGTCTTCCAGTGAAATTCTCCTGCTTCTTCTGTGTACTCTCCCACTTCCTATACATATGCACGCTAGATTGTCTGGGAAAAAGAAGTGATCCACTTCAAAATCAAAGGAGTAATTTTATTGTATTAACGCATACTGGAGGGTTCTGAGAGCCTGAGTTTACATGCATTTTTTTATCTCAACTGCCTCAAATAATTTTAATGCATCCCGGCATACTTTAACACAGCAACAGATTAGCATTAGCCTGAACAACAAGCTATCTAAATATTATAGAGTGTAGTTTTTCTCATCAGAATTCATGTTTTGTATGGGTTAGTGGTTCCATAGGATTGTCAAGTATAGTTTCCATATGTTTCTATAGTTAACTAACCAATTTAAAGTTTTAAGTGATTATATCCTTTTTCTCAATAATATACACATGCAGTATTGATAAAAAAGTTATATAAAGTGATCATAGCTATAAGCATATGAATATCTACCAAAACATTTAATAATATATCTTAAACAATAACCAGAATGTAGCAATGAATATGGAAACAATTGCATGGACAGTTATAGGCTTGCAAAAATATTTTGTTTATAATTGAATTTATGTAAACAAATGTCTAATAAATTGCTTAGCAACCAGTGAGTCTTATTTATTTTTCTTTTGAGACAAGCTTTTTCTGTGTTACAGTCCTAACTGTCCTGCTCTGTAGACTAGGTTGGTCTTCAACTCACAAATATCACCTGCCTCTGCATCCCAAGTGCTGAGATTAAAGGTGTATGCCGTCACTGCCCAGCTACTGAGCCTTCTTTTAAAGATAGTATTAATTATGATTTTTAAGTTGTTTGATAAGTCGTTAGGTTTCTATAGCCTTCCTCATTGATACATAAAGGAGAGACAGAGAAGAATCAATATGAAAGATATACTTACTGGCACTTTCTCAGAAAAAGCTGTGTCTCCCCGTGCCAGAATCAACAGAGTTCTCATTACTCAATGTTGGCAAATGGTGGCAGATCTTATCTTCTCTGTGGTGGAGAGTCAACCAGTATTAGATAGAAAGTAATTTGCTTCTGCACTAATCAAAAAGTATTTCTACTCTGGATGTTATTTTCTAAGCAGTATGGTATAACAACTATTTGCATGCAGTTTGCAATATATTAAATATTATATGAAATACAGAAATCTGTTAAAGGGTAACGAATGTTGGATATCATTTTATGCAGGAACTGTTTCATTCTATATGAGAGAGTTGAGTATCTAGGAATCAAACCTAACAAGAGGCATACTTATTTCTATACCTGGAACAGTGACTGTGGGTAAGAAAAGAGGGCAGATTTTGCTTTAGGTACCTTGAATTTAAACCTACTGCCATTTTCCTCCAATTTCAACAGTAAAGATAACAAAAATTGACAATATTATGAGAAAAAGTGAGAGAATCGCAATATATATTTCAAAGTGATTTTATTTTACTTATTTTTTCCTGCTTCTAACATACTATAAAACTTTCACCAACTGGACCCATGGCTTCCTTCCAGTTAATCAACTTTGATGGTCTACTGCCGTCATTTTCAGAACGTAGTATTCACAAAAGCCACCTGCAGAGCTTTTAAAAATGCAACAGCCTGGGATAACTCCCAAAATTCAAATTCAAATTCAAAAGATGTGTGAAACGTTATAACATTTTAGCAAACACCAAGGGAGAGTTTGCTATGCTTGATGAAAGAACAATCTTTAGTTAATTCCTGAATGTCAGATGTTTCTTTACTGACTGTCTTCCTAACATCACACGAATTGCAGTGCATTTAAGAGTTGACATGAGCAACTCTTACTTTATCAGTTGCTTTGCTTAGTGCTTGTGTGTTAATTTCCAGAACTAAACAAGACTGGCTGGGGTCAGATCAACATCTTTCCTAACCAGTGAGTTCATGACTGACTCTAAGGAGCAAATGGGAACAGCCCAAGTCACATGGCTAGTCTGACAGTGCTGTCAATGATGCAAGTTTTTTGGAAATGACATTATTCAGACGACTGATATCAACTTTACGGTTTATTTTTATCCTGAGACTTGAGTTACCACCTCTTAATACTTTTTGATGTTTTGTTCTGTGATATAATTAAGCTACACAGAGCCTTTTAATACAACTATATAGCTACTAATTAGTTAAATAAACTAATTCCAATATATGTGTCTTGGTGAACTTGTATATATTAAAATTATGTGTATTTCTTAATGAAACCTAAATATTGTTGGAAATCAAGTTAGAGGCTTCATAGAAATAAAACCCTACACAATACTCTGCTCCTTGTCATTCTATACTGTCCATTTGTGGTCAAGATACTTTAAGGTATACCAAAACCAAATATAATTTGAGAACACTTCTTACTATTTTTTTATTTGTTGAGACAGGGTTTCTGCCTGTAACCCTGGCTGTCCTGGAACTTGCTTTGTAGACCAGGCTGGCCTCAAACTCAGAGAATCACCTGCCTTTGCCTCCTAATTGCTGGCACTAAAGGCACATGCTGTCTGGCCTACTCTGTACTTTTTTAAACATTGGTTTTAATATCAAGCAGAACCCAACCACAACAATAATTATGTTTATATGTGCCTTTTGGGAACTTTCTAGAGGCTGTAAATCCTGGCTAATGTATTCAAAACAGACTTAAGAAACTTAGCAATTCTACTATTTCATCTTTGTATATAGCTGCTTCTTCATGCTCTGTGTAACTATAGGCAGGCTCTCACTTTTCTGTTTATATCCCTGCATTGCATAAGGCATAGGGAAGTCCCCAAAAGGACTTATCACTTCACCCCCAATGTTAGATTTTGTTTCATTATTTTATTTTTTTCTGGTGACATCAATTTATTTATTTATTAAAGATTTCTGTCTCTTCCCCGCCACTGCCTCCCATTTCCTTCCCCCTCCCCCAATCAAGTCCCCCTCCCTCGTCAGCCCAAACAGCAATCAGGGTTCCCTGCCCTGTGGGAAGTCCAAGGACCACCCACCTCCATCCAGGTCTAGTAAGGTGAGCATCCAAACTGCCTAGGCTCCCACAAATCCAGTACATGCAGTAGGATCAAAAACCCATTGCCATTGTTCTTGAGTTCCCAGTAGTCCTCATTGTCCTCTATGTTCAGCGAGTCCAATTTTATCCCAGGCTTTTTCAGGTGGCGGGGAAGAGACAGAAATCTTTACTAAATAAATAAATAAATAAATAAATAAATAAATAAATAAATAAATTTCCATGGGAAAAAAAAGAGAATCTTTGTCATTTATTTTTCTACTTTTTCTGAGAATGCACTGAATCAGCATTTGCTGAGCAATAAGGTATAAGGAAAAACCACAGTTTTTCAGTCAAACTGATATCATCTCAAATTCAAATAGACAGTTCAAATTTTAGAGTCTGTAGAAACAGTGCAACCTCACTAATCTTCAACTATTGATTGCCTTGAGAATTAAATTGTTTTAATAATGTAACATGCATAGCTACAAGTGTATTTACTTTTAGCCATTTAAATATCCAGATATTTGGAATGAACTATGTAAGTCAAATCTTTTTGCAGGTCTTCTTGACAATTTCCTACCAAGAAATTAGGAAGTTATCAGTACTTTCTTCTGTTATTGTGTTATGGTATATTTTGAACATGATGAAGTGGAAACAGCTTTTTAAATATTTATGTTTTCAATGTCATGTGTGCCAACCATGTTTGCTCTCTCTATTTCTTTATGTGCCCGTGATGTAAGCCAAAATGGTGTGGAAAGTACAGTAAGGACCCAAAGTAAGCGTGTTTCAAATGTAGCCAGTAGAGTTGGGACTTTAATGGAAAGAGTGGAGAACATTTCCTGGTTATACAAGATACATTAGTTAGCATATCAAGTGGGGATAAAGCTTGAATGGGGATAAACCATTCAATTTAATAATTCCTTTATTTTAAAGCATGGTAAATCAAGTGGAATAATATTAGCTTTTGACATATTATCCCATGATAATATTCTGGGAAAATTGCTCGTATGCACAGAGCAGACACACCACTACCCAGTATGCCAGCATGTGTGTAGGAAAATAAAGCTAAAAAGGTAGATTGCATGAGAAATTAGGAAACTGCTCATGTGACCTCTGCTTTTCACTCTCATCCTTTCTGTGTTTCCTCCCAACATGCACACATTAGGTTACTGCTTGTAGTCTCACTGCTCTCAAAAACATGATTAACACTGTAAGAAGTTATGGTTTATATAGCCACATAGTAATATTACATGTCAATATTTCAATCCTTCTACAAATTAGTGCCGTTTAAAAGGATTCTGAGTAATTAGCTTGACAGAGAGGCCAGACATCAGTTCTAGGTTTGTGAAATACTGCAGTTGGATATTTTCTTCATATTATTATCTCTGCCTTTATAGTATCCATGTTTATCTTTATGTGGGCTGAAGAATATATTAGAAGATTATCTGGATGCATTCTTTAAAATTTGTATCCACAAAGCTGGGTGTCATAATTCCTATACTTGGGGTAAGGGGGTTTAGGACATATAATCACTTCAGTTCTGTGAGTTCAAGGCCAACTTTCAATTCCAGGTCAGCCTTGGGCAGACCGTGAGACAAGGAAACAAGTACACATTCATGCCTTTATCATGATATCATTTATCATTCCTGATTCTTGAAGTGTGTATGGTACATGACAATGAATAAATGTATATGCTTCAGTGTTTGGGTGAGAAGATAGGATAGGGAAATAACAGACAGGCTATGCACAGTGCATGGGCACTTGAACTTAATTTACAAATAGTCACCATGGTTTTGAATCAGAAGGTTTAATAAGCATGTTCTATCACACAGAGTAAAAGTTGCTACTGTTAAGGAGACTTTTAACTGAATAGAAAATGAAAAGTGAATCCTTCGTTGGGGGTAATCCTGGGAATTGAGTTGTGCTTATTTTTATTTTTGTCCTTTCAACTGTATTTCATAGACTGAGAAATGCATTACCAGCCACACTAGTAGATCTACCAACCCTTAAGTTAAAAAATTACAAAGGTTGCGATGGCATAGTCATATCTCATGGAGCCAGCAAACATCAGAAAGCTAGCACAGTGACTTGGCAAAGACCCAGCAAAGCTGAGCTGCATGATGTCTGCCATGCCACCTTTGGTTTTGATTTCCACATATTGTATGCTTGGGAGACTTTTAATATTTGTACAATTGGGGATATTGGAATGATGGAAATTTTCCTATCACTCATTTTTGCCTTCCCCCAGGAGCACTGCTTTCCCCAGGAAAATCCTGGGCATGCTACCTCTTCCTCTTTTAGTGATATTTTTATCTATTTGAAGGTCTTCCTTATACCTTAAAGGTTGTAATGTACATTTAGAAGCCAGAGATCTCCCTATGGCGGTCTTAGATATTATAACATCAACCCCTGTCCTTGCTCTGGAACAAGATAATCAAAACAAAGTAAACTTTAAAAGGTAAACATGATTTGGTGGGCTAGAAGAGTTGGCCACAGCTCACATTACAAGCCTCTTCCTTCTATACACTCAAGCAATTCCGTGGCATATACAACAACAAAGGTAGATTAGCTGAAATTACCTTAGCCCACAGAAGAACTTATATTGATGGACAAAGAATGGTGTAGAAAGATGATAAAAGAAAGAGGTGCCTCCCTTTCTTATAAAAGTTAGCTCATGCAGGACCACTGTGTGTCTTGTGATTAAGGAACAAAAGAATGACAGGATTAGACAGAAAAATTAATTCTAGAAATATATAAAATATAAAACATTGTATTATGCCAGAATTTGAATAATAACTGCAGTATCTTTGACCTAATTAGTTTTCATGGACACTCTGACCATTAAGAGTTAATAATACATTGCTCACTCAGGAAGTGGCCATCTACGCATGCTAGCATGAAGATATTTTTTCTATATAACATCCTTGAAGAGACAAGAGCTACCAACCTGAAAACTGGCTGTCATACGCCTCTAGTTCTTATAAATTGGGTTATGGGGTTAGTGAGTAAAAATTATTATAAAGGATAACTCTGTTTATCAATGATGACTAATCTTATGACCCCAGATGTGCAAGAGAAAAAATTTAAACACATGTCGAGAAACAAAAATGCTATGACCTATGTTCTAGGTCAACATGCATCTCTCCCCGTTTACCTAATTATGTAAAGATAAAGAATCATTCCGACTGCTAGTTATTCAGCCTGAAGAATCTCACCACCACCGTGGCCTGGCTTACTTCATCCCTTGCCTACTTCTTGCCCCTCTTTGAAGCCTGTTAACTACGGGGGGGTCCATTCCCAGCATCTATATATTATATATGACTAACGTCTTGAAAAACTGTTTAAAACTTCATGAACTAAATTAGAACAATAATATTGTCATTTCTAATAAATACATACATTAAATAGTGCATACATTTATTTGCATTTCCTCTAATTAATTATATGCAATTAGATGATTAAAAAAATGTAGTGTATGCCAAAATTATTAGGCATTGGCTAGTAGTGGTTATTTGAAAATATGCAGCATATTAATGTTCAATTTTTTCTCTTTTTTTCCCTTTCCCCTGCCACTGCCTACTCCATCCCCCTTTTTTGTCTACTTCATCTCCATCCCTTTAATATAGCATCAGATGAAGAAGAGCCTACTTCAGCAGGTAAGCTTTCTATACTATAAAGACTTGTTTTCCTATTTGTCAGTCTAGCAATGGAAAATCGACCTCAGTATTTGAGTATTCACCCAGCTATAGGATGAAGTTACTGTAGCCTCCACAGCATCACAAATGATGTTTAAGTCAAGGATGATGGTACACACCTCTAATTCCAGCCCTTAGGAGTCTGATAGAGGACATCATGAGTTCCACAGCAAAGTGCCCTTCTCAACAAATTCCAAGTCAACCTGAATTACATATTATGATTCTATTTTAAATGAGCAAGTGAACATACAAGAAAAAGCAAAGGCCCAACTTTTTGAAGTATACTTTGTTTGTGTTTTGACCAGAAAATTAGCTGTTTTGTTTGTATTTTCATTTTATAGGCAAGTTATACTAAGCTAGTTTGAATAATGTCTCAGAAAATTTTGTGAAAGAAGAAAATTACCTCAAATGAGCTATTACATAGGAAATTATAGCAACACCAACATTAAAGAATATGGAAACATATAAAACTATGGTACTGAAATAAATGCTTAAAAATAATGAAGGTAAAATGTCTCAGTTAAATCCCAGAAGGGAAAAAAATTATAATTTTCTGGAATATTCTCCAAGGCATTATATTGTATTGTAAATATAGCTACAACATCAGACATGATATTTAAATTTAAGGATGAAAATTATGTGGTTGACTAAGTCACCTATTTAAAATGTTTTAATTCACATATTTTTAAGATCTTCTATCTTATATCATGATTTTGTTTTCATCTAACTAATTGTGATTTTTAAGCACAGTGTAAATCCTGAAGTGACTATCACAGAGAGTGTCAATGTCTGCATTGGTAGAAGGGAATATGGGCTTCTCAACATGTTTCCAGGAATGTGAGACAGACCAAAGAGAAACACTAGGAAAAGAAAACACAGTTCCATGGACATATTGTAGATACATTGCACTTAACTGGCAATTAATAAACCACCAGAATGCTAGACAAGTAGCTTCCAGAGAATAAGGCCTGAGATGACGTCACTGAAGGCTCTGAAGAGGAACAGTCTGATGAGGTCAGCACTAGGGAGTTTTCTCCTATGGAATGGAGGAAAGAACTTATGGTTGAAGAACAAAGCAAGGAAATGGTTCCCAAAGCTAAGGTCAACTTTGGTTGATTGCATGACAGAGATGATTTTAGCTCTGTGCTTAATCTTGATTATCAATATGATTTTACTGAAAAAAAAATGCCTAGAAGATTCGTAAAACACTCCCCTGATGGAGGCTGCATCCGGGGAGGTTTCGTTCACATAGGAAAACCCTGATTGGTCAGTTCCAATAAGCTCCCAGGGAAACTGAATGGAAAAACCAAACAGAAGGGAAATGTCTCTCTTTCCTAGACATGGCATGAGCCATTCCACCATCAAGACCCACATTTATGGACAGCAACTTATGAAACCAATTGCTGTAGGACAACAGGTTTTTTATTCTGTCACCTGTATTATTTTTAATAAAATACTGATTGGCCAGTGGCCAGGCAGGAAGTATAGGCGGGGAAACAGCAAACAGGCAGGAAATAAAGGCAGGGCAATTCTGGGAAGAGGAAAGAAACAGTCTGCAGTTGTCATCCATACACAAAGGAAGCCAGGCACAAAGCAAGCACGATGTGACTGCATCAATGAAAAAAATACCAAGCCATGTGGCTAACACAGACAAGAATTATGGGTTGATATAAGTTATAAGAAATAATTAATAAAAAGCCTGAGCTACTGGGCCAATTTGTTTATAATTAATGTAGACCTCAATATATTTCTTTGGGACTAAATGGCTGCAGAACTGGGTGGGACAGAAACCTCAGTCAACATTTAATGAATAAATAGTTCTTCTCTTTAAAATATTTTTAAAAGATTTATTCATTTATTTATTATATATACAGTGTTTGGCCTACATGTATGCCTGCACAACAGAAGAGGGCACCAGATCTCACAATAGATGGTTGTGACCCACCATGTTGTTGCTTGGCATTGAACTCAGGACATCTGGAAATGCTCTTAAACTCTGAGCCATCTCTCCAGCCCCTAAAATATTTTTCTTTTAAAAATGGACTTTATCATTGTATGAAAGTCTAGTTAGCACAATGATTCTGTTGGAGCTTATGGATGAGGTGCAGTCTGTTCTATTGATCAAAGAAATTTTGCTCAGCTGCATGGCCTTATGGTTTCTACTTTTGTGTTAATCCAGGGAAGAACTGTCCTGTAAGAACAGATAAAAAAGATCAAAATAAGATGATTATGGCAAAATAATTAATATATGCTTTTTATTGATAAATTGCAATGATACATGAATGCTATATAACATAGCATACATTACAAATGTCCCCATCAGTGATTTCAGATAAACCCACAGGTTGTTTCAATTTCCCATCATTAGAATGCTCTACACGAATTTGGATGAGGAAAACTCCTTTACATTTCTCCTACCCAAGTTGGCACTGCACACTTGTTCTCATCAGGCCTGTGAAATTCACATGACTGAAGAGCAGGTTCATAGATTGTTGAGCCTCTTCTATCTAATTTATGACCTTATTTTCCTCAACTTCAAAACTTTGAAGTTGATAATAGTTTTCTTTAAGTGGGCATCCAGTTTGGATGTTCACCTTCCTAGATATGGACGGAGGGGGGAGGACCTAGGACTTACCACAGGGCAGGGAACCCTGACTGCTCTTTGGACTGGAGAGAGAGGGGGAGAGGAGTGGGGGAAGGGGAGAGGGGTGGGAGGAGGGGGAGAAGAGTGGGAGGAGGGGGAGGGAAAGGGGAGGCTGGGAGGAGGTGGAAATTTGTTTTTTTTTCTTTATTCTTCTTTTATCAATAAAAAAAAAACTTTGAAGTTGAGATGTTTCTGAACAGATGACTTTGTATTCCCAAACCATAGTTTGATTTATCTTTTATTCTTACCTTGTCCTCCACTTTCTAGACCCAGGTAATCTAATTTCTGCTGACATATCACATTTTGATATTATTATCTGTGAAGTTTGTTGTTTCCACTGCAAAATAATTTTGTGTTTGAATCATAAGGATTAATTATAATGAAGTATTAACTATCTTTAGCTGATTTATTGTTTATTTTCTTTTTAAAATATATTCTTATGAAAAAAATGAAGCCAAACATGTTTTCCCTCTTATTGTTGAATTTACTTTAGAATTATCTGAACATTATAGAGTTTATGATGTAATATATATATTTAAAATATATACATATATTTGCTTTCAACTATATATAATGGGCTCTTTTAGCAATTTCCTAATACACAGTTTAATACGATTGGCTGCTATGCTCATGCTGTATAATCCCTCTGTAGATGACCATTCTCTGAAACTGATATAGAAGCCAAGCCAGCCAATGCCCCAATAATCCCTATTCTACTAAGGGTTTATATGTATGCAAATACTTTAATTTCACATATATCTAAAATGACATGTGCAGATGTAGAACTATCGATGTTGTTTCAGATGTCAAAAACTCTTGTTAAGGGTAACTAGCACTGCACTGTATGTATTAGTATATGTGATAATTTCCTTCTCTACTTTTCTATGGATGAACACCAAGATTTTTTCCATACCTTAGCTATTATAATGTTGCAGTGAACATGGTAATTAATGTAGTTATGTCTATGAGATGATGGTTATACATTGGATATACAAGTGGAAGAGACATTTGCCTTAGTAGTTTCATTCGTTTGAGGAAATTTCACAGTGTCTCACAATAACTCCAATATTCATTCCCAGGAGAAATCAAACAGGATTCCCAGAACATTCCCCTGACAGACAGGCAAACAGACAGACAAACACACACACACACACACACACACACACACACACACACACACACAACTAAGAAGCCTATTCCAAATAAATTAAATTGAAACATAAAAATATAATGCTTGGAACACATAAAAGTCCTAGAAGTAAATTGAGCAACAGACTGGATCCTGGACCTGTGACCTGGAAATGATGGTTTGGGTATCACAATAAAACTCAGACAGCAAAAGAATTAAACAATGTGAGCACACAAAACCACAAACATTTCCTAAAGAAATCAATCATGGCCCTGAGAAAGCATCCAGTGAGCGGGATGTAAGACTTGTAACACCTGGCATGAACTTAATTTCAGAAAAAGAAACCCACACAATACAGTGACAAATCCCAAAAGAATTGGTTAAAAACTAGACAAATGTACTTCGTGGACCCCTCTGCAAATCTGGTGGAACAATGCCATGGGAAAGGAGGTAAATGTCACAGATCATGAAGGAAATATAAATCAAAATGACAATAGTTCATCACTTCAGGTGTGTTAGGGATGCTTTTATCAAAAAGCTATGAAAGTTCTTGGCAATGAGAGCTATATTATAGTTTGTAAAACCTACCCTCTACTCTATTTGTTTGTAAATTTAACTTTTCATAACTTAAACAAAACTCTGCGTATTTGACACTAGGATTCATGAGAGTGGCACTACCTGGATTCAAAAGTATACTTCTCTGAAATCAAAGATGCTCACTACTGTAACACTGACATTGTTTCCTTAAAAACCTTTAAAATATTTTTAAGCTATCAGTTTAGCTATTCAGTAAGCACACTTTATCACATATAGTTTACACCAACATATAAAAATGTATAGAAATGGTTTTACTAATAACGAAAAGTTATAGTTTTGTTCTATCAAATAAAAGATTATTAATAAAACACTGTGTACCTATACCAAAGCACAATCATTAGATATTTTTCCTCTAATTTTTGAAATATTTATTATTATCCTACAAAAATATTGCTTCCATTTATGGTGATTTTTTTAAAGCTCTGTAACATTTATTTTAGGTCTGTTTTCTATTTTCTTGTGGAGTTTAATTCTGCTTGGCTGACTTTGCTCAATTATTCTAAATCTCATACATTTCAGAAAGAAATGATATCTTACCCAACTATTTCCTAATGAGCAATAGCTGCTTCCTCATTTTGATCTTTGTACTTTATTTCCTTGGGGCCTGAGATAGAGCTCTGCATTTTTATTCTTCTTTCTCTTCTATTTGTCATGAATTTTCTATAATCCTTTGTAGAGAAATACATATTTTTCTCCATTGCCTGCAGGAACTTTACTAATTATTTTATCAAGAATGGTCTTGTTCATAAATATATTCAAAAGAGGCTTAAATATTAAAACCTAATTTATAAAATCCAAAGTTTATTGCTACAGTTTGTAAAACAAGAAAGAAGCAATTATCTCTAGATTCTAGGAGAAATGGGGAGAGATCTTAGCTTCTAAAGATTTAATTCAACTAGTCCTCCAAGGCACTAATGTAAAAGATCATAGAATGAAACTTTCCTATTGATTGTTGAGTAATAATAATGTTGAGATATTGGGAAACAATTGCAATTTTCATTCTTATTATATGTACATAGCAATTTTTCATATATTACTTGGGTAAACTTTGTGGTAAAGCAAGAAATAGCTTAGTCTCTAGAAATGTTTTATAAGTAAACCATCAAATAAATAAAATTATCTTTAAACTATAAAGATTTATACATATCTTCATCTACATATTTATAATTACATACAGCTGGGTAGGTCATGTACCATTATTTCCTCAAAATTTACAAAATTAGAACAAGCATATTAAATCTTATTTTTAAGTAAATTCTCTCAAGATAGAGTACAAACAATGCTTTATTTTCTGTGACATGTTTATGTATCTCAGAATGCTTCCATTCAAAATATTCATGTGTTGTGATATGGTGTTCAGCTATAAGAAGCAAACTCTCACACAATACATCCTAATCACAGCTTTGCCGTGTCTGCTCCTTCAATATCCATAGTACCTCACTTTCCTGGCAAAATAGAACAGGCCTTCCATGGATAGCAACCAAACTCAGCATAACAGTATGCAATAAGACCAGACACAAACCCTTCCTATCAAGTCTGGACAAGGCAGATCCAAAGGATGAAAAGAGTCCCAAGAGCAGGCAAAATAATCATAGACAGCCCTACTCATACTGATAGGAGACCCACAAAATTCCCAAGCTAAACAATGACAGCATACACACAGACGACCTAGCACAAACTGATTCCATGGTTGCTGCCTCAGTCGCTATGAGCCCTATGAGCCCTGCTTAGTTGATTATGTGGGCCATGTTATCCAGTATCCTCAACTCCTCTGGCTTTTACATTCCTTACTCCCACTGTTTTGTGGGGTTCATTGGTCTCCAATTAATATTTAGCTGTGGTGTCTCTGTATCTGCTTCTATCAGCTGCTGGAAGAACCATCTCTGATTACTCTTGGGTTAGGTACCAATTTATATGAGTATAGCAGAATATCATTAGAATTCATTGACTTTTTTTCCCAGGTGTGTTTAGTTCTATCTGAGGTCTATGGACTGTTCAGCCTCTGGTTCCTGGCCATTTCTGGCTTGAGCTCCCTCTTGTGCTGTGAGTCTCAAGTTGGACTCATCATTGATTGGTCACTCCTAAAAGCTCTGAAACAACATTACCCTAGCACATCTTGCAGGCAGGATAGGTAGTGTCCTATCTGTAGCTGTGTTGGTATCCCAGTTCCAATATTGGATGCAATGTCTGTTTACAGAAGATGGCCATTCAGCCTCCAAACTTCCATTGCTGGAAGTGCTCACTAGAATCATCCTCATAGGTTCCGTGATTGGTGCGTCAGTCTCTGTGAGCCCTAGGTTTATATATCCCACCCAATTCTAGTCATCTCTCCCCCACCATCCTTCCCTCCTCAACCTGATCCCTCATGTTTCCATCCACACCAAACCCCAATCAACCAACAAAATCAATAGATCTATTTCATTCCTCCACATAAAATACTTTTTAAATAGTTAATAAGGAAAAATGAACATGTGATTTTCTAAATCTCTCTTTTCTTAGTTCAATCTGTATCTAAACCTATACTTATATTTCAAATGTTATGAAGGAAATTAAAGAATATATTGTGACTACTATTGAGAAAGTTATATTGGATTGATATTTCAGTCTTTTCCCTATTTCTAAATATGGCATGAAAAATAAAATAGTCAATTTTCGAACAATGTGTCATTAAGTGTGCATATGTGTGCATGAATATAGAAGAAAAGAAATTCTTTAACAGCTAAGTGGTTTTGTTGAGTCGCTGAATGAAAAATAGATGGCTCAATAATGACGCTAAATACTTACTTTGTCTTTCCCTCTTAAGTTCACTTCAGGCTTCTGCATTATAAATACATATATTTACATAGAACATGAATATTAATCTTAAAATCTGTTTACATCCTGGTAGTATCTATTGAGACCCTATGCACCCTTAGCTATGTCCATTGGAGGAAAAGAAATGATATAGTAAATCTCTTCACTCTTACTTTTTATGAAAAATATTTGTTTTTGTAAAATGTATTCTGATGATACTCACATTCACACACCTCTCAGATCATCACCATACCCCCACCCACTTGTTCACACACACACACACTCCTCCCAGATTGTCACTATACCCCAACCACCTGTTCACACACACACTCCTCCCAGATTGTCACCATACCCTACCCACCTGTTCACACCCACACTTCTCCCGGATCATCACCATACCCTACCCACCTGTTCACACCCACGCTTCTCCCGGATCATCACCATACCCCACCCACCTGTTCACACACACACCCCCCTCCTACCTGTTCACACCCACACTCCTCCCAGATCATCGCCATACCCCACCCACTTGTTCACACCCACACTTCTCCCAGATCATCACCATACCCACCCACCTGTTCATCTCTATGCCCTTGAATATATTCATAACTGCTCTTTTGCATTCTTTGTCTTGTGTGTAGCTATTCTGTATTTCTCAAGGTCAAGTGTAATATGGGTTGTTAGATTCTGGAGGAAGCGTATTGTCTTGGCATTTTTGTGTTTGGGGGTTTGAGTTTAGGAATCTGGAATTTTGATGATTTAGTTGAGGTCTGTTTTTGTCTTTGTTGGTTTGGTGTTCTGTTTCTTGGTTACTCTCTGGATCCTAGGCAAGTGTGGGGGCTGTGGGGTCTCTGGTAGGGAACACTTCTCCAGGTCAGTAGCTGGCAGAAAGAAACAGAAATGGAAAGACTGATAGGGCCTGCAGGAAAGAACTAAATAAATTGGTTACACACTAAGAGACAAAGTTCCAAGGAAGTTGAGGTGTTAGGGAAAGATGGCTTCTTCAAGTAGGCTGCAGAAGGACAGAGAGGATGTCTGGAGAGAAAGGGATGGACTGATTAAGGAGACCATGCGTCTTTAACAAGAGATTGGGTCTTCAGTGAAGTAAGCTGGTGTGGGAAATGGGACTCCCACAAGCAGACTGCTACAAAGCTGAGCATGAAACTGGAGAGATCAGATGGAAGACAAGAAGGATATTGAAATCGCTTCACTGAGACCTAGCCTGGCTTAGAAACTAGGAGGCCCTGGTAAAAAATGTTGCTGTGCATATCCTGCCGACAAAAGGAATGGAGTTGGTCTCTAAGCGAAGGGTGAGAGATTCTGGAGGAAAGGGCTAAGTCAGGTCCACAGCAAGATATGAAGTCTCCAGGGAATAATGATTTTCCTTGCCTTAAAATGGATATCCCATAATACTCTCATTGGGAAGATTTAATCCCTTCCGATGTTTCTGAGTAAGTTGGTCATCCTCTCTTCCTCTAGGAAAATCAGGTGATGAAATCTTTCCCTGAGAATTGTAAGCTCTGTACCAGAGGAGGTGTTTGTCCTGAACCAGAATTAGGTTGCTCCTTTAAAACAGAAAAGGGAATGCGTAGGTCAGTGATGGCTAAAGTCAAGCCAAAGTGCCAAAGTCACTGTGGTGGTTTGAATGAGAGGTCCCATAGGCTCAGAAGTTTAAATACTTAGTCCCCCATTGGTGCAACTGTTTGGGAAGAATTACGTGATGTGGCCTTGTTAAAAGGGATGTGTCATGGAAAGCTAAGGTTTCAAAGGCCTTAATCATTACTAGACAGTTGTATGATCTCCGTCATATTCTTCAGTCTGGTGGGTAGAAACTGAAGCCAGTGAAGCCCACCTTAAAGCAAGGCCACTCAGGGACCTCCTGTGTGGTTCTCAAGAGTAAGCAAATAGTCATCTTGAAACTGGGTGGAGCATAGAAAATGCCCAGCAGGTTTTAGATTAGGACTATGTCAAGGGGATTTTCATATGTCACATCATTCTTCACGCTGAAATAAAGGGCACCTTCTTATGTTCTTCAACAGTTCACTCCTCCAGGCTTTCATGGATTTATACCTTGTGTTTCAAATGTCAATGTTGATTTGAATCTCGGTAAACCTTACGCATTAGTTATTTTTGTATCAGCTGACATAACCAAAAATGCATTGGATTTTTTTCCAGTTAGTCGTTACTGAAATGCCACCTGCTATAGCTATAATGTTTACATAGTAAGTACTTCATAGATTTTTGTGGTTTGATTAAGTCAATGACAAATTAAGTCAGACTGATTTTATGCAGTTTTAAAAAGCATTGCTTATTCAAGAAACCAGTTTCCTTTTCATGGGAACTTAGAGGTTTGCAAAAAAGATGATAGATACATTTCCTTGATGAAAATACAAAGGAAATAATAACATGATTATTGCTTGATACAAATTTTAAACATGCTTTAAATTGCTATTTAAACTCTTTAACCGAATAAAAGGGCCATTATATTGATCTCTATTTTTTGCTTTTGTTGCAGCAGAATATGCTTTTTGTCAGTATTCTTTCGGTTAACAATACTAATAATGTGGCCATTGTTAATATTTGCTAGCAGGAAATCAAGGCACTGAAACATGACAACAACCAGCAGGTTTCTGATGCTGGGAGCTGATAGAGAGGATTGCATCAGGAAACAGAGACAGTTCAAAGATGAGCCCTGCCATGCAGAGCCTCCTCAGGAGATTTTATATCCAGTTGATTTCTGGAATTAGAGGTCCAGGAGGATAAAGAAAGAGAAGCTTCATTGATGAGGGGTGATAGCTACAATTACCTGTGAATGTAAGGATAAGACTGATGATGTAGCTAGGAATTATAATGGCCTGGTAAAGTCATGGTAACAGATTCTCTTCTAAGATCCATGAGTTCACTTCCCACAAATCTGACTTTAGTACCTGAAATAATGAATCCTCCATGTGTGGGCCTGAAGTCTGATTGGACAGTCATAGGTTACCTCCAACATGTGAGTGCCCCTAAGTGAACCATTATGAATATTTTGTCATGCTAGGCATTGCTATGATTAGCAGATATCAGAGCTGGGTAGGACTATTAACTGCTTTCCCACTTTTGGAAGCTTGTACGGTATTTTCTGGTACCATGGAGGCCAAAATGAAGGAAAAAGGAAGGCTATAAGGTTTGGTTCAGCTTGAAAACTCAGAGTCCTATGCCTTAAGGATGTGGTGTCTTCAGCAATACGAGTATACCATCAATCCATGAGAAGCAATGAAGGGTAACAGATACAATCTGTATTATTTTGGGAGTCTCTTAAACTACCCTAAGCAATAATTCTGAAGGATATTTCCCCTACCTACTATTGGGATTTTTGTTAGTCTGTGGTTCTTGTGGAGCCACATTGTCAGCAATGTTGGCATAACTCCCTTTAAGATTTTAGATAGATAGATTAAAAAGATTTTATATATATATATGATATATATATCATATATATGATAAATAGATGATAGATAGGTTTTATATATTATATTATTATATATCATAAATATAATCTTAAGCAAATATTATACTTACAAAGTATATATACTTACATATATGTATATATATATATATATATATATATATATATATATATATATATATACATGTATATGCATCCACTTACCAGGAAGTTAAGATAGATGGAGGAGGGGGAAGTGACAAATACCCCAACTGTTTGATAAAATCTCAAGGAATCTTATTCTTTTAACTATATTCTCAAAAACATTTTTTGAAAAAAGAAAGAAAAATGTATCAGTTCAAACAAGGTCTTCTCATACTGGAATTCATCAAGATTTAATGATATCTTCCACAATTACTCAAAATTATACATCTCTATCAAATAAAAGTGTCTATTAATTTAACGTAGAGATGTTTAAACATCATTGTTTCTAAGTTTGCACAAAGGCTCTTCATAAAGAATGAACAGTAATTTCTCAGGAATAAAAAAATAAGAAATAAGACTTCAGCATTTATTAGTCAAGGATTTTTGTCTTATTTTGATTATCATTCTTAGATATTGTGATACTGGCCTTAGAATGAAGCCCTCAAGTCTCCTTTAGTGCTTAAGTTAATGACAGAATGTATTGGAGTAATTGTGGAAATTCTCGTACTAGAAAAATAAAACTGAAGTGAACGGCATATTTTAACATTCTGTGTTGTGTATTTTGTTAGTACAGAAACCACTGAAATGTCTGAGTCATGTTTAGTTTCTAAAAACCTGTCACCATCCCTAGTTTGCTGTTCTCTTACCAGAATGTTCAAGCAAGCTGTCATACTTGGGAGATATCTAGGAATATATAGATCTGTAGAACAAAGAGATTAGCATATTATTAATCAAATGTAATTCGCATAATCTTCAGTTTCTTTTGGTTTGTATCACCAATGAATGCTGTCTTCTTTCTGGATGCTTGCTTAAATGGAGGTGGCAACGAGACGAAACTGTTGATGAATGTTTAATTTTGTATATATTTGAATAATTCGTGGATCACTAAATATGGTTCTTTAAGGTATTCTTTCAAGTGAACTAGTAAAACTCTGTGCTTGTTTTCTATTGTGCTTGTTTTGCTGTTGTTTTCATTTATTTACTTTACATCTCTACTGCAGCCTTCCTTTTCTCCATCCTTCCCACCCAGTCCCTCTCCCCCTTTCTCCCTCTTACACCCTCCAATCTCCTTCTCCCACTTCTCCATGCAGGAATGGGCAGGTCTCCTATGAGTATCAATAAGACATGGCATGTCAAGTTGAAGTAAAACAGAGCTTCTTCCTTATATCAAAGCTGAGCAAGGAAACCCAGCATGAGAAGTAGGGTCTGAAAAGTTACTAAAAATGTTGGAGAAGTAGCCTGTTCCCACTGTTAGGAGTCACATAAGAGGACCAAACTACCGAGCTGTAATATATGCAGAGGGCCTAGGTCAGTCTCATACTGCCTCCCTGGTTGTCAGTTCAGTCCTTGTGAGCCCCTACGAGCCCAGGTTAGTTCATTGTGTGAGCCTTCCCATGGTGTGCTTGACCTCTCTGCCTTCTACAATCTTCCTCTGCAAGATTCCTGAACTCCACCTAATGTTTCGTTGTGGTGTCTGCATCTGCATTCATCAGTTGCTGGATGGTGCCTCTCTGTTGAGAATTGGGCCAGGCGCCATTCTTATCACGGGTTAAGGCCGGTTCAGGCTACTTATGTACTATTGCTAGGAGTCTAAAGTGGGGTCCACCCCATAGACACCTGGGAGATTACCTTGAGCCAGGCTTCCACCTGACTTCAAAATGTTCCCCAGTAGTTCCCCTCAGCATTCTCTCCCTCAGTGCCTACCTTACCTGATGGATCATTTTACCTTCTCATTCTACCCTTAGTCCACTCACAAAATCTCTTCTATTTCCTTTTCCCAGGGAGATCTGGGTGTCCCTCCATGAACTTCCCTTGTTACCTAGTCTCTCTATGTCTGTGAATTGTATAGCATAGTTGTCCTTTGTTTTCAGCTAATATCCACTTATGAGTGAGTACATACCATGATTTTCTTTTCTTTATCTGGGTTACCTCACTCAGGATGATTTTTTTTTCTTTTTCCATTCATATGCCATCAAATTTCCCAGTGTCCTTGGTTTTAACAGCTGAGTAACACTTCATTGTGCAAATGTACCACATTTTCTTTATTCATTTCTTGATAGAGGGACACCTAGGTTGCTTCCAGGTTCTGGCTCTTACAAATAAAGCTACTATGAACATACTTGAGCATGTGTCCTTTTGGTATGATTGAGCATCCTTTGCACATCTGCCCAACATTGGTATAGCTGGGTCTTGTAGTAGGTTGAGTCCCAGGCACTGCCACACTGACTTCTAAAGTGGCTGCATGAATATGCAATTCCATCAGCAATTTTGTATTGTTCTCCTTGCTCCACATCCTCTCCAGCATGATCTGTCACTTGTGTTTTTGATTTTAGCCATTTTGACATGTGTAAGATAGAATCTCAGAGTTGTTTTGATTTGCATTTCCCTGTTTTCTAAGATGTTGGACATCTCCTTTTCTTGACCATTTAAGATTCATTTGTTGAGAATTCTATTTAGATCTGTACTCCATTTTTTAATGGATTTGTTTGGTTTGTTGATATCTAGTTGTTTGGGTTCTTTATATATTTTGGAAATCAACCCTGTCACATATGGGGTTGGGGAAAAATCTTTTCCCATTCTGTAGGCTGCCATTTTGTACTATTGATGATGTCCTTTGCTTTACAGAAGCTTCAATTTCATGAGACCCCATTTCTTTCCAATGTCGATGCCTGTGCAGTGCCTGGTTTTAATGCACCTTCATAACTCTATTTCCCCACAAGAGGCAGAACAACCTCCTCTACTGTATTTTCTAGATGCCCTGCACATTGTGGCTAGAAAAGTTTAATTCATTTTTGGCTGTTACAGAATGTTATAAATCTGCAGGGAAAAAAAAATACCATTTACACTCATCTCTTGTCCTGCATTTCTTGTCTGTTTGTAACACAGTGATTTCTCATTTTCCAATCCTGAACTTATGCATCTGTTAGAAATGCTTTCTACAAAAGGTGACTATGGTTAGCATGACTGCAATAGGGATTTATTTTCTTTGAAATCACAGATTTGCTTCCTGCTTTTTACATAAAGTGCTTCTTTGAATAGGAAAGAAGGAGTAAATTAGGGGTGTTTAATAAATGATATTTATTTTTATTCTATGTGAATTGGTATTTTATCTGCATGTATGTCTGTGTGAGGGTGCTGGGTCCACTGGAACTAGAGTTATGAGCCACCATGTGGGTGTTGGGATTTCCACTCAGGACTTCTGGAAGGGCAGTCAGTGTTCTTCTGAGTGATCTCTCCAGCCCTTGGAAATAAGAGTTTGAAGGAGGCAATTACTTATATTAACCAAAGTACTAGAGTGTCTTCGTATATGAAATGTAAATAGAACGTTTCCTTTATATAGATTGGGGACACATTCAAGATCAAGACTCATCCCTCCATTTCATTCCCAGAAGTGCAAATGGCGGCATGAAAACCAATGTCTCCTTCATGAGTAGGCAATTGTCCATAGTACATAACCTACTTCAGAGTACCTTCTTGCAGGGACATACTCTAACCATTGTGAAAATTATAATTAGTAGGCCTTCCCAATTTCTTATGCATTTTGAGCATGTATAGATATATACATTTTTTGAAACTGTTAAAAAATTTAATTAGTCCTATTTAGAAAGGTGTGTTACAGAAGCTACTGGTAGATATCTGAAATCCTGATTACTACCAATTAACCTATGCTATGTTAATCTTTTATATATGTACATACAAATTTAATGCATTTTTACATTTATTAAATATAATGTGATCATAAATTTTGCAGTTTGAAGTGACATGGCAAAACTAGCACTATTTTGCCTTTTGATGACTTCATCAAAAGATTTGCTATTTCTGCATTTGTTACCATTACCAGCATACATTTTCTCCTTATTGTCCAGAGCCTTTGCCTTTTCATGTGGAACATTTTATAATATTTTACTTATTGTGCCTACGTTTCCAACATTTTACACTTTAGTAATATTATAACTTGCAACAAAGCACAAGGATCCTGAAATTACTGATCTTATAAGGAATATGGTCACTTTGTGGGTGGAATGTATCATGTAGACACAGTGGTTGGAAGCATGATTCAAATTCAGGCTGGAAGGAACAAACAAGAGCAAAATTTTATGAGTCTATTCAGATTGCCACATGGTTATAAATCAGTGTATTCCTTTTTACCATTTTGCACCTACATTTTGAACTAGTCTGCTGAAGGTAACTGACACCAGAGAAACATGACTGTGCTCAAGTAGGAAGACTGTGCTAGAACAGATCTCAGTTTGAGCAATGCTTGCTCAGGGGGCACAGTGCCCATGACTTGATTCCCATCGTCCTGTAGAGCCAAGGATAACGGTGAAGAATTGAAATCTCAGAATTTGGGAGGTGATGTTAAGATGATTAGAACTTTAGAGTCAGTTCTCAGGTACATATCAAATTTGAGGCCAGGCTGGCACATATGAGATTAACTCTAAAATGACAGAGAAAAAGACTTACTCTCATGGTTATTGAGCTGAGAATTCTGAACTCAAGATGTCAGCAAGGCCAAGGACCCACTGTGCCACAGACTCTGGAGTCTTTTTGTCATATTTCTTATTTGTGATAGGAGTTGGCATTCTTTCCTGTCACTGATTGAAGCCACATTACTACTGTGTTGGCCGTCACCTCTGCATTGACATCGTGTCTTTTCTGATGTCTCTATCAGAAGAATACTTGTCTTTCAATTTGGGACTCCTATGGGGGACCAAGACTGACATCATCTTTAGATCCTTAAGCAGTACATCTCTGTATGGAATATTTTTAAGTAAACAAACGTTCACATGGCACTATGCCTTGAATATAGGTGTAACACAAGTTTTTTGTTTTAGCAACATTCAGCTTGCTAAAATAGTAGCTTAGCTTTATTAATGTATACTAGTGAGTTAGGCTGATAATTTTTGTGTCTTTTACTTTTATGTAATCAAGTATGTGGAGGTATAAAAATATTTATAAGAATGGGTGGGACTCTATATCTCTTACAGATTTTCTGCATGAAAATTGATACTGAAGCACAATGATGAAATTAATGCCTCCTGGATAACATAGCAATCTGTGGACTATAATTACTGTGAATAAAGCCCAACACAATACCACAATAATGGAAATTTAAATCAGTATCAGACTCTGTGTGTGCATGTGTGTGTTTTCTTTTGAAACTCAATCATACAGTTCTTGCATGTGAAGTTTGTAGATGACAATGTTCTGTCACAATGCTGAAAGGTTGGAAATGCTGGGAGGAAGAATCAATCGATATCACCCATGATCTCCAAATAAGTAAAAAGAAACTATTTAATATGTAGAAGTAAAAATCCAAAGTAATAGATAAAGTCTCCAGATATCTCCAATGCCTCACCCAAATGAAATTCAGTAGCAGAGGGATTAACCATTACTTCATTGACTTTATACAAGTGGGTTTGTGTAAGAAGCTGGATAACAGCTATAATAAGGTTTATATAACTAAAAACATGAGGCTTAAAAACACATAAGGATTGGAAAAGATATTGTAATAATATCTTAAGTATTCATAGGATCTCTCTCTCTTTCACTTTCCATAAATGAAGTTGACCTTCACAAATTGGGTACTTCATAATTATATAATTTTATCTCTACTTTTTATTATATTTGCTCTTTAACTCCATACAGAGATTCAAATTAGATAACACTAAGAAAATTCTTATTTTAAATAAAGTGACAAATATCAAAAAGCATAGATATAAACTTTACATTCTATTTTAATATTGTCACTTGCAGATAAAAATCAGCTCAATATATTTACCATTTTTGAATGGAAAGCAAATGTTTGACATGATAAAAGCATATAGTTCCTTGTCTAAGTTCATTTTAGCAATTAGAAGGCAAAGTTTAATCTTACTATAATGCATTTATCTTTTAAACTATCCCAATCCTATTTTGCTTTCATGACAATTTTAACATGCAGATCCTGTGATTAAGCCAATGTATTTTTTACACGTTGAAATTTTCTTTTAAAGTGGCTGACAATAAAATATAAATTATAACGTGCTTAGACACAAGTCCAAACTCCCAGATTCAGATAACAAGAGCTGAGTGTTTCAGTGTGGTGGGGATATGACCCCTGGGAAATCACCATGTGGAGGAACTTGAGAGATAGAGCAGAAAATACCAATCGATGACTGTGAAAAATGTGTCAAGAAAACATCTTAATGGAATTTTTTCCACTTTATTTACCAGCGAACAGGATAACCAATAAGTACATGTATCTCTATCGCTGAGTGTTAAAGCCCTGCCAATTCTCGACCCTATGATTGATAGAAGCCCTACTGTTCACCATCTGTTATTAAGGAGCCACGTTCTCAAGCAGACATAGTTTCTTTATATAATTTTTAATATTATAGGCATTATACATCGCATATCACTTTTATGAAAGACATGGAGGCTTTGGAAATAACATCTGCTTCATTTTTTTCTTGCTTTTTATCATGCTTCTGACATCTTCATTGTTTATGGAACGTTTCCAGTTTACACACGGAGCATTTGGAGGCTGACTAATACTGATATCAAAAACAAAATGTGATGTGGATAGGTTTGAACACATATGCACGCAAAATGTGATGTGGATAGGTTTGAACACATATGCACACAAAATGTGATGTGGACAGGTTTGAACACATATGCACACAAAATGTGATGTGGATAGGTTTGAACACATATGCACACAAAATGTGATGTGGATAGGTTTGAACACATATGCACACTTTGCAAAAAAGTTTAACTTCAACATCTAAACCTTCTTACAGAACCTCTGAATTTAAAAATTATACAAAAGTAACAATTTTCCTTTAACACATGAAGCCATTTTTTGATAGTTTATGTTGGGCCATTTGACTTATACTTTTAAATAGCCACAGCAGAAAAGAGAATCTTAAGATTTGGTGGATGAGTAATATGTTACTTCAAAGACGTGAAGGCAATTCTTTGAAGGAAACTGATATGTAGTTATGAAGGGCCTTCAGAATTTCCAAGTTAATTGATTTAATTAAGTAACTGAAGCAAATTAAGAAAGGGCAGCTTGTATGTAAATCCAAAGATGGAAAATAGTTAGATAATGTCTAGCCCTGATGGTTCAGTGGAGATCTATGGACATTTCAAAACAGTATCAAGGAAGTTGTAAGATATTTAATTAAATGAAAAATAGAATAAATATCAATGATCAGATTGTAAAACTTCAATTTTATTTTACCTTATATTCTGATGATAATTAAAGAAAAATATCAGTACCAAGTTTAATTAAATTAGGCAATGCAAAATATTAAGATATAAATGCAACAATTTTTATGTACTCTAAGTTTCAAAGGATTTTCAATGGGCATATGGATTATATAAAAGGGAATTTGACTAGCCAAACTATATGAATTTCTAATTTCTACTTGAGAAAAAGAAGCAATTACTTTACAATTACTTTGTACTAGCAGCAAGACAATGGGAACAGATACGGGGCGGAGAGGCATACCTTGACAAGGATTAGGTAGGTCTGCATACCCCTTTGCTTTCTCTTTAAACCTAAACCTCATGTCAGAACACTGAAAACGAATTGTGGGACAGGGGATTCCTAGATCTGGATCCCTCTGTTTGTCTTATGGTGGCCACATGGATTCAATATCCTTACTCTTTTTTTAAAACTTAAGAAGCAAAATAATAACTTTGTAATCCAGTAATTTGGGTAATATGCATGATGATGATCATCACATTGATTTGTTCAGTTATTGTGCAAGGTGAAATGGTCCATATACTAGTTTTCCCAGTATAAAACTAATGCAAGCCTGCATTTTGATTGGTAGTAATGTATTTCAATAAGAGTGTTCATCTGTAGCAGAGAGAACTTTCTTGATGGGGGGGATGAAGACTACAATTATCTGTAGAATGAGGACAAATTCTTAGAATGTAGTTAGGGATTATGTTGGATACGTGAAATGGTGATTATAGGCTCTCAAAGATCCATGACTTTGCTAGCCTTGGGAAGTTGTCCAGGGTTCCAATATTTACAGCTTATTTTCAAAAAAATTAATTTAAATATATTTATATAAAATTATTTATAATTTTGTAATATATATACAATTACAAGTAAAGAACTCTCTGACATGTAATTCAAAGTTGTTTTTTAATGACAAAATCAATTTATTTGAGAGTTGTTAGTCATTTTTAAGGAAATGTCAAAAGCAAATGTTGAAAGAATGTATAGATAAGCTCCCTTCAAACTTAAAATTTTTCCTTCTTCAGACATAGCATATATAAAATACACATTTATTTATTTCATATAAAATTAATAATATTTTGTTTCCTTGGAGAAACTTTTGTAAAACTCATATGTCTAGAAAAGGGATAATACCTTGTCCTAAGTATGTTAACTGTCACTTCTGACCATTTTGTTAAAGATTCTATCATAGTTAACTATATAACCTTTAAATTAAGTTATTTAAGTAAATTATAACTTGAGATTTCAGTAAAGACTACTTTAAATATTCATCTAATTCAGAATTCCTCATGAATTTCATTAAATATTATGCCCAACAGGAACATGTGCTGTTGGCACATCAAAACCAGCACTATGATTCCAATGCCATTTGGAAGCAAAGTTGAATTAATTCACATGTAAGACTTAATTATGTTAAGGGGTTCATTCAACACCTGTTGGGTCATCTTTGTTACAAATTTTTTATTTGAAGATATAAAAATCTTTCCAGTGGTAGTATCTACTTAATTCCCTCGGCTTTTAGTTTAGGCAAACATGGTGTACAATACTCATAACACAGACCATTATTGAGGATTGTTCTGTCTTATATTATGCAGAGTACAAAGATATGAAATACTGATTCTTTTTCTGATTTTGCTTTTCTCAAGTTACCAGTTAGATGCAAAATTCTAGCATTTTGAAGATAGTATATCTCATTAGTTTCATTGCAAGATACAGTTCGACCATGAACTCTTGACATTTTCCTTGTTTAGTGAAAGTGCACTCTATCACTTGGTTACAATAATATATGTACCCATTTTACTGTTCTTTCTAACTACACATTTATTTTCTCTTTGCCCTCTTCCCTGTGATGCCTCTTGGGTTTGCATTAGTTGTGTTGTGGATCATGTTCGCAAATCCAGGAACCAAAGACCTTTGGTGTCTCTAGTCTTTCACTGAAATGTAAATTTGTAGTGACCCCTGGAGAGTCAGTATGGAAAAACCACAGGTATGGCCAGCTCGCATGTATGGGAAAATATTTCCCGTCTTATCTGCTTTTCTAGTGCTGTAACTTGCAGTCAACCAGTACATGTCTCTTACATTTTCTTTCTTCCTCTGTATGTACACCACACCCAATTTCTGTGTTGTACATAAAACACTTAAATGACATTTTTTTTATCCTTTAAATTTTATTTTATTTTTTTTATTTTGAGGTTGATATCTTTGTTTGATTTTTTTAATTTATTTATTTATTAAGGATTTCTGCCTCCTCCCTGCCACCGCCTCCCATTTCCCTCCCCCTCCCCCGATCAAGTCACCCTCATCTGCTCAAAAAGCAATCAGGGTTCCCTGACCTGTGGGAAGCCCAAGGACCGCCCACCTCTATCCAGGTCTCCTAAGGTGACATTTAATTCCCACTTCTTACTACATGTTGCTTTGTACTCGCATTAGGTTTTGGTCTCAAATGCTGTCAAGTCTATGGCTAATAAATGTCCCTAGCGGTACAATTCTAAAACTATCTTTGCAGAAAGTTTGTTTTTAAGTATTAGGAAGTAATAGAGTGTATTTATCTTAATACATTCTTAAGATTGTCATCTCTTTTGTCATGCTTATAGTTATGAGTGGTGATCTTTTCAACTGTCAGCACTGTGACAATAGCCACCAAGTCAGAATGCTATAGTCAGTTTTTAAAAAAGTTAAACCAAACAGTGTCTTCTTTATTACATGTGTCATACTTTCCAGTTTGGTGTCTTTAATGAATATGCTTTGTTCTTTGTAGTCTAAAAAAAAGTAATAAAAAGACTACTCCAGATTCACACTACCCCCTCCTTTAGTTAGTTAAGTTGATCTTAACTGCATGACTGAAGTACAATTAGACCCAAGTTGTTAAAAATAGAAGAGTTTTTAGAATACCCACCCAGTATGAGGCACTAGACAGTCTCTGCTGACTGTAGACACCTAGAGATTTCAATTAGACTACATCTCACCAGTAGCCTCTGCTGTCAGAAAGCAGTTGTAGAAAGCATCCCTAATTGCCTATTTCTTCTTACCACGTCTGCCAGAAATCACACATATTATTTCTCACTTTTTAAGTGGAGAAACTCCTACTGCAAATTCAAATGACAAGTCCAAGACTTTACTCCATATTAGAACTTGCTAGTAATTTTAAGAAGCAGAGGCAAGGCTGTGGGTTTGAGAAAACTGAGCACAACTGAAAAGCTCCACCTCTACACTGGACAAAATTTTCTGACTATGGAAAACAGATTAAGACACTAAGTATGCTATTTGAGTTTATATATAGGCATCCAGTGAATAATGAATTAGAAACATACATTCACTTATTTAGAAAATTCCCATGTCAATTCCCAAAGATCTATGCATTTTGTCACCACAAATGCATATTGTTCAATTATTCATTAACAAAGATCCTTCTTTTAGAAAATATTTTCTAATACGTTTAATCAGAATGTGTACAAAGAAATGATCCACTTCCAGTATTCCTTTTGTTGGACCATACACTGAAAGCAGTATAGTAGAAAACTGAAAGACAATTTTGTAATCACTTCCTGAAAAGAATCAAGTGGTGCATATTTGAGCATTGGTATTCAGACTTCATATTATTTTTATGAGATTTATCATACAAGAATTAAATGTATTATAGTAAAATACATACTATTAAAATGCTGTGAATTTACCTTATTCCAACTTCAGAGCTTTAATAGAATACCATGTATTCTACCAAGTCCAGTTGCTCGAGAAATAATTTCCATTGGCTTTTTTTGAGAGCAAATTGCATCATAAATCAAATCAACTAGATTTGTTAATTGCTTCACAAAATCCAACCTCCATTTGAGACAATCTTTCACTTTCTCATTATGCAAATATTTTCCACGGAAGGTGCTATCAATTTCTGTATAAGTAATGCTATTTGTTATGTCCATTGGCCTTAGACATACTTAACTAATCACTTTAGTTTCATTATGTTAAATATAACATAACATGTCACAAAACTTTGTGTGTATGTGTGTGTGTGTGGAGTACTCTGTCAGCATAGAATTGCTTTTTTCTCTTAAAACCATTCCACTACCTCTTACATGCTGTTCTCTGAGCCTTAATTGTGGACTCTATTGTAGTTGTATCAAATAGGGTTGAACAATCCACAGTCCATTGTTCTCTGCATTTTGACCATGTTTATATTTTGTTATGTCCCCTGTCTGCTACATAAAGCATATTCTTTCATGTGGATAAGAGCTATGCCTACCTGCAGATATAAGGAATGGGATTTTGAACACAGTGAGATACTGTTCTCAGAAACTGGATGTAGTAGCTTCTACTGTAGTGTCTTTGGCTTCATTAGCCATGTGCACAATGTAATTCAGGAGAATTGCAATGCCAGTCTTGAATTCCCTTCTGTTGAATTGATTTTAACATGAAATGGCTGTTGGTTTCCTCAAAGATGTCAGTGCCATTATTGCATCTTTGAAGCTATATTGTGGTGTTAGTCAATGCTGTGGCTCCTAGGCACTACAAGAGAATGGGGTTATTGATTCATTTTCTTTCTTGGCAGCTTTCACACTACATTGCACTACAACAACTGATATTCTTCAGGAAAGTGGCCTATACTATAATTGAGGCTATTGACTATATATATCATTATTTCTCAATATACCTAGATTCTGACACACAGTAAGTTCATAATATAATCTTTATGTCTGAGGAATATTTTAAGATCAAATTGTTCGTAAAACAATTTTGTTTAAGCTCAAATATGCTGCTTAGATCATAGAGAACATACTTCCTTTAAAAACAAACAAACAAACCAGAAGATTTCTCTTACATTGTTTTGATATAGCTTGATAAGATAATTCTGAAAGGTAATCCCGTGAAGACATTTTTTGGATATATCACAATGATTTGCAGTACACATTAAGAGATGTATTGGTCTAATGAAGAACAAATACAGCTTTGGTTACAATAAACCAAATAAATGAAGAGATATAATCATTTACCATAATATGTTGACAGTGTTCCTGATAACATTTAGTTGCATTAGTGAGATAGAGAAAGTTCTATCTCATGAACATTCTGTTTAGGAGAGGGAGACAGGAAACAAAACTCAAAATCATAATAAGTAAGTTTCATGCTATATTAAAAGAGGATAAATGTTATTGAGAAAGATCACAATAAGAGAGAAAGGAAAGAGTTTCACCATGAGGACTATTTGTTCCCTTTGACAAATATATTCAGAGATTTTAAATTCTTTAAGTTTCTAGCATACAAAATGTTTAAAATTATTTCATCCTGAAAACTATTAAAGCAAGTGTAATAAGATGTAGTTACTTGTTACATATCACACAAGTATATAACCTTAAATAATATGTCAGTCTCTGAAAGTCATAGTTCCAGGCATTTTTGCTGCCTACCATCTGTGTTTGCAAATCAACATATTCATAGAAACCACCATACTGTCATGTACAACAGTGTAAGACAAAGGTTTAGCAAGTTTTTGGAAATTTCAATATTTATAAATTTTTTAAGTATTAAATAGACAATAATAAATCTTTTTATTTCATTGTCTGCGACCTACCTCAATTAGATTCATAAAGTATTTTAAAAGCTTTTTTTTACACAAAATATCTTGCTATAAGCTATTTTAATTAACCATGTGAAAGATTCACATTCTGCCACTTGCAGCAAATTCTGTTACTTGGGAATTCTTTTGTCTTTGTTAAATTGATCTTAAATAAAACATTGCAGACTTACTATATTTAAATGGCTGATTGGCTATCCAATATCTAATTAACTACTTAAGACATTCATTTGTTTTTCTTGTTTATTTTTGAGATTGTTTTTTAATTATATTTCCCTTTCCCTTCCTTCCTCCAAAACCTTCCATATAAACTACCTTGCTCTTTTTTATTCATTGCTTCTTTTTCATCAATTGTGGTTACATTCATACACCTATTAATATATACATATATACCTCTGAGTATAACCTGTTGAATACATATAGTGTGACTTGTATGTATGTTTTCAAAGTTGATCATTTTACACTGGACAATCAGTTGATGTCGTCTTCCCTGGGGAGGACTACCTTCAGGCTCACAGCTCTCCTCAGTTATATGTAGTTTTTTTTTATGTGTTGAAATGTTATGAACTACCCCGGTCCAGTTTAGCATGTCCTCCTTCTGCTCTCTTTGCTTGGCCATATTAGCCGTATTAGTGAGACTTTAGTTGTATAGCTTCTGGTATTAGTGAGAGAAACAGTCTCACATCAAAGTACCTCATCTGGCTCTTACAATCTTTCTGTCCTCTCTTCTACAATGCTCCCTGAGCCTTAGGTGTGAGAAATTTTTGTATATGTATTTATAAACTGAGTTCCAAATATGCATATTGATTAGTTTTAGTTTTTGGCAGTGGTCCCTGCCTGTTGCGAAGAGAAGTTTCCTTGATGAGCGGTGAAAACTGCTTTTATCTTTAGTGTAAGATAATAGATAGATAGATGATAGATAGATAGATGATAGATAGATAGATAGATAGATAGATAGATAGATAGATAGATAGATAGATGATAGATAGATAGATAGATAGATAGATAGATAGATAGATAGATAGATAGATAGATAGATTTGGGGATTATATTAGTTTAGTAAATTAATAGCTATAGATTCTCCTCCAGTTATCACAGTTTCTCTAGCACTGATTAGTTAGCTAGGTTTCCAGGACCAGGCATGTTATTACTTTCATTGAGTGGGTCTTAAGTCAAATTGGAGAGCTGCTGGTTGCTCCTGCACCCTAAGGATTATTATGCCATGCAAGTCATTGATGATATTCATAGGAGTCACAGCTGGGTAGGACTGTTGGCTGCCCCCCCCTTTGGAAGATGCATGGCGTCTTTTAGTACCACGAAAGCTGCAATTTGCCCTTTTGTGTGTTGTTTCCATGCATTCTAATACCATTTTATAAAAGTAAAGTTTATTGGAGTAAGAAAAGATAATAGACAAAATTAATCTGCAGCATTTTGGACAGGGGAGTGAACTCACTATCTCTGTCCAAACAGATGGTAATATCCTAGTTATCTCAATCAACAAATTTATTTGGAACAAGAAAACATTTTAAATATTAAATTGCAGCACAGCAAAAACTAGATTATTGCCACTTCTCATAATGTTTTTATAAGAATATTTAATACAGTATTCAATATAGTTTCTGAGTCCAAAGAAAGTAGTATTAAAATGGAATATGTATCTTTTTATCATTTGAATTAGATTGAGGTGGGCTTCAATGTCTCATAACTTCATGAACTGTGGAACTGTGCCATTTATGAACTGCAAGTAATCTTAGCAGCATTCACTAGAAAAGTGTCAGCAAGAATGGTTTCTTTTGGAAGGAATATAGTAATTACTGTGGTGCTGTGTAAAATTTGCCTATCTATATTCATGTGATTAATGTAACATGGAATTTACAAATTTGAATGCATAATACTGGAAATGTAGGAATGAAGATTTTATAGTAATATGACTCTGGTGATATATATTTAACACTTGTGGGGCTTAGAACGTGAATTGTGCTGAATAGCTCAACATTTTCAACTGAGTTTGCAATGATAATGAGTTGGTACATACATTACCTGGATTTCCAGACTTCTCAATATATATCAACCACATTTCCAGGCACACAGGAGATGCACAGTGTTTGAGGCTGTTACTGTTTATTTAATTATATTTGGTTATTTATTTATCTGTATTACATATTTATTTATTTATTTGCCTTTCCTGTGCACAGCATGAGCAAAGCTTTGCAGAGCATTTCTCGTCATCATTTATAGCAGTATAAACTGGACTCTCCAATCAGAATGACTTAATCAGTCTTAGGTATTTCCTGAAATACAGGACTTCAGCGTTGTGTCATGACAGTACCACCCACTCTAGAACCAGCAGGGGACAGCTAACAGAGAATCAAACTGAAATATAACCTAAGAAAATGTTCCATATAAATCCAAAAATGAGTACCAATCCTTAGCATATTCTTTTTTTTTTTTTTTTTGAGACAGGTTTCTCAGTAGCTTTGAGGCCTGTCCTGGAACTATCTCTTGTAAATAAAGTTGGCCTCAAACTCATGGAGTTCTGTCTGCTTCTGCCTCTCGAGTGCTGGGATTAAAGGCATGTGCCACCACAACCTGGCTCCTTAGCATATTCTTAACTGTTTATCTTTCATTTCCATTAAATATTTTTTCATTGCCTAGGTTTCTTCTTAGGGGACCATATAAGCCAAATTTTAAGAGTAATACATGGTGATAGGATTTAGATTATAACTTTTCCTTATGACAGTGATTCTCTGGGTAAGAAAAAGACCAAACAAAATTTCCAACTGAACTGAAATTATGGCTCTTGAAGGAGCAGACTCCCTTAACCTAATTCTCTTATGCAGTGTATATACACTGTATACTTGGAGGTGTGGAAATAGAGCACTTGCAACAGATCTTACAGGTCAGGTGCTTAGTGGCAATTTTGATTAAGACAAATAAGAGTTTGTCTTAAGCAATTACTACTGGACAAAGGTGTCATTTTCCTGATAACTTCTTTCATGTCTTTGACCAGCTCTTGACATTATACTAGACTTTATACTAGACTGTTTGTTCTTTGTTCTGTGTTCTCTCCTATAGTTAGTGGGCACATCCATGTCCATTAATTTCTACCTACAGCTAGGAACACTTACACTTATGTTTGTTGGGCATATTCTCCATGACCTAGCAGAGGCTGGGTTATGAAAAACCTGTCTGAAGCAGTTTCTCAACACTTCCAAAGGAGAACTAAGAGTTCCCGTTCAGCTCTGCTTTGTCAGCAGGTGGCACCAGCGCTCATACACCAAGCTGTGAAATCTGGAAAAGGTCATCCCTGAACAGTCTGGGACATCTGCCTACTTTCTCCATATCTGCATCAACCCAGTCCAGGCCTCCTTGTGTGCTTTTCCTGAACCAGTGTTGTGATATTGAGTTGGTTTACTGTATCTTTACTCATCCTTTTCAAATATCATCTATACAGTCCAGAAATTTTTCTTTAATGTTGAAATTCAGGCCAGCTATATTATTTTTAGACATGTCAGTGTATCTTTTAAAGATTTTTTTTCAATAATGCTTGCAAAGACTTTTCTTGCTCAGCTCTTGTCTATCCTTTTATACTTGCTCCATTTACTTAAGCTACACAGGTCACCTTACAGGCCCCCGCTTCTGTCCCACTTCTGCTTCCATAGAGCTACACCTGGGTCATGCTTCTTTCTTTACAACTACTCTTACTAAGTGTTTGGGTTCTAGTTTGGGGTTTATTTCTTTCACAAACCTAATAGTTTTTAGGTCATAGTACACTTTCTTTAATGACTCATGTGGAATTCCCCTCTGTATGCTGTGAATATGTTCTTTTTACCATTGGTTAATAAAGAAGTTGCAGGGCAGGATAAAGACAGGCAGGAAATCAAAACAGAGAGAGAGAGAGAGAGAGAGAGAGAGAGAGAGAGAGAGAGAGAGAGAGAGAGAGCGCAGATCGAGACAAGAAGAAGCCATGTAACTGACAAAAGAAACAGATACCTGAAGCTTACTAGTAAGCCACAGCCTCTAGGTGATAAATAGATTAATAGAAATGGGTTAATTTAAGATGTACAAGTTACTTAATAAGAAGCCTGAGCTAATAGGACAAACAGTGTTATAATTAATATAGTTTCTGTGTGATTATTCAGGTCTGGGCAGTTGGGAAATGAATGAGTAGTCTCCATTTACAAATGATATACTAAACAATTCAATTCTTGGTGTGTTTATTTGATTAGTGTATTTCTCTGTTGCTGAAAACCATGAAAGATAAGAAAGCAAAGTCCTCTGATGATATTTAGAAAACTATTCAGTAAGCATTGTGTCTGGAACACAATAATAGCTCCACTCTGACCTGAACAATAAGGCCAACAAACAAATATGTGAACTAATAAATCAACAAAAACTGGATAATTGTTTGCTGGGAGAATAAGAAAACAATGATGGAAGATGGTTGGTGAAGATAAAATCTTGGTAAGAACTAGATTTTGTAAGGAGTAAGGGAAGAAAAATCTTTGGAGATAGGAAGATACTTAAGCAAAATTCATGGAGTAGAGCTGACTTTTATATGGTCAAAATTTAATGTAATTTTACCTGGTTAACTGTTATGAACAGATTTGTGAAAATGAACTGCCCCCCTTATGAAAGTAAAGAAATAACCCCCAAAAAATGACAATAAAAATGTATAAGTACTGATAAGAAAAATATGCTCACACAAAGCAAAATATCACAAGAGCTTACAGTAAGCAATAAAAACCAAAAGCATGGAATTTGATTTGTGTTGACTTTTTACTCCTGGCCTTGAGGCATGCCCTGGAGTGTGGTTTAAAGATCTTAAAGAAAAAGGGATATAGAAAGTAAAAGGAATAAACATGAAAAGAAATAAAGGTTATCTTTGGAAAGGGAGAAATTCATTCAAGTGTGAGAGTGGGCATTGGAAGGGCAGTCACTAGGGGATCAACTGATTGCTAAGTATAATGATACATATAACAATGGTCTCATTGAATTCACTCATTTTCATGGTAACCTAATTAATTCTCTAAACTTTTTAATGTTTTCTTGATTGGAGAAGGAATTATATATGATGGAAAGCTGCATTCTCAGAAAGGGATAGAGCATGTATCTTACTCCGTAGTAGCACTTTAGAATGGTATCTTAGACACTATGTTCTAATTTCATTGTTTCTTCAGAAATCTTCACACTGACTTTCATAATGGCTACACTGGTGGATTGCCACCAGCAATGAACAAGAATTCCATCTTTCCCCACATACTGGCCCAGCATTTGCTGTCTTACTTGTAGCTGAAGTGAGTTGTAATTTCAGCTTTAATTTACATTTTTCTGATAGTTAAGGAAGCTGAACACTTTATTTCAAGTATTTTTGACCATATGTATTTTTTCTTTAAGCCCACTTATTTATAGAAAAATACAGTATTTGGGTGCATTTAATTGTGTGTGTGTGTGTGTGTGTGTTGTGTGTGTGTGTTAGCACATGTATTCATGCATACACAGGTAAATCAAGGATCTGGAAAGGAAAAATATGGGAAGAAATCTTAAATGCTTTGGGTAAGATGATGAAGTATGTGTGACATAAACTAGCAGAGGTGTGAAAAAAGGGTCTGGTCACTGGGAGTTTGATCATGTGCCAATGGGTATATGTCCAATGCAAGTAGAACTTGGTGCTCTTTTTCTATTTTGGGTCAACCTGGAAGGAATGGTGAGTGAGTGTGAATGGTGTGCAATGTGTGGCATTCCTAAATAATTAAAAAATACTGTGTTGGGGAAGAATAAATTTCATAGGAAGATGGGGCTGGGCAATAGGGCTCAGAGAGAGATTCAGACCAGTGGTTCGTGACAAGCAAAGCAAGGTACCTGTAAGGAGCTCAATGACCCTTTCACAGTGGTTGCCTGACAGCATCAAAAATACAGATATTCATAATAACAGTACAAATCCAGTTATGAGGTAAATCAAAAATTAATGTTATGGTTGGGGATTGCCACAACATGAGTACCTGTATTAAAAGGTCTCAGCATTAGAAAGGTTGAGAACCAGTGACTTAGAGAGAAGTGAAGGGGAATGGATGATAGACAAAGTATGCATACAAATCTATAAGAAACCCATTCTTTTGAATGCTATCGCTAAAAAACTAGCAAAACAAGAGAAGAACAGTTACACAGAAAAATATTCTGAGCATTCAGAACAAGTTATTGTTTTATATCAATGACTTATAAATGTCTTTACCTTAATTAATATGATATAGCCACTCACATTTTCTTAGCATCTCAACTCTTTAATATGTTTTTGCAAAAGAAGATAATAGAAACTCTGATTGTATTTAACTAGGTTTTAGTTGCCTCATACAAAGTCCACCCACTTCTTTTTGGTATGGATTCAATATGATACAATCCAAACATTCAAATGCAGTTAATTACTGCCCTTTGCCTCTATTTCACTGTTTTGGTTTGGGCTTTGTTTTGCCTTGCTTTGTGTTTTGCCTTGGATGAATTTGGTGACCTTTTCTGTGTTTAAGTGAGCATCCTCTGCATTTTCATTCTGTGATTAAGAGGCTTTCACTATGCACCCTGTTTGACATGGTCATTACTTAATGCTCACTTAACAAAATTCTACAAGACCAAATTATCACAGTGGGTGAAGGAACAGATGGCCAGCTGGCCAGGATCCATGCCTGCTTTGTTTGATGCTTTCCCAAGTCTGCCACAAAGAAGCCACATGTGCGACCTTAGAAGGCAGTCCAAACAACAACTGCCCTGTCCAGCTGCGCGTCAGTGTTCTCAGCTGTGAAGTCGGAGTCTATACCTTTCCCGTCTGAATGCAGCTGGATATCTCCTGCAGGGGCCTCTCTGCTTGGTGATTAAGACGACAATCACAAAGGTCAGATTTCAGAAGAAACAGAAACTGTTCCACCACTTTCTATAACTGCTTTCAAAGGAAAGAGGATCATGCAAAAGTGCATCAATTTTATATGCCCATTAATTTATAAGATTGTGCACCATTTAATATTTTAATGATTGCAACAATATTCGACAAAGAAATTGTGGCTTGATTCCAAGCTACAAATGGGTAGGATTAATAAAAGGCTACAAAAACTGTATCAATTCTGCAACCATTACAGTTTGTTATTGATTATGATAGCAGTTTGGCAGTCATATTGAAATTATGAATATTTCAGTCAGTTAGCGTTCATGCTTGAAATATTTCACTAGTGTCTGGTGATAAAGAATAAAGCACAGAGGGATACTTTGTACAAGCAGTTAATTATGGATTCACGGAGACAAAAGAGACCTATCATACAGTTAGGAATGAAGCAGTATACAGTGAGATGCTAAGCTGAAATACAGGCAGCAAGCTGAGTGGGAGGTGAATAAGGTGAAGAGCTGTCAAGGAAAGATTGATGAAGAACAGGGAAATTCTGCAGTTGCTTCTAGTTGCATGGAACATAGTGAGATTGCTTATGCTCTGGAATCATGGGCCCAGAAATTTCTATAACAATCTTACAGAAAAGAATGGTTTCTATTCTACTATTACATTTCTCTTCTACTGAAATATGAGAGTTTATAAGGTAGCAGTAGCTAAAGGAAAATTTGAGTGATAGATAAGTTTGGACCCTTTACCACCTACAAATGTAAATCCTTAAGTTTTTTTTTTTTTTTTGTGAAAACTTAAGTTTTTCTCCTCCTCTTTCTGCATCTACTTCAGTGTTTGCCTGAAAGTATGTCTGTGTACCACATACTTGCAGGGCTTGTAGTGGCCAGAAGAGGGCATAAAATCCCCTGAGCCTGGATAGTTGTGAGCAGCCATGTGGGTTCTGTGAATGCTGCTCATTAGGAAGAGTAACTAACGATCTGAATTAATCCTTGAGCCATCTTCCCATTCCCATTTTTTTTCCTTCAATACAGAGCTAGTGGATTCTGATGCACACAGTTATCATACAAGTGACTTGCAAAATATATTTTTTGGAAACAGCCTACTAGGTAAAAATTTTTGAGATGATTTCTTTGCATTAGCTAAAAATTACTGAAAGCTGAATTATAAATTAGCCTATGTTCTTTCCAAGTTTTCACAGAATTTCTCACACTGAAACTCGGGGCTCTTCTCCTTTCCATGCCTGTTTTCTACTTCTCTGGTGTTTATATTATTGATGGTGTTATATACAAAATGTCACTTAATCTTCTATTTACTAAATCTAACAACATTATGATAATATGACATATCTGTTAATTTGCCAAAGATTCTAATATGCCAGCTCTTCTATTAATAAACATATATATAGATCCTACTTTATGTCTTAAAAAAAATTACCTTGTCTTGTGTTCACTACATATTGCTCTATAATTGGAATCACACCTTCCTCAAGCAGTAAATATTAGCCATTAACTCGCAAATGCCCAGAAATAACATTTTTGATCACTTTAATGCGTATTCAGTAAGAATGCAGAAAATGCTGCAACATTCTGATTGGGTGATAAAACTGTCAGAATTGAGAATTCCCGTCATGCACATGGTGTTTGAAAGCTTGCCACAGCAGAAGAAGAAGATGCCTGAGTCTGGGGAAGGGCAGAGTGCACTTGCCAACACGGTGCTAGCTGCAGCAGTAGTTACTGACATTTGAAACAGAAAATCATTCCACTAAAATTTGTTACTCATAATTTAAAGTTGGAAGCATATTTAATAACGAGTGAATGATTTATCACCTCCTGTGCCACAATGATTAAAAATATTTATCAACTTACGTACATGTAATAATTTTCTCAGCAAATTAATGATTTATAATCAGAAAGCCTAGTGCTAAACAAGAGTTTTGAAAGGATATAGGTCTGAAGAAAATCTATTGTTGGAAACCACTTGTTGGTTCCTGGATGCTTAGCCCAGAAATAATCACACAGAAACTGTATTAACTAAAACACTGCTTGGCCCATTAGCTCTAGCTTCTTATTGGCTAACTCTAACATCTTAATTTAACCCATTTCTAGTAATCTGTGTATCGCCACAAGGCTGTGGTGTACCGGATAAAATTCCATCTGGCTACAGTGGGGCTACATAACTTCTCTTTCACTCTGCCTTCTTTCTCACAGCATTCAGTTTAATTTTACCCACCTATCTCTATTCCCTGCGCAGGCCTAAGACAGTTTCTTTATTAACCAATGGTATTCAAAGCATACAGTGGGGAATCCCACATCAGAAATATTTCTTTAAAATTTCTTCCTCTCATACGGTTGCCTATCTTCTTTGATGACACCCAGGTACCCAATAGTAGATAATTCCCAGTCATTGCTACTAGTTTGGAGAACTTTCTTGATGTTTACCATTGTCAAGACCCTTCAATCACTTCACTATGATGACACTGCTGATAGGTATGATCATTATCATCAATTCTGATATTAAGTTAGGACCGTGGTTCCCTTAATCAAATCCATTTCCATAAGAAAGCTGCAAACTCAAGGGCTATACCTGGAGATTGTCTCCCTCTCTGGAAAGACTGAATATCAGAGTCTTCAAAGTACAAAGCAGCTTAAACAATACAAATGTGTCTTCTCAAGTTCCAAAGCTTGGAAATTCACATTCAGGGTGTCTTCTTGCTGTTCTCACATGGCTTCTGAGACACAGAACCATTTCTCACCCTTTGTATGGCCAAATACAATCTCCTAGTGCAGACCTGCAGAACAGAGTAGAACACTCACATGTGACTTCATTTAACCTTAATCATTCCTTAATCTCTGGGACCCTCATTCACATTCTAAGATCCTAGAGATTATGGTATTATTTGTAGTTTGACTGAACATTGTCCTTCAAAGGTCTTACAGATTAAAGCCCCTGCTCCCAGATAATGTAGCTAGTCTGTGAGAAGTGTTCAGATCATAAAAGCACAAATTAAAAATAGATTAGTTTACTTAGTAGATCATTGTGATAGGAGGTGGGACCTGGCTAGAAGGGGGCTTCTCAGCTTCCTCAAAGTACATATAGCCCTAACTCCTCCCAACATCTACTGCTTTTCCCTCATTCTCTTTCACTCTTTCCCTCCCTCCCTCTCTCCCTCCCTCCCTCTCTCCCTCCCTCCCTCCCTCCCTCCCTCCCTCCCTTCCTTCCTTCCTTCCTTCCTTCCTCTCTCCACCTCTCTGTCTTTGTGGGTCGTGTGTGTTTATGTGTGTGTTTCCTGACATAAAACAGGACTCTTGGCCCTAAATTTTGATTTAGATCTCGTGTTAAAAACAGAATTTATTCTTATAACTCCTTGAGCATTTCAGACAACACAATTTGAACATATTTACTGCCTCAATTCTTCCCTTTATTACACTATTGGCTACATCATCCCTTTCCACCCAACTTTCCAACTTTGAGATTAGTTCTCTGCTCTTCTTCTTTCACCATGGAGTCCAGTTTGTGTTGTCCATTTTGTCTTGGGATTGGTGCTTTCTTGAGTATGTGGTTAGCCTACCAGCAATCACATACATTAGTTTTCTAGAAAGGATGAAAAAATAATTACTCCCCACCTCCCAAAAGCCGTCAAATGCTCATATCCCCGCAGCTAGTGGTGGGATAACATATCCACCTCCCCACTCTGTATTCTGAGATTTCAATTGTCTTGCCCCCAATAACCACCAGCTCATCCCTGAATATTGAAAGTTAACATCCAGAAGTGAGAAAAAAAGTAATGCTTATTTTACTAGGTCTGGATTATCTCATTCAGGATATTTGTTTCTGGCTCCACCCATCTACCATTTACCTTTCTTGCTACCTCCAACCACCATAACTTAGCAGGTCTAATTTATCAAAACCTGTCTGTCTTGAAGACCCCTTTATCACAGACCCATGAAAATGGGGCCACATAACAATGGATTCAAGCCTCTGAAACTAATGTTCAAAGAAATCTTTGTTAAACTATTTCTCTCAGATATTTGTCACAGTGATGAAAAATCTGACTACCTCAGGCATCAACATAGAAATTTTGCATCTTGAGCTCACAGGGTCCTTGCAGATGTAAACTGATAAATATTTGGTCATGAATTCATACCAAATTTATAGTGGGCTTGCAGTTATCTTCCGATATGGGAAAAAAAGAAGAGGGGAGACAAAGAAATGGGAGAATGCCTGTTAAGGCAGGTGGGGGGATTGGCCTGATGTTGTTAATAACTAAAAGATGTAGCCAGTGCCCTTACAATGCTCATGACTACATGACATCATTAACAGGAGCCCTGAGAAGTGGGAAGATAAGTAAAAAGGAGATTGTTATTTTTCCAAGAGTATAGTTGATGCCTTGTTTTTGATTTCTGCCTTTCGGAGTTCAGAGGGAATATTTCTGCTGATTCAAGCTACCAACTGAGTGGAAATTAGTTGCGGCCAACCTGAAATGAATACGAGGCCAGGAGAGCATTCCATGTAACCACTGGTCATCTCAGGGCCTCCTGTGGACACTTGCACACTGAAGCCTGTGTCTTCCAAAGGAGACAGTTTGTCAACACATACAGGAAGAGTGTCTGCTTACCCCAGATTTTATTTTGCATGATCTTCCTCAAAGCTTTTATAGTTTAAAGAGCAATAATATTCATCTTGATGATTTTTCCTCAATAATGAGATTGTTTTATTTTGTTTGAAGTAGCTTAATTCTGTTTTTAAATACAAAGTATTTTGGACTAGCTCATCATAACACAACTGAATGTTGTACATTTATATTTATGAGAAAAAGATCAAAGAAGAAAACAAAAACAGGAGACTGCACAGAAGACATTTGGAAAGCATCAATCTCATCAACATGTCTGAAATAATTTCTTCTTTTCAACTATTTTTCAGTATTTTTATTTTTTATTATTATTAGCTACGTGTTGTGTTTGGGCGTGTGTGATTGCAGGCGCGCCTACAAGATCCAGTAATAGGTGCACTAGAACTGGAGTTATATGGGGTTGTAGACTGCCAACATGGGTACTGGAAGCCAAAAACATGTATATTGCAAGAACAGTGTTAACTACTGAGCCAGCACTGTGGTTTCTCGGTTACTTTTAAAATGGAGTGGACAAGGTTAAAAAAATTGAGAGTAACAAAATATCAAAATCTTAATAAACATAAGCTCATGTGTAGACTTCAATATGCTTTATAAGATGAGTGTCAAAACCAGTTTTTGATTCCTGTTTCCCTTCATTTGTCCAGCAACAGCAACGCGAAAGTTTGTGCTTTTATAAGTTCTACACTGGCTTTCTCCATCATGTCATCTAAAGTGTACATTCACCTTTAACCATTAATCCCAAGCCTTTGGAGGCATAATCTCTAAACTAGACCAGATCCGAATGTGCACAAACACAAGAGTGTTAATGGATTTGCTTCCTAAGGTTCTGTATATTCTCTACAACTGTCGTAATTGGAGCATAGTGCTTATTGTGTGAGAAGGTAACTGTGTTACACATAAGAAAACAATTTTAACACTATTATTAGAATTATGAAGAGAAGGAAGCAAAAGAGCAAAGTATATGAATCAGTTGTTTTTGTGAACAATTAATCTTGTTGGCATACTTAAATGAACTTGCATAAAGATGCCCGGAAAGAATGTTGTTGAGCTCAGTCGTTCATTAATTTTGATCACATGCTGTCCCCATTGTGTTAGGAGCTACTTCAAAATTCCCTAGAAAAGTATTGCAGCATTGATTTAAAAACTCCCAGAAGCCTTTTGCATTTGAAAGTTCATTTATGTTCTTTTCTAAGAGTGATATTATGAAAGTGTTTGGGTTTAGTAAGATGGCTCAAAACACCAACCAGAACCGATTAGTTCTCCACTCTTTCTGCTTCTATATGTCTATAATACAAAAATGATGCCGCCGTCTTTAGAGAGCTTCTTACAGTGGGAAGACACTGATGACAGATTTGTGGGTCTTCTTTCTGTTAGAACATCTAAGTGGCTCACAAGCATTAATTTGTTCTCAGACTTTGTTTGTTGTTTCGTTGTTTGTTTCAATGCTATGTACAGGACTGACAGGTTACAGGAGATATGCTTCAAATATAATAGAGTCTGGGCTATTAAAATCAACAATGTAGAGCATCAAAGATAAGGGGTGTTAAATGTCTAAAGTTCATTATATAAAAGTATGAAACTGTCAAACAGCAAAAGTTTTAAAGAAATTACTATAATACCAGAGGGAAATCTCAGAATTAAATTTCTATAAACCATTTTCTACCCAATGACAGGTATTAATCCTGAGTGAGATTAATTAAATATACTGACATCCACAGTACTGGCCAGCTGTCAAATGTTCATTAAAATCAACTGAACATACTGGAGAACCGAATGTACTCTGATACTGTGAGCTTAGTCTTTCTGGGGCCCTCATTCAAAGCACTGACTACAAACTACAAGCACAGTGCCTATAACATATTAAGTGCCTCAAGAATAGATACTACTTTTGTAAGGTCAATTTTATTCTTACCAGTACAGAAGAAACAACTTCACATATGATAAGCAGTTACTTTTATTGGTCCGTATACTAAAACCTAAAATAATTTAGTATCAAAATTACCAACTGGATATGGCTAGATGGCACGAAGATGGAAGACTTCCCATCTCCTTCATTTTCATGTGATTAGCCTCTTTATCAATTGGAGAAAAGCTAGCTAGAAATTATTGTGGTACATTTTGATTATTTATGTTCAATATCAAATACAAAGCAAATCTGAGTACCAAGCAAAATTTGTCAGTGCTCACCTAAATTCATTTTATTGTTACGTGCTGAATTACTTTCTATTCACTTTGCTTGGCTCATGTTCAAAATATACTGCCTTATTGATATGTGGATTGACCAACAAATTAAGTAAAGCTAATAATGTTGTACAAAGTTACATACTTCTTAGTCATATGTTTGTCAAAGAATGAAAATGTATGCAGTAATGATGAAAATAATACAATACTGCAATTTAAAATGACAATTTTAAAGCTTCAACCATATTAGAGAGAAAAAAGAGAACCAATTACAAATTAAGAAGGATTGAGACTAGTAAAGTATAGAAAATTCTAGAAAATAGCCATTGTTGTTTTATAGAACTAAATCTAGAATAGGGTATATTCAACACATGTCAATACTACCATTTGTTATCACCATAACTTCATTTCATCATCTATAAAAGGAATTTACATATAGAAACCTGAACTCTTCCCATATGATGTTTATGGCCTGAAGGGGCAAGGGATAAGAAGTCACCCATCTGATTACTCAAACTTCCTGAATTGAGAAATCAAAGAGTTCAGAAAAGGTATATAGAAACTAGGGATGGAGGCTAGAGATCTGGCTCAGTAGTTAAGAATGATTGCCCCACAGTCATGAGAACTGGAGTTTGGATCCCAGAACCTTATTAAAAGCCAGATATTAGCCGGGTGGTGGTGGCGCACGCCTTTAATCCCAGCACTCGGGAGGCAGAGGCAGGCGGATCTCTGTGAGTTCGAGACCAGCCTGGTCTACAGAGCTAGTTCCAGGACAGGCTCCAAAACCACAGAGAAACCCTGTCTCGAAAAAACCAAAAAAAAAAAAAAAGCCAGATATTCCTACCAATGCCTGGTTTGAGCTTGTAGGGTTGCCTAGTCTTGTTTGAGCATCCAGCTCAGATGCACAAACATGAGCCCCAGGTTCAGGAAAAGGCCTTCCTCAAAAGAAATTAGTGGAAAGTGATAGAGGAGGACATAAAACACTCTTTTCTGATTTTTGCATGCAAGAACAGGTGGTCCCAACTGAGAGAGAAAATGCATGCATGCCCACATACACAAAGACACACTCATGTTCATGTGCTATTGCAGTACACACAGACGTACAGAGAAAGACATAAGCATAAATGCACACACACATATGAATATAGAGACTATACAGATTTAGGCTTACACATAATTATGTTAAAATTATATTGGTGAAATTGAATTCAAAGGTTATAATAATGAGATAAAGCATTATAAGAGGGCCTTCTCTATATATACATAGTATCTAACATACTCTGATTCAATTGCTGAAAATGCTCTGAGATTCTTACATTAGAGGAGGCTTGGAATGTTGCATTATTTATAGAAATATGCTCAGCGAATTCATGCTGACTGTTTACATCTGTCATAACTAACATTAATGCACACACTGACAACAAGGGAGCAAGCATGGCTTGCTAGGAAGATTGTAGACTTTGTAGTCAGGCAAAGTGTGATAAAAGCCTTGCTGATTAGATATGTTACTTAACCTCTTTGTGCCTGTCCCTCCTCCCACAAATCCAGGATATATTCTTTCAGTATAAAGAAAACTAAGAACTTAAGGGTCTCTGTAAAAGAAAATCCTAGTCCCATTTGATTTACTTCACCCTTGTTCTTTAATTCACTAAATTTTATATAGTAGATACTAACAGTAAGAGCAATCCTTTCCTAAAACCATGATATCAGCTGAGGTCATGATCCCCTTTGGGATGCAGATACAAAGAGCTTAAACTCACAAACTCACATCTGCAGAGAATCCAGAGACTGAACCAGGATTACTGTACAGACTTTATTGTGTCCCAGGTATTTAGGATTTAGGGTCCCTGGGTCAACCTTATCTTCAGGTTTCTGTATTAACTGGAATCCACTGAACCCCATCCCCAACAACACTTCTCTTCCCTCCCCTCCCCTTCCTTTCCCTTCCCCTTTTCTCCCCTCCCCTCCCCTTGCTTCCCCTCCCTTCCCTTCCCCTCCCTTCCCTTTCCTTCTCTTTCCTTCTCTTCCCAATGTTGTAAAATACCACAAATATTCCTATTGTCTCTCTCAAACACAACCCCACAGACTCCTCAAATTAGCAGACATTGGTGGATAGCTAGATCACTTAAAATATAATTCACAGAAGATCTGTAAAAATGACTTAAGCCTGAATTAACCGGCATTACTATTTCTTGATAGAAACTTTTCTTCATGAATTTAACCACCCAGGGTTTGAATTGAACAACCCAGCATTTCATCGGCCCCTCTCACCATGGGGACTTTCTTTTCAGCTTTGTGTTGGATCTATTGCTCTCCCCCATCTTTCCCCTCTTCTTTCTTCTACTAATGTATCTGATTTCACTTTCTTGCCTTGTCTAATTTTCCAGAGATAAGTGGCATAGTGTGCCATCTCAGCCAGGCTCCCATGCACCATTGTTCTTCAGAGAGACTTTAAATAACCCACTTCATGGCCTCAGTTTTATCTCCTAGCAAGACCAAGCAAAGGTCTTACATTCAATTCCTTTATTAATCCCCCATGGAGTTTCTTAAGCCAAAGTGAATGTGGGAAAGGTTTTGATTCTCTCTACTATAATTACTCCACTCTCTCGAGGAAGCAAGAATAGCTTCATTACTTTTGCTCTTAATAACTATTTTTTCTCCAAGGTATAATTCCTTAAATCCAATTTTCTTCATATATGGCAGTTTTTAGATTTTACTGAATTCTTATTAGGTTATGTTTTCTTATATGCTAAATTGTGAGATTGGGTTAAGTAGTCTTCATAGTACCCTGTTGGTTCAGGATTATATAACCACTTGAATATTTTTTATATATTCTCATGCCATATATATATATATATATATATATATATATATATATATATGGCTATCAGGTGACAATTACTTAAAAGATATTTTTTTTCTTATTTAAGAGAGAATTAATGAATGAAAGTCTTAGTGCCACTTTTATTTGGTTCTCCTCTCCTGAAATCACAGATTCTCATTTTTAGATCTATATGCATCTCTGGGGATATTGATCTGCTAAATACTATCAACTTCCTCTAGCCTTCCTCTTTAAACATCAGCACAGTGATATATAGGTAAAAGGGGAAATCCCATGGGAGAACAAGGTGTTTAATTTTAATTAGGCATGTTAATTAGGTGAGTTTAAGGGGAATTTGATGTCTGAACCTCAATAATTTGATAGCTGGACCTTGGTCGTCAGCCTCAAAAGGAGTAAGTGGCCAAATACAGGAATAAACCTTGGTGGCTAGCTTTAGGAATGTAATCTAATGGGTTTTATCAAGGCAGAGGGATTGGGAGAGAAGTGCAAGGTCACACAGAGCCATATGTTCTGTTGAACTAGTGTCCCATCACACACCTTGTTTGGTGGAGCATCTTAGTTGTACCAAGTCTTCAGTATCATTGTGTCCAATGCTCTGCCTTCCTTGTCTCAGCTGGAAGTTCTTGCTCTTCTCGAGATCTGCCTCCAGAACTCTGGATTCACTGATGAATTATCAGGTGTTTCGTGTCATAATCATAACACCAATTTTCTAACACCAACCTTTAACTATCTTTTCAATTAGTTTTTCCTCACAAAGTGTTCTACCATCTGTATTTTAAAAAAACAAATTTCTCATATTAGTCTCTCCCATCTTCCATCAGTTCTTCCATCCAATAACAGTTATTTTGTAATAGTTTTTTATTTGTACTTTAATAAATAAAGCTTGCCTAAAGATAAGTTAGTAAAGCCATCCTACTGGTCAGCCTTACAGACCAGTCAGTGTGACATAGGTATATGCCTTTAATCTTAGTGGTACACACCTTCGATCTGAGCTATAGAGATGATCATAAAATAGGAGCAGACAGCTCTCATTCTTAATCTCATTCTAAGATTCTTGGATGCAGGATCACCATTTCAGACTGAAGTAGAGGTAAGAGCCAGGGGCTTGCTGTTTAGCTTTTCTGACCTTTAGGTTGAACTCCAATATCTCTCTCTGAGTTGTTGCTTGGAGGGCCTGCTTGTTTGTCCTGGCCACCCAGTTAGCTTAGCCCCGAAATAACCACACAGAAATTGTATTATTTAAATACTGTTTGGCCCATTAGCTTTAACTTCTTATTGGCTAACTCTTACATCTCAGTTTAACCCATTTCTATTGATCTGTGTACCACCACATGGCAGTGGCTTACCGGGAAAGATTCAGCATGTTTGGCTCTGGAGGTTCCATGGCGGCTCTCTCTGACCCTGTTATCTTCCTTCCAGCATTCTGTTTAATTTCCCATACCTACCTAAGTTCTGCATTATCAAGGTCCCAAAGCAGTTTCTTTATTAACCAATGAAAGCAACACAAAGACAGAAGAGCCTCCTATACCACTGAGTTTTTATTAATTGTGTATCATCATTTTATTACCTGGTCTCACATTCTTGTCTAATCTACTTTTCCAAAGATAAGTAAGTATAAGTAAGTATACTGTCTCATCTTGTCTCTTGTGCATCCATTGTTGTTCAGAGACACATTAATAGCCCACTGCTTAGCATCAGCTTTATATCCTACTAGGACAAGGCAATGCTCTTGTATTCTAATCCTTATAACTTATTTTTGTTCTTTTTGATCTTATTTCATCTTCCAGGGAAAGCTTTTCCATGATTTCCCTAGAGTTTTCTCTAGAATCTCTCCTCTAGGTCTGTCTTCACTCAGTTAGCATACACTCCCGGATGCTGAATGCAATGTCAAGCATTGTGCTGAATGCTTATGAGGGACATAAGAGATCAGAGAGTATGAGTGTTTAACATAGTCCCTCAGATTGTGACACTGCCTGTCACTTCTAAAAGATAAAAACAATGATGAAAATAAAGCATTTCCTTCAAAAAGCTTCAGACTGACAGTGTGGTTCAGAGAAACCTCAGCTGTACCAGTGAAGCATTCCTGAGTACAGAATGCACACGTGAGGTGGGCCTGGCCCAGTTTGGTACCACACGTTGTTCTGTTGCTGCCTTAGGAGTGTGACCCAGAGGGAACATTGTTGCAGCAGATTCTACCCAGCAGTAGCTGGATGCTCCCATCTAATCACACTGCTAATAGCTGCATTTGGCCAGGGAACTCTCAGAATGACTCTATTTTATGCAACAGTTTAAAATCTTTGTTGAACTAACATCCTCAAATCCTACATCATGATTATCATAGCCACTTACTCAACATGCAGCTCTTCATTAGCTACTGGGTTTAGGGTTGACAGGACGGTTTCTCTGAAGCAAATTTCCATCTCAAATTTATGAAAATTCAAAAAAATGATTGCAAGCATCATCTATGCACTTAACTTTCTCTATATTGGTAGAGTCAGATGATTTTTGTATCATCATGGCCTTTAAAAACTGCAGTATTAATTGTTGTACATGAAGAAGGTATTCCACAATTCAGAAATTCTGGTAATAATAATTGAATTAAGGATATTTTTGAATGCATAAAATATGGTTGTACTGTTCTGCATATTTTAATACACAAACTCTTTTAACTGTAGTGTAACCATTAAAGTTAATTTCATCATATTAATATTTGTCAAAAGACCACACCAAGGCAACAGAAAAATTAAATGATTTCCCCAAATCACATGGCACCTATATTTAAATTCTGGCCTCTTACCAGTATTCACACACCTGGCGCTCTTTCTATAGACTATCAAGAATAAAACTGTCAACTGGAAATGTTGTTAAAATATTTTTTATTAAGCACATGCATCATGAAGTCCTTTTTTCCCTGTCTTTCAGGTCCCTGCATCCCCAATCCATGTCACAACGGAGGAACCTGTGAGATAAGTGAAGCGTATCGAGGGGACACATTCATAGGCTATGTTTGTAAATGCCCGCGGGGGTTTAATGGGATTCACTGTCAGCACAGTAAGTTAGTGATATTCAATGTGGTTTTATTTTTATTGATCTATTGTGTACAAGTCATTACCCTTCTTGTTTGCAGTCAAGTCATAGATGTGTAGAGCAGCACGAAGCCCAGGCGTTTTGGCTCATGCTGCCTCTCTACAGTATATGCTATCTCCCATGATGAGGGCTGCTTCAGTCCTCATACTCTGTGTGACTAGCAATTTGCTTGCTAGCTCTTGTCATTATTATTCAATATATGTTACAATATGTTGTCATTCATGTTTTAATATTTGTCTCTCTCCTTCATACTTGTCCATAAAATACATTCTCCAAGTATTCCAGCAATTATTCTAGTGATTAGGTTAACAAGCAATGCTCAAGAAACTAAGGATACTCTAGGCTCTAAACAATATATAACTCAGTGTTCTCCTTCTTACATATTGACATTTCTATATGCAAAAATCTCTGGGCCTTCAACAAACATAAAATTGCCTAATGAGAGGCTTAGGACCTTTTCCACTGTGCAATCTCACATGCAGGAAGGCCACAATAAACTCTGAACTGCTGACAGATGATCTTATAGAGATGGTCACATGCATGCTGAATGCAGAAGGTGAGCTTGTGTATTGATCAGGGCATCAAGGTTAGGGCTAGGGAGACAGCATGGGGTAGGAAGAGTGAATATGGAATATTGCCAATGAATACAAAAGTACACTTAGCAAAATGGTTTAGACAAATCTTGTCATATCAGCCCTGTCAGATTTTCAGCCACCCAGAGCAAGCATAATATGTCTTAACTCTGAGACACTGGAAGCAGCCTGCGATTTCCTACAGTCTTTCCACTATCAGGAATTTGTAGAACTTCTGGAGAAGTTTTCTGTAAGTACTGAAATGTTCTTGTTCCTTACAACTGGCACCTGGCCTTCCTTGAGTGATCTCTAAGTCTCAGATCATTAACAAGCAAATTAGAGACTATTCATTTTCATACCCTACATTCAGAAGTGCCAAGGTTGGTTGTCCTTGAAGGTAGAATCACAGCTCATTCTCCACATGGGAGCTTCTCATAACATACCTAGAGAGACTAGGATAGCAACTCTGCCTGCATCTCTGGTGTTTCCTTTCATTCAATCCCATGATGGAAATATGAGAACCATTTCTGCCCGGAGTATAAAGATGTGTTACCAGATGCAAGGCCTGAGGTAGACAGCCTTCTTACTCCTGTAATCGAGCATGAACTTTTTGTATTTAGTGCACACAAAGGATCTCTCCAAAGGAAGAAACAGATTTTTGTCATGGATGTTTTCAAAAATCAGCTATAGGGAATAAGTAAAAATCCCTGGCTTCAAGCCAGGCAGTGGTGGCTCACGCCTTTAATCCCAGCACTGGGGAGGCAGAGGCAGGCGGATCTTTGTGAGTTCAAGACCAGCCTGGTCTACAAGAGCTAGTTCCAGGACAGGCTCCAAAACCACAGAGAAACCCTGTCCCGAAAAAAAAAATCCCTGGCTTCAAAATAGTATAATATACATATTTTTATTGAAAATAATTTCTCATACAATATATTTTGATGGTAGTTTCCCCTCTCCCTACTCCTGCAAGGTACTTCCTACTTCAACACCCACTCAACTCTATGACTTTTCTTATCTGTTTCTATAGGAAAAGGAGTAAACAACAAAAACAAGTTGGATAAGAATAAAAAAATCAAAGCACAAGAAACACACTCACACTTGAAATTTAAATGTAATCACTTATGCACAGTGTTCAGTTGTGAGTCTGTTCCAGTTCCCAGTTACTGTAAGAAGAAGTTTCTCTGATGATAGCTGAGCAAGACTCTGATCTTTGGTTACATCAGAATTGACATTAGGAGTCATTTTAATGCTATGTTATTTTATTTATTTATTTATTAAAGATTTCTGCCTCCTCCCCGCCACCACCTCCCATTTCCCTCCCCTCCCCCATCAAGTCCCCCTCCCTCCTCAGCCCGAAGAGCAATCAGGGTTTCCTGACCTGTGGAAAGTCCAAGGACCACCCACCTCCATCCAGGTCTAGTAATCTATGTTATTTTAACAGAACATTAGAATTTGCTTTTCCACTAGGCCAGATGGCATATGCAATCTAAGGTTCATGGCCACCCAAGCAACCAAGGTACAAAGACTGAGGAATTGGGAACACTTAATCTTAAATCTCAAACCCCTCTCTCAGGGCTCAGAGTGCTCCCACCAGCTCTTCAGTGAACCCGAGGCTGAAAGATTAGAAGAGCCAGAACTGCAGGATGACTTCCATATACAACTAGTCAGATGTGCATAAGATCTCACAGAAACTACAACAGCATGTTCAGAACCAACAAAGTTTCAAGATAGATGGCCTCTGTCCTAGTTAGGGTTACTATTGCTATGATAGAACACCAAGATGAAAAGCAACTTGGGGAAGAAGGGTTTATTTGGCTCAGATGTCCACATTGTCATTGATCCCTGAAAGAAATTAGGACAAAAACTCAAACAGGACAGGAGCCTGTGCCAAAGTTGAAGCAGAGGCCAGGGAGGCATGCTACATACCAACTTGCTCATCTTAGCTTCCTCAATCTGTTTTATTATAGAACCTAGGATCACAAGCAGAGGGTAGCTTCACCCTCAATAGAGTGGCCTCCCCCTATCAATCACTAATTTAAAACAATCCTACAGCTAAAACTTATGTAGGTATTTTTTCAATCGTGGTGCCCTCCTTTCAGATGACCCTAGCCTGTGTCAAGCTGACATAAACTAGCCATCTGCCTCTAGCTACTACGTATGGTTAGATGAGCCATTTATTGTGGAACATTAGAGATGGGTCAGTCTAAGATAATTCTTTATTCCATATACCACTGTGGGACATTCAAGTCTTTTCCCACATTCCCTTATCTCATAATACAGAAACTTGGAATCACAATTTATTCCTGAACTCCAAGTCTTACTTTAAAGCATGAGACTTCCCCCTTTATAGTAACTTACATTCCAAAAACTTTAACTGCCTCTCAAGAGTTGTAGTGGAAAGCCCAAGGCTATGAAATTCAATTCTGGATTGGTATTTTATATCTAAATTACCCTGTTTGTCTCCTGTGGCATGCATCATTATAAGAAGTGAGGCAAAAATGGATGAAAGAGGACTGAATCTGGATTTAGAAACTGGGATTTGAGACATGACCTTTACAGTTATTGGAAAAGTGACCTTGAGTCAGTCATTTGACCTTTCCTCAATTGAAAACATATAAATTAAGGTATTGAAGTAGAAAAAGGTGACCTTGGGTTCACATAAGTCAGGGGAGTATTATGACTAAATGGAGGCTTGCTCACTGCACAAAGGTTATCAAACCTTCCTCTTTCAGGTGGAATTGGAAAGGATTATACATTGGAAAAGCAGATTTAGAAGTGCTAGAGGCCCTCGGAGATTCTTCAGGTAGGAGAAGTAGAAAGAAATGTTTAATCCCTCGATAGGAAAGACAGAGATGTGAGTCAGTTTTCTATTCTCATAACAGCTTTATGACCCAGATATTTCCTAAGGCATTGCTACCCAAGGTGTGATGAGATCTCAGCACCACCCATAAGCATTTTAGAAAAGTAGATTAATTATAACTTAACTGAGTAGAATTTGTGTTCATGATCCTCTAATTGATCAATTAGACACACACACACACACACATTGATAAATCATTCATTGGACTTGAAAAATCTACATGTACCATTTCAGAAAGAAGAAATGATTTCTACCTTCTGTTATATCGTAATAGATATTAGACAAAGCATTTATTAAGGTTTTTGAAATCAAACTATTTTGAAAGTCAATAATTTGAGAAGTGTACTAATAACCCAGTGATATTTTTAATTCATATGTAGCATACTTTTATTTATACAAATACAATGTAGTATTTTTATTGAAAATAGATTGCTTTTTATACAACATATTTTGATTACTAGTACCTAGCTTTCTTAAGTTTCTCCCAGCTCCTCCTATCCCCAACTAGTTCCTCCCTATTTCCTGCTCACACAATTTATACTATTTCTTTATCTCATTAGAATACAAGCAGGCATAGAAATATTTTATTAGGAAGAAAGAAGAAATAATTACTAAATCAATTCTATATGATAGATTGTGAACTAAATATACTTTTGGAATATATATTTATAAACAATCAAAAATAACTTTCTGATACATGATTGATAAATGTATGTTAATAAATTTATTTTAGGAAGAACTTAGCCAAGGGATAATTACAAAAATCTTTTCCAGTGCCAACACTAATAATACTAATAAGTTAGGACTAAATTGATAAAAATATATACACTTTATTCTTAGAATAGTTTTATTTTACAGAAAAATGAACAGGGAATATGGAAAACCCCATTTATCTCTCCTTCTGTAATTGTGTCCTAATTTTAGCATTTTACCTCGCATAATAGGTATTTTTGTAAATTAATTTTGATGCAGCAGTTTGGTTTGGTTTGTTTGGAGGGAGGGTTTCACTATGCAGCTATTGACTAGACTGGATTTCAATACATAGATTGCTAGATTTCAATATATATACATATATAGAAAGGCCTCAAACGGCCAGAGATGCCCCTGCCTCTGCCTCCTGAGTACTACCGTTAAAGGTGTGTTCCACAACTCTCAACTTTTTCTACAGTTCTGTCAACTAAAGTCCACACTGTATATTTGGGTCCACACTTTTTATCATATACTTACGTGTGATTATAAAAGTCATAAAATATATGTCCACTGGTCACACAAAACAGTTTTACTTAGCTAAATATCCCCATTTTCTAGCTATGTATCTTTTCTTGTTCAGCCCTTGTGATTTGAATAGGTATGGCCCCCACAGACTTACGTGTTTGAATGCTTTACCCAGAAGGAGTGGCACTATTAAGAGGTGTGACCCTTTTGGAGGAAGCGTGTTGCTGTGGAGGTTGGCTTTGAGGTCTTTCATGTTCAAGCTAAGTCCAGTGTGACACACAGTTCCTTCTGCTGCCTGTGGATCAAGATATAGAACTCTCAGCTCCTTTTTTAGCATCTTGTGTGCATGCACAGCACCGTGACCCACCAATAATGGACTAAACCTCTGGAACTATAAGCTAGCCCCAATTAAACGTTTTCCTCTGTAAGAGTTGCCATGGTTATAGTGACTCTTCACAGCAAGAGAAACTCTAAGATAACATTTTACCTTTAATAGGTGCTGATACTGTATTTCGTCTCTGTAGTTGTGCCTTTTTCAGTATGTTAAACGGTGAGAATCTTAAACTGTGTTGTCTTTCAAGTAGATAATTATTACTTTAAAATATGTATTTAGGGTTCCTCTATAATATAGTCTATATTTTTGTGGTTCATTTATTTTTTAAAAATGCTCATGTTCTACAGTTTTACCAGTTTTGTTTCCACATTTGTCTACTAGAATATATTTTGCCTTCTTAACTCTTTTTGTTTAGGGGAAAATAAATGAAGCTACCTGTGCAGAGTTTTGGTGAGCACACATTTTCAGCTCATTTAACTAAACCTGGGATGGAATGCAGGTGGTGGATTGGAGGGCAGAAGTGCACTCAGTTTGGTTAAAAAATATTTTAAATCTCCTTATTGTATGGCATACTTACCAGCAATGAGTTACAGACTGTTGTACACTTTAATCAGCATTTGTTTCTGTTAGTTTTGCATTTTAGTGATTACATGGATTTTTAATTATATCAAAAATGTAATGAAATTATAACCTTCTAAGAATTTTATAATAATGTTAAGTATTAGGTTTGATGGAAAAATTATATTTGTTTTTAAAATGACAAAGAAAGTTTGTGATATGCACAGACCAACTTTGATATGTGTGTAAATTAAATCATACAAATTACAGGATGAATTGGTGTCTAATTTAGTTGTCAAGACAGTAGGCTTCTGAAAGGTTTTTATAAGCATAGAGTATTCTACAAGATGCTGAATTTAGAGTGTACTCGAAGTACTCATATTTTTGCTTGTTGCTTAGTAACAAATCTAATGCTGTTGAGAAGGACTATTTCTTCATTACCAGGACTCTGCCTATCTTCCCAAGGAAGCATTCTCCCAACCTGCATGCTCAGTTCCACCGCTTTCAGTTTCTTCCTCTTCAGAAAAGAAAGGCTGGCCTTGAAGCCAACCAAGCTCAGGAGTTAAATGATTGGCCTATTAAAGACACCGTCCATGTTATTAGGTTAGCTCAAGATAGAAAGCTTTGTAACCTCCTTTCTCTCTGAAAAAGTTGCCCAGAAAAAAAATGTAGAATATAACATTTTCTCTTTATAGATTTTGCTGCCTACTGTAAAACAGGCTGATCTCAATTTTGAGTTATAGATGTTTAATTTAACACTTTCAGCTACTGTTCACTGTACTCATGACTCATTTCATTTTTATAAACTGCAAAATTCATTTTTATTATATTTAGGAAATGATATTTGTTACTTCAATAATTAATGGTAATTGTACCTAATCATGTTTGAAAATTACATGTTTTTTATTGTTTCTATGCAATTATTGTTTTATTTGTATCCTATAGAATCAGAATATTTGGCAAAAATGTTGGACTTCATGCCTATAAATTTTTTACTTCTTTTACTATTTGCCACTATACTATAATCACATCATTATTCCTTTGCCTTCCCATTTATGCCTTGCTCTCATTCAAATCCATAGACTCCTTTTCCACTAATTCTTGTTACGTGTGTGTTTGTGTGTGTGTGTGTGTGTGTGCATGTGTGCATATTCTTCAATACATAAGTACAACCTGCTCGGTCTGTGTATGTTAGTTTTCAGTACCCATGTAATCTTTAGCTGCCTCAAACTTAAGGGCCACTAACTTACTGACTAGCCATCTATCTACAGTGTCATAGCTAGAGGAAGCAGCAATTTATGGGGGATATTATGGATTAAACCTGGCTTTGAAATAATCTTGATCAATAGATGAATGGCCATTTGACATTTAATCATTCAGAACTTCAGAATTGCTCATCAGATTTCTCAATTCAACAGAAGCTTACTGAAGTTTTGCTGCCTTGTGTACTGGAAACATGATGTGTACAAATATTGAAGTAAATAGTTTTTGTCTTACCTGCCTACATTGGGTATTTTTAGGGTCCTAGGCATTATCTATGCACTCACTTTAAAACTCTTACAGCTTAATGCTGGGAAAAAGAGGGGTAAAGTCAGAGAGAAGCCATGGAGCTGCCAGAGTCAGACCTGCTAAAACTTTAGCTGGTAAGCCACAGCCAGGCGGCAATACACAGATTAATAGAAATGGGTTAAATTAAGATGTAAGAGTTAATCAATAAAAGGTTAGAGCTAATGGGCCAAGCAGTGATTTAATTAATACAGTTTTTCTGTGATTATTTCGAGGCTAATCAGCCAAGAACTAACTAGCGGCCTCTTTCCAAATAACATGCATGGTTTATGAAGCCATACATGGTTAATAAAGACTTGAGTAGATGTGTACAGTGTTCATATTTGAAAAATTATTTAACATCGATTACATGAATATCATAAACATTTATTTTTTACTAATGAACTTGAGTAGGAAATAAATTACCTTTTGTTGGACTATATAATACATTTTTTTTATTTTTTATCATTTCTAATATGCATTATTACAGTATTTTTTCTGTTGTCTATGGCTTGACTAAGATAGGATCTAAAATTTAAAAAGCATCAATAACAAAACACATATTTAGGTACTGAGTTCTAGATAAGTATTAAAACAATGGCTTGTAAATATATGATGATAAGGTTTTTCTCCCATCTACCATTTCCTGAATAATCACTCTAATGCTCAAGATTAATTATAAACTGTTTGGCCAATGCCTCAGGCTTATTACTAAATAGCTTTCACAACTTAAATTAACCCATTTCTAGTAATCTGTTTATTGTCATGTGGTCCATGACTTACTGGTAATAGTCTGACATCTTCTCCGACAGCTACTGACATTTCCCTGACTCTGTCTTCTTTTGCCCTGTATCTTTGCTTAGATTTCCCTTCTGGCTCTATTCTGGCTGACTATTGACCAAATCATCCGCTTTATTAACCAATAGTAATAAAACATGCTCACAGCCTACAGAGAGACATCCCTACAGAGCTTCGTTTCTGCCTCTCTCCCCACTTCTCTGCTTCCCCCTTCTCTGTCTCTTTCTCCTCTTCTCTCTCTCTCTCTCTCTCTCTCTCTCTCTTTCTCTCTTTCTCTCTCTCTCTCTCTCTCTCTCCCCCTCTCTCTTTCCCTCCCTTCACCCTTCCTCCTCCATAAACCCCTGAATAAACATTCAACCTCACCCTGCATGTCGTGTCTATCCATGTTTCTGTTTTCTGCCCGCCCGCCATATGTCTCCCTGCCTGGGACCAGCCATTGCTCTGGGACCAGCAGCCGTCTCTGCCTGGGGCCCACTGCCTGCTGCCACATGGCCCGCCACCACTGCTCTGGGACCAGCAGCTGTCTCTGCCTGGGACTGGCTACTCCCAGACCCCGCTGCCTACCACCACATGGCCCGCCGCCACCATTTGGGACTTACAGCATTTCTGCTGCCTACTGCCGCGGGGATCTTGGAGCATTTTTTAAAAAAGAACAACACATGCTATGTGCATGTGTAGAGATCAGACATAACCTGAGTGAATTTCTCCTCCGCATCTTCTATATGGTTCTGGGATCAAACTCAAGTAACCAAGCATGGAAACAAATGCGTTTACCCTCTGAGTCTTCTCACTGATTCAAACTATATATATAAAATTCATAAAGTCCAACCCAGAGATAAGAAACTACTTGCAAGTGATGGTTGTTGGTTATGGAAAAGTAAGGTTTTGTCCAGGATGTGTCCACTGAAAGGCACATATGGATCAATAGATTTCTTTCTATATCCTTACACATACATGAAACCCTAAATGGACTCAGCACTAAATACCCTCTATTTAAAATAGAAGATAAGAAAGCACATAAAGTTCAGAGAAAAAAGAAGTGGTGGGGGATAAGGAATGAATCTTAAGGCAGGAAATGGAGCTTTGATGAAAACATTATATAAATATACAAAATTCAAGAGCAATAAAATATATTAGAAAAGAGACACATGATAAAATCAGTCACCCCATGCTGATTTTTATCAAGGGTAGGGCTGCATCATGCCTGATAGTGCACTCCCAGGCCACATGCTCTGCTCCCTATCAACTAGGAACTAGCATTTCCTCACAGGGACTGATCGAAGCCTCTTCATATCTGGGTTATCCTATGCTTGCCTGGTTTGTTTTTGACTGTGCACAAGTTGTTTTCATGCTGCTGTAAAGTAAAACGTCTGCAGTATAAATAAATAATTAAAACTGTAATTTTCAGCTAAGGTACAACCATAAAAATCAACTGACAATACATTATCATTTTGTCTTTCATGTTAGCTGAGTTATAATTGTACGGTACAGTTGACTTTCAAGAAAACATTTCAAAGAAAGATGTAAATCAAAACTAATATAATTACAAGATAAAATACAATAATCGTTTTGGAAAATAAGGGCATAATTTACATTGTAATGAGAAATCTGGACATCAACATTGTATTGAGCGAATATTTACCAGTGTTGGCTTTAGGATCTAACTTGATTGATTTTGGCTCTCATTTCCCTTATTGATTTAGTAATCATATTACAGCATATATATATATATATATATATATATATATATATATATATATATATATATATATCTTGAAGATGAATTAACTTTTGTAATTCAGAAACTTTTAATAATTTTAATGACAACTTAGAATAGTTCTAAATGAAAATATCTTACCCTTAATGATCTGAAAAATACTATTTTATGTAGAAAGTAAAGGAATTGCTTGGCTTTTGTATTAAGATAAATACAGTTTATCCGGATGATGAACACAGGCATATATGATGAAATGAGAGCTCATATATACCAGGGATTAAATACAGGCCTTAGCATGTCATACAGATTTGAATTAGTAATTCTGATAAGTCCTGGTTTTCTTCCCATGGGAGTTATTTTTCTCATTTATATGAATGACCATTTAGATAATTACTAGAAATTTAAAGCAGGAAAAAAGAATTTTGGCTTAGATTAAGAGAGAATGGTGATGTCCACTGTGGCCAGGAATACATAGCTGAGGAGGCAGCAACTGATGAAGCAGATGGCATAATAGCTGCATTGAAGAGAAGATTGATGCTCAACTTTCTTTCTCATTTTTCCATTGTTACTCAATCCAGGAATCCAGTATATTCTATACTGCTCGAACTGGGTTTAGACTTTCTCTTTTAAGTTAAACATTCTTGGAACATTGTCACAGTCATATCAGATGTATGTATCTAAGGTGACTATGAGTCTGTCAAGACAATAATGAGGGTCAGCTCACAGTTTCAGCTAAGCAGAAATCACTGGATTGATTGTTACTCACTAGATTTTATCTAAAAATTCCTGGACAATTTAAAATATTTGTAAGTGCTTTTGTGCAATTATGAAAGTTATGCATTTGCAATTTATTCATCATTACCTCAGTAACTGGTTTTCCAAAATACTCTTTCCTTTTAGCATGACAGAAGGAATCAGGACTAAAATAAATACTGAATATATATGAGCTAGTTATGGAATAGAGGAATGAAACACTAAACTCCTCAGCTTAAAAAGTAAGGACTAATTATGCTATAATTTCTTTCAGCAACAGGTGTGTGAGGGAGAGAAAGTGAGAGAGTCACACACTAACCAAACACGGAGAGAGGAGAGACGCTGTAAATGCTACTGCTCTTATTTTCTTTGCAGAAGAATTAAGACATCTGGGCCTGATGCCTCTGCGTGTCCTGTGATTTGTTAAAAACTATCCAGATTCCATTCCCTCCACCCATCTTCTCCACCAAACCACCATTTCCAGTGTGACATTATGCTAAATGTTTTGCTGACTGTACACTTATCACTTGTCTATCTCCATTATAAAAAGCTTAAATGACTGCTTTAAATGAGACTTTACATTGAGTCATTTCTGTATTCAAAAACATCCAGGGTAACCTAGCATGCTCAAAGTTGAATTTTATCTGCTTTGCTGAGAGCCAACGTGTTGGACCTGCTGATCTCCCGGACCATCTTTCACCAACTCATGTTCTAACAATTTTCTCTCTGTTACTTCTCTTGTCTTCAGTCATGACACGGTTGCTTTCTGTCTGGGACTTTTGGATCTGAGTCACTTACATGCTTTGCTCTTTCCTAGATTACTACAATGCTTGTCTCTTATCTTGATATCAGACTTTAACAAAAGAGATACATTTCAAAGTGATAGTTTAGTGAGGAGAAGGACATTCTGTTGTACCTTTCTGTATCACCTCTTTACACAGCATTTATTATTATTATTATTATTAATTGGCATTAGCATTTATTACTCACAGCATAATATATTCTGTATTTATGGTATTTGTCCTTCTATCTAACGAATAAGGTTCTTTTCTACAATAAAATGTTAATTTGCTTATGTCTCACTCCTACTGCCTTGCCTGAAAGAACCTAGGTTATAGTAACTGTTTGATATATATTAAAAGAATAAAGGAATATATTGGTGTTGATCAATAAAGCAACCGTGTGTGTTCTGTGATGTTGGCCCCTGAAGTAAACCAAAAGGAAACATGAAATATGTGCCTTTTAGAACCTATGAAATTAATGAGGAATGAAAGACCACTTCACCTGATAATGAGGCTTATGGCATAATGAATTTGGAACATTGCTTATTTTCTCTCTTCTTTTTGAGAATACCAATATTCATGATCTTTTTGATGGTTCTGTGTCATATTTCAGTTTTTAAAGAATGACTAATAGATAATTGATACAAATTTTTTAAGAATTTAAAACTGTTTAACTCAGTGACCTATAAGACATAGTCTTTGATGAGCAGAAAAAGTCAAAAATGGAGAATTTAATAACCACCCAGATGGGAGTGGACAGGTAATTGATGCAGGAAGCAAAGGTAGAGTGTACCTAAAAGCCATGGCAAGGTTCCTTTGCATCTTCAAATAAGCATGTTCTAATAAAAAATACAGTAGGGGAAAGCCCCCACTCATATATAACTACAGTGTCCTAGACATAATGAATAAGTTTATATTGCCGTGTACGTAGTGACTTGTTTTGTCTGAAATATTATAGAGCAATGAAAAGTGGTCCCCATCAAGATTACCTAAAGAGTGATTTGACCTGTTTGCTACTAGTCTGTGCCATTATTTCTGCTTTGTAGTTAGCAAACTGTTTTTCCAGGAGTCACTGTCCTTTGAGTAATAGAGCACTTCCTCGGCCACATTTTCCAAGTCACCTATACCTTATAACTTCATCTGGACAATACAAACTGAAGAATTTCATAAGCTTCTGTTGTACAGCCAAAGTTCTATACACTTTGAGCGTGGTAATGCAAGGAAGGACTTAGTAGTGTTGGAGATATGTTCAGGACCAGAGTTATCCTTATAAGAGAAAATGCCCTGAGAACCCAAGTTCACACTGAGAACATCATGAGTGGTTTGCCCTAGAACTGATGGCTCTGGTATGTGTCCTTCAAGGACTGTGCTGTTCTTCAGAAGGCTTTTAGGCAGTGCTTTATAGTACCTGGTAGAGGAAAGCTATGGTGGGAACAGTTCAGTGGGAGGCACTTGCATGTATTTGGATGTGTTCATTATAAATCATCAGTTCCCTAACAGAAAGAGGTCAGCTATGCACATACACTCCTCATGCATTTCACTCCAAATGTGGTGTAGTTAATTTCACCAGTTCCATGAAATGAGCCTCATGCTTTGCCAGACTTCAGCACTGATTGTATTTCCTGGTGTCATTTCTATTCTTTCATACCCAAATGCTCCCCAGAGTTTTTCACTTTTCTTTCTTCTTCCGCATTTGTTGATTTTTTCCCCCATGTCCAGCCTTTGCTGAAGCAGTTTCTATGCCCAGAAAAGCCTTTCACTATTATTCATCTCCAATATCAGCTCTTATGCCTCTGTGTCTCACAAAAGAAAATACTCGTATATCTCACCTTCTATATAATATTTCTATTATTTCTGTCCATTTCTTTTTGTTCTGTAATTTTCCCAGTTTTATGTATATGAAAGTTATATGATTGCCATATATATACTTGATATCTAACTGTATTTCAAAATTATGTTTTAAGCCACTCAAATACGTTGGGCACATTAACAAACACATGAATAACAGAAGGTGTTGGAAGCCACTAGCTTAATTTTGGAAAACTAAAGTAAAAATATGGAGAAAATACAGTAAATAGCAAAAGAAAACATTGCTATATCCTTGACATTTTACAGTAGACATACATAGTTTTACATAGCTGCTTCACCTAGGCATTTATCTCCTCTGTCTAGAAAGATGCCTGCATTATCCTAGCTTAGCAACATTTGCTTAATGAATCTTTATTAAAATATCTGTTTTAAATATTTTTCATTTTTGTATTTCATGGTAACTTATATTTCCATTTCTGAGGAAAATGGTAACTAGAATCACAAAAGCTATTTTATCTAATATAGAGAAACAATATTGAAATCCAGTGAGCATCCTTCTTAAGGTTCTATGGCTCAAAGCCTACACTATAGCTTTGTATTTCTGTTCTTATTCATAGTTGTCTTAATATTTAGGGATTTTACTATAATCCATTTCAACTGATATATGTATGAAAATTATGTACATTGAAAATAAATCAGTATTTTCAGCTTTCCCCTTTGGCCTTCATGTGTAATGAGGAAATCACAGCACAATAAAACCAGAGGTAACCAGAGTACCACCTAGCAACTTCAGAAGATCCATTCTACTCAGTGGCAAGCAGTGATTTCATGTTTCTATTTAAAGTTATAAAAATAATTGGGCTTATTTTGATAGATTAAGAAATGGGATTCATTTATAAATAGATATGTTGTTACTTGATAATAATTATGTGTGATATTTTTCAATATAGATAGTCATTTTCTATATCTCCATTTAAACATATATGTCTATTATATATATAATATGTACTAAAACGTGACATGACATTTTATTCCTATAAATGACAAAAGAATCTGTGTTAATATAAAATTACTTATTTTACCAAAAATTTTATCAATTGTTTGACTCAAGATGGATAATTTTGATTCTCAGTTTTCCTGAGTAATTTTTTAATTCCTGTGGCATTGGCTCCTTGACTCTTAATGACTTTCCTATTCATAAGTTCACCTTAGATTTATAATACATAGTTATATTTAGAGTCTCTTATGTAAAAACTAAACAAAAATAAATACATTTAGGTTTCTTGAGGGAACTGAACTGTTACTAGGCTATTTTTAAGTGATGCATGACATTCAAGGCTGTATAATTTTTTTCAACTTGGAGTATAGTCATGCAATAGTACAAATGACACCTTTCATCTAAGAATACAATGTTTTTCTTTCCCCTTAAGCGCTACTGAATTGAAGAAGATATTTATAGCTAGCTATCTTTCTGATACAGCTTATGACTTGACAGTTTCAAATTGTTTGGAGTATGTTTAAAGTTAACCTCCCAGTGATTTTATGGGTTTTAGATACTTCAGTCGATTTGGTTCTGTGACTTGAAAGTACAGCCACTTTTGGGGGATCAAACTGTTTGTCCAACTTTTAGCTTCCTGTGCTTTGTCAATTCAAATTCGAGAGCTTTGATGGATATTTGAAGCCATTCACATTCTTTCTCTCAAACACTTTCTTTAAAAGTTATGATTTATATTAAGAATATAATTACAAATTAAGGGACTAGAACACTAAGAAGCAAGGGTATAAAGAAGTAAGATGCTAGATTCTGTTTTATATTCATTAAGATTTCTTATAATATATTAGATTTGAACTGATGCTTTGACATATATGAGCTCTGTGAACAAATAGAACCTCTGGCTGACTCCATTCTGGACCATAACAGGGCAAAGGCAAGGATGCTTAGGTGATAGGACAGAGATTCCAAAATATGACAGTGAAGGAATGTGAGTGGATTCCAAGTGGAACCAACTTATCTCCCCAAACCAAGCAGCTCTATGCTTTTGGAGGCATGGAGTCTTACAGCAGCTTCCAGGGCATCTCCCTCATTCTACAACAAAATGGTATAATGGCAAATCACTGAAGGGGACTATGTGTGTGGAATTCTCAGTAGTGAAATTGCATGAAATTGCCTCATGAAGACAAAGAACCTATAATTGAGTTTCTGTTACAGCCACATTAACAGAAGCATGAAGTAAGACTCTCATCTATAATACCAGAGATAGAAAAACACGGTGCTTGGATGAAGATATTCTACAATAAGAAAAATAATGAATCCTTCTTTCCTTCCCAGCTCCTTTTTTTTTATTAAAAATTTCTGCCTACTCCCAGCCTCCCCTTTCCCTCCCCCTCCCCCTACTCCCCACCCTCTACTCCCCTTCCCCTCCCTCTCCAGTCCAAAGAGCAGTCAGGATTCCCTGCCCTGTGGGAAGACCAAGGTCCTCCCCACTCCATCCAGGTCTAGGAAGGTGAGCATCAAAACAGGCTAGGCTCCTACAAAGCCAGTACATGCAGTAGGATCAAAACCCACTGCCATTGTCCTTGGCTTCTCAGCAGCCCTCATTGTCCGCCATGTTCAGAGAGTCTGGTTTTATCCCATGCTTTTTCAGTCCCAGCCCAGCTGGCCTTGTTGAGCTCCTAATAGATCAGCCCCACTGTTTCAGTGGGTGGATGCACCCTTTGCGGTCCTGACTTCCTTGCTCATGCTCTCCCTCCTTCTGCTTCTCATTTGGACCTTGGGAGCTCAGTCCAGTGCTCCAGTGTGGGTGTCTGTCTCTATTTCTATCCATCGCCAGATGAAGGTTCTATGGTGATATGCAAGATATTCATTAGTATGGATATAGGATAGGGCCATTTCAGGCTCTCTCTCCTCAGCTGCCAAAGAACCTAGCTGGGGACATCTCTCTGGACCCCTGGAACCCCTCTAGAATCAAGACTCCTGCCAACCCTAAATTGATTCCCAGCTCCTTTTATACACAATGCCAGCAGTAAGCTCTGCCTTAAGCTTCAAACCAGAAAGCTTCCTCTAACATGCACTCCAGAGTACAGGCCTAACAGCTCCCAGGAGCACACACACCTAGGGACATGTTCTGTCTCCCAGTGGCAAAATATTTTCCCAAATGACACTGAGTATACAGGCCTGTAAGAGTTTCTTCTCTATGTCTGTTCTCCCATGGATGGACCATACCAATTAATATATCCAATCCCCAGATCAGCAGCAGGTATACACAGCTGTCAGTGTATACCTGAGGGTGAAGCAAATCATGGAGTTTGGAAATGGGCAGGCATCCTTCAAGATGTGTACATTTAGAACTGTCTGGCACACATGACCTTTTTTCCATTTATTTTATGGAACTCAGAGACACCAAAGTTCTAAATTTGAGCACAGCCTCCTACATTTTAATAAAGCGAACAGACACACATTTGAAATAATTTATTCACATATTTACACATTTTAGCTATCCATCATTATGAGGGGGCTGCCATTCCAAAGAAGCTTTGCCAATGCTCAGAGTCCCAGATTCCCATAGACTACAACAATCCCAAAATGTAGCAGGTGTAAGCAAGGAAAGAGAAGTCCCAAATTTAATATCCTTTTGAATTTATACACAGTACATGGAATTATCTTGCTATTTAAGCTACAATTGGGGAATTGCTTATTAAATGAAAATATGCTCAAGGCATCCTATTGCCTAAAATGAATAAAAATCTCAGTGAAGTTGTTTGAAAAGATAATAAAGACTCAAAAGCCAACAAATACCAAGTGTTTATCTAAGAGAAACTTTTGACCTTTTTTTTTTTTAATTTTATAGCCTGGATCACTCTTGAGATGAAGAAAGCAGCAGTGATTTTATGTTTCGAAAGAGGCTGCTCTCATAGTCATGTGGTGGTTCTACCACATGCCCACATTACCCAGACCTGAGTACAAGCTGGTGTTACGAAGCCTAGGTTTCCAAAGGAGGCATCCTGAAGCCCAGAAAAAAATAATTTTATTAGTTCCTCTAAAAGAGAAAATAAATATAAGAATAAATAATACAATTATCTTTCTATAAACATAGAAATGTGACTAATATAGTTCTATCAACCACTAGACTGATATGTATTCTTAATTTATATATTGACTCAGACTACAATAGTGAAAACAAAATAAAACCAATGCATGTGCACACACTTTCAAAAAATAGCTATAAAAACTCCTGTGTTCTGGCTTCTATATAGGAATTTAAGGTAAGCTAAATTACAAATGCAGATTATTTACTTTAGATACCAGTTGTCTTTCAATACTTTGTGTAATGTAAATTTCTTTTTGTTGTTGTTGTTGAAAAAAATTTCTGCCTCCTCCCTACCTCCCATTTTCCTCCCCCTCACCCCATTCCTCTCCCCCTCCCCCCACTCCTCTCCCCGTCACCCCACTCCTCTCCCCCTAACCCCACTCCTTTCTTCCTCCCCCTACTCCATTCCCCCTCCCTCTCCAGTCTGAAAAGCAGTCTGGATTCCCTGCCCTGTGGGAAGTCCAAGGTCCTCCCCCACTCCATCCAAGTCCAGGAAGGTGAGCATCCAAACAGGCTAGGCTCCCACAAAGCCAGTTCATGCAGTAGGATCAAAACCTAGTGCCATTGTCCTTGGCTTCTCATCAGCCTTCATTGTCCACTGATGTGGGAGTGTCATATATCAATCTGTTGATTTCATTGGTTAAGTAATAAACAAACTGCTTGGGCTCATAGGTTAGAACATAGGTGGGTGGAGTAAACAGAACAGAATGCTGGGAGGAAGAGGAAGTGAGGTAAGAAGCCTCAGACAGAGGCGCCATGCTCTGCTCTCCCGGGCAGATGTGATTCAGCTCCGACCCAGGATGGACGTAGGCTAGAATCTTCCCGGTAAGGGCACCTTGGGGTGCTACAGTCCACCATGTTCAGAGAGTTCGGTTTCATCCCATGCTTATTCAGTCCCAATCCAGCTGGCCTTGGTGAGCTCACAATAGATAAATTTCTATTCATTAAATTGTATGGTAGAGATGCGGAAAGTGGATCTCCTGGGAACCCTGTAGCTAAATATTCACACCTGTCAGTAAACACAGAGACAATGGAGATATATTTAAAATATCACAAAAGTGTATGTTGTTTGTTTTCATTTTTCTGTGTATAATCTTTGATAGGCATGTAGTATATGATTTTATGAGTTTTGTAATAAAGAGGTTGTGGAGGGGGAATAAAATGACTGTAAAAGTTTTAAAGACTACATCAATACTCTATACATTGAGAATCAAACAGGCATGCAAAAATAAAAAGTTATAGAATTGGATCCCATAAGTTTGAGGCTGAAAAATTAAGGTAAATTACAGAATTTATTCGCTAGTACATGCTTTTTTGTGAATTTTTTCCTGAAGATCGTAGTATAAAAACTTTAGGATATAAACACCAAGATTATCATATTTATTTATTTATGTCTTATTTTATATTATCCACCTTACTTTTGAATAAGTAGTAAGCAAACACAAGCTGCTTTACCAATAGGTAGCATTAAACAATGCTGCCTCATGTTTGTTAGTAGATCCCCAAATTTTTGCTTTGGGAAACAGTGTATCTTGTTGAATTTCCGAGTTCCCTTTCATCTCCAGGGACTTCTATTTGTAGCCGAATTCAGGACTTGTTTCTGAGAAACAGCTGACATGTTTAGATATGTATGAATGTAACAGAAGTTTTTTTGTTTTGTTTTGTTTTGCTGGTGGAAATTGAATAAGTTATATTCTCAGTATTGACTTTAATTTCTTTCAGTGTCAATACTAATCATGAAAATTTCAGAACAGCGTTCTCCTTCTGGGTGAAAAAGTAAATTGCTAAGACCTTGAAGGTTACCTACTTTTGTGAATTGTCAGATAAGAGTGGAGAAATGAGAATGCCAAAATGTTACATTACCCTGCACAAAGTAATTGATAGATTCATAAGCCAGTCATATTTCAATTACTTTCACTGTCAGTTTTATTCTGGTTTTATAAATGTGCTCCCTTTTTTTCTGTTTTCTCAGATGTAATGAAGCTTGTTGTGTCTCAGTCTTGTCTGTGTACTATTTTAATGTTTTAATTAAATGCATCATGCTGCTTTGTTAGAGCAACACTTTGTTCAGTGATATATCCTAGCTATTATTGTCTAGAAAATTTCAGAGCATCCCAGTTTATTGGCATCAAAATACGCAATATTCTAAGCGGAGACATTGTTTTATTTTAGTTATCCTTTCTAAATACAAATGCATTTGTAAATTATGCATTTTGAATTTTATATGCTTTTATCTTTAAATGTATAATACAACTGTATAAGAACTAATTGCAAGTGAAGAGCAAATGTTCCAACAGAATTTAAGAATAAAAATAATCATCAACATATCCATACCTACGTCTACATAGGCTTCATACAAAGGTTAGGAACGTGGGTAACACAGATGTAATTGGGAATACAACATTAGTTATATTGAATGAACAAAATTGAAAGGGCACAAGAGATAATGTGATGGAAAATAGAAAGAATTTATATTTCAAAGAATAGTATCTTATAGAGCAAAATGAAATAATATTGCCAGAAAAAAGTTGATATAAACATATACTTATTCACATATGTTTTCTTAAAACCTTTGAAAGTTCCTGACCTCTTCTAATCACAGCAGTCCTGTGGCTCATGTTGTTTCTGTACAGTACTTTGGAAAAAGCTGGCCATGTTTTCTCCTATACACATCTCAGCATCAAGGGGCTGAAGCAGGAAAATCAAGAGTTCAGGGCCGGACTATACTACACAGTGAGACTCTGTCTCATTTAATAAATTAAAAGACAGACAATAGTGGTCTGAATATTATTCAATGGATTACTATTTCACATGTGAAATGAACATATGACTGTTTCAGAAGCAACTAGGTAATTCCTCTAAAATTCATTTTTTAAGTGAAGCAGAAGGTTTATGTACAGATTCTAGTAAAATCTTTTTCAATGGTTCAATAAAACAAAAAGGTAAAGCAAATATTCTCTTCCATCCCTTGTTCCACCCCTTGAATGATCTTCTACCATTTCAGCCTTTCTCTATGTTGTGTGATACTATTGCTCTGGTTTATTGTTTCAGACAAACACATATTGAAGAAGTGTTTTATGTACTACATGTTACATTTTTAGAAAAGCATAGTTTCATGATCTTTTTTTTTTATAAAATCTCCAGGACAAGGTCAATGCTTTAGCAGGAAATGATCTCTTCTTTCTTTCTTTTTCTTTTTTTTTGGGGGGTGGGGGTGGGGTTGAGACAGGGTTTCTCTGTGGTTTGGGAGCCTGTCCTGGAACTATCTCTTGTAGACCAGGCTGGTCTCAGACTCACAGAGATCCGCCTGCCTCTGCCTCCCAAGTGCTGAAATTAAAGGCGTGTGCCACCACTGCCTGGCCTCTTATTTCCACTTAGGAGTAGTAGAAGAAATTTCTTTGTGTTCTGGGCTACCATCATCACAAAACGGGTTACAGTCAGAAGTTGAGTTGACTTTAAGAATAGAAGTCTTTTCTTAACGGCACTGGAGGAAATAGCAAATATTTTAGTTACTTTGAAAAGATTAAAAAGTGCATTGCCTATTTTAAGTCTTTAAATAGATAAATGATGATAGATAGTTGGAAGATATCTGGTGGCTGAAAATATAGATTGATGATAGATTGAAAATAAGTTTTCTTATATATAAAAAAATGATCTAACAATGGAGAAAGGCAAAATAAAGGATATAAAAACCACAGCTCCATCTCAAAAGGATGTTATGCTCTCCTTTGTGGACACCTGCACACAAATATGCACATATTTTCACATCTCTATGCACAAAGATACAGACGTATAAACATAAAAAATAATTGTTTAAAGGAAGAAAGAAATGAACAACCCCAAACAATAAGATTGATTTCTGTCTCCCTGGATGAAGAAGTATAGAAGGTTATCATGTTGGTTGGTGAAGAAGACAGGATGTGCATCCCTAGCCACAAAAGCCTGGAATAGAGTCAAGAATGTTCTTCACCTATTAGAAATGATCTATGATTTTCTATGGAATCCTCATAAAGTACTCAATGCAATTTGAAAAGAGGGCAGAAGCCTTGGAGCAAGTTCTGTGTCTGTGTTCCCCACTCAGAAGTGCTAATCATGCCTTCAACCAAGCACAGAGAAGTCTGTTTATGAACAAACACATACATGAACCAAAGAAACATAGCCAGACAACTGTAATTTCTATTTTTTGAATTTATGTAAGGAGTTAATCAAGTTTTACCAGATAGTTGAGGTAAACTGCTCAAGACAGAGTAGCAAGAGTATCCTATGTAATCTCTTTAGCAAAATGAGAGTAGAGGCATTGAAAACAAGATGCTACTGATCTGGAAGCTTCCTACCTGTTGGCTAGTTTTTATGTTGTCAGAAAGTACCCAGAGGCGAAAAGAAACTCTGTGTCTTCCTGATTTCTAAACCCTGTGAGTTAAAATAATGATTTGGAAGCATATGACCACAAGTCCAATAATGAAATGAATGTCAGGGAATAGTCATTAACTTTCTGATTAGATAACTCTCCTTTTCAAGATGGAATCCCCAATCAGCATTGTTATCAAGGCCAAGACACTATTACAAGACTGATCATATGCCTTAGGGGAATAACTACTACTATCATTATGATAAACTGACATATATTAAATTAATCTCTAATGATTTATTATTGTACCCATAGATTAGGATATCTCTCCATGTTCACCAGGGAAACATTTTTTATAGTGGACGCAGAGCCGCATAAGTAACGAAGGTGCAGGGAATAAGAGAATGAATGTTAAATGAGATGGCCATCTTCACTCAGGGATCATTGTAGAGAGGGTGCAGAAAGATAACAAGAGGCAGAGGGAATGGAGGACTACAAGGACCCTACAGGACAGCTGCATACATGAACTCAGAGTGATTGTGACAGCATGTGCAGGATCTGCACAAGTCCAAACCAGACAAGGCTCCAGATTGGAGATACTAGGCAAGCATACAGTCTCTCCTCTGGCTGAAAAGCTATTGATATATGAGAGATACTGGAAGAAAATGAATCAGTTTTCTTTAAGGATGTGAGCTATGGTAGGTCCATCATACACCAGTGGATAACCCCACACCCAAAAGTATACAAGCAACACAAATTGCACATGACATAATTATAAAAACAAATGACTCAGTATTTGGTTGGTAGAGCAGGGTTAGTAGATCTGACAGGTTTAGGCTGGGTGTAAATATGATCAAAACATGTGGGATTCTTATAGAATTAACAAAATATTCTATGAGTCTAATAATAAGTACACCTGTGCTGCTGTAGACCATGATTCCTGGAATTGTTTTAAACTTGTGTTAACTGACTGTGCAGTGAATAAAACAAAACTGTAGAGCAGAATATATAAAAATCAAAACTATTAGTAGGGCTTTAGAGATAGAAAAGAGATTTGAAGCATAGTGCAGCAGTCTTAATGTCTAAAGCTGATAAACAAAAAGCAGGGTGAAATATAGTCCTATATTTAAGGTTACAGAGTAATCACTGTAAGGTTGAAATAGTATACAACAAAACTCAAGAGTGGAGCTGGAGAGGTGGCTCAATGCTCTTGGTGGTTTTTAAGAAGACCTGATTCTTGTTCCTAGGACCTCTATGTGGGATGGTTCCCACTTGTCTGTAACACGTGGCCCATGGCCTCTGGATCCCTCTTCTGGGTTCTGCAGGAATCTGTACTCACATGGCAAACACACATGTGCACATACGCACACGCACACGAACATAAAGAATAATAACAATGAACAGTAAAAAGGAAAGTGTTGTGGGAGATCATTTTTCACTTACCTAATGATAGTTACTGATTTTGAAAGGAATAAAGTAAAAAGTCGTGAGCCAAATAATGTCTCAAACATCACAAAGTAATATACAAAACTACAATCTCTATCCTTACATAACAGGGGCTTAATATAGTTTAGTGATGAAACAGGCATAGTGTTCTGCAAACTTCGTAAGCAGTTTGCATTTCAGTAAAGCAACATAATCAAAAGCTCTTGGATCCTCTTTACTCCTGCATGTCTACCAAATTATTTTACGTGTTTTATTCACCTGTGAAAAGTTTCTAGCTTGGAAACATATTAACATTACTTCTAAATATAATTCCGTAGTTCATTTAACTGAGACTCCATAATCCCTCTTTCATCCTCCGAAGCTCAGCACAAGGAACTTAATGAGTGTGTGGAAGATGCTGCATAAACTCAAATCATTAAACTCAGAACCGGTTTAACAAGCACATTAAGTGCATGGGGCTCCACATATACTACTATTTACTGATACTTATCGTAAGTCACAAGTCATTGGATTTTATTAAAGGAAACTAAGCTATGTTGTCAGTCTTACACAGGACTATTACGGAAATACAGTTTCTAGTTTGAGCTCTTCCTGTCTGACAGTAGGACGTCCATGTGTCACTTTGCTATGGAAATAGTTAATTATTTTAATCAGATTCAATGGATATGATACAAATGGCTAACCCTGAGGCTCACACCTCCAATGCGAAATTACATGGCAAGTAATTACTGGATATAAGATTTCCATTTCAATATAATTTGAAAGAAATAATAAGCCCTGAATACACACATGTACTTTGTAGGATAATATACCTAGAGAAAAGTACTTCATGATTTTCACATGGAAATTACGACATCTTGAATAGGTCATAGAGATACAGATAGCTTACTCATAAATATACATAATGAATTTTCCTCAGAAATCTACTGGTAATAATAACTATTAGGGAAGGCATTATTAACCCCAGGTACGCTCTAATGTGTTTCAGATTTCTGAAAGTTAACATATCAGAAAGGGATTCAGTCTGAAAGTAAACATCTGAGAGAAAAAGAAAAGTATCTGTTTCCAGGGCTTTCATCTTCATTTAAGGCCACTGGAAAGCATCTCCTGAGTGACAGAAATAACCTCAGAGTGGCACATAAACTACATCAAAATACTAGAATTTTCTCACTTTTATGAATATAGCTCCTCCTATTAGTTGTTTGATTAAACTACTCAGTCTTCCTAGCAAGACCTGCCTCATTTCATTTGGGCTGCACAGTTCTTGTTTTGAGCCAAAATATATTGGAAAGGAAAAATGCCTCACCTTTATGAATCTTGGGGGGTTGGCATTTTCTCATTAATTTTCTGATATAGTGATTGTTGGTCTGCATTGTGCTTGTGTGTGTGTGTGTGTGTGTGTGTGTGTGTGTTTGAACAGCTTTCTGCTCACAGCCAATGAATACATTGGATGATCACTGTTTCTCCAGCTTTGTTGAGAAACAATTGACAGAGAATAAGATATTCTTTGAATGTTGGAGTATGATCCATTCTGACACAGGAGGGCATCTGTGAAACCAGGACCTTTCTAGATATTCTGAGCCCCCTTTGCCTTCCACACTCACTCATTCTCTTCATGTGCCTGTAACTTTATCTCAACCTCTACACTTTATGTCAACACAGATTAATTCATTCTCTAAAATTCTAAAAATGGAATCAGATAATAGGTACTTTCCTTTGGTTTCTTTACTGAGAACAGTTTATTTGAGCTTTTTTCATCTATTGTTTATATTAAGAGCCATTTTATTGATAAATAATGACGAATGGTATTTATCTGCTGCAATTAAAATATATACATACAAATGATGAATACCAAATTTGGGAATATTTTAAATAAATATTCCATTAAAAATAAAGAGTGGCCTATTTTCATCTGCATTGGAAAAAGATGTAGGGGTCAAATGGCTTCATACTACTGCAGATATAATGTTTACATGAGGTTCTGTCGATTTGTTTTTCATAGTGATTGTATTACTTTATATATAACCTACTGTTGTATAAGTTTAACTCTCTGTTCTAAACAAGACTGACTAAAGAAAGCTTCTTAATTTTCAGCCATTGTAACACATATTCAATGGCATCTTAATTTGGATTTCCTTTATAACTTTGATGACAAAGGTGTTGAATTTCTCATCATATATTTTCTGCCATTGTAAAATTCATGCTTTCATGAACATTTTGACCATTTTCTGAAGTTACTTATTTTTTATTAAGATGTTAACAATAATTCTTTACATGTTGCAAATGTAAATGCTGTCATAGATTCTTTACTAAAAGGTATATTCTGCCAATTTGGGGCTTGATTTTTAATTCACTTATATTGGGCTTTGAGCAGCAGGCATTTACATTTTTGATCACATAGAGTTTATCAATGTTTTTTGATTAACATTTGGTATTCTAATTTAAAAAGTTTTGTCTCAACTGAGCACACACAAATATGTTTTATTTAATATGTATTCCATGATTTTAAAACAGCTTTAGATTTTATTTGTTATGTCTGCAGTCTATTTCAAGGAAGTCTATAAGTGGGGTGAGAATGACCCTAAATTCTTCTTTTTCACGCAAATAAATTGCCAAACCTTATGGAAAGTCTTCAATATTTGTGGGATTACTTTTGTAATCACAGTGGGGTTTTTTTGTGTAATTCTTCATGTTTAGGATCTCTTAAGCTCTATACATATACTGTTTGGGACAAACTTGCACATTTAATCTCAAAGTTTTCTATTTTTCCACTATAGGAATATTATAGGAATTTTTCATCTGTACGGATCCCCAAGTCAGTGATGTTCAGCGTGCTTTGTACCTTTGTGTTTATTTTGTGTGTTGTCTGCTAATATGCCTTTAGCATTCACTAATCTGCAGGGAATATAGCATGTGTGGACAATATCTGAACTACTATTATCCCCAGTTCGTTCTCTATTAACTTAATTCATTATTGTTTCATTTCTAGAAACTCGGTGCCCTTTTGTATTTACCAGGTCTCTATCTGACACTTTCAATGTGTAGAAACCTGTTGCAGCAATCTGTTAAATATTAGTTACTTGTAAATTATAGCAAAGGCAATGCCCTGTCTTATTAAAAATTCTATGCTTTGCTGTTTTCTGTAACCTCTTGAGCTCATTTGTCTTATGCAATTTCCTTCTTCAAAGTAGATCTTTTTGATCTTTTTGATCTAGCATAAATTATTTCATGAGTAGGGCCAACTAAGTTATATAATCCAAGTGATAACTTTTTTTCTATGTCTGGCATATTTTGTTAACACAGTGATTTCCTCTTCCATCCTATTCTCCTAAGCAGAAGGACTCGTCCCTTTCTGCAGCTGTTATTCTGTTGTAAGGATTTTCTCTACTCCTGAGTTGATATTCACTATGACTTCCACATCTTAGATTTTGTGAACCATAGTCCAATGATTATAAGCATGCAGATGTCTCTTGATGTGAAGACATCCTTTCCTTCTGGTATTTACCCAGTACTGAGATTGATAGTTGACATACTCATTCTAATTATAATTTTCTCACGATATCCATATTGCTTTCCATAGGACTATAGGAGTTCATTCTCAGAATTTGTTCCTTTCCCCTGAAAAGTGCCATCTCTGTCTGTACTCTGTCATGCCATGCAGTCCTTTGGGATTCCTCTCAATATACTAACCTAGGCAGTGGTAGAATATCTAGGTGAAGACTGCTTTACAGGCAGGTTACCTGAAAATTCTGGTTCCTATTCCTAATGTCAGGACCAGAAGCAAAGATATTTAGAATCACCCCCACCATGATTATCACTTTTACTGTAAAATAACATGAGATTAGTGTGTATTTACAAATATGGACATAAAAATAAACTATAAAAATAATGGCTAACTTTTTAAGCAATGAATAGTGAATAGTTGGTTTGAAACAAATTTTTCCAAAGTCGACTTAACTGGCAGATATTTTTTGTTAAGCTCTGCCAAGATTAACCAAAACATCCTGTAACTATGGAGACAAGATTTAGGAATGAGAGAACTCCAGTCACCCTGTTTCATTTAATAGAAGCTGAAGCTACTTGGGATTTGAGACTTTTCTATACTTATTAATGTTAACTTAAGCCCATCATATAGATATCCCACTGATTTATCTTCCAGTGTTTACAGAAAGCTGAGGTACAAATTTAATAAAATTAAATGTCACAATTTGTGAGCAATTGTGGTATTTTTTAATGACACAGTTCAGTAGCCTTAAAGGTTGTGCACTGCTTTTTATCAATCACTGTCTCTCAAGTAACTCTAAGAGCGAGCTGCTCTTTTTAAATATTTCATAAAAATTCTGCCCGCTTCTTTAAGAATAAAGCCAGAGAAGTTTCTGTATATAAAAATCCTCATCATAGTTGTACCTACTTCTCCTCCAGGGATATAGTAAAATATTCTATAAAATAATATGAGTATATCCTAAAACTTATTGAAAGGATCAGGCTGGTTCTTTCTAAACCTTTCAAGTTTAAAAGTTGTAAAATTTCTTGCCATCAATTACCTTATCTAACCTTCAGAAACTCTAAAAGTTTTGCCTAATTCCCCATTGTGCCTCCATATTTATTTAATCATACCAACATTTAGGAGATATCAATATATATCAATATTATATATATATATATATATATATATATATATATATATATATGCATGCCAAGGACATAGTTGTATTTCATTAATGAGTCTTGTTGTATCTATAGTTGAGAATCCAGTTGTAAAACTCATTTAAATAAATGAATCAAATGTTTAGGTTGACTTATTCTTCTACATATATACAAACTGTAACTGAGTGTTAGTACCTGACATTTAAATAAACATTACTTAGAACCAATGTTTGAATATTCATAGTCTAAAGTTACTGATAATAAAAAATTAAAGACCAACAAACAGAAACACATAGTTTAACTCTGTGAGTTGAAAGTTTGAGTTTATCCCCTTAAAACAATCTTCTTGGTGGAATATTTAGAGAATATTTTGGCATTAAGCCTTTCTGTTCATAACTTGTACATGAAATAAGTGGTCACTTGTAGTTTCATGTAGTTCCTGTCTTCAAAAATTACTATGAACTAAATTGCTGGTCACAGTGAAATTCTTGCCACCACTTTACAGAACCATCTGGCATTGTCTACTAAGTTGAATGTGTGCATTTAAATGAGCCAGCTATTTTACTACTAGACATTTTACTTTGAAGACATTCAATACATTAATGCATCAAGAGACAGCTACAAGTATGGACTCTGATCTTTTTATTTCCAACAACACAGTGCCGTTACAAGTGAAACAGGAAAATGCCTGTGGTTTATTTTGCAGTGATACACATATAGCAATGAAAGGAGCTCATTATAGTCTTCTGTAACAACCATGTGCAAGAAGCCACAGATAGAAATGCACATGCTGAATGACTGACTTTGTAACTATGGCATTAAAAGTCAAAACAGAAGATATATATGTATTAACATCAAAACATTGTAAACTACATTGAAAAACTATAAAAAGCTGTTGAATTGAAAGATAACAGAAAGACTTTGGGATGCTTGGGAGGACTCAAGTGCTTGACTTTCCCAAAGGCACTAATTTTCTTCTTAACAATTACTCATTAACTTTATTGTTTTGTTTACTTTTCAACATGTACATTACATTTCAAAAATATATTTTAAAATAATATTAATGATTACTCAGGGTAAATAGCAAAACATTTATTTCAAAGCTATAAAGTCTGTCTATACCTTCTAGAAAGAAGAAATCTAAAGCAAAAGGAAGCCTTTATCTGAGTACAAAGCTAAATGTTGTGTGTGAAAGAAAGCAAAAATAAAATAACTCCGTTAAAGAAAAATATCTGCATTGATAACAGGTGTGAATTTAAGAGGCAAATTTCTTAAAGCCCATGAAACTCAAAACATTTAAACTCCTTAATAAAATTAATCAGAGAGATAAATAGAAAAGTGGAAATGGGGGTTATTCAAATTCAGACCTTTGGTCAAGAATCTTTGACCCTGAGGAAATATGTTAATATTTCTGTTATTATAAACACTATTCCATTATATATGTTGAAGTTTTCATGGTTGAGTCTCCTGACATATCAAACAGAACCTTAAAGGGAAGTGTGGAGTGGTAGTGAATGTGTTGGGTTATGAGAGCTGAAATAAAGAATACTGCAGATCCTAAGACAGACTATGAGGCTGGCAGTTTATAGTACTGTTGTTTCAACTCTGGGAAATCTGATTACATTTTCAACCTTGCTGTTCTCTTCTTCTTTTGTCTATATGTATAATGATAGTAACTAGTTGATATCATACAAACACACACACACACACACACACATTTTCCTGTTATGCCATTTTTCAGCTAAACTTATTAAAGTTCACACAGAGGAAGTGCCTAAAAATTATGAACTGCTTTACAAAATGAAAGCAATAGATTTTAGCTTGAGCAAGAGCCTAAGGAAAACCATTTGTCAATAATGATTTTCTACTTTATGTAGTTTTCCTCAATTGTCTGCTGAATGTACAAAATTTAAAACACACCATATGCTAAAGTTAAAATGTTTATATGAAAAAAAATGAAATCAGGAAATCACATTCTGGTCAAAAATTGAAGTCCAATTATTCAAGTAAATATAGATGTCCAAGATTGTTTGCATTTCCAGCAAATAACAATAAAACAAGAAGAATATTACAAAAATACCATGAAATTGAATTTTATTCATTACATCTGATAAACCAGAATATGCATTGCAAACTATGCCCAAAGTTCAAAATTACACAACCATAGTAACTAATATCTTAAGGATTTTATTGATATGTACTCAACATGTTTATCTCTGACTTTCTGAATGATTTTTCCAATTTCTAGTAAATTCTTCAGTGTCCAAAGACTAAAGTTCAAACTTCCAAATTTGATTCTATGACCATAAAATCCAGTCTCTGTCTCCATATTGACCCCATCTTTAATGGCCTCAAATCGAGGATTTGTCTCCATATTAATCCCATCATTAATGACCCCAAATCTGGTCTCTGTCTTCATATTAACCCTCATTGTTAATGCCCCCCCTCGCTAAGCAAAGTCATCTATGGTGTATGTTCCTTACACTTAAAGTATTTGCTTTCCTGAAAATATTGTGTTCTTTCATGTTCCTTACCAGTTTAATAAATCTAAAAAAATACCTCATGCTCATCTTTTAGCACCAGACAAATTAATTTCCTTTTTAAGCAATATTGTACATTTGCTCTAGAGAAATCCAATGTTGTTTTGCTAATTATGGTACATTTTATAGATAATATTAACGGGTACATATATCACTATTACTATAGCTCCTATTGAGTAGAAAAGAGTCCAACAATTTGAGGTAAAATAATATAGGCATTAAAAAAGTTTGAGAGAGGGGACATGAGAAGAATTTAAAAGACGAAAGAGAAGAGGAAAGTGATCTAATTGTGTCTAAATTAAGATATATTAAAAAAAGAAAACATCTTGGAACAAAACAACTTATCAGTGGGTTTATGTGTGTGAGTCAGATGTATGTATGTGTGAGCCAGGTGTACATGTACATGCGAGTCAGGTTTGTGTATTATAACTCAGATGTTTTATATGTGTGAATCAAGTGTATAGGTATGTGTGAGCCACATGTATGTGTACACATTCATGTGTGAGAGTGCAGGTGCATCTGTGCTACAAGCAAGTAGAATTCAGAACAACCTCGGGTATAAATTCTCATAATCTTCCTTTTTCGACAGGGTTTCTTTGTTGTTTATAGATGTATTCCTTAGGCAAGCTGGTACACAAGCTCCTAGCGATTTTCCTGTCTCTGCCTCTCCTCTGGATGTAGCAGCATTGGGACAGTAGGCCTGGGATAATAAGTCTGGTTTTAGATGGGTTCTGGAATTAGAACACATGTTCCCATGATCACCTGGCAAGTGTTTATCCATTCAGAAGATAAAATCTCTTAAAAAGGAAACATTCAATTTTGCCAAAAAGAAGCAAGCTCCAAGTGGAATGTATTCAGGGCCCAACATTTTCTTGGGAATATATCAGTGCTGCCAGGAGTAATCATGTCTCACGTCAACAAAACCTAAGTTATTTAAGTGTTATATTCTACAGTTTTTTGATGTGTTTAAAGATTACCTATCTCTGCAGAATATAATCTCTAAATAGCTAAATAATCTAATTATTCTAAATATAAGTATGACAAACATGGATGACTAATGGCATATAATTCTTATATCTATATATCTTAAAGACTAAGACTTCATATTGAAATATTAAACAATCTTTAAACAACTGCACAGCAAAGGAGGACAATGGCCTCAAAATGTAAACAATGTATAAGTAATTTGACCAGAGGTAAAAATGTATAGTGCAATGTGCTAAATATATCCTAAAATTGTATCAATATAGAAAATGTCTTAAGCAGAGATAAAAAGCATTCATGCATACAATATGACAAAAAATTTTATGGGTGTACAAATATTGTAAACAGAAATAGGAGCATATTCAATATAACAAATGTAATTTGAATTTATATCAATATACAATAATCTATATCAATGTAAATATCTATAAATAATAGCTTACAAGCATTTGCTCTATTACTCATTATTATTATTAGTGTGTGTCAGCACACACTAATCTACCTATTATCCCAATTTCCCATTTTTCATTCAAAAGAAATCCCTGAGCCAACATAATTTCCACCTCAACCTCCAACCCTATACCAGTTATAATCAATTTCTAATTGATGTACCTACTGCGAAGACAAACTTTGTTGGGAGAGGGGTTGTCATCTTCTAGAACTGCTTCCAGCTGTCATGGGGGCGATTTCTTTCTATGGGATCCTGTAAAACTAAAATGATGGTTAAAATTCAAGATTACTGTCTGGTGTAATTGTAATTGCCACTGAGTATTCATTAGGGTTTTTCTGGATGATTATTAAAAGTTCTGGCCAGAATGTTTTAAGAAGGTGCACCACTTCAGCTAAGCAAGTTGGAATCATTTTCAGTACCTGGTACCCAAAACTGATCTTAAAGTGCTATCTTCATCATAATGTCATATCAACCAGGGGGAATTGTTGTGGTGGAGCCCCATCTTATTTCTGGAAATTTCAAAGATTATTTTAGGAAAATTCATTGCTCATTGTGAAAAACTTAAACATTATTCATATAGACATATATTCAATAAAAGGTACAAAGAGACAAAAATAGGCATGGAGTGATATAAAATTTTTCCTAAATTTTTTCTTCTTTCTGTCCAATAACAGATGACTCCTGATATGAGACTCTGAATTTTTCTTTTAACAACATGCTTGGATTTAGAGGATAGTCATTGTTCAAATCCAAAGTTAGCTTTAATTTTTTTTACTTTTTATATGATTTATTTTAAAGTTAGGCAACATGATAAATATTTTTCTATATGCCATTTACTCTTCAATATAACTGTATTAAGTAGTTATTAAATTTATTCTCATTTTAGAGTTAGGGAACAAGGGCACATGGACAGCATGTCACCTTTTCTCTGGTTTTATGGTTATTGAATGACAGATATGAAAGCAAAAACCCAGTAGAGCCTCTTCCCACATGTGTTTTCTTTCTTTTTCCTTTCTTCTCTTGCTCTTTTACTTTCCCTCCCTCTCTCCCTCTTCACTGTCTTTCATCATCTAGACATTTCTTTTGGCAAAAAATCTGTAAACATAATACAAATACCAGCAGTAGACTCACCATCTGTCTGAAGGTCTCTATACTATGATTCATATCACTTTAGAAACATTCCTTAACTGTATCCTTCAAATGAAATATAGGTTGCATTAAAACCATATGAAAGGTTGGTGAAATTGTTCAGCAAGTAGAGTTGCTTGCCACCAAGCTTAACAACCCTAGTTTGATTCTTGGAAACCACACGGTGGATGAGAACTAACCTCTGAAAGTTGTGTAGAGATATATACATGTTCAGATTACCCAGCAAATGATACAGCATCATAAGTCAGATTTCTTTTTGCTTAGTGATTCTTTCTGGATAGTTATATTTTCTTCTTTAGGCATCTAGATATCCAAGATCTCCCGACATTTTGAAGATGGGTATTTTCCTGCAAAGACAAGAACAGAACCCTGCCCCAACCCTTATGAGGTTTCCTTACTACCTGTATTATTGTCACCTCTGTGGATGAGCTGTCATTTCTTTCTCAAGAGGTTCCTCTTTTTCAAACTGAATCTTTTTTAGTTCTTTTGGTGTCCGTAGCATTTCTTCTCCTGTGGAAACAAGAGTAAAACCCCTTCCCCAAAGTAGCATATCTCCTGGCTTTCATTGTGAGGTCAACACATCCAAGGTATGAAATTTTTCCATTAAGTATAACTTCTCATCCTTGGATAATATTTGGATTTAGTGCAGATTGCCATCCTGGAGAGATTATCTACTAACTTATCATAACTTTTTAAACAGGTTTCAATTGTCAAATTCAACAGTATAACTTCTTTCAGATAATTTCTCAGCACCCTTTGACATGGATTGAATTTTGTCTGTCCAATTAATATTACTTTTTCAATGGTATTGATTTTTTCAGCTAACTTCTAATTTTTAGTGATATTAATCCTGTGAGCTAGTTGTTAATAATTAAAGACAGTATCATTTCTAAAAGTGCCTCAATTTTGGCTCTGTTTTCAAACCATTTTCTTAAGGATATAATATGAAAAACAAAGCTAAGTCTCAATAGCAAATAAATGGATGTATCAAAAAACCCACATAAGCCTTGCAGATTACCATCCATAGTATAAACAAAAAGGTTATTAAATTCCTGGATGTTGATACTGTATGCAAATATATAACTTCCAAATTTATTGATTTTTTACTTTTTATTTTTCTTATTTATTTATACTTAAAAATTTCCACCTCTTCCCATTTTCCTCCCCCTCCCCCCATTGCCTTCACCCTCCCTCTCCAGTCCAAAGAGCAGTCAGGGTTCCCTGTCCAGTGGGAAGTCCAAGGTCTTACCCCCTCCATCCAGGTCTAGGAAGGTGAGCATCCCACAAAAACTAGGCTCCCATAAAGCCAGTAAATGCAGTAGGATCAAAACCCAGTGCCATTTTCCTTGGCTTCTCAGTCAGCCCTCCTTGTCAGCCAAGTTTAGAGAATCCGGTTTGATAATGTGCTCCATCAGTGCAAGTCCAGCTTGCTTTGGTGAGCTCCCATTAGATCAGCTTTGTTATGAGATTTCAGTTAAGTTGTTGTAGGCGTAATAATCTTTATTGGCCAGCAGGTGTCAAGGTTGTGGCTGTGTGGCCGAGAGACATGACATGCTTAGTTCTGAGTTGGTGTCTCCTTAAATACTGACAAATACGCTTTGCTTGACAAATTAAGAGCAGTTAAATTTGATTCTGTACACAGAGTGTTTTGGTAGCCAGAATATCAAGGAACCCAGAACTCTTGATCCAGGAACACAAACTATAAACTGCACAAGTTGCTATGCAGCATGGAAAATGTGGGGGAAATCATGCATGAGCCCCTAAAATTGCCAAGTTGCCAGGCACCTGGCCCACCAAAGAGGTGGCTCCGCAGTGGTGGGATTTTGGCAAAATACAAAAAGATGCTTAGTAGGTGAAATCAAGCCAGGTAGGCAAGTGTGGGAGACCTTTGGCCAAGGATATTTTGCACCAATCCCAGTAGACATGGAGTTGGTATCCATGTAGGTGCAAGATGTAGATGGATACTATAAAGTAGTCCCATACTAGTTCAGAATTGAGTATAATAAAGAGTTCTTTATTTAGGGGTTGACTCACAGATCACAGTCCTCTTCACCAATGTGGAACAGGAACTGAATGCAGCAGCTGATAGAGACAGTCTGTGCAAAATTTAAATCAGCATTTATAGTACAAGAGAACACACTCAAGTAGTCTAGTATCTTACAGATACTATTGGATGAAGGAGTTCCCACAGCAAAAAATGACAAGTTTTCAGGGCAGAGATGAGTACGGAATATGATATTTTAGGAAAAATGGCCAGCAAATGAACCTTTTATTTGTAGCTTATGTTAACTATTGTTTTTCACAATGAAAACTTACCTAGGTATCAATATAATATAGTGAGTGGCATGTGTAGACAATGATTGAAAAAAATAGCTTTGAATTTGGCATTTTAAGATGAATTACTGGCAGTAAGATGAAAAACAAGTTCAAAAGACATAAAGACATACAAGATTTAAAAAAAAAAACATTCTTACTGGTTCAGAAATGCCTGGGAATTGCTCTGGGTGGTTCTGATTATGAAATAATTAAATTCAGCATGTTATTAGTAGAACAGAATTCTATGAATTAATCAATAGCTATTCAAACTTGACAGAGAAATTTTAAAAAGTAAAGGCTATATATGAAAGAAATTATCAAATGCCTTAATTTGTGATGCAATAACTGATAGGAGATTGGTGTAATATTTGATAGTTAAATGGGAAGCTGAGATATGTTTTAAGAATAAATATTGGTAGAATCTTGAAAATAAGCCCTTCATAACTAATTTTCTATCACTAACAATATCATAAGGAGAAAAAACACCCAAAGGTAAACAAAGGAGATCCAGAAATTTAATCTTAGAGAAAAAAAAAATCCTGTCATTGTCCTATTTATATAAAAAGATGTGTGTTCATTCTGTGGATCCCTGTACCAGCTTAAAGTTTTAGGACTTAGTTTATACATGGAGAAGAAAGGTTAGATATCAACCAAGAAAGAAAATAGAACAGATTTTCCCCAAACTGATTTGTATTCTAGAATGAACATGTGCACAGTACTTAAAATACAGTTATCCAAAGTTGGCAAAGTAAATGCATCTACACACATGGGTTCATAGTGCCTACCAGAAATTATCTGTAAGAACTTGATACAAACAACTTAAGAAAACTCCAGAGTCAGCTCCCTTCCTCTGCTTGCTCCTGTATCAGCCACCACTACACTTCATCATACTGGAGCTACTTGGAGTTCTAACCAGAAATTTAGAAAGACAATCTTTGAGACCACTGCCCTTCCCTCCCACTCAGCCATCTCACCCAAATCTAGGCCATGAACCCTAAAATAGACATCAGTCACCCTTTTCCACTCTGCTTTCCTGTTGGCCATCCATCACTCATCCTTTCCCAGCCCACTAACCTGTCAGCCATCCTGTCTTCTATAAGTGATGGAGGAAGGTCATTGGTTAATTATAATAAAGAAACTGCTTGGCCCTCATAGGTTAAAACATAGGTGGGAGGAGTAAACAGAACAGAATGCTGGGAGGAAGAGGAAGTGAGCTCAGAGGCTATGCTCCCCTCTCCAGGGCAGATGCCATGAAGCAAGCTGCCAGGTCAGACATGCTGAATCTTTCCTGGTAATACTGATGCTACACAGATTATTAGAAATGGGCTAGTCCAGGTGCGAGAGTTAGCCGAGAAGAGGCTAGATATAATGGGCCAAGCAGTGTTTAAAAGAATACAATTTGTGTGTTGTTATTTCGGGGCATAAGCTAGCCAGGTGGCCGGGGTGCTGGAGATGCAGCCCCGCCGCTCCTATTACAACATATAAGGAACTGGTCTTCCTTGGTCTCTGAAACTATATTCCAATTACAGTTTAAGGTAGTGTATCTAAGCAGCTTTTCTCCTGTCCCTCCTTCACTAAGCCACTTAACCAACAACTGAAATTATCATTGCTACAAGAAAGTCTTAGTAGATCATCTATTGACTTTGAAAGGCATGAGTAAAGAACTATCAAGTGCAACTTTGTTTTTCCAAAGTTAATTGACATCCAGTCACTCCTGTCTTTAGATTATTGTTTGCACAAAATACACAAGAAAAACACTCAGAATAAGAATACAAGGAATAGCTAAATACTTCTCAGCGTGTTGGTGTATATAAGATGAACTCTCCAAAGATCAGTATTCATATTGACTGTGGGGGTTTGAATGAGAATGATCATCATAGAGTAATATGTTTGAATACTTGGTCTCCAATTAGCAGAACTGTTTAGAAAAGATTGAGGCATGCCATTGTTAAAGGAGTTTCCTCACTAGTTCAAGGGGATTTTATACATAAAAGCCCAGGTCTTACCCAACTTTCATTCACTGTCTCATACTTATGGATCAAGATGTAAGTTCTTAGCTCCTACTCTAGCATAATGACTACCTGCTTGCTTGAAACCTAGTTCCCAGCCAGGATAGTGATAAGCTCTAAAGATCTGAAAATGTTAGATCCTATTAGACTCTTTCTTCATTAAGTTGCCTTGGTTGTGGTGTCATATAATAGCACCATAAAAGTGACTAAGACAGAAGTTGATAATAGGAAGGGTGAAGTTGCACTAACAAACTTGATCGTTCTGCTTTTGGGGGAGTAAGAAATATTTGGGGACTTTAGACAGGGAAAGTGATTGAACACTCTAAGCGGGGCTTAATTGGTCTTCCTAGTTACTAGGAAGAAGTAGAGCCTAGTAACACACTGGAATATAGCAGTGATGAGAGCAAAGGCTTCAGGGAGAAAAATTTTAACAGCTAGGCTACAGACTTGTGATATTTTGACAAAGAATATGGCAACTTTTGACCCTTGCCTTAAGAATCTACCTGAGGCTAAGTTGAAGTTTTGGGGACTAATTTTGTTGGCAGAGATTTTAAGCTAGCAGAAAATTGGCTCTGCCACATGGTTATTAATGGTCACCCATATGCAGGTCTGCAATGAAAAAAGAGCAAGCAAGACAGAAAGAAATACAAAATGTACAGTTTGAGGGGAGTGGAGTATGAGGAAATTAATGCTAGATCAACGCTTGTGCTTAAAGAAATGAGAAGATTCTTGATTTCAAATGGAATAAAGGGAATGGTGGTTTCAGGGCAAAATCCCTTACAGCTAATCCTAAAGTATACAAAAAGGAAATGTCTGAGGAATTTTCTGCCCCTAAAAAGCACCAACAAATCCAAGATATGTAAATTCCATTCAAGGGGGCAGGGCAAGTTCCATCCTTAAAAGTCAGTCAAATTTGCCAGCAATGGCCACATTGTTCTGGTCCTAAGTGAGGAAGGATACAAGGTTAAAGGGGTTAAGCATTCTTTCTCTTGTTAAGATAGCAGTTTAGAACATTTGGAGGGCAGAGGCGTTTCTTTATAAAGGCCCTGAGAGGCTCTTTTGCATAAATTTGTGAAAGTGGAGTATGGATTATGGTGAAGACCCCGAGAAGGCTCTTGTAAAGTGCCAGAACTGAGGAATATCTTCCAAGAAGAGCTGTAGATGGTGCATGGAACCAGCCAGTAAATGAAATGTGTTACAATGAGCAAAGCTGGAAGGACAGAACCAGATAAGTCTTTTGATATTACACATAGAACTACAGGATTTGGATTTTGCCATGCTGGGTTTTGTCTGTTTTGAGTCCAATATTTCTCATAATTTCCCCAGTCCTCCCAATTTGAATGTAATATATATATTCTGTGGCACTGTATGTTGAAACTACGGAATTTTATTTTATTTGTACGGGTGACTACAAATAAGAGATTATAATCTCTATGTAAAAAGATATATAACTATACATATGTAGAGAGAGATGAAAGATAGTAGATAGATGATAGATAGATAGATAGATAGATAGATAGATAGATAGATAGATAGATAGATAGATAGATGAGAGATTGACTATAAATTCTCAGAACCTGGTTACCATATGCACTAGTTAGTTTTATGCAAGTTAGAATCATTGGAGAAGACTAATCCTCGATTTCCTTAAGATCGGGTCATAAACAAAACTGCAGGGCATCTTCTTAATTAGTGATTGTGGGTGTGTCTGCTCCTGGCATGGCAGTTCTGGGTTCTGCAATATAGTATACTATAGTAAGGAAGCCACTTGTTCATTTCTGGCAACCCAGATTCAAAATAATACACGGAAACTGTATCAATTAAATCAAGCTTTCTTAGGTTTTATGTGGATTTAGCTGGCATACATTGGCACACCAATTTGTAATTTTTCAGTTCAGTTTTCCCCACCTATCGCTATGCTGCCCTGTGCAGGCTCAAGACAGTTTATTTATTAACCAATAGTATTCACAGCATACAGAGGGGAATCCTACATATGCATGCTGCACAAGGCATGAATTGCAAGCCAGTAGGAGCATTCCTTTACCACCTCTGCATAAGCTCCTGCCTTCCTGCCTCATAATTCATACCCTGGTGCAGTTCCTAGCCTGACTTTCTTCAGTGATGAAATATGATATGGAAATTAAAGTAAAATAAACCCTCATATTCTCCATCCTTCTTTTCTTCATAGTGTTTCACCATAATAATAATAACACTAACTAGTACACTGAATATTCATTCTTTCTTAAAGTTAGAACAAATCAAATAAACACTTATTGAGAAGATGTGTTAGATGTACTTGCAAAATTAATCCCACAGTGGCTTTCTTCATCTGGTAACTCTGCAAATCCAATAACTGCTCAGTCCACAGGATAGTGTAGAGTTAAATTTGGTGTTGAGGGGAGGATTTCTGGAGAACTGTGAGATTTGTACTAATGTCAGAAGACCAATGAAACTAGGTACTGATGTCAGTGAAAGATTCCAGTAACAGGTAATAGGATGTGTGCTTTCATTAACAAGGAGTGAGAATAGGCAGTCAAAAAATTAGCACTCTTACCTTTGACCTCTTTCTATGTGGACACCCATTTGGAAGGCACTGTCATCTAGAAGACGGTCTCCACTTCAGATGATTTTTTTCAGAGCATACCCTTATAGACTTGTGCAGAAGTGTGTGCCTTATTTGATTATAGATCCAATCCACTTGACAACCAAGATTAGCCATCATAGCTACCAGCATTTACAGGGCTACAGGAAATAAGAACATCACCATGGTTAAGCATCTTATATTATGCAGATATGAATGAGCCTGTGTAATTAGGTAAAAATCAAGGCTCATAAATTACTGTTTTATTTTAAGGAAATCCAACTGTTCATTTTCTCATACCTTCTCATTTTCATTTACTTTTTTTCTTTATCAAAAAGCAAAATAAAGAAAACAGAAAATAAGAAAGGGGCCACAAGAAAAGGCAAAGGTAATTCATGAGAAAACTCTCAGTTTCTCATGGGAAACTCAGAAAGATGAGTCATCTGAAATTGTGTGTGCATCATGACCACTGGGTACCAATGATACTCTATGATCTCATATGATACTCATAATACATATGAAATTCATATGTATTATGTTCTCTGTGTGCCAAACACACCCATATACTATTCAAAATGGTGAATAGCAAAGTTTTGTGTTTTCTTTTTTTCTTTCTTTCTTTTTTTTTTTTTTTTTTGTTTTTCGAGACAGGGTTTCTCTGTGGCTTTGGAGCCTGTCCTGGAACTAGCTCTGTAGACCAGGCTGGTCTCGAACTCACAGAGATCCGCCTACCTCTGCCTCCCGAGTGCTGGAATTCAAGGCATGCGCCACCATCGCCCGGCTGTTTTATGTTTTCAGAAGTCAGATTCTTTACCTTATTAGGAATATATTATGAAACCACTAAATATTCTTACAAAGTAGTCATGGAAGCTTAGTTATTATTATTATACTTGAACTGTAAATGTGATTGGGTATGACAATCTTTATTTATGAAAGGTAATGACTACAGTGTCATGTGTTTCTTAGAAACAAATATAATCCCTATTTCACTATAATGAAAATAAATGTAGACTTTTTTTCTGAAAATGATAATGATTTGATTTGTGACAAAAATAAATACCTTCAATCTATTATACAGATTTAATTTTCATTTCACTACATTGTATCCCATGAACATTTCTATCTAGTCTTTAATTAAACATGATTTGCACAAATTGAGGTCAGTTTTCATTTAGACTGCTTGCAGTGTTAATCACAGTGCAAATAGCCACCATCAACAAAAGAGCTGCATTACACTAATACATAAGCATTTCTGCGTAATTGCTGCCTGCTCTTTATTCCTGAATGTTACTAGATAAGGACACATGGGTTGATTTGCTAAATTTTCTATTGTATTAAGCATATAATTTATTTAAGTTTTTTTGTGTATTTGAATTTGAAAGCATTTTGTGTTTTAAAAACCTAGGAAGTATACATTTAAATTTTGAAAGTACCCTTTCTTGTCACAGTTGGGTAATGTCTATAGAACATTTTGAGACCAGCAGATACAACTATATGATTTTAATCTCTGGATAATTATATTGACTTTATTTGAAGAATCAGATGACCTTAATTATAACTTGTTTTGTTATTAGTTATCAATATGCCTTAAAGTTACCTATAGTTGAAAGTTTTAAAAGATTATTTGTCTCTTTGATTCACATTCACATATTGATAAGACTATTTATTTTACAAACATCTGGGAGACTTGGCAAAACAAAGAGAGCAGTGTGTGTCCATCTTGTTAACATAAAAAAACTGGTTATCATTACATTGTTGGTGGTGAAAATTCAATTCCTCTAAAAGTTAAAGCCCTAACAATGTATAATTTGGGGTATTTGAAACTTAAAATGAACATATTCAATGTCTTATATTGAAAAATAAAATTATATGTTATAGCTATTAATGTCACCTGAAATTGATCCCCACTGTTGCCCTGTTGATTTGGCAAATCCACAGGAGAAAGGTTTCCTTAGCACAAGCTAAACTGGCAGTATAAGAGGACACTGCTCTGCCCTGTTCTAAGTCTGTAGAGCTAAAACATAGGATCAGATTAGGTCAGGAGACAAGTGGTTCTTGTAGTCGATTCCCTTCCTTATTTCTTTAGCTTTGGGATACCCACACTCCTTTCAAATGTGGAAGGCTTGTACACATAAATACAATTTCATATCCTCATAATTCTTATTTTTAATGGTTTCCTGATTGGAAATACCATCTATATCTTGTTTTCATTTACATTTATTAAGTTGTGCCCACAAATCCAAAATCAAATTATCTTTTTTTTATTTGGTCTTGTTCAGGTATAAGTACTTAGATTCTGATATATTTCTGTATATAAAGAAATAACATTTTGTATCTTACTTCATGAAAGAAATGATACATTCTTATAAATGAAGCTTTGATTTTTCAGTCATTGACATAATATCATCAAAGATATTTTTCAGTAAATATGATACAGATAAAAAATTCTGGCTAGTTTCAGGGTAGCCAAAACTGATCATTGTCATAAACTGTACTAACAACAAAATGAATGCTGTTGTCATACCAAAGAGTTCCACAATAGCCCAGAACGGAGTATAACAAAGGTTTATTTACTTGGAGAAAAACTCACAGTAGGGGAGCAATTAACAATCCTCACGCCTAGGAATTGGAACTGAATCCAGCAACAAAAAGGTCTTGCATGCTATTCATCTGTACTTATATAGTATACAAGACCATGCCCAAAGTGGGCCAGTATCTTAAAGGATGAAAGACTTCTCACAACACCAGAGTGCAATGATTTTCATCACACTTTAAATAATTAAAATTGTGATATGACCAAAAAAATGAGAATTTTATCAGATTGAATAAACAAAGAGAATACTGTGGAATCATGTTTCCGGGATGCATCTTGCTATCCTTCCAGAAAATATGACAGTGTTCTCAGCACCCACATCAGCAGGATCACAATTGCTCATAAGTGGTATAGGAGATCTCTCTGTGTGTTGCTTTCATTGGTTAATGAATAAAGAAACTGCCTTGGCCTAGTTGATAGGGCAGAACTTAGGTAGGTGGAGGAGACAGAACTGGATGCTGAAGGAAGGGAGGCAGAGTAGGAGAGACACCATGGATCCACTGGAGACAGATGCTGGGAATTTTACCTGGTAATCCACTGCCATATGGTGATACACAGATTAATAGAAATGGGTTAAATTAAGATGTAAGAATTAGCCAATAAGAGCCTAGAGCTAAAGGGCCAAGAAGTGTTTTAATTAAAACAATTTCTGTGTGGTTATTTTGGAGCTAAGCTAGCCAAGGGAAAAACAAGCAGCCCTTTCCTTACAACACATTAAGTCTAGGAAACCCAAAACCCTCTTCTAGCTAACATCCACACTATACTCAAATGCAAAATCGTGACAGGGAGACTTCATATTAATTATGAAATCTTGACTTATAGTTCAGGTTTGTTCCTAATCCGCTCTTATAACTTAAATTAACTGATTTCTAGTCATTTTTGTGTTGCCACATGAATTGTGACTTTTCTCTCTCCTCTTGCATGTCTTACTTCTTCTGTGACTAGCTGATGACTCTACCTTTCTTCTTCACCGAACTCTCTCTGTCCAGAAGTCCTGGTTATACCTCTTACCTGGCTATTAGTGACTTAACTTTTATTAAACCAATCATAGTGACACATGTTTACACAGTATAATCAAAAATTTCACATTTCTCCCTTTTTGTCTAATTATAAAGGAAAGAGTTTTAACTCTAACATGGTAAAACTATACACAATAAGAGTAATTATCAAGTTATAATTACATTTGCAATGCCCATTCCATCCATTTGCATTTGGCAAATTCAGAAAAAATTACTATTATTAATTTTATTTTGGTGAGAACAATGTTTTATACCTAATTTACCTTCTATCATAATTAAGGAAATCTTTAAGTATCTAGTCTGCTACTTTGTCAAAGACCCCAGAAGGATATAATATTGCCTAAAAAAATAAAAAGTGCAGAACAAGAATCTTCCACAACTAAGAAATGTCGGAGACATCTGAAGGTCTGGGTAATCTCCCCCAAGTTTCCTATAGTGTTGGGGCATCCATATTCAGTCTATAGGACTAAATAAAACAGACTTTTCCATAAAGCATAAATTTTGAAGAACTGTTTTACCTTGTCTTGGTAAAGTTTAGCAGAATCTTTCTTTTGTGCCCTGCTTGTGACATCATACTGTCAGTAATAGAGGCAAGAACAATTTCTTGCCAAATGGCTCGCTTTTGCCAAAATACAACTAAATTCCACATGAATATTTTTTGATGCTTTGTCATTCTTTTTTGAAGTAAACTGGTGCTGCCAGGAGCAGACATTCTTCGCTGTGATGAAAAGCCTTATCTTGCTATGACATTTTAAACTCCATATTCTGTAGGTCTTCAAAGTGTTTGAAATATTTATCTAAATTATATCTCTGTATGACCTTGAAAACATATTTAATTTGACTATAAATTTGATTGATATAGATGACATGTCTTTTGAAAATATCTTAAATAGATTTCAAGGACTAAAACTTTACATTTTTTAATGAGTTGTATACTTTAAACAAGAGTAGAAACATACACACAATAAAATAAAACTAACTTTAAATTTCCAAGATATAAAAATCCATACCAATGTAAAATATTTGATACTAATGGTTGCTCAAAATTGCATGCAATAATTTACCATTTTATCCCATCATTTCTCTAATGTATTCTCCATTTTTCCCTTCAGAAAAAAGATCCTTTAATCTAATCTCCTTTGTTAAACATTATTCCTGATCATGGTCAGTAACAACTTGTTGCTAACCTTGATAAATGATGACAAGCATCTGTAACATCCATACCAATAGAATTACAAAAACACCAACCTAAACTCTTGGGGATGTGGGCATCATAATCTCTTGGGTACTTCCTGTTGAGTAGGAGTAATGACATCTTGAAAAGACCCTGAGAAAACTTCGTTAATGGCTATGTCCTGCAAAAACTAGCCATAACATTTGTTGTCTATTCTCTGTGGAAGAGAAAGTACAAGGTTTATCTGTAGTCCTTGCTAGAATAGTCTGTGAGGTTAGACCATCTCAGCCAGAAGCCTCGAAACTTTTCTGGAAACAGAACTCTGAGGAAACTGCAACAGAGGTACTCTGAGAGACTGGAGTACCTGGGCCACCTATTTTTATTGGATCCATGTTCCTTTGATCTGAAAACAAACAAACATTTAAAGGTTACATACATATCTGCACTGACACAAGTTAGGATTCTATATTGTACACACACCAGCCAAAGATGACTTTTTGTTTTATTTTTGAACAGGTAAAATATGTATCACCTCTCATAGTTTTTTTTTAATGTCTATAATTACAATTTTCAGGAAGTCTTTCCCTCTCAAACTTGATCATCTTTAACCTGAATAAAAAGCAAAGATTTACATTTTCTGTGAAAATAAAAGCAAAACCTTTTCCCCAATGCAATACATTTTTGAACTTGCATTTTTAAATTAACGCATTCCCAAAGTTTCTAGGCTGTTTTAATTCAGCAGTCCCTTCCACAGTCCACTATCTCTCAGGATCTGTTCTTTTCTGTTCATTAGCATTCAGAACTTCAAAGTGGACAAAACACTATATGGGCTCTAGACTCTCTGTGTTTTCCATCTTAATGTGGCTTTTCCTTTTTGTATTTTATTCTATCTTTTAAATTCTTATCTTATATTTTACTTTTAAAATAATTTTTCAATGACTTTCTATACCCATTTTCTTTTCTTTTTTTAAACCCCCATACATTTTTTAAAGACACTGTAACCTGTTTAGAGGTCTTTTAAGTATGGATCAGTCTTAACTGAGTACATGAAACAAATATAAAACTGGCTATGTCAGAAACCATATGGCTCAGCTTAGCAAATGGTACTAGTGCATGGTGCTGGTCACTGGCTCCAGCCCACAGACAGCAGGTGGTAGTCAAACCTCTGTTTGTTGCCCACTGGAGTGACTGATGTCACCAGGAAGCATCAATTGACTCTATGTTTTGAAGATTTTTGTAAAGTTTCTTAGGCCTTATGTGGATATATGTGGCCAGATGTTGGATACCATAGGTAATAGGCTTTATCTTTGGGCTGCCAGTTCACAAAAAAGTAAATTAAAAAAAAAAAACGGAGAACTTCTTATTAATTATAAAACATTGACTTATAGCTTATGTTTGTTAAGATTACCCCATTTCTATTGATCTATGTGTTGCCACATGACTCGTGACTTTTATCTCTCTTCCTGGGTGCCTTGCTCCCTGTATTCTGGCTAGTGACTTTGAATTTCTTCTTTTCAGATCTCTCACTGTCCAACGGTCTTGACTATACATCTCGCCTAGCTATTGGCCACTCGTCCTTTTATTAAACCTCACACAGTGACATATCTTTACACAGTGTAATCAAATCATTCACAAAGCATACGTGCAAACACACACAAATACACGGAAAGAAAAAGTTTCAAAAACTCACATTATTTTTTCTGTTGTCTAAAACTATCATGGATATTAGTGTAAATCATTACATGGTTTCTGTTTTGCATGGTTTTACATCATGTAGTGATGATATAGCAAAGGTAAGTCCCTCTAGCCAACCTAACTTTAGAAACTCATGAATGAGTTTAGGAAGCGGTCATCATTTACACTTATTATACTTTACATGAAATGAGCTTTAGCTATTAACTCTAATTTGCTTCTCATCAAAGACAAACTATTTAGAAACTAAAACCTCTCTGTCAGTTAGAATTTTAATGAATTGAGATGAAACGAGACAGTGTTAATTGGCAGTTATTGCTGCAGGATAGATTTGAGATCTTGTAAGAGAAACCAATTTTTCTCTATCAGGGCTAATTTGTTTGATTTAATTCTAAGGATGCACCAAATATTTCCCCAAACTAATCATATTTTTTTAGAACTGTGGAATGGTTTAAGTCTGTTGATCTTGCATAGATTCTCAATTCTACTTAAAATTGATCTAATTTTTTTAAAATAAAATGCTGGCTTAAGCCGCATTTGTGTTCTAAAAGCTGTGCACATAAACTCAAAAGAGTAACATGCTTACATTTTCTAATATCCACACATTTGTGTCAATACTTTTCTTCTTTTGTTCTTCCTCCCTCAGATATAAATGAATGTGAAGCTGAGCCTTGCAGAAATGGTGGAATATGTACAGACCTCGTTGCTAACTATTCCTGCGAATGCCCAGGAGAATATATGGGAAGAAACTGTCAACATAGTAAGTGTTATAATGTAACTACATTTATACATAAACCTGCTTTCACTTGTTAAGTCTACATTTCCAGTGGAATATGAACCTAAATTATTATCATCTGCTTTGAGAATGCATGATTGATTGAGTGACTCATTGCATATGTGTTCTTATTGATACATATATTCTCTGGGGGTGTTATTCAGTCTAGAGACATGGAGATGCAACATGCATAATCTGAAAAGAATGGGAGCTTCTCATCAGATACCCAGGCTTATTTCTGCATTGCTCCCATTTTACATATCGATATACATAACACTAAAATTTATGCCAACCAAGAGAGATGCATTGGATTGAAAATATAATGGAAATTAACTCAGTTGCAGTTAACATACAGAGATAAACTATAATCCAGCAAGGATTTGGAACCTATGATAGTAGAGTTCTGATATCTGGGACTAATAGCTAAGAAAATGTTAATAAGTAGGAGGAAATTATTCCTTAACAATTTATTGTTAATTTTTTAAATTAAAGTTGGAAAGAAGAGTGACAGGCCTGTAATCAATGGAATGGTGCTTAACTTGCGGTAAACCTTTGTAAATAATAACACCAATAACAATAGTTCATAATTTGGGCCTTTAAGGAAACTCCATAAAGTGCTGATTTTATGTATATTGTGCCCTCTGAATAACACAATAACTTAATTCAAATTCATAATAATAATGTAGATTGATATTTAGCTATAGAAACTCAGGCTGATGTTTCATATGGTTTTCCCAAGTTTTCACAACATAAGTCACAAGATGTATCATGCTTGTTGGGGTTTATGTTCTGCCCAGTACCCCACAGCCGGCAAGCCCCAAAGAAAATCACACAGAGATCTCTATAAGTTATAAAACTGATTGGCCCATTATCTCGGGCTACTTATTAGCTCTTGTAGCTTATATTAACCCATTGTTCTTATTTAAGCTAGCCACCTGGTTCGGTACCTTTCTCAGCAGGGCAGCTCATATCTTGCTTCTTCAGAGTCTGGGCAGGAGTAGGAGGAATTCCTCCTTCCCAGAATTCTCCTGTTCTCATTGCATCATTTTTACTTCCTGTCTAGTTTTCCTGCCTATACAACCTGTCTGGCCAATCAGCATTTATAAGTATAAGGCAACACTCCACATTTAACATGAAAATTACCTATCAGGAATCAGAATTGTCTAATGGAATTTTTAAATATATTATTAGTAGCTGTTTATTAACTATATTTATAGGTGGGTTAAGGCAAAATAATTTCAGCTTAGATTTGTATATAGTTCACACAACACACTTGCTTTAACATGTACTATTTTCCATTTATTTATTGCAAGATTTGATTAAAGTTCATTGTTCTTTATTCTTAATGAAATCACTTTTGATTGGCATGAATATCATTTAGGTGTCCCTGTATTTATTAAAGTATCACAAAATTCCTCTAATTAAAGTCTTTGTGTAGTTTCCCTTGATTATTTTAAATGACAAGCTCAAGAGCTCAGGGGGCCAATTTCATAAACAGCTTGGAGAAAAATGATGACGTTCTGTAATGATAAACGCATCCTTATGAGAATGGATGTGTTTTGTCATGTATGTTTAACTGGATGTGATACTTAAGCTGAAATAATGCAATGGAAATTGAAAGCATATTAGTTAACTAATCTAAAAATAACCAGACTTGATTTTATTTGTTGGGTTTTGTAGCTCACAATAACCATATGCATATCTTGAATGTTTAAATAGGTCATAATTAAATTTCAGGAATGACACTAAAATGCATTTTCATCACTACACTATTTATGGATAAAATAGTTACCCATAGAGCTCTTATAATTCATAACTCCAGAACATAATGCCAAAAAAGAATTGAGACTCATATGATTTGGGGTGATGGGGGTCAAAAACAAAACCAAACTCCTCCGTAGGAAATAAGGTAATGCTTCAGAATACCAAACTGCTCTATATAGCAGATGAGTAAAATAGTGTAGGTGCCTCTATCAACCTTTGTTCTAATAATTCTACCTATGGTTGTAACAAAACATAATATATGTGAAAAAATTTTGAAAATTTAGAGCTAGGTTTATTTGCCTTCCTTTTCAGCAGCCACAATTGAAACCTTCACTAACAAATTAATTAGTATATGCAAATACCCAGGTACATATAATATCTACTTTTAACTTCTCTATACATGTATATTTGTCTTTTTGCTACTAGCATGTATGCCAATATCTTTCTATCAACACTGGTTTACTCAGTTGAAAAGTGGTCAAACATTTTATAAATACATGTGAAATGCATGTTATACCCTTGGAACTTGATTGAGATCTTGAAATAATTTTTAATGACAGCGGTCATATCATAATGTTGATTTTAATTTAAGGCCGCATTGTGTGTCAAACTCCCCTCTACATAATTTAGAAACCAACTTACGTAATCCTCTCAGCAACGTTTGAAATAGGTTCTGTCTATTTCCAGCTTCACTTTATGGAGAGAATGAAGCTAGAGATTAATTGAGTAACTTCCTTAGGTATTGCATGGTTAGTAAACTACAGTTTGGCCTGAATCCCAGCTAGCTGCAGCTGCATAACCTGCAACCCTGCATATAATGTTCCTGCCATTTGTGGGACAAAGGAATGAATTTGTTACACCACACACTTTCAAGCACTTGCCTTTGAGGAGTGACCTTAAGTTGTCTTGGCAATATTGGAGGCAAGAACATAGACTTTGCCCTAATAAATAGAACTGGAATTCAAATTTCTCCTTTCTGCTATTCCTTTCACTATACAACTGAGTTAATTACTCATCTTAAGCTTCAGATTCCTCATCTACAAATTGATTTCTATTAATGGACATTGTATTAGCCACATATATCAAGTATTTTGTAAGACATCTATATTAAAAACTATAAACAATGCCACAAGAATTTTTACTTATTAAAAATGGTATTATTAATGAAGCCTCATGGTATCTTTAAATATCTATGTAACTTTATTTAATTTATTTTTTTACATACTCAACTTACCCATGCTTAGTAACTGAGTATATGTGATTGAGAACAATGTGTGTGGAAGACAGCAATAATGTCTCAGATGATTCGATTTTTAAGGTGCATGAGGTAAAAAAAAAATACTGAGGCATCTCCAATTATATAAGGATAAATACTCTTACACCAAATAAAATAACTCCAGGAGACAGCAGTTACTATCTTTTCCCTTCTTTAAAATATAAAGTCAACCATGAACCCTTAATTATTCATTCATGCTTCGGTGTTCGTGGCTATTTTAAGATATCAATGCTCTTTTTCAAAAACCTTAGTGAAAAGGAAACATAAGCAATGTATTTAGAGTAAATAATGTGGTATCTTCTTACAACATAAAGATGAATATATTATGAATTATAATATATAGCACTCAAGAAATCTACCAGTAAAATAATCCCAGCAGACAAAGGCCATGTAAGCTCACACATTTGTTAATCATAAAAGACTGATCTATGGAAGTGAGAATGGTATAGGTTAGGATGTGATATTGTGGGAGAGCTGGAGGAAGGTAACAAGTTATGAATAGGAAAAATAAGTTCTGGAGAGCAGTTATGTTTTAGAGTAACTAGAAATAGCAATAATATGATATTTCAAATAGCTAGATTATATTAATGTTTTTATCTAGAAATAATGAAGAGGTATATATAACCTGATTTGGACCTTATATAAAAATGTATGTATTAAAACATAGCACACTTTGTTAATATGTAATTTTGTTGTTAATCTATTTAAACTGGTTTTTAAAAAAAATTATTGAAACAACTTGTATCTTATATTGGAGAAATTTTATATTTCTCTTTTGGTTTTGTTGTATGTCATCAGACAGCACCACTTCCATTGATTTCTCTGTAAATGACATAAATGAATTCTTCCTTATGGTGGAATAAAAGTTAGTTGTTTATACATACTGCATTTTCTCTATCATTGTTAAGTTGATAGGTAAATAGGCTGCTTCCGTGATTTGACTCTTGAGAATACAAGAATCTTGCAGCGTGGCTGGGCTTGTGGCCCTGTTGTTATGGTCACTTAATTCTCCTTAGGTGTACACCCAAGGAGTAGTATGGCTGTGCCGTGTGTGTATACAATTTCCTTTCCTATGAGTCCTCATCAGCATTTGTTGTCGATGGTTTTCTTGATAACTGCTAAGGTGAAAGTGAACTGGAAACTAATAATATTAGAATAACTTAGGAAAGAGAAAATTTACCAATAAGAGTAGAGAAAGATATAAGGGAGAGTAATGGATAGTAAATTAATAGATGTATAGTACATGTGTATGGAAAATTCCATAATGAAATTCCATAATGAACTGCTTTACCTGTACAATTAATATATGTTTATAAGATGAAAGCATAAGCAAATAGACAAATAAAAGGCATATTTTTATGTAGGAGCATGCTCTTACAAAGTCAGCGAGGGTTCCTGGAACGGAGAGTCATTAAGGTCAAAGGAGAGGCAAATGAAAGAAACTGAGACAAAAGATACAGGATAGAATTGGGAGGTCTGTCTAGCAGCCTGTTGATCAAATCAAGCAGACAAATGGCCCAGAGTTTATTTTAGAGCTTGCTTATATACAAAAGCAGGACAAACCGTGGCACAGTCAGTATCTAACCACAGGCCATTCCTGTCCTTAAATGAGCAGCCTCCTCTCTAACATGCATTTGATGCTTTAAAGCAGTCTTACTTTCTGTTTTGATATTCCGGAGGTTTGGTGTCAGAAGTATACTTTCTACTAGATAGTGTTCTTTTCTCATGAGCAAAACGCTCTTTCCCATGGGCTAAATCAGAAGTCTCCCATAACCCTCAAGTTTATTGGAAAAAGCAGAGCAGGCAAGCTTGAACTCAGATGACTTATAAGTCAGAATGGACTCCAGATGGAAACTGAGTCACACAAAGGCTCCCACATTTTCAAAATAACTTGTATATAAAATAAGGTTTTTAAAAATTATCAGTACTTGGAAAAACATTAAATATGAATAAAAGCAAATAAATCAGATTGCATTCAAATCTGTGATTAAATAGACCAGAGATGAATGTTTTTGAAGCATTCTTGGCATGACTACATAGATATGAGGTTTTATAACATCTGTGAATAAATTAATTTGTTCTCTAATTACATCCAGCTACTTTCGTTCTGAGACTAGGGAGCAACAATAGTCAGAATGGAATCAATTTCGACTGTCATACATTACACAGATTAATGGTGTGAGAAAGAATAATATAGACTCTGATTATAAAAACTGACAAGTATCATGAAATCAAACAAGAGCAACTATGACAAAAGCATTACACAATAAACATTTTAGATGAAACCAGAAGAAAGTAGTTTTTAACCTAAGCTAAAGGACATTGGAATTGAGAAATTGAAAAAAAAAGACATAACAATGAATGTTACCTTTTCATTAGCAGAGTGATTATGGAATAGCCTAATGTCACAGTGAGACAGCACCCAACCTGATCTTACCTGCAATGAAATCAATAGCCATGATACTCAAAGCATCACTTTAAGTGAGGCATTCCCTGTACCAACATCTACATCACATACCTGGGCAAAGGTTCATGTCACATTATACCTACCATATGAATACAGGAAGTTTTTGTACAAACAAAAGCGAATTTTGTGTTTTATTGCAGATCCATTCTTCCCCCTTCAACTCCATCAAGAATAGGTTGTCCCATACTGTCATTAATGGGTCCTAGGCATGCAGGAGAGATCCCTTTGAGAGATCAAAGTGTGCCATGACTAGGGTTCACATTGTTTGGGTTACTATTTCCTCCCATACCATGTTGCAGAATGCGGAACATGGTGACCTGGGCCCTGAACAGGGCCAAACACCAGTCCCTTGGCCAACAGCAGACCAGACCCACGTGTTAAGGAAGTGGGAATTTACCAAGTGTAATATAGTTGAATTTATAGGCAGAATGGCTGAGTGGTTGTGAGGCCAGTATATTGCCAGACATAGTCCTATATGCAGAGCTTCCACAATCTTCCCATAATACATGTTTTCTCATAAATCTCATATCCTACAAAAGGTATTATTTAGGGAGAAGAGTACACTGGTCCTTAGAATGATAATGAAATAAAAGAGAAAGAAATATAAACAACTGGCTCTTGTAGACCTTTCTAGAACGCATGAAAATACCTCTAACAAATTGAATCACGTTCTCATTTCTTTGTAGTTTAATATTGGGTTGTAAATGATGAATGAAATACCATACAATAACTTTGAATTTTTATTTATGGCACTATTCCTCTATTGTTACACTGTAGATGTCTTGGATTTTCAATTTAGCCTTTTATTTACCTTTCTTAGATTATAAATTCAAATTGTAACATTTATCATCTGGACTTGTAGCATGTGAAACTATCAAAGAACTTAAAGCATATGTAGTATCAAAAGTGAAAAAATTACACAAGAAAATCATTAGAAAAGAAGTTGTTCCAAGTCTAGAACCTGAGACATGGTTAAAATAGAATTTTTATGACAGATTTTAGCTACCAAGCAATAACATTGCACATTAACCTCTACATGTAATGGGAAGGCATTCTTGTATACATTCGTCAAATTTAGGGTCTGATGATCATTGTGAGCCTGAAAGAGTTCATTCATAATGAGGAAATTAGATCAAAATCCACAATGATTTCCTATGCTATCATGGCCAGCAGCAGCAGGAATGCATGCCTTTTTCAGACAGAGAAAGGTTATAGATGGTCCCTCAATAACTGCAATAACCCAAATGATAGAGTTATTTTCAGAGCTCTCACAGATTTTAAATAGGTGCAATAAATTTTACTGGCAACCTGGAGCTTAATTTAACAGTGACAGAAGCAGCATGAATGATTCCTACCGAAGGCTTTCAGTGGTGCCAAGGCCATGTGTGCAATTCTACATCAAGGCTAACTGTATCTGCTGAGAGACGCAGGCAAAATGAACTTCTTTCTGCCTGGGTGTGTCGAATTTGCCAGTGTAATTAGGACATCTGAAGAAAGTAGGGTTGCTTGTTACAAAGATGTGGGCTGTCCCCTGGAAACCTTTAGATGATAAAATTCAGATGTGGAAGCTAGAGAACCCTATTCGGATTGGTACCATCCTTTCAACTGGGATGGATGTGCCTTTCATTCCCAAATAAACTAATTAAAGTTCTTGATCTGTATAACACAGCTTTAAATAAAATCAGTACACATCATGCACAGTGCACTTCGGGGATATATTAACTGCATGGGAATCAATCATATGCAAAAAATAAAATGAAGTGAAAATAAGAGCTAACTACATTTCCTGTGGATGAGAAATGTTATCTAACCCAGGAGAAAATGTTGTTGTAAATATATCTTTATTTGTTTACTGGTATTAAAGGTTAAAAGAAGTTAAGTTACAAATGATAGATTTCAGTCAAGACCTCTTAGAAAGCTAAATACTATTAATATACTTCTACAATCATGTTAATTAAAACTCAGCTATTAAGAAACAATTAAAAACAGAGATGACTGGATGGCATTGCTAAGAAAGGAAGTGTGTGTATGTGTGTGTGTGTGTGTGTGTGTGTGTGTGTGTGTGTGTGCACGCATGTGTGTGTGTGTGTGTGTTTTCACAATGAAAAAGTAATCGAAGGTTGGATATGGACCCATGTGCCCATCACCTCAGCACAAAGGAGGTAGAAACAAGAAGCTCAATAGTTCATGGTTACCTTTGGTTGTATATACCATGGGTTCAAGTCCACCCTAGGCAAAATGAGATCTCATTTCAAAACTCAAAATCAAAACTAAATGATAATCAGAGAAATGAAAGTAAGAAAGAACAAAGAAGATCATGTTTGTAAAGAGTTGGTCAATAAAATAGAGCCTTAGGAAAGAACTTCTAAATTAAAGTCTCAAGACATTAATGGTCCTTATGTAACTGCAGCAGTAGGTGGAGAAGCATGCTGGATTGAGTGTCTAGACTGCACAGGTGTAAGTCAGAGATAATAATCGCAGATACGATCCCAGGTTATGGGGCATGTTAATCTGAGCATATAACTCAAAAGAGACATTAAAGCAGCCACGGTTGTAAAAATAAATTTCATAGTACTTACCTGAATAGCCTTATCTGGTCAATATTATGTTTCTTTTTAGAACTCTAAAGAATCAGACACATAAAATATCCAACATGAAAGTGACTTGAACTTGAGTATGGTTCTATAAAAAGAACCAGAAGTGCAAAGTCAGTGAGGGCAATAGTAAACTTCAAGGAAAACTAGGGTAGGCCAAAAAATAAACTTTCTGACAAGAGAAATGGAGAGAACCAGAGTTGTTTAAGGAAGTCCATAAATGCATGTCACGATTATCCAACCACAAAATACCCAGCATGGAAAATGCAGTTCTATACTCAGAAAAAATTCTGAAATTGCTGTGTTGGCTCCATCCAAGTAAAATTCACTTTACATTTTCTTACTTTCAAATAAACACAGATTTTGGTGAACACCTATTAGATGATGACTCATCTGTAAATATTATGTCTTATCTACTAAATAGTAACTTAATAATATCATCTCCTTTTCCAATAGAATTATCCCTGTATTCTAGGATAACTAATAATCTTCTTTTCATTTATAATTATTGTATTTTTGAAATTATAATATAGTAACATTGATTCCTAGTCTTTCTTTTCTTTAAAGTCACATGCCCTTACCTGCTCTCCCACAAATTCATATCTGTTTTTATTCACTAATTGTTATTGCAGGCATATATATATATATATATATATATATATATATATATATATATGTGTGTGTGTGTGTGTGTGTGTGTGTGTGTGTGTGTGTGTCTGTGTGTGTCTGTGTGTGTGTGTCTGTGTGTGTGTCTGTGTGTGTGTCTGTGTGTGTATGTATGTATGTATGTACTTGTATTTGTATATACACATTTATTTTTATAACCTGCTGTAGCATGATAGAATGTTTCCTGGAGAGACAGAACACATACCTATTCCCAGATAAGGATCCCACAACGTGCCAAATACAGATATGACCAAAGTCCAACGTGGTGAACCAGTGAATTTTATTGGGGATATTTACAGAAGTATAGGAAGTATTCACTTACAGGTGCAGAAACGACTCAACGACAGCTTCATCACCAAGGTCCACCCTAGCACAAGTGACACTTCACAAAAACTGGGAACCAAGAACATGCTACATAGCCAGCAGTCAGTTCAGCAGGTTGAAGAGCATATTTCCAGTTTGTCTACATTTCTTCCATGCTCTTGGCTGGTATCTACTTCTTCCAGACAGATGATCTGCTCTCAAAGTTTGCTTTGCCCCTTGCCTTATTTTAGTCATTTCTTTGCAGTTGTATTGCTAACTGTGAAAGAGAGAGACTGAGGGGATCTTGTCAGTTTCAGGGTAGGGACTTGCTGAAGCACTTTTGAGTTGTTTGCCTTCCTGGTTAAGGATCTTAAATTTCTGTCTCTGAGGAAACTGTAGCAGAAAATGTGCTCAGCCCACATAGTGTTATTTGTGTGTATATATTCAGGACTGACCATATAACACGGGAAAATCAACTGATATTTTCCTGATGGGAGACCACCACTCTCAGCATCCTCAGATGCCTGTAGTTCTTTATGTAGAGTTGGAGTATATGGGCTGTTCCCTGTTTAGTTTGGCATGTCAATTGGTGTCTTCCTTGTTCAGCACACTCGTGAGACTTATAGACAAAGCTTTTCTACTAACTGCATTATTGGTCTCATTCTTTTAAATACTTTCTACTAAGTATTTAATCAAGGCAGGCGGTCTTAAGGTATAAATGAACAAAGGAGCTTGAATAAAACTCCATATATTGAGTTTTCAATAGTTGCCCAAATATATATATAGTCTTGTTCTCTCTCTACACACACACACACACACACACACACACACACACACATATATATATATATATATATATATATATATATATATATATATATATATATCTTGTGCTGGGGATTAAGCTGATAGCCTTGTGATTGCCTGGCAAGGATATCTCTAGGAAGCTAAGCCTCTAATCCCATGAATATAGGAAATTACCACTAGAATAGTAGTACAAGCTATGACAAGCAGTAGCAAATATCACATACATTTTCATATCACATTATACTTGATTTAAATATCTAGCAATATAAGGAATGTTTTTCTTAATATAAATTTTATCAAACCAATTATTAGGTCTTTTAATAATGTTTTAGTAAGTATATATAAAACATTTTAAAGCAGTTTGTGTTTTCTTGTATTTTATTCTATTCATTCAAGGGCATCATCCTGAAAAATAACTATCAATATCACCAGCTAATAATGGGTGATATCTATGTAATATCTATGTGATAGAAAGGACTTAAAACCCCTAATTCATGGTTTATCTGTAACCAACTATGTTTCCTCTGTATAATGTGAATGAAGCTTTTGGAGTTAAAACTTATCATCAAGAATTGTCACTGGATGTCAATATTAGTCAATTATTGTTCTCTCTAATGAGTTTTGTTTTCTGTCACTATGCATATAATACCTAAGGGGAAAAAAACAAAATAAGATATGTATTAACCACAGTGTAGGTTTAGAAAGTTCTAATGTGTAGAAAGATGAAATCATCTATTAACTCTTAGATGTATTTAAAAGGCAAAGGGAAGTCAACTGAAGACTATACATGCCATGCCTTCACGGCCACCATTTCTGACCTGTTGGAATCTCTTAATCGATTATCCATGTAGAAGTTAATAGGAATTGATATTTGACTACAGTGTCTTTCGCACAGGTGATGCATAATAAGTCACTGGTGTATGAGTTCATAAAAAAAGGTTTCAGTTGTTCAGAATCATCACCTCAAGAATAAGTAGATGTGGACTCATACCAGAGAAGAAAGTACATCTGTACATGATTTTTTAAGTTTATTTTATTTTATGGATGCATTGTCTTCATGTGTGCCATGTGCCAAGGAATTCAGAAGAAGAACTGGAGGTACAGTTGATTATGAGCCACCTTGTGAACACTGAGAATTGAACTGAGTTCCTCTACAAGAGCACCCAACAGTGCTCTTTCTCACTGAGCTGTCTCAGCATCTGTAACTGATTTTTAACAAGTTGTGTATCACTTTTAAAGCATTAAATTAGGATTAAATGTAATTGTTTTTTAAAGGTAGCTCTTTTTTAAATATTAGATTCAGTTACACCTAGACATGTTTAATGCAGTCTATTGAAAACGTAAGTCATAAACAATGCCACACCAGTTTGGAATTATGATTAATAGGGTGGTATTTATTTAAAGGGGAAAAAACTTACAGATCACTGTCAGCCCTCTGCGTAACCAGGAAGGAAGTCAAGTCACCAGCGGAGCAGGAAGTGAAGAGAGAGAGGAGAGGGAAGTGGCCGCTTTTTTAAAGGGAGAGAGACCACGCCCCAAGGGGCTGGTATCTCAGCAGCGATAGGCTGGAGGAGTGGGAGGACCTCCTGTAACACCTCCCCCTTTGTTTAAATAAGAGAGTTCTAAACCTACTATGAAATTATATACAATAAGTACAAATATCCTATTCTAACTAGCTTAGGTCTTGTATAATAAATAACTTGGCCAAGTCATGAGAGAAAAGTAACTACATCTATATAGTCTTCAACCCCATCAAAGATCTGAGAAGGGAAATAATGTTACCTGGTTAATTAGGAAGTTCAATAAAACAACTTCCAAAACATGCAACAAATCACAGAGACAACTAGCTACCTAGGCAATCACCCAAAGTCACATTAGCAGCGTTGAAGCAACCAACTTTGGCTAAGGCCTAACATAACTGACACACCAATTTCAAAGGCAAGCAACTTTTCAAAACTATCTTACCCTGTCTTGGCAGGATAAGACAGTCCTGTTTTATCCATTGATGCATGCTCTGTATCTTTGTCGGTGGTTGAGGTACGGGCATTTCTTTGCCCAAAGGCCAGTTCTGCTAAAAAGAAAGGCTCCAGGTGGAGTGTCTTTGGTGCTCAACATTCTCTCGGGAATAGAGTGGTGTTGCCAGGAGCAATTGTGTCTCACTACCACAAAACTCTGAGTTAGATTAAAGGCCATTTTCTACAGCTCTTTGAAGAAGTTGAAGATTATCTATCTATACTGAGTATAATCTCTATATATCTAAAGAACCTGATTAGTCTAATTATAAATGACAAACTTAGATGACTATAGTCTATATAATTCTCAATATCTATCTAACTTAAAGATTAAGACAATAAACAACTGTGAAACAAATGAGGACAATGACCTCCAAATATAAACAATGTACAAATATACATTGTAGTAGGTAAATATATATCAATACACAAACATTATATAAGTATCTTAATCAGAGGTAGAAATGTACACAGCAATATGGTAAATATATACAATACAATATATGTCAATACATAAAAATGTTTTAAACAAGGTAGAAGCATGCATGCATACAATAGTCAATATAATTTAACTTTGTATCAATATACAAGAATCTATACCAATATATTTGTCTAAAAACAGTAACTCACAATTACAAATCTATTATCCCATCATCCCTCTTTTTTTTTTCAAAATGATCCCTGAGCTTATAAAATTCCTCCCCCAACCCTCAATCGTATACTAATTATAATCAACCCCTAAATGATGTCCCTAAACCCAAGGGCAAACTTTACTGGGAGAGGGGACGTCGTCCTCTAGAATTACTTCCAGCTGTCATGGGGGCGACGTTCTTTCTGGGGGATCCTGTGAAAGTAAAATGATGGTTAAATTTCAAGATCAATGTCTTTTAAAATTGCCAATAGTCTCTGAGTATTTTGTGCAGGTCTGGCCAAAATGTTGTATAAGATGTGCACCATTTCAGCTAACCAAGTTGGAACTGTCTTGTGCAGCTGGTACCCAAAGCAGGTCTTGTTGTAGCGCTATCAGTATCATGACGTCATATCAACCAGGTGGAGTTGTTGTTATGGGGCCCCATCTTCTTCCTGGAAACTTCAAATGTCACTTCAGGAAAAACTCATTGTTCATTATGAAAAACTTAAGCATTAATCATATAGACATATATATATATATATATATATATATATATATATATATATATATATATTCAATGAAAGACATGATAGATATATTCAATGAAAAGTATGATAGATATGAAGAAAAGCAAAGATGTTTTCTAAACTCATATTTCTTTCTGTCCCACATCATGGCTCTTGACATGAGACAGAAACTCCAGAAACTCTGGGTTTTTCTCTTACTAACAGGCTTGGAATTGGAGAGGGACTGAGCCAGAGTCCAACTTCAAAACCAGCTTTATAAATTTAGAAATATGGTTTAATATTACTTACACAACCCATTCAGTTTTCTTGATATTTCCTATCGGGCAGGTATTTTTCCATCTGTCAGTATCCAAACATCCAGGGTCCCTTGAATTTCTCAAAGATGAGTGTTTTCCTGTGGAGATAAGAACAGAACCCTGCCCCCATTCTATATGTTTTTCTTACCACCTGTATGAATATCATCATTGTGGATGAGTTGTCATTTCTCCTTTCCAAGAGGTTTCTCCTCTTCAAATCGAAACTTTATTAATTTTGATGGTATCCACAATTTTTCTTCTCCTGTGGAAACAAGAGCAAAACCCCTTCCCCAACGTAGCACATCTCCTGGCTTCCACTGAGAGGTCAGCACATCTTTGAAATAAATCGGTTGATTTAGTTCAGCAGACTTTTCCATTATCCAATGTCTTTCTGCTGCTGTTGTTCCTTTCTCATTAGCGTTAAGAAAATTCAAGGTTAATAAAGCATTATGTAATCTATTTCTGGGGGTATTTTCGGTCCCTTTCTGTTTGTTCAGCGTATCCTTTATAGTACGATTTGATCTTTCTATAACTGTCTGACCTGTAGGATTATTTGGTATACCTGTAATGTGTTTTATATTATAATAATCAAAAAAGCGTTTCATTTTCTTAGATACATATGCTGGACCATTATCTGTCTTTATTTGTGCAGGTATACCCATGATGGCCATAACTTCCAATAAATGTGTGATTACTAAATCAGCCTTTTCTGAGCTCAGGGCAGTAGCCCATTGAAAACCTGAATACGTGTCTATGGTGTGGTGTACATATTTTAATTTACCAAATTCTATAAAGTGGAACACATCCATCTGCCAGATTTCATTTCTCTTAGTGCCCTTTGGGTTACTCCCTGCAGGCAACGGTGTTTGATTATAGAAAGAACAAGTAGGACATCTCTTTATAATGTCCTTAGCTTGTTGCCAAGTAATGGAAAATTCTTTCTTTAGGCCTTTACTATTGACATGATGCTTCTTATGAAATTCTGAGGCCTGCAACACACTTCCAATCAATAATTGATCAATCTCAGCGTTGCCTTGGGCTAGAGGACCAGGCAGACCTGTATGGGAACGGATGTGTGTTATGTACATCGGACAAAGCCTGTTCCTGATTATGTCTTGTACTTGGATAAACAATGAAGTCAACTCTGTGTCATCTGGTATAAATTCAGCGGTTTCAATATGCAAGATAACTCTTTCTGCATATTGTGAATCTGTAACTATATTAAGAGGTTCTTTAAAATCCCTTAGCACCATAAGAATGGCATATAATTCTGCCTTCTGGACAGAATTATAAGGGCTTTGTTCCACCTTACTCAATTCATCTGACTTGTAACCTGCTTTCCCTGATTTATTTGCATCAGTATAGAACGTACGGGCTCCAGTTATTGGAGCATCACGTACAATTCTAGGAAGAATCCAAGAAGTTCTTTTTATGGGGTTAAGTCTACCACTTTTGGGATAGTTGCTATTAATTTCTCCCAAAAAATTAGCACAAGCTCTTTGCCACGGTTCATTGTCTTCCCATAACTTTTTTATTTCTTCAGTAGTAAAAGGCACTATAATTTCTGCTGGGTCTATACCTGCTAGTTGACGAAGTCTCAGCTTACCTTTTATAATTAATTCAGAGACTTTTTCCACATAAGTTTTTAATTTTTTACTTGGTTTATTAGGTATAAATATCCACTCTAAAATAATATCTTCCCTCTGCATTAGAATCCCTGTAGGAGAAATTCTGGAAGGCAATATGACTAGGATGCAGCTAAGATTTGGGTTCACCCTATCCACATGTGCCTCCTGTAATTTTTCCTCAATCATTGTCAGTTCCTTTTCTGCTTCAGCTGTCAGTTTTCTTGGACTATTCAAATCTTTATCACCATCTAAGGTTTTGTTTAAATGGACTATTAGATCAGGTGTTATCCCAACAGCTGGTCATAGACTAGAAATGTCTCCTAACAATCTTTGGAAGTCATTAAGAGTCTTTAACCGGTCTCTCCTAATTTGTGCCTTTTGCATTTTAATTTTCTCTAACCCTATTCTGTAACCTAGGTAATTAATAGAATTTCCTCTTTGAATCTTTTCAGGGGCAATTTGTAATCCCCACCTAGGCAAGACTTTCTTTACTTCTTCAAACATCCTTTCTAAAGTATCTTTATTTGAATCAGATAACAAGATGTCATCCATGTAATGATAAATAATGGACTTGGGGAATTGTTTACGAATTATTTCCAATGGCTTATTTACAAAATATTGGCACAGTGTAGGACTATTGAGCATACCCTGTGGGAGGACAGTCCATTGATATCTCCTATTGGGCTGAGAATTATTATAAGTAGGCACTGTGAAGGCAAATTTTTCTCTATCCTTTTCTTGTAACGGTATAGTGAAAAAACAATCTTTCAAATCAATAACTATAAGAGGCCATCCTTTTGGTAACAGAGAAGGCAAAGGAATTCCAGATTGTAGTGAGCCCATAGGTTGAATTACTTTGTTGACAGCTCTTAGATCTGTCACCATTCTCCATTTACCAGATTTCTTTTTTACAACAAACACAGGAGAATTCCAAGGGCTGGTTGATTCTTCAATGTGGTGAGCATCTAGTTGCTCCTGCACCAGCTGTTCCAATGCCTGTAGTTTATCTTCAGCTAGAGGCCACTGTTTGATCCATATTGGCTTCTCAGTTAGCCATTTTAAAGGAAGGGCTGTTGGTACCTCTAAAGGTTTGGTATTGGCTGTATGTTCTTGTACAGCCTGAATGGCTGGTGACCTTTTTCCATAATACCTCATCATATACTTCCCAGAATTATGAGTTCCTGGAACTACAGGAATGTTAATCTGGGTATTCCATTGCTGTAGCAGGTCACGGCCCCATAAATTTATGGCAATATTGGCTATATATGGCCTTAGTCTTCCTATTTGCCCTTCGGGCCCTATGCATTCAACCCATCTTATGCTTTGTTTTACACGAGATAGGGTTCCAATTCCCAGGAACTGAACATCTACCTCTTGAAGAGGCCAATTTGGATGCCAAGATTCTGGGGTAATGATACTTACATCCGCACTTGTGTCTAATAAGCCTTCAATAAAAGTGCCATTTATACAGACTCTTAGCTTTGGTCTTTGATCATTAATAGAAGTCTGCCAAAATATACGTTTACTCTGTCCAACTGGGTTTTTTGATTCATCCTCCACATGGATTTCATCATTTAGACCAGTATTACTTTTTACAGCAGAAATTGGAGCTTTTAATTTTCTTGGTGAGGCACGTTCTCCACTGTGACTGGGAATGACTGGGCCACTGTTGGCTTGGGGGCCTGCGAGAGGCCCCTCAAGGAGTTTCCCGATGGTATTGGGTTGCCTTGTTTGTCTGTTGTTGACCTGCATTCATTGGACCAATGTCGGCCTTTACTGCATCTCCTACATATACCTGAAGGCCTAGGTCTCCTATTTTTGTCATTCCCAGAGGAGATAATATTCCTAGAAATTCTGTGCCTGCAATCCCTTTTCAGATGTCCTAATTTACCACAAGTAAAACACCTGGCAGTTTGATGTCTCCTCATTGCTGTGGAAATCGCTTCTCCTACCCAAGATTCATCGTTATAGCTAAACGTCTCAACATTCATCGTATCCTGAATCCATTCATCCATAGGTGCTGATCTAGACTTTAAAGGCCCAATTATCTTTTTGCATTCTATGTTTGCATTCTCAAAAGCTAGAGATTCAAGAAGTATTCGTCTAGCTTCTGGGTCTGTTACCCCTATGTCCAGAGCCTTAATTAATCTTTGCAAAAAGTCAATAAAGGGTTCTCTCTGACCCTGCCTAATTCTGGTATATGATTCAACCCTTTTTGCTGGATCTTGTATCCTATTCCAAGCATTTAAAGCTGCTTGGTGACATAGACACAGTACTTCATCATCATAAAGAGCTTGGACCTGTGGATCAGCATATTCTCCTGCACCAAGAATTTGATCTTGGGAAACCTCAATACCTTTTGCTCTTCCTTGCTGTTCCATATGTTTGGATTCTTCTCTGAAATAAATTCCAAACATCAAGGAAGGTCCATTATCTAAAACTGCAGACACTAACTGATGGAAATCATGGGGGGTAGCTCTAGCATTAGAAGCCCAAGTCCTTATCATTTCCTTTACGTATGCAGAGTGCAAGCCAAAATTAACAATAGCTTGCTTAATTTCTTTTAGATCATTCATTGCTATTGGCGTCCATCTAGCTTCTCTGACTCCCTTTGAGCCTTTAGAAGTTGACGCTTTGTCAGAATTAAGTATAGGGTATGCTGCTAAAACCTTTGGTAAGCCAGTTCTAATAGCTGGTGTTGGCATTGTATCCTGTCCTTGTGCCTTATTACTCTGTTCACCAGCTCCAATCATTTCTTCAATCATTTCAAGTCTTTTTATTATTGTCTCTTTTGAATCCTTAATCTCCTGACCTGCATGAGTTTCTAGTAAAGATTGTATGGTTCTTAGGAGTGCCATGATCTTTCTAAATGATAGAATATGCAAAAGAATACTGAAACCTAGTAACCAGTAAATTAAGTTATCCCCATAGTCATATAAACCTTGCATGATATAACCCATTGTATTGGTAACCAGAACAGTAAAATTTGCGTTGAAAACGAGAACTGCCATATTACCTATTATCCAGCAGGTGGCGCTGTTGCCAAGTCTCGACGAAAACAGGGTCCTGTTTCAGAGTCCGCCTAGTATTTGTTAAAAACTGGAAAATGTAAGTTGCTCAACAAAGTAAATGTAATTAAATCAATTCCAGAGATGGAACCAGAAACCAGAATCCAGGGATAGAGAAGAGCAACCTGGAAGCCGCTTATGCCTCCACGTGACAGAGTCACCCTGAGGGGTTGCAGCTTTCAGCAACCGCGTGCTCTGGTTCGCGCCACTTAAGAGCTGTGCTTGCAAGGGAGATTTAAAAATGACTCAGAAAAGAGCAAACCAGGCGAGCAGAGACTACGCGGGCCTGTGGAGTTTAAATCCCACGTGGGGAGGCCAAGGCCGCAGCCGCAAGGCACAGGCTGTGGCTGAGGAAGGGAGGGCTCCCGCCAAGCCGCGGCCGGCAGCCGAGCGGGGAAAGGAGAGGTTCTAAAACCAAACGTTGTAAGTCATAAACAATGCCACACCAGTTTGGAATTATGATTAATACGGTGGTATTTATTTAAAGGGGAAAAAACTTACAGATCACTGTCAGCCCTCTGCGTAACCAGGAAGGAAGTCAAGTCACCGGCGGAGCAGGAAGTGAAGAGAGAGAGGAGAGGGAAGTGGCCGCTTTTTTTAAAGGGAGAGAGACCACGCCCCAAGGGGCTGGTATCTCAGCGGCGATAGGCTGGAGGAGTGGGAGGATCTCCCGTAACTGTCTATGGCTCCCAAAAACTATGCTCCTAACAATTGCTTAGACTTTCTTTAACGATGCTAATTAAATGGACACAGGTATAAAGTATAAGGGATTGTCTAACAACTCAGGATTTTTCAAAGACTCTTAACAACACAGTTACGCTACAGGCTGAGGCGATATCAAAATACATAATACATGATCTTTGATACTAAGACATATGTATATTGTAGTCATGACCTTCTTTTGGCTTCTCTGGTTTGTGCAAAGAGAACCATCCTATTTATCTGGATAAAAAGAGGAACACCTTCAAATTATATATAAACCCAAACTGGTAAATTTCTTATATTTATGTTATGCCCCTCTGTTTCTCTATTATCAGTTCTATATTAAATAGGCTGCCAGAACTTTTTATTCTTGCATTCTTATTCTATTGCTTTTGCTACAAAAATGATGAGTTCCATTTATTGAGATTTCTCCATTATGACAATATTTGTACTTAAAATGCTTCCTTTAAATAAAGGTTCATTAGGTCAGCAAGCTGTGCATAAGACCTTACTAGCAACATAAAGTGACAGGATTTTTTTATATCTGAGTTAAAAAAGAATTCATAGGTGATTTTATCTTCTTTTCTTAGTGTGGGAAGTGCTATCTTTTGAGACTTATTTCATTATTAGAGCAGTTTGACAAAGTTCCTTGTGCATGCTCCTTTGAGTTTATTAATCATGCAAAACTATAAATATTGACATGAAACTATTATTAATTGTATCACTATAGTGGTTGGTAGAGTCATAAAAAGGTAAATGTTCCATGTCCTGTGAGTCAAAGAACATAATATTTAATCTTAAAATAGTTTTAAGAAATATATAAATTTTTACACTGAAATTAATATGGCAACAGGAGAGGGGACAATTTAGTCTAAGGCACTAAATGTAACTGGTTGAAAATCTCTCATGTACTTTACAAGGTAGGGTAATGCCCTCAGAAACTTATTAAAATTTTCTTTATTTTTATCGTCAAAATTAAGGAATATCAGGAACATACTTAGAAACATAGAATGATGTTTTACTTTCCTCCCCATTATAAATGGGATCCATTCAAATCCTCTACTTACAGCATTTCGCCAAAGGCCATGCACAGACTGCCCTTTAATTGTTGCCAGTGCCTTCCTTGTCTTGTGTGCCAAATCTCTCCTCTGATCTCAACTTTCCAAAAGACATTTGTAGACATTTTTCTCATTGTATTTACTGCCTCCCCTCAACATCAATTAAAATACATGCATTGTATTTTACATTGAATAAGGCATATTTGGGAAATTATGTAGGTAACTAATGTTCCTTTGACTTTAGTAATATTTACAAACAGACACAAAAAAAGGGACCCACAAACACACACACACACAGAAGGGGCTCACACACACACACACACACACACACACACACACACATACAGAGAAGGGGCTCACAAACACCACACACACAGAGGAGGCCCACAAACACAGAGCGGGAGGGTGGGGAGGGAGGGACAAAGAGAACAAAACATCGTCTACTATAATTTTGAAAATGAGAAGCAGAAAGTAATATATTTAAATGTATGAACAGAAAACTATTTAATCTAAATTAAACTGAAGTTTTAAAAGAAAAATTGGAATATTTTTCATGTTCGTCTTACACTTTTTAGCAACATAAAAATGAAAGACGGCCACTGTTTTACACTCTACGTTCAGCTTCTCTACTCTCAGAAATATAATTATAGAGTTTTTGAAATCTCACTAGCAAACTAGCCAAGGAATGTCGCAACAAGGCTGCTTTTATTAAAGGATGAAAAGATTTTTCTTTTTTACTATTCCGCTTTAACCACATAGTACAAGATAGTTTTAAAAACAGTGTTGAAATTCAAGGATAAAATCTCACTTTCTAAATGACGAAGGTTGGAGGTAACTATAATTAATTGAATAATTTTACTCACATTACTATAAACATGATGATGAGCTCTGGGTCCACGCAAGTGTGATGAGAGTAGACAGTGGGTGTGCGGGGAATGCCCTCTTTCTGACACACAAATATTTAACTATTGCTTTTTCATTGTTATTATGATTGCTGGATAAATACAAAAAGATTATTGAAAAGACAAGGTGACAAACAAACCCCCAAGTAAAGCCACAAAGCACATGATAAATAGTGGTAATGATTTGGAAATTATGGATGAGCGCTCATCTTGCTAGCAGGACACCTATGGTCCAATGTCCTGTTCCCCGTGGTAACACTGCCAACACTCACTCCCCAATTGATGCTGCGCCACTCCATTACACACAAAGCAATGTTCTGTATCACAATGGACTGACTTTCTTTAGTGAAGAAATATAACAATGGCCCCTATATTTACAGTGACGCTAAACAGCAAGAGAGGAAATATAAGAGGTAGAAATCCTTGAGATAGCCTTTTCACAATCCACCTCAGTTATGCATCTCTAGATGTGAAATGACACCAACTTTAAACTTGATCCCACGAAGCTAAGTCCTGCAATATAATCACTCTCTACCTTACTGAAGTAAGAGATGTTATACCTGTGAAGTATACAAAGAGGCAAAAACACATATGTGCACACACACACACACACACATGCATGTTTAGCTTTGTGAGGATTTGTGTATAACACGGTGTGCAGAACTAAAAAGTCAGGTTTTTGGTCCTTGTCTTCAGCTTCACTTGAGATTTTTAATTACTCACTCATGCATATGCCAGGCTTGCTAACTCATAAGCTCTCAGTAATTCTCCTGTTTCTAACACATATCTTGCTAGAGGAGCGCTGGGGTTACAGACTATATTGAAATCATGGAACTTTTAACTCTTGTCCTCATTCTTGTATAGAAAGTGCTTTATTAACTGACCTGTATTCCTTTCCTAACTCCCCCTTATATACGTGTGATCATGTGTGTGTATACAATATGTGTATATATGGAAAGTGTATATATTGCCACATATGTAAAGATCAGAGATCAACTTGGTGTTAATTATCTCCTTTGTGTTGTGGGTTCGGGGGGATCAAACTCTTGTTTTTAGACTTGGTTGAAAGCTTCATTACCAATCGAGTAATTTCACTATGTCCCTAATCTTGGGTCGAATGATATGTGATCTATGTCAAACCTTAATCTTCAGTCTGTGGCAGAAACAGCAGGAACAGAGATTACAAAATAAATTCACCTGTATTCTCATTTATTAATACTAAATTCATAGATAGATGGCCAATGTTCCAGATTATTTTTTTCTATAGATTTCTTCACTCTACATAAATGTCACTAAAATTGCAATGCTTATCATGACTCAATAATTGCACACAATTTTGGAGGGGAGCAGGTAGGATGTATAGTATGTTCATCTAGAGGAAATCAACATGTTTAGATAGTACTTCTTCTAATTGTGGAAACGAAGGAAAATAGATATAGAAAAGTCTGGGACTGAGGTTAAAATGTATCCATAGCATTGTTGAGAATGATGAAAAAGGAGATTCCATCAATTATCTGAGCCTTAATAGAAATATAGTTAGGTGTCTGAGTACCTCTTACTGCCAGTTGCTATGAGTAATGCAGGAAATATACCAGTCTATCAGGAAAGAACCAAATACACAAAAAGTCATAAAACAAGTATAATGTTACATGAAATTTATATATACATTTATAAGTGAATATAAAAAATATATGTGCAAAAACAAACATATAAGTTCTTTAAAGTTGCAATATGGACTTAGATTTTTTGTATACCAGGATTGATCTCAACAATTAATTGAGATTAGAGGAATAATGTGATAAGTAAAAATGATAGACGCTGATTAAAAAACTATTTCAGATACAGTTTTCTGGGTAAAATTTATTCTGAAATATCTAGTAAATTGTTGAAAAGTAAATAGTAAACATCTAATAAGTTGACTCTCACCTTCTGAATGTTTAGCATTCATGAAAAATTATTGACTTTTGGAGTCTAAAGTAGTGAGATTTTCAGACAATTTCCTTTGCATACAAAAATTTTTATTAATGAAAGTGAGCCATGTGCGAAAGAGTTGACAGATGCACAGCCATGAGGTCTTGAGCTGTGATGAAGTTATCCATAGCAGCAAATGATTACTGTAATTAATAACAATTATGTGTGCCTTGATTTCAAATTTTTTTTGTTCTTAAAACACTGTACATGTGGAAGTTACAAATCACTTAATTTAAACTCTTTGGCAAATCTGTAAATAGACCATGAGAAAAGAGTAAAGCTAGTAGGGTTATATCCAGATGTTTAAGGGTTGATTAGCACAAAACACACAGTGTAATAGATGCATAACTTTGTTTGTGGAATAAACTTTACTTATACAAGTTGTAGATGCTAGAGTATATATTATGGTTTGTAATATATGAAGCAGACTAAAACACTTAATTTACTGCTGACATTTTCTCTGCTGTCTCTTGCACATGCTGAGTACAATCTTGATAATCAGTGGCAATCTTTCTAATAAAATTACAGACTTTGGAAAATATGGTTATTTAATAATATTTTTGTACTGTTTCATATAATATTTAACACAACTGGTTCTTTATATCTTTGCAATAGTACAATGAAACCTTAAGAGAATAAACCCAAAGCCATTTCTTTGCAACAAAAAGACCACATGTAAGGAAATTTTCCTGAAAACATACATAAAAGTGATAATATTATATAGACTGAACAACTTTTATGTGAGTGTTATGTAAATGCACACACACATTCAAGTGACATTATACTGTTTGAGTGATTATATATGTTGATACACATGCACACACACCTATGTACGTACATACAAGTGTGATTATACAGACTGAAGAGAAAATGTATTTGTATACACACACACACACACACACACACACACATATATATATATATGTACAAGTGACATTTTATAGACTGAGTAGGTTATATTTAGGAATATAGGCATACACACATAAATACAGACAAGTGATATTGTACAAACTGAGTAGGTTGTATTTAGGTGTACATGTGTACACACACTACACACATATGCGCACACACACAAACATACACCATACACATACAAGTAACATTCCACAAACTGATTGCGTTGTATTTAAGAATGGAAATATGTTCACACACATATATGCAAGCAACAGCAATTAATTAAGGAAATGGACATTTTAGAAAGAAAGCAAGAGGAGTTAGAAGGAGAAAAGAGAAGGGTTAAGTAATGTAAATATATTGCAATCTCAAAAACTGAAGTAATAAAAAATATTATTTTAGTTTTAGGTGGTTAACTGCTTTGTGTTGTTGTTATTGTTGTTTTCTATTGACAGATACTTCTCTGAAAAGAAGTCTCTGCCTTCCAGTCAAGGTCACATTTAAATATACCAATTTTATGATGTTATTTCAATATATCCTGTATGTGACCTTGGAAATCGGAATAATAAATAAAAGCAACATTCATATTGTTTGCTAATACATGTGCCACGCTGGGGCAGAAAGGGTGTTGCCAAGGAGGGAAGCAGGGGTTCAGTTCAATAGGAAGGCCAGATACTTTACTTTCTGATATGCCTTTGACTACATCAGCAAAACTGCCAACAGCTAAAACAGCATCTTCATTCACTGTAACTGTAGCATTGTTCAGATATTAAATTGGTTGGAAAATACCCATCATATATATATGCCTTTTCAAGCTGTAATCTGATTTGCCACAGTGTTAATACGAGGCTCTTCTATAAGAGACCCCTATTTTCTACCACTAAGAAGAAAAGCGCCTGCCAGACACAGACCTATTTTAAAAGGAGGTTATTTAATTAGTTATTTTTATTTCCAGCGAGGCTGGCAATATACTGCAGGGATTCATTTCATTTTCATTCATTACAGAAGGCATGGTTTATATTTCCCCCAGGCAAAGAGCTTTATCTGACAAGTTGAATGCTTTAGTGACAAAAATATCTGATGATGGATATGGTATTAAGGAGATGACAAGTGACATGATGCTCTGAACCACTTTCCATAACTGTATGATTAATGGATGTGCATATGTGTGTATTTATAATTTTTATTAGTGAACATTTTCATGGGAATATTAGTCGGTTTTGTTCTACATTTTTACTTCTCTTAGAAGAGATGGATGGAGTCAAATCTGTCTGAATTTGTGGCATATGTTTAAACCATAAGTCTCTAGTTATTTACAGTAAAGTCCGTTTCATCCATCCATGCATTTTATATCAGATCTCTTTAACTGCAGTAAAACAACACTGCAATATTATGAAGGCATGCTGACTGCAATAGGCTTAGTAGGTTCTAGTTCAGTACTTGCTCCTGTCCTTCCGAACAAGTTTGTAAACGAGTGATATCCTCTCTGATACATAGGTGATTGATCCCTTATGCGCATACTTTGAGGTGTATTGATATTCTATAGATGTTTTAAAAATAAAGACACCAGACTCCTACACCATGCCATTCTGAATCAATTGTTATTAGATGTGTCCTGGACCTAGGACTTCTAAAGTGCTTTCCAGAACTTTCAAAGGTTAAGTAAATTCCCCAAGGTAGCATCATTGGTAAGTGTGCTGTAGGAGTTCAAACCCAAGCCGCCCTGACACCTGAAGAGAAACTGGTCACATGCTTTATGCAAAAGCCTGATCAGTGTACACATTCTTAAAATGAGGTCCCCTTCATGCTCTCAGCTAGAATTGCAGAGCAGGGCAATTAGCAGTAGAGAATTTGCCAAAAACTCAATGAGGTGCTTTACACTCTTATAAATTATCATTAATTAATTTATATTTAATTGTTACTTTGGTTTTCTTTTCCTAAAATAAAGTACTTTATGTTACAGTTATGTACTGCAAAATCTCTAAAGTCAAAATGAGTGTTTAATGTTTATTTACTTTGCAGTTTTTGTTTAACTAAAACAGTAACTTATTTTTTTTTATTTTCCATTTTTTGAGGCAGGGTCTCACTGTGTAGCTCTGGTTGTCCTGGAACTCACTATGTAGACAGGCTGGACTCAAATTCACAGAGATCCACTTGTCTTTGCCTCCCTGCTGCTAGGATTAAAGGCGTGCCCTGCTACACCTGGCTGATGTGATTGTAAAGACACCTTAATGGCTTGCACTTCCTTCTCTCTCCGTCAATTGCATTTAGAATTACCTTTCAGAAAGTCCACCTCTGATCATATAACTCACTGTCAATGGGATTCACAGCTCTTATTTTTTTCTTCATAGGACTTCCAGGCTATGCTCTTTCCTAGTTATTTATTTGTTTATAGTTCATGCCTGCAGAAAAAATATTAATTCTTTGAGAACAAAGTTATTTTGTGGTTTTTTCATTCCCTCGTATGAACACTACATAGGAAAGTGCCTAGCTTGTAGCAGACTTTAAATGTATATGTATGATTAAAAACTGTTCAAATTAATGGAGGGTAGATGCATTTTAGATAGATAAGCACATAACACGAGTTCAGTTAATGAGTCAAACTTGAATTTGTCTGTGATAATTTTTTTCAGGTTTCTCTAAAGGAACTAAACTGATGGAATGAATGGAATGTGTGTGTGATTGTGTGTATTTATGTACAGTGTGTGTAATTTGTAAATCAGCTCATTCAAAATAGTAACAATTGCCTTATACTTGAGAGGCTGAGAATACACCTCAATTTATGAGACTGGGTGCCTTAGTTGTCCCAATCTTGTGTTGCAAACATGGAGGCTCCTGGAGAACTGCCAGTTCCTTGTTGTCAATAGAAACCTGAAATTCTTGATATATATTAGAGAAGGAATCTATATCAGCATCAGAGGCATCAAGGTAAATCAACTCGGCAGCCAGATGAAAGGCCAAGTGAGCAAGAGGTGAATAATAATCCTCTTTCCAGCTCCCTTTATAATCTGGCTGCCACCAGAAGGTGCTAACTACATTTGGATGGGATCTTTGTGCATCAATTATGGCAATCAGAACAGTTCCTCAAGTGGGGCTCTCTGCTCAGATGACACTAATATGTGGGAAGTTGACATTAAAACCAACCATTCTAGCTATCCATATTAAATAAGCAGTGTTTGGGCCAAGGGCAGCCTCCAGTGAACACTTTAGAGTCCTGGGGAAGACTAGCGCACAGGAGTCTCGGATACTTCTGAAACTCATTCTTTTCTGTACCTTGCTGTCATTCTCTTCCACTCACTATTCCAATACATCTCAGTTTGTGAGCACCTTCGTATTTCGAAGGCCCTAGAAATATTCTTCATATTCCCTGTATACTCTACTCAGGGAAAGAGAGTTCCGCAAATAACGCAGCAGCAGAAGAAATATTCTCAATCTTTGAAGAGACACTCCACATCTCACATCCATTTTTATAGTGTTAACATGCATTTCCTTGTCCTCAGTAATGAAATAGTGTGGTATCTTTTTTCTTCTTTAATGTATTACACTAAAAATCAAGTGTGAGTATTTAGGGAGATATGATTTTCAAACACATAATTCTCATTACATGGACTAATCAATTATCAGTGCACATTTCTTCTTTCATTTACTAATAGTGATGGCAATGCACCCCCATAATATATTTATTTTAAGCATCCTACTATGAATTGCTTAAGGTCACTTAATCTTAGTTCTATAGACATTTACATTTGCACTATAACATCTTTCTATATTATTAAACTGTTGTATTTAATAGGGCAGTGAGTAAGAATATAGCACAGGCTGAACAAAATTAGATTCTGAACTTTTCATGACGATGACATCATTTGTTTGTGATTCTCATGATTATTGAGAGAAGATGCTCTTGTGACAATGTGTCCAGGTGAGATAAACATATAGTTAGAATTTATTCATTGGTTTGCTATTTACCAAACAATGCTTCGGTAGCTATGCTCAGCATTTATTTATTGAGTGCTTGCAGTGTTGAAGGGATTGTGCATCTAAAGTTTTAGACGTGAAATAGATCTAGTGCTGCTTAAAATAAAATGGCTAAAAGGCCTGAATCTGAGTCACTTCAACTGGGATCCAGTTAAAGGAAATTTCAAGTGACTTCACAGAGCCATGTTCTTTATTTACAATAAAAAAATAATAATCACACCTTACATTTAGTGCCCTCACAACTGATAAATTGTGTATCATCACAACCCCTATAAAATAGCATAGGGGTTAGAGAGACGGTTCAGAAATTAAGAACACGGGCTGAACTAAGCAGTGGTGGTACAAGCCCTTAATCCCAGCTCTAACTGGAGACAGAGGCAGGTGAATTTCTGTGAGTTTGTGACCAGCTTGGTCTACAGAACAAATTGCAGGACAGCCAGGGCTACACAGAGAAACCCTGAGGAGAAACCCTGTCCAAAAAAATTAATTAATTAACTAATTAATGGCATAGGCTTTTCTTAAAAAGAACTCAACTTGTATTCCCAGTACCTATATGGTAGCTCAAAATTATCTAACTCCTTTTTTCAGGTGATTTGATGTCCTCTTCTGACTTCTGTAGGCACCAGGTTTACATGATACACAGACATACACAAAGGCAAAACACTATACACATAAAATAAAATATAAGCTTAAAAACTAAAGAAAACATAGTCATAGACAATTAGCATGTAGAAGATAAGATGTTGTCTCTTGCATTCAGGCTTCATTGATCAATCCCTCACAATTGAGTTTACAGTGCTGTACTTATCTGATATATGTAATTGAAACAGTAGACATGCAAATGTTATAAAAGATTGTTTGAAGAAAACCAGCAAGATGGACTTGAGCACTGGTAAAAGCAATGCCTATAAACTGGACAACATAAAAATAAAGTTCATCATTTGAAGTACTTAATAGACACACATCCTCTATAAATATAATATGTGAGCACTTTTTTTCAATTTATTGTTAAATAAATGACCCTGTGTAATTAATGAGAACTTGGCATAGGTTGGGAGTCTTATAGCACATGATATAGATAGATGATAGATAGATAGATAGATAGATAGATAGATAGATAGATAGATAGATAGATAGATAGATAGATAGATGATAGATAGATGATTGATAGATAGATAGATGATAGATAGATAGATAGATAGATAGATAGATAGATAGATAGATAGATAGATAGATAGATAGACTGAATCACTCAGCTAATAAAAAAAGTGTAAATCACCGTGGACTCTGCAGCATCACCTAGAGACCCCATGCTTCCCAATGCTCAGTGCCTCATCAACCTTTACCTTCATCTGCCTATGGCAGGACATCTCTAGTGAAAAAAAAGAAATATTTTTCATGTTTTGTTTGGTTGTATGAGACAGGATCGTATACAGGTCAGGATGACCTGGAATTTACTTGCAGCTTGACAAAAACCTTGACTTTTATCCTTATTTCTCTGTCTCCCTATATTGGTTCACATGAACGCATCATCACATGGGGCTTATGTGGTACGGGAATAAGACCTCCAGCTTTCTTCATGGTACACCAGCACAACCGTTGTGTATTCTGTGTTCTCCACCCCAGAAGAGTTTCTTGCTACCATAACCTCTCTTCTTTCACTCTTTTGTCTATGCAATCAAGGAGATACTGAAGCTTAGATACACATAAAATTTCACAGGCGAATTTCAGGATGACCCTAGTTTCCATGATATTACTTAACTATTGTGATAGAAGATACTATTGAATACTTGATACTATTTAAACAGAAATTTGCCTTCAATTTGCAATCTTTGAGCATCCAAAATACGGAGAAGTAATTCCACTACCTATGCCAGTTCCTAGTAGAGACTGTACTGACTAATTGCTAGCACAGAGTTCATGGAGCTTCAAATCTGTGTTTTATGAAGTTTAGATGAGAGTTTCATACAACGAGGAGAATTTCTTTGATTCTTGGCACACATCTAAAAGGCCCTCACAGCTTGTGGGCTAAAACCTTACAGTAGTTGAACTCCATCATACAGTTGGCTGCAAAATGAGCCAAAAAAAAAAGATAGGCAACAAAGTGAAAATCATCCATCTGTATTCAGCTTATGACAATGCAAAAGCTCATAGCCAATATTTGCTGATGTGTTCCTTAATAAGGGAGATGGATAGTTTAAGGGTAACAACTACAAGGATCTACTGAACAGTGTAGTTGAAAATGTAGTCCCTTCTCAAAGTGCTGGAAACAATATCTTCCATAACATAAGATATTTAGATATACATCTCTAAATGAGATTCCATTCTTCCTAAAACTGCCATGCAATCTAATTGATTAAGCTAGGCTCTGCAGGACTGTCAATCTATTTAGTGGTCTAAACTAAACAGTCTGCAGTCAACAGTCTCTCTGCTTCCAGAATCATTGTATTCAAACATTACACAAACAGCAGACACAGGTCCCTAAAACTATTTTAATGGTGATAGTCTTTTTTATTTATTGAGAGGTAATATAATTACATCATTTCTCATTTCCTTTCCTCCATCCAAACTTTCCATATACTCCTCCTTGTTCTCTTCTAAGTGCATAGCCTCTCTTTTTATTAATTAAAGCTACACAGACAAATGTAAGTTCAAATTCTTGAAAACATAGTTACAATCTCCACCCCATGAGTTCTCAACCTTACACAAAGAAATACAGCCAAAAATGGTGATATTCATCAAAAAGGCTTCTGCAGTTTTTATACTTTAACCAAGAGTAATCATGAAAGTTTCATAGCTTCTTATGAAGTTTGCACAGCTTTTTAAGTTTAAAATGTGAAAGAAAGCAAGAGTCCGAAGAATCAGCATTCTATGTTTTCATGTTAAGTGTTTAAAAATATGAGAATTTGTTTATTATGCAGTTCCTAGAACTGTAATTTTTAATTTGAATGACTTCAAAATGAGATGTAAAGTTCTTTAAGAAAGTAAAAGTAAGTCAAACCCAAGCTGAGAAAGAGAACATTGTCTAGATATAACATTTCAAGAGAATTGCAAAGAAGAGATTTTCCTATGTAGACCTCATCTTTCCTAAAGTAATCTGATGAAATAATTGCATATCTATATTTTATATTTCCATCTTTAAAGTTTTAAAGCCACTCAAGTGTTGGTAATTTTCAATGAGCTGTTTAATCCACTGAGCATGTATTAGAAAAGAAAAGCATGTTGATGTTGATGTCAATGAAAACAGTGACCAATAAGAAACAAAATTATTAAATTTAATTAAACTTAATTAATAAAGTAACTAAATTGATTAAAACCTAAAGTAATCTTGATAGTAATCACCAATCAAGATAATTAATAGGAATTGACACTATAAATAAGGGCAATGTTCTCTATTCACAGGCTCAGGAATTCAAACAGCACATTATAATAGATATCATAATAGAATTATTATTGATTACCCAAATCTGCACTAAAAAATTCAACATATGAAATGTTAATAAAATTTTAAATTCGAATACTAATTTAACTGTATTATTTTACTAGTATAAAACCTTTAACACTAAATTTAAAATAAATGAAGTGTTTTGAACTACATAATGTATGTTTGAAACATAACTATATGACTTTAACTTCACTGCTAATTTTAAGAAATAAATATATTTAGTATATAAGAACATATGGTTTTAATGCATACTTTAACCTTAGCAATTTATTTTTTTATTAAGAATGTTTAAGGTTCCAGGTTGCACATTTGTATAAAATTGCTAGATATTTACATTTTAAATGCACAAACTAAACATGCAGAATTGTACATTTTCAATAAATTCTTTTAAATAACAATTTAAGTTTTTCACATACTATAAGTAGGAAAATGTCAAGCATGTTGGTTCATAGCTATGTGTTCTTTTAGTAGAAGTATTGGAATATATTGTTTCTGTAATTCAGATGACATAGGTAACTATTATATAAATTTCAACAAATCATATATTGAGATTTTATGAATGTATTACTGATTTAATATAAAAAATTGAAGTTTGAAAGTTCATAAAAGTAAAAATCATTAGCATCACAATAATTTTGATTCAAAATTCATATATACTCTTGTCAAGAAAAAAATCACCAACTAATATTTAAGGACTAAAGACTCTTGAGTATTACTAAGCTTTGACAAAATGGAATGTGAGATAGGTTAGAACATAGGCCTTTTAAAATAAGTAGCTTTTCTGATATAGCTCTCAATTTAAGATGATACATCTTCACATATCTAAATCACAATAAAGAATCTGCATTCTGCGAAGCCACTTTCAAATACAAGGAGCAGTCACTATTTGCAAACGTAATAATCAGTAACAGATCTGCCAGTGGGTAGGGCTAAAACGGTATATGGTATAAATTAAATAAAATAAATAAATAAATTAATTAATTAAATGCTATGCCACAGCGTGTGTCATCCTTACGATTTCTGATACACATGCATATTTATCATGATTTCTTTTCAGAATGCTCTGGGCCGTTGGGAATCGAAGGAGGGATTATATCCAATCAGCAGATCACAGCTTCGTCCACCCACCGAGCACTTTTTGGACTCCAGAAGTGGTATCCCTACTATGCTCGGCTTAATAAGAAGGGACTCATAAATGCCTGGACAGCTGCTGAAAATGACCGATGGCCATGGATTCAGGTAAGAGAGGGATGGGACAGAGCTGTCCTCCAAATGATCAGAATCATTTATGGGAGTAGATTAGGAAGATTTTGGTGTGATTCTTTCCCATGCTCAAAGTGTAATTTGGTTTATGATGAAACTGTGAACAATTTGAAAATGTGGGAAAGATACGCATGCTCTGAATATGTGAAAACCATACTAAAATGGGAGCATTCTTAGACATGAGTGCCCTGCTGTAAGTTGTACTGAAAACAGATATCTATCATCATTTGCATATGTTTGTTCATACAATGTTAACATTTAATAACAAATTATGAAACTATAAAGAAACAATTTCATCTATGTATTTTTTGAGAAATAATTTCCCATGTACAAATGTAAAATGTACAATGGGTCATGCTAATATCCCACTGTATAAATAAAGAATTTTTTAAACATTCTGAGGGGCATTGCTATGGATCAGTTCTGAAAAGGTTTGGAAAGCTTCATAGTATAAAGAGTGTAACAATATGAATATGTTACAATCTTCACATTATAGAAATATTCAAAGTAGGTAATTACTTTATAGGTAGATATAATATTGTAGAATTAATTATAAAACATATAACTCTTCAAGGGCATTTGTAATTTTTTTTAGGGATCTCTTTTTATTTTTCTCCACCTGGAAAGCAGTTTTCCTCTCCTTACAGTCCCCCAACACACATTTACTACCTCTCTGTTTCTATTCAGAACAGGGTAGGCCTCTCATGGTTATCAAAAACTAATGGTATATCAAGTTGCAGTATGACTCCAACTCCTCTCCCACATATTAAGGTCAGAAAAGGCAACTCAGTATGAGAAAGGGATCCCAAAAGCCAACAGAAGAGTCAGAGCCCACCCCTGTTCCCACTGTTATGAGTCCCACCGGAAGACCAAGCTACACAACTGTACCTTATTTGCAGAGGGCCCAGGCTGGTTCCATGTAGGTTCCTTGGTAGTTTCATTTTCTGTGAGCTCCTATGAGCACAGGTTAGTTGATGATGTGTATTTTCTGTGGTGTCCTTGACCCCTCTGGCTCCTACAGTTCTTCCTACCTTTCTTCAGCAGGATTCCCTGAGATTCACAGTGGATTTCATTCTCATCAACCAGCTAAGTTTACAACAGGAGGAAGCAATAATGTATTGATATTAAGAGCTTGGCTGGAGAAGAAATAGCATAGTAAAGCTGACATCTCAAATTCTATCCATTTAGGCTTCCTGGGCATTTAAGCAAAAACAAAAATTATATATATTAGGAAGACAGGAAAGATGATCAAAACTGACTTATGTGAAATATTATACCTCTGTTCATGTGGTACCTTAATATAATCACTGTGTCTCATATCATTAATAGCACATACCAAATGTCAAAGTACTCTTGTTGAAGCTACATGGGTCAGGAAATTTTGATATAAGGCAATTTTGGAAGATAGCTTCCACTGATCTAGATTCTTGGAAAACAGCATAATAAAAGATGCCACATGAGAATCTAGCAAACATCAATTAGAAAATGAGGACAAGGAGAGTTACTGGAAGAATGTGTTTAAATCTGGTGGGAGAGATTGAAAATGACCTAGGGTCATTAGAAAATTTGTACCTCATTCTGTTGCCATAAAGTACAATGAGTCTTCCTCTGTCTCATCAGCCAGCACTCAAATAATGACACAGAGACACCTTAGTAATTATGAAATCTCAGCCTATACTTAGGCTTGCTTCTAACTAGCTCCCTTTTATCCAAAAAAAGTGTCATATCGTTATTTGTAAAAAAAAAATTGAAAATAGAGATAAATACTCTCTCTACAAATATTTGAATATTTTGGTCATATTTTTCTCTCTCATATACTCCCCTTCCCTACCCACAGAATTTCACGTTATTTTTCTCTTTCTAAACAAAATAAAACATAACAGTAAAAGAACACCAAGTGAAAATAACAACAACCAAAAAAAAGCACACAAAAACCATGGAGTCCTATTTTGTATTGGTCAATTACTCCTGAGCATAAGGCCTACCCTGGAGTGTGGTTTATATCCTCAGTGTTACTGTGCTGGTGAAGACTGATAAGGAAATAAGATATTTTCTCTCCCAGCAGCTATTAATTGAAAACATCTTCTTAGTAAAGGGTGATGGCTATAGTCTCTGTGAGTTCATACATGTATCAACCATTTTGTATTTGAAAAATGATCTTTGTTTGGAGTTTTCCACCACCTCTAGCTCCTACATTCTTTTTGCCTGCTATTTTGCATAAATCTCTGAGTTTTGAGGGGAAGAGTGTGATAGACATTCTATTTTTTTTGTTTTTTTTTATTTCTTTTATTTTTAAAATATCTTTCTTTGTTTTACATACCAATCCCAGTTCCCACTCTTCCCCTCCTCCTGTTCTCTCAACTTTCGCCTCCACCCCACCCCCATCCACTCCTCAGAGAGGGTAAGGCACATTACTTACAGGAAGGATCAAGGTCCTCCCTACTATATCTAGGATGAGCAAGTCATTCCTCCAAAGAGAATGAGTTCCAAAGGGCCAGTACAAGCAGTAGGGATAAATCCTAATCCTACTGCTAGAGGCCCTGCAGTGTGTCCCATCAACTGTCACCCACACCTTGTCACCCGAGGGCCTAGTTTGATCCTATGCTGGTTCCTTTCCTGTCCAGCCAGAGTTATTGTCACTGGTGTCTGGTCTTTTTTTTTTTTTCCTGAGAACTCTTATATTTAAGCAGGTAAAAGTCACCTGCTAACTTTATAAGTCTGTTTGGACTTTATGATCAAACTCTCTCCATGGCATATGAAAGGATGGCATGTAATAAGTCATTAGGATTCTGTAGCCATCAAACTTTAGCCTGTCTCATCCAATCTCAGAACTGTTCCCATGCAGAGGGATCAGCATACATGTCACCTGTCTTGTAGTCTTTCCTGGCTTCCTCCTTCAAGTCTGCAGCCAGGATCTTCGGGAGGTCTCTCCCTATCAAATCTCATCTTTATTAATTTTGAAGAAATTCATAGCTTTTGTTTCCTATTTTTGAAAAAATAAGGCATAACTTCCCCCCAATGCAACATATTTTCTGACATCCATTTTAAACTTAAAATTAAAACATCCTTAAAATATATAAACTGGTTTAATTCAGTAGACTTTTCTACAATCCAGTATCTCTCAATAGCTGGCACTTTTTTGTTCATTATCATTTAAAAAGGTCAAAGTCATCAAAGCATCATAGACGAGGATTCATGTTACATGGAGGGGAGCTGCTTATTCATCCCAGCTGCCCGGCTAGCTTAGCCCCAAAATAATCACACAGGAACTGTATTAATTAAAACACTGCTTGGCCCATTAGTTCTAGCTTCTTATTGGCTAACTCATATTATTTTAACCCATTTCTATTAATCTATATATCACTATGTGACAGTGTCTTACAGGGTAAAATTCACAGTATCTGTTTCTGGCGGTTCCAAGGCATCTCTCTGATTCCATCTTCTTCCTCCCAGAATTCAGTTCCTTCTTCCCCACCTACCTAAGTTCTGGCCTATCAACAGGCCAAGACAGTTTCTTTATTCATTAATGACAGCACACAGAGGGAACTCCAATATCAGATGCAGACTCCTTGTGTATTTTCCATATGTGGCTTTTTTTTTTTGGGGGGGGGGGGTATTACTTTACTCTCTCTTTAAAGACTTTACTATTACTTTTAAACTATTTTAATGACAGTGTATATCCATTTTCTTTTCTTTCTTTAACCTTTAAGCACATTTTAAAGCATACCCTACCTGTTCAGAGGTTTTCTCATTCTTGACCTAACTTTACTAAGTACCTGCAGTATTCTCTGACAGTGTGAGCCAAGCCTTCACCTGCTAGGCCCTTTGTTATGTGGCTAGCTTATGGCACTGGAAGCTGGTTCTCCCCACTTGATTCATTGAGAGACTAGTCTCATGTCAGAGGTACCAGGGGGAGTCACATTTACAGCCCAGCTCTGTATAGCTGTTTAGCCCACTTTCTGGAGTCCCCATGGGCAGAGAGGCCCAGGCAGTGACAGTAGTGGCACCAGCTGGCATGACTTCTCTGTCCCTGTGGTTGTGGCAAAGTATTGGAATGCCAAGTGTACTACGCTTTTCATCTGCCACAAGCTCACAATGAAACAGAGACTTATTATTCACTATGAAAAGTTGGTCTTTGACTTAGGATTGTTCTACTAGTTCTTATAACAAATTAATACACTTCTATTAATCTATGTTCTGCCATGTGATTATTTACCTCTGTTTCATTCTGTATGTTTGACTTCCTGATGTTCCTGCCAGGTCTCCTTTATGCCTTGATTATCTACTCTTTCTCTCTCTTGACTAGCTATTGACCCTTAAGATTTTTATTAAACCAATCAAAGTAACACATCTCCCAGTATACAAATATTACTCAACAATGGAGCCCTCTGAGTGATTTTTATTGGATAGCAGGTTGCTACACCATGATTTCAATGAGAGAAACATGGAGCATGTCATGTTACTTTATTAAGTATATTATATTTAAACATTTGTCTATAGGCATTAATATCAATAAAATTGATTTATGGCTGATTAGAAACACTTTCCTTCTTCAAAACTAAGCCAAAATCTCTTTTAGTGTCTTTCTTTGTTTAGAGCTCTTAGGAAATTATATGTAAATTAGATACATTGCCTTTGTCTTCATAGCTATTAAGAATTTATTTGTGGTATAGAACATTTCCTCCTTTGGACAAATACTTGCTTAGTCATGTTCATTGTCACTTTAGTTACAATAGTTAGGAAATGGTAAAAAAGTCACTTAAATATTTTTCAACTGGGCAATACAAAATGAAAACGAGGTATATGTGCACTAATCTGCTGCCAACTTGTTATAGATGTAGCATTTCTACACTCTGATACTTTTTGTACAAATGTACAGTGAACATATTTAAAAAGTCAAACTGTAACTTATGAGTTGATTTCTGCAAATGCATGCCAACATAAATTCATGAACAAAATATGAACTTTTTAAATTCTTCATAAGATATTTATATATTCTTTGTCCCAAAGAAGAAATAATTCAATGATATAAGAAAATGGTTAGTTGAGAAAAGTTTAGATTAAAGATGAACTGGTCGCTTAGAAAAATTAAAGATTTAGCATACTTCTACGAGGAATGGTGACCATGAAGGTGATAGTATGTGATGGTCAATTTACTTTTTATGCGAAGATCATAATGATTCAGGAGAAATGAGCAAGGGCACATCTAACATGTTTGTGGAGGAATATCACATGTACACAAGGAGCAAAAACTGAAACCTGTTTAGTCTTGTTTAATACTCAAGGTTTGGTTATGCTCGGGGTGCACATATTCTTATTGTGTTCTGTAAGAGTATATTATTGTATGATATTTTTCAAAAGAAAAATCCTTTATCAATTAACTAATACTCATATGTAAGAGGCTTACTCGTATTAGATACTAATTTCTCTGTGTTGAAAAATACATTATTAAATTCTCCTGTTTTTTTGATTCTTTTATTTATTTTATTCAGTCTTTCAAGCTTTTGAATACTTGGTTAAATGCACTTATAATAAGTGCACTGGCCTCTTAGTCTCTCAGGTATATGACTTAATACACAAATTTTAGTACACAGCTTAACTTTTTTCTTTAACTTGATAAAATGAATATCAAAGTTGACAGTTTCAATTTACATGCTGAGCAATTATTAATAATGTTCATAATTGGTTCTGTCTTAAAGGATAAGTACAGTAAATGTGGCTCAACAATTTTTTATTTTATTTTAACAAATTTTTCTGACCTTTTACTCTTCACTTAGATTTGTTCCTATTAAACTGCAGCCACATCACATTTCACATCTTAGCACCCTAAGATATAAGTTTATATTTCTGAATAATGTAGTAAAAATAGGAATGTTGCACAGGTCCATATGTCTTGAAATACTTCATTTAAAGATCTAAAAGTTTGTACTAAACCTTTGAGTGTTTTGCTAACTAAATATGATTAGCCAGACTGACTACTCAGTAAGTATTTTTAAAGATCTATTTTCCATTTTTGAATATATTTATGGGAATATGTAATAGTGTTCTATGTCTCATCATTTTCTTTCTGAGATGATTTGGGATCCCTATTCAGCTATTTGTCGGGCAGACTGATTTTGGACACTCACTGGTCATGCGCTAGCTATTCTAGCTAGTTCTGTGTAGACGACTAACACTGTAGCTCTTCACCTGTGAAGACTGCTAACTGACACTCACTGGACATGCTCAGGTGCTCTGACTTGTCTTACTAGTATCAAAAACTGAGCAAAATGGTGCTTACTTTTGAGATTCTCTGAATCCGCCAGCTTGGAGATTCAGGTTCCATTCTAGGCCAGCCTAGAATACTCAGTGTAAAAACGAAATATCCTAGTCAGTAGAGTGTTTCCTTTTGTCCTGGATTCAATCTATAGTACCCTTGTGGGAAATCAGGGGAGAAGGTTTTACATATGGAAATGGAAAAGAAAGGAAGAAAACTAACAGGATAGTTTGTTTGAACTTGCTGGTAGAGTTCAATAACTTATCTGTTGTAGTATGAGCGGCGGGCTGTGTCCCTCCACCCGGCTAGCTTTACCGGAAATAATTACACGGAAAATGTATTTTTTTAAACACCACTTGGCCCATTATATCTAGCCTTTTCTCAGCTAACTCTCACACCTGGACTAGCCCATTTCTAATAATGTGTGTAGGCCACAAGGTGGATTACCAGAGAAGATCTTAACCTGCTTCTGTCTGCAGTGGGAGAATCATGGTGACTCCTTGACTCAGCTTCTTTCTCCCAGCCTTCTGTTCTGTTTACTCCGCCTACCTAATTTTATGTCCTATTAAAGGGCCAAGGCAGTTTCTTTATTTAACCAATGAAACAACAGATAGAAAGATGACCCTCCTCCATCACTTATCCAATGTAACTTATTTTAGTAGTACATTTAAAAAATAAACCTTAAAACTTCGTAAGTACAATTGTGGAATGCAAGGAAATTTTCATTACCCTAGTAACTGTATCACTAAATTATTATATGAAGATATGTCTGATGGGGGATAATATAGTATAATACTTAAACACTCATTTAAAAGTTGAATTGCTACTTGTCTCTGTGGTGGTAGTAGTGTTTTAACACTGATTAAAGCAGATTAGATCTTTTTGGTTTCAAAGTAATCTATTTTACTTTAAAAAGATTTGGCTATGATGCTTTTTTTAATCACATTATATGTTACTGTAAATAAAAGATATGTCCTATATTTCAATTTCATAATGCTCAGCATTTTGGTTGTTTGGCAAAAATAAAATCTTCTGAGTTCATCTTCAGACAGCAGTGCCGTAAAAGTTGCCTCATCTGCCTGGAAAGCATGGGCTGTTGTTATTACTGTTTTGTTTTTTCTGCCTCAGTTAGAGAAAAGGTAAATTGAAAGACAAACAACAATAAGTATATTGGAGGTGAGGATGGACTTGGGTACCTGTCCTTGGAAACACCGAGAGTGATGACTGTGAGACGGAGGAAGAGAGAGGAGCGAGGAGTGAAACAAAGTAGGAAAGGAAGATAGTACATTTGCACTGCCTGGTGACAAGTTTGCAAGTTGCCAGGAGCCTAGCAGGGTGTTTTCGGGGGGGGTGTTGTTAGCTTCAGTGTTTTGGGGTAACTCAGTGCTCTGTAATTAGCTACGGGACATTTTACTGTAGTATTAACAGATAATTTGGGATTATGTGTTAGCAATGAAACAGTTAATGCTTTGAAGTGACCCTGGGCTCTTCTGTATTAATAAAAAAGACACTATCCCAAAGAAAATCACCTGAATTCTGTAGTTCAAAAACTACTGATAGTTCGTTGATGACTTTATGTTACACAATTCATGGTTGCAAATTTTATGCACGGGGGGAGGTTCTTCCTTTCTTCCTTATTTCTTTCTTTCTTTTTTTCCCTTTCTCCCTTCCTCCCTCCCTCCCTCCTTCCCTCCTTCCTTCCTTCCTTCCTTCCTTCCTTCCTTCCTTCCTTCCTTCCTTCCTTCCTTCCTTCTTTCCTTCTTTTTGTTTTTAGAAGCTGTTTTAACAGTGAAACTGAGAGTTCCACAAAAACAGTATAATCATCATGGTCATTTCCACAGTAGCACTTTTTGGTCTGTTTCTCTCATATACTGTAATCATCTGATGATAGGATTTTTGCTTATTTTCAATACATTTCCATAACATCATATTTTAAAATTTGTTAATAGATTCATATGACTTAATACTGAAAGAATAGGGAACATGAAACCTAAAAGATAGGTTCTATTTTCCATGGAAATAACATAACATAACAACAACATTCAAGGATTCTGACAAAACACAAACAACTGGATTCTGTCTGTACAGCTACATATGATATCCCATTGCTGGCATTTATTGTACAATGAGTAAGAAAAGTGACAAAAGCTGCTGTTTGTTTCCTGGCTGCACAGACCTGAAATAATCACACAGAAACTGTATTAACTAAAATATTGCTCAGCCTATTAGCTCAGGCTTCTTATTAACTGACTCTTATATTTTAAATAAACAAATTCCTATTACTTTCTATTTTACCATGAGGCTTGTGATTTAGCGGTAAACCCCCAGGGCATCTATCTCCTTAGACAGCTACTTGGCATCTCCCTGACTCCGCCTTCTTTTCTCCTCTATCTCTGCTTGAAATTTATGCCTTAGTCTATTCTGTGTTGTCATAGGCTCAAAGCAGCTTCTTTATTACCCAATGGTAATAAAACATTCATAGCATACAGAAGGGAATCCCACATCAGGTAGAGGACCCTAAGTTCATAAAAATGCAATATCCAGCATTGCCTTCCCAATCGCCACAAACTACTTTCACATGCAACAATAGGGATACATAAATAATTTACTGTAAATCCCTTATGGAGAAGACAGGTAGTTAAACACTGTGTACCAAACATCACCATGACCCTTTTTCTTGCCTCATTTATGTTTCATTCCTGAACTGTTAAAGCCTTGATGTTCAGGGTCATCTAGATAGCTCAGCCAGTAAGGGTTCTTTCTGCCAATCCTGATGACCTGAATCAGAACCCTGGGACCTAAACGATAGAAGAAGAGAGCTAACTCTAGCAAGCTGTCCTTAACTTCCATAAACGGTCTCTGTCATGTGTAGGCACACTACACACACACACAGAGACACACAGACACACACACACACTACAAGAACACAAGCACAGTACAAGAACACAAATGCACTACAACACAAACACTAAAAGCACACGCACATTCATACATATATACACACACACTAAAAACACATACACTCATACACATGCATACATACACACATACTAAAATGTAATAATGAACTTTTTTAGGGAATGCTTTGTTAAGATTTTTGAGGGTTTTAATAAACTTTTACTATATAGTCTAGAAACCCAGACATACTCTTGTAATATAAATGTATCCTGTCTCTATCAGATTCATGTTCTGAGACAGAATTAAAAATCCTAGTGTTTTCCTAACATCCAAGATTTATAATTTTACTCTCAAAGTTATAAAAGTCGCCTCTGTGCTGCTGTTTACAGTACATAAAGAATCCTAGTGACTTGCTTTCCAGTAAAGTTTAGCATCCATCAAACTTTAAGGGATGGTTTAGTAAGTCTTCCTTGTATAAAATACTACATGTTGGTGAGACTTTATGGGTGTAGCTTCTGATATCCCTAGGAGACACAGTGTCACACCAAATTGTCTAATACTCTTGTCCTTAACAATCTTTCTAAATCCATTTCTGAAAGAATCCCAAATTTTACCAAATGACCAACCTAGAAACAAGTAACATTATGCAGACTGTGCCCAATATATTTAGAAACATATGTAAATATGCTTAGACATATATGTATGTAGTAATACCATGTGAAAATATGGGCCATGAAATTGAGATGAAGCAAGGTGGAGTATGTTAGAGGATTTGAAGGGAGGAGAGGATAAAAATTATGTAATTTTATTTCACTCTAAACAGAAATAAATAATATTTTTCATTTTACTTGTTTTACATGTTAGGCATGAGGAGATTTTTTTAATTTGACTTTTGGATTTACAAAGAATGAGATTTTAATGCCCTAATACAACCTTCATAATTTCAAACCATACTAAAATGAAGAAAACCTGAATACTGAGAAGGAGCAACTCTCTTTTTATGAGAAAAACATTCAGAATTCAGAATTTCTGGATATAGAATCTGCCTTGATTTTTTGTGTGTGTGGCCACTAACCTGGTTCTTTCTTGGTGTCTCATCACACAGCCAGCTAGGCATCCTCTGATATGCATAGGTCTGTTTCTGGCATGTGGAACTGGAGGAGACAGCACTCCAAGCTCAAATCAGATCTGAGGAACTCTATTATCTGCCATAGCTGCTTACAAATCTATGCCGCTAACTGTACTCCTCAATATTAGGAGGCAGAATCCTCTCAGCCAAGGCTGTTGAGCCGGCTTACCAGAATCCCCTGTGGGGATTGCTCTTAATGAGTAGGTGCCACTTCTGTCCCTCCTGCAGAAGCTGAACAGCCACCTCAATGCCTTCTGCAAGAATACAGAAAGTTTCCTGGCAGCCTGTCCTCAAGTACCTACATGTGAGAAATACAGAGAAGTAGGAGAAATGTGTGAGCCTGAAGTAACGGCTTGACTGTCTCTCCATGTTTATCTTCTGGGAACTGGTGGTATTACTATTTGGACAGGGCTGAAGGAATGCCTTATTTCCACAGCAGACTCTGAACAAATTTGTTCTGCCCCAGAGCCTCACTGAAAACCTCCTTGTGTTGAAAATATGACCATGTACCAAGCCACCTGGCCTCATTCTGAAAGCTCCGTTTTTCTCATGGCAGCAATTAATTTAAAACCCTTTTCTGTCTGAGAGTTTGAATTTTCAAAACTAACCGAACATAGACTTAACAAAACAGACCTAGAAACAGATACCTTTCTCATGGCATGAAAATGGCTGTACAGTCCTGATAACTCTAGCTACTCTGTGTGATGACTGACACCTTCAAACCACTCGTGTTGATATCCTTTTAGTTAGGTGTGCAGATACTGCTCAGTCATTTGGGTTTGCTAAAGGTTTATGATACAAAATTATCATTCAAACTCAGACAGATGGAGCAGGAGACCAGCTTTGAAAATAGAAGACCCTCTGTGCTGTATGGTTTTCAACAGCTCTTGATAATTCCTCTTGGTTGGGAGTGGGTAGGAGGTGAACATGGTGCATAGTGAGTGTGAGGAAGTGTTGAAATTTCCTAGAGCTTGAAGGTAAAATCTTATGTTTATTCATCATTCAGTAGTTCACTGCTTGTCTGAGACAGTGGTTCTCAAACTTTACATAAAATCCACATGAAGATCTCTTTGTAAACAGGGCTCTCTCTTAGAGTTTTAAAGTTGGTAGGTCAGAGGGCAACAAAGAATTCTTAGAGCAGATACCTCACATTCATTTTGATACTGATGATTTGATTGAAGCTCACTCTCAAGAGATACTTTCTTCACTATAGTGCTGTCTCGTCTCTTCCATTGTTAGAAGCAAGTTCATTAAATATCTCAAGATTGTGGAAAGCAGGGCACAGCACAGAAAAAGTGCCCCTGGTGTGAGGCATTTTAAAACAATGAGTTGTAATGGGGCTTGACAAATCCAGGCTAGCTACTTCAGATCTCTTGGTGATTCGTTATGGTCAGCCTGACTATGTTCTGTCCCTCTTGGAAAGACCCGTATTGGTACACAAACTGGTATACTCATGTTCAACCACTTTCAATAGATGTTTCTCGGCAACAGGAAGCTTTCAATAATTAAATCATAATTAAATAGTAAAAGGAGTGTAAAAATATCTGCATCTCGCAAGACCTGGCTTTAAATGTTTTATTGTTAAATCTGCCATCACGTCTTTAAAGAAGAAGGTTCTATATTTTACAAGGCCAGACTATAACAAAAAAATCATTTTGCACTTTAATTATTGAAGATAACTTTGGCATTTCCTCATATTTTAGGATGGCCTTATGTAACTTTCTGTTACAATTTGGGAAACAAGTAAGCTAAGTCCAACAGAAGATGGAGAGAAGCCAGAAGCAGCATGAAAAAGTCCCACTATACTGAAGAATTTAGGGGTTAAGTTTGGAAAGAATAAGAAAATAAAATATAAAAAAGTAAACTGCCTCCAAAGTGTTAAAGTCTGAGACAGGAAAACTAACTTCACTCTCAATATTCATTAAGGTTTTTCAGTGTCTCCTTAACTCTGTCAAAACTAGAATTTTGAATGAACTCTTGCCCACCATCTTACTGTGAACACACAACACAGTAACCAGCAAGAAGACACCTCTTTGCGCAGGCATATTTGAGAAAGTGGCCCATCTATTTACTTTCTGGATGAGAGTGTCTAGTGTGCAGTTGGAAAGGTAGGTTTCCCTCCCTGTACAGAGGGTAGACGTAGATTAATCAGCCAGATGCTGTTGCTTTAAAGAGGCACTGGCCTTTCTCATCTCAGTATCTGCCACCATTCCCTCGTAAGTATTATGACCAGAACTAATGGAAGGAAGATTGGGAATTTCCATTCAAACAAGACAAATTCAGAGCAAGTGGGGATCCTGGGATAAGGTGTCATGTTTTTCCTATTCCCATCAAGTCATTTTATAGACAACAAGCTTCCCCAGCAGAACCACTGTGCATGGCTCACAGGAAGAAAATAACTGAACTTTGAGTTTATGAATAAGTGAGTCCATTTTCCATTAATGTTTTTGAGAACATATTTTTATATCATATATTGGCTACATTTTCCCCATGTGTTTATTCTTAATGTTGCTGTTGCTGCTTTCCCGGAATTGATATATTTAATTAAAATTGTAGCTGTTTGAGCCTAACACCGTTATACTTAATATAGATTGCTTCATTTTCTTATGATTTTGCTTCTTGGAAAAATAATCTAACTCACCCTCATGCACAAATAAGCTCATAGCTTTTGTACTTCTATTATGCACTTAATGCTCCAACAGTTTGAAGCATTTTGCTGCAAGTTCATAACATATAGGCCATTTTTTTCAGTTCTCACATTTAAACAACTCTGTTAAACTTAGGTCTTCTTAGTTGATTGCTCTCATTACTGTGGTTAATAGATAAAATACTAAATTTAGAATTAAATGGGAATTTTTCTAGTTTAGTTTTCCTAACAGGAGCCTAGCCTGAGCCAGTATCTCTACATAATGATATTTTTCAAGCCTTATACCAAACCACAGTAATCTCATGGAACAAAAACTCCACAATTTAATGTAACTGCCTATGGATCATAAACTTTCCCTTGGGAGGTGACTTAACCTAAACGGGAAAATTGTACACAAAATATAAAAGAGTTAATTATCTAATATGTTTTAGAATGCTTCCCTTGGTTTCTAATCTGCAGCAGGTGAACTACTATTCATTGAGCACCTACTGTTTACAGTTTTTAAACCTGTAGAAGTATCCTATGCTGACATAGAAATTGTTTGAATACAAACAATATTTCAAATTTTAATGGGAGACCTCATACTTCCTTGTGTGGGCATTAGGGAAGGGAACCCATCATTTAGGGCAAGTAACAATTGTGTAGATAATTTACTCTGGGACATGTCATCTCATGGAAGCAAGCAAACCCAGTGAAGTGCCTTGACCTTTTGATGTGTCAGTATTTTATCTGCAATTCACACAAATGGGTATTTTTATCCTTGCAGTCAAGGAAGTTTTCATTTTCTAGCACCCATCCTTTTTTTAAAAAAAATCTTTTTTTATTGAGAAAATGAGAAAAAAAAACAAGTTTCCACCTCCTCCCAGCCTCCCATTTCCCTCCCCCTCCTCCCACCCTTCTCCCCCTCCACCCACCCCTCTCCCCTTCCTCCCACCCTTCTCCCCCTCCCCCCACTCCTTTCCCTCTCCCTCTCCAGTCCAAAGAGCTGTCAGGGTTCCCTGCCCTGTGGTAAGTCCTAGGTCCTCCCCCCTCCGTCCATATCTAGGAAGGTGAACATCCAAACTGGCTAGGCTCCCACCAAGCCAGCACATTACGTAGGATCAAAACCCCTTGCCATTGTCCTTGGCGTCTCATCAGCTCTCATTGTTCGCCATGTTCAGAGAGTCCGGTTTTATCCCATGCTTTTTCAGTCACAGTCAGCACCCATCCTTATGTTGCAATTTGTTTTGTGTCTTTTCCTCTTTAGACCACATGTGACAAGACCAAAATCTCTTTTCAATTTTTTTTTATTTTTCTCATGCATTTTAATAGTGTTTATAGATTATAGTTTTAAGCTATTAATGAGTTAACCACATCTAATGATTTTTTTCTCTTGCTGAAAATAGATTTTTAAATACTATTGATTCTAATTATAGTTTTCCCTCCCCATACTTCTCCAAGTTTTTCTCTACCTCTCGTCTCATTTGCATCCATACCCTTTCTGTCTCTCATTAGAAAACATACAGACATCTGAGGGATAATACTAAAATGGATTAAAGAAAATTAAATTGGAATAGGAAAAAGCCAAAGAAAAAGCAAAAGATTTTTGCACACAAAAATCCCAGAGAAACACAAAACTAGAAACCATAATATATATGCAAAGTCCCATAAGATTTTAAAAAGAAGAAAAAAAGTAAGAAAGAAAGAGAGAGAAAAGAAAGGAACAAATGATGGAAGAAAAGAGAAATGGAAAAAGAAGAGCCTTAACACAAAGTTATGAGACAAAGAACGTCCAAAGATGCCATTGAGTTTGCTTTCTGTTAGCCATCTTTTGCTGGGCATAAGAGTTCTGTTTCCCAGTGAGATTATTTGTAGAAAACTAGCCTTTTGGTGAAATGTTAGTGACTGAGCATCCACAGGAAAAAAAATTGAGGCTGTGGCAATTTTATTGAGAACAATCAGATTTTGTATACATTTATCAGAAACAAAATATTATGGCAATTACCAGGGTCCATACAGTTGTAGTTGCAGGATACAATGAATTTTGCAAGCCACAAACAGAACACAAGATTAATGCTTAAGACCAGTTGTCTTGTCAAGCTTCCATGCTGCTTTGACCACTAAGGGATCATATAGAAAAACACAAAGCAGCCTGAATGTTTCACTGTCCGAGGAAGTGCATCTCTTATGAGTCAGCAAGACCAGGCCAACTCCATGGTTCCCTGAAACTAAATCAAATGTAGTATCCATTCTTATCAGTTTAATATCTAATGATTTTTTTAAAAAATAATTGAGAGTCAAATCTGTGTAATAAAGAGATTCAGCATTAAAATTAAGTTTAGACGATATTTCGGAAATTGGTAATTGCTATAGTGAAAAGTGTGTGTGTTTGTGTGTCTGTACATATGTGCATGTGTCTATGTGTCTATGTGTATCTCTGTCTGTGTATGTGTATCTCTGTCTGTGTATGTGAATCTCTGTGTGTGTCTATGTGTGTGTATGTGTATATGTGTATGTGTTTCTCTGTGAGTGTCTGTGTATATGTGTGTATTTGTATCTGTTTCTGGATGTGTAGACCTGTGTGTATCTGTATGATTGGACGAAGGAAAAGGCTACTAACATAGCCAGGTGGTGGTGGTGCATGCCTTTAATTACGGCACTTGAGAGGCAGAGATAGGCAAATCTCTTCATAGAGAATTCGAGGACAGCCTGGTCTATAGAGGGAATTCCAAGACAAGCTTCAAAGTTACACAGAGAAACCGTGTCTCAAAAAGCCAAAGAAAAAAAGACAACTAACAATTTTTATTGTAATGAGAAAATAGTGAAATCTACAGTTCAATATCTTCTCAAAAAGTGACAAGCATTATTTAATTCATCTAATTATAATAGTCCAAATGTGATTTTAATACTATGTTAGAAGAAATCTACACTGCTTTTGAACCACAGGAACATGTGAAATGTAAACAGACTCCTCACTCACTTCTCATCCCAGAATTCCTAAGGCCGGATGACAGATGTGATAGACAGAAATGTATGTTCTCAGTGGCGAGTGTGATGCAGCTTCTCTACACTCAGGACACTGATGAAATAATGGTGAAAAATAAAACATGTACTCATTTGAAATATTAAATTCTTGGAGATTTAAAAATGTTAAATACAAATATATTAAGGCGCAAAGCAGAAGTTAAAACTTACAAAAGATGTCATGTATGGATTTTAAAATAATTTCTTAGTTTCCAACATTTACTCAGCAAGATTATTTTAAAACCATGTAACCCGAGGCTGGGGAAATGACTCCATCGGGTTTGTGCCTGTCACACTAGGACAATGTTATAACTTCAGTTCCTAGTACTCATGGAAGAAGCTAGCATCAAGGTTTATGGAGGGAAGAGGCAATACTTCTATTTTTTGCTACTTTTAATGTCTTTGGTTGGGGTTAGATAGGTTGTCTCTCTCATCCCTGTCTGTCCTGGAATTTACTATAGAAAAGACTGGCCTTAAACTTATAGAGATCTGCCTGCCTCTGACTCCAAGTGCTGATATTACAGGCATGCACCACCACCACTGCTGGACTACTTTTAATATCTATTTATCAAGGTAGGACGTGTGAAGTTAGTTTGCTCATCAACACCAAGTAAACTAAGCCCTAAACACGCACACAAACTCATACACCAGAGACAGCACAGGATGCCCGTATCCTAATGTTGTTTTGCTGGCTTGTTATCTGCTCAGTCAGGGTTCTCAGAGAGTTATCACTACATCTTAGCTCCTAACTCTTAATCTCAGTCCCCAAAACACTACTTCAAGTGTATTTGTTCTAAATGTTAATGGACTTTGGATATTTTGCTATTTATATTTTTGTTTAAGATGATCATTTAAAACATGTTAAGTTCCTTGGAAGAAATTTATTTAATTAGAAATTAATCTTCAATACAAAGATGAATAGGCAGTTGGGAGAATTAAAATATACTAATCTAGGGAGAATTTGCTACAGACTGCACTGCAGTTTTGTGTCCAGTGAGTTATTTTGAAGATTATGAAATATTGTAAGAGTAAGTTTGATGGTAGACACTAATTAATGTGCCATAAACATATGTAAATAAAATAAACAAATTATTTAATACCATTCCTAGAAAGTGCATTTAGACTAAATAATAAGGAAAAAAGCCAGCTAAAAGTTAGAATGTTTAGATAAAATTTTGAATTTTAGTAATAATGTTAAGTTGTGAAGACGAGCCTTGATACACAAGGATGTCATACTGTCTTCTACAATTGTCATGATCTGTCAGAGGGGCAAACAAAGACAAGAGTCAGTTTCCCAGAGTCCAGCAGTGAGTGCAGATGTGAAGTTGTTTGCATAACAGAGCAATGATCTCCTGATTTTTTTCCCTCTTTTCAGTAATGCCAAGTACATTCCATGATGGCAGAAAACAATATCCTACACAGCTTGCCACACTTCACAGAACAGCACGTGTTTGCCTTGCAGAATTTTGTCATCATTTCCTACTTTCATGAAATACCTTTCAAGATTTTCTTTCACCGTGCTTTTTTTCTGTATTGAAGGCTATTGCTCAAAAGCCTCACCAAAAATTTGTTTTCAACCCCAACACTGAATGGTATAGAATACCCTGACAGCGGATGCTGGTAGCTACTTCATCGGCCTGTCTTTTATTTGCATATGACAAAGAATAATGAGGGATGGTCATAGTGAGTGCATGAGGGTCTTCCTATCTATTCCTCAGTGTCGCTGATAGGGACGTGTGCATTAGAGAATTCTGTTTGTTTCAGATGGAGTAATTAGAGATTCTATTTTTATTTTCCCTTTCTGGATCTTTCAGCGAAGTGTTTGGTTTTACCAACTTGAAGTTCTTCTCACTGTAATGGTCAGAGCAGTAGCAATCGTTTATTAAAACACTGTGTGAGATTCCTCATCCTCATTATTGGGCTAAATCTCAGAAGTAACATACATCTTCATGCACACATAACACACACACACACACACTTGTCATAAAAACCTTTTATGCTATCTGCAATGCCCACATTACACCAACTACAGACCTGCTGCCTCTGGGCACAGTGATCCAGAGGAGTTTCACAAAGTAAAGTGAAAGAAGCCTCCATCTAACCTTTCTTTCTCCTAGCAGACCAACTCCTCTGAGCTTATATAGAAAGTGCATGCCTTTTGGTAACACCTCTAGTTTATCAAGTGTGTGCGTGTCTGAGTCTCTGTTTGTGTTTCTGAGTGTGTGTGCTAACAAGGTGACCTCATTTTCTTTGTTTCTTTTATGTTTTGTTTGGAATTAGCATTTCTGAGGATATAGTGACATTAGTTTCTTTCGTACTCAGCGCTCTTTTTCAGTTTTCACTCTGGTTTCCTAAGATGCAGATGAAACAGAGGATTCACATGTTTGACTTCCTTTCCTCATTTATTTATTTAGGTTTTTCATGAGCCCTTTCAAATTACCATATTTTTTAAATAAATCATTCATTCAATTTTTACACCAGTTATAAGAGGTAAGAAGGAAAAGGACCAGAAAATTACAAAATTCAGGACATGGTCTGAAGTCTCTATCTTAGATAGTCTCTGTCTCAGATGTTATCCATGAGAGTTCAGGACTACCTTAATGTGTGTGTGTGTGTATGTATGTGTGTGTGTGCACTCATGCGCACATGTGTATGTGTGTGCACATATAGATGTATATATATTATACTTAATACACAAGCTGCAATGTAAAGCAAAGGTGACTTTTTGCCAGAATGTGAGTCTGTAGATGACAGAGCAGATGAAGAAATATTAACGATATCAAGAGTCAAAAGAGAGGAGATGGCGCAGTACAGAGAAAGTGCATAAGGAACAGGTGGAGAGTCAGACGGAAATGCCTTTCCTTGCCAATGTTTCTGGAAGAGCCAGCAGAGCACAGCCCTGCTGGGGCGTTGTATCTGATGCATGCTGTGTAGTGAATGGGGTGTTTTCCTTTAAGTGGAAGTTTTACCAGGTGCAAGGAGTCATAAGGAGACCGCAGCAGTTATGTTTAAACACATGCTCTTTTCCCACCACTTTATCCAAGGGGGGGGGGACTAATTGGACACATATTCAAGGCTGACCAGTGCCCAGGCCACCGGAGGATAATTTAGTCACCCTTGCTCCTAGCACTTCAGAGCTTGTGTAATATCAATGATATTTAAGGGGAAAACAGGTTTAAATTCTACTACATACATTTTTCATTCTTGAGTCAACCTCATCAACAAATGTATTATTAATACTTCAGATTTTATGTCTTTTAAAAAATATATTAGTGAAGTTATACAAGTGTAGAATCCTGAATGTTAATTATTTCTCCCAGAGTGAGAAGCTTTTTCAGTAATTTTCCCTTTTGCAATATTTCAAAAAAAAATTTCATGTTTGTAGATAAAAAGCAATCTTTCTTAGTGTCATTAATGTAGTAGACCCCTGCATAATCCCAAAGGACACATTCCATTTGCACCTCCCAGCTCTCTGAAAGTGTGCTTGGTACTCATCTTGTCTATACTGTTTTCCCCTAAACAAACACACATTTGTTAGAATTTGCCCTATAAATTAGGTTCAGGAAAAGATTAACAACAATTAAATGGATGTAAAACAATTGCAACAATACTATAGTTAAATGCTTAATACATATAGATTATTTATTATATTTTGTAGTTAATGTTTTCAAATCCCAATTAACCACAGTAATGAAAGAAAAGAAAAAAAACTGGATAAGTTGGAGGCTACTGTTTAATTACATTACCAAGTTAGATTAACATGCACAATTGCAACTTAATGAAAATACTCTCACACACACATGCACACGCACACACACTGTCTTGGAAAAACAATGTCAGACTGAGCAATTCAACTCAAAATCAGAAGAGGGTTTTGTAGCATGCAGAAGGCAGACATAGCGTGTGAGACTGTGTGGATGCACTGTGCGCGCTGCCTGGATTTTTTTGGTGATTTAGATGACTCTGATGAGATCCTCTGACAACCAAGAAAACTAGTCAGTTCCACAAGGAAACTAGTCAGTTCCACACAGTAAACACTGCTTCAGGGCTACTCTGCTGCCCTAAACACCTATGGAGCCTTCCTAAAACCACATTCTTGGTGTTCTCGAAAACTTAATCATTCATAGTCGATGTTGATATTGTTCTGTATTGTTATATTGGACTATATTATATTTTATAATGTCATATTAATTATATTATATATGATGACGCAGGTGAAAAAAGGAGTTTCAATACTTTATAACTTTTAAGTTAAACATTTTTTCCAGAACTTTGGGTAATAACCCATATATGTTTATTTATTTAACCCTTCAAGTGATAGCTTCGCAATCCAAAGTGCAAGAAGATGATATTTACAACTGTCTACATGATTCAATATTCCTATTATCAAACAATATAGATGCTTGTCTGGGTTTTTTTCTTGTTTTGTTTTGTTTTCTTTTGCCTGAAGATATTTTTGTTAACTGCTGCTAAATAGATCCCTCCTAGTGGGGGACTGTTTTCATGCTGACCAGTGAAAACAGTTATCTGAGGGAGGAACAATGATGTTCTTCCTGTTGGCAAACTCAGCATTCTTTCTCTGATCACCAAATATATGGAATTTCTTCCCTCCATTTACCAATTTTTCAACCGAACACTTTCTTTTCTTTTTTAACAATTTACCTTAATTTTAACACTAGCCTGAGTTAGTGTCTGCTACATAGGTTAAAGGCTCAGGAAAGATCACCTCCCTCTTCAGATGCCAGTCACAGGAAGTAATTTCTGACCAACTAGCAATAAATCAGTCTCCCAATACCAGGAGCTTGGGTAAGAATGATTTACTAGGATAGCTCACAGAAATTTGGACAAACAATCATGTGTTTCAATTTATTGCAAAGGTTACTAGGAAGGATGCTGAAGAAAAAGGTCAGATGAAGGGACTCTGGATGAAGTATGAGAGAAACTGGGCTGAGTGTTGAGTGTCCCTGCTCTCTCTACTATATCATTTCCCAGAAACCTAGCCGGTGTCTTCTATAACCAGTGCTGTATTTAGATGTTTAATGCAAACTTTTTATATAAACATAAATGACAACACCACTGACCTGCGAAGTCAACTAAACCTTAAGCCTCTCTTGCTTCCTTGAGGGTGTAAGTTAAGACTGAAAATTCCCTATCTCTGATGACATGGATGGTTCCCTTGGCAACCAGATCCTAACTTGAAAATGAGCCTACAAAGAATAACTTCATCAAGGCAAAAGAGGTTTTTATCATCAAGGCTGTTACAGGGGATTTAGGAGTTCTGTGGCAGAGGTTTCAATGACTCAGGAAATAACAAAGAATTTTCTCCCTGGCGGTTGGAGACTTGGCGCAGTGAGAAACAGATATATACTGTTCTTCTGAAGTGCAGAGCTTGATTGCCAGTTCCATATGGGATGACTGACAAATGCCTGCTAAGGACTGTTCCCGATGAGCAAACGCCCTCTTTGGCTACCTTAGGCAATTACACAGGCACACACATACACATAATTAAATATATGTTCTTTTAAGGTCTGTCTGTGTCAAGAACATGGTCAGTGACTAAATATAAAGACATATATTCTCTCAGAACCCATACCTAGAAGGATTTCAAAGTTCTATTTCAGTAATCTTTCGATCTTTATTGAATATTGTATGGTATGTGTGTAAAGATAAAAATATAATGATAATTTTTATTATTTAGATGTCCTTTCTGTATTTTTTCAAAATAATAATTAAAATTAACATTGTAATTCAATATGAAGAGAATTTATATGCTGAAGTAAAATATTCGATTGTAATATTTTATTCATTTGAACAAAAATTTAAGTATTTCTGGAAATAAAAACATTTCCAACTTGGTCTCTCTTATCCTGCAGTTTCTTTTGCCTTAAGTTAAATGTCATATCCCTCACTCATAGCCATAATACATTATCTTTCTCTTATTTTCTGTCTTAGAGAATGTTTTGCTGCTTATCTTTTGAATAACTTTTTTATTTCCTATATTTTGAAATAGGCACTATTTTAGCAGTCTTCTGAGCATTGAAATCTTATAAATACAAGAATTGGAAATACAGTGCCACCAAATAAATTGTTATGACATCGGTATGTGCACCACAAGTCACCAATGTGTTAGGCCCAATGTGGAACACCCTCAAATGCCAGTGCCAGTGCTAGTGTGCAAACTTACAGTTTGGACTATGACAGGGTAAACAGAGATTGCTGGTGACTAGGTGACAGCTTACATTCTGCACCCTTCAAAAAAATGATATTAGGAAAAGCCATTACTTCCCTATTACCATATACCCTTAACACATATCACCATCACCAAATACCAATAACATATATTACCATCTCCATATACCCAAAACACATATCACCATCACATGTACCCATAACATATGTCACCATGGCCAATAACATACATCACCATATACCCATAACACTTAGCATACCCATAACACATAGCACCATCACCATATACTCATAACACATATCAAAACCTCACCTCACCTTCCCACTGCTACTCTAAACTTCTATATAGCCCTGGCTTACATACCTTTCTCTCTGCAGCTACAAAACTCACTTATAAGTGGCAAGGCTTACCCTGTTTTCCTGATACTCTCTCTGTTTTGAGAGAAAGCCATGGCAACTTTGGACTCCCCCCATTGCCTCTGGCTATGCTATCTCTGCTGCCTGACAAACAACCATGTAAAAGTTTCGTATGTCAAATAAACCTTTCCCCCTATGGAGTAGCTTTCTTCAGAGGTTTCACTGAGCCCTCGCTTACACCATGCAGGATGCATGCATTCTCATTAAAAACGAAAGCAAAAATGAAAAAAACAAAAAATTAGAGAATGCTTAAGAACCTCTGCTGTTCTTACAGATGATTTGGTTCCCAGTGTTTACATCTGTTGTCTACTAACTGCCTTTAACTCCAACATTAAGAAATCTGATGCCTCTTCTAACCTCAGCGGACAAATATAAAGACATACCACACACACACACAAATATATATGATACAATTTTTAAAATGTAAAAGAAATAATTATCAATAAGTTGTAGTTTAAACAAATCATGTGGTTTGGTACAAAATTTTGAATATATATTCATATACTAATTGTTCCTTAAAGAGAACATTATTGCATACTTTTGTGTATTTGCATAGGAGTTCAATGTCGATTCACTTTTAAAACATCTACCAACAAGCTACTGCCTTTTATATCCAAGAAGGAAAGGAACCTATGTGATTTTTCTAAAAATTATTTTTGAATCACGCATTTTTTTTCCAACTGATATTTGCTTGTAAGTGATTCCTAGAGCTACAATGATAAAAAAATTATTTCTTTGTTTACATTTTAAGTATAAAAGTATTTAAAATAAATGAAAGAGAGTCTAGCTGTTTCTTTGTTCTCTGGCCTTTTTCAACCATTTCTCATAGATAACCTTCATTCATTTCTGACTTATCACAAACTCAGGCACCCCATAGCCACCACATTTGGCCTGGAGCCTGGTAGGATACCTGTGTCTTCCTTTTCTGTCTTCCATTCTGGACTATTCAGTGTACTATTTGATGTGCTGTGCTGCCTCTAGTCTGTCTGTGCTGTTTCTCCAGGCCATGTCCATCCTCTTGGAAATTGGCCTTCTAGTACAAATCCAGGGTCCTCTTAATTCTTTCTTGCTGTCCACTTCACACATTCCTGCCAACCCCTTTTCATTCCTCGTGATTCTCAAGAACCCGCAGAAACATGGTATTTCAGGAATTCCCTAGCTCCCCACTTAGCTAGGACCCAGGCAGGCTGCCTATAGCATTCTTCTTCTCCATTCTGACTCTTGGAAATACTGTTAGACTTACTACTATGGCCTGTCTACCTCAGCCTTTCCTCCTAGTCTCCCTTCAATCATTTCAGGTTCCTTGCTGCCACCCTTGGCAGAACCAGGGTATACTTAATTTGTCATCATGGAAACAAATCCCACGTACTGTTTAAGATAATTCCAAAAATAGTTTAACTTTAGTTCCTGCTAACCCAATGCATCAGTGGCTTCAAGGGCTAAACTCATAAATTCTAGGACTAGTAGAAGTCTGAACCCCAAAACCCAGAGTCATAAACCTGAAAACCAAGCATTGTTCTTCTTTCTGGTCCATAGCCTAAAGCTTAGGGTAACAATAATCATAGAATCAGCTACCTACACAACAAAGACAAGACCAAATATCTACACCAACAAACAATTAAAGGCTATCACACAAGTACCTAGATCCAATATACAAATACAATTATGAGCAAAGACAATATGCCTAATCCAGAAGCCAGCAACTTCTGAGAAAATTAAATAGGAAAAACAGTACAAAATATAAGCTTAAAATTTAACGAAGAAATTTAATCCCCCCCACACCAATGAAATAAAACTTGAAATGAAAATCTCAAAAAGTCAAACAAAATCTCAGAGGTAAGCTTCACCAAGAGATTAAAAGACATGGAAAAGATAATTTCACATCTTGAAGATAGAGTTGAAAAGATCAATAGTTCAGTCAAAAGAAATGGTAACTCTAAAAATATCTAGGCATAAAACATCCAGGAAATCTAGGATGTGATGAAAAGAATAAACCTATGAATAATAGGTATAGAAGAATGAATCCAGTAAAAAGGCACAGAAAACATTTTTAATAAGATTATCATAAAAAATTCCTGGAAGGAATTTAAAGAAGGAGATGTCTTACAAGAAGTATACATAACACAAAAGCAGAAAGGACCAGAAAGAACACTGTCCATGAGACATAATAATCAAAACATTAAAGGTACAGGGTAAAAGAAGGATATTAAAGGCAAAAAGAAAATTTTCCATCTTTTATAAAGGCAGGAGTCTCTGGTCTGGGTCCAGGCCTCTGGTTTCTGCTACAGTATTGATTCTGGGCCCTCATTGAGACCCCTCTTGGATATCCTGTTGTTGCTGTTGTCATGGAGATCCTGAAGCTTTAGATCTGCAAGTCTGAACCCTTCATTTGCTCCAAGAGTTCAGAGAAAAGTAGATGTTGGGATGAGTAAACTTATAGCCCTGGTTCTGGACATTCCCAAGGCAGCAACCTCAGCAGAAAGCAACCTCCGTGGGCCCAAATGACCCCTGGTATTGCAGAGAGTTTAAACCCTGGGAACACAGAGCAACTTCCAGGAACACAAAGTGACCAACAGGATGACTGGAACTGTGGCCCCGACTATACCATATAGAGCAACCGTCTGAGCCTTGAATCCACTGGCACCTGGAAGATTGATGACCAGAGTCACAGACAGCCCCAACTACACCAATCAGAGAAAAGATGGGTAGACGAGGTAAGAACACATGCAACACCGCAAAGACCTAGACAACACCAGTAAAAAAAAAACTAGTAGCCCTACAAGACAAAACTTGAACAATCACATACAGATGAAGCAGATCAAAATGCCCTAAAAAAATAACTTTAGGAGAATGTTTGTTTGAGGCCCTTAAAGAGGAAATGAAAAATTCCCTGAAAGAAATGGAGGAAAGGAAGAACAAAAATTGGAAGACATCAACAAATCCCTTACAGAAAACCAAGAAAAAGCAATGAAACATATGAAAGAAACTATTCAAGACTTGAAACCTGAAATAGAGACAAGAAAGAAAACACAATCCGAGAGAATTACAAGACCATTTTCTTTCAAACTACCTCAGATGTAAAGTTAGTAAATATATTTTCCTATTCCGTAGGTTGTTGCATTGTGTGACTGATGGTGTCCTTTCCTGTACATAAGTTTTTCAGCTTTAAATGGTAGCATTTATTAATTATTGGGCTTAATGTCCGTGTTCTCTGTGTCCTGCTCAGAAAGTCCTTCCCTGTGTCAATTAGTTCATCACAATTCCCCACTTTTTTGTTTTATCAGATTCAGGGTATTTTGTCTTATGTTTAAACTGTTGATTCATTTAAAGTTGAGTATTGTGCAGGTTGATAAATATTGATTAATTTACATTCTCCCGAACACAGTCATCAGTTTGACTAGCACCATTTATTACAGATGCTATCTTTATCTGACTACTTTTGGTTTCTTTATCAAAAATCAGTGCGTGGATTTATGTCTGTGTCTTCAGTTCAATTTCATAAATCAACATGTCTGATTTTAAGCCAGTACCATGTTCTTTTGGTTACTATAGCTCTGTAGTACAGAGTAAGATACTTTTTCATTAATACTAAATTCCTACTCTTTCCCACCTCCCTCATCATTCCCCAAGGCAAGACTGGTTATGTCCAGGCCACTCCAGGCAAAAGAATGGCCAGGCCCTGTCCTACAAAAGAAAAACAGGCCTAAGATCAGGCCACACAATCCCTCCATTCCCAGGTCACATAGGAAAGCTGTGCCTTTCCCCCAAGGAGCCTTATATAAAGCCATCTTCCGGCTCGGTTCTTTGCAGCTCCTTGCCCAAGCAGAGGCTGCCACCCTGCCAGATTCTTCCTTCTCAATAAACCACTTGGGTGAGGTTTGCTGTGCAGTGTGACAGGGTATTCCTTGCTCCGGAGTCCTAGAATACCTTTGCTTTCAGAGCTGTGAAGTTTGTAAGTAACTTACTGGAAAGCATTTGCTTTAGAGCTGAAATTCATATGCACTCATGGAATACATTCCATTCTGTGCTATTTCACATATGCTTATTTTTTTTTGGGGTTCAAGTAAGAACATTTGTGACACATAAAATGTAGTAAGTTCACTGTGTGAGAGCTACCAAAGACACAAACGTACACACACACAGATGCAAACTAGAAAACTAAAGCATACAAAGTCTATGTGTGCAGAGACAGGTGTGTGTGTCGTGTGTGTGTGTTTGTGTTGCTAGGAATCAAACTGTGAACTTGTCATATGCTGGATAATTATTCTACTGCTGAATTATACCCCATTTTCTGTATTTTATTTCTTCATTCTTCTGGAGGATTCTCTTCACACTTCTCCTCCTCTTTGCTAATGTAAAATTTTCAATTTTTCATGAGTACAGATACTTTCTTTTTTAAGGCAACATACTTAGAAATAAAGTTTCTTGGTTTTATTAACAATGAAATACAGCAAGCTTACACATTCACCATGAGCAACGTAATACCTCACAAATTCTGAATATTCTGGTTTTCTCTTCTCCTATTTCACATGTGTTTGCTTATACTTATTTAATTTGTATTTTGTTTAAAAGAAGTACATATTCAGTTCTGGTCATTCCTTTCACCTTGATTACTTTTATTTATTTTAACATCATTTACTTCATTAAATTTGCATTTTTTCTCTTTTTGGGTTATGTGCATGCAAATAATGTGTGGCTACTTGAATGAACCCTGAGCAATGTGTTTGTGTCTGGTTTTTTTTTTTTTTAAAAAAAAATGCTTCTTTAACAATATTAGTTGTGAGGCTGGGCGGTGGTGGCACACGCCTTTAATCTTAGCACTTGGGAGGAAGAGGCAGGCGGATCTCTGTGAGTTCAAGACCAGCCTGGTCTACAAGAACTAGTTCCAGGACAGGCTCCAAAACCACAGAGAAACCCTGTCTCAAAAAACAAAAAAAACAAAAAAACAATATTAGTTGTCCACAAGTCTCTAGGACAGGGAATCCTCAAAGCCCATCCGGGAAGCTCACATGTTACATTATTTCCATGAAATTTATATATTCCTTCCCGTCTTTCACTTACTAACATTATAGACAGTGGCACCAAACATAATCACTGTCAATGAATCGTCTCTAACATGCACATTTAGGAGCAAAACAAGAACACACTGTTCATTTTTAAATTCCCCTAATGAAGCTATAATGATAACTGACTTAATTAACTGTCAGTCCCTGTTAAGGCTCTCACATTCTGTGTGAGGCAATGGGAATTGTAAAAAACATGCTCTGCTTAGTGCCGAAATTTGATATCACCAGCTAATACACTGTGTGGTTCAATGATTTTTTTATATGAACTCCCCTCCCTCATGATTGCAGCAACAGGTTTATGTCAGAAAACAATTATCAGATAAACCATAGCCGTCATTCCAAGCAATTTGCCAGAGATTCTCCACACCAGGGAAAATGGCTGACTGTATTTACTGATAGAAAATCAGAAATCTCAAGTTCAAATTAGTGTTAAAAACTTCATAAGCAAATGTGATTTTGACAGCTTGTAACCAACAGAAATTTTCTTTTGATAAAATTGGTTTCGATATTAATTATATGACTCTTTTGAAATTAATTAATATCAACTGTCATCACTTAGAGAATCAACATAGCTTAGTGAGCCAGGATGTTAAAAACTATCAATGCACAATTTTACAAAATGGCACATGAGGAAATGAACTCTCTAAAGCATACAACAATCCGCAGACTTTAGCAAACCAGATAAGAAAAATTCATTGGGAGAATTTGTATTTCACACAGCAAGTAAAACTTAAGAAGTTACTTTCACTGAAATTTAAACAGATATCCCAAGCACTGATTTGATATCAAAAAATATTTAGAATTACGGAATAGCTTATTAAACTATAGCTTTCTTGTACAGCTCTAAAAAGCTTTATTTTTTTCATATATCTCAGACAATATAGTACATTCCTATAGATTCAAAGTGGAAGTAAGAGAGAAGCCTTTCCAAGACATATCTGAAAGAAATTTAGAAAACTATAAACCATTAGGTGGTGGTGATAAACACCTTTAATCTCAGCGCTCAGAAGGCAAAAGCAGACTGGTTTCTGTGATTTCAAGGCCAGCCTGGTCTACAGAATGAGTTCCAGGACAGGATTCAGAGATACACAGAAAAACCCTGTCTTGAAACAAACAAACAACAACAAAAAAAGAAATACAAGAACCAATGTCTCAGTAAATATTTGTTTATACTTGAATAATGTATTTTTTTACAAAAGTTCAGTACTTCTAGTAGCCTGTGACTATTTTATTATTTATTATTTTAGTAGAAATTTCATTTGAAATATAATTCATTTATTATTGCTATTATCTCCTTATATGTGTGTGATGTGTATGGGTCTCCATATGTTATGGTCATGTGTGGAGATGAGAGACTAATTTTGTGTTGTGAGTATTGTACTTCCATCAACACACGAGTTCCAGAGGTTACTCAGGTTATCAGGTTTCCTCAGCAAGAGCTTTTACTCCCCAGTCACTTTTCAGTCTGAACTTATCAACATTTCTGAAATGATTTATTGTAAATATCTAACAAAGTAACTGCACATTCATATTTAAAACCACACATGCATATGTATATTAATATTTGTGCTTTTAATGATTTTTAATATGGCAATTCTGAGACTAAAAGTTTGAGAAATAATTTCCCACAAAAACCGTTCTAGTTCTTAGTTTTTGTATTTGTTTATTTAGTAACAGATCCTTACTCTGTAGGCCAGTAGCTTTCATGACAATCCTTCATGACAACCTTTCTGTCTCAAGTGCTAAGGTCAAAGATATGAACCATACTGCTATGCTAGTCAAGTTTTGATATTTCAGATATCCTTACCATTACTATTCTCTTGCTATGAACTTTATCTGTGATGTATTGGTGTCATAGAAATCTTAAGTTCTTTGAGTTCTTTAAAGTATATAATTTACTGTGTGTTGATGGAGTCGCGGTGTGTTTTCTATATCAATAAGCTAAGAATTCTCCTTCAGTATCTGCCTCTCTCTTCTTCTCTCTATCCTTTTCCACTCAATTCTTTTTCCTTTTTCCTCTACATTCCTATCCCTACATCTGTCTGTCTCTTATGCTTGTTCTTTTGATTTACAACTTGCCAGTATTCCATGTTTTGAACATCTATCTCTTGAAAATCCTTACTTATCTCCTGATAGACAGTTTAAATCATTGGAAATTGGGCTTATTACACATGGTACTGAAAGGACTAGCTTGGAATTTTTATCAAATCACTTTGTGTGATTATACTCAAAGGACACATTCTAAAACTACGGTGGCAGAATTGAATAACATGTGCACTGTCAATTTGTTTCATGTAACCACACAACTCTGTTATTTAAATTCACCAGAAATATGTAAAGATCATTGTTAATAGCATAGAATCAAAGTTTCTGCTCTTGCCCCTCATGGGTGAATTGGAGTAACCTGTCTATTTCATTTAATTTCAAGTAAGCAAATAATACTTTGCTCTTTTTGAAATGGGTTGTGTTTTAGTTATCAATTTATAAGATCATCTAATTCATTGAATTCAATGAGGACATTTAGTAAAATATAAATAGATTCATCATTCCTTTTAATTGTTACCATGAATTTTATATCATCTTCCAATATAGATAATTGGTCTGTCCTTATATTTTTTTTTAATTTTGTTTTGTTTTTGAGACAGGGTTTCTCCGTGTAATAGCCCCTACTATCCTGGAACTCACTCTGTAGACCAGGCTGACTTCAAAATCACAGAGATCTCTGCCTCCCATGCACTAGGATTAAAGGCATGTGTTATCACCACCCAACTGCTCTGTCCTATTCTTGAAAGGTTTTTAACCATGTCTTTTGGAACAGTATTTTATTTACCTGCTACTTTACATTGCTCCTTTCCTCCTTTGGATCTTATATTTAAGTCATTTTATGTTCATTCATAATAAGTACAGTTGGTTTTTAATTTAAGTATTTCTTCTATGATATTATAAAGCCTCCTCCCTCATACTTTTAGTAATCTTTGAGTTAACTCAAGAGGACTTCCCACAGCAGAAGTTAGTCTTTTCCTCCTCAACCCTACACTCTACTGCCCTGAAAGACAAACTCTGCATCTTTTCTTTGCCGTAGAGTCCCTAAGTAAAGATATGGAGTGCCTAGGGTCAAACACACAGCCTGGCTAGTAATCAAAGCCTCCCATTTCAGTGCAGTCCCATAATTTATGACTGATTCTCACGATTGTCAGCTGGAACTGAGTAAAGGGCATACAAACAAACTGAGAAGGAAACGGGACATATCTAGAAGTTTCCTGCCCAGTATTGTTCAGCCCTTGAAGTTTCACTTCATATGCTTCAGGTATAAAAAGTACTAAAATCTTAAAATATCCATTTGCTCTAAGGATGTCTCATAGTACTGTTAGGATTTTATTTTTGCTAGTTGTGTATGCATGTGTGTGTGTGTGTTTCAGAGTGTGATTAATTTCAGTCATTTTCCTGCAATTTCTTGGAATAGAATGTTAGATATAAGTCACAAAGAAAGAGAATACCATCCCAACTCCATTCCAGCTAATGTTTCTGAACATGGCAAACTCTATTCCTGGGATCAGGAATGTGTGCTCCAGAACAGAAAACACTAACTGAGACAAGAAGGGCATTTGCTTTTTATTCTGACTCAGGTGGCAGCTGTATCTTTGCCCCATGGTCTGGATCTGATCTCGCAATCCTCTAACATCGCCATTTTATTCAGGTAGATAGTCTGAAAAGACTTTTGCACAGGAAATGAATGAAGAAGGAGAAGGGGATCATGTCTTCAAGGAGAAAAGGGTCACTTTCTCGAAGCAGGCTAATTCCCATAATTGTCTTATAGGATGGAGGGGATAAAGTATTTTAATTTCTTGTCCTAAGCACAAGTTTTACAATTTTTGATTGAAAGGATTGTATCTGATATTTCTTGCAAGATCATGTCCAATAGCAGATGCAGGGTAGAAGCCCACCAGCAGATTCTAATTGCTGACTTTTCAAAAATTTAAAGCTCATGGTTGTATTTACACAAACATGCATACACACACACACACACACACACACATATATATGCATGCAATATACACATACAAACATAGATATTTACACACTGCCTAAACACACATATTCACATACACATATATGCACATATACACACTCATACACAAATACACACATGCATATATATATATATATATATATACAAACATCTACACACATACATACACACATGTACACCATACACTTAAGGTGGTAGCCCTAAGTACCTTAATAATGCATACCTCTAGAAGCTGTTTACCAAATTAGTTTTAGATGGCTATTATGATTATGAATTCATGAAGATATTCTCCTTGATATCCCTTAATATTAAGTGTTAAGGACTAAATTCTGGTGGAATTATTTTAATTTAAACTACCTTAACCCCCAAATGAAAACCTGAAAAGCAAACCAGACGTAATTATTTTAATATTTCTTTTCCTCGGGGCCAAATATTTTTATGTGTAAACCATATAATGTATCAAAATTCTATTAACATCCTTTAAGCAGTGCGTAAAATTACACTTCAAAGCTTAGACAAATTGAACAACGTTACAAAGGTAGGAAGTCAAACTAGCTGTGCATACTTCAGTCCTTTCTGTAGCTGCCTGACCTCAGCCTGGAATCTATACAATGCATAACTGAATGGATGTTCCTACTCACATTCATTGAGGGACACAATGTGCTTGAAATACCTCAGGAAGGACTTAAGTCTTTTATGCCCACACAGTGTCCCCGCTATTCTGTGTAGAAATATGGTCTTTGTAACAAGTCATACAAAATAAAAATATATTTTTGAATATAAGTACTTAGAAAATAATTTAGAAATTTCCAATAAACAGTTAATGTAGTTCCCAGTATAGTCCACAAAGCAAGGTGAATCTAAGATCAGTTTTGCCTGGGAAGAATCAAACATAAAAGGTTGTAATAGGATGGACTAGGTCTACTTGCAATAGGTGTTTATGGTGACAATGCCTCTAAAGCTATGGCTTAGTCTCCCTCTAAGGCCAACCTATCTATCTATCTATCTATCTATCTATCTATCTATCTATCTATCTATCTATCTATCTATCTATTACTTGGCAGTAACTTTGATTCCTGGTTTAAGTGTGTGTACCATCATGGAAGTGAAATTCTCACTTACTTGTGTTGAATTACTATTTTTCCAAGAATAATAATTCTAACTATGTGATTATCAGTATTCTTAAGCCTAATGAAGTCCTAGAACCTGTACTACAAGCACAACTTTGGAAAGTTTTGTTTTCAGGCAGGTGGTGGTGGCGCACGCCTTTAATCCCAGCACTCAGGAGGCAGAGGCAGGCGGATCTCTGTTAGTCCGAGGCCAGCCTGGTCTACAACAGCTAGTTCCAGGACAGGCTCCAAAGCCATAGAGAAACCCTGTCTCGAAAAACCAAAAAAAGTTTTGTTTTCGTTAGTATTTAATGAAAACATTGCTGATATTTAATTGCAAATGTTTACTTAATAGGAACAAGTCAAATGAGGCGATGTTTGACTAATTGGGTTTCTGCATTCTTAGAATATATACCTAGACCTGATCTTGTTAAATACTCAAGAAAATATGAACCTTTTAAAGCAATTCTTAATAGTTTGTTGAAAAAAATGAATTCAGATTTTTATTATATAATTCTGATACAGTTTTTCCATTTAGGCTTTAGAAAATTACTATATAGCTCATCAGCCAAATTTCTAGCTGAGATAATTTGGCTGTCTACAAGAGGCGTAAACAAGATAATTGAAATGAGATAAAACATAATTGAAAAAGGAAATCTCAGCAGTATGAAATGTAGTTTAAAATAAAGGCTGGCTTCCAAAATGGGAAGAAACATAATTCAAAGAGCCAACTGTTTATGTTCCATGTATGGGGAAGGTTCAGACTCTTAAGACACCCCAGAGAAATATGAGAAGAGGATGAAGGTTCATAGACAAACTGGTTGCATAGCAACATGCAAATTTAATAACATAATGAAAAATGTCTATCAGGGCTTACTTAGTATAGGGAACACAGTAAGAGCATCATATCCAACCATCAGAGGACTGAAACAAATGTAGATAAATACTAAGTGTAGCAAGCTAAACTTACATTGAGGAGTGTGTTCATTTTCTGAGCCTGGGAACAGGAATGGAGCTGAGAATGCAATCACATCTCTAATGACTGTGATGTCTGACCACAAAATGAGAAAAACAAAGTTGAATGTATGGGCCAATCCACACAGCATTGTTGAAGAAACATGGTACCACTGATAGTTCTATAACAGAAAAACTGTTTTGGAGGACAATTTGGGTTAGTGATGTAGGCTTCAGAATCTAGATTATCTCAAGACTAACAATGTTAAACTTTACTGAAAGATAAGGCAGTTCTACTCAGTAAAGTGAGGTAGGAACTAAGCTCTCTTATAGTATTTATGTATGCATGTATATATGTATATCAAAATCTCTGGCTTTTATATATAATAGTAAGGCTGAGCCTTGCAGAAGTTGGCCCAAATCTCATGATGTTCAGAGAGTAGGGAGACATTGGGACATTAAGGAACATGTGATAGAATGCCACTGACTTCTTCTTTCACAATGTCTTTCACTTAAATGCTACTCTCAAAGGCTCTTCATACCATGAAAAAGCCTGTTTATAAACATCTGAGACTTTGATGACTTCTTTTCTGGAAAAATGTTGCTAAATTAGTAACTAATATAAATGTAAAAAACATTTAAATCACTCAATTTGTACTGGTAGAGAGGTTAGTGCTTTACAGAAATTTATCAAAAACAGTAATTTCCTGTTAAGTATACATGTACGAATATAATGAAGGCATTGAGTGCAAATGAAGTAGTTTGGTGTTTATTCTATATGAATAAAACATGTTCCCATCATACAAATTAATTAATTGATGTACAATAAAAGTCAAAACATGCTTTCTCTTTGAATAACAGAATAATATTTTTATAATGTAGCTGTCTATGATTTCTGCTGCAAACTGATTTACAATGGAAAGATATATCATTTGGAAAGTTGCAATGTGATAAAAGGAAGAGAAAAGCAACTATTGGTTGAACATCTAAAGTTCCCCATCCATTGACATTTTACACAACACAGCAGAGATCAAAGGGGAAAGAGTCAGAAATAAAAGATGCTTATGGCCGGGCGGTGGTGGCGCACACCTTTAATCCCAGCACTCGGGAGGCAGAGGCAGGCGGATCTCTGTGAGTTCGAGACCAGCCTGGTCTGGTCTACAGAGCTAGTTCCAGGACAGGCTCCAAAGCCACAGAGAAACCCTGTCTCGAAAAACCAAAATAAAAAAAATAAATAAATAAAAATAAATAAATAAATAAATAAAGTTTGCCGGGCGATGGTGGCGCACGCCTTTAATCCCAGCACTCGGGAGGCAGAGGCAGGCGGATCTCTGTGAGTTCGAGACCAGCCTGGTCTACAGAGCTAGTTCCAGGACAGGCTCCAAAGCCACAGAGAAACCCTGTCTCGAAAAACCAAAAAAAAAAAAAAAAAAAAAAAGATGCTTATGATTGGTTCTGGCATCACTTCTGCTTTTTAGCTTTTCTCCATCTAACATGTATCATACTCTGGACTCTCTATGCTTCATTGTTAAGGGAAACTCTGGAGTCCTCAATCAGAGAGACGCACTAATAATCAAATCAGCACTAGAGGTTTACAGTGATAACACAGAATTATGTTAATGAGAAGAGTGTTCCCATCATTGAATTTATGAAGGCATACCTATACATATATACCTATACAGCAAAATGAACCAAAGAGTTTCAAGTCTTCTATTTTGAGGGGGCCATTGAACATGTAATAGATTGTTTTATATCCCATCATTAGATGATATTTTGAATTTAAATATATCACTACTTGATATATTTGCATGAAAAATACCAACTATTGATAAGCACTTCATATTAGTTGAATAGAAAAATAAGTAAAATATTCCATTCCCAACATCAGTATTGATTGCCAATATTGCAACCCTGACAGCAGTGGAAAAGATTTTCATTGACTACTTTGTCTCCTTAGATAAATTTGCAAAGAAAAATGAGAGTTACTGGCGTTATTACCCAAGGAGCAAAAAGGATTGGAAGCCCAGAATACATAAAATCCTACAAAATTGCCTACAGCAATGATGGGAAGACCTGGGCAATGTACAAAGTGAAAGGCTCCAATGAAGACATGGTAAGACTAACCCATCATACGGAATTTAACTCAGTTCTATGACGGTCACATGTTATCATGTGACACCTGAGCCTTCTGTTAGAGGCTTATGTTAAAATACATTTCTGCAGCTTTTTGGATTTAATTGGTTGGAGGGAGCAGGACTTCCCTAAGTTAGAAATTTCTAACAGCTGTCGTTTAAGATTTTCTCAGATTTTAATTGGTGGTCCGTCAAATACTTGTCAAAAAGTTACCAGAGTGACGTGCATAACAGACAAGCTGCTTAAAGGACAATCAGCTTTCCAATTTAGTCTCCTTGCTTTACAGACAGCCTTCTCCTCAATCAAATAATTGACTTGACTATTTTAAAAACAAGAACTTTGAATTATGGAAAGGATGTATATCTGTACATATTTTGCACTGGAAATGTATTTGTTACTGAGCAGAAGAAAATGTTGTGAAGAAATGAGTATGACATCTAATATCTTCTTTTCCTTTGCTGTTCAGGATTTTAAATTAATTTATTTTTTAATAACATTTGAAAGTCTGACTAAGAAGAACAGAAGGAAAGATGCTTACCAGAAAAGTCTATTTATTTGCAAATGGACAGGCTTAGATTAACTTGAAGGACTTAGGTTGCTAATTTTTATGAGGAGATGATAGATAGACAACAGAAAAGGTATATAAATAATATAGATGATAGATTGTCTATGATGTGAGATATATATATATATATATATATATATATATATATATATATAGAGAGAGAGAGAGAGAGAGAGAGAGAGAGAGAGAGAGAGAGAGATGGGGAGAATGACTTTATCTGTCCCTGCAGTCCTGGCCATTAAAGTGAAGGAGGGGGCTGAAGACATAGCTCAGTAGATAAGACCACTTATGACTCTTGTGGAAGACCCTGGGTTAGGTTTTCAGCACTTACACTGTGGCTTACACCAGTCTAGTTTACTATAATTTCATCTGATCTGAGATCTTTGTCTAACCTTGCACATTATGCACACACATGCATGCATGCAAAACACTCATACACATTAAACTAAATAAATAAATCCTTTTAAAAATTAAAAAATTTATGAGGGAAGTATGATTATGTCACAGTCCACAGTGGTTAACAGTTTTAATTCAGATTTTATATGTGGCTTTTTGTTGACTGTGAAAGGCAAGGTGTTTCTTAAATTCTCAATAATACTTTATTATAATCTTCTAAGAATTGCATCAAGTGTGAACATTTTCACATATATGAAAATAATTAAAGAATACATTGCAAATGTATTTGTATGTACATACACATATACACATATATGTATACACAAAAGGGTAACAGTTTCACTCTATAGCCTATGCTGACTTTGAACTCATGGTGACCTATGAGGATAATGGTGATCCTCCTATCTCAGCCACCTTAATAAAGTTTTTACAGGTGTGAGCCACCAGGCCCAGCTTTTAAAATCTTATATGTCTTTCCACAGGTGTTTCGTGGAAATGTTGACAACAACACACCTTATGCTAACTCTTTCACGCCCCCAATCAAAGCTCAGTATGTCAGACTCTATCCCCAAATTTGTCGAAGGCACTGTACTCTAAGAATGGAGCTTCTTGGCTGTGAACTTTCAGGTAAGTCTCCTGTTTCCTATTATGAAAGTGGCTTTGACGAGGACAGAAAACAGCTCTGTATGTATTACCTACTATTCTCTAGGTTTTCAGCACACACACAATTTTATGTCTTCTACAAAACATGTAGGGCATGGTTCAATGAGAAAATGCATGCCGTTTATATGTCAAATAAAGTTGTCAAGCACCCGGCAGAAATCATATAGAGTCAAGTACATCTCCGTGTAATCAAATAGAATGCAGGGAATTCTCATGAGAAGCTGTTGCCAAAAGATGTGCCCCATTGATTTTGGTTGCAAATATGATTTGTGTTTGGTAATGAAAGTTCAATTTAAAAATACAGTCTGCTTGACCTCATAAATTGTGTAAATTTAGGCTGAAAGGCCAAAAAAAATCACATTTTGTCTTTAAATTTGGTGCTTTCTTTTTAGATTTTATGGAACATGTAAATTTGTCATCCCTCCCTAGGGAGGAATACTTCAACACCAAGAGTACCACTATAAATTCATTCTTGGAGCATTCTCAGCTAGCAACCTGCTTATTACATAAGTCATGGTTATCTAGCTCAAGGGTACTCCATCAAAGAACACAGAGTTAAATAATTCTCCTGCAGGAGCATCACAACAGGATACAAACACAGAAACTTTATGTCTGCATCCCATTTTATTTTTGTAGCTATATTCTGAACTAAATAGAAAATCCTTTCTGCTTATTCCACTCAACTGTGATTTAGAGGGCAGTTATTGCATTTCATGCAGATAAACTTGCCTATCTTTGCCACCATCTCAAAATATTTCTTTTGTTCAAACAACTGTGAATAAATTGGAAAGTTTACTTGTGTCGTGTTTTAGCATAATCCCCAAAACAGGAAAAGCCTTTTTCCAAATTTGAAAGAAAACTGCCGTTATAAAAAATTAAGTTAGTTCTTTGAAATTTTCACAAATATATTTAATTCATGCTTATTTCTCTCTCTCCCACTGTCCCATAATGCCTCTGTACCGTGAACCCACATTTTTTCCTACCTACCCTTTATTAGCATCTTTTCCTCAAGGAGAAAACTGAGGAGCTATTGTAAGCAAATAAAAAAAATATTAAAAAGAGCATTCTTAACAAGCCCATTGCATTGAAAGAAATTAGTCAATTTGCCATATGAGTGAATCTACTTTAAGGATCACATGAGCATTAGCTACATCAGTGTTGTTTATGGAAAAATATTTTCATTGATATTAATTATCTTAACAGAGAGATTTCTTTTAAAATTATTTGTATCAGATTATTGACTGTTAGTAAATGTGAGCAGAATTATTGCTGCAGAGTGTTTGTATTGCACATCATTTTATCACCAGAGGCCAGTGTCATCTCTAAGCCATTCATCATAAAGCAATCACAAGAAAACCACAGTATGATGAGGTTTGCAGTAAGCCCTCTGGTTTTTTTGTTGCTTAATATCACCTTCGCCAATGCTTCAATCCTTTGATTCATGAGGATCAGCCTCTCATACATGACACAGTTACACCCTTAAGGTGTAAAAATATTTTGCTTTCAAGCTTGACAAGAGGTTATTCCTGACTCTTTACAGACTTCGTTTTTTGAATAGGAAATAGTGCTCTGAAGCCCAACCCCACAAATTGATTTTAAAATTTGGTGCAGATAACAGTATCTATTGCTGATTGGTTTTAAAGTCTGGAGTGTTTCACCATAGAAATAATCAATGCTTATGTTAATACTTTATTTTTTAGGTTCTATTATACTGGTAGAAGAGGTAAATAATTTTTATTCACAAAATCAAATGAATGGAACAGGAGATTTGTGAGATATAAAGACCATTGCTAAATAACTTAGCTTTGATTCTTAGAAATAAATATTGTCAAATATTTATATCATAATAGTCTATTCAGTTGTGTGTAATACTGACAAGCACAAGTCCCCCTTATTGCTTTCAACAGTCATAGATGTTTAGCATCACCTGGAAGCAGCTCATCTTTCCTTGGACACTAGAAAAGAACATCTTTTAAATTGTATGAAAGATGACTTAGGACATTTGGGAGGAAATAAATTCATGACCATGAAAAGAAAACTAAAACTCATTCACCCATTCTTCTAATTAATAATTATTTAGCATTTCTCCTTGCTATATAATGGACATTAGAATGAACATGAAATGAATTTGGTGATTAAAAAGAAACTATCAGAGGCATTTCTATTCATTTTTTCAGATATTTTATTTTAAAAAGCAATAAAAAGTGACTCTGTTTTTCTATTTCATGTCTTCTGCAAATTAAACACATTTTTTAAAAAGATCGGTCTCCAGCAGTAGGTGAAGGCAGGCTCCAATTTAAGAATTCAGAATCAAGAAGAGAGTGCACATGACTTCGGAATTGCCCGAAGACAAATACCACACCACTATGGCTATTAGAACTTCCTAGAATTTGAGATCTCTGTCAGGACATTGCATTTTCCCCCTCAGAATTCGCACTTTGGCTTTATAGTCTCTTTAACATTGGGTTTGGATGTAGGTATTGTCAATAAGATTCTGGCTAAGAAAACAGTCTTCCATGTCAATGTTTCTATACAGTTGAAGATGGAAGTACAGACTACACAGAGAAGTTGCAGGAGGGAAGATATGATTCAGATTGACTAGTGCATACAGTGATTATAGTCAATTACTGTCAGTGGAGTGCACTATGCTTTTTGTCTTCGAGCCTACACATAAAATAGTCTACATGAGCAACTGTACAGTTGTAGGAAACTATTAGGTAAGAGCTGATAGGTGGATACTTGGAAACTTAACACTGCTTTCTGTTGGAATGAGTTTTATGGAAATTTTAAAGGAGCTCATTTTTAATGAATAGTGATTGTATCAGCATTATTTTTAAATATTTGGTATTTAATCAACTACTTTTTCCTAAGATACCTGCCTAAGGTAGCCTCTATTGGTGCTTTCATTTTGGAGATTTGAACACTGAACTTATAAGTTATAGGTTTAAGACCATACATTCAATGAAGGGAAGGGGGAGGTTAGTAAGGTCAGTAGAGTATGGGAGGAAGGAAAAAGAAGTTCTCTCTCTCCCTCTCTCTCTCCCTCTCTCTCTCCCTCTCTCTCTCCCTCTCCCTCTCTCTCCTTCTCTCCCTCTCCCTCTCTCCCTCTCTCCCTCTCTCCCTCCCTCTCTCCCTCTCTCTCTCCCTCCCTCTCTCCCTCTCTCCCTCTCTCCCTCTCTCCCTCTCTCCCTCTCTCCCTCTCTCCCTCTCTCCCTCTCTCTCTCTCTCTCTCTCTCTCTCTCTCTCTCTCTATCTCTCTATCTCTCTCGCTCTTGCTCTTTAACAATCTACTTCACCTTGCCAGATCCTTGGCCAAACTGTAACAACTTTTATAAGGAAATCTTAGTCACTGGACAATACAATAGCATACTCTTGTCTCCTCTACAAATTTGATTAGTTGTTTTAGCACACCCACACATTGATACTACATTTTTAATACCATTTTAAACCAAAATTGCATTACACATCAAAAGTGGAAAATCATGTTAAAAATTTGATAATCTTCCAAAATATAAGTGTTAAATGATATTTAGCATAAATATAAGAGTTTATGGAAATAATAGTAATGGTTTTGGAGTTTTTAATATTCTTCTATTTTAATATTCTAAATTCCACAACTGTACAATTCCTGGCACATGGTATATAATAAGTAAATATTATCTTCATCCCTTCTAGAAGAAGACATATTTATGCCAAATTAGTCAATGTTACAATTTGCATTAAGTGTTTCAGCACTTTCGTGTCCTTCCAACACTTAAAGGCTGAGTAAGGATTGATAGAGCACAAAGCCAACCTGGCTACATTACTTCTGAAATGTAAGATTAGTGCATATTTCTTAGACAACAAAATGCTGTCCAGTTAAGAATATGACTGTGAAGTAATTTAGGAAAATGACTCTGTACTGGGAAAATTTCATCGACGATATTATGAAAACAAATAAGAGAAAACCAAATATACTTTATGAGAAAATGCCGGTTCTCCAAGACACAATGAAATTGTTGAGAACTAGGGAACAGTCACGAGGCTCTCGGTAATGAGACAGCAGAGAGCATTTCAGCAATGTTTTCATTTTGCAAAATCATCTATCACAGAAAAGTATTCTGAATTGTTTTCAATTTTTCCAAAATACATTCAGACAAAATAGCTTGAATGGGCTATCTTGTTGTTCTATTTTATTCCAGATTTAGTTCTGATTAGAGCTCCTCTTTTGAATTTAGACGTCCTCTCTTTGGGAGAATGAATAGCATTATTTTCAGTCTTCTCTTGCCACTCTGAAATGAACAAGGAAAAGTTCTAGAATGATCAATTGTTTTCTTCACAGAGTTCTTCTCTTTTACCAGGCTGTTCAGAACCTTTGGGGATGAAATCAGGGCATATACAAGACTACCAGATCACGGCCTCCAGCGTCTTCAGAACACTCAACATGGACATGTTCACTTGGGAACCAAGGAAAGCCCGGCTGGACAAACAAGGCAAAGTAAATGCCTGGACCTCCGGCCACAACGACCAGTCACAGTGGTTACAGGTAATGGCCTGAGATTATTTTACTGCCTACTACTCTTGTACTGTAAAATATTTCCTAGTGGCTAGCTGAATGCCAGAATCATTATTTTATATTGCTTTAAATTGGCTTTCATATTTGACTTTTCCAAAATGGAAAAATAGAAACAACTTATGAAATCATATCTCTGGCCTTTATGTACTCAGCACTGATATACAGATGCAGGCTGTGGACAAGTTGGCTGGGTAAATTGTACCAGATCACACTGTACATACAGATCAAATCTGTAGATCACCTGATCAAATTTGAGACAATCTGCTTGCTAAGTTTTAAATGTTCTGATGTTTTGTATTTTATTTAATATTGACAGTTAACATCAGGATCAAAGAACACTGAATTCATGCCACTGACCTACAGAGAGTCTTGTAATGTGATGACTCAGAGTATCCCTTTTCCTCTGATTGCAAAGCATTAGGATGATTTGAGTACACTCTCCCCCATAGAATTAATTCATTCATTAAAGAAATGTGGGTTCTACAGAGTCTGTTGATACTTGCAATTAATGTAACATTATATTTGATTCATTTTAAAATAGTCCTCTTGAAAAACCTTTATTATGGTATACCTTTGTGCATAAATAGTCTTTCTGCTGTCTTCTGTGACAACAAAAGACACGATGGCTCAACTTCATAATGAGATTAGTTTCTTTCATATGCAAGGGCTCCACTTTGATGTTACATTTTATTAATGAGTTTCAAAACCTGGGAGAAGCCGTGGTATGTCTCTAAACCATGAAAGTACTTAAAACAACAAAAGCTAACTTTCACCAACCACATCTGTCATTGCCAAGGTCACCTGAAACTTCCAATGCTCCTTTTCAGTTTAGTCACTAGGTTTTACGATATTATATTCCCACAATTGGGAATATACCATTTTTTTCCTATAGTCACCTTAAATTTTCCTGTGTGGGTGTGTTTCCTGTATATTACTTTGTCATCCAACCTGCTTTTCTTAGCTAGCTGGTAACACTTCTCAGTACATTAAATCATTTTTGTAACAAGTGATTATGTGTCATACGACCCTGAAGCATCCCACATACTCAAGCCCCAGTCCTCTTCAGGCGCTGAAGAAGGCACTTGTTTCTTAGAATTCATCGTTTCAGTTGACGAACATGACACCAAACATGTTTTCCTTCGCTGGATGCTGCTAAGTGCTCTCTCCCAGCACCGGCCCTTCATCTACTGGTTATCCTCTCAGTGATGTCTCTCTTACCAACTCCATAGGCTCAGATTAATTGATTTACCAAATGTCAGTGATTTCAGCTACTAAAATGGAGACCAAGCTATCTTGAAATCATTACCATTCTTACAATCCCATAAATTCCAGATCTGAATTGCCACCCCTATTTCCTGGGTGCATCCTGAAGCTTCTTAACCACCTTTCCAGTTTCAATTTCTTTACTTCAAAAAAAAAAATCTGTTTTTCTAATCGTAACTTGTGAGCGTGGGTGGGAGGCATATTCATGAATGTATGCTAAAATGCAAATGCAGTTTTATTTCACTCTTGCTGGAAACTGATCAGTTGTTTTTTCTAGGCCCGAGAATGAAATATAAATCCCTAATACAGCCCAAAAATCTTGCCCTGATTTGTCCTCATTCATTCGTTTTAATTTCCTCACACTTACCTCCATCTGTCTCTCATTCTTCTGTTATAAATTTACTCTTAGGAGAGAAAGGGAGAACACAAAACATCAGCCTCTGACACGAGATCCATCAGGGTGACATTGGATGTTCCTGTCCATGCAAAGGCTTGGCCATGAGCTATGCCCTTCCTGTATCTGACCTAGGATCTCTTCCATGTTTACTAGTTTCACATTGTCATAGACGATGATCCGTTCTAAGACCATCACAGAGGCCCAAAGTCATAGATCATACTGAATCATGTATAATTGTTTTCCAATATGTTTTGCAGGATTGTCAATTAGTGAAAGAGCTAACTCTAATCCGTCTTTGTTTTGTGCTTTAGTGCCTCCTTTTCATTATGACTTTATGTTTGCATGCAATTTAGAAGTAAAATAAAACTTACTTGAAAAAAATCATTTCAGCATAATGATAGGTTATACAAACAACACATCTATTAGTGGCTGATGGGCAGGTAGCACACAGAGTGGAGATCCATTGAACAAAGAGATAATTCATGTGTGGATTGAACAAAACAGGACAGCTCAATATCCCATGGCAAGACTCAGAAAGAATTGCTATTTACGAGTTGCGAAATATTTATTTCCTGAATTTCTTCTTAATGCTTTTGAATTGGGTTACTTATCAGTCAGTACCTGCAACTCGAGGAAGTGAAACTATAGAAAATAGGACTTCTGAGTTTTACCATGTTTTCAGTAATCCCTTTGCTGTAGTAATGTAAAGCAAATTCAAAATTATAATCCAGTGCAAGGTTGTTAGCTTCAGAATGTCTGCTATATTGGAATGGCAGTCTGTTTATTTTCTCAGCTTGTACTCCAGAACCTAAGTAAATATAATAATTAATAGTGACATGTAGGTGATACTTCATAATGGCATGTTGCATGGGAAAGATATTTCAAGTGAAATGAAATTCAAACAATGCATTTTTGTCTGTAGAGTATATATTTGATTTTTAGTATAAACAGACAATTATAATAGTTTCAAATAATATTTTGTATAGGTATAAAATTAATTCAGACATATTTTACTATTGAGTAAAAACTGCAACCCTCACAATTATAAGATTTTAAATATATGCATACATGTGTAAATATAATTTTTTATCAAAGATCAAGTTTTTAAAACACAACAAGTTCCTAGTGTGCATAAACCATGGACAATGTTCATTGCCTTTCTTAGTATTAACAATAATAAAGATAAATAAATTTTGACATTTGGCTATAAATTATTTTAAAATTATAAGATCCAAGTTATCCCAAGAATATATCTGATTATAAATAAGCTTATTCATGATATATAATGTCATGCAGAGCAATACAAAATATTGTACACGCAAATAGCAACTTAGGCAGATGGATGTATTCTAGAAATATACACATAAAGAAATGGCTAAAGGCAAATTTCTCTAGAAAGATAAAAATGAAACAAATACACTTATAAAAATAGAGATGTGATTTTCATAGCCAGCTTCCATCCATCACTTTGTTTAACCTGTCTGTCTCCGTAAAGGCTCTCACACACTGGCATCGATTTATTCTCTTGATGACATATTTTCTGTCAATTCTGAGACTAGTTCTTCAAGTGGATATCTAATTTTTGTCGTGTCAAAACATATCCAAACTCTCCATGGAAAAATAAACTGACAACTTCTTTTATTTATATATTTTCCTGACATTGTACAAGGAAAAACTTCCAGAATATGACAATTTTTCCATATCTTCTACTTGGGAGGATGCAACCTATCTACACACCATTAGCATGGTTGCTGTGTAGTGTCTTGTTGAAACTATGATTAACATTTTATACAAAACAGTGTATACAGTTGTTTTGAGCTGTTGGCATAGAGGCCAATTTTTATCCTTAAACAAAGTTTCTGAAATCATTAATTTAGTTGTGTTTTAAAATATAAATAATAAATCATGAGTGATAGCTCTTCATAAGGAAAGCCATTCTCTCATCTGAATTATCTTTCTTCATTACTAATTATTTTCTTAATTTTTTTTAAAAAAAGTTACTTTTACATATCAGCAATATATAGACGAGGTTTATTCAAGCTTAATGTTTTGTTAGAACCTAATCTAATAATATTTGTAAATGAAATGTACTGTAAATTAATCCTGCCAAATACTCTTCCATTTAATTATGATTTATTAGAGAGGATTTTTGTGTATTTCTTTAAGAATTCCTGTTTTAAACATAACTTCCATGTAATGCTTATTAGTATTCTAATCATCTTGTCTGTGTCTTCTGTGATATAGCAGTGTCTGGAATTCTCATAATGATAAGCTATGTTACTGTTTCATGTGTGAAGATCATGATTGATAAGCTTTCTTGAATTATTGTTAATCATAAATCCTTAAGAAGGATGTACCTCAGCATTGCAGAAGTGTCCTTAGGTTCACAGACAACCTTAATAGAGGAATTTCTCAGACTTCTTAAAGAATAGTCTTCTACCATGCTGTGGCACATTCTTCCAAACTTGATAAAATAATCAAACTTTGTACCAAAAGCCCCATCATGATGGCTCTAGAACCCTGCCAAAATGAAAGTATATTTTCAACTTCCCATTGTTGCCATAAATGAAAGCGCACATAGTAATAATACCTGATTTATGGATATTCCTCACACAGTTGGATTATCAAAAATTTTACGCTATTAAAAAAAAACAATTGGCACTGGGTTCTTCAGCTGCACACTTGATTAGTTGTAGTTTTCTATAATGATCTCCATTTTTTACAGAGAAATTCCCTCAATGGGGGTGAGGATCACACTTAACTTTGTGTGTTAGGAAACATATTTAGAATGTAGTTAGAGATTCTGCTGGTTTAGTGACGTGGTGGTCACAGGTTCTCCTCCAATATCCATGACTTCACTAGACGTGGTTAGTTGACTACGTATCCAGAATCAGGCATGATGTCCTTCATATTAAGTGGGTCTTAAATCCAATACAAATGGAGAGCTTTGGTTACTGCCACGGCATGTGTACTATCATGGCACCCTTGCAATTACCATGCCATGCTAGCCACCATTGGTACTCATAGGTATCAAGCTGGGTAGAGCTCTTGGTTGTTTGCCTCCTTCAAAAGTTTCAGTGGCCATTGATACTGTGAAAGTTACTCTGCAGGAAAGAGTTATTCAGGACAGCTGCAACTCAGGGGCCTCTGGATATCGGGTCTGAAGTGCATAAAGTCTTAAGCAATAAGAACTTCCAACACTGGGGTTGTCTCTTGAATTTCTCTGACCAACAACTCAAAGACAGCTTCTTTCTTGGTATTGGCTTTGGATAAGTAGTCTCTGTTTTTTTGGAGGAAGCATTGTCAGCCCAGATAAGAAAAATTGATTTAAATTATATTATGCATATTTATAAACATACTTATGTATATTACCTCATTTTGTAGGTAATTCATTAACAGTAAGAATCCTTAAGACTTTTCCAGATTTCCTTACTATTATTTACTTTCCTCTTATATTTTCTGTACTTGTTTTCCTCCTCTATAACTAGAGCCTCCCCATGTTTCCCATTTCCTCATTTCAGATCATGTATCCTCTGTTATTCCTCTCTGTATTATCACCAACCTCCACTCCAGTAATGGGTCCTTTATGTTCCTGGTTCCTGAAGTTATTCCACAATACCTACTCACATCAGCATATTTGAAGCTAGATGCCTCAGGCAAAAAAGAACATGCAATTCTGCTCTTTCTGTGTCTAAGCCGCCTCATTAAAACAACTCATGCATCAAAAAATGGGGATCATTTAGGTAGAGGGAGAAGAAAGATTGTAAGAACAAGAGGATGAGGAAGTTTGATGTGATATTCTGTCTCCTAGTAATGTCAGAATGTACACCCATACAGCCTTACAAATGTGACTACCTGAACATGAGTTGAACAAGGACAAGATCAATAGATAAGCCAAAGTGGACAGAAAAAGATCATGAGTCTTCAAACCCACTCAAAGAGCTATAGGCAACTAAGTAATTCTGAGAATGAAAACATTGTCTTCCCCAAGTAAGAGAACCCAATTGGTTATCCAAAAACAACTGATCAGCCCTAAAAACATACATGCAAATAACAGAAAGGGAAAGGGGAAATTATGTAATTATACTATCATTTCAAAATCTAAAATAATTCTTAAAATTAGAAGTAATAAAAATGAATTTCAATCACATTTTGTTTTTGTATTTTAGAAATCACTCTATGAGACTGTGTGATTAGTTTTTAGTGAGATAGTCAAAAGGAATGAAGGTTTTTCTGCTAAAACAAGAGAAATTAATTAGAGTCTAATAATCCCTTGTTTCCCTTCCTGTAGTTTGTAAAACATCAAGATATGATCTTTAGGCACCACCAATTATAATAAAACATGAAGAATTGTGTGCTGGTTGGTCATTTGTCAACATGACGCAACACGGTCTTCTAGTAAGGTAAAACCTCAGATAAGAAAATATATGCATCAATTGGACTGTAGGCAAGACTGTGAGGCATTTTCTTGATGAATGATTACTGTAGGAGGGAAAAGGTATGTAGTGCCTCCCCAGGACATGTGGTCACAAGTTGTATATATTAAAAAAGAAAGAAAGAAAAAAAACAGGCTGAGAAGCATCCCTCCATAACTTCTGCTTCAGTTCCTGCCTCCAAGTTCCTGCCCTGGCTTTCCTCATGATAGACTGTGAAATGAAAGTTTATGCCAAATAAATCCTTTCTTCTCCAAGTTGTGTTTAGTCAAAATGTTTTATCACAGTAACAGAAAAAAAATTTTGAGGCTGGCGTAACGTGTTCATCTGCACTTTGAAAGAAGAATGAGGATTGAGAAATAAACAGAAAAGAGACAACAGATAAAGTTGGAGAGCATCCAGTAAATACTGAGATTCACTTCACGTTTATTTCTAATAACCCTTATATACTCCAAGCCAAAAAGAGGGGGAAGGCAAAAGAATTCTTTACCAATACAAAAAGCAAACAAAGCAATTACATTCTTAATACCCAAAACATTAAGTAACCACACCCTAGGTCCAAACATTCTGTTAACAGCCACACATTAGGTCAAACCTGCTGTCATATAGCCTTGAAGGAGCAAAAATAGGTGTGAACTCTCTGACCTTCAGTCAAGGTGGAATAGACCCACTTCTGTGAGCTCCCACAGATTCCCCCTTTTTAATATATTTAATAAAACCTACACTTCTGACAAAGGACAGACAACTGTGCCTGTCTTACATTGTCTTCTTCAACCTTCCAGACTTAGCCGTAATCGATACATACATTTTATCATGCATGTTCTGTCTTAAATTGCCTGGATGGAAAAAAGATCTTACCTAATCTTTGACTACCAGCCTCTTCCCATAAAGGATTAAGGGAGAATGCATAACTCGATTCCATGCACCTGTGAGCCAACTTTCCATCCAGAGAGTTTAAAAGTAACTAGAAAATCATAGTTAAGCTGATCATGTTTTGCGATATACATGCTCCTATGGCCACAATACCTTCTAATAAAGGAGTTAAGAATGACCAAGATGGGAGGCCTTTTTAAATTGGTCTGTGATGTCTTTAGCATTTGTCTTATTAAACATCAAATCTAAACACTCATTAGCATTATGTCAATTTTTTCTCAGATAAGCTCTAACCTTTTCTAAACCAGAAACGTCTTTATTATGAACTTAAGTAGTTAATAGTATTATCAGGCCAATACCATAATTCTAGTATGAAAATTAGCAATAAATACACAGTTGGTCAAATTACAATTCTCATAACTTCGTTCTAATTAAAAATCAAGAAAAAGTTTCTGTGATAAATGAACTATGGGCCATTTTCCTCTCTATAGTCCAGTTGTATTGCTGCTACAAACTTTCAAAGATGTGTTTAAACTGTTCCAGTCCCTGGGAAGAAGCAATATTTTTATGCCATTCGTCTTCATATGCTGAATGGGGGCTTTAGTCATTCATTGCCTCCATAAACATGCCCAATTGCTTCAACAAGTCCCTTTCCCTCAAGGGGATATTTTTGAGGTCCCAGTTGTTAGATCCTCCATTTCAACAGCAGATTGAACATCATACTGATGAAGTTAACTTTTGTGTCTCAAGGTATTTTGTAGATACACAGTCAAACATTTTGTCAATTTCCTGGCCCAGCTCCAAATTAAATAGGACTAACAGAGGTCTGGAATTCTGTACAGCAGTTCTATCAGGAAGTTGGGAATCACCAGCCATTACCATGATCTCCTTCTCTTCTCAGACTGAAAAATGTTGACATCAGACGGTCAAGAACACAGGGTCAGCAATCTCACTGCAACTCTCCTGAAGTGTGTGTGGGGGGGGTCTCAGCATAAATAATGTCATTGGGCCTGGCATTCCTTTGTTCCCATACATCAGGCCAAACATTCAGGCAAACACCGAGCTTCATTCTCCTTCTGTGAAAAAAAAACACAAACATGCTGTCAACCCCATATTAAGAAAGGGTCAGATCCTTTCCATAATTCAGAACAAGGGCCTTTCTATTTTGCTTTAGTGAAGGTGGCACTGATGCCATCATGTCAAAATCTATCTGTGATAGACTGGCTCACAGGAAAGAAATTTAAAATAAAAAGGGCATGATTTAACACATTATGTGGTGACTAGGGGTAAAACTCCCTTTTATTTATTTTTTGAAGTTGTGTTTTAAAGGAGCCATGGGCATGCTCTACAATTCCCTGTCCTTGAAGATTATAAGGAATGTCTGTTTCATGTTCAGTATCCCACTGGGAACCAAATTGCTGAAATGCTTTACTAATATATTCGTATCCATTATCCATGTTTACAATTTTAAGAATTTGCATATATGAAAAGCATTTTAAGTTAGTTGTCACATACTTAGTGGCTTCTTCAGTTTGTGCAATGGCCATTAGGAAACCTGAATATGCATTGATCACCACATGCACATACCTTAATTTGCCAAATTCTGTAACATGAGTAACATTCATTTACCATAAATGAATAGGAAGCAGACCTCGAGGATTTACTACAAGATGGGATGCAGGTTAATATTGTCAGAATATGTCACGTTGCTTAACAATCTGACAAGCATTTTCTCTTGTACTGTTTTGATGAGGTAAAGAATGTAATTGCTGAGCAAGCTCAACTTGAGATAAAGTAATCAACCAAGTACATTTATTAGCTAAAGCATTACCTTCAGTCAATAGACCAGAAATATTTGAATGTGCTCTAATATGACCCACAAAGCATGACTTTTTTGATGAATGGTGTTTTGAATTGTATGAAACAGTATACTAACTTGACTATCATTAGTTCCCATGCAGGAGAGGGGGGAGGGCTCTATGACTTGATCAGCTCTAAAATATAATAATGAATGTCAGTATATAAATTAAATGTATTATTTGAAAAAGTTGGAAAGCCATAACAACAGCTCACAGTTTAAGTATTTGAGCTGAAGCTGCATCTGTTTGTTCTACATATCCTTTACTATCAATAGCATATGCTACTCTTCCATTAAAAGAACCATCTGAAAAAAATAACAAGGCATCCTTTAAGGGATCTTTCATTACAGTTTTAGGAAAAATAAAGGAATGAACTTGTGCAAATTGCAACAACTGGTCAGCTGGAAAATGATTATCAGTTTTGGCCTAGAAGTTAAGCAAATGCAATTGCCTAAGAATCATTATTTTGAAATAACCAACCAACCTGATGTCTAGTATAAGGAATATTGATCACACTGAGTTCTCTACTGAAATATCACCTACATTCTAGCCAGTCTTCTTTGTACCAAACAAGCTACTGCTTCAAAATAAGGGTTTAAGACCATAACTGGAGAAACAGGAAGATTCAGCCATAACACTTATAATGAATTAAGTAAACTGCAGCCCATGAGACCACGCCACAGGTCCCTTAGTGGGGGCAGGCAGCAGGTTCCAAGAGCACTCAGTCCCCAAGTGGCTGCAGTAGGCCACAGAGGGCAGTGAGGAGAGACAAATGGGCACACCAAGAGACCATGCTGCAGGTCTCCAAAGGCGGCTAGTCCCAGGCAGGGAGCCATGTGGAGGGTGAGAGACAGAGGAATAGACACACTAGGCAGAGTGAGGTTGTATAATTATTTAGTGGGTTATGGAAGGAAAATGGAGAGGGAGAAGAGCAGAGAGAGGGACACACAGAGAGAGACAGAAGGGGGAAAGGAAGAAGTGGGGAGAGACAGAAGCTCCCTTTTTGAGAGTGAGATGAAAAGGAAGGGATGGATGCAGGCTGTTAGCTGAAGATCAGCTTGCCTTTGAGGATGGGAAAAGAGTGGGTGTGGCTTGTCTCTTAAAGGAACAGAGCAGACCATTATAATACTGCCACAGGATTGAATCTTGTAGGCAAAATATATGCTTGCCTAAGTTGATCATAATTAATGTAATGTACCTGTTGACTCTATATGACATATTCCACCAGAACCAGTACCTGTTTAGCAGCATCTGTAAGATGTCTAGGGGAACTGGGATCACTATTCCCCTTAATAATCTCATTGAGGGTCTCCAATCTCTCATAGGCAATTTTAAATAGTTTCAGAGCCATTGAATATCTCCCAATAATTTCTGAAAGTCATTCAAAGTTTGTAAGCTATCTTTTCCAATTTCCAATTTTTTGAGGCTTAATTTCTTTAGGATACAGCATATGTCCCAAATACACAATCCTTTAAATCTAAAATAATCTAATCTAGGCTGCAAAGCTTCCATTAGATGACAGGCAGCATTAGCATTTTCACAGATGCTTGCCTGGGTGGGGCAGCAGCTCCCTAAGGATGCAGCCCACCATTGTCTCTGTCTGACTAGGGCTGACTGGAAGCTGTGCTCTCAGCAGCTCCATTGGGCTGAGGACAAGAGAGCAGCTGCAGTGGCAAGCAGCTATACCAAGAGGCCTCAGCCCACAGCCCTCACTGGTCCACAGGCCTTGCACTCCATTGGCTCTCTCCCTTGCTTGATCACTAGTGGAGGCTGCTCCCAGACCAAAGCACCCAGAGTTCAGACTGATCAGGAGCATGGGTGGGGTTGCCCTCTCGCTTCCTAGAGTCCCAGGGCAGTTTGAAAATGTCAACAACTGTGCCACCAGTGTTGGGGAGGAGGTAGGAAGTTTAGACTATTTACAAACTCTAAAAATTTCTGTATTTGCCGCCACTGCACCTGAGCCCCTCTGGCCTTTAAAATATCTCTAGGCAATTCTACAGACAGTTGATTTCTTTTACCCTGACCCGTAGCTACAATCTTATTTACAATTTTATTGGCGATATAGTCACCATATTTCCACATTTACTATTTATTCAAGCACTAGATTTTTACGTTACACCTTGTGTCTCTTAGTCATCTGAAGTCTCTATCACATTATTCTTTTATACCAAGCCCCACGCTGGGCACCATCTGTCCCGTCTGGCCTGACATATTCATCTGCTCTTGTGGGGAAGAGTGAGGATTGAGAAATAAATAGACAAAAGACAACAAATATAGTTAGGAGGGCAGCCTACAAATACTGAGAATCATCTCATGTTTATTTCTAATAGCCCTTATATACTCCAAGCCAACAAAGAAGAGGAAGGCAAGACTACATTACCAGGATGCAAAGTGTTAAGCCTGTTATGATTTAAGTAAAAATGCTTCAGGTCCCAGAGTGGCTCCCAAAGTGACGACAGGCAGCGGGCTGTGGGTCCCAAGAGCAGCCAGTGCCAGACAGGAGGCAGGGACGGCACAATGGCACAGTTCCACAAGTGGTTGCAGTGAAGGGAAGCAAGTCCCAGGCATGGTGGGTGAAAGACCTCAACAGGGAAGCCAATCCCTCCAGGAGAGGCAGGGGGATGGGCACAACACAAGACCACACCGCATGTCTCTGAAAGCTGCTGGTCCCAGGCAAGGAGCCACACAGCAGGCAAGAGACAGACAGGCACACCATGCAGAGTAAGGTTGGATATTTATTTAGTGAGTTATAGAGGGGAAGGGAAGAAGGGGAGAAGAGGAGAGAGAGAGAGAGAGAGAGAGAGAGAGAGAGAGAGAGAGAGAGAGAAGAGAGAGAGACAGAGAGAGGAGAGAGAGAGAGAAAGAGAGAGAGAGAGAGAGAGAGAGATGGAGGAGGGGCACAGGCACAGCAACAGCTACCTCTGTTAAAAGAGACAGATAAAGGGAACTGGAAGCTGGGGGCTGTTGCTTGTATCTTAAAGGGACAGGACAGATCATTATAGTGCCCAGATCACAGCGTCATCCCAAAACCAACTAAGAGACAGAGTCCTGTGTACAAAATCAAAGAGCCTTTATTCTTACACAAGTTTGAGCACTCGGTCTCCATGTATCCAATATATTGGAATGATAAGAGAGCCCCTGAGCTCAGCTGGGGTTTGGTTTTTATAGTAGAAAAGGTGGGGGTGAGGGATTTCTAAGGTTTAGGACCCCTCATTGGCTGATATTTCTCTAGGGGTATCCTGGTAAAAAGCAGTGGGTGTGTGCTAGCAGGTGGTCCTATCTACTCCTGTTGGAAAGTTAGGAATTTCCTTTGGGGGAGGGAATCTCTTCCTGGGTTGTGTCTTTGTAGTCTCAGTTTGTAGTCTTTCTTAGAACAAGATAGTGCCTTAGGGTAAACTACTGAGACTCCAGACTCTATTGAGCTTGTCCTAGTTGGATCCAATACAAAGAACAAACAAAGTAATTACCTTTTTAATATCAAAACATCAAGTAGCCACACCCTAGGTCAAACCTCCAGGCAGATAACCTTAAAGGAGCAAGAATAGGTCTGAACTCTCTGACCTTTAGTCAAGGTCGAGCAGACCTTTATCAATAACTTTCAACAGCTAAGTAATTCTCCCTAACATGTATTATCTTAGTTGTCCAACTGATTCAGCATGAACAGAAAATATTTAATCAACCAGGAATGAAAGTACTCATATCATGATCTAGTAAATTATAAAATATGATTCATTTTGGTATGATTTAAGAATATGAAGGAAAATAATGGAAGGATTTCAGATTGATTGAAAAACTTATTTTAAAATAATGTATGAGAAGACTATATAAGTATACACCATTTATAAGTATATTCCTTATTGTTAGTGACTATGGAAATACAAATTGATTGTTGAAATAAATCTATCAAAGTTAATAAATGACAATAAAACAAAATTGATTGTTAGCAATAAAAATGCTGACACAGAGAAAGCATTTTTTTATTGTATTTAAAATTCACTAATTTATGGTCATCTGCACAATATTTCAACCAAATTAGTGAAATTAAAAGAACGGTAGGACTGCAATTTTAATGTTAACCTTTGTCTGACAGCATCTTACCCCACAGATGATCAGTTTAATATTAATTTGGTAGAAATGTGTAGGAAAGAAATGGAGTTTAAACTTCCAAATTAAATAAGTCTTCTTTAATTTAGTTCTTTTCTGATTGAAAAGAATGTCTTGGCCATAGAATTCATATCTGCTAAAAAGTGATTGGCTTCTCAGTCTCTACACTGTTGGTTTACACAAGTGTGAAGGAGGGTTTTTCACAGATCAAGTGACCATTGGGTCCCAAAGTATTATTTCTGAATATGAAGAAGTATCCTGATTTTCAATGCATACTGCCATTAGTAAGCTCACATTTAAAGAAAATACTTATTAAAAAGTCCTAAAAGAAAAAAAATCTATTATTGAAGACATAGCTCTGAAATAGCTATTGAAATTTTTAACACCCATATACTTTGGTATATACAAGAATTTAAAGAATGACCTTACTTTACTACAAACTATCTTTAAAATAGCTATAACATGATTCTATCAAAGTAATTCTCTACTATCCAAGTAGAAAAACAATAGAAATAAGCAAAACAAAGCTGAAGAGAATATTTATACACGAACATTGCAGAATTTCAAAAAGCCGTGAAAACAGCAAAACTAAAAATGGAGGTTCTTTTTCTGTTGATAAGCAGTGTTTGAATCCATTGAAAAGATGAATGGCAGAATTGAAACTATTAAAAGTGTGTTCAGCGGGTCCATTTTTGATTTGAAGATCATGAACATTAAATGACGTGTGTGTGTGCGCGCGCGCAAGCTCTCACACAGATAAACTTTATTTTGTGACACTAGTTATGTTTTCATTATCACTCCTAATAATAAAATAGTAACTTCTCTCCTTTAAAGCCATGAGTAGAAAGAAAGCCAGTGGGTAAAAATTAGACCTTGAGAATTATATTTGGAATCAGATGAGCATTTGTAAAGATTCCCAAGGAAAATTGTGTTCAGTTTTAATTGGTGATCTTATTTGTCTGTGCAGCAGCACTTCCTGTGAGCTAAGAGGTTTTGTTTGGTAATGAGGTTACGAGTCAGAGAAGCTTGCTGAAGACTGGACAGCCAGACTTCATGCAAAGGGGACATCACACATAATAGTTCACGCAGTGATATTTACCAGAGTGTTTATCGAGTTGTCCTGTGAGTGGGGTGACTGCTTTTCTCGGGAGGTAATACATTTGACCAGTCCTGAACAGCTGAGCCCCAGCCACTTATCATGATTGACAGTTCTTTGTATATCTATTGATCTAGCTTCTTCACTTAATTGGTTGCTCTCTATGATTAAAATTATATATGCTATTATTTTTAGTAAACATTAGTAAATATTGGGTACTGGATATTTGGAAAGAACAGTTTGTTTTAAAATAGAACAAAAGAAGTAGAAGGAATAAATTGCATTCTTCTTGCAACTTGGTCATGTGTAAATATACATATGCATCACATTTAGATATGTGTTCTTTGTCTAACAAGCTTCCAGGACTAAATTCATATGGTTTGGTTGTCTTAGATTATCTAAGTTTTATTTCAAATCAATGACACTATAATGTGTAGGTAATTCTATTATGCTTCTTTCTTTTATTATTTGTAAGAACGCATTCATGTGCATGCATATGTATGTGTATACATGTATTAGTTGTCAATTATTTAGTTGCCAGTCAATATCAAGATAAAATACATTTATATAGAGAATATTGCTGTTGGGAAAATGTAGGCCACTGAAGCAGCTTTCACATCTTTTCTAACTGGTTTGTTTTAGGGAGCACTTGTAATCCACTATCCCAGGTGATAGCTTCAAAAGCTTGGTTCAGCCAAACACACATGGTCAGATGCTTCTCTGATATATATGTACATATTTACATTCACATAAACACACACATATAATATCTTATTCTTATAGTATGAATACACATCATCAGTTATGAAATAATATGGCTCAATTTGAAAAGCAACTTAGAAATATTAAACAATACCTGTTTCAGAACACATTTCACATGTTCTATAACAGGAACTCTAACCTATTAAAACATCATGTATCTCTTAGAGAGATTACATCCTTAACATGCTGGTCATCAGCTTGTTCAATAATAGATTTACATTTTTCCATGTGATTTTCATCTATTGCTGGTTGTCTTTTTTAATCAGAAATTTTAAAATTACTATTAAGATTTACTTATCTGCATGTAGAGCCTGAATACTAGAAGAGGGCCTCAGATCTCACTACAAATGCTTGTAAGCCACGATGGGGTTGCTGGGAATTGAACTCAGGACTTCTTGAAGAGAAGCCAGTGCTCTTAACCTCTGAGCCATTTCTCCAGACCTAATCAGAATTTTTTTTTAAAAAGCAGAAATATATATGTTTAAGCTTTTAATCAATAAAAACAGTTCCTGTGCCCATTTGAATATTTTATATTATATAAATTCTCTCATTCAAGGGTTCGCAGCATGATAAAGAGAAAAACAAAGAAATAATTACCTAGAATCACAATTAACAACTTGTTATATATTTTGAAAATGCAGTGCAGATGAGTGTCTTGCAACAATTGTTTTCAAGTTTGTATCTGTCTCGAATGGCTTTTATACCTCGTGTTTATATAACACAAGTAGCAAAGACAAGTGTTGTTAGTAAGTGAATAAAATAAAAGGTTTCATTCTTTCTCAAATGACGGGGTTTATCAGTCTTTCTTAGTAAACAGTGAGTAATCCTTTCCTTAAACTTGGAGTCACTCTCGTTTTTTTCCTTCCTTTAACTTCCTGCCACCTACTGGGGCTTCAGCCTTCCTTTCTTGCATGAAAAGCACCTTGGAGTTTTAATCCCCATGGCTGCCAGATTTGATGTCCCTTCATGAGTACCACAAGACCCATCTGTTCCGTTAGACATATGTCTGATGATATGGGAGGAGCTGTGACGTGAGATAATGGGGCTAAAAGCACTTCAGAATGCAACACTAAGTATATATGCGTATGTTTCTACAGCTGCCTCAAACTTTCTAATGGGAAATAGAGACATTTCTAAAAATAAGACAGCTCAAAGCTCTCAGGGGAGGAAAGCGCATCAACAGCTGCTTGTATCTGCTTACATCCTGGGTGTCAAAAGCATTTGCTCCAAGTTTGGTTAAAGGACGTGTGCATCGGAGTCTACCAGCAGACTGAAATGCTCTTAGCTCCATCCTCTGAGATGCTCATGTTATTGGTGTTTGCTACACACAGAAAAGTGCATTTGGGGACAAATACCCTTGGATTCTTCATGACAGATGAAATTTTTAAAAAGATACTTATTTATAGGCAACTATTTTGATGGGATTTACATATATTTAATTAAAAATGATTGACTATTAAAACTCAGGCTTATGTTGATTGACATTTATTAAATTAAAACAACAAATTTAATTATTTTTGACTCTAGAGAAAATAAAATCTATCAAAGATACACAGTTAATATAAATTTAAAAAATCCATTAGAAAGTGGGTATATATACTGTAATTCTGGTTTTCTCTGGCCTGTGTGTGACAGAATCTAAATAGACAAAGACATATTGCTGTTCCTTCCCAATGACAAATTGTCTAAACAGTGGTCATGAATATTACCAGTATCTAAGGAGGTCTAATATAAAGTACATGCATTTAACTTTGAAAATGTGTTCAATGATATTGTTTTAAACAGCTGATATCTGTTTAATTTTGAAGAATCCTTGTAAGTGAACTTATATATTTTATAAGCAACTGCACAATATAATGGTTAGTGTGTTAAATTCCACTGCAGATTCCTCTGGGATCAATTTTTTTTCCCTCCTAGTTATAAGGTGTATGTACATAGTTAAGCAACTGCATCTATTTTTAACTATTGCAATACTCTTATTCGCTAAATAGGGACTGTATTGCCTATGTTATAGGGATATGTTCAGGATTAAGGGTGTTACATGTGTACAGTTTGAAGGACATTATTGCTTTGAAAATGTTAACTACTTTGCTGTGTTATTCTTCAGAATGACTTAGCGCTCAGTGATACCGAACATGACATCTTCTGTCTTTTAAGGTTATCAGATAAAAATATAGGAAACTTTGCTGAATTTGAATTTCAAATTAATGTTGAATAAGTTTTAGGATAATCTTGTCCAAAATATTGTTGAGTAATATTCATTAAAAAAACTCCATTCTGATTTATATGAAATTAAAATTGAACTAGGACTCTGGTATTTTATTTTGCTGAATACTTCAATCTTATCCGTGTTCTTCCTCTTGTAATATCTAGTTGTTTAAAAAAAGCAAGGACATTAATATAGGGGTGATGTTTAGCTAATAGATAGTGATTCTAGTAGGATTGCTTGCCTGGGACCATTTTACACTGTGCTCTACCCCAGATGAATAGATGTTGGAAACACTGATAGTTGGTTAACATCTGAGCATATATTCTTAAATTGATTTTTATGTCTAAATTATCAATCTCCATTATTTTCTGAAGAAGATGAGTCAGATGATTTTTTTAAAATTCTGTCTCTGCTGTACCAACAACTGGGAAGGGACCTTTTATGTTTACATATCAACCTAAATGTTAAATTCTATCGTCAGTTTCTTTCAATATAAAAAAGAATTCAGTATAGCATTTTCCATCTCAGGAATGCATTGATATTGCTAGGAACACCTCTGAGTTAAATACTCTGAGCCTCTTGTGTTTATGGTTTGTAGAAAGTATTTTTCAATGACTTTTCAAGTCTCTAAGATGTGTGTGTTTACTTTCTTTGAGGAATAGCAGGCTCATATTATTTAAATAGCTGATAACCTTTACAATTTGAGCTCACATCTTCATATTTTCTCCTTTACAAACAGTTTCTTCATCTATGAAATACAGTAAATGCCATTTTCATTGGACTATAGGAAGATTTAACTCAATTACATAAATAAAGCTTTATATATGATGCCTAGAGAATGTACATATGCTGGGTGAGCTCTGTCTCCTTAACACTGATAGATAATCTAGAAATTAGCAGTACTGGAGATCATTTGACTATACCTTCAGAGGGCTGGTTAGAGAATTCTGTTAGAAAAATGCTCACTGAACAAGCATGATGACCTGAGTCCTGAATCCAGGAATCTTGCAAATATACTCATGTATAACTGAAGGGATCCTGTTGTGTGGGGTTGTGTGGGATGGGCGGTGGAGAGAGTAGACTCTCCTGAACCTTGTGGCACAGCTACTGAGGTGATAACCACTGTGAACAATAAGCAAGCCCTACCTCACCCAGGATGGAAGGCGAGGACTGCACCTCAAGTTGTCTTCTGACTTTTGCACAAATGTTCTGGCACACGCTACATGCATGCGTGTGAGCACACACACACACACACACACACACAGAGTGCACACACAAGTTTCAAAAAACAGAAAAAAGAAAACATGATATTTTGTGCTCAGATTGAAGTCTAATAATTTCATATACTCTAAATCTTTATAATTCTGACTTTTCTGTGAGAGCTCTGTTTAAGTATGAAGAGGAAATGCTGAGATCCACAATCACCACCAACTCATACCTGTTATTCAGTGTTTTATTCAGCTTTCCTTGTTCTGTAAAGGCACTAACTTGGTCATGGTAGCCCAGCATAAGAAGGAGCTGCTAATACACTCATGTAATCTTTGGCCAGAGCTATACCGTTCAGTGAAGACACCACATCTTCCTTGTTGAAATTATTTAAGATACTTTTTTTTGTACCAGAATTGTCATAGGGAAGTCATAGGGAAGGAGGGAGTTAGTGGGAGAAAATAAGGAAGTTGCATTGGTATGGCAAGATTATGTAAAAAGAACTTGGGGGAACTGAAGAAGGAGGCCACAAAGCTATTGGTTGGAGCCAATAATTTTCTCTCAGATAAGAAATTGAAAGAAAGAATAATGTAGCTTGGACCCTCTCTGCCTTAACTCAGTTCTTGTATTGGTGCTCAGCCCTTCTCTACATGTCAAATGTCACAACCAGCAAGAAGTTATGAATAACAAATGACTAAGAAATAATCAGTGAATTCTTTTATGTTTTAGAAAATTCTACACACTGGTTGTTTTTGTTTGCTTGTTCAGTCATGAAGTTCTTTTTAACATAACTGGAGAACTGTGGGGCTCTACCAACTATTCAGCTCCTGAAACAAAAAAAAAGCAACTTAAAAATAAGGCACTTTGAAATTATATTTATAAATAACATCAGGAATTAAAATACAAATAAGCAAATATAGAAAACATATTATCTCTAACATACAGGAATTTTATTCTCTGGGGTTCTTTAATAAACAGAAACCCACTTATAAATAGTATTAATAAATTCTTTTCCAAGAGAGTTTTTATTGTTTTAAATAAGTGGAACTATATTACAGACATCTGTCTTATTTGTTACTGCCTCCTTTCTAATTGGAGATGTTTGCCTAATTTTTGAAGTTACAGATAAGCTGTTTTATAGAAAAAATCTATTAAATCTTCCTTGCATTTTTCTATTTAATCATTATGCAAATAGAACTAGAAAGGAAATGGAAATGAGCAGTAGCATTAAATTGGCCGATTGCTACTTCTATAGATTAATGCTATTTATCCAAAAGCTTCAAGTTTCATTTGGAGTACTCTACCCAGGAGACAAAAGCAACATCACATCTTCAAACAGGAGTGGCTTTCCCTGATGATGGTCTTTGAAGTGCATGTGTTTAAATTCAGCCCTTCCTCTGCATGAACCACTGATCAAGGAGCACACCTCAGTGACAGAGGCTAGCAAGCTTTTCACCACCATCTTGACACTCAGATGAGTATCTATTTTCATGCACACACAACCTGCCCTGCCATATGCCACAGTGCCCAGCTGAGCAGAATGAGATAAATGCGAGTACAAAAAGCGCCTTACAGTTTACCTTGCAGTGCTTAGGATAAAAAAACCCATCTAGGAAAGCAGGGAAGGCATGAATGTACACATTCGCAGGGTCTGCCATCTTGTCTGTCAGAGGCATCTATCGCCTACCTAACAAGAAGAGACTAAATATCTGGAAAGGAAGACAATATAGAATGAGAGTGCTTTAAAGGAGGGCAGATTCTTTAGAACTAAAAGTTTACAATTTTGCAATTGTATTGAGCAGCTATTTTGACAGATTCTAATCCTTGCATGTCTTCTAGTGACTCCTCTGTCTATGATGAACAGTAGTAAGTTTGCAAGGCGTATAATTTCCTAAACTTTTGCTGCCTGGCACAGATAGTCTTCACCCTTTATCAAGGAAATTTCCCTTTCCAACAGAGAGAGAAACCACTGCACAAAGCTAAACTAATCAAAATGTAGCGTTATTGATCTCAGTTCTAATGCAAACATCTACAAAACACGGCCACGTCTAGGGTGACAGGACTGTTCTGGAAAAGAGAGCTAAAGGATTGTAAGAGTCAAAGAATCAAGGAGTTGGCTGGAAGACTGTGTCTCCTAGCAATGCCAAAGCTACATCAATGAAGTCTCATTAACATGACTGCCTAAACATTAGCTGAACATGGATAAAACCAACAGAGATGTAACTGCAGGTGGAGAAAACCCACAAAGCCTCATTCCTAAACAAAATACAGGTTTGCTGAGAACAAGAGAAATAGTCTTCTTCAGGGAAGGGCACACCAATTGGTTTTCCAATGCCAAATGATCACCCCTGACAATACACATATGAGCAACATAATACAGGTTAAGGAGGAAACATTTAGTAATATAAATTATATACATATTTGCATATAAAACAATGAATGACAAAAGAAGCTATAAGGTTGAAAGAGAACAGGGGATGTATGAGAGAGTTTGGAAGAAAAGGAGAAACATGGGAACTGTAACATCAAAAATTTTAAAAAGTTTAAGTTCCGATGAAATGTCTAAAAAGTTTTACTTGTGATGATTTCCTTAAAAATCTACAAATTACCTGGGTTCTTTGGCTTTGCCATCAATATTTTTCAGGCACCTGGGTAGATGGTCTGCCCCTTCTACACTCTAAATATTTCTTTTCAAAATAGAGAGAATGCCACACAATGGGTCTGCCTTTCTAATTGATCCCTTGTCTTACGTTCAGAGAAATAATAATGTCTACAATTGTGTATAAGAGCAATAATTGATTCAGAGGGACTCTAGAAGCATAGTGTCACAATAATCATCCTTAACCCAAAGAAGGCAATGGTTTCCAACATGGACAAAAACCTAGGAGACAGGTCTCCTGAATACTAAGTGATTCCATCCATCATTATTCAGGAAAATGTGTCCCAGTAATTACTGGCTTTCACTCCACTGAGTTTATACTCCTCAACTATATGATGTCTTTAATTAAATTTGAATATTTTAATAAATACCATCTAAGTATTGCATTTGCTTCAAAGGATATTTTTCATATGAACTCTAGCACTGGACTCTTGAGTCCAGAGGTGAAGTAAAAAACAAAATTTCTAACCTAGAGAATTTCATCCACAATAAAGATAGCTATAAATTAGAAATTTAATATAAATTAGAAAGAATGGATAATGTATAATCTAATACATTCTAAGACTCTAGTGCAGATCTAGAAGAGAGCTAGCATAGGACTCAGTGAAAAGTTTTGAGAATTGATTGCTAGAATACATGCCTTAAGTTTGACTTGGGTTGGTTATGTCTCCACAAAGGAGTTAGAAGTATGATTTCAAAATGTTTCAGAAAAAAAAACAATGTGTAGATCTGTTGATCGTACAATAAAAATCCCGAAAAGATTGAGAAGCAAGAAGTTCAGCTAATATCAATGTCACAGGAAGCTTATTGTACTAAACAGTGTATTTGCATTTCATTTTATAAAGTGATATTTGCATTTCATTTTATAAAGTGATAACATGCTTATAAAATGAAAAACAGAATTTTTAGTGAAATTGTTTATCAATGAAGCATGCTATTTCAAAACCCATTTCGCAAAGTTTATTGTGAATTAAATGAAAGTAATTTTAGGATATCATCATCTTTTAAAAATGTAATTGATTTTATTTTTCAGTGCTTTAACAAAGAAATAAAAACAAGCAATTTAACATGAAAAATAAACTCTTTCTCTAGAAAAACATGAAAAGAATTTAAATAAAATTGTCCTTTTTCATAAATGAATAAATTATATCTTTCCTAAGATTTGAGATTTAGTTGCTATAGTACCATGAGTGTGAATTTATCTCCTTGGTCTCCTAAGTTGAATCAAACTTTAAGAATAAAAAAAGTAAAGAAAACAACAACAAAAACAGATTTGATTTGCCTAGATGCTCAAATAAATCTTTCTGATTAGAAGCTAGCACTAGTGAGAATTCTGTCGTGTGACTCAGTTTTAGTCTTTCCCAACTATTCACTTAATAATTCAACATAATTTCAATAGTCTTACTGTTTATAATATAAGGTAATGACAAATATTTCCTTTCTTTTAATAATAAATCTATATTCCCAAACTGTGAGTACAAAGAATAAATAGATCAATTGTATTTTTAGGATTGATGTGACTTGATGTCATTGCTGGGGCCACCTTTTCCCAGGGTTTCTCGGGGTATATTGAGTGGTAGAAAGACTAGATTCTGTTTCCTATGCTTTAAATTTTAGCTCTGTGTATTATATTTACTGGTTATGTGTGCACATTTCACATCTAAGGATGCTTCATCTTCAAAATGAGGCTAGCCTTACATCAAAGGGCTAATATAGATTCATAATGACATAACATCTATGAGTGTGTCTTGTATATTGATGGCGTGTAAATAATGCATGGAATCCCTCCCTTGTTCAGTGGGCAAAATTGCAGTAAGAGCCATAATAGATGGATTGGAGGCAGTTTCTCTTCTGTGTTTGTGTGTGTATGTGCGCAGACTCCTGACAAAGTTTTTTTTTTGATGATATGGTTATTATTATGGTGACACCAAAGACAACTAACCCATGATCTAATGAAGTTTCCCCTTGTGACATCTCCAATTACACGATCACTTTTCCTCTCCTATACTGTAAACATGAGAACACATCCTTCAGCCTTTGAAAAAAAATAGATAAAAATCAGTTGAATTTTCTTAAGCCAAAAAAATGTGAAAGGAGAAATAAGTGCCATTGTTTCCTCAATGAAATTATTCTTTCTAATTTAGTTGTATACATCTGTGTTTGTGTTCAATGACAGTATAATTATGCACCTGCAATGTGAGGCTCTTCTCATGTTAGCAAAATTTATAAAACTATTTTGAAAATACACAAGCAATTACTCTTCTAAAATGTGTAAGTTTGAAGGTTGGCACCTTTTTAATCTGTCAATATTTTGACCTACTGCCTGCACGAGGAGAAGCACACAGAAAATGCCTCCACCAATATTCCCTTTATTCATTAGAGCAGTGGTACTCAAACTGTGGGTTGCAACCTCTTCGGAGATGAAGAACCCTTTCACAGGGGTCACATATCAGATATCTGGCAAATCAGATATTTACATTACAAGTCATAACAGTGGCAAAAAATTAAAGTTACGAAGTAGCAACAAAAATAATTTTATGGTTTGGGGTCACCACAACAGGAGGAACTGTATTAAAGAGTTGCAGCATTAGGAAGGTTGAGAACCACTGCTTTAGAGTAAGCTGAAGATCTTGGTCTCTTCTTACTGACAGCAGTGAAGAGTTATCCAATGTTTCCCTTCAAAATAGGACTGCTCAAGGAAGAAGACAACTATGATTCTTGGGCCAGAAACAATGGTGTGGAGACCGAGAGGACCCACTTTTAAATTAATCTGTCATATTAAAATATTCAGCCACAGACAATTCAACTTTTAGAAAACTTAAAGCAGCAATGTGTCAGGAAGTACCTTGTGTCTGTCTCACAGGTACCTGCAACAGACTTCCATCTATGCGCTTCCTCCAAAATTCATACAATATAACAGTGTGTTCATCATTTGCTTCTGTGAGTCATATGAAACTTAACACTATTAATTTTGAAGTCAGAAAAGGGAAAACTTGAATAATGTATGTTAAGGATAAAGAAAGCAAGTCACTAACTTGTATTCATTGAATTATTTCATCTTTAATACACAAAATTTGTGATCAAGAAATAATGAACTGAGAAAGAACTCAGTACCATAAAAAGAAGGCAAAAGGCAGTGCACCAAGAAGGTGGATAAGAATGGGTGAGCATCCTACACTAGAATGGATGAGCAGACAAGTAAACTGTGTATCTAAAAGTTGGAGAAACTCCAAGGTACTCTTTTATGAGCAAACTGGGGCAGGCAGCTTATTTGCCTTAAAGTATGACCTTCTTTCCTATAGAGGAACAGTTCAAACATAAGGTTCCTGAATCTCTTGTATGCATCATTGAAGAGGCCCAAGTGGAGACTTCTCCAAACAGTCCCTTAACCCAGCTGAACTCTGTTGAATACAGCAGTTCACATGTTCTTAGTCATTCACTCCTCAATTTTAGAGTACACATCCTAATATGTACTCTATTCTATATATTTGAAGAAAGAAAATAATAGTGTATATTTAGAGCAAAGGCATCATTTGTATTTCTGAACCTGGAAGGACTATTTTTTAAAAGCCGTTAGCATTTATTGTGTGTCAGAACGGCATTGTCCTTAACTCAAATTCCTGTGCCTTTTTCTTCCTTTCCCATTTCTTGAGACATTTCTGAATGCTTCAGAAGAGTGCTCAGCAATAGAGCTTTCCATCTAAGCTATTATTGACATTTACAAAGTTTCTTTTATGTCCATGTAGCTGTGTAATTCACATATAGGGCAAACATTACAAAAACTGTGCTTTGAAAATACAATTTGTAAAAAAAATGTGGAAGCTGAAATCCCTCTTATATCTGATTAATAATTCACTTCTATAGACAAATATTTAATTTACCTGTGTTACTTACAGGAACCAACCTACCTTTCAGAAATCTCTAAATACCATCTGTCAAATAAAACATCACAAATCTTATATTTGGAAATAATTTTATTTTCAAAATGAGTACTAAGTTTACTTAGTGGATGCTTTGTTATTTTTCCTGTTTAGTTGCTTGGATTTTAGGGAAATGCCATATAGACAAATTGTAAAGGCCAAGTGGATTTTAAAGGCTATGCAGTGGATCTCAAGGATAGCCTTCTAATGACCTTCAATACAGAACAGTGTTCATTGATTCTCTAAAAACGATCCCTTTAAAGGTTATTGGTTCAATTATACAGTACTGGTGTTTAATCCAGTTCAGATAAAACTTTTATTTTTAATTAAATAGGGAAAGACGTTTTGCAATCCTATGCACAGTCTTCTCTGAATAGCTGTTTCAGTAAAAAAAACAAAACAAAATGAGGATTCCTCTATAAATTAAGAACAGTGAAATTCTCAAACTCTGCTTTCCATTCTCTTTTATATGGTTAGTAGGACATTTTAACCTAGTTCACTGAGGTTCTGTGTTAATGAAATTTTAAATGAAATCCTCTATAATATTTTGAGTCCTCAGAGTGACTTTTCTGTTATTTTCTTTTGCTCAGAGATTTATGACTCAGTGGTTTGGACTGCTAATAAAGGTACCGTAGATTGAATAACTAAAAAGAAATTATGGAACTAAAAGTGATATACCTCTATCTGGAGCCTGGGGAACCTGAGGTCAAAGCACCACTGTGGTGGTGTTAGATGACGCTGACTTCTGGTTCATACATAGATAGTTCCTTAATGTGTTTTACATGGTAAAGGCACAGAGAGAAAAGCCTTCGTCTGTTATGTTAAGAATACTAATCCCATCTATCATATGATCTGGTTACTTCTAATAGGCCCTGAACAAGTATTATGTTGTGTGCAATTAAGCATTCAGTGTTGGAATTTTAGGTGGCTGTATAAACCGTAACATCTAATGATAATGTGTTGGCAGAATGGCCAAGTAAATCAGTACCAAACCACATCCAGACAACTACCTGTAAATAAAGTTTTCCAGCATTATCATCTAAATACCCTGATAAATACATTTCAGTCAAAGCTTGAAAAATCTTCTTCCAACCTCTGCAGGCAGCAGACATGCTTGTACTACACATACATACATGTAGGCAAAACAATTAATATAAATAAATAAATGATAGATAGTTATTATAAAATATGTGAATTATTCTATATTGAAATGTTTATAATGTAAGTGTTTTTACAACATGCCTGTATTAAACTGTTAGCTCAAACTGACATGATGAAGACTTCCCCTAGTGCCTCAGAAAGGAACGTCTTTGAAGACTGGGTGTAATGGCTCCTAAGGTTAAATGAGTTCAAATGGGAAATCTTAACTCCATTGGCCTTACGGGCTTGTAAGAAAAAAAGATTTGTATATTAGCATATAGGCCCACATGTTGGAAAGGCACTGGTAGAACGTGACTGTCTTTAAGCCATTGAACTGTTTGAGAAGGAAACAAACCCACCAAGCCTTGAGCTTAGAATTCTAGCCTCCACGATAATCCATCTGCAATCTGCAGTGATTTGCTGTGATATGGTCTTACAACTATGAAATCTAATCAGTCAGTGCAAAGAACTAGTGGAAGGGGAGACGGGGAGAGTCTAACCGATGGCATAGTTTGGAAATAAGCGGAGGCAGTTGTTGAAGGAGCTGTGGAGTGCGTTCCTGCCACCTGGCTCCCAGCCACCTGGCTAGCTTATGCCCCGAAATAACAACACACAAATTGTATTCATTTAAACACTGCTTGGCCCATTAGCTCTATCCTCTTACTTGCTAATACTCACATCTAGGTTAACCCAGTCCTCTTAATGTGTGTAGCACCAGCCTTACTGGGAAAAGATTCAGCATGTCTGACCTGGCAGCTGGCTTTATCGTGTCTGCCCTGGAGAGGAGTGGCATGACGTCTGCCTCACTTCCTCCCAGCATTCTGTTCTGTTTACTCCACCCACCTATGTTCTAACCTATCAGGCCAAGCAGTTTCTTTATTAATTAACCAATGGTCTTCCTCCATCAGGCAGTCACGTGGTCACGGAGCAGTCTCACTTAGCCTCTCCCTCCCTCGAGGTCTCCCCCATCATTCTGCCATTCTCCTACTGTAGAAATCAGAATCAACATCCACATGGACTATTATGCATACAAACTGTGGTGAGAAGAAAATGATGCCAGGTTTAGGGTAAGATTTATAAATATAATCATAGAATATACACATATACCATAGTAACTCAATTTTATTTAATTGAAGCATAATCCATCAAGTATGTTAATGTATTCATTTGACTGTTTCTTTATATGAATATGTGTGTGTGTGTGTGTGTGTGTGTGTGTGTGTGTGTGCAATATGTGTGTATGTGGTACCATTTGCTGGGGCATGAGTGTGGGGCTGTACATATACATATGTGTACCTTGTGTAGAAAGGGAAGGTTGACATCAGAGTCTTATTGGTTACTCACCACCTTCTTAATCATTGAGGCAGAGTTTCTTCATTCAACCCAGAGATGACAGGGATAGCTAATATGTATCTGTACCTTTCTCTAGGAACAGATACCAGGTATCTACATTTGAAACACCAAATTTTCTTTGTCCATTTGATAATCTTGTGGGTGCTAGGAATGCAACCTCAAAACAAATCCTCAGGCTTGTTTCTTGTGTTGAAACCTCTAGTCATTGAGCAAGCTCTATAGCTCCTAAATTAATATAGCTTAAAACATTCTACACCATAGCAATATAAACACAGCCCAAGAATAATCCAGAATTCAATGTGATTATTCTTATTACACTATTTGTCAAGTACTGGCTATGTCATGGAAATATGCTTTGCTTTCATATATTTTCTAAACAATTGTAGATATATGCATTCCTTGTAAAAAGGTATCTAGCCTTACATTTTTATGTTTGTGAAGTGGAGATTACAAAATTTAAAGTAACACACACACACCAAAGATCTGTGGTTTGAACTTTCTTACAAATGTAATCAATTTAAAGAGCATTATTAACAATTCCTAGACATGTAAATATTTTTGTGATCATAAAGTCTGTCATGTGTAAAATCAAAGGGCTACCTGAAGTAATAACAAATACAGAACACTGACTAGACCCTAACAGACTGACAGACTCAGAAAAGCACTTCTGATCTCACCTTTTCAACACAATCTGTTTAGATACAATATCTTTTCATGAGCCAAGATTATTCCAGTTTGCAGAGAACTCCATTCATTGTAGTTAACCTAATTACGTTGCCCTTCGTTAAACAAAGCTTCTTGAGTATCTTCTCTGTGTAAAGAAGTGCTTAAATAGCTTTTAAAAAATACATTCTCAGGATTGAACACAATGTCCCATAAATTTTCTAATTAGTGTGTACAAGACAGTAGATGTACTTGGCAAGTGTGTCTGCCTGCTTTTGTCATTATTTGATTAGTGCAAATTACCATGATGGAAAGTGTTCTTGTTGTTTTTATATTGCATATTTTAGTGTATTATTACTTCAAGAAGAAAACAGGTGAAAAATGATTGATGTTTTGTGACTACCCAAACATGTTATACTGAGGGAGTTCACGGATCGCAGTTCCATGTTAAATTATAATAAGCGTTTGTGAGGCCCCAAAATCTATCGAGAACACAACTCACACACACACAAACACACACGCAAGTTTTTCTTTAACTTCAAGATACCAAAACAATATTCAAAAAAAAAAAAAAGAAAATCTTTATGTAGAGTCAAGGTCTTTTGTGCCTTATCCTATCCACATTAACATATCCACTATGTTGTCCTTTTTCACCTCATCATAAGATAATATGAATGTAACTTCTGACATCCTAAGTGACATTCCTTCAAGTAATATCATAAAAACTGTGCATGTTGAGTTTCTGAATTTAGGAATGTATAAAAAATGTATGCAATTTTTTTTCAATTCACAATTGATTAAAAAAGGCCTAAATTTGAAAGAAAACAGGAGGGGTATACAGAAGAACTTGGAGGGAGGAAAGGAAAGGGGAAAACGTGATTATATTATAATCTCAAAAAATTGAAATAAATAATTTTAAAATATAACCCAAAATATTCCATGATTAATATCAACATAATCTTATGAAAATTTATTAAGGTGGCATTTATGTTTTCATTACTATTATTATTATAAAGAGTATAAAAAAATATGTTTAGGACTTACTTCAATATAGATTGGCCCTTTTTGTTTAAACTTAAAATTGTACATAAGCAATATTACATATATATTTAGAAAATGCATGAATATGATAATATTCAAGTTATTGTGTTTATATATACAAGTGTATTGTAAAGTACTAAATTTTTAAAGTTGAAAATTTCACTAAAAATTGTTCCTTAGTTGAATCATATGTACTTATGTATTATATGTCTTATATTTTATATATATATGGATAATTTTATCAAGCTTTCAGAACAATGTTGTGATGCAAATGTTTTAAACTAAAAGGACAGAGAAGCAACTTTCTCAGGAAGACATGGAATATATGGCAGATTCAAGATTCTAGTTTGTGCATCTGATTCTCAATCGTGCAACTTTTTCAGTCACAATTCACTGCCTTTGCAAGGGAAGATCTAGGAACCTCTGAAATATTTTATTGAGGGGTTACTTGGGTAGACTTGCAGAGCACAGTGGTCTCGATGACAGTTGTGAGGAATACATTTGAATGACTGAATCTGTAAAAGCGAAGACTAGTTAGGGACACTTCAAAGGCAGCTTGACATGTCATTGGGGGCAAAGAGCAGGCGAAGGAATATATGTGTTAGAGGGTACAGGGATAGCTGCGCATGACCAGCAGAGTATGAACTCATTTTACCTTTTACAATCAGATCACCAAGAAATAAAATCTGATTTGAAGATATCAATTTCCTATGAGATGTGGCAGTACAAATATTCAGAAATTGCTCTAAAGTTGACGTAATTCCATCTGCAGTTCAAGCAAAACCAAGCTGAAAATTTAAGTTATAGATAATTTCATCTTCTCAAGAAGGGTGTGCAGCATGAAATAAGAGGCACTTTGTGTGACCTGAAACATATAAGGCATTTTAGGATCATTCCTTCCATTTCCATGCCAGCAGCAGTGGTATATTCTCAGGCTTTGCTGGAGTTTCCGTGGATCTCGCTGTGGGATCAGGACTTCACTATCTTCACCCACTGTCCACTCTCTCTTACAGTGTAGTTGACATCAGACTGCCACATAGTCTCAGTAACCAGTGTGCTCACATCCCCTCAAGGATTTCCAGTCTCCCCAGACTCACAGCCCAATTCATTTTGAATTGAATGAAAATGAACAAAAACCCAGGAAAAAAGTCTTAATATGTTTCTGTTTCTACTTTTGGACTCTGCTATACTTAGCAGAAGGAACAGCAACTACCCGTTGGTCAGGGAGAAGTGCAGTCACCATTCTGGGCTCTCAGACCGTGTAAGTAATGGTTACAAAGCTGACTTATCGCCCATTTGAAAAATGCTTGGAATATCTGTAATGTGTCCCATATTATTTCAGGGAGATAATTAGTAGTGAGAAATTGATGCCAGTTTAACACCTAAATGCTAATGGAATATTTACTAATGAATACTCTTTAGAGCAACCAGCACAACCTATCCCTTATTATATTCTCTTTATATTGTTCGCAGCAGATGCTAGTAAAATATAGCTTGAAAGTAAAAGATAACAGACATGAAGAAAATGCATTCTTGTGTGAGGATGTAACTTACACTGGATAAAGCCCTATATGACCGTTTACAACCTTAGTATTCAACATCTCAGAGTACTATATCATTTAAGGTAAAATTACTGTAGTGAACAATCAAATAAAAATAAAATTTTTGAGAGATAAATCTCAAGTGACAGAAATTTGTAGTAGCAATGTAATAGTGTTAAAATACCAAAATTTTGATGAAGTTGGGTAATAAATTTAAGTCAGAAAATTTGACTTGATAGCAAATCCCACAAAGGAATTGTACAGTCAGGCCAAACATCATTATTACATATGAAAGAAAAAGTGTTAACTGACTAACCTGAAATTTGTTGTAAAATCACATTTAAGAAAATAGCTCAATTAAAATATCTTTATAAAAATAAAAGGAAGAAGCAATATTGATGAAAAGGAAATTGGTTAAGGACTAGTTTTACTCATGTAGTTTGCTTCAGAAAATTATTTTTAGGGAGGAATCAACGCTAGCACAATTTTGTCAAAATATTTACATTCAAAACATCTGTTGGCTAAAAGCAGAAACTATATTCTACAAGTGGTTACTCGCGGAGGGAAATACGTTCATATGAATCACCTGGACATCTTGTTTAAATGCAGATGGTGAGTTAGTCCGTCATGCATTGAGATATTCTGGGACACAAACAAGTACACATCTGTACATCTATTTAATTCCCTACTGGCGGCTTCAGGGACCCCACTTTAAAGAACATATACAAGTTGTTTTAATAGAACCAAATTTATATCTCCATTCTGAAACATAATGTGAACTACTAAACCCTTCAACCCCGTGTTTTGTTACTGTCTGGTAGGGGGTCTGGTAACTGGGTTTGATTGATGTGATGTGGAGATGACATAAAAGAACAGAGTAATTTATCATGACCTTGTCTCATTCTTCTTTGTGCACAATGTTACAGTAGACTATCAATGAAGGATATACTAAGACATATTATAAACATATTTTCATAATGCTGTAGGCTTGTCTGATACAGTGTGTTGCTGTAAATATTTTCACATAATTTAACTGATTCAGAAACTCTGTAACAAAAGCTACAGAATGCTAGATAAATGATAGCAAATGCTGTCAGATGAAGAGCAGCAAGATTGAGTTACTTCTCTTATTTGAAAATCCTGAGGATTCCATCCAGGTAAACACCTGCAACATGAACCCTTTCCTGCAAATACAACATGATAAATTCAGCTGCAAAGCTACTCAATGGGATTTCCTTTATAGTGTTATTAGTTGCAAAGTTAGTTAAATATCACTTTACTGACTACTGCATTGTGAGACTGTCATTCACTAACTTTTGTCAATGCAGTTGAAGTGTTCAAGGATACCAGCAAGGAAAAAAATACCAATATAGTGAAGATAGTGTAGTAATAAAGTAATGAAAAACATTATGTCTTTTGGGGTCCTGGGGAGTTTCTTCATTAACCAGTCCTGAAGGGGACCTATCTCCAGACATCATAAGTTGAAACAATACATCTCCCTAACTACATGAGCTAATACATTTTGAGTTCTCTGCTACTTACAGTCTGAAGCATCACACAACTAAAAAGTGTAAGAGTCAATATAGGAACCCAGAGTCTGAATTCTTGTTCATGGATCTTTCTTCCTGCTACTAGCTTTATGTGTTGCCTTTTATAATGTCAGGTTTAAAATAGGATTTTAAAAAAGAACCATCAAGTTAGGGAAACATGCACTTATAGTATGAAAAGTGCCGGATCCACAGCTTCATATCTAATGATTCTTTGTAATTAATTATCAAGTAATTTAAAGCTGACACATCACTAAATAGCACAAGTGGAGCAATGGAACAAAAGGTTTGTTATTTCCTGCAACTCTGCTAGATGCTGTTCAACTCTAACACAGATTTTCACATTCATATCAAAAACATTCCACATCCTAGGAATGATTGAAAATTAATTCAAGGATATATTCCAGAAAATAAGCACAATTACCCCTAGAGCAATTTTCTAAGAAAGGTCAGTATGTTGATAGCACACCTGGGTCAAGCCAATTAGGAGTAAATATAGTTACAAATTCTCTATTGCCTCTGAGAAAGGATGCCTGTCATAAACACAAAGACTAATCTGGGTTGACATAATCTCCAAATCTCAGAAATTAGATTATAGCCCCTCATTGATGCTGCAGAGCAAGTGAAAATTTAATGTGCTACATATAAAAGAAAGCATTAAAATTAATTATTCAAATTTAATCTGCTTCTCTCCTTTAAAGAAATGTAAGTTGGAATTTATCAGTGCTATTGTGTCACTTAAACTGTAATCTGAAAAGAGATATAAATATTATATCATGATTTTTACTATTGCTTGATAATGATACTGATATTTTTGCCTTATGTGAATTACTAATTGGGTCCATGATAAATATTTCAATGAAAATTCTATAAAGAGAGATTAATGTGAACTTTGATACCCAATACTCCCTGGAAAAGGCTAAATCTCATCAATTTCACATTTGAGTATCATATAAGTGTTTAATCGTATATCTTGAAATAGATCTAGGCTATTAATTAGTACAGTGGATGTGGAGCCTCAGGAATGAAACAGCCAGTGGTGGAAGTCCTTGTGCAATTTGTAAATTTTCAGTTACTAAAAATATACTGCAAAAACCGTGCTTCAGATTTTACTGTTCTAAAGCATGTGATGTTATAGAGCTGGACATTCGACAAATCTGTGCTGTCTGCTGACTATAGGTTCTCAAAATCATGGAAACGTGGCTTTGCTGAAGACTTTGTAAACTCTTCTGCATATTGTTGTCTGATAAAAATAACTTAAATAGTTCCCTTATTTAGATCCTAAAATATAAGGATCTACCTGTTAGCTGTTTTTTAGTTTTCTTTCAAATTATAATTTTGTGTGGTTGGGTGTTTTGTTTTCATGTATGTCTGTGCACCACATACATGTAAACCCCCCAGGGGTCAGAAGAGAATTAGATCACCTAGGACTAAAGTTACTAACATCTGCGAGTTACCACTTTATTCCAGCTAAAGGTAGAATTTTTGATATGCATACCTGTGTATGTAGAAACTTGCATTCATTTTCCTGTAAAATGTGGACAAGGAAATTTCAGAAGAATTAGAAAGAGCTTTTTCTAATATAACGACACTCTGAGGAGGACAATGATCTATGGATATTTGTAGAACTTTGCCATCAATTCTTACTGTTCTTGCTGAAAAAAACAGATAACCGCATAGATAGATAAATCACTAGAATAGATAAATAGCTGAAACATTCAGCTGAATTCATTGTCAAAGATTTCTTAAAAATACATGAATTCTTTAGCTTGATAACATTTTCTTCTGAAAGTTAAAAACATGTCAATAATTCTTATAAAAAGTCAATACATTTACTCTCTTAATTAGAAATCTAAACCCAAACCTTTCAGATATAACAGCTACCATTTAGATGTTAGATTATAGTAAGAATGAGGTTGACTTGGTAGTTTTGCTTTTAACATGAGCAACTATATCTTGAGAAAGTACACAGGAGACCTTTCAATCTATTTAACTTCACTAAAATTTTAAAATAACTAGCAGTTAATCTTGAGACTCGGGTAAGGAAAAATTCAATTTAAAAATTTTACTAAGAAAAGTTTTTATACACATCATGGCATTTTACAACATGTCTTTAGAATTCTGGAAGAATTTAAATTTCCAAAGAAGGTATTTTTGAATGTGTGGGGGAGTAGGTGTGGTTATAAAATCGTAAATACACTCATATTTGTTTTGAATATTTAGGAAAGAGGCAGCAACTGCAGTTTCTTTCTCAAGGTGGGACATGAGCGGTTTTGAAGTCATGGCTTTAGCAGTAGACCAAGAGTAAGTTTAAAGACACGTGCAAGTGAGACCAACCTGAATAGATATATTAAATAAATAATAAATAAGTTAAATAAATAATTCAAGTCCTTTTGACCTATAGTGTGCTAAATCCAAGACACAAAGGAACCTTAACATCCTTCTTTCAGGGAATATGATGTTTAACTGCTTGGGGAATCAGGAGTAAATTTTCTCAGATTTTTTTAAATTATATGCACTTCAGAGTCTGGTGAAGATGATTTTCAGAGAAATATCAGATTATGAAAATGACACATTGATGCAAAGTTGGGCTTTCACTTAGAAAGATGAAAAGCAGTGCACGATGCTGCATTCTCATGTTTCAATACATACTTCAGATAATCATGCCTTAAGAGTTAAGATAGGAATGTGATGAGTGTCCTCTTGTATGTTCAGAATTCAGCGAAAAAGGGAGATTAAGTGGAGAGGAGGAGGTCTGTATATGCTCAGATTCTCATATGGTGGTTAAAGAAAGGTGAAACTTAGGTTGACTCTCCATGGCATAAAGCAGGCCTTCTTAGGGAGTCTGCTCATTTGTTTCTCTAAGTCTATGTAGAAACTTTACTGGAAATGACAGAATTTATGATCAGTAATTTTACGATCAGATGACAGCATAAGTAACCATTGAAAAGAAAACACAAAATATTTGAATTTGTAATGATTACTCTTCATGTCATATTACTCAGTGAGTGCATACTCTTTATTCCATCCAAACCATGCCTCATGTATTTCCCACCCAAAGAACGAAGTTCCCTCAAGTATTTCCATGTTTACTTAAAAAACAAATGTAAAAAGCTTGACATTTTACACTAATATGCCACAACATGTTATTTGCTTTTTAACAACATGTTATTTCTTATTAAAGATAACCCAGAGTTATGATAAAAATTTGAACAGAAAAATTAACTTGATATGCACAGAGTTTTATAAGAATAAATATGAGAGAAGTTTGCCAATCTATACCAGAAAATCAGGTTATAATATTGCTAAACAAAAACATTAGCATACACATTTGGAAAGTGGAATTATCTTTAAAATGAATAAAAATTATTGTAATAACGCTCACTGAACCATCACATCACCCTCATCATAACACACAGAAGAATAGACTTATCCCTAGCCAAGTCTATCATGGCAGCCTAACACATTGTCAGAGAAGATAATATAGCCTTAAATCTCTATGGTGCTTCATATTTTACAGGAATTATAAATCTGGACAGCAGAATTGGGGTTGAATGTGAGGGTAAATATGAAAGAAAAATATCAAGAGAAGGTTTACTGTATACCATTTGTATTGATCCTCATAAAAACAGTGAAATCTTAGGGCAAAGATTTTTTATTGTATTGTCCATGAAAAATTGAGGTTTGTGATGATGAAAGATGAGGTCAGATGCTATGAAACTAAGTTGTACAGGAAAATCAAACTGTGAAATCTCAGTCTTTCATCCCTTAGAGTAAATATTCTTTTCTGCCGTTCCTGTGCTGCCAGCAATCTATGATCTCCTATATCTCGGAAACAAAGCACTTAAATTTAATATTTGTTCAGCTTGATGAACTATACAATCCATCAAACATAAAATACTATAAGGAATTGAATCTTAGAACAATAATTTCTAAAACACTGGGCCATAATGAGACTTTTGAGGAAGAAAAGGAAGAAATAAAATGAGATTTACAAAAGGCCACCTCTTGTTTTGGTATGCATAAAGAAAATCTAGACTTAGATTTTAGATTTAACTTTTTGTTTTGAATTTATATTTTAAGTCACACTAATAAAGGTAAATCCACCCTAAGAGACACAGTACACAGGGTATTAAATATATTTCTGAAATGATAAATATGTAAAGCAAAATGGTTTTCTAGAAAAACTTTTATCACAAATGAAAGCTTTCAGAGGCATTCCTACCTTATAAATATTACTTTCCACGAGGTTTTCTGGTAGAAATATGGATATTTTTATTATATTATTTGTCTGTGTATCTCTGCATGTCCATGTATGTGTGCAAGCATAGGAATGTTATTGTGCTTGCGGAGAAGTCAGAGGGTGAAATACTAGTCTGTTTTCTCCTTCAATCATGTGGGTCCCAGTGATCAAACTCAGGTCCCCAAGCAGAGATCCAAGTACTGTTACCCACCGAGTGATTTCTCTTGCCAGGATTTTTAAGTTTTTAAAGAATAACAAAGGTCTAGTAAGGTGAGCATCCAAACTGCCTAGGCTCCCCCAAAGCCAGTACGTGCAGTAGGATCAAAACCCAGTGCCATTGTTCTTGAGTTCTCAGTAGTCTTCATTGTCCGCTATGTTCAGTGAGTCTGGTTTTATCCATGCTTTTTCAGACCCAGGCCAGCTGACCTTGGTAAGTTCCCTATAGAACGTCCCCATTGTCTCAGTGTGTGGTGCACCCCTTGCAGTCCTGAGTTCCTTGTTCATGCTCTCTCTCCTTCTGCTCCTGATTTGGACCTTGGGATTTCAATCCGGTGTTCCAATGTGGGTTTCTGTCTCCTTTCATTGCCTGATGAAGGTTAATATCCAGGAGGATGACTATACGTTTTTCTTTGGGTTCACCTTCTTATTTAGCTTCTCTAGGATCACAAATGATTGCTCTTCTGGCTGATGAGGGAGGGGGACTTGATTGTTGGAGGGGAGGGTGTTGAAATAATAGGGGTGGTGGGCTGCTTCCTGACACCCACACGGCTAGCTTTACCCAAAATAATTACACGGAAACTGTATTCTTTTAAACACTGCCTGGCCCATTAGTTTCAGCCTCTTAACCCATTTCTAGTAATCTATGTAGCACCACAAGGTGTGCTTACCAGGAAAGATCTTAACCTGCGTCTGTCTGGAGTGGGAGAACGATGGCAACTCCCTGACTCAGCTTCTGTTTACTCCACCCACCTAAGGGTTGGCCTATCAAATGGGCCTAGGCAGTTTCTTTATTAATTAACCAATGAAAGCAACAGATTAGAAAGAAATCGCTCCCACATCATTTCCCCTTTTTCTGTTTAAACAAAAAAGAAGGCTTTCATTTTAACATAGTAAAATTACATATAGCAAAACAGTTATCAAACAAGAATTACAGTTGCAATATTTATATCTCTTTTATCTTTTATCATAACTAAGGAAAACTATAACTATCTATTCATTCTTCAACTCCATCAAAGACTCCAGAAGGATATAATACTACCTAAGTAAACAAGAAATAAGAAAACTTTAGAAATGACAGAGTCATCTCGTTGCCTGTACAGTCACCCAAAGTTCTTTTGTACCATTGGGGCATCCATCTTCAGCCTTCAGGCCCATAGTATCCAGCAGACATTTTCATCAAGCAGGAAATTCCAAAGACAGTTCAGTCACTTTCTGCTGTGTCCTGCAGAATGTTTCGCAGACTCTTTCATGAAACAGGAACCCCAAAGGACCATCTCACCTTTATGCAAGTTCAGCAGTCCTCTCTCTGTGGGTTCTTTGTGTCCAGTTTATGCAACAGTCCAGGCAAGAGCAGTTTCTTCCCCAAATGGCTATCAAACTCCATAAGGATCCTCTTCGATGCCCATCTTCCTCTCGAAATAGATTGGTGCCGCCAGGAGCAGACATGTCTCATTGTCATGAAAAGTCCTAAGTTATTAAAATATTTTAAATGCCATATTCTGCAGCCTTTGAGAGATATGAAGAATGCCTATCTGAAATATATCTCTATATATCTAGAAAACTAAGTAACATGACTACAAACTTGACTATTATTTATGATTATCCATCAACAACCTATATTTCCTAATTATACATTACATTTTAAAAATGAACTACACAATCACAATACCTTAATCAAGATCAGAAATACATATACATATAACAAAATTGACCTTAAAATCCACACCAATGCAAATTATTCATACCTATATCATTCCCCCCTTTAAATGTAAAAGAATATTTATAGACAATATATGGGAACATGGGCGCAGTTTTTTCTCTCCAAACTGCTTCCTGCTGAATGGGGGTGCTGTTAATCAGATCATTTAGGGAAATGAGAGGAAGTGGCAGGGAGGAGGCAGAAATCTTTAATAAATAAATAAATAAATAAGAAAAAAAAGAAAATAGGCTGCTTCATAAAAAGCCTTACAGTATGTGCCAAGGCCAGGCACAGATTCACAGAGGACCAAGGCATAGAACATGAGCCAGATTTCCCTCAAGAGATAAAGAGGGAGATGTTTTGTGAGCTGTTGAAATGATGAAGGATTTCTGAAGGCTGTTTGTGTATAGAGACTAAGTGTGAAGGTTCAGCAGCCTAGGTCAATCACCAACCAACTGGGAACAAGACTTAAGGTTCTCCTTTGAAGAACTTAGCAAAGGAGAGAAAATAAATTTAAATGTCAGCAGGTTATTATTAAAAACTATTTTAACAGAAATGGTAAAAAAAAGAATAATAAAGGTTTAGACAACTAAAGTGGGAGGCATACAATGTTATCTCATTTGTCTTATGTCTGCTCCAAAATAAATACTGAAAAGGAAAGCCTGTCGAAAATAATAGAATCATGATTTACTTCAAGTGAACAGAGTAGTAATTTTATCATACATAGTAGGTTCAAAGAATTAGTCAAGATTAGGAAGTTAGGAAATCCAACATGATATGAATCTCTATAGCAAACCCCAGAGTGTGCCTCATCCCATAAAAAGAAAAGAGAGAAAATAACTATCTTTTACTTTATGTATAATTAAGTCCAAACTAAAATAATTGCATTGACTAATTTTTCAACCATATTAGCACAAGTTGTTTTTAGATTTTATTGATTTAGCTTAAAAATTGACACTAAATAAAATGTTTGGCATGTAAACAATTTGTATCTTGAAAAATATCCTATTCCATCAACACAGACTTCTCAATATTATTTACTGTTAAAAAAACATATACTGATACATGTTGTATTTTCTTAATCACTGATGCATCCCAACCTTTATAATGAGAAAATATTAGCAGCCATAAATATTCATTGAATAAATGATCGTTTATGGCTCATATTGCTCCCCTCCCCCCAAATTCCTCACTTTATACATTAACAGTCATAACCCACAGGAAATCTCTGTATTTGGCAACACAATATTCCTGATTCCTTTTGACAGATGTCAAATAGTTTCATTGTTCATTATCAGAAAATTGGGGATCAAACTCGGGGTAATGTTCCTATAGAAGCAAGTTGTAGCCAATGAGAAGGCAAGGGCCACAGTACCAGTCTGGAATTTGGGAGCCATGATACAGAGGTAGAGTTGGTAAACTAGTTGGTAAAGAAGTACAAGCCAGTCACACTAAAGCCATCAGGTGAGGGGAGGTATGGTGCATGGAAGCCCTCTAGTAGCTGCAGAGTCTAAAATGATGTTATGTTCAGCCCTTGGTTCTTTAAGACAGGATCTCTCCTTGTGTCTCTTCCTGCCTGTAATATCAGATTATCTCAAACTCGCCTTTCTCCGGCCTTCACCTCTCAGAATTTCAGGCACATGCCAGCGTGGCTGGCTGAGAATAAATATTATGATTCATTCTCACTTGAAACAGCTACTTGCTAAATCACAAGTGGTATGTTACATTAACTGAGGCATCCTAATAAAAAGGAAATTTTGTGATGAACAATACTTTTTTAGTGTTTTTAGATTAAATGCTTGAAAAATAAATTTGAGCTGCTTTAATTTACATTATGTTTTTAGATGTAATTGGTTTCAAATGGGAGATAAAGCTCTTAACTTCAGTTCCTAGAAACTGAGCATGAAAGGATGAAAAGTCTCCCTTGAAAGTTAGATTTCTTATTATTTAAAAATTGTATCTCTAAAACAATTTAGAACATTTTTAATTCTTTAAATCCACCAGCTTTATGTTCCTTTAATTGGGAGGAAACTCTTGTAAAGTTTGAAGTGCACATTTTATCTGAACACAGTAAAATCTGCATATAAATGGTAATGCACCTAATAGATTTCATGCATTCAGTTAGAGTTCTGGAAAATGAAAACTATTTATTGGGCAATGACTTTGGTTTCTTTAATCTGACAAAGAGAAATGAAATCACATCTAAAGGTATTTGTAATTTCTTTGATTATTTATCATCTTTTTTAATAGTTCAGGGTAGAGTCTTGACAAATAGTAAAGATGTTTTAAATCATAGGGAATAACAAACTTTATTATTTATTTATTTATTTAAATGGATATGTTCAAATCATTTGTAATCCAGGCCACTGTGCATGAGAAAACTCCGCTGTAGAAATTACTGAAACACAAAGTTAAGCAAAACTTTTCCAAGATGTTAACCAGGAGTGCTGCAAACCCCTCTTGAAATATGTTTTATACTCACTGAGCTTAATGTCAGATTTTAATACAAGTACACAATGAGTGATCACATCAAAGTCATTTAAACTGGAAATTATTTCACTTTCCCTTTCCTTGGACTTCACCAGTGCCCAGTAATAGTCTTGAAGGAATTGTAGAAACATGCATAAAGGTCGCTTTTCCATATACATTATCTTTATATCTTAAGGAGCAACTTTAAAAAATAGTAATACAATTTCTATTTATAAATCAAAGAAAATAAATACCTAAAGTATAAATAATTACTTCTCTTATACAAATATACCTATCAGGATAATCTGTCAGGGGGCTTGTCTAGGTACCTTTTCATTGTTTTGATAAAACATCATGACCAAGGCAACTTATACAAGAAAGCATTTAATTAGTCTTACGGGTTCATGGGGTTAGAGGCCATGATGGTGGAGCAAAGGCATGGCAGAAGAAAACGCTGAAAGCTTGCATCATGTTGATCCACAAGCATGAGACAGAGTACACTGGAAATGAGAATAGACTTGAAACCTCAAAGCTCACCCCTAGTGAGTGACACATCTCCTTCAATAAGGATCCCTCTAATCCTTCCAAAAACAGTTCTCCCAACTGGGGTACAAGTATTCAACAATATGAGCCTTTGTGAAGCATTTTTATTCAAGCAACCACAGGGCTTATCCCTGGAGAAGTTTGATTTTTCTCTCTCTCAGTATCTATGAATTGCTTATAACTTGTTATCAAATAGGAGAGTCCTGTTAGATGTCCCTTTTCCAACTTGGCATATCAACTGGTATTATTTAGCTCCTTTTAAAGAAACCATATCATTGGGATTCCATGGATGCAGTTTCTCTGTGATGCATAGAAGACAGTGACTTATAGCAGACTTCCCATTCCTCTCTGGCTCTTGCAATCTTTCTGCCCCCTATCCTGCAGACAGTTAAGTTGTAGATATACCATTTGGGGTTAAACACCACATTCAGTTGTTCCCTGAACTTTTGCTAAGTGTAGATTTCTGTAATAGTCTCCATCTGTTGCAAAAATGGTTCTTTGATAGATGGTAAGAACTATACTTATCTGTGGATATAAAGAGATTTGCCATTGCCTTTGGTTTACACTCAGAATTTGAAGGTGAAACCCCATTACTAAGGATACTGCACACTTTGAACAAAGGACTTGGGAAAACTTAGCTGGAAATGACCAGGAAGCTGTTAGGTATATCCTAAGATGAGCCTTTCTGCCAACGCAAATAATTCCAATCAGACCAAACTAGATTGAATAAAGATGCCTACATTTAATGCAGCGCTCCCGGATTCTTCAGGAGACTAGGGAGGGGAAGAGAGACAGGGGGAGACCACGCAAAATTCAAAGACCATGTGTTCCTTGGCAGCTTAAATAGGCTGTGGGGGTGGTCCACTGCTTGGCAGGCTTTTTTTTTTTTTGACCCTTTCTGAGGTGGGGTCACTGCTTGGCAGGCTTCTCTGGAAGTGGAGTCTGGACCAAGGCAACTCCCAGTGGGAGGGGGACTTCCAAAGATGGATGCCAGGAATTACATTCCTGACTCTATGTGTAAGGGGTGACAGGGAGCTGAGGTGATACTTATGGCCAACATTTTAGAATCTTTTTGGATAAAGGGGTGTCAGCTCAAGACTGGCTACTTCCTGCAGGCATGGAGCAACATGGGATAGGAAGGAGCTGGGAGTTGGTGGGCTCATGCTCACAAGAGGTGTGTTTGTAGTGGCATCCAGTTTACTGTCATCCTGGAGTCCTCAGGCAGCTGTTTTTGGAGGGAGATGAGAAGGCATGTGGCTAGAAAAAAAATGTTATTATTGGTCCTATAAATGGGGCTAGCCATGGGAAGTCACTTACTGCAAGAAAGAATGGGACAAGAGAAGTGCCCTGGTTGTACAGATGAGGCTCAGGTGTATAATTGGGATATAATAGAAGATAAAACCAGATTTTAGTTGGTAGGTGTCCTTGATCCAGGAGAGTAGGTATAAATGGTGAAGTACCAGGAGCTGGTGTACGTGTCTGGCATTGTCTGGAGAGCATTTCCTAAGTTGTTCTTAGCCCAGACAGCAGGAGTTACCTGTAAAATATGCTTGAAACTGGCTGGAGTTAAAATAGGCTCTGGAGACTCTTAGTTTTTTTTTTTTTATCATACCTGATTTTTGGAACAGCAGCAGAACTTTCTCAGGAACCTATAGGTATTTATAAGAGAGCAGGAACAGATTTACAACTTGGTGTCATAGCAAAAGGCTATTGCTTTAGGTCAAAAGATATAAACATTTAAAAAAAAACAATTAAAGGGAATTGGGTCTTTTGGAATTTTAAGATACGCCTGAAACCTGTTAGTCCTGGACTATGAAGCCTGTTAAAGAGGCACACCTGTCTGTATTTTAGCAGGAAACTTAACAAATGAAGTAATGAACCACCAGTACCTTAAGTCATCAAATGCTATTAGACAGACAATTTTAAGATACAACTAAAACCTGTTAATCCTGAACTGTGAGGCCTGTGAAAGAGACATACCTGATTGTATTATTACCAGGAAACTTAATAAATAAGGTAATGAGCTATCAGTACCTTGAGTCATCAAATGCCATGGATGAAGTAATAAGTTAATTGTACTTTAAGTCATCAAATGTCATTAGACAGATCTAAAGGGATAAATGAGCAAAAATGAGACAGCTTTTTAGCTACACAGGCAATCCCAAATTTCTCCTCAGTCCTTGGAGAACATCAGCCTAGAAGCAGTGTTTTCCGTTAGCAGTTGAGTACAAGAAGCCCAAAGATTTTCTTGTGAGGGGGACGATTTAATCTACCTGTCTTGACAGGATGAGAAGATTGATTCCCTGGGTGGCATCCAGGAAGCTGAAGAAAGGAAAGGCCAGTTTTTGCTATGTGGGTAGCTTTGTTAAACCCAAAGGCAAGCCTCACGGCAGAAGGTGTTCTGTAACCATGCATCTTCTTGGATGCTAAAGGGTGCTGTGGGAGCTAACATGTCTCTGTGTTAGAGGCTCTTTTGTTAAATGCATACTCCCAGATCTTTAAAGGCACTTGAAAATTGGGTACCATTACCTGTTATTTAAACTGAGCATATAAACTAAATTTAGACATGTATTTTATCCAATTAGTTACAGTTTACCAATGCTAGTAATAAGTCAAAGAATACTAGCACATGTGCGTACTCTTACCCGGAAAGGTCAATATAGAAGTTACCCACGTGTTTGTATTTTTCCAAAGCTGTAGTAGTCTGGAGTTATAAATTTTACTGATCACAAAATGAGCACACATGCACACAGAATCATAAATTGAGTATACTATGAAAACATACCCACAAAGTTACACAGACATACTGTGGACACATTATTCTAACAGATAGACAAAACACTTTTAGGAACCTGTGTCAGCTGACCAACTTAAAATCCCGGCATAGTTAGGTGACAGAAGCCAGGAGAGCGGAAGGACAGGGGGAAACATACCTGTTTTAGAGGATTTCAGAGTGAGACAAACAGCTAGAGAAACAGAAAGGTGATATAGAAGCGGGAAGGGAAGTGGGGAAATGGGGGAACATGCATGTAGAAACTATGGGCTTTTAGAACCTTGTTTATTTTATGTCAGATGTTAGATAGCCCCAGTTTAAAAGGATTTTTGTAAGAGACAGCCAAAGGGTGTTTGAGTAATTGGCTTTGAATCGCAAGGACCCATTTAGAAGCCCATGCCTATTAGAAATCAAGTCTGTTGCAATGTGTCCACGGGAGAGAACTTTTGAGTCAAAACAGAGGTGCATGAGAAATGAGTGGTAGACATCTCCAAACACCCGTCTCATTTCATCAAGGCACGGCTGCAACTTCATTGGAAAGCCCGAAAATGGACAAAAATAAAGATGCGCAAATGGCCCCCCCAGGGACCCTATCAGCCATGTACTCCAAAAGGGGAACTCACCAAGTCGAAGCCAATCTTAGCCTCGTGGAGAGCAAGGGAGAAGGGCATTTTCCAGCACGCAGCACTGGACCCGTGGGAAAAGCAGACCTCCTCAGTGGAAACTTCCATATGTTAGGTATATTTCTTAAGAAATATATGTTAGGAATAATCCTAAAACGAGCCTCTCCACCGACGCAAATAATTCCAATCATACCAAATTAGACAGAATAAAAGATGCCCACGTTTAATGCAGTGCTTCCTGGTGGTCTGGGAGCATGGCAAGGGGAAAAAAGAGGGAAGACCACACAAAACCCAAAGAGCACGTGTTCCTTTTCTGGGTGGCAGCCTAAATAGCCTGTGGGAGTGGTCCACAGCTTAATGGCTTTTCTGGAGGTGGAGTCTGGACCAAGGCAACTCCAGGGACAGGGGTGTTTCCAAAGATGGATGCAGGTTATTACATAAGTCTCTTCCCTAAAGACTAGCTCTCAGAGTAAACAAAGGTTCTATGTGAGCTACTGGGAAAGAAAAACAATCAATAATACTAGACAGTTTTAAAGACCGTAAACCAGAAGCATCTAAAATCCAACAAGGTATCTCTAAGGGTGTAATGTGGCACCCATATCTTGAGAGTAACCAACAGCTTCCTAATTGGACTTTATTCTCTCTCAATAGGAAAAAATTCATGTCTGGTACTACAAACTGAGCCAGCTATTCATGACTGGAGCTGTCACGGATCCTAAAGGAGAAACTCCTATATCTTTTCTTTACCTAAGCATGTGTAATTTATAACTATATTTAGAATAACAACACTTTGAAAAAACACAGTGAAGCAAATAAAGGAAAGACGGAGAATACTTGCAACCTTGCATAGGCTAAGTAGAAAACAAAAACACAGTACTGAGGAGATTCAACAATGCTCTTGGGAAGGATTATGCTTAAAGTACCCAGGCTACAGATTAGAATTTTTATTTGATGCAATTGAAGGTAAAGTTTACACTGATAAATGCAATATTCAGAAAGATTCATTCTACCAGTATAAAGGGAAGGAATGTGAAGTCTGAATGTCAGGCTTTGTTCTCCAAACAGCCCCTACCGCAATCCTACAAAGCTAGCTTTTAATGAGTTCCTAAGAGGTGAGCTCCTTGCTTGCATATCCGAAAGCTGCCTCTCTGGCTCTCATCTGCCTCCTGTGGTCTGTGTCTTCCCCAAGTTGCCTGTTTGTCATGCAACTTACATTAGTGACTTGGCCTCTCCAAGTCCCTGGGCTGCCTGTGTGATCCTTCAATGTCTGGTTAGAGTCCTGTTTTCCAGCCATTCCTAGAATCTTTCCAGTCTCCAGTCATCTAATTCCCCTTTGCATAGGCTCAATTTGTTGTTTGTATAACAACTGACTCATGACAGTGTTCTTTACTCTTGACATTTCTTGATGCCATTAGTCTCTCAAGATCTCCATTTAAATGTTAGTCTCATTAAATTAAACATCAATCTACCTGGAATTTGCTTAATTGTCTGACAATAATGTTAGCATGCTTAAGTTACTTCCATAGTGATCATATCACAGATAGATGAGATCTCAATGTGCTAAATCTTTGTTATTCAAAATAAAAGCTTAATGAGGTCCAGGGAGTGAAAATGCCATCTCATCAAAATGCAGTATAAATAGTTTAAGTTTGGAGAAAATGCTGGAAAACGTCACTGGTTCAGTTTTTGTCTCTTTAGCAGAAATGGTCACTAGGTTAATGATTATCGTTTCCAACATTACCCTGTTAAGATGTTTATGTAACAAACAACAAACTCAGACAGAAATAAACCTCATTATCCAGAATCTTATAAAGAAACAAGCATTGTTTAGGAATTTTTGTTTTGTTATGTTTTTATTCTATTTCTAGAAGAAAAATACAACTAAATTTGTGAGGACAAGGCAAAACATACAAGCCAGAGTCCATTATGGTCAAAGATCTACATTTACCAGATCTTGGAAAAACAGACTCTGATAAAATACCTTTTTCTCCTTTTCTTAGTAGTCAACTAATAATTTTAGACTCCCTTTTTTAAACCTCATCTCAACACCTACTGCATTTCTTAACCAAATATTTATTTTAAAAATTGTTTTGTCAAAGTAACATCATCAACAAAGATTTGTATCTTGGCTACGGAGATGGCTCATAGAAAAAAACAAAGACTTGATAGGCAACCATGAATACCTGAGTTCAGATCCCCAAAACCTACTTCAAAGCTAGACATGTAACAAGCATGTTTTTAGTACCTGCTGCTACTGTGAGATAGAAGATGGACACTAGAGAATCTCTGGAGACTCATGGACCAGTAAGTTTTACAAAGCAGAAAAACAATAATGAAAAAGTAATTTTAAAAAAATCTCTCAAGCAAAGTAGAAGGACAAAGGCTACCCCCCAAGATTACCTTCTCAGCACATGCTCCATGGTATATGCACACCCACATTCACGCATGAGTGCACATGTACACACACACTCAAGCACATACATGTGTTCCTGAGCACACACACACACAATTTAAATTTTTCATTGCACAAAAATAATTACGTCTTTTATTACAACGAACGCACTTCTCAGTTGAATGATGTGAGGTATGCGCTCTTTAAAGCACCATCAGAGACTTCTACTATTGGCTTGGCTGCCTCTCTCCTCTGTTGTTCTGCATTCTTTATCATTTTGGCCTCACAGCAGCACTCTTTCAGCTAGAATAGGCTTTTCCAGGTTTAATACCAGTGCGGGAAATATAATTGTAACTGTCCTGAAATATAGGTACCATGAAAAGTTATATACTCTAGTAAGAGATTTTATAATTTAATTGATTTGTGTCCAATATTGTAATAAAGGCTTGCATTTGTCCAGTAGCACTTACATAATATAACGACTAATAGGCTTCTAGGAGCAACTAAAGTTAATCAGCAACTTGTTCTCCTTTTATCTAAGCTATTCATCTCAAAATATCTTCAGATTTACCAGGCATCATTAAATTTGACTATTGAAATAAAAGAGTTTAAGATTACTCATAAACAGGTCACAGAAAAATATGGCCATAGTGGTTGTACTTTAAGTTTCCTAATTGATCAATTATAGGAACGAAGGTTAATTTAAAGTACTCATTGTCTGACCACATCACATATAAAGTCTATGTGTCAAGAACATAATCAGACTCAGAGTGTTGCTTACATAAAAGGATAAGTCTACATGAGACTTAGAGCATTTTCTCTTCCCAGTTAGAAGTTTTAAGTCAGGGAGAAATAGGCAAATGAATAAAATATGGTAATAGAATGTAATAAAGCAGAAATTGAGATACAACCACTAAGAAATATCACAGATAGCATACAAATTTCACTGACCATTAGAATGATTCACCAGGAAAGATTTTGATATTTTTAATCCCTAAAGTAATTATGTGATAAGTCTTACTTAGTTCAGATTTTATTAAAAAATTTTAAGAATATTTGAAAATGGATTAAAGTTTCGGCTTCCTAGATTTAACAGTCATTTTTAATATGTAACAGCTCAGCAGTTTTAATGATTATTGCCAAGTAATTTTACTCTTTAAATTGATATAGAGATAACTTCAAATGGTTCATCAATTGCGTGTCAGGTATTGGTATGATACACTATGAAGTGAAATTCAAAGAAATAAATGTTTTCCATTCCATTTCGCAATTCATCCATAAAAATGTGTGCTTATGTGCAAACATCATGACTTCAGCCAGTAACTGTCAACCTTCTAGGGAGGGATGGGGTAATAGAAGGGAAATTGGGGATTTTGTTAAAGTACATTGTACTTTCTCTAAAAAACTAGATACAAAATGAATTTTGAAATGTTATTGATTTCTTAAGATCAAATTTGTTCTCATTTTTATTAATAAATGTATATTGTAAGCAAAAGAAGCCAATATAAAGGAAAAGGCAATGCATACCCCCTCCCCCTTTCATTTACTTTTCTCCTTACTGTGTGGTATAAAGCTAGGAGAACCGTCAAAAAATGAGAAAGCTGTCCTTGGACTCACAGTTCAGGAAATAGATCCCTAATGGAAAGGAAGGTACGAAGATTAGGGAAATTGAGCCTGAGTTGCAGAATGATGCAGTATGGCTTAATTACAACAGAGACTATCAGGAAACAGAGGCACTGGGCAGAACAGAGCAGATATCATTTTCAAGACAACCCCCAATGTTTTACTTTCACTAGCTAGGCCGTACTCTCAAGATTTCACATGCTCCTAAGACAGTGCCACCAGCTGAAGACAAAGTGAGTCTTTAAAACATGAGTCTTTAGGGGTCATTTCACATGCAAATAACAGCACACATACAACACATACACACACGGGGGGAAGAGAGAGAGAGGGAGAGAGAGAACACCTCTGTGATGAAAGAGTATTTTTGTATGCCATTGGTTTAATAAATGCATACATAAGATAAATAAATAAATGAAAACTATATTAGGAATTGTAGAAAGGTTTTATATACAATGATGTTTTAAGTTAATTTTATTTCAATCAGAAATTCCAGTGGAAAACAAATTCTCTTGAAAAACAAATTGAGAAATGTTTTCCTCTGTAAGCAATTTAGGGAGAAATACTCTAATAGATCCAGAGTTTTTCTTCAGGCAAGATGTAATTTGGAAACAACTAAGCAATCTGGTATTGGCTAAGAGTGTTTCTTTCTCATAAAATACCAGACTCAAAAAAAGAATGCCTAACAATTACCAAAATCCATTGTAATTCTTTTATCTAGATCTTTGTTTTCTTCAGCTATTTCAGGGAAACTAGTTACTAAAAGTCAATTTTCACTGTACCCAGACTTTGCTGACTAGGTGTAGGCTAAAATAAGCAATGGCAAAGTTTTTTGTTGTTGTTGTTTTTGTTTGTTTGTTTGTTTGCTTGTTTTTGTCGAAGTCAAACCTTCGACATCCTGGAAGAGTAGAATAATGAATGGGATGAATGGTCCTGTGAAGTTAATAAATGATTTGTAATGCCAGTTTCTCACACACTCTAGAAAATGTAACTTGGTAGATGATTAAAATGTCTCCTATTTAACTTTGTTTATTCTAGATAGCACTGCCACAACTCATAAAAAGTATTTGTCTAAATGTACTCCATAAATCAAGCATATTACCTCATAACTCTAAGGTGATCGTAGAATTGTTAGCATCACATAATGTTCAATACATAATTTTACTTTCACTGGTTTATATTTGAGAAGAATACCTGTGCCAGGAAAATCATGATATTTAATAACTTGCTTCAGAATATCTTCCCAGACTCCCTCAAATATGATAAAATGATGACATTTATATTGTGAAAGGGTCAAAATATAGAAAGAAAACCAATGTGCCCTGCTAGGGCTTCTAATTTTGATTCAGAAATAGAAAAAAAATATGGTGTTTAAATAAATATCTTCTTGTAACATTATCAATTTTGTTTATGTAATAATAATACAAAGACTATGCAATCTCAGTATTCAGTTTATAGATACTGGCCATTTGTACAGTCAGTGGACACTGCCTTAACAAAGAAATATTTTTAAGTGTGGTTTATTGCCAACTGAATTCTATTCATTAAGAGGATCACTTATTCTTATCTTTCATGTCTTGATTATTTTAATATTTTTTCATGTCAAAATAAATTTCCTGCTCCAGAACAACAACTATTGCTTATATATTGAGCAGTAATAAGTTTGGGGAGGCTGAAGGAGGTTCTCCATCAGTTAATTGTATATGAAAATTTATATTTTCATATTATTTCTTGAGAGAAAAAATGAAATATATTTTGACTAATCAATCAAATATCACTTTACGAAATATTTCTAGTGGGAATAAGATGACCCAGAAATTAAGAGTGTTATTTCAGAGGACCGAAATTCAACTTCCAGTATCCATGTTAGGTGTCTTACAACTGCCAGCTCTAAGAAGCCAAACATCTTTCTCTGATTTCCATGAGATGCTCACATGTATATATTTCATACACACAAAATAATTATAAATTAAAATATACCTTAAAAAATAATTCTAGCCTCATAATTCCTGAATACATTGTGTTACAATGTTCCTAATATATAAAATACTTCATATATTTAAATTTTATCCTACTTCTTTATGTTTTGCTTGGTCCAAATTAATTAATGAGATATAAACATATTTGCAGGAATTTTCATTTGTCCATTGATAAAGCAACTTAATGCTGGACTAAAGTGTGCCCTTAATGTCAATAACTTTACAACAAACACTTTATATGCTTACACTACTATGTTTTAGCTACTTAGTTGTTCTTGCTATGTCTTGTGTCTTCATTAATCCACATCACTAGGGCAGCATTTTGAAACAATCATGTTGGCATGATTTTGGTACACCATCTTTTACAAAGCTGCTTTTGAAAATTAAAATCACCATTTTTGTCTTAATGATGAAGATTTAGAGACTATATTATCAATATCAAATAGACAATTTCTCTATCAGTATTTTGCTTTGCTGATGTCGATTTTTCGTCTGAGGAAACCGTGTTTAGATGTCTAAGCACTATGAGGTTCTGTTTACTCTTGGCTGTTAGCCTTCCTGTGCTTTCAGAGTCTGTGCTGGCAATCCTCACCTAGAAGTGTATGCTGGGAGTTCTAGCCACCACTGTTCTTTACAACTGAATCCTGTGTAGTGCATGTGCTGAAGACATTTAAAACCTCCTGGAGCAAAAGGTAGATTTCAGAGCATGAAATGGAAACTCTCTGAGAGTAATTGCCAAATAAGTTAGCTGGACCAGAAGATGTGAGAAGATAGTCTAACCTAAGGGAATTTGAGGCAATATGAACCTCCCACTAAGACAGGGGTATGGGGCTAGAGAGACGGCTCAGTAGTTAAGAACACTGGATACTCTTCCAGAGGACTCGGGTTCTATTCCAAGCACCAACATGTTTGCTCACAACTGTCTGTAACTTCAGTCCCAGCAGATCCAACACACTCCCCTGGCTGTGTGGGAACCAGACACACATGTGCTACAGAGAAATGCATCCAGGCAAAACCCCCATGCACATATAATTAAAAATATTAAAGATAGCAGTTGGGAAAGGGAATGATGAAATCATTGTGCCAGCGAAAATTGCATGGCCCATCATCAAGACAAGCATCTCTATCCAGAGAAAGGCAGCACCGAGTGACTATAGACACTATGTACAACCCCAAATGTGCTTCCCAGCTTTCTCGTGCTGTCAGTACCACATTTGTTCACCCATAATTGTCTTTGATCTGCTTAAGTTTAGTCCAACACTAATTGGCAGCGAATGAATGACAGAGGATGATTATCCCCGGTTCAGAGCATGAATGTGTTAACACTCATGATGTTCATGTGAAGTTAAATAAAAGTGAGAAAATAGAGGTGTGATTAAAGAAAAACATGTTGTTGGATGAAATTTGGAGGCAGATGGCGAATTGATGAGGCAGATACAGTAAAAGAGAGTGATTGGTTACCAGAAAGTACATTTAGCTCTTTCCAATTAAAACAAGACTTAACTACTTCACTGTACACATCCCTGATATAAATGAAGATTTCTTACACTGTCAAATATTTCTGGATATGCTATTCTAAAAATCAGGTATTTTGCAGTTCGCTAGGTGTGGAAGGGAAGTGGGAGTAAGCCAGTTGATTTAGGACTTTTAAATAAAGCTGTGAAAACAAAATATGTAATAGAGTACTAACATTTTAGAGGCAAGGAACATAAATGTTTAATCAAAAGAAAGGCTTCAGAAGCTGAAAATATAGGATGAGTTGAAATGATTGAATTTTTGAAGAACTGATAGTAGCAAGAGTTTGCATTCATTCACAAACACTGTCTTTACACTTGGTAAATAATGAAAAATGTTTTCTCTCCCCCTTCCTCATGTTGCTTGATGCCCTGCTCTTACCTGTGACCACAACCTTGTCTTTGCTGTGTGACTGATGACAGTTTACCAAGTCATCTTTGTGATGTACACTTTTTGTCTGCGATAATGGTATACAATTCTGAATAATAAATTTTCAATTTCAATGTGTGTATTTTTAACATCACAGTTTCTTTAACTTGGGAGTCCAGGAATGGCTAAGGCACATCCCCTGTTCAGTGTCTTAGATGACAACAATTGCAATATTGGTTGTTCTCCTTTCTCTTTTGAGGAAGTCTACTTTTAGCATATTCAAATTGTTGATAGAATTATATTCTCTGTTGCCAGCCCCGAGCCTACTTTTTTTTTTCTGATTCTCAGAGGAGAGCTATCATCATGGCTTCAAGGTCAGTTCCTAGCCATGCATAAAGGTGAACAGGGAAACTATTTTCACTCTGCTAAGATATCATCTCCTATGCAGTGGCATGTTTGAGAGAGTTGCACACATTTAGGCAGAAGGAATGCATAGTAGTGTGGACACTGTGGTTATAAGAGTGGAGACCTAAGATCTCAAATATCTCTTCTTGAATTTATTAAACTCTTTCAATCTAAACTCTTTACTGCAAATTCTAGAATGCATTTACTTAGATGCAAAGCCATCATCTGGAGAAACTTACTCCCCATTCCCAAAATCCAAGGGCACTGAATAGTGCATAGCAACATTAGGAAAATATCAACATTTTTCTTCCCCAAATATCTCCTCTGCCCAGGAACCCTCTCCATTGCTCAGTGCTCTTAGAGAAGCCTCACTCTGGGACAGAAAGAGTGGAGATATTCTGAGCACAGGGAGCTGGTGGGAGGCACTTAAGTGGAGGGAGGGGAAGCCAGACAGGACAGGACAGGACATGGGGCAAAGTCAGAGAGTGTCTTCCTTTACTAAAGAAACTGTCAATCTTTTCTTGCCAGTTGAAGAGCAGATGGGGTGAGGGTGGAGTGGGACTTCTGATTCTCTTTGTTTAGCATTTGTTAAAATTGAACATAAGCTTAGTTTCTCATGTTTAACCAAAGAAAGACATAATTCCAAATTTAAGAGTTTTATTCAATTATCTGGAGAAACAAGGAAATTAAAGTAAGAAACACAAGATTTACTCTATAATTATCAGATTTATAAGCAAAATACTTAATAGCTTCCCCCCACCATAAAATTACTTTTCAATGGGAACTCGGAGTTCTCACACAGAAGGTCCTTAGTGATTGTCAAAGTTTGATCAATGTGATCCTTATTCACCATTATACTTCTGCTCCTTCTCATTGCACCTGTATGCTGGGTTTTATATTGGTCTAATCTGTTGCTAGGAAACACTGCTTCTATTGCTTTAGGAGCAAACAAGTTTGTAACTCAAGGAAATATGTCTTAAATACATTTTAGCATTCAACCTATGTAAAATATCATAATAGCCTTTTTCATTCCATATCTGTCTTATAAAGAAGTATAACAAGTTTACAAAAATAAGTCAGGAACAGTTGCTATGGGCCTCACCTTATAGGAGAAGAAACAGCTTGAAGACAGTATGCAATTGTCTCAGGATAGCAGATAATACATGATTGACATTCAGTCAGCTAGTGCATGCTTTGCAGAAAAAAAGCTTCCACTCAAGTTCTGGCTGAAGCAGAGCAGCTCTGTAGAAAATCAGACGTAAAAGGATCTAGGAGAGAATATTGGGTTTATCTTCCTTGACATTACGGAATCCATCTTTTAACTGATAACTTTTTAAACTCTCAAATAAAGTTATACCTATATTTTAGCAAATATGAAACAAGAATTTTCATGTCTCTCTTTAGGAGTGGCCCAAATCTGAGAAATATGAGCTTTCTTCTCAGTGTCAGCAGATTTTTGTAATGATGCATTATTATATCGTTCAGTTTGATAAGCACATAAATCACTTGAAATATCAACACCAAAATGTATTGACTTTGACTGCTTTAATGCTGTTGAATTACTTTCTTCTTCATATACTAAGGACGCCTCTTACTAATTACAGTATGAATATGAAATAGTAGTATGTGAACAAGAACATTCGTTTTCAACTGGAAAAAAAAGTGCAGTTTTGCAATAAATGTATCCAGTGAGGGAGGGGGCACTGCACATAATGCCCTACCCTGGTTCCATTTCTGATTTATGGTTGACATTGCATGACATCATAATAAATGATATTTGAGATTAATCTTACTAAATAATACATCCCTTCACACTACATATAAATTACTTCCAAATCCCAAAGAAACATGAAAAGAAAAAGGTTTTAGATCAACACTCCTAAACTTGGGCAAAGATGTAATTATTTCCCTTCAGAGTAAGATATTGAAACATGGCCAGACATGATGAGTCCTTGTGTATAGGGCTTATGTATGGAGAATGAGGCAAAGTCAGTTTCCACCTAATAACAAAGCTGCATGAAGCAACACTAAGCATAAGCCAAAGATATATAGAGGATCTGTTCTTTCTAGCAATTGATTTTTTTTTTTTGTATTTTTAGCAGCAACATTGTTTTTCTAGCACAGATGAAATGTAGGAATTGCCACCCCAGGTTTCCCCCTCACATTGCTGCAGAAAATCTGGTGGAAAATGGGCTACATATTTTCATAAATTGTAAACATTAAAAGGTCAGCATACTAAAATTAGAAATTAAGTATAGAATACTGTTTGGAAAGCTGGCAAAACCAAAAAAAATTAAATTTGTGTTGTGTCACATGAATGCAAGCTTCTTTTCAAAAAGCCATAAAGTGTTGCTAGAGTGTGTTCTGGACTCACAAATTATGTATGATAATGGTCATTTATGCTGTTTGTGAATAAAACAGGCTGACACGGAGCTATTTTCAAGTGTGGTAGTCTCTATAAAAATTTATACCTAGAGACCGCACAGTTTTAGAGCTGAACATAAGATTGAAAAATAAAAACACAGGCTGCTGGAGGTCAGGTCTGGGCAAGACTAACATCACATTTTATAAATATGCTAAGTCTAGAGAGCTTAAAAGATTTGCTCAAGTGGAACATAGTGGAAAATTAATTATCTATACTTTAGATATTGCCCATTCATGGTTAAAAAACAATCTCGAATCCATAGATATAAGTTTGTTATCTTGCTTTTCCAACAAACTCAAGCCCTTGTTCCTATTTGATGGACATCCTCCCATACACTCCGAGGACTCAGATTCTTTATCTTCTCCGAGCCTGTGGAGCCATTTCAAGGGACATAGCATTTGCAAGCAGACTCCCTGCCAAGACTTGTCCTCCTTCCTTCATTAATGCCTCAATAACCAGATTTGCTTTGGATCTGACAGTTTTGTACTTTTCTGTGTCCTTGGTTCCTCTGCTCAAAGGGTCTTGGAGGCTTTAATCTGTGCTTGCAAAAATTTCCCCTCACTTTCCCACAATAAGATTTTACTGACTTCAGGACTTCACACATAGTAAATACTCATTAAATCTTGAATTTGTGTTTGAATTATTTTGAGCATAAAAATGATTTAGAAGTAATACTATTAGCATGTGCACAGGAATGCACAGATATTACCAAATGGAAAGGAATCTCAATAATCTATGCCTATTATTTTATACTTAGGATTCAGAGAGGTCATGAAACTACAGCATAAGAGTTCAAATTTTAAATACTTGTCTCCTGGCCTTAGTATTATATCATAAAGTATCTGAGAGAAGGAAGTTTATGATGTAAACTACATCTTCATTATCTGGAATTTTGCTGTTATAGAAGAATAAAAGGAGCACGGACGCTGAAAAACACTGAAGGACTGAAGTAGATGGAGACTGTTGTTTGTTTCCAGCCGTGCAGACACAAAATAATCTCACAGAAACTATATTAATTACAACACTGCTTGGCAAACCACTTAAGAGTATTGGTAGCTAGCTTTTATATCTTAAATTAACCCATTACCATTATCTTATATTTTACCACAAGGCTTGGGTTTTACTGATAAGGTTCTGGCCGGCGTCTGTCTCCTTTTGCAACAACATGTAGTCTCTTTGACTCTGCCTTCTTTTCTCCTCCATCTGCTTAGAATTCCTGCCTTACTCTATTCTGCCCTGTTGCAGGCCTAAAACAGCTTTATTCATTAACCAATAACAGCAATACATATACAGAAGGACTTCCCACACCAGATTAAAGCTATTGTTTTAGGTTTACCATCAAATCATTTGTTTCATTTTTTAGACTAAGAGTCATGAAGGAGAAGATATGAAATGCATGTTTATTTATAAGTCAGCACACTGAGCCCCGTTGCATTTTAACCAGTAAACACTCATTGTTTTTATGTTTTATTTTCCTGTTCTGCCTTGCAACTCTGTATTTTTAACATGAAATCTCGTGTTTCACTACCTTAGTTGACTCTGTAAAAGTAGATTTATTCCAGCATTAATATGACATGGCACAGATCACATCTTAAATCTTAACATATGAGCAGATCCTATTTATATTATCAAAAAGGAATGGTTTAAAATAAGTGAATTAGCATAGTGAATTTTAAAATAAGTTTGCCTAACAGCTAGTTCTAGATAAAAATCTCTAAAACAATGAGCAAGAGAATTCAGCCAAGTATAAAATTAAACGTAATTTACTTAAGTTGTGAGTGTTTTTAATTAGTGATTTCAGACCTTTATTTTTCATTTTAATGTAGAAGACCAACCACCCCTAAGTTCCCAAGCATTGTGCCAGCATTGGACCCACAATTAATCTAAATCATTTCACTGATGAACAAACATTGTTTTCAAGCTGATAGTAAAGAAATGAATGAGTGTCTTAGTGAACATTTTGCCTCTTCAGAATATATTATACATCAATGAATTATTTTTTCAGCTATTTCATAGCAGGCCTTGTTAAAGCAGAGGAATCATGTCAGAAAATAGCAAAAAGTGCAGTGCTGTCATGAGTGATTTCCATTCCCTTTCTTTGATTTCTTATCTCTGGAGGAATTCTTATGCAAGGAGACAATAACAGGGCTAGCACAAAATGGAATCCGTAGGCAGCAAACAGGGTTTGCTGAGTTATTATAGAGTCTTCCTTTACTTAGGGTGGAAGGGAATGAAAACAGAATTGTGTTTCAAGCAAAGAAATTCCAAAGTCGCAGAAACTACCCAGTAACCTTGCAGTGTGTGCTCACCAACCTTACTTACTTTAGTGCTATATGATGCCTTAGCCATGTGGTTAATCCCGCTTCTCCTCTACTTCAGCAAAACACATTTGTCTCAGGCAGAAGATCTTTTAATATGAATGAGTTCCTTTTTTAATTATAAACAGTGAAATGCAAATAACTGCAGGTCTACCCTGGATCCTAAGGTCTTCATTAATCCATACGGGATTCATTGGCACTGATCTCCCTGGCTTCTTTTTGCTTCGAATTCACGTTTGTTTACCTATGTTAGTGTTCCATGACATAGAGCATATACTCTGCCCTTTATCTGTTCTTTCCTATGGAGGTGGGAACCATATCTGCCCCTCTCCCTATCTTAAGTCATTTCCTTTCCATAATTGAGTCTCTAAAATTTTAGCAGCCATTCATAACTGTAGCTGAATGAATTCCCACAACAGATAAAATCTGGTTTTCCAAGATACGTACATCACTCCGTATATTCTGCCCTAGCCCGTACTCCTCATTCCTAAATCTGCAATTTCTCTCATCTGGCCTCTTCAGGTAAGCCAAAGTTTGGTTCTGAATATTCTACTTTCCAGCAGGTAAATTAAGAAACAAGCAGAAGTAAAGTCCTAACACCCTCTATTCTTCTGGTTCTCACATTTACTGGGGGGAAATGACCTTGCATCCTACTGTGTCAACCTGCCTGGGATCCTTATCTACCAGTGTTTACCCCACTCTTTCTGCAGGAGTGCCACAGACTATCTGCTTGTTGTCCCTTATCTTGATTTAAACTCTGATTAAACAGAGTCAGTGGTGCACAGAAAAAAAATGTGCATTCTCCTTCACTCAGGCGCTGGTTTTTCAGTTCCAATTACATTCTTTGAGTGCAGACACCTTCATCTCACCCTGTATTGCTGACAAAGCATTAGGGTTACTCTCACCAACTTTCAACCACTTACTCTCCAAGCTTACACAGCACAAGGCTGCCAAAGTCATTGCGCTATCAGTCTAAACGTGGAGTTCTTAATACTCCACCTTGAATTTTCCCTTCAGCAATTCTTTGTCTTTGATCAAACATAAATTGAGTCTTTTCTTTACTACTCATGATGAAAAAGTTGGTACTGTGTATTTTAAAACCCAGCCTCAGCTTTTGTTTTTGCCTCAGTTTCTTCTGCTGCATCTGTCTGCTGGTCAAATTACCGAGTTCTCAGATGCCTGATATATGAAGACCTGCTAATAAATTTGGGAGATCCAAAGCAAATGGAAGAAAGAGAACTCTGTGAGCTCTGACTCTAGCCAAAGTCAAACATTCTTAATAAATTACTGAAATATAGTGTGTTTCTTACTAGTACTCACAAAACTATAGGCACGACAGACTCAAGAATGTAAGAGCCACCAGGTACATACAGCCCCTTTTAGACAATTGCAGAAATATCGCCTCACAGCACGTGGGTTACAGAAGCATTCACACTGGAGCAGATAAACAAGAAATAAGATGCTTCTCTGCCCGAAAGCTGCTCACAGGTATTCTTCCTCGGATTCCGAACACAGAAAACGATTGCTTGCTTTTCAATGTGTCTCCCACCAGGACCTTTCTTTGGGATAAATCTTGAGAATACTAAACACAGTAGCCATGTATTGAATATACCTGATATACATGACCTTGGAGAAGCAACACAGTTTTTCTGAGTTTCCTGAATTGTGAACTTATAGAAAAATAGAACCCACTCTGGTTTTATTTGGTGAACAATATAAATATGTACTTCATGACATATTGTCTAATAAGCACTTGGTAAAATTATTGTGTCGACCTGCTAGAGACAAAAGTGAGGTCTACTCCACAATCGGGGAGAATCTCAGCAAAGCCATTTTCCCACTTTGAATGAATCTCAATTATAAATGCTAATTTTGATATATTAGTTGACATATTAGCTTAGGCCTTACATAAAATTTAAACGCTAAAAGTCAGAACACAAGTTATTGAACTTCTGGTTTTATACTAAGCATCAAACTTTATGAGAAATGCTATGAAAGGAAGAAAGAATATATTGGCAAGCCAATAAATACTGTTCAATTGATGTCATTAAATTTTCTTACTATTATACATAGTCATCAAGAAGGTCTTTAAAGTACATTGGTTATATTGATTTTACTAAAAGTTATAGTGAAGAAATAACACTTATAGCAGGTCATTTAATTAGATATAGTTTCCATATAAGAACTAGTCTATTATTATGGGAGACTAACTTTGTGAAATAACTTAAGAAATCTGCAATTATAATTGCTAATTCATGTCTACATGACCATTACCCTGATTATTTTATACTAAAGGCAGAAGAAATGTGAAAATAATTTCAGCAAACTACAAAGTTTTCTGTATGTGTGTTTGTTTACTGAGCTACTTATTATTACTGATATGAGTTCGGGCATAGTAAAAATAGGTATAAAAGATTATACAAATTACAAGCAAAATTAAATTCATATATACATGCCTATATGCATACATTTATATGCATATATATGCATTCATTTATATTAATAGTTCTATACTATTTCAGTTAATATTTTTGCAGAAAATTTTTGAAACTGAGAAATAAAAATCATCCAATTTTGTTATTTTGTAAGAGTATTTCTGCTATTTGGACTCTCTGACCCTACGTGTGAATTTTAAAACTAATTCATCATTATCCTCTAGGAAGGGTAGATGGAATTTTCACTGGGATTGTGTTGAATATGTAGATCATTTGGCAGATTTTGCATTTAACAATGTTGCATCTTCAAATTCACTTGCAGTTTATAAACATGCTGAATTTGCTTTTGAAATAAAAGCTTTAAGTGGACTGTAATGGATTTTCTACATAGGAGTTAATGTCATCTGCCCACAGAACTAGTTAAACTTCTTTCTGGTTCTGGGTGTCTTTTTACTTATTTTTTTTTCTATATGACTTTGGGTCCCATTGTATCTTTGCAATAAATCCTAAAGAACACTGTAGAAATAGCTCTCTTGGCCAAAGTACCCATACTAAAAATCATCTCAAGTTAAGCTATCACTTTTTAATTATGCAATCTAATTTCAGCAAGAGATGGGTATTAGGAGTGGTTAGGAAAAGAAACGAAAGGTCATATTGTATCTTGCTACACTAGTCTGGGTAAGAAAGAAAGAATTCCTGGGAGACAGAGATAATTGGTGGCCATGTTAGAACAAAGTGAGAGCAAAATGTATTTGGTTACCACTGGGCATTAGTGACTCTCTTTGCTTACTTTCTACTTGTTGTCTTAGTTAGGATTTCTATTGCTGTGACCAAACACCATGACCAAAAGCATGTTGTGGAACAAAGGGTTTAGTTGGCTTACAATTCCAAATTGTAGTCCATCATCAAAGGAAGCCAGGGCTGGAGCCTACAGGTAGGAGCTGATGCAGAGGCCATGGAGGGGTGTTTCTCACTGGCTTTCTCATCCATAGATTGTTTGGCCTTCTTTCTAATAGAATCCAGGACTTCGAACCCAGGGATAGCAGCACCAGCTATGGCCTGAGCCTCCCCAGTCAATTGAAAATTAAGAAAATTCCTTACAGTTGAGCAATTATTGTGCACTCCTTTAATCCCAGGACTATGGAGGCGGAGAGAGGTGGATCTCTGTGAGTTCCAGGCCAGTATGGTCTACAGAGTGAGTTTCAGGACACAGGGCTACACAGAAAAACCCTGTCTCAAAACATAAAATTAAAACAAAAGCAGAAAGAAGGAAGGAAGGGAGAGAGGAAGGAAGGGAGAGAGGGACAGAAAGAAAGAATGAAAGAAGAAAGAAAGAAAGAAAGAAAGAAAGAAAGAAAGAAAGAAAGAAAGAAAGAAAATAAAGTTTATAGAGGCATTTTGTGAATTGAGGCTCCTTCCTCTCTGATGATTCTGACTTATGTCAAGTCAACAGAAAACTCGTCAGTACATTTGGGAATTTTACATATTCCTATTTATCTGCAACTCATTACATTATTTATATTAATTTAGTCAAATACTACAGTTTTGAGAATTTTCCTATGTTTTGCATGCAATGCTATTACAATTGTTTAAAGCATTGAAGAAATATATCCCTTTGAGGTATCATTTATCTTAATAGACTTTATGCTCTGCAGTTATCTCATCCAAATGTACTGCTGCTGATAATGCTCTCCTTTATGTCTCCATATAACGATATATGATAGCTTATCTCAGGAATGCACTTAGGGGTGAAGTTCTCAAATGGAGTGTTTCTGTACATTTTCAATGTCACTAAACATTAGCTATCTCTACACAGTTGTACTAGTTTCTTTTATTGATGTGGTGCTAAAACACACAAAGGAAGCAGAATATGGAAGGCAGCATTTATTTTACTTCTGACTTCATTATTTCTCCAATATTATAAAGAGATACCATGATCATGGCAACCTATAAAAATAATCATAATGGAGGGAAGCTTGCTTTCAGTTTCTGAGAGTGGGACTGTGATGTGACCATCATGGCGGTATGTATGACAGCAGGCAGGCAGGCATAGCACTGGAGCAGTAGCTGAGAGCTCACATCTCATCTGCAAGTTAGAGGAAGGAAGATGGAGAGAGAAAGAGAAACTTCATTAAGGAACCAAGTATTCAAACCAATGAGCTTGTGGTGGCTGTTCTTGTTCAAATCACCACATCATATCTATAATTACATTTTGTATATTTGTCCTTTGTACAGAAAGTATTTGCTTTTTATTTGGTTGGAAAGAGACATACAATGTATATATGTGCATGTACTCTTGTTTATTTGCATGTGTGTGTGCATACTTGTAGACATCATAGGTCAAAGTATGATGTCTTTTCCTAATGCAACTCATCTTAATTTTTGAGACAAAACTTTTTTCTGAATTAGGAGCTTGTGGAACTGTGTAGACTAGAAGATTTCCTAGCTCCTGGGATCCAACAATCTCTGTCCCTCCACACCTGGGGTGATAGTCAAGTGCCTGCTTCCAGGCTTAGCCTTTCCATGATTCTTGGGAATCTGAATTCAAATTCCTGTGATGAATAGCAAGCAATTTACCCAATGTGCTCTCTCCCTAGATTTTATGTATGTATATATGCATATATATGAATTTTACTTTTATTTATTCTTGACAGCCTGTCTTGAAATTCACAATATAACAAAGAATTACCTTGAATTTCAAATCCTCCCATTTCTTCCTCGATAGCACTGGATTGCAAATCTGCACCACCACATCTTGATTATAGGTTTGCTTTTTGCAATGATTTACAGTTCTCAAAACATTTTGGAGATGGTCTTTACCTATGTTTTTTGCATAATTTAGAACTTGTTACAAGAATTTTAATTTACTATAGTAATATTGATGGAGGAAGGTCATTAGTTAAGTAATAAAGAAACTGCTTAGCCTCATAGGTTAAAACATAGGTGGGAGGAGTAAACAGAACAGAATGCTGGGAGGAAGAGAAAGTGAGGTAGACACCTCAGACAGACGCCATAGCTAAGCCCTCGGGGACACACACAATGAAGCTCCGACCTAGGATGGACGTAGGCTAGAATCTTCCCGGTAAGCGCAGCTTGGGGTGCTACACACATTATTAGAAATGGGCTAGTCCAGGTGCGAGAGTTAGCCAAGAAGAGGCTAGATATAATGGGCCAAGGAGTGTTTAAAATAATATAATTTGTATACTGTTATTTCGGGGCATAAGCTAGCCAGGCGACCAGGAGCTGGGGAGGCAGGAACACAGCCCACAGCTCCTACAACATAATATCTTTTTAAAGTTTTGTTTAACATGATTTCTGCCTTCGTGGGACCAATGACTTACTTCCATATATATCCTTCAAGAATACTTAAAGGTTTTTCTTTACATTAAAGAAATTAAGTCACTAGAAATCTATTTGGCATATGGTAAAAAGAAAGACTCCAACATTTATTTTCTGTACAAATAGCCAATTTCTGCTGCATTGTTTGCTGAATCTACTTTCATTTATTCTCACCGCCATCTGTGTCTCACAACAAACTCGTAAGAAGCACAATTTATATCTTTATTTATTTACAATTGCCAGTGTATCTATCCTCATCACAATGCTGCTAAATAACTATGATATCTTACTTGCTTTAAGTCCTAATTTTGGATAGTAGTAGCTCATTTCACACCCCTTCCATGCCTCTACTGTTTCAGGTTGGGTCACTCACTTATTTGGATTTTCTTATTCCTTCTTTGTTTGTTTCCAAAAGATTTTATATTAATTCAGAAAATCATTATAAAATCCTAATGGAAGCATTAAAAACTATAGAACAACTGAGGCAATTAGACACACCTTTAAATAATGATACTTCTCATTATAAAATATGTTCTATCATTTTGTTTATCTATGTTAAAATTCTTTTAACTAAGGATTTTACTCCTCTATCCATACTTACTCTGTAAAGGATTTATTGGTACATTGATTAGATTTTATAATTTTATTTCTAATTGATTAAAACTTGTAGAAAAAAGTGCTAATGTTTTCTGTATTTTGTAAGCTCTGTGATAAGCTATGTTATTCACTGAGACAAAAAGTGACCTTAGTGTGCTATGTTTGTCCAAATTTAGCACAGTTTCAGAATTTCACCCCACCTTTGATGTTTACTATATATATAAAGGAAGACTTTTATTTTTTTGAAAAGAAAAATTTAAGTTCAAGACTTCAAAGGTGATTTTTTAAAAATAAGGAAATAATCAATAGATAATTTCTGGCAAAATATTCAAAATAATAAAGAAAAAAACTATATCATAGAGTTTCTATTGCTGCAAAGAGACCATAGCCATGGCAACTCTTACAAAGAAAAACATTTATTTGGAGCTTGATTACAGTTTCAGAGGTTTAGTTAATTATCATCAAGGCAGGACATGGTGGCGTACAGGTGCTGGAGAAGGAGCTCAGAGTTCTACATCTTGTTCTGCAAGCAACAGAAAGAGACTGACTGTGTGTCAAACTGATTATAACTTAAGCAAAGAAGATCTCCAAGACCACTCCCACAGTGACACACTTCCTCCAAAAAGGCCACACCTCCTATTAGTGACATTCTCTATGGACCAAGCATTCAAACACTGGAGTCTACAGGAGTTGTACCTAGTCAAACCACCACAAACTAATATGCTAAAATGTGACAGAAATACATATAAAGTGGAAAAATTAAACAGAAATATTTATGCTAGTAAAAAAAGTGGAACAGACAGCCAATATTTATTATAAATAATGAACCTCAAAGTCATACTAAAAAGTCAGATGTGTTTAGGGGAAAAAATGAAGAGTGTAACAAAAGAAAAAACTGAACAAAATAATATATCATTGTTATGAAATTAAATCTGAATTTCGGCTTTCAAATGTAATCACTCTTCCTTACACAAACGTTCAGATGAAAAAACTACTTTAATTCAACAATAGTTTCTCTCTGTGAAACTGTGTTTTGTGAAAGAATGATTTCTCTGAATCAGAACTGGACAAAATATATTATAAAAAAGGATAGGAATGGAAATTTCACACATGAATACTAATGCAAATGTTTTAATAAAACACTTTAAATGGTATCCATCAAAGTATAAATACCTTCATTAGTAAATAATAATCTATTTCAAGAATGTGTAAGATCTTTATTTTGAGAAGGCATCTGCTATCATTGTCTTAGTGACTTTTCTGGTGCTGTGAAGAGACACCATGACGCAGGCAACCTATAAAAGAAAGCATTTAATTGGGGGCTGTCTTATAGTCTCAGAGGATGAGTCTATTTCCATCATGGTGGAGACTATCTCAGCAAACAGGCAGTAAACTCTCTATATTGGTAGCAAGGAGCTAACATCTGACCCACAACCCTAAAGCTAAAAAAGAGTCGGAAAGTAGAGAGAAAGAATAACTGGGTATGGCATAGCTTTGGAAACCTCAAGCCCGCCCTCAGCTACATACCTCTCTAATAAAGCTAAACCTTCTAATTCTTCCCAAAAGTTCCACCAACGAGATCTAAGCATTAAATATAAGACTATCAAGTACATTCTTACTTGAACCATGTTAGGTGTTAGTTTATAAACTGAGATATTAAAACTGTGATTTAAACTTATCTTTTGAGTGTAAACTAAGGACATTTTGAAAGCCCAACCTTATCTTGTGAAATTAAATACTCTTACATTTCTCTAAGAAAAGTCATAAGGTATTGGTAAAAATAATTGTTTTTAATGTCCACATCAAAAAATAAGCACAAGTCAGGCCTGAACATTTGCTCAGTGGTTAAGAGCCCAGAGGACCTGTGTTCTGCTCCAGGCAGCACATGGCAGCTCACAGCTATATATACTATAGTTCCAAAGGGTCCTAGACACTTACTTACTTCTCTGAGCACCAGGCATGCACATGTACATGCCAGAAAAAACACCCATATGCATAATATTTTTGAAAAATTAAATATTTTTTAAAAAAGGAATAAGTACAGAAATGTTCATTTTTCTAACTTTAAAACTCACAACCCTAAAGCAGTATACACAAAATGAATAAATACATTGCTGTATCTGCAAACATGGAACAACAGTAGAAATAAGCAAATTCTAGTAATTTTAGAATTTCACTGTTGATAAAAAGGAAAATACTAATTTTAGAAAACAGCCCCTAAAATATTTCCATATAATATTATTTATGGAAAATTTAAAAACAATCTCAAAAAACAGTTGTGAATGTTAAATGCTACAACATGTCTGTCTTAGCTATATTTGAAAAGTAAAGACATTTAAATAATTCATCATGGGATACCTTTAAGTAGGATAAAAATACAAGGTCATAATGGAGATGGTCACACTGATTGTTAATGTTTTAATTACTTAACACTTTTAGTATTATGTGTGGCTTTTATATATTAACTAATTGAGAACTAGTAATGATTATCACAATATGAAATAAATAAAATTTGATAGTATTCAATACTACCTAGTCATGATTTTATATTTTTGTAGAAAATAAATAATAAATGGGAAAATTCTCAATAAAACATATTCGCCAAAAAACTATTAAAATGTGCACTCTGTAAAAAAATGTTAAATATATTTTGTACTATTTGTGTTTTATTGTATTATTTCATATAATTGTTATAACTTGAAAATACAGCCTCATTGGCTGTGGTAGTGGGAGAATTTCCCAAAGACTGTACTGTTTCCCTTGTTCATCACAATTTACCTTTCAATCTTCCCAGCATCCCCGAAGCCTCTTCATGCTGGTGTGCACTGTATGAATGCTGATCAATGTCATTTCCTGCTGCCCTTAAGGAATGTGACTGTGCAAGCATTGTAGGCAGCACATTCCAACAGAAGGTCATGTTTTTCAGCAGTATAGAGTATTAAAGAGAGGAAACTATTCTGTGACCTCTATTCTGGTTCTCCCAGTCCCCTTCAGAGAGCCTTCAAAGAGACATTGTCTTGTTCCACCACTGGCTGTGCTTAAAAGAAACAGTTGCAAAGACTCTACGATTTAGCATTTCTTGAAATGCACAAGGTGTTTTCCTATTGGAAAAGACATACAAAAACATCCTCTTTAGGTGTATTTTTTATTTCTGTTTTTTATTGCTTCTCATTTGATTGTAAAATGGCTTCTGATATTATAGCTTAATATCATTTTATCTAATAATTTATGTGCTTTTCTTCCCTTGAATCAAAACAGAATTTCATTAAAAATTTCTTTTGATTTCTAAACCTTTAATGTGCAAATATCAAATTAAAATAATTTGTATTTCTTAGTGTGTATTTCTGAATATGCAATAATACTTCCAATTATTTTTCAAGTTACAACTACAGTTAAAAAGTTGCCGGGCGGTGGTGGCGCACGCCTTTAATCCCAGCACTCAGGAGGCAGAGGCAGGCAGATCTCTGTGAGTTCGAGACCAGCCTGGTCTACAAGAGCTAGTGCCAGGACAGGCTCCAAAGCTACAGAGAAACCCTGTCTCAAAAAAAAGAAAAGGTTGTGGTGCTGCACATGCCTTTAATATTTTTTGTCTTATTTATTCTTTTTTGTTTGTGATATTGTGACTTGAATCCCGGGCTTCGTGCCCACTAGAAGGGCTCCACCACTGAGCCACAGCCCTAGCCAACAAGCCCCCATCCATGGGCACCAGTCCTCACCCAGATAATGTACTAGTGGAGTAAAGGCAGACAGATCTGCTTTTAAAGCCAGCCTGGCACACAGCTAGTTCCAGTCTACCAGAGCTACATAATGAGACCCTTCTTCAAAACTAAACTATGAATAAATAATTCAACAATTTTTGGTCTTAATGCTTCTAATGAGAAATTAAACACTAGTAAATTAAAATAATCAAGTGATGAGGAATTGATATCACAAATTTCTTAATTAAAGATGCAAACGTAAGGTATAACTTGGAGGTTTATAAAAATCTTGACCATGTGTGCAAAAATATAGAGTAGTTGAATATAATGAGCTTACTTCAAGTGATTTTTAATCCCACATGGTGACTGGCCAGCTCAGTTCTGCCGCAGTTAAGTCCCAAAGAATCACACAGAGGTCTACATTAGTTATAAACTGATTGGCCTATTAGCTCATTCTTCTTATTAACTAATTCTTATAACTTAAATTAGCCCATAATTCTTGTCTGAGTTAGCTATGTGTTTTGGTACCTTATTTGGCCAGGCAGTCACATCCTGCTTCCTCTGCTTCTGGGTCACAACTGCAGATTGCTTTTTTTTCCCTCTTCCCAGCATTCTCATTGCCCTGCCTCTACTTCCTGCCTGGTTGCCCCACCTATACTTCCTACCTGGCTACTGGCCAATCAGCATTTTATTAAAAATAATACAAGTGACAGGATAGAAGACCATTGTCCCACAGCACCCACATCCACATCAACTTTAAGACAGCAGTTTAGGAGCTATTTTGGAATAATTGAAAGATAGTGCAGGAATAGTTTCAAAATTAAAGAGTATGAATTCATAAATATGAGAATTCTTGGAGCTGATTGTATAAGGAAATGAGCATTTATGTGAGTCCTGAGATAAGCACATACACATACATAGTACAAAGGCAGTGCTGCTTCTCAAAGGAAAAAAATGGAAGCAGAATATTTTTTTGCATGCAATCAAGAGTAAACTATTTATCCAGGTGGTAGTGATCCACGCCTTTAATACTAGCACTTGGGAGGCAGAAGCAGGTGGATCTCTATGAGTTCAAGACCAGCCTGGTTTACAAGAACTAGTTCCACGACAGCTAGGACAGTTGCACAGAGAAATTCTGTCAAAAAGAAGAGTAACATGTTTAATGGATATTATTCATCTTATTTCAAGGCAAAACCTTGTGTTATCCACACACCGTGTATGAGCTTCACTATAGATATCTTCAACCACATTGTACAATTGGATTTAGTTAGTATATAACTATGACATCATATGCAGATTTTATCCTTGTCCTACACTGTTTTATTTTCTACATTTTAATAAAGTCAAAAATAGAAATGGTATTAAGAAGAATAAATGTAAAATAGAAATCAGTTTTTAAATGAGAAGTTTAAAATTGGAGTCACAATAAAATTGTCATTTATTAGTTAAACTCAAGATAAAATAAATAGAAATAAACAAAAACACATCAAAATATGTACATAATACATATTTCATAAATAAAGATAAATGTGAATAAAGTATTTCTATTTTATATGTATTTCATGAGAAATATCCACAATTGTGTATTATAATCCTTGTATAATTTGTCATGACTGATGTTAAGGAACTTGACACTCTTGAAAAAATTTGTTTCTATTATAACTATGACATTGGTGATACTACTAATGAAGGATTTGACTGGAAATAATTTGTATCCTTTTAATCTGCATTTTTGTATCATGTGTGCACTATATATTTTGGATAAAATATATTTACTGTAGGTATGCCTTGGGGCAGTTTGTAGTATGAGGAACGGCAGGCCACTTCCTGCTACCTGGCTAGCTTTACCCTAAATAATTACACAGAAACTGTATTCTTTTAAACACTGCGTGGCCCATTAGTTCTAGCCTCTTAATGGCTGATTCTCACATCTTACCTAACCCATATTTAGTAATCTGTGTAGCACCAGTCTTACTGGGAAAGATTCAGCATGTCTGACTTGGCGGCTTGCTTCATTGTGTCTGCCCTGGAGAGCAGAGGCATGGCATCTCTCTCACTTCCTCTTCCTTCCAGCATTCTGTTCTGTTACTCCACCCACCTATGTTCTAACCTACCAGGCCCAGAAGTTTCTTTATTAATTAACCAATAACCTTCCTCCATCAGCAGTTAACTCTCTGTATTAATAAATCAATTGTTGTACCCCACTAGTGATAGTCATCCCCATATCCTCCTCCAACCTCTTAGGTGCTCTTTATGGTTTTTTCTTTAACTGTTGACACTGATAGTGTCCTTTCTCAAAAACTTTGACATATTCACCTTATTTATGGTTCCTGCAAGGGCTTGTTCTTCCTGATTACTTTTGAGTACTCAAGAGGAAAAACAAAAAAATAAGCAAACAAAACCACAATTGTATCTAACATTCTTTGTTCTGTGATTATTGGCTTAGTCTAAAAATTATTCATCGTGACATATACACATATCCAAGTGAGATTAGAAAAGTTTCTCATTATGTTTGTGTGGTCTGATAAAACAAAGTAATTTAAGAGTGAATTGGAAATTTTCAGCATCTTATTTTAACAGAAGACACAGAGCTTCTCCAGCAAGAAGGCTATATAAAAATACATATATGTCAGCTTGCTTAGTATTTTCACTCACTTTGTGTCCAAGACATGCAGTGTAGTTTGTCAATATGGTGTATTTTTTACTGTGAGTAGTTGCCTTTCAAACTCCTTTTCATCTATAATTGAAAAAACAAGAATGTTTATATACAAACATATAGAGACACATAGTTTTTGTTTGTGAGTATTCAAAATATAAAATGGTTATATAAAGGAAATACCTTTGCTAAAATTAGATTTATTAAAGTAATTCTTTTTTCCTCCTACTGCAAATAGATTTTTTCTCATAAATTACATCCTGACACCCTTTTCAACTCCTCCCATTTCTTCCCAACCTCCTAGTCCTTCCATAACCATTTCCTTTCTGCCCCTCATTAGAAAAGAACAGGCTTCTAAAAGATAACAATCCTAAATGACAAATAAAATGAAGCAAAAGCCTAATATTTCATAGTTGGACACAGCACCCTAACAGTAGGAAGAGAGTCCCAAGTGCAAGCACAAAAGTCACAGCACATACTCACACTCACGTTATCATAAAAATACATGTCTAAAATTTATAGTAGATATGCAGAGGACTTGGTGAAGATTTTTATGGGCCCTGTGCTTACTGCTTTAGTCTCTACAAGTTCATATATCCTTTGCTTAGTTGATTTAGAGAGCCCTGTTCTCATACAGTCCTCCTTCCAATCTGGCTCTTAAAATAATTCCTCTTCCTCTTCTATAGGATTCCCTGAGCTCTGGGAAGGAAGGAATCTGATAGAGATATTCCATTTAGACTCTCTCCACATAATGCCTGGCTATATGTCTCTGTATCTGTTTCCCTTTGCTGCTGGAGAAAGCCTCTCTGATAATGACTAATTAGGGCACTGATTTGTGAGTATAGCACAATACTATTAGAAAGTTTTTTGTAGGGATAAGTCCCGCCCCTTAGGGGGCATGTTCGCCTCAGGCTAATGTTTACCTATAAATCTGGCAAGCATGCTCGCTGTGCTTGCTTCTGCTTTCCTGGTCTCCATGGGAACGGTGGTTCTGTAAGTCTATTTCTCCATTAAAGCTGTATATATATTTTTACAATCTGTCTGCATTCGTTTACGCCGTTACATTTTTGTTTGTTTATTTATCAATAATTGTTTTAAACCAATAATTTTTGATTTTACCCTAGGTCTCTGGGCTAACTACCCTCTGGTTTTTGGTTGCCCAAACAGTGTCAGGTGTGTGACCCTTTGCTGTGGGAACTCCTTCAGCCAATAGACTTTAAGATACCAGTCCCATTGAGCATGGTCTCTTATACTATAAATGCAGTCATAAAGCTTCTATGCAACCTCTTTCTCTCCTACCTACTGGATTCGGTTTCTGTTCCCCATTCATGTAGAGGACAGTGATCTGTGAGTCTACCCATAAATAAATAACTCTTTATTATACTCAATTTTGAGTGTGGGATTACTTTTTAGTATTGATCTTCAGTCCTTTTTGTAGAGTGAACCTTATAAAAAATCAGATATTGGTTGGCTATGCCCACAAGCACGGTGCCACCATTTCCCTACAATGTTTTGCAGGCAGGAAAGATTGATATTATAGATCAGAGGCTTTTGTGGCTGAGTGGTGTATACATTTCTCTTTCAGTAGACATCAGAGTACCTTTATGCACTAATGAGATTAAAACATAGGGTAAAAGCCACCATCCTGACTTCTCATGTTCAATTAGTTATACAAGTGTTGTCCTCAACAATGGGACCCTGTTGTCAGGTTGTGGAGAGCAACTCTTTCTCTTACCAACAGACTTGGTTGTTTGGGGATTTCATGGTACATCCTTGACCTACAATTCAATTAAGTACAACCCAGTCCACTGCTTCAAGCCTTTTGTGGCGGCAAGAGAGTCTGGTTGAGACCCTGTATTCTCCATTATTAGCAGACCATACTAGAATCATCTTCATATAGTTTAGAAAGTTTCCAAATAATTCCTCTAATGTCCTTCAATTCCAGCTGTCTCTCCCCCACATTCTTTCCTTCTACCCTGTCTCACCTCCATTTCCTCACCTTATCCCCTCTTTCCTGTTTCCACTTATCCCAAGTCCATTCATATAATCTATTCTATTTCTCCCTCTCAGAGAGATCCAAGTGCCCCTGAGACCTTTCTTCTTTCCTAAAATTACTGAGTCTGAAGATTTTAGCTTGAATAATATTTACTTAACAGCTAATATCCACTTATAATCAAATAGAAACCATATTATCTTTCTGAGTCTGGGTTACATTCAGAATGATTTTTTTCTAGATCCATCCACTTTCTTGTAAATTTCATGTTGCCATTTTTAAACAGCTGAGTAATACTTTAGTGTGAGAATATACCACATTTTTTAAACCCATTCTCCTATCAAAGGATATCAAGGCTATTCCTAGCTACTGGCTATTATAAATGAACATTGTTGAGCAAATGTGCTTGTGGTAGGATGAATCATTAAAGTTATTCTTAAGAATATTTTCAGAAAGCTTTTCAGGAGCATGCAGCAAAATTTCAGCTACACAATGTACACCTGGGCTTTTAAAAATAGATCAATAACAAACTATGTCAATTCTCCCTTAAAAGAAATATCATTGCTTTGTAAATTATATGTAAGTTATTGGTGATAGTATTCTTTGCTAATTCAGTTTGGCTCCAACAGATTTTTTAATATATCCAAAATTTTATTGTGTATTGCAATGCTCTTTGATCACTGACATGTATTAAATAGTCAATTACCAACTAGTAATAGCCTTATCAGTTGAAGACGGATTCAATTAATGACCATTTTGAACTATATTCATGGAATAAATAAGTCCAGGTTCTTGCCTAATCAGAATTAGTCTTGAAAAGTGAATGAAGAATTCTGCTCTCTCCTGAGGCAGCCCTGCTTTTGAAGAACTCAGCAGAAAGTCACTTTCAATGATACTCCAAGAAAGTGCAATTCTTCTTTCTGGATTTTGAAGCTATATTCTTCATCCTGCTTAATTTTTAGAACATAGAAGTTGGAGATAATGGATAATAACTAGCATGTTTATCTAATTATTAATAACTATAATTAAGTATCAGTTTTCAAAACAATTCAAAAGCAAAATTATAGTGGAGAATAACTATGACCTACTTATTATAAAAAAGACAAAAAGATAAGTAATTCTCCCCCAGTAGAGCATCACTTCAGCAAGTCTACAGCAGCACATTAGGTCTGGCCTTTCTTACTTTTCAAATTTAAGTATATTTAATAATATTTATATTAGTTTGATAGTATTTTTAAATTATTCACTAAGGAATACTTTTTAATATGAAAAAAGTCTAATGGGATTCCCTTAATTATGTCAAAGCTTCCTTCAGAGTTTATAGAGCAGAATCAAGTTTAAGACTTTCTCTGTTGAGCTTCTGAAAAATCCACTTGCATCTTTTTAACTCTTTCAATTTGTTCATCATAAGTGTTGCAGCCTTTGATCCCTTCCATAGTCCTTGCACTATGCACACCAAGTTTTCAGTATTTGGACAGCATCTCTTGTAATCATATTATGAGATTCTGATACCTCAATCAGTAAAACAGGCCAGAACCAAAGGCACTCTTGGATGAGGGCCCTGTGGCTACATTATTGCATCCAGAAATTCAAAGGTGGCAATAGTAGCCAATGATAAGGGGAAACCAACATCCATTATCACAGACCGTGCAAGAGGGGAGCAGGGATACAGTGAGTATGCTACTTAATTTATTGTAACTTATGGCTAGAAACCAAATATGAGTGAGTACATCCCATGTTCTTCTTTTTAGGTCTGGCTTACCTCACTCAGGATAGTGTTTTCTATTTCCATCCATTTGTATGCAAAATTCAAGAAGTCCTTGTTTTTTACTGCTGAGTAGTACTCTAATATGTATATATTCCATACTTTCTTCATCCATTCTTCCATTGAAAGGCAACTAGGTTGTTTCCAGGTTCTGGCTATTACAAACAATGCTGCTATGAACATTTGGTTTCTAGCCATAAATAAAGGACATTGAGCCTATAATTGGAGATCATAGAGAAGCTAAATAAGAAGGTGAACCCAAAGAAAAACATATAGGCATCCTCCTGAATATTAACCTTCATCAGGCGATGAAGGAGACAAGAGACAGAGACCCACATTGGAGCACCGGACAGAAATCTCAAGGTCCAAATCAGGAGCAGAAGGAGAGAGAGCATGAGCAAGGAACTCAGGACCGCAAGGGGTGAGCCCACACACTGAGAGAATGGGGATGTTCTATTGGGAACTCACCAAGGCCAACTGGCCTGGGTCTGAAAAAGCCTGGGATAAAATCGGACTTGCTGAACATAGCGGACAATGGGGACTACTGAGAACCCAAGAACAATGGCAATGGGTTTTTGATCCACTGCATGTACTGGCTTTGGGGGAGCCTAGGCAGTTTGGATGCTCACCTTACTAGACCTGGATGAGGTGGGTGGTCCTAGGACTTCCCACAGGGCAGGGAACCCTGATTGCTCTTTGGGCTGACAAGGGAGGGGAACTTGATTGGGGGGGAAGGGAAATGGGAGGCGGTGGCGGGGAAGAGACAGAAATCTTTAATAAATAAATAAATAAATTTATTTTAACTTATGAAACCTTTCAAAACATGTCACTGGAACTCTTTATTATGTACACAGGGCACAGGGTGAATAATGAAGGATAATTTCCTGACCCTAAGATTCTGCATCTTGAGGAGAAAACTGATAATAATATGATAGAAGGTAAATTACCTAATCGGGAACTACAGTTATTCAAACAAAATCTCCATTTAAACATAAACAAGAGAGCACTTCAAATTTCATATTATCAAGAAAATAACATGCCCTATCTCTATTTGAAGTAAAGCGGGAAGAACAGAAGAGAACTGTCCTTCAACCAGCTTCAGTTGAACCATGTAAATGTTTGCCAGGCTTTGGGAAGGATGCCAGAGACAGTGTTGATAGAGGAAAGTCTGAGAAAAAAAAAATCAAGGAGACCTCCTTACACTGATGGTTGGAAAGGGAAGTTCATTTGGTCTCTAACAACAATTCTCCTTTCTCAAATCTAAGGAAAAGAGAATGCATATGTTTTGACTGAGGTGATTATTCTTAATATGCAGTACAACAAAGGAGAGAAAAGTGTCCTGAGGCTGTGAAAAAAGCAGGAAGAGATGATCCATTTTTCTGTGTATTCAGCTGTTTGTAGGACTCTATGTAAAGATGCTATTCTCAAGAACATGAGGGGAAGTGAATGCTAAGATGATGAGGAATTCATTGTATCTATGTTTAACAAAGAAATTTAAACATTTCAATGCTGTAAATACATGGCTAGAAATAAAAATATTAACATTGAAGAAGACAAATGGAGAAACTCTCTGAGAATACATAGTGGAATTATAAAAACTAAATGATGATGGGAAAAATGCTACAAATAAGAAAATAAGTAAAGATTCAGTATTTGAATGATTGGTATTTAGGGTTAAGAAGAAAAATAAATACTTAAAAATATGGAGGTACATAAGATCTCAAAAACTGAAAAGTGAATGAAATTAAATGTGAGACAAAAAATCCTTTAAGTCCTATTCCATTGTCTCTCGGGAAAGAGAATTTAGCTTGTGAAAATCCATACCAATCTATCCAATCAGTATAAATGAAATTCATACCAAGAGATATTCTGGTAAATAATGATGATTGATAGTAATAATTTCAAGAAGAAAGCATCAATCTTGTAATAATCAGCCAGGAAAGGATGCATATTTTTAAAAATGTATCACTAAACAATTAGAGAAAATTATAATAACAAAAAATAGTATGTTCCCTTACCATAGAACACACATATATGGGTATAAATAAGCTTGTAATCACACACATGTATATATTTATGGACACACAATACATACATATAAATATATACCCAGGATAGCTTAATATTAAAACTGAATAAATATAAATAAATAAACAAATAAATAATAAAGGAAAAATACAGTAGAAATTATAGCACTTGTAAATAATTTTTAGCTGATGCAATTAAACAGGTCTTTTAAGGCACAAAATGTTATACAATCACAAAAGTATGTTAGATTTGCATAAGGAAAGACAAAAACTTATAAAGTCAAATGTAAAGTAAAGTGCATGGTCATCTATGGGAATTCAACTGCTAGATAAACTATCAACCTCAAAGATGAACAAGAAAATCTGTAATAGGATATTAGAAAGGATAATATATATATATAGTTCGTGAGAGTACAGAAGCAGGAAAATGAAATGAAATGTCATTTAGTGCCAATTCAGGATATGAAAATGAAAACTTCTTTTTCTATTGGGGGTTTCATGAGCAAACTTTTCTACAAGAGAGAGTTGGTGAGCAGTAGAGAGAAATTATACAGCAGATAAAAGCCTGTAATGTGGACAAATGGAGACAGTGCATGCTGTGACTCAAATAGCAGGCTCATTGTCTACAAAGAAGCAACAGCAATGAACAATGAAACATAAACGAAGTTTAGCTTATGTTCTTGCTGTGGATAAAAGAACTGGAAGCAAATGATGTTAAAGAAAAATTGATAAAATATTTTTATAGATCATGTTCTGCAATAAACAATATAATATAGCCACCACAACTTGTTGTTGTTATTCTTATATGCAAAACACCCAAGATAAATCATACAAAATTCAAAGCCACATATACATGAGCTAAGCTTATGAAAACACTTTGAATTGTGTAAAAACTAAAGGCCTTATATTTTTTGTAAATATAATTCCCTTTTAGTAGTCTTAAGGCTAATAAAATGGCTAATTCTAACAGGCTCATAACCACCAAGATACCTGAAAATATTGAGTTGAACTGATTCCACAAGGCTAAATTAATCACTTTCGAAAGTTAACCATCATAGGCTGACAGCATATGGGGATGAAGCTTAAGCTGGCATATGGCTCTGTAGATTTTGTTACTGAAGGGAACCGTTAAATATAGGATTTTCTCTAATGGGAGTCCAGGGCAGATAATAACTTGGATATTTAGAATGGTGGCATATTACAATTGTCCTGCATAATACTGCATAACTACCTGCACTCAGAAAGCTACTCCTGGAACCATACATAGGATTTTATTACTTATCCTTTAATTTTTAAAATATAGCATAATAAAACAAATTGCTATCTTAAATGGTTGAAACTACTTTTGGAAATTAACTATTTTAACAAAGAAATAATGATAAGAGATTCTAAAATTCATATATTACTAAACATCCTCAATATTTTAAGGAGTCTAAACCTTAGACTCGTGAGATCAAATCAGTTAAAAAGGCTGGCTATCATACCTTAATAAAATAACACACAGCATTGTATTTTCATGGTACCCTCTGCAGAGGCTTACTTAACTTTCCCGAGAGAGATTGAGAGAGAAAGATGAGCACATAGGCAGATAAGGAGCATTCACCTCCAGCTGTGTGAGGACACTTACTCTCAAAACTGAGTTTCGAAACATTAAAGACATATTAGCTACTTGCTTTTACCGATAATCTTTATGCTACAACTTACCGTACTTCATTGCCATGACCAAAAATATTACGTCTTATAGAAGACAAAACAAACTGGATTAAGGCAGATAGTGCAGAGGGTTTTCTGGAAGGATAGGTGATGACATTGTTTCTTAGCCATTGGTTTGTTCCTATTCATGGAACCTACTAAGGAATCAGCTCCAGTTAAAGCAACGAAACTTTTATTGAGAACTTGTTACATGTAAGGTTCTTGTCATAGAAATTCAGACGAAGTGCAGTGTGCTATGCCAAATATAGAGCCATGAACCTGCCCAGTGCCCTGAACAGTTGATCCTATTTGAGAGGTACCTTTGGAGATGGGAATCTACTAGAAAATCGAGTATTTTACCCAAAAAGTTTACAGTTCCACTTCAGTTCAGATTGACAGGAGAAACTGGTCATTGGCCAGAACTCCCCATTTCCTGCTCAGAGTAGTTCTGTGTGTGCCGTTTCAGCAAGTTCATTTCACATATGAGTCAAAATTGTTTTTATACTGAAAGAAGCCTTCTTATGGCTGGTATTCTAAATTTAACGCAGGGAAATTTAGGATAAAGTCCAGGTTCAAACAGATTGTTGCCTATGCTGCCTGTTTAAGTACAGAAGCTGGCTGAATTGAAACAGAAAAGAAAAACATTTCTAGATTTAAAGAAAAAAAAAGACTAGAGGAGGGGAGCAAGTTAGAGTGGGTGGAAAATATATCTATTGGAAAGAGTCAAGGCATAAAATTTAGGAGAAAGCATTGCCACCCAGTAGGAAACCCAGATGACTGCAGGAATCACCACAGAAACACATGCATGTCATAAGAGTTTTTCTCAAATCTCAACTGAGGATCCATAGGCATTTGCGGCTAAAGAGTCCACCCTGAGTGGTTCATACCCCTGAGCAGTTGAATTCCTGTGTTTGCAGTCTGTGATGGTACACTGGTTCAGTGCTATCAGGTACTTAGTTGTTTTTTTTTTTCTGTTTTGAATGTCAATTAGCATGAAGAACATTATGATAGACATCGGCTTTGACCAAGTGTCTCTGAGCAATTAGATTTGCCTATATAACAGTAAAAGCTACCCATATTTTTAAGCTGAGTCAGCCAAAGAGCAGAGAGAAAATTTATGTTAAAACACAGCAGTATTGTTTTTGTTGCTTTTTATATACTGTGATTTTAATGAATATAGTCATTCCTCACATATTATTCACTATTCCAAGAAAAAAGAAAAGGTAAAATCATTGACTCATTGAATGTATAATTCAATGATTAAAGAATTCCTCTATGTGGTAGACTCCTGAAACAGAATGAATTAGCATAGAATCTCAAGACCTTAATTCACTGTTAACCATTGGAATGTGTGCTCTGTTATGTTACTTCTCTATGTATTTATATGTATTTATTTTCTCATGTGTAAAGAGATAATATAGTACTTGGCCTATTAAAGAACCGAATATGGAATATTCCAGAATACCCCTAGAACAGTATGAGGCAACATTCATTCCCGAAACATCACATTTGCTATCCAGAATGCTTGCTTGACTCATGAAATATTTTAGATAGCATAACACATTGATAATGTTTCTACTGAAATATTTTCACAAACTGATAGAGGCATTTCTTTATCTTAATCATTTAAATTTAGCTTACTATTTAAAGTGGAAGTTCATCCAAATGAGAAAAAGTCCATATGAATTTAAATGCACACACAAATATATTTGTATACATTTTTGTGTGCAAACCCACAGTTTAATACCTAGGAAAATTTTCTTATATTTTCAATGAATATTTGTGCTACTAAATATGCTTTCTTTCTATTTATGCACCATGGCAATTTGTTATCACTCATGACCTACAGCTGACCCCGACCATCTGTTTGGAGTTAACATGCATGCTCATAAGAGAAAAGACCAGAAATAGGAGCAAAAGAACACAGTGTTTGAAAGTACACATGAGATTGTGGTGGTTAAGGATGATAAATTTAAGGATGTAGCATGGAACTTAGTCATAGGATATAGTCAGAAGAGGATGCATTGTCCAGGCAAAAAAGATAAAAAGCACACAGAAATAAACACAAAGAAAAGCAAAGGTGACTTCAAAAGTTGCCTGCCAAGAAAATCAAGTTTTTAAATTGAATTTTCATTAGAGTTGCAAGCTGTAAAAAAGATTCAAGAATGAGTTTATAGTAAGTAGGAAAATTTTAGAACTGTTTTATGCCATTGGATGAAAAGAATCCCTAACCCCTAGGTTTCTATTATATTTTAATAATTTTACTACATAATACCTTGGTTTTTCACTCAATTCTTTTATACTTTTCACTCATAACATTTTACAGTAGGAGGCTGCTTGTTTGTTTCCTGCCTTCCTAGACTCCTGAAATAACCACACAGAAACTGTATTGATTAAACTGCTTGACCTTTTAAGATCAAACTTCTTATTGGCTAGCTTTTACATCTTAATTTAACACATTTCCATTATTTTATATTTTAATACAAGGCTTGTGGCCTACTGGAAAGGTTTTGGCGTGCTGCAAGGGAGAGGACCACTTGTTTGTCCCAGCTGCCCGGCTAGCTTACACCTGAAATAGCAACATAGAAACCGTATTAATTAAAACACTGCTTTGCCATTAGCTCTAACTTCTTATTGCTATCTCTTACATATTAGTTTAACCCATCTTTGTTAATCTGTGTATTGCCACGTGGCAGTGGCTTACCAGAGATCCATGGCTTCTCTCCAACTCTGCTTTCTTCCTCCCAGCCTCCAGTTCTGTTTTCCCCACCTACCTAAGTTTTGCCCTATCAAAAGCACAAAGCAGTTTCTTTATTCATTAATCAATGAAAGCAACACATGAACAGAAGAACCTCCTACACCACTGGCATGTCTGTCTGGGGCAACGACACCATGGCTTCTCTCTGACTCCTCCCTTCTTTCTACCAGCATTCACTTTAGTTTTCCCCACCTAGCTCTGTTCTACATTATCACAGGCCTAAGACAGTGTCTTTACTAACCAATGGTATTCAAAGCATATAGAGGGGAATGCAACATTACTCTCTATTTCTGTTTAAATAAAAAGGAATGCTTTAACTTTCACATAATAAAATTACATTTAACAAAACAGCTACCAAGCAAGAATTACAGTTACAATATTTATATTTACTTTATCTTTTGTCATAACTAAGGAAAACTATAAGTATAAATTCTTCAACTTCATCAAAGGCTACAGAAGAACATAATATTACCTAAGTAAACAGAAAGAACATTGTAAGCAACTTCTAAAACTCTAGAAATGATAGAGACATCTTGTTGCCTGGACAATGACCCAAAATTCTTCTGTACCATTGGGGCATCCATCTTTAGCCTATAGGCTCAGCAGACTTTTCCATGAAACAAGAAATTTCAAAGACAGTTCTGCCTACATTGGCAGTTTACCAATCGCTTTCTTTTATGTCCTGAATGTGTCTGGCAGACTCTTTCATGAAGCAGGAACCCTGAAGGCCCTTTCTCACCTTTAGGCAGGATCAGCAGTCATGTCTCTATGGCTCTTGCACTTCCAGTTAAGCAGCCTGGGCAAGAACAGTTTCTTGTCCAAATGGTGAACAGACTCCATAAGGAGCCTCTTTGATTCCCATTATCCTCTTGAAATAGATTGTTGTTGCCAGGAGGAGATGTGTCTCATTGTCATGAAAAGCCCTAATTTTCTTAAATATAAGTGTCATATTCTGAAGGTCTCTGAAAGATTTAAAGAATACTTATCTAATTGAAATATATCTTTATATATCTAGAAAACCTAACTAACATGACTATGAGCTTGACTATTATAGATGATTATCTATTAATCTATACTTTTTAACTAACATTACATTTTTAAATAAGCTACACAAACACAATGTTAATTAAAAGCAGAATATATATATATATATATATATATATGTATATATATATACAGTATAACAAAATTTACCTTAAATTTGTATCAATAAACCAAGATCCATACAAATGGATATATCCCCCTTTAAATATAAACAAACATTTTAAACAATATTTGGGAATATGAGTGTTGTTCTCTAGACTATTTCTTGTTGATAGGGGATGATATTAATCAGGTTCATGGTGTGTCCTGTGTACTAGGTTCATCTTAGTCAGCAGTTGGGCAAAGTAATTTTGGGGGGTATCAACAGCAATCTTTCAGGGGTTCTTCCATATTAGTCTGGAAGGATTCCATAGGTTCACATCCTCTGTGGAAACAAAAGAATAACCTCTTTTCCAAAGCAACATATCCTTAGACCCAAATTTTGGAATCAAGGTACCTTTAAAATATAAATTGGTTTAGCTTAGTAGCCCATACAATGAAATGTCTCTCTGTACTTAGCTTCTTCACAGTCAAGAAATTCAAAGAAAACATAATAATATTCATAATCTGAGCTGTGTATATTCCATCTTTATTTGGCTTATGTTTCTTGATCTATATTTTATTATCTTTACTTCTTTAATCTATGACTGTACACTTTTATATTACATTTACCATCTCGTTACCCTTTTTCTTCTTTCTCCCAAGCCTATGTACATTTTTTAGACACAGTGTTTCTCATTTAGAGGTCTGTTATTTCTGAAACTGTCCTTATCGTGTATTGGTAATCCTCTTCTGACCAGGGCTAAGTGATTCTTAAACACCTAAGCAGTAGCCTTGCTAGGGCAAACAAGGCCCTGACTGCTTGGTCCACCCAGTTCAGCATGGAGGAGCTGTTTGCTGCCTCCAAAAGCCATGCTCACAGTCCAATTTTTAGGCACACAACCTGTCTATGTTGCCATTAAGCAAGTTGTAGCACTCTGTTCACAAACCTCATTTAAATGCTCAGCCTCCTGAAAGAGCCAGATGTCACGCTGGCAGCATGGGCCCGAAAGCTGGCATTTCAAAACTGTGTGGTTTTTTTTTCTGCTACTGCTGAATCAGTAAAACATAACCTTTAATCTCTTAAAGGAGCTACAGCATGCTGCCGGCAAAATGCTGCCTACCAAGAAGCTGTGCTTAACTCTGTTCTGTTGTGTCTAAGATTACTTTTTAAAAATTTTCAGGTTTTTTTGTGGATCTAGCTAGCACATGTTGGAGTGCCAAATAGTAGTATGGAGGCCATTTGTTTGTTTCCCAGGTGCCCAGACTGCCAAAATAACCACACAGAAACTGTATTAGTTAAATCACTAATTGACATTTTTTAGCTCTAACTTTTTATTGGCTAGATTTACATCTTAATTAAACCCATTTCCATTATTTTATATTTTACCATGAGGCTCATGGCCTACCAGCAAGATTCTGTGTGTCTTTTTCTGGCAGCAGCTCCATGGCTTCTCACTCCCAGCATGCAGTTTAGTTTTCTCCACCTATCTCTGTTCTATCCTATCAGGCCAAGTCAGTTTCTTTATTAACAATTGGTAGTCACAGCATACAGAGGAGAATCTCACATCACCTCCCCTTTTCTATTTAAATAAAACGGAAGGTTTGAACTTTAACATAGTAAAATTACATATAACAAAACAGCTATTAAAAAAGAATTACAGTTACAATATGTATATCTGCTGTATGTGTCTCAGGAACCATTCTTGATCTGCTCTGTACTGCCACTCTCTGTGTCTCAGGGAGCTTCTAAGGTCTCTGTGGATGGCTGAGTTTGGAGGCAAAGTGAAACTAACAGATTACAGGGTCTGATGGGGGGTTGGGCATCCTGTATGCAGGAGTCCTGCCCTCTGAATGACTAGTGCAGCTAAGGTAGGTGGGAGAGAGGCCTAAAGCCTAGAGACTGGGATGTCCAGCTGGGGAACTGGTTACTCACCTCTTGATCAACTCTATATAGTCATAGTCTGTGTCTCAGGGAGCTGCTGAGGTCACAGGGGATGAGTGAGTTTGAAGACAGAGTGGACCTTTTTGATTACCAGGTCTGATGTTGTAGCAGCCTGCATGCAGGAGACTTGCCTGTTAATCAGCTAGTACAGAAGACTAATAGGATTTATTCGTAGTTTTTTTTCACCATTTTGCATGAAAACCAAAATATAATCGCCTAGATGTACAGTTAGACTCTCATATTGTTAAGTCTTCATTTTTTTTCCTTTTCTCCAGTTGTCCTTATATATTTCCTTCAGTTTTGAACACGACTCTATCCTCAAATTATTTATGATTATAGTTTTCTGAAAGGGGATTTTCATTGTAAAATGATTAATATCAATCAATTATACAGTCTTGAATTAAACAAAATTCACAGGAACTTGGTGGGAATCTTAATATTTAATTATTAAGTGTTATATACTGTTTGTATTCCACTTCGTGAAGCAATAATTGGTCTTTAATTGACCACATACTATATTACTTTGTTTTTCTGTGATTGAATTGATCGCTAAATCTGTACATTAAGTTATGATCACAAATGTTCAATGTCAGTGTCATATGGCTGCACAACAAGTGAACCAGTTTAATATAAGAAGTACTAGTGAGCTAAACTGACCATCACTTTATTTTAAAGTATTCCACCTGGTGGGTGAAGACATCTTAGACTATATATCTAATGGCAAGATAAAAATATAAGCCAATAATAAATGCATTCATCTCTTTCAAAGTACAAATAGCCAGGAGGGTTTTTCTCTTAGCATGTATGTTTTTTAATCTCTTGAGTTCAAGAGTTTTACAAATTTATAATGGGTTAATTCATTCCGTTTAATGACTGTGCTCTTCTCTTTTTAGGTTGATCTTCTTGTACCTACCAAAGTGACAGGCATCATCACACAAGGAGCTAAGGATTTTGGTCATGTGCAGTTTGTCGGTTCATACAAACTAGCCTACAGCAATGATGGTGAGCACTGGACTGTGTACCAGGATGAAAAACAGAGAAAAGATAAGGTAAGTGGTCTGCATGCTTTGTAGAGTGAAGGGTCAGTCTCTGGTTATATTTTTATTTTATTATTTTATTTATTTTTTTTATTGAAAATTCCCACCTCCTTCCCTCCTCCCACTTCCCTCCGCTCTCCCCACTCCCCCTCCCCGTCCCTCTCCAGTCCAAGGAGCAGTCAGGATTCCCTACCCTATGGGAAGTCCAAGGTCCTCTCTGCTCCCCCCAGTCCAGGAAAGTGAGCATCCAAATAGACTAGGTTCCCACAAAGCCTGTCCATGCAGTAGAATCAAAACCCAGTGCCATTGTCCTTGACTTCTCCATCAGCCTCCACTGTCAACCACATTCAGAGATTCCGGTTTGATCACATGCTCCATCAGTTCCAGTCCAACTGGCCTTGGTGATCTCCCATTAGATCAGTCCCACCGTCTCAGTGGGTGGACGCACCCCTCGCGATCCTGACTTCTTTGCTCATCTTCTCCCTCCTTCTGCTCTTCATATGGAACTTTTAATGGAAAATGATTTCATTCAATGTATTTTGATCATGGTTTCCATTTTCCCAACTCTTCCCAGACACTCCTCCCATTTTTTCCACCCACCCAACTACATGTCTCTTCTTTCTCTCTCTCTTTAGAAAACAAAGCAGACAAACAGGCAAAAAGAAACACATAATAAAAAGAAAGAAAAGGAAGAAAAAAGACAAGAAACATACAAGCACACACACACAAACACACACATCCTTTAAACACAAAACTGCAAAGCATAATATTTAGCAAAGGGTAAGTAATAAAAAGAATGCCCAAACAATTTTGAATATATTCTAAAAATGACAATGCATACAATAAACCATGCTAAATAAGAATTTCAAATAAAAGACTTTTCAGTAGAGATTATGATAGTAAAACTTATTTACTAATAAAGTAAATATTTTTATTAATAAAAATTCTCAAATTCTCCATACTATACAGCAAGACATGGGTATATAAAATCCTCTGAGGGTTTACAGACACTGTTCTGTAGAATTATGTGCTTCATGAAATGCAGGATTTAAACTTGGAATTTGTTTTAAGACAGAGAAGTCTTTTAAACTATTTTTCAATATGCACTCAAAATAAATAGTAGTTAAGTCTTTACAATCAGTGGGGCATGGAGACATGTGCATATGATCCCAGAAAACCGAGGCAAGAGATCTGGCACAAATTCAAGGCTAACCTGAGTTATTTTATGAAGCTATTTCTAAAACACAAAACCTAAAACAAAAGAACACGCAAGCATTCATTTGTTGACATACTTATTTCTATTTAAATTTGAGATGTAAATTAATGCTTATATTTGAATATTTTAAGTTGTTTTACTGTATTTGATAATGAATGCACTTGATCTTGTTATCACAGCTAGAAACATATGCAAATGCATTCTATGAAGTTGCTGACTGACGTTATTGCTAAGTTGATAATGTTATTCAAGTTCTCTGTATCCTACTGCTGTTTTGCCTGCTGACCGTTACTGAGAGTGATATAACTAACTTTCATTATTACTATGGGTTTGCCTAGTTTTCCTTGCCTTGTCATCTTAGTTGCTTTCATATAGTAGCACAAAGAAAGTCATATTGTCATTTAAATATTAAGTGACTCATATCTTACAATATTTTCCCTATAAAAATTCATTTCATCCAGCATTTGAAAACATTACCTCCAGGTAATGTACGTGTATTTTACTCATATAAAGTATATTTGGGATGAAATTCTTTGTATATAGTGGGATTTTTGAGTCCAATCTAACTCTACTTTGAAAACAAACAAAAACAAGCTTTCAAATCATTAATATTTGATGTTATTATCGATGCAAATAGTTTTCAATTAATCATTTAAATATTTATTTTCTATGTACTGTATTTTTTCATTTCCAGATGGGACTATAGAGGTGAGAGGGTGATGCGGTCGCTAGGTATATTACTGGGTGAGTGGTGTGCACACAAAACAGTATACTATGACCATAGCACATTCAGGTGGAGGAACTAGGTTTATGAGGGTTCCAAGATAAACCAGCTCCTATGCTTGCCTGCCTCAGTAAGATTATGTAAGGAAAACAACCATCAAATAGTAGTAACTCTGTTCTACTATAAGTGGTGAAAATAAAATTCTAAAACACATAAATGCTTTTTCTGTTTTTCTATGGCACTAAGTAACTGATCTTTAGAATGGTTATAAAATAGTATTCATTTACACATAGCAATGTCTGCACAAACATAGAAATGTATTCATCTACCTGTGCATACACAAGTAGCAAAATCCAACTGAAAGCAAAAGGATGCTCTGTTTTCATCCTGCAGATGTCATTTTCTAGGCAACCTCTCACAGCATCCACAATTCTGTTTGTTAACGGTATTCATTATTTAGTCAGCCCTAACTCGGCCTGTGGTGACACTTTAATACAGTCCACACATCCTTAGGGTCCTCTTTCCAGTGCACAGTATTTCTTAACACTGAACTGGCTTTTAGCTTTCTTCACTACGTGGCTTCAGCTGCCATTTAATTTGAAAGTCAAATGTTCCCTTGCTCTTATGAAGGTGACATTTGTTTCAAACTTCTGGAGTGCTGTTTTACTATGTTTAGCAGGAAAACTACAAAACTTGACAGAAACTTTCAGTGTTTAATTTTTGAGGATAAAACTGAAAGCAAAACAATAATAAATTTCAGGAAGAGTTCATATATGGAAAAAATTAAAAAGTTAAAAATAAGTTTCCTTATTCAGTAGATTAGGTATAATGCCATAGTGTCAGGATACGAATTTACACTGCAGGCACTTTGACGATGAAAAGGACTGCTAATATTTTATTTCTTCTCTATCCTTGAAGTCATTAAGTGTTTAAAAACCATAAAAGCATGAGATAAAAAAGAATGAAAAAATTCTCAGAAATATGAAAAAAGAAAAACTGTGGAACCTTAAGAAAGAAAGAACCTTGAAGAAATGGGTAAAACATCTCAGTTCACTCATGATGGTGAACTTTCTTACCCAGGGGTTCAGATACAAAAGCCATCTGATTTTCATGGGAATGTCTGTTGAAACAAAACCTATCTAGTGGATCCTGCTTATAGGTCTAGTACAAGATAGGCAGGAGAACCTCTCTGAGCCTAAATCCAGCTTAGTCATTTAATGAAACTAGGAAATTAAAGATAGAGATAATGGGGGGGGTTGTTATTAAGACAGGAACAAAAAAAGGAGGAAAGAAAGTGAGTAGGAAAGAAAATACAGACTCTGGCCTCTGCCTCAGAGTATCTGCAGGTAATACTTAAGTCTGAATGTTTATAGAGACCGTAGTTAATATAAATAAACAAATGTGGGAAGGACCATCCCAGTCAACTCTATAACCAAAATTTAAAATTTGAAATAAAAAAAGGTTTTGGAGTTTGCTACTCAGAAAAAGATGCATTACAATTCTTAGGACTTTGACTGACCTCTGACTAGTTGGTAGACATCTGTATGAATTAGTATCTCCAGAAAGGTTTTTTGATTTTAATAAGTTCCCAAATTCCATTATGAAGAGCTTCATTTAAATACTTTAAAGTTAAAATAATAGTAGACCGAAATCATAGAACTAAGAAATTAGGAATATAGCTTAAGAGGGAAAACTCCTTGAAGGAATGACATGTTATGGGCTTTTTCTTTTAGGCCACCAACCAGCTCCAAATCATGGCATAGAAACTTCTTATTAATTATAAATGTTCTTTAGAGAAGGAGCGAGCCATGCTCCAACTCCAAAACCAACTTTGAATTTTAATTGAGTTGAGACTACATCTTTTCTGAGAAGTAAAGAGATATAGATATTTAGGTAGTGAGATTTTACCCTGCAAAGAATACTGGTAGCATAAATCAGATTTTTCTTTGCTTAGTAATTTTTTTTCTGGATAGTTTTCCCTTCTTTTTTAGATGTCTAGATGCTCAAGGTCTTTTGATATCTTTAAGATGGGTATTTTTATTTTTTGTAAAGATAAGAAAAGCATAATGTTTTCCTGATCTTTATTTGTTGAGTTTTCCTTTTGACCTGTCACATGGATTGATGAAGCACCATTTCTCTTTCTTGGGAGTTCTCTCCTACTCAAATCAAATCTTTATCAATTTTGATAGTATCCATAGCTCTTCTTCTCCTCTAGAACAAAAATGAAGCTCCTTCTCCAATATAACATGTCCTGGTTTCCATTCTAAAGTTAACACATCTTTAAAGCACATAGGCTGGTTTAAATAAGGAGTTTTTTTTTCTGTTGTCCAATGTCTTTCCACAGTTGTTGTTCCTTTCTCGTTAGCATTAAAAACTCACAATTAATAAGGCATTATGCAATCTATCTCTGGAGGTCTTACTTTCTCCTACCTGTATACTAAACATTTCTTTTAATGTACAATTAAATCTTTCTATAATCGCTTGTCCTGTAGGATTGTGTGGTGTACCTGTAATAGGCTTTATATTATAATATACAAAAAATTCTTTCATTTTACTAGAGATATATGCTGGATCATTGTCAGTATTAATTTGTACAGGTATTCCCATGATGAGCATGACAGAATAATCCTTTTCAGGACTCAAAGTAGTTGTCCATTGAAATCCTGAAAAACATGTCTATTATATGGTGTACATATTTTAATTTTTTAAATTATGCAAAATGAAACACAGTCATTTGCCACATTTCATTTGTTTGCATACCTTTATGGCTACTTTCTTCAGGTAATGGAGTTTGGTTAAAGAAAGAACAAGTAGGAATTCTTTCTCAACTTTCTTGGCTTGCTGCCAAGCAACAGAAAAATCATTTTTTAAACCTTTGCTCTTGTTATGATGGTTTTTAAATAAAATCCTGAGGTGTCAAGTATATTTCTTATCAATAACAGATAGATTTCATCATTACATTGTGCTAGAGGACATGGCAAACCCATATGGAATCTTATGTGTGTTTTATATACATATATGGGATGATTCCTATTCCTGAGTATTTCTTGTAATTGTATAAATAATGAAGTTAATTTTGTTCTATCAGGAATAAATATAGAAATTTCAATTTGTAGAACAACCCTTTCTGTATATTGATAATAACTATACTGAGAGGTTCTGTAAAATCCATTAGTATCATGAGAAGGGCATATTATTCAGACTTTTTTCACAGAATTGCAAAGAGCTTTGAATTTCTTTGCTTAAGTTTCCTGGTTTACCCTTTTTTCCTAATTTGTTTGCATCAGTACAGAATGTTGGGACTCCAGAAATTGGTCTTATCCATACAATTCATGGAAGGATCCATCTGATTCCTTTTATGAATTTAATTCTCTCAATTTTGAGATAACTGTTGTTAATGTTTCCCAAAAATTATTGCAAGCTCTTTGTCAATATTCATTACTTTCCCTTGAAGACGAAATTTCCTCATTAGTTAAATGTAGTATAATTTCTGCTGGGTCCATTCTTGAAGTTGACAGTCTTACTATTCCTTTTAAAATCAAATCAGAAATCTTTTAAACATGTCTCTAATTTCTTATTCTGTTTACGTGGTAGAAATAGCCATTGAAATGTAATATCTTCACTCTGCATCAAAATTCCCAAAGAGGATTGCCTAAAGTGTAACATAACCAGAATGCAGTTAAGTTTTATCTCCACATGATCCATAAGTGCATTCTGTAATTTCTTTTCCACTAAAGTCAATTATCTTTCAGTTTCAGCTGATAATTCTCTAGGATTATCTAAGTCTTTGTCCTTTTCTAGTGTCCTAAACAAATTACTCACTTCCTCAGCTTCTATCCTAATAGTGTCAATAAATTTGAAATATCCCCTCGCAATCTTTGAAAGTTACTAAGAGTCTGCAATCAATCTCTCCTGATTTTTACCTTATGTGATCTATTTTTTGTAGACCTATTTTATATCCTATAGAATTAGTAGAATCTTATCTTTGTAATTTTTAAGGAATAATTTGGAATCCACAGCAAGACAAAATTTTCTTTACTTCTTCAAACATTTTTCTTATTTTTTAAATGTGTACACATTAAAATTTTAATGAATCAGCCCATAGGTTATCATCCATTTAATGGTAAATTATATATTATGGAAATTGTACATAAATTATTTCCAATGGATTTTGCACAAAATATTAGCACAGGGTAGAGTTATTTAACTTTTCCTGTGGGAGGACCTTCCATTGATATCTCTTAACTTGCTGAGAGTTGTTATAAGTAGGCATCATGAAGGCAAATGTTTCCCTATCTTTGTCTTATAATGGTATAGTGAAGAAACATTCTTTTAAGTCAGTAACTATAAGAGTATATTCTTTAGGTAATAAAGAAAGCAAAAGCATTACAGGCTGTAGAGATACCATTGGCTGAATTGCTTTATTTATGGTTCTTGGGTCTGTCAAATTCTCCAGATTTCTTTCAAATAACAAATACAGGAGATTCCAAAGGCTGGTAGATCCTTCAATATATCTAGTATTTAGCTGTTCCTGAACCAGCATTTCAAAACCCTATAGTTTTTCTGATGTCAAAGGTCACTGCCCAACCCAGAGAGGTTTGTCAGTTAACCATATTAAAGGGTAGGGCCATTGGTACCTCTGAAAGATCAACAGCTGTTGTGCCTTGTTTATACTGTCTGAATGGTCAGTAACTGTTTTTTAATAGTGCCTTATAATATTATTCCCAGAAACATAAGTTAGTCTATGTTTCCTTTCTGAGACTGGAGGAATGTTAATCTGGGTGTTCCATTGCTGGAACAGATCACAATCCCATAGATTCACTGCTCCATTAACCACGTTTGGCCTTAGCCTTCTTCTCTTCCTGCTGCCCCTATTCATTCAATCTATTTCATGCTTTATTTTACCTGAGATAGGGTTCCAATCCCTAGGAATTGAATATCTACCTCCTGAAGGGGCCTATTTGGGTGCCTTGATTCTGGAGTAATAATAGTCACATCTGCATTTGTGTCTAATGATCTTCTCAATTACAATGTTGCTTATCTATACCCTTAGCTCTAGTCTTTGGTCACTTATAGAAATCTGCCAAAATAATGTTTGATGGTTCCTCCTGAAATTTTTGATTCATCCTCCAAAGCTATTCTATTATTCAGAGAAATATGGTTTTTTACAATAGGCATTGGATCCTCTTGGGAATGACTGGACCACATTCAACTTTGGGTACTGAAAGGGGCCTCCAAAGGCATTTCCTGATGAAAAAGGTTTACCTTGATTGTACCGTGTTGAGCTATAGTCATTGGTCCAATGTCAGCCTTTGCCACATCTTCTGCATAATCCAGAAGATTGATTGGAATCATCTATTTGGGTCATTCCTAGAAGGGATATTATTTTTAGAAATGCCCTGTCTACAATTTCATTTCAGATGGTATATTCAAACATAATAAAAAACATTTGACATTTTGATTTCTTTTTAGGCCTTTGGAAATTGCCCCTCCTATCCAGGCCACAACACTATAGTTAAGAGACTCAACATTGGCTGTGTGTAAGATCAATTTGTCAATAGGTGCTGATCTGACCTTTAAAGGTCCAATTGTCTTTTTGCATTCAAAATTAGCATTTTCAAACATGTATACAGCATGAAGACAATGATCTCAAAATTAGAACAATATATAATAATGTCTTAATCAAAGGTAGAAATGTATAGTGCAATATGACAAAAAATTCTAACTTTGTATCAGTATACACAATATCTTAAGCTGAAGTAGAAACATACATACATTATGACAAAAATAATTTTAAATTTGTGTACAAAACATTTTAAGCGGAAATAGGAATAATATACAAAATGACAAATATAATTTTGAATTTGTATCAATATACAAATTATCTTAGACAGGAATAAAAAAATATTTTTACATATGTAACAATATACAAGAATCTATACCATTGTAAATTGTCTAAAACTAATAGTTACTAAAGAAGTTTACAAGTAGATACCCTAATCTACGTAATTATCCTATCCTGTCTATTCCCCCTTTATTCTATATCAAATAAAATTCCTGAATTTGATTATTATTATTCTGCCCCCAACCCTATAGTAACTTATAACCAATCCAGAGAAAGACCAAAATTTATCCATCGCATCTGTTGTGAGAGGGAGTATCAATTTCTTAGAATTACTTCCAGCTGTCTTGGGGGTGATGGTATCTCTATGGGATCTTGTAAATATCTAAAACAATGGTAAAGTCTCAAAAGGAGTAGCTGTAATATTTGCAGCTGGTCTCTGAGTAGTGGGTAAGGCTTATCTAATGTTCTAATATAAAGTTCTAATATGACATTCTGGCTGGAGTGTTGTAAGAAGGTGGACTATCTCAGCTAGCTAAATTGAAATTGTCTTGGACAGCTTACGGTCCAAAGCTGATCTTTGAGTGGTGTTTATCGAATTGATGGAATCATTATGAAACAGGTAAAATTGTTGTGGACTCCCATCTTCCTTCTGGAGACTTTAGAGATTATTGTTAGAAAAATTTCACTGTGTAAAACTTAAGCATTATTAATATCAAGATGGAAATTTTAAATTTTAAGATAGATATTTATGCAAAAAAGGTACTATGCCATCAAAAGTAAGTATGGAGAGTGTCATGCCCGCCTCGACCATCAAGGAAGACGCAACACCGGAGCTCTTCTTGCAGCAGTTTATTCAGGACTTTTTGACAGCAATCTTTCTTTCTCTATTTCTCTTCCTCCCTCCCTCCCTCCCTCCCTCCCTCTCTCCCTCCCTCCCTCTCTCTCTCTCTCTCTCTCTCTCTCTCTTTCTCTCTCTCACCGGGCAAATCTCTCCCAGCCCTTAAAAAGGCACGGACCGCAAACCCCAAGTTGCCAGGTGGGCACTGCCCATAGGTCCACACATATGTAAGCAGCTGACAATCATTGCATGATAATAGCATGAGTCGGGCCTTAGCCATAATCGCCATCAGTTGCGGCTCCACGCAGCTCTCTACAGGGGAGGAACAGTATTTTGAGGAGATAGAGTTTTGACAAAAATAGTCTTGCCAGCTATATCTTAACCTGTTTCTCTTCATCTTACTTTTTGCCCCAGAACTGTTTACCTTTATTTCCTTACGTATATCTTACCTTCACTGATTCTTTTGTCTGTCTATCTGGTGACTGCCTTGCTTCTGGCCCTGGGCATGTCCCACCCTTCCTCCCTTATTATCTCCTCCTTCTTCTCTCTCAAATCTAGACTTCTACTTCTCCTTATTCACTTTGTCCACCACTCTAACTTATTACCCTTATGTCTAGATATTGGATGTTCAGCTTTTATTACACTTATGAAGTGCCTTAGGCAGGCAAGATGAAACAAATGCAACATATCTTTACATAATTAAACACACCACAGACAAATGTAACACATTTTCATATAGTTAAAGTAATATTCCACAACATAAACAGGTGTAACACAACTTTGCTTAGTTAAATTAATATTCCACAACAGTGACATGTGTATTCACTCAATCGTTTGCATGTTATAGTTATAGAAGAATGTAACTTAGCATAATATAGTAGAACCAAAATCACCATTTATAATGAGGAAAGATGCAAAACTTCTATTTCATCAGCATATTTTGAAAGACTAAAGTGTAGCCAACTAAGTACATTGTCTGATAGATTAAATCCAGGGAGTTTCCCTGCACAGATCGCCAGTTTCAAAGCCTATGACTTTCTGGTAGACATAAAGAATTACTGATCTTCTTAACTTCATTCCCTTTCCTAGTGTTTGTAATGATGACCAGGCCAGGGAGATGATTAAGTATGTAAAAGCTCTTGCCACTCACTCAGAGACTTGACTTTGAATCTTGGGACCCACTCTGTGGAAAGTAAGAACTGCCTAATGCCAAGTTGACTTTTAACATACATAAGCATCACTGCAAACTCTCCACAGTCTGCTCTGAAGGATATATTCAACTTCAAGAGGATTGCAAATGCCACAGAACATCCCACTGAAACTCTGAAGGGATCACTATCAAAGAACTGAAATTAAATGTGGAAGTTTAAAGCCCCTCAAATCCAGTACATAGTAAGGCAGCCGACAGCAGAATAAACATTGGTAAGGCTGTCTCTTGAAAATGTTGTTAGAATGAGAATTCTTCATCTAAAAAATTCTTTTCAAAGATAGCAGAGTTGGCTTGGTAGAAAAAGTACTTGTGAAACCAACACGAGAAGTTCAGATCCTGAAAACATATGTATATTGCAGTTGTTGTAACATAAGCCTGGAATCATGGTGCTGGAGAGGTACAAACAGGAGAGTTCTTGGGGGCTTGCCTGGCTAATTAGTTTAGCTCAAATTGGTGAGCTACAATTTAGGTGAGAGACCCTGTTTACAGATAATAATCGTAATAGTAATGTGGAAATAAACAGACAAAAACACTCAGCATTAACCTCTGGCCTATACATATGTGCATTCACACAAAGCCAGTGCATACACATATTCCACAAGCACATATGCACAAACTCACACACATACTTTAAAAATAAGGAGAATGGAATCTACTGTGGTAATCATGGAGAAAGATGCTTGCGGGGGGGGGGGGGCAAGGGAGTGAATTGTCCTGTCAAGAGAGCAGCCATACTGCTGATCACTTGCCCGGTGGAGCTATTAGGCTCAGTCCCTCAGCATCAGCCCCCAACACCATTCTCAAATAAGGTTGAATGAAAAGGAAAGAAATTTCGTTCTGAAAGCAATTTCCAAAAAGGAGATTGCTGCACACAAACTCATAGATCTCAAAGATAACAAGTAAATTGTGCCACGTGATAGAAACGCAGCCACAGTCACCTTGCTTTCCCACTTGGATGTTTGCTTGATGACTTAATTGAAACTGAAGTTAAGGAGACAGTGATATAGTTTTAAGTTTTATCTAAAAATAAGGATGTTGCTACATAAATATATCAACTGTTTTGAAAAATTACCTGTTTTGTTTTGTTTTGTTTTGTTTTTTGCTGTAATTCAGTATTAGAGACTATTCTAGCATTGGTTTCTATTGCTGTGAACACCATAACCAAGGCAGCTTGAGGGGAAGAGGGATTTATATTTTTTATATTTCCACATCAGAGTCCTTTATTGAAAAACTTAGGGCAGGAACTCAAGGCAGAACCGAGAGGCAGGAGCTGATGCAGTGGTCACGGAGCAGTGCTACTTGTCTTGATCCTAATGCCTTATTCATCCTGATTTAGTATAAAACCCAGGACCACTGACCAGGGGTACACCACATGCAGTGATCTGGGTCCACCCTGTCAATCATTAATCAAGAAAATGCACATGGGCTTGACCACAGATCAGTCTAGTGAGAGAATTTTCTCAGTTGAGATTCCCTATTTTAAAATGACCCTAATTGTGCCAAGTTAATATAAAACTGAGCCAGCATAGGGTCCTTACTAATACAGGAGCTATATAACAAAGAATATAACAAATTTCCATATTCACATAAGTATGGAAGTCAATGTGAGATTGGGAGTGTCATATGTCAATCTGTTGATGTCATGTGATGATGTGGGAGTGTGATGATGTGGGAGTGTCATATGTCAATCTGTTGATTTCATTGGCTAAGCAATAAAGGAACTGCCTTGGCCCATCTCATTGGTTAGAAGATAGGTGGGAGGAGTAGACAGAACAGAACGCTGGGAGGAAGAGGAAGTGAGCTCAGACTCCACAGCGCTCTTCTCGGGAGCAGACGTCCGCCATGCTCCCGGCTCCTGGGCAGACACACGCGATGAAGCTCTGAAGCTCCGACCCAAGATGGACTTAGGCTAGAATCTTCCCGGTAAGACCGGTGCTACACAGATGATAAGAAATGGGCTAGTCCAGGTGCGAGAGTTAGCCTAGAAGAGGCTAGATAGAGATGGGTCAAGCAGTGTTTAAAAGAATACAGTGTCTGTGTAATTATTTCGGGGCATAAGCTAGCCGAGCCGGGCAGGCGGCTGGGGTTTTGGGGACACAGCCCAGCCACGCCCATATTACTACAAATGACGCCCAGACGTGTGGCTAACTAAACCCACTTAAAAAACCTGAGAAGTCTTAAAAATAAGGGAGAGAGAGTTTAACACAGATTTTTGCTGTTTGTTGGTGGCGTGCTGTAGAGAGATTTCCTGATTCGGCAACAGCAGCAGAAAAAACGCTGTGTCATTTCAAAGAGTGGCTTCCTGGGGCTGTGCCGCCAGTGCAAACTCTGGCTTTATGTTTGTGTTCCCGCTTGGGATCGGAAGGAGAGTGCTCTGAGACCTTGACGATGACTCAGAGCTCCCCGCCTGCTCCTGGGCAGAAGGCAGAATCAGGCTTAGGCAGGCGGAAGAGCATGGCGGATTCCTGCTGCCATACAGAGACGTGTTTTTAGACTGCGCAGTGCTCTGCCTGTCAGATTTGGATGTTACTTGGATGAAAAGAATTTCTGTGCTGCACGCTCAGTCTCAGAATTAAAGTGCTGAGTGCCGCTCCTACCTGGTAGCCCCAAGAGGCTTCCTGACTCAGCTTCAGCTGCAAAACCCTGCAGCTCATTAAGAGGTCCTGCCACGAAACACTTAAACGGTGTTGACGAAAAGCTGAACGCATGCTTTTCGGTTTACAGCCGTAGCAGGAAAAAAGCTGCGCCATTTTAAAATGCCGGCTTTCTGGGCCATCCTGCCAGGGCAAACTCTGACTGTTTGAGGCAGGAGGGCCGGCTACCGAGAGAGGACTTGAGTGTTGTCTGCTGTAGCTTGCTGGCTGGCAGGGACCTTGAAATGCCAGGTGTGGCTATAAACATGGCTGCAGCCTGTACCTCAGCCATGAGGCTGGAAAGCTAAGGAATGGGCTACATCCAGCCGTCAAAGCCACGCCTTTAGTCCTACTGAGTGAGATTGCTTGGCAAATTAAAGGCTCTTGTGGTCAGAAAAAGAGAGATATACAGTAAAGAGAGATTCAAAGACAGAGTAAATTTCTGAATGGTTTAAAGTGTGTTAAAAATATATGCAAGCTGAAAGTTGAAGTTCTTAAAGCAAAAAACAAAAAAAGGAAGAGAGTTGTTGTGTGTCTTAGTACACACCTTTAATCCCAACACTTGGGAGGCAGAGGGAGATAGACCTCTGTGACTTCAAGGTGTGGTAGCACATGCCTTTAATCCCAGTGCCTAGAAGGCAGAGACAAACAGATCTCTGTGAGTTCAAGGTATAGTAGCAAATGCCTTTAATCCCAATGCCTGGGAGGCAGAGACAGGAGGATCTCTGAGAGTTCAAAGACAGCCTGGTCAAAGATGTACGCTCAAAAAGCAAAAAGTTAACCTAGAAATTTCACAGCTTAGATTCTTAAGCACCTAATGATTTAAAGGCGCAAATCAAAAGTGCTCCTGGATAGTAAAAAATTGCAGATTCACATTAGGACAGATTCAGACCACTAAACGAGTCACACTGTTGGATGAATGTACGTAGGCTTGGGAGAGAGAAGAAAAAGAATATAGAGAATAAAGTTAATGGTTTTTTAAAAAAAAAAAAGGTAAAGTCTTTAAAGAGACAGAATAAAGTAAAGTGATAGAGTAAAAATAAGCCGCGTAAAGATGAAAAATTCACAGAGAGTCTGGATTCTTTGTATTATTGTGTTTTCTTTAAAATTTTTGACTGTGAAGGAGCTAAGTACAGAGAGACATTTCATTATATGGGCTGCCCAGTGGAACCAGAACGGATATCATGAGGGTATGATATCAGAATTTGGGTCTAAGGATATGATGCTTTGGAGAGAGTCTTCTTTTGTTTTCACAGAGGACCAGACCCTTTGGATTTCTTCTATCCCGATTTGGTATGATAGACCACGACCTCCTGAAATGTTCCTGTGAACGCCCTCAAAAAATTACGTCACTCAACTGCCAACTGAGATAAACCTGGCACACAGGTTACACCCTAAATGATCTGATTAACAGCGCCCCCATTCAGCAGGAAGCAGTTTGGAGAGAAAAAACTGCGCCCATGTTCCCAAAATATTATTTATAAATGTTCTTTTACATTTAAAGGGGGAAATGATATAGGTATGAATAATTTGAATTGATAGAGATTTAAGGTCAATTTTGTTATATGTATAAATGTTTCTGATGTAACTTTTACTTGATAACTGTTTTGTTATATGTAATTTTGCTAGGTTGAAGTTAAAGCCTTTCTTTTTTGTTTAAACAGAAAAAGGGGAAGTGATGTGGGAGTGTCATATGTCAATCTGTTGATTTCATTGGCTAAGCAATAAAGGAACTGCCTTGGCCCATCTCATTGGTTAGAAGATAGGTGGGAGGAGTAGACAGAACAGAACGCTGGGAGGAAGAGGAAGTGAGCTCAGACTCCACAGCGCTCTTCTCGGGAGCAGACGTCCGCCATGCTCCCGGCTCCTGGGCAGACACACGCGATGAAGCTCTGAAGCTCCGACCCAAGATGGACTTAGGCTAGAATCTTCCCGGTAAGACCGGTGCTACACAGATGATAAGAAATGGGCTAGTCCAGGTGCGAGAGTTAGCCTAGAAGAGGCTAGATAGAGATGGGTCAAGCAGTGTTTAAAAGAATACAGTGTCTGTGTAATTATTTCGGGGCATAAGCTAGCCGAGCCGGGCAGGCGGCTGGGGTTTTGGGGACACAGCCCAGCCGCGCCCATATTACTACAAATATAAATGAAACATTTCCTGCTTTGCTTTGTCCTCTGAACACTCCAATATACCCTTACTTGCTCTCTTTCAAATTTATGGCCTCTTTATTCACTAATTGTTATTGCATTCATATATATATATATATATATATATATATATATATATATATATATATATACATATCCCTAAATATAATCTGTTTGGTCCAGACAGTGTCACTTGTATGTATGTACTCAAGGCTGACAGTTTGGCACTGTACAATGATGTCAAAGGACTGAAGGTTTTAAATAGGTGTAGTTGTATTATTGACTTAGTTCATCAAAACTGATTTAATACTATTATAAAATAGGCAGTGATAAAAATGACTAGTGTAAACATGAAATCTATGAGTCTTAATTTGTCTCAGCTATTATATGACTATATCATGCATTCATGATAGATCATGCCTATAAACCCAATACTTGGGTATAAGACAGAAGAAATGCAACTGCTTTCAGGTCAACCTCTGCTATGCATTTCCAGGTCAGCTTGGATTATAGAATAAGACCATGCCTAGAAAACAAATTAAATAAATAAATAAACAGACAACATGTTGCATAATCTGGTGAGATTATATAAAGCAGAATTTTATTTCTGAAGTTTAGATGTTGAAAACTTCAAGATCAAGGTACTAGAAATTTTAGCATCTAGAAAGGTAATCTTTCTAATATACCACAACAATAGGCAAATACAGAGACAAGGATACAGGCCGCACAAAATTAGGAACACTAGTCTACAGGCAGATACACACTGGCCAATTGGTGAAGGCAAGGGCTCTGGCATCTCACCTCAAAGTTATTTTTGAACTGTTCAGCAAAAAAAAAAAAAAATGGCATTCTGCTAGAAATAATGCTACTACTGCCATATCAAAGTTGACTTTGGAGTTTGCCAAACATTTGATATCACCGTATTGTGCTGCCTCATAGTCTACTCCCATGTCAAGTGTCAGCCACATTATAGCTGAATCGCACTAAATATCCCTATATTGTCTAAACATAGATTTTTACAGACTTCTGTTCCATACATTTATCTGCAGCTTTTAAATCCCTTTCCTACAACAGTACAGTAATTATCATTCATCTGAAGCCCATAACTAAGCAGGACACAGCTAGAGAGGGATATCCATTAACAGAAGAGATGATTTAACTGAGTGAAATGGGTTTCTAGATCTGAATTTACCTACTGAACTCTGAACATGATAAGCAATTTGGTCAAATGTCAATTTGTAACCAGTACCTTGTTACATTGTTAACATGTGCAAAGACAAGACGGGAATTCACTCCTCAGAAGCAATTCTGAAAAGAAGACCCATGATCAAGACTAGAAGACAGGATGCGAAATCAAATGCAGACAGCTGAGCAAAGCCAAATTTGGATGCACTTGAGTCTAGGTTGGAGAAGGCTTGAAGAGCAGGAAGGAACACGGAAAGCAGTACATCGGGCAGAGAAGAGACAGTTCAGAAAAGAGGGTTAGCAGCGTCTCCTGTAGTCACAGCTGAGGAACAGAACAGCATTCTGGATGATGGAAATAAAAAAAAATAAAAAAATAAAAAAAAAACTAGCAAGAGTGACAGGCTGGCCACGAGGACAAGCAAGAGGCCATTTTATTGTAATCAACTCATGAATTTACAAAGAACCATTCACAATGTAGACATTGTGGAAAGCCAGTTATAATTTATAAATAGACTTCAAGTTTCCTAGGAGAATCCTTTGTATTCTATTCTAGGCTCTAAAAATAAAGACGTGTGATATAAAAGAGACAACCATTTTTAACAAATGAGAAGTTTAATTTTCTTTTCAGTATTTAGATTTTTTTAACCTTCTTTATATAAAAAAACAAACCAACAAAAGCATTCTTAAAAATAAAAACAAAGAAGCAAAACAGAATAAATTAAACAGAATAAACTAAAGGTGCTAACGAAAAACCATCATGAAAAGAATATCACACACAAAATCCATAAATTGGCATTTGGTTAGGTTGGGTTGGGCCTGGCATAATGATATCATTTATATTTAGCGACAGTAACACCCCAGGAAATTCTACAAAGATAATTTTAAGGATATTGACAGAGAAAAACAAACAACACAGATGAAGACATGTTTTTCCTTTCTTGATGCTAATTATTTTATGCCCCCCACAACCCGGAACTTTTCTTTTAGAGTAATTGATAAACTACCCTAAAATTTGAAACCATGTGTTTTTGTCTTGCTAACAGATGTTTTCATAAGAATTAAAAATGCATATGAAAAGCCCTAGCAGCATAAACAAAAAATGCTTATGAATAACAATAATGAAAAGTTTGATTTTGTACACATTAATTTCCCAAATTTTCAAATGTCAAAAAATTATTTATTTTCACTTTATGTATTTTTGTAATTGTTTCTTTAATTGAAAACACACTTTTTTATACAAGAAAATCTGATCAAGATTTCCCCTTCCCCAGTTCCTTCTTGATCCTGCATACTGCCTCACTCATCCAAATCCATGCCTTCTTTCTTTTGCTCTCTTTAGAAAACAAACAGGTAAAGAAAAAAAACCTAACAATTTATGTTTTTAAATATTTTACTCATGATAAATCAATAAACAAGTCCTTGCTCAAAATTCTGAGAATCCTTTCCTCAGGTTCTTCTTATATAGTATTAGACCTAGCAAAATAGTGATATAGTGACAATATTCCTTAACAAAAGATGTTGCTCATTATTCAGTCCGGCTCACACTTGTACTTCTGCTGTGAGGAATAGTCATCCCTATTATGTACCCATCTTTGTCTTAAAATGTTTACATATTAAGATACTTATTAGTGATGGGCTTCAGGCAGAATAGCCATAATTAACAACTTTAATAGATTATTTAAATTAAGGAATGTTATTACTGATAGTAAAGAACCTAATGTAGGTAGGAAACACTGACTGGAAGAAAACTATTAGTCTTTTCATTAAGAAACACACCAACACCTATGTGATGTGAACTTTGATATGCATAAGGTGAGTAACTGGCCAATCTGACTTTGAAAGAGCCCACACCTTTGCTTCTGCAATGACAACTGCTGACCAAAACACGGGCAAAAGACACTTTGATCTTTATTTTATAACAAAACAATCACCCGAAACTAAATATTAACTATGTGATATAATTTGAGGCTAAAAAATGCTCAACTAAAAAACACTAGTTCTATGTGGCCCATATGCCAGTTTTATTATCCACCAACACGCCATCAGCAGCAATATGTTCAGCAATTAAAAGTCTGTCCTTCAACATTTTCAAAATGGCTTAATTAACGTGCTATTCTTCTGGCTTTTTATAGTCTCAGTCTCAAAAAGAATAAGAGCATCTTGTTATATGTCCATGGTAATGATAAACTGAAAAGGACCCCTAAATCTCCCATACCCTATAAAGCTACCCACTTAGGGTATTTTCATATATTTCCTTTACTTTCTAAACTTGCAAATAGATAATTTGTCAACAATGTATACATTTGTAATATATCAATTGTATAAGCACACTCTTGGAACTTACATAACCTGACACCCTCTGGGGCTTTTTAAAAGAGGCAGTGCATTTCTTGTTGTCATCAGGATTTTGCTGTCACGAATTTTTTTTTTTTTTGTTTTGATGGCAGATAAGTGTAAAAACCATATTCAATACCAAAGTATAAAATTTAACATGAAGCTCTGAAGCTTCTGTTCTGAATACCGGTTCAATGTAGAAATCCAATTATTTGTATAGACTTTTGGTCCAGTTAATTTTACTTTATGACTTTTTTATTTTTTACAAGGTTTTTTTAATAATAAAGTTTATAAAATAATAACAAAAAAACACTATCAGAAACACAACCTGTATTTTTTAAAAAATCACTTAGAAAAGATAAATCAGAATCATCTCAACATGGAATCCCAGCATCCCTGAAGAGCTCAGAAGATGGAAGACAAGATCTCACTTCCTACCTTCTAACAAATCTAGAAAGAATATAACTTTATCTACAAGTGAGATACTTTATAGATTATACCAATTAAAAGAAGTCATTACTTTCACATAAAAAGTACACTTTTGTTTCTTTTCCTTATTTAGCAAATTTGATGAAGTTTTTTCTGGTACCATGTATTTTTTTCATAATCAACTTACCCATAGTTCCCCAAGTAAAAGATGCAAGATTCACTTCAGACCAAACTCAGCTTAGGGGAGAATTTTCTCTGTTATGTTTGACAAATTTAGTCAAAATGACAGTGTACTTAGATACACTGGGACCAGACAAACCTGAATTTTTAAATATAACTATATTGTAAATGCTTGTTTTGCCAGCTTGTGGCCATTACAGATTTTCTAGATTTTTTGCCTGCACCTCGTGCTTTCATGAGGAAGCTTGGGGCAGATAAAAGAGAATGCCTTCTTCCTGTTCCTGGACAAAATACACAAGTACCTGTTCATTCATTTCCTGGCTGCCAAGACACCAATAACACACAGAAACTATATTAATTACAACACTGCTTGACCAATGACTCAGGCAAACGTCGAGCCAGCTCTTACACCTTGAATTAACCCATTTCTTTTTTTTAAAAAAATTATTTATTTATTAAGGATTTCTGCCTCCTCCCCGCCACCGCCTCCCATTTCCCTCCCCCTCCCCCAATTAAGTCCCCCCCTCCTCAGCCCGAAAAGCAATTAGGGTTTCCTGTCCTGTGGGAAGTCCAAGGAACCCCCACCTCCATCCAGGTCTAGTAAGTTGAGCATCCAAACTGCCTAGGCTCCCCCAAAGCCAGTACATGCAGTAGGATCAAAAACCCATTGCCATTGTTCTTGAGTTCTCAGTAGTCCCCATTGTCCGCTATGTTCAGCTAGTCCAGTTTTATCCCAGGCTTTTTCAGACCCAGGCCAGCTGGCCTTGGTGAGATCCCGATAGAACATCCCCATTGTCTCAGTGTGTGGGTGCACCCCTCGCGGTCCTGAGTTCCCTGCTCGTGCTCTCTCTCCTTCTGCTCCTGATTTGGACCTTGAGATTTCTGTCTGGTGCTCCAATGTGGGTCTCTGTCTCTGTCTCCTTTCATCGCCTGATGAAGGTTAATATTCAGGAGGATGCCTATATGTTTTTCTTTGGGTTCACCTTCTTATTTATCTTCTCTAGGATCACGAATTATAGGCTCAATGTCCTTTATTTATGGCTAGAAACAAAATATGAGTGAGTACATCCCATGTTCCTCTTTTTGGGTCTGGCTTACCTCACTCAGGATAGTGTTTTCTATTTCCATCCATTTGTATGCAAAATTCAAGAAGTCCTTGTTTTTTACTGCTGAGTAGTACTCTAATATGTATATATTCCATACTTTCTTCATCCATTCTTCCATTGAAGGGCATCTAGGTGGTTTGCAGGTTCTGGCTATTACAAACAATGCTGCTATGAACATAGTTGAGCATATACTTTTGTTGTATGATAGGGCCTCTCTTGGGTATATTCCAAAGAGTGGTATTGCTCGGTCCAGGGGTAGGTTGATCTCGAATTTCCTGAGAAACCGCCACACTGCTTTCCGGAGTGGTTGCACAAGTTTGCATTCCCACCAGCAATGGATGAGTGTACCCCTTTCTCCACAACCTCTCCAGCAAAGGCTATCATTGGTGTTTTTTAATTTTAGCCATTCTGACAGGTGTAAGATGGTATCTTAAAGTTTTCTTGATTTGCATTTCCCTGATCGCTAAGGAAGTTGAGCATGACCTTAAGTGTCTTTTGGCCATTTGAAGCTCTTCTGTTGAGAATTCTCTGTTCAGCTCAGTGCCTCATTTTATAATTGGGTTGATTAGCCTATTACGGTCTAGTTTCTTGAGTTCTTTATATATTTTGGAGATCAGACCTTTGTCAGTTGCGGGGTTGGTGAAGATCTTCTCCCAGTAAGTGGGTTGCTTTTTTGTCTTAGTGATAGTGTCCTTTGCTTTACAGAAGCTTCTCAGTCTCAGGAGGTCCCATTTATTCAATGAGGCCCTTAATGTCTGTGCTGCTGGGGTTATACGTAGGAAGTGGTCTCCTGTGCCCATGTGTTGTAGAGTACTTCCCACTTTCTCTTCTATCAGGTTCAGTGTGTTCGGACTGATATTGAGGTCTTTAATCCATTTGGACTTGAGTTTTGTGCATGGTGATAGATATGGATCTATGTTCATTCTTCTACAGATTGACATCCAGTTTTGCCAGCACAATTTGTTGAAGATGCTCTTCTTTTTCCATTGTATACTTTTAACCCATTTCTATTCACCTTTGTATTGTCATAAGGCTGTAAACTACTGGTAAAGGTTCTTGGTGTCTTTCTTTTTCAGCAGCTATGTGGCGTCTCTTTGACTCTGCCTACTCTCTCTCTATTTCTCTTCCAGCCTGGCTTTGCTCTGCTAAGCCATTGACCAAAACTGCTTTATATACTAACCAATTAAAGCAGCACATATACAGAAGTACATCACACATCAAGTACATCCATAAGTTGGCACTCCAGTGCAATGCTCACACTCGACTTGGCCACAAAGAACTGGAAGATGGTATCTTACTCTATAATATTTCATCTTCTAAGTATTGATCTGGCCTGAAAGGAACATAGGTGAATGCTTTAATCACTTCTATGTTCAAATACACAGCTTTATATTTTGTTAGCTCTTACTAAGATAAGGTGAAACTTCAAGGAGAATTGAAGGGAGGAAAAGGCTCCTAATGTCAGGTGAGAATTACCAAAAACACATCAATTTCTCTACTGTCATATCATTTGTATTTTATCTGATATGGAGGGCTGGAAGCAGTCCACAAATTTTTCTGATGAAATGGAAAATACCTGGTGTGATTTAAGAGACTGAGAGTTGAGCTGAGGGCTTCAGTGGAGAGTGAGGTGACTTGGTCCTCTCAAAGAAAAGAAGAAAGGAATTTCTGTATTTCCAGTGTAAAAGTGAAAAATAAAGATGTCCTTTTTCTCTGACGGGTCCTGCTAATGTCTTTTGGAGACATCTTTGAAAAGCAGATGATTTTCTAAAACTATTCCTTTTCTATGGGGATCTTTCATATGACACTGATGTCTGAGTGCCAGAAGGCAGATAGTTTAAATATATAGCCACAGTTTAGAATGGAATATTTTATGTTTCATAAATCTTTATAGGCTATCATCCTGTGTGATATATTTCCAAGAACATTCTTGTCACTTAAGGTAGCTTTCATCATAAAAGAAGTTAAATATGGTGATGTCCCCTAGCTGCTGGCTTTTAGAGTGAGCTTTCTAAATGCCAGTAGGTTTAGAATAGGAATAGTCGTAAAGAGTGGACTTCGCTCTGCTCTTTCTCTGGGTCTTTGTTCTGGGGTCACCAACTTAATAACAAAGCAGAGTATGAGTTGCTATCTTTCTTTTTCTTCTATTTTTGAAATTATAATGTGATTACATCCTTTTCCCCTTCCATTTTCTCCCTCCAAACCCTCCCATATACCTTCTTGCTTTTTTTCAAATGTATGTCCTATTTCATTAATTCCTTTACATGCATATACATGTATATGCCTGGTAAGTCTATGTAACATTAGAGTTATGGATACCAGCATAATCCCTAAGACAAATCTAACCATCTGTCCTTATGACCACAGAGTTCATTCCTCATTTTTCTTCAAGGAAACTTCTCTGTGTGACAGGGACAATTACAGAAAATCACGACCTATCAAAATTCAGAGTATAAATTTCTTTGTGAAGACCATGTGATCTTCTAAACACACTATCTATGTGGGCATGGTACACATACCTGTAATCCGCTGGGATGCTGTCCACCAGACTTCTGAGGCAGAGGCAGGGGAACTGTGAGTTCAAGACCAAAATGGGCACATAGTGTAGCCTTATTGAGATGCAATGAGAGGTGGAGGAAGAGAAACATCTTCTCTGGATATTTGAAGCCAAGTTTGTGTATGAAAACTGTTCCCAGAAAGGATAGAACTAACTCCTTGTCCATTTTGCCTCTCGTTTCGTTGGATGAATGTTAGAAATTCCTAAATAAGTTGGTTATTCACAATAGTCTAAGGACCTGAATCTGTGCTTTGACAGGAATGAAGCGTTTGATAAGATGAAGAAAGTTTATTGCTTATTACTACACAACTAGGAATGAAATATTTCTATGCAAGATCAGAAACATTCAGATTTTCCAAAGCACAGTCAGTGCCAGTCCATTTTCTTTTCTTTCTGAATAATCTTAAATGAGATGAGAGAAGGAATTCTGACAGTCACCATGGAGCTGTTTCCCAGTCAAGAAGTAACTGTCAGCCAAGCAGCTGACATGTCAGTTATATGAGAACAAAGGAGATTCTATGGATTTGGGAACAATGAAAGGACAAAGCGTGTGGAGTATATGAAAGGGACAATACATGAGCAAATTGTTCATCAACTGTTATGGGAACACCTATTGGTTCCTGTTAAAAAGAAAATACAAACTCACAGAAAGAACAAGTAGTGAAAATAACACTGCACGGGTTCTAAGTGAGCGTCAAATGCATGGCTAGGGGTTTTTGTTTGGGTTTTTTTCTTTTTTTTTCCAATCTTGCAGTGTAATAGGAGATTGGAGTTTTACATGTACTCAGAGCATGCTATACATCAGTCCAGTAAAATGTCAAGCTACCTGAAGTAATGTCGAACTGCCTAAAGTAAAAAACGAAAACAAAAAATCTTTCCTTTCTACATAAGTACAACAAAATGCAAATATTAGAGCCACGAGGAATGGCTTGAGAGTAACTGTCCAAGTCCAAAGAACTTCCTGGAAAATCCACTTGTTTATGTTCAATTTAAATCATTTCTGCACTGGAGGAAAACTGCACTTTTACTTTCTTCTTAATGTAAAAATTGTCTACAGTTGGGCCTTTGAAACTAAATCTCAGGACAGGCAGCTTGCTTGAAAGACTTCTATGATTTCATTGAGAGTCTGAGACACAAACAAACCTTGAAGCAAGCAGGATCTCTGTAAAAGAGCTTATGGAACAAAACATTCTGAAAGGAACACAGATAAAAGTGGGAATCCAATGTGAATTACGATGCGGAACGTTTTCTGTGTCACCATGTTCTATGGCTCTCGGAAAACTGTGACATAAAGTTGAACCTAAAGAGCTGGCCAAAGTAACAGTCTTAAAGAAATTTATTAGCTCTTGCAAAAATATTAAAGAAATTCATGCATATAAAGATAGTGAGTTCTTTTTAACCAAAGTATTGAAAAGAATGAATAAGCTATTCTAGCTAGAATATATTTAGAATATATATAGTTATATAATATGTTATATAATATATTAGGTTTGTTTCTATGATAATAAATGTCATTTGTAAGTTAAAAATAAAAGTGTGAATTTGATATGAAATATATCCTGATAGAGGAGTGTCTAGATTATTTATCTAAGAGTACAAGTAAATAAATACTACTAAATTGCAATATCAATATTTATTCAGAAAATAATGACAAGTTAGTTTTGAACTATGAAAATCTGTTGTAAGCTGTCCTGGACACTGGGAAAGCCTTAGACACAATGCTTTCTGGAACTGGAGTCCCTGGTTGAAATTATTAATGTTAAAAGTATTAAAAATCCTTCCTCGACGTCTGTTGGCCTGTCTATACCACTGAACACAAATGCTAGGTTTCTCCTTATATACAGTGACATAAACACTGGCGGTCCTAAAGATCACCCTAAAATCTGAATAATCACTCAAAATACACACAGGATGTATGTTAGAATGCTGTGCTTACAATTAACTTAACATAGTGAAGAAGCATGGAAAGAAATACAGCAAATGAAGTGACATGTAGAAGCCCAAGATAGCCCATTCAGGATTGAAGCTGACCCAAACTCCCACCTAAATGACAATGCTAGTATAGATTATTCAATGTGTCCCATACCCCACAGGAGCACAAAAACGTGTGAGGTGACAGGACTTTCCAAAGGTTTACAGTTGGCCTCACAGTAGCTAATGGCAAAAGCCAAAATTCTCTCAGGGTAGATGTACCCTAGACTATACAAAGTTGAACTGGTGTGTCCTTGAAACTTCCTGAATCTATAATCACTAGGAAAGCATGAACATCCGATTCCTAAATCCTTCTGGAGATTCATCGACTAAAAGAAGTTTTAGTTAACTGTTTGTTTCAAATAGTACAGGTGAGTAGACTACATACAAAAGAAAATGTACTTCAATACACTGCGCTTACAAAAATAATGAGATGACTTTGGGGAGAAAGGAAAACTGATCAGTAACATTTTAGAGCTAGTGGCTAATACAGAAAAAGTATTTTCTACTTGATCTCTTACCTATGACTACGTGCATATTTTCTGAAACTGAGACATGTAAATTTATGCCTCTGGCTTCAAAGAAAGTCAATGTATACATTTTGTTGAATCTCCTTTGACTCAAACACAAAAATGGTCACTGCTTAACATGGTGTATCAGGTGGCCATCATTTCACCTGTAACTGTAGAGGGTAGTGGGTCCAACCTCTTGAGCTAAGATGGAAGGTACTTTGTTTCTCAAGGTTCAAATGTGTGCTTGCTACAGCACTGTTCGGATATCCTACAGTGCTGGCTGCTCCCTGAAACCCAGCTCCTTGCTATGCAGTCCTGTGATCTGAACCTCTTAGGATGGATTCTCATTATGCCCTGTTTTACAAAGAAACATTTCCTAGTATATTGGAAGTTACCTGGAGTGTAGATTCTTATTTCCTTATTATACTGAAAAAAATGTACTTGTATTTAGGCTAATTTTGTTACAGAGGTTCATTGGGTTAGTGGAATTGATTGCAAAGGAAACTTTCAAAAATGATGCACTAGCCACTCTATCATGAAATGGTTTTAGGATGCTAGAAAATATCCTTAGAAAATTAAATTTCCTGATTAATAGTTGGAGTCTATTCTAAAAGAATCAGACTTGGCTTGCAAATTTTACAAATCAAGCAAGGCCAGAGCTTCATACTTATAAATCTTTTTTGAAATATATATTTAAGCAATTAAAAAATCATTTATCTTTTCACTTAAATTAATTTTTAAATTCTGGAATATGATGATAGACACATAGAAACTAAATTAAATTATTGATTTTCCTAGACTATGGTCAATAAATTTTAGAATGAGGAACACTTAAATCTCAGTTCTAAACATTATTAAAATAAAAACTATTTATTTTAACTTCATTTGTACACTCTAATACTATGAAATTTGTGTGACTTTAAAAAAATTAAATTCTATCATTTAATTCAGTTTGAAACTCTAAACTTTGGAAAATATAAAAATATCCAAGCATGTAATTAATAGTGTTAACCATATAACAACAAATTAACATTTCTGAGTTTACTTTAACAAGCATGTGACCTAGATGTCACACATCAAAATCAGATTTTATGCTCACGTGTACATAAAGTACATAGTAACTTTATAAAGTAAATATTTAAATTCTAATGTCCACTAATTATTGTTCAATAGATTAAAAACTTATTTCAAATTCCATGAACTTTTATAATACCAAGGGTTGAATAAAATAAAGATCAGTATAATTTTTGTTTCCAGTTTAATATCCTTCTTAGAAGTAACACAATGGAAAACTACACTCTTAAGGAAAACATCTGAAAGAATAAGTTTCTCTAATTATTAGTTGGTATTGATCATACTATCATGTCCACAGCAAAGTTGTGCCTGATTCTTTCTTCTGTTCATATTATGGTTTGCCTATTAATTAATTGCCACACTTACAACAGAGGTCATTCTATGATCTGCACACCAGAGGAGCATAGTCTGGAAATGATGAAATACCAGAAAATTTTAACCATTAGTGTTCAGTTTGAAATACTAAATTTCAGTTTCTGAAGATATTTGTGCTACTATTGAATATGTGAACGTATTTTTCATTTGTTAGGCAAGTTTCTGTTTTCATTGATCATAAAACAGTGGGTTGAGGAGAATTTCTAATCAAATTATAAACTTCACTCAGGAGGCATACACACACAAACACACACACACACACACACCACACACACACACACAACACACACCAAATCTCCTGAGCTTTTTTAGTGTTGCACATGTAACAATAATAATCAAATGAAAGGTCATGAATTTGAGAGGGAATTATGGGAGGAGACACAGGAGGTGCTGGGAAGGAAAGCGTGGGCTGGGAATGATGTAAGAACAGCACTCACAGCAATGGAAAAATTATAAATTTAAAAATTAGAGACTTTTAAACTATCTAAACGCATATCTTTCCTATTAAATTGTAATGGGGCCAAGTTAGGTCAAAGTCACATGTGAGATCTAGAAAGGGTGTGGGCAGAGTTAGTGAAGGAGCTCAGCAGCTAAGGGCCCTGACTATGGAGCTAGATGAGCTGAGGTCCGTACCCAGGGAGGACATGATGGAAGGAGGAAACCAACTTTAACAAATTGTTGACTGACCTCAACACGAGCATACATGCCCCTCTCCACCCCCCATACACATGTGCACACATACACACACAGACAAACAGACACACATAGATAAATAGACACACACACATACACCAATGGATGTAATAAAATAAATATAGAGGCACCTGATTCTAGGAGATCTGGAGTTCTTCAACTCAGATTCATTCGTTTTGTGGATAAATAGTAGATTAAAACAAGGTTCCTGGGAAGCTGAGCTAGAAGCGGTAGTTCATATCTAACTTCTCTACTATAAATCTACTGCATGAAAGGGTAAGTGAATATAAGTATAGAATTTTCTCTTCTTCATAAACTCCTTCTCCCATTCTCCATAATACAGGAAAAACTACCACCCAATGTAATGGATTTTTTATAACTGGTATTTCAAGTAGATTTATTCATTTTTAATTAACATATAGTCACATCGCTTCCTCCTTCGCTGTTCTCTCTTCTCACCCTTTCATATATCCTCAATACCTCTCACAGTCATGGCCTCTTATTCTTTATGTATTAATGTTTATACATACTGGTCAGCCCTGGAAACATATACAAGCAACACTAAATACACTCAAGAAGTTGAGTTGTACTTACACATTTATTCATTTTTGTTTTTTTCCTCTCTCAGCACTTGTTAAGTGTTTCTAGCGCTTTCTTCAGGGTTGGTGCCTTGGGAGTTTTCCATGATCGACATTGGCGTGTCAGTTGGTTTTGTTCCTGTTCAGGTCTTTTTTAGGCAACCATAATACTGAGATTTCATGAGTGCAACTTCCCTGGAAATTTTCATTCCTCTTGTCCTCTATCTCTTACATACATTAGCAAAGTGTACACATAATCAATAAAACAAACAGTGTGCTTGTGCTAACACAATGAAAAAGATGTGCGACACAGAAGAGCATAGACTTTACTCAGCCATTGTAGGTTTGGTTGATTCTAGTCTTCAGGAGCTTGGGGAAACAATGTACCAGTACCCAGAACTAAACACCATTTCAGGGACCTAAAGAAGTTTCCAGAATACTGAAAGAATAGAAACATGTATAAGAAATTTGCTCTATTAAGTTTAGAATAGAAACAAAGCAGAATTTTGTAAGTCAGATGACTTTTTATAAGAAATCACACACACACACATACACTCACACACACACACACACAGCATGATCCATTGCTCCATGCTTAGAGTCTTGGAGTTCCAATTTCGGACTCACAAAAGCTGAGATATAATGTCAGACATAGTAGTACCGCACACTGGTACTCCTAGAACTTGGGAGTTCTTGGCAGAACCACATTTTTCAGGACCAATCGGGGTAAAAAGATCCGGTCTCAAAACAACAGAAATAGTAATGTTAGCTGTGACTTACTGATGGTAACAAAGGATATACTCAATTTCCTCCACAATGCTTGATGGCTTCATGCAATTGATATATGCAGTGGTCTAATAGATATTGGTCTGTAGAAACCAATGACAATCTCATCTTAAAAGCATCAAAGCTGTTGCTGGGGGGAGCATTTTATTGTTGCATTTTATATGATATTATCGCCTGTGCTGAGGATTGAATCCCCACCAGAATCTGATTTGAATTTTAACTAGTATCACAGAAGAGTTCACAGTAGAAAACAAAATTTGGAAACTCATCCACGCTTAGAGAATTGTCCTTTTCCTCCCTCTTGCTTCTCTTAGGTTATAATTATGCACGCCTGTGCAAAGCGCCTTGAGTAACTTTTACTTGAGGTCCCATGTATTAGCAAATGCTTGAGAGCTCTCCACGATAACCACAAACTCATCATAAGATAATTAGCCTTCTGGCTAAATTAAACTTGTGAGTACTTTTTCAAAAAAATTGCAGACCTCTCTCATCTAGTTGTCTTCCCTTTTTATGGGGAATCCATAGATGCCCTTAACCCTTTCAGATCCTAATTAAAGTGGGTGTTTCAAACACATATTTCTGGAAAGCTTACCAATTTTGTTAAGGCAACAAGAAATGTTGTGTTTGCCTTACTTGCTCAAGTAAAATACTGAAATTGCATTTTCAGCAACATCTACTGTGCTAGAGACCAGGAAACAGGATGTGTGCTAATGTTTGCACAACGAAAGCAAGATGTCCCCTGAAAACAAGCAAGTTCATGTTTTGCATGCTTGGTGCTTTATGCCATCATTACTGTGAGCCTTTGAAAAATAACCTGTATTTTCAGTACTGGTTGATTAAGGTTTAGATGATTGCAATATAAATCTGGGCAATTTTCTATAGTCACAAATTTTATAAATTTTCCTGTGTTATCAAAATTCATTTACTGTTAAAATGAATGTCCAAATATCTGTGTTTTTTAGACTTACATTGGAAATTGTATAGCTGCAGTCATTTTCACAATTGATTTATTTCATCTTATATAGAACTAAATATATATGTATGACAGGGAGGGTTGAAGGGGAGAGGGGAAGAAGGAACAGGAGTGAGGAAAAACTATAGCTCAATTAAAAACAATAAAGTATAAAAAAGAGCTAAATATAGTTAATAATTATAATTTGGGGGCTTTACAGCTCCTTATAGAAGACTGTAACAGAGTAGAAACTTAAAAGAAAATTGTCTTTTTCTCTATTTCTTTTCTATTAAGTAATATAACACTTTAATAACTATTATATATTTTGCAATGCATATTAATGAATTTAAACTCAACTATTTCAAACAAAGGCATTAAATTTTTTAGCAGACCGATATGTTGGATGTTGAATCTCATATTTCATTGTAAAATTTTATGTCAATAGAATCCAACTGTGTGTGTTAGGAAATGTCAGCATATGAAAGTATGTTCTCTGGTCTACTGATGTTTAAAGTGTCAACTTTTCACAGGATTTTTGCTTACATGCTATATTCTGAACAAATGAGATTTTGTCAATAGAGATGCTGCTACTCAGTAACATATATGAATTCATGAAGAGTTCCTCGCTGGTCAGTACAGGCCAAATCCCTACTGAAAAATTTTAAAAATTCCATTAACTGAAAACAAATCAGATATGCAAGCATGGTAGTTTCTGGAAATAGCATTGCTCTGTATTCTTTTATTCAGCAAATATTTACTTGAAAATTATCTATGAAGATATATTTTCTGTCAAGTTAAACAGTTACTGCCCTACCAGACGGGGACTGCACTTAACATTTGCCACTCAGGGCAAATGATCTTCCAGTAGAAGCAGCAAAAAGACAATCAAATAGTCTCTGCCGTTTGCCTTTGAAATTTGTTATTGCAGAGGGGGCAGAGGAAGCCCAGAGAGAGTTAAGCTTTGAGTGAAGGTGTACTTTCATATGGGCCTGACCGTGTCAAGAACTCTAAGTCCTAAAGCAATGGGATAGTTGGCTAAGCTAACATGAGACAGGCTCTAGGGAGGCTGCAAATCTCTCCTTGGAAGTAGGAGTGTGAGATTATGAATACTAATGGAAGATAGGTGCATGCAAAGCCTACAGCTTCCTCCTCTGGAGTCTTTGGAGCCTGAGACGGCTCACCTACAGAGACCTCTTACAGACGCCAGCTAACTCATTCCTCTGTGCAGTACATAAAACCATTCTAAAGTGGTTGAGTGCTACGCTGGCAGAGAACCTTACTCAACTCCACCATCACTGTATGTGTTTCTGAGATAACTTCATTCCCTCTGATTATACCAAGCACTCAGGCTCTGTGGGTTGCAGCATTTATCATCATCATCATCACCATTATATGTGTATGGGTATTTAGTGTGAATTTATACCTGTGCACCACATATGTGTCTGACGCCTGTGGAGCCCTGAAGAAGCAGGTATTAGATCTCCAGACCTGTAGTTACCGATGGTTGCTAGCCATCATGCAGGTATTGGGACTCAAACCCAGATTCTGAAGAGTGCTCAGTGTTCTTAACTGCTGCTCCAACTCTCCAGCCTCTGCTGTGCTGCTTTTATTAATCATCACCATATTGCCTAATGCTTTACAGGAAGATACACACACACACATTCGCACACACAAACACAAATGTGCATATAGAAACACCCACGCATTTGCATATACCCGTACTGATGCATCCCACACAATAAACAGTGAAATATTGCAATTACAAGTAAAATTGTTCCAGGGGTGATAGCACATGCTATTAACCCCAACACTTGGGAGGCAGAGGCTGGAGGCTCTCTGTGAGTTTCAGGCCAAGTGGTCTACAAAGGAACCTCTGGGACAGTCAGGACTATGCAGAAAAACCCTGTCTCAAACAAAAATAATAATAAAAATAAAATATTTAAATTTACAATGTGTACTAGAGATAAGAAAGCAAGCTTACAGAGGGAAAGGACTATATAATCATGTTCTTTACTCTTCTTTATTAGGTTTTTCAAGGCAATTTTGACAACGACACTCACAGGAAAAATGTCATCGACCCTCCCATTTATGCACGACACATAAGAATCCTTCCTTGGTCCTGGTATGGAAGAATCACTCTGCGGTCAGAGCTGCTGGGCTGCACAGAAGAGGAATGAAGGAACTCCACATCCCACAATGCATTTCTTTATTTCCCTACAAGTATCTCCATGAAATGAACTGTGCAAAATCTGATGGAAGCTGAATGAGTTTTCTTTTACTCATGAAAAAGTGTTCAAATTTATGATGGGCTACTAACTGGCTTTTAAGGAGTTCTTAGCCTGCCTCTTCAATAACTTAATTTAGTTTTTATTGCACAACTCTCTTAAGTAACATCACACTGTCTCTGAATTATAGTCCTCCTTCTCTGAATTATATACCTTGGGTTGAAGTATAGTGGGCAAAGCAAGTCTCCCTTTTACAGCAAAAGTAAAGAAACTCATAGTTATCAGATGAAAGAGTTAAGAGAGATCTATGGTTACTGTTCAACCAACACTTATAAAACATTCAATTTTAGCAATAAGGTTTTTTTCTGTAACGAATTGGGTTACCTTGATTGTTTCCCTGTGCCTAACCCTATTAGTGTTTATTACAGAGACTTGGAGAGGAATATATTATATGCCATACCAATCATATAACAATTCTATTCTTATTTTCTTTACTTCTAATAAAAACTAAGTCTTTTATGTTCAAGTTTATATTATTTATATGTGACATAAATCAGTTATTATCTTTTCTCATTGAATTTTCACCCTTTATTTACCTGAATGTATTATGTTTATTCACATACATGGAACATCTGTTAATATTGAACATACATTCAACATGATTGGTTATCAGTAAATGGTTCTATATTAATATAAGTACATTGAACCTGAATTTTTATTTTTGAATGAAGCTCTATCTCATTTCCAAATACCTCTTTTGAGAATCCCTTTTCATTTAGTTTAAAAAAAAAGAGCAACAAAAACACAAATCCCTGGAATTTAAAGTTTCATTTTTGTTTGAAATAATAGAATCATTCTGTGTGTGTTTAAGATGTTAGCAAATGTATGTGAGCCTAGTGCACAGCTTGGCCAAGTGTACTCAACATATCCTTGCAAATTTCCACTCTTCCTGTGAAATGAAAACCCCAATGCTGTTTGAAACCAGTGGTGGTTTCTCAAGAAAGCACATTGCAGAATTTGTGAGAAGCAATGTATTTACTAATGACAAAGTCATAAACCATTTTTAAGATGAAAATTGATTTCTATTTCTTTTGTGCTTCAAACGTCCTAGAAAACTAAGCAATTATCATAATAATTTGTTATTGATAATGGCAGAATCATTGATATATGTCTCTAATTAAAGCTCATGCCGCCTCTATAGATGCCCCACACACCTAATTTATAATCCTTACAAGTATTTATTTTATAAGACCTTGACATAGAATTATTGGAGTTTTAAATTGAAGGTCCAAAGAAAGGATGGTATGTATATGAAATGCTAAGGCCCTGCAAACACTGCTATGTTTTGTTTTATTTTTCCTTTAATATGTGTGTTGTATAAGGAAAGTCACTACTGTTATGTGCTGTCTGTCCACGTGTTCACAGTATTTCTCGATGTAATTATGGAGTATTATTCAATCACAGTAAGAATTGAAAGAGAAAGTCAATCAGATTGCCATTCTAAACAGCAAACTCATAGGTAACCATCAGGTCAAATGCTTGCCCCATGCCTACATGCTTACTGTATCAGATTTGTAAAAAAAAAAAAAAAAAGTGCTGATTTTCAGTATATAAAATGTTGAATAATATTCAACATTTTCTACAAACAAAGTACTATGTCCTCAATACTGTTTTCCTATGTAATGTTTAAAATTATCAGCATAGATGGGCAAAATAGTATTTTAAATTAAAATAGCATCCCATACAATTGCTTATGTCCTAAACGTGCGGCTCTTGCTGACTAGTTCATAGTCCTTGTTTCTATCAGCGATAGCAGTACTACTAAATCTGAAGGTGTTTTACTTTGAAGATTCTTTATCTTTAATGTTAAATTCTAGAAATTATAAATAATATTTTATGTCAAAATACTTTCTCAAAACTATTCATGGCTTCATAAGATATTTTGAATTTTGTTCTCTTGATACCTGTTTAAAATTTGTGTTCCAGAGGAGTTGGGATTAATGGTATTTGCTACTGTTTGGAAAGTCAGTGGAAGGTTTTCTCTTGTTTATGCACTTTCCCTCTGCTCAATGTGCTTTACATCACATGGCATGCATTTGTCAACAAAGGATGCTCACACAGAAAACAGTGGCAAGTACTGGGAAGTAGCTCTCATGTCAGTTGTATCTGCGGCTTCAAGCTGAAACATGATGTTTTATTTCTATTTACAAGCAAAGTTTTACAAACAGCAGAATGAAGAAGAATTACCTAGTCTCATTTTAGTATATAATTTTCATGAGCTAATTATGTAATTTAGGATATTATTAATTAATTAACTTTTGACATATCCATTTCATTTATATCCCAGTGTAATCATTTGTCACAGATACTAATTTCTACTTTAGGGTTGACTTTCTCTTTGTGAATGTCTTCATAAAGATAAGTATAAATTTTGAAGACCAGGAATTAACGACTGTATCTTTGATAGACAACAAATTATGAAATATAGCATTGAATGCTGGCATCTGGTCTGTCTGTAAGAACAGTTATAACTAAGGTACACATAACTTTTGCAAATTTTCAAGCTGTGTAATATTCCAAGTTGTTTTTTTCTTTGTAGATATACTTAAGTCATATAGGATGTTGTAAAATCAGTATGACCCTGTCTAGTCTTCAAACTTAAAATAAACTTTTGAAAAGCTACGTTGTCTTAATTAAACAAGTCTATCGGAAAACATAAACACACGGTGCATACTAACCTTGAACACATACTTTGCTTAATTTTTATTTATACATATCAACAAAATAGGTAAATAAAAATATAGAGATTATAATTGTTTTCTAATGTGAGACTGCACAAACATTTTATCTGAGATTATTAAAATATGTACATTCCTCTATACTTTTTACAGAAATTTTGCAGAAAATTTGCAAACTATTAATAATTCAATCATTTTTTTCTCATGTATACTTAGGGTAGTGAAGTACAAGACTAGTAAATATGTTGTTATTAATATGATATTTCTACTACTCTTTCAGTTAACAATGCTCAGGAGTATGTTGAAGGAAGCCCTTTGGTAGTAAGCAATAACGAGACAATAATAATGTCTATTTAGGTCTAACTGCAGTTATTGCTTAACAGAAGTCTAACACATGACTTTTTTTTATAAACTTATTTTGGCTCTGTAGATGTCGCCAGGAAAATAAGCATGTGTTATCGCTACTTTTTAATCATTTATTAGGATTCAAAAAATTAGAGCAAAACTTAGGTTTTAAAAGTTGTTTTCTTTCAACGTCTGGGAATCTGTGGTAGAGCAAGTTTCATGGTCCTGTATTCCCACATGCTCCTATTTAATTGCATTTTAATATGAATGGTTCAATGGGGTTCCATTTTTGCCTAATTTTTTGCATACACAAACATACATAAATGTGCTTTCATTAAGTAAAAACAATTATGAAAATATTCTCAATAAGTTTGATAGTGAATTATGAAAGCAACTCTGTGGAATAAAATTTTTATTATAATAGCAGATTATTGAGAGGAAAATCAACTGAGAGGCCTTCAGACAGCAGCTGCTTCAGGATAAAAAAGTAAAAGGAACACTTAGAATTCCAGGAGAAAAGCCTCATGAGGAGGAAACAACTCAGACAATGGGAGAAAGGATAGCACAAGTCGGTACAACCTGAAAATGGTTTCTACAGTTTCAGTTTTGAGATCTGAATGCATAACTCTAAATAAAGATATTTTTAAAACTAAAGTAAAAAAGTAAAAATGTTAGTGTCCAGAATGCAATGCTTCTTGGCACTTTTACCAATATTCATTTTTACAAAATTAATGATCACAGCAATTTGTTGCTTATTTGTGAAAATATTGCCTTTAAGATACAAACGGACTGTTTTGTTTGAGAGAAAAAGAAGGATTAAAACATTTTGCCAGTGGAAAATATCTCAACTACTCTGAAACAAGATCCACGGCCACATTTGTCCTTACAGAGTCGGGAATGCCTAGAGTAAGTAGCAATTTCTCTATTGATTTTGAGGGAGAAAATAAGATGTTTTTGATTCTGTTTTAGTAACCACCTATAATTCATACCGGGCATTTCACCTTTGCTGCCAAGGAAAGTGTTTTCCAGAGTAAGTAAGTCGCACTTATTAAAGAGCTGTTTCTATTCGTTGAATTTGGTAGCAGGAAAGAGGGAACATTCTTGGAAAAGGCACCTCATTTATTTTTTCAAAACTTGCAGAAGTCATTTCATAATACTATTTCTACTGAAAAGTGTTATAGTCACATCTGCAAATGGTCAGCGCATCTCACCATTGAGCATAGCATATGGTGATTGCCTCTGATACAATTTTACATTAATGTTCTTAAAGTCATATTTTTCCATATTTATATAAAACTCCATCACACACTTCATCTGTCTACACATCAGTATGTTAGGAAAGAAGATGAATTGCAAGGCAAGCTCAACCCACTGCCTTCTTCTGCATGGGAGCAGCAGCAGGCAGACCCGCAGCGCATTCAAACAATGCGTTCCCTGTGGACAGAGGAAACGAGATTCTGACAATCACGTAAGCGCAGTGGTTGAGAATCAACAGGAAGATAACTGGAGCAGGCTGTGAGCATTTGATAAAAAGAACAGGAATGGTTTAAATGAAAGTCACACCAACTGACAGACCCTAACCAGACTGACACGTTTCATAGTTGTCCGTTCTCTGTGATATAGAAAAGGTCAAAAGACAAACCAAATAAAACTCTAAAGACACTTTCTAACAGGAAGAAAGTCTATAGACCAGGGAGTCTGACCAGCTGGATCGCCACTGTGCTTTTAGAAGCCAAAGTATTTTCTGCCTGGGCCTGAGGGGAGGAATTAGAAATTCAGAGAAGGGATTAAAGGTAGCATATCACAGAGGTAACAATAAATGTGTTTTGCTTGCTGGGTTATGGAGATTTTTTAACTTAGATATGTAATATATTCCTTTTGCCCCAACATCAGAAACATCCTTCCAAAGAACCCTATTAAATAGCATGAATACGCTGCTCTGAGGTTTGGTATATGGGATCTGGTACTCCAGGTACACAAAAGAAATGGTGTGGTAAGGCAGAGGGGGGACTATTTATAGCTTTTTTTTTTATCAATTATGGCCTTGACTGTGAGTGTTCTTGACACAATAGATCACAACACAGCATATTTTTCTAACTCTGAGACACAGCCATAAACATTCAAAACCCTGTCCACATTACCACTGAGTTGCCTTGTACCCAGTTGATGTCTGCTGGCCACTGGGTTTTTGAATGCATCCTAGCCAGCGTGAGTTTCCAGCTGAATTCAATGGATCCTGTCAATAGGCTGGAGCTGGAGAAAAGTTTGGGGCTAGAAGCCTGATAGGATTTCTAAGAGGAAAATAAAACATAACAAACAGAATTGTGTGGATTTCTTCTACCTGGAGGGCAAAGCTCTTTGCTCTTCTCCTCTGTAAGGTACTCGATTGTGATACAGACTTTTCTTCCATACATATCCTTCTGGATTTTTGTGGGGAGCAAACATCTGTGACCTTTCAAATGTGACATGAAGGTAGGTTTTTGAGTTATAGCTCAAGACTAATAGTGTTACACCTTTTACTTGTATTGAAACATAAATCAGAGAGTGGTTTGCCTGCTTGCCTTAAAAGAGATTAAATAATTTTTAAATGGACTTTATGGAATGAGAAGTTTCTCTTCTGCCCACCAGTTCCCAAATAACCACTAAAAAGCTTAGTATTAACTATAAATGTTTGACTGATGGCTCAGGCTTATTACTTGATAGCTCTTACATTTAAATTGGCCAATTTCTATTAATCTATGTATGCCACATGGCCATGCTGTTACCTCATTTTTTGTATGACTTGCTTCCTCACAGCTGGCTAGTGTCTCCCAGAACTTTCTATAGTTAGGTACAATTTAAAAATTCATAATATGAGCTGGGTGGTGGTGGCACATGCCTTTCATCCCAGCATTCAGGAGGCAGAGGTAGGTGGATCTCTGTGAATTTGAGGCCAGCCTGGCCTTCAGAGAGAGTTCCAAGACAGGTTCCAAAGCTATACAAAAACCCTGTCTTGAAAATCCCAAATAAAATCAATTTAAAAATATTGTAATATGATCGCCTCTCATGTCCTTATTATGTCTAGAAACTCAATCTTTTAAATACGTATGCTGCTTCTTAAATTTAATATAACATGCTTATACTCCTGAATTATTGCAATATACTATGATTCAGGTCCTGGGAGATTAAAATTTTTGTATTTAGTGTTTCTCTGGATGTATAAAAGAAAGGTAATATATTTTGTAAATAAGACTGTTCCTAAACAATTGGATTCGTTTTCTGGAAAAAGTTAATAGTATTCAACTTATGTTTCATTGGTGTTGTTGTTAACTATTAAATTAATTCAGAAAGGTAGAAGCACTTATCTTGTAGCAGCCAGTATATGACACTTTGAAAGTATAGAGCTAAAAATCTGATGATAGCTCTCAGTTTATAGGATGGAACTAGGGAGAAAAATATAAAGGAAACATATATGATTACTTCTACAACAATACAAAAAGTCCCCACACAAAGAAAGAACATAGGAACTGTTTCACTCAATGTAACAGAGTAGAGAAGGCACACTGAAGAAGGTAAGTTGGAAAATCAAACATAATGATTAGTGCAATTATTCCATGTTCAACTCATTCCAATTCTAAGGACAATATATCCTCTTTCTAAGAAAAGAAATGGAATTCAAAGAGACTAGATTTTGACCATGTTGTAGGACTTTGATTATTAGCTTAATTTTAAGGCTACCCTGTGACAGTTCAATATCCCTGTTCTTGTTTTAATTCAAAGAAAGAAAGGAAGGAAGGAAGGAAGGAAGGAAGGAAGGAAGGAAGGAAGGAAGGAAAAATGAAAGAAAGAAAGAAAGAAAGAAAGAAAGAAAGAAAGAAAGAAAGAAAGAAAGAAATGAAGAAAGAAGAGAAACTAAAAAGTGCATCACTTGGAATACAAAGAAAATTGAAAGTCACTCTATCATCACTTCTACCTCCCCCAATTTGTGTTACTATAATATTAAGTAGAAGAAAAGCAGCAAAGTAAATCAGGGAACCCTGATTGCTCTTTGGGCTGACAAGGAAGGGGGACTTTATTGGGGGAGGGGGAGGGAAATGGGAGGCGGTGGCAGGAAAGAGACAGAAATCTTTAATAAATAAATAAATATGGTGTTCACTTATCAGGAGAAGAGAGTGTCTCCCACTCTCCGTATTCCTCCGTGGCCTCTAGTTTTTGTTTAGGTTGAGAACTTATGGACTTTCCTCTATCTATTTTGTCACATCTATTATTGTCCTTGTTCCACTTATGTTTAGGGAGTTGTGTTGGTGAGACATTGTGTATGAAGCTTCTACCATTATTGGGAGACACAATGTCACAGAATGCTTCCAAATTCTCTGGTTCTTACAGTTTTTTTAATTTCTCATTCTACAATAATTCCTGATCTTTAGGTGTTTCATAGATGTATCCATTGGGACTGGACCCCACAATTCTGCATTTTTATTGGTTGTGATTTTCTATAATGGCCTCTGTCTGTTGCATCAAGAAGTTTCCTTGATGAGGAATGAGGACTATAATCATCTCTGGGTATAATGACAAATGCTTAGAATGTAGTTACAGATTATAAAGGTTTAATAATTTGGTGGTTGTAAGTTCTGCAGAATCTATGGCTTTACTATATCTAGGGAGTTGGTTGGATTTCCAGTACCAGGCATGATTTCCCTCTTATTGATCAGGTCTTAATTCCAACGAGAGTGTTGTTGGCTACCATCGTAGTATTCACACCACTACTATTCAATAGGGTTATTTTGACATGCTGACCAATTCCAAATGGTCACTGCAAATGGTAACCCTTAAACACACACATACAAGTATCATTATACATACTTAGTCATTTATATTAGAGCTATATATGTATATGCATGCATGCAACAACAATGATAAAAGAGGACATGAATTTGAAGGAGAGCAGGGAAAGATCTATGGGAAAGTTAGAAGGGAGGAAATGGGAAGAGAAAATGATGTACTTAATTAATCTAAAAAAAATAAGAATAAAACCATAGATAAGGGTTTGGAGAGTTAGTTTATTCACTGATAAAGAGCTATATGGCCAATAGCTAGGCAGGAGAGAGATGGTCAGGGCTACAAGGCAGAGAGAATAAACAGAAGAAAGAGAGAAGGGGAGGAGTTTGAAAATGAGGAGACAGGACAACAGGGGCCAGCTACCCAGTAGCACAACCAGACATGGAATAAGATTAGAAAGAAAAGATATGCAGAAATATCAAAAGGTAAAAGCCCAGAGGCAAAAGGTAGATGGATAATTAAAGTTAAGAAAAGCTGCCTCGAAATAAAGCAAGCTAAGACTTTGTGTTTGTTAAGTAATAATAAGTCATTGTATTTACTGGGGAGCTAGATGGCAGTCCCTGAAAGAGTAAAAAACCTACAGTCTAGTCGATAAGGTCCAGACCAACTCAAGACCCCATCTCAAAACATAAAGTGAACAGTGTGAGGGCCCATTGCTTTGATTCTGTTCCATCTTGACTAAAGCTAAGAGACTTCAGACCTAATCTTGTTCATGGAGGATGAAGAATGAGATGTTTGACCATGGGTGTCACTACTGGACGCCTTAACTCTTCAAAGACCAGTCAACAGGATGTTTTGTCTTAGGGCATAGTTACCAGGTGTTTTGAGATGTAAGGAGGTAATTACGCTTGCTTGTTCTTTGTATCATGGAAGTCTTGTACCCTCCCCTTTCACTGGGGTATGGAAGGATTGTGAATAATAAACTCAGGGCTTTTTGCGACAGTAGTCACTAGAAGCCCTCCTGAATCTATCTTCTGTCTGTTTATTCCTTTCCTCTGCCCGCACTCCCCTTCTCAGGAACACACAGCCCAATTGGGCTGGATCCAACAGAACAGTGCCTGAGAAACAGAACTAGAATTGTTATCTTGCTTTCTTATGCATGCATGTATACTCCCCCAACAAATGCACATGTGCGTATGTACACACACCATATACATACGTATGTAGACATGCAAAGTAAATGTCATCACAATAAAAGATCCAGTTTTTAACAATAAATAGATCAGGAATTGTCTTTTTTGTTCTTTGGTGACTTTTTAATTAATGTAATTAAAGCTTAATCAGTTACAAATAACCCTGTACAACCCCATGTAATCAGTAAATTAAATTTCCATACTTGAGTTAAATAACCAATTTTGTCCACTACTCATCAGTGAACTAGAATAACCTGAACAGATCTTTGAGAAATGTGATTAAGGAACAATCAACTCTGAGAAGAAAATGTATAAATACTGATGTTTTAAATTGTGTTAGCTCTTTAAGAAACTTTTTACAATATTCCTCCCTATCCTCCAATTCTTCCCAACTCCATTTCCCTTCATTCCCCACTCAACATTGTATCCTTTGGTTCTCAGCCTTTTCTTAAAGTATTTTTATAGTGAAAGACGGGGGTTAGCAAGGCGACTAAGCAGGAAATGACACTTGACACTTGCCCCCACTACCGATGACTTGAACTGAGTTCCTGGGATCTCCAAGGTGGAGGGAAGGGACTGACTACCTCAAGTTGTTCTCTGACCTTCACAGGGACACTGTGGTACAGACACATACATATATGTATATATTTATATACACTCGAAATAAGTAAATGTAATAAAACTTTAAATGGATTAACAAAAATAATTTTTAATGAAACATGTAAAATATGATTTTCCCTCCAAGAAGGTTAATTAGATAGTACAGTCAAAAATTACCTGTAAATTCCAATTAAATATATGTACCTTTGCATTATAGTTTATGGTTTATCTTACACGTTATGTAAAAGAAATGGATTGAAAGGCAGTGTCATGTTTTAGAAGCCCTGATAGGAGTTTCCACTACAACTTCCTCCAGGACACTGACATACATCAAAGAGAGATACGAGAAGCAGACTGCCATAGTGAAGTGATAAACATTAAAATATTAAAAGATGCATCACCTATGTTGCATGCTAGTGTGAATATACTTTATCCTATAATCATGTTAGAGGAAAGCAATAGTTTTCTCACTCAAATCATGTTTCTTGTCTTTGGAATATCCCTTGGTATTTTAAAATTTATGTAACACTGTCTAAATAAAAATGAAATTGGCCTCTATCATAATTTCAGCCATGAAATAATAACTGTGACTGAGCTGAAATTTACCTTAGTGTCAGGAACATTTATTTAGAAGAGATGCAGTCCAATGGAATGATTTCAGTGTTATGAGTTAACTTTCAATAAAAGCAACGATCCATTTGGGAACTATGTTCATAACGTTACTACTTATTTTGTTGCAAAAGAGTTATTCAGAGGTTCAAACATTATGACATTATTCAAACACCGAAGATACATAAACTTTAATTCATTTATTCTGTTTGATTTTTTGAATTTTATACAAAATCTACTAATCTAACTGTCCAATCTGTTCTGAAAGAGTACATCAAACATCTTACAAGATCCTCCAATGAAGAACTTCTTCCACTTTGTAGATATGCCTTATTGTTTGGTACACCCAAGGTGGCCAGTTGTGAAAAGATTAGCATTATAGCTATCATCAGGTAATCAAATCAAGTTTGTTTTATAAAATAGAATCTCAAGGCTGGGAGTCAAACAGCCTCCCTGGGTCCAAATCTTCTCACAGCTTCTTGCTTTATTTCCCCTAGAAAAATATATACGTATGCATGTGATTTTATATACATATGTACATTTATATATATATACATATAAATACATTGCATTATGTAGATATGTGCAGACATACATGCACACCTATAGCATATATTAAAAGTGATCTAAAACCATAAGTCTCTATATTTACTGTCTTTAATTTAACAGTTATGTCTTGGAAAGAAGACCAACATGTCTTTTCCCTCATGCTGAAAAAGAAAGAAAGAGGTGAGGGCTGAGGAGGAGATGCAGAAGGAGGAGAAGAGAAGGGATAACTGAAAAAGAGCAGGTGAGAAAATGTGAGGGAAGGAAGAAGAGGGGAGGAAAAGGATGAAGAAAGGAAAGGAAAGCAAGGAGAGTTCCACACAACATTGGGTCTGGAAAAACCTACTGCCCATAGGCTCCCTTAAGCCCAGGTGGTCTCAGGAGCCATAACTTTCAAGGCACTATTCATAATGACCAGGAATGTTTATTGTGATGACATCTTTTTATCATTCCCCAGCACTAGAGCTGTGTTAACTGTAAGCAGTCAGTTTGAACCATCATGTATATATCTGCCGGCCATTCAGTCAAATGGAAGACTGTGGCTTTGTCTAATGAGACAGATTGCTAGAAACTGTGAGAGGCCATAGTACACTGCCACTTCAATGGAGACACAGGGAATGCAGCACCTAGAGGCGATTCCCTAGAGATGAGGTAGAAAGATGCAGGACCTTATGTTTTTTGATCTTTATTCATTCTTATTTTATCAAGGAAAGGGTGGCTAATTGTGGAATAATTGTGACTTGGGTATTTTGGAACTAGAAAGGATATATTTGAAGGTCTAATTTCTTTGTCTTTGGGATAGAAAACAAAGACAGTATTTAATGTGTATGCAAACCGTACACTTCACACTGTTTTGCAAGTTTCTTGGTTGACTGACTGAGATTACAACATGGCAAGACAGTAGCCAAGTAGTCAGGCCCACTCTGAAGAGACTCCTGGAAAACTCCTCTGTTCAAGTCCCACCTCTCTGTCTTTAAAAAAGGGTTAAAAAGTTCATACATTTTTCTTCTCCTTTTGTGGTGTTCATCAATTCTGCCATCACTTTGGAATCTTTTCCGTCTTAAATGTCAGTATCATTGTGAGTTCTTCTAGAACCTGCTGTCAGCAAACCTTTACTGGAGCCAACCCAAACATCTTCTATTTCGTTTTTAACTCTGTTCTACATCAGCTGACCACTCCCTGTCACTGACCTCCCCTGTAAAGCTCATGCCAGTGTCTCTTTATTCCACGTTCGCAGCTGGATTCCTGTTACATCTATAACTAGAAATAACTCAAATTCATGCCTGTCTCCCCATCCAATCACAAAGTGTGGGACCACTCCTATATGCTGGTTTTGTTTTAGTTTGCTTGGTTGGTTTGGGGCTGGGGATTTCATTGTTTGTTTGTGTTGTTGTTTGTTTTTCTTTTGTTTTGTTTGAGACAGAACCTCACTGTTTAGTCCAGGGTGGTGTTGCCCCAACAATCATTGTGTCTTTTCCTTCTGACCTGGGGATTGGAAGTTTGTACCTTCCTGCTGTTTACCCTGTCTCCATAAAATTTTTGACTATTTCTATATTTCTATGGGGGTAGTTCCATTTCTATCCAGAGAACTGCACAATGAGGAAGCCTGTCTTTGTTGTCCTTACATTCAATGAGCATCTGTGTTTCCAAGGGGCCACCCCTTACAAACGCACACACGCGCACGCACACACACACACACTCATGCACATGCATGCACACACACCTGCGCGCGCATGTACACACACACACACACACACACACACACACACACACACACTTCACCAGCTCTCACATGTTTTTTGTTCAGCTCTTTTCCTGACACCAAAGGGATACTCATTCAAGGAGCTCCCTCTGTTGTCTTGTCTCACCAAGAGTGACTTGCACTGGAAACTTAACAGTAAGTTCAAATCGTTGACAGGAATAGTGGTTAGGATGTGTAGAAATAAAGATTTAAAAAGTCCTCTTAATGAGGCTAGTAAGATAGACGTTTTCATTTTGAAATACAAAGTAATAATCACCTCCCTTTAGATTTACTTATTATGCTACTTATGTCTAATTCTCCTGATTAATGTTACACAAGGCTAATTCTTTTTGAAAAGCAGGTAAATGTGGAGATCAGAAGGTGAGAAAATACATGGATGTGAAGAGAGTGAGATATGGTGATTCAGTTACATGGATGCACAAAATGCTCTAAGCAAAGTCAAATCACACTTTTAATTTTAATTCATATAATTTAATATAATTTTATCTTGCTGATTGGGAAAAGTGCTCATCTGGGGAATGCAAACCATAGCAAATAATGCCTCACAAGATCTTCACTGAGAATATACCACTGGGTAGGATGGGAGGGAAGGCGTGCATGTTTATATAAAGCATGTTAGGATCTAAAACGTGTAAGCGATGGCAACAGTGAAAATGAGCCAGTTAAGACTTTTCCTTGGCTCTATCTGTCTTCAGAACTGACATTTAACAGCAGCACCACCATATCACCAACACCGGCTCCCACATTCAGAGCAATGAAAGCTTCTGCTTCCGGCAACAAACTACTCCATTCTGTCCATTCTCTTTGCAGTGATTGCTTCTCTTTTCTAAGCACGCCACTGGAAAAGTAGTCAGTGAGCTACAGCGAGTGAAAGAGAGAGATGCTCTGTGTGTGTGTGTGTGTGTGTGTGTGTGTGTGTGTGTGTGTGTGTGATGTACCCTCATTCCACTTACATAGTATGCTTTTTTATAAACCCTCAAAAATCAGAACAGAATGTCATTTTGTTCAGAGAAAGGCTTGCGGTTGCATTGCTAAGAACTCCTGTTGGGATCTTTCAGTCTTTAATATATTTTGACCTAGTGAGCTTTTTATCTCTGCCTCAGCAACCTTCACCTTATCTGTCAGCAGGAGCCAGGCGCCTTCCTTCAGGTGTCATTCTGACAGGCACAACAGACAGCCCTCTGCTGCCTATCACAGATTTATCCAGACTTCCTTGGCGTGAGGAAGCTTTCTGGGGCTATTTACTTTTAGCAGTAGAGGAAAAGTCGGGGCTTCAATGATTGAGCTGCTATTTCCTGCCGTCAGAAACGGGCTGGAAGCACACACTGAAGCATAGCAAACAGACTCCTTCATAGTCACATTAGTGACAAGGACGGGGTTCGTGTAAAGTTACACAGCTCACTACAGCAGTATCTGTACATTAATGTGGTTGAAAGGAGATTCAAAAGGATTAGATTTAAAATATCACGTCCTAACAAGGCATGAATTTGGGTTAAGACAGTCTGCTTGAGTTGTACAGAGCCACTGCCATAAACAGGTCATTCATAAAGCACAGAATGTGTGTTCATTGTGGCCACATATTTTTCTTAAAACCTTTAAAATTATACCATGAAGAATTTGGGCATGAATCCATTTTAAACCCTGGTGCTGTCTCAGGGGTGGCCAACATAAAGATATGTGCCAAAAAACATGTGGGTTAATTTTATGAGCCCTTTCCCTACCTCATTTTTTATTTATTTGCTTCATCTAGAAAAATCTCACAATATGATAGTCCTATCCACACCTTAAGAAAAAAAAAGCTTATTTATTTGTAAACCAAAATGAAAGGCGTTACTTAGACATGAGCTTATACCCTCCCCATCGGCAGTTTATCTTTCCAGAAAATATGGAATTGGATTCTTGATGCTTTCTTTTAATAAGGTCACCAATCTCTATGATATAAGTTTTGAAACAGTTCATTGTCTCAGGTTATGGAAGAGGTCAAGGAAAAGAAAATTAACTGACAAATAAATATTATGTGAAATAAGAATGGATAGCCCTACTATTTATTGCATTTATGATGTGCCAACACTAAAGAAAGAGTTCGTATACTAATCTCATTTAATCCTCTTTGGAGGCTTATGAAGTCTATAGTAATGTTATTTCCATGTGATACCCAAGGTAGCTAATGCAAACAACTTTAAGTATCCTGCTGCAATGGAACAGGCCCAGGCTACGAACTTGCATATTTGAGCTCAGATTTCTTGATTTAAAGCATTATACTATATGACCACCTTTAATACATTCATTAAATTATCCACCCTTTTTCCTGGATATTTATTCAGAAATCGGAAGAAAACGAAACTACAAACTATAACATCGTTTCCAAGAAAAAGTTTTAGTTTTGAAATCAGTTTATAGCTTTAGCTACACATAAGGTGTTTATCCCCATTGTCTCCTTTCACATAAAAAGAATTTATAAACTCCATCCCATTGTGTCTTTCTCAAGGAGTTTGACTCAGAAGAACATTCTTAAATGGAAATTAGATTCTTTGCAAATGGTGACCACTGAGAATTTTAACATCTTGTTCAAGACAAAGCAGGAGATATATGACAAAGCAGATTAAACAAAACTGTGATTAGTCACCAAATAGGTCTATGTAGTCCATGGGTGTCAAGAAGCAAGATCAAGGGCTCTTAAAATAAGATAAGCTGTAGAACATACTAGTAAAACAAGCAATGCTTGTATGCAAGGACTGCACTGTCCTAGTTCCTCATGGGGCTTGTCTGCACACTTTCTTATTTTTCAAAGTTCTAGGAATATACAACAGTGAATATAAGAAAGACATTTTCTTCACGCTGTTTGGGCCCTTAGTCTCCCCTTCTCTTGCTCCCCACCCCACTAGCAAATGCATGCAATTAGAGAAGAATACAGACCACCTCCAAACCTTCCTGCCATCTGAGATGACAGAATTTCCATCTCATTCACGGCTTCATTCCTGAATAAAGACATTCTCTGGAACAATATCTTCATCCAGATTACTTACCACTCATTTTGCCTGTGTTACAGCTAAGGGGAAAGGGCTGCTATGTAGTCTATTTCTGGGCAATGAGATGAAGTGAAATGAGCCTTAGTAAGGGAGATAAACAGAGGTTATGATGCAAGACAATAGAGGTAAGAGACTCCCATACTTGCATGCAGAGGATTCTGGGAGCACCATAAAAGTTAAGTCTGCCAGGAAAAATCTTGCAAGAAGTTCAGAATTCCAACATGAGACAGTGACATTGGAGCTACCTGTTAAAGAATTAGTAGAAAAATTTTTGAGAAAGGGCCAAGGGAGATAAAGAAGCTAATTCTAAGAAAAGGGTACAGTATATTTGAAAGCACCAATTGAAAGAAATAGGTAAGGTGAAGGATTTGATGGTTGGAATACCCATAATCAAGTGACCGAAAAGTGAACTGAAAATAGGGACTGGATCTGGATTCAGAAGAACTTACAACACCATCCTCAAAGGCAGGCCTTGGGTATGAGGATCCAGTGAAGACTTTTAAACTGAGCACTAGAATGTGGATTACGTCACCACAATGAAGGTCAAAGTAATAGTGCTTAAGCAATGTCATAGTCTAGTCCCGCCTCACATAACAACTGAAAACTGTGCTTGAGGGACTGCAGCATGTCAGAGTCGAGGGCCTTAACTGTCTGGTTACACTGCTTGCTTATTAGCCTCAAATTATGAGTCCGGCATCCACCATTTATACTCCAGTCTGCAGAGCAGAAAAAGCTATTCCCACCATTACAATGAGAATCAAGAGAAGCAGGGAGATGTATTATTCAGCTACAGTATGTTACATCAAAGAAAGGAAGAGTAGATATTTAAAAACAGATGGCAATACTTCCCTTCCCAAATCGTGCAATTAGTTTAACAGAATGTTGAAATGCTCCTTTAAAAAATGAAGAGAGGATAAGGAGATCAATTAGGAGAGTATTAAGCAGGCTGGATGTGGGTCAGAAAGGCAAATTTAGGCAGGGACTTTAGAATTAGTGAACTAGGAGGACTTTGCTGTAAGCCATACATCAGAAAATCCCAGAAGCTGGCGTATCCAGTATTGAGGCAGCGACTGCCCAAAGCATGGCTTTCTGCCGACGTTATTAAATTGCTCCGCTGAGCAGCAGCGGCCTAAGAGCCACTTCAGGCAATCCTCTTTTGTGATCCAACATTAACTCCTGCTCTCTTCTGGTCACCGTGAACCCAGTCGCTGTCCCTTTTGCTCAGCATCACAGTGCCCCCATGAGCCCAAGGCAGTACACAGGGCTCAGGCTCGCTTGATGAGTGTGTGGAAAAGAAGCCATCATTAGCACTGGGCTCCTCATGCTCTGTTGCCCCTGAGGCAGTTCACTCTGCAGAATAATTCTAGCCAAACTGTTACCAGCGCTTTTATTTTTCACACTGACTGATGTAATACGTTGTGAATTGCACACTCGGAAAGTCATTTGTTCATGTTCTTTGGTGTACAGAGGGAAAGGCATAACCTTCACCCAGCTGTCTGATGATTCCCAAGATCTAAATCAAACACATGCATTCATGTTTCACTACTAATGGTATTTGGCCACAAATCAAGAATTCTCTCACCCACGAGGTAGACTTAGAAGACTAGAGAACAGAACACAGCAATATTAAGACTGTTTAATGCATTCATGTGCCTTTATAAAAATAAAGTGGGTGTGTGTTATTTTAACCAACATACTTAAATTTATAATTAACTGATTGATTCTTTAAGTAGAAAGAAAGACTGATCTCCAAACTTCAATACGTGTGTTGAGACGGTTTCATTCAGGATTTCTCTACCCAGAATGAGGCTTAATGCCAGGTTTCATTTAGGATAAACTATTCCTATTGTCACTATTTTTATTCAACAAATGGGCAAGTTTGTCTCACAGGACTCTTCTATTTCTGATCTTCTGTGAAAAGCTACTGCTGTGATTATAACATCCCTTCTAACTTCCTCTTCTCCTCGGAAACAGTCTGTAGTCATTGGAGGTCTGTGCTAAATGTCATCTTTTATTTGAGTTAGTCAAACTTTAAAACTTGATGGATTGGAAATACCAGATGTAAACTGCTAGTTTTACAAATCCCTCCTTTCTAGCATTTTCTACAGTTGTGAGAGCTATTTCATCTTCAAGACACTGTCATAATCAAGATGCATGATTCCTTAGATATTGCATTCTTTCAGGTCCCATTATCTAGCCATGGCTTCCTGCTTGCAAGCACCTTCACATCCTTGCGCTCATATGAATGCTCTTTGCTCTCATCCAGGAATTCCTTCTCTAGGCAAAATAGATTTATATTATCCTAAAATGTACCTACCTTAGCAGAATTCAAGAGTCCTTCAACAATTGATCATTGAAGGCCTAACACACAACACATAAGAATAAAATTTATAATACAACTGAGTATACGACCTTCAGCTTTATCTTATGTTTCTAGAACAACAATCCTCAATGTTTCCACCCTTAAACCAGTCCTGTGGAATCGATCCAAACCAGTATTTTCACAGGAGGAAGCCACAGGGCTGTGCATATTGCTGCCATGACAACTACATCTCCATTTCGTTAGAGATTCTTTAGCCAGTGTTGCTCAGTAATCTTCATGTATCCTAGTCCATCTTCATCCCCATGATGTTCCGGGTTTTTGATCCTACTGCACGTACTGCATGTACTGGCTTTGTGGGAGCCTAGGCAGTTTGGATGCTCACCTTAGTAGACCTGGATGGAGGTGGGCGGTCCTTGGACTTCCCACAGGTCAGGGAACCCTGATTGCTCTTTGGGCTGATGAGGGAGGGGAACTTGATCGGGGGAGGGGGAGGAAAATGGGAGGCGGTGGCGGGGAGGAGGCAGAAATATTTAATAAATAAATAAATAGAAAAAAAAATGATGTTCCACAACAGTGTTCTTACTTTAAGCTTCTACTAATTTTTAAGTACTTTAGCAATATAAAGAACCTCATATGCAGAGCACAGTGAGTTGAAGTGAATACAGCCCTCTTTCATTCACAACATGTTTCATTTAAAGCTCCCAAAGAAGTCCCTTCCCTTCTGTAAAGAAGCAGTAGTTCTCCTGGACAAAACCAACACCTTTACCATTGTTCATACTCACCAGAAACCCAGGACCACATGACCTGCAGTTTTTCTGGCCCACACTCTTCACAGTCCCACACTCATTGCTCTTAAATATCCTGGTATTACAAAAAGAACATATATATTGCACAGCAAAATTTGTAGTTACTCACTTTGACCTCTGAAAATAATGATTTATGATTTGCTATATTTGTACTTTGATTCGCCATTACAATAAATAAGAATGTAGTTATATTATTTATGTTATATGCATTGTAAGAGGATAATGGGCAATAGATGCTATAAAATTGTTTATAGCTTGTTTTAGACATATTAGCAAATGCATATACTTCTGATTTCAAATTGCTATCATAGGGTAAAAAGGTACCCCATACCTAGCAATTTATAAGAATAGTCCTTGATCACTTATTTGTTAGATGAGCAACCTGATTAAGGAACAGCAAGTGATAGAATTTATTTTTTAAATATTAAAAGCATTTACAATTATTTCTCATTATTGCTTAAATCTGAACTGTTTTCTACAAACTTATGTTTTGCACACTTGTTCCATAGTTTGTGACACATTTTGAAAATTGTGTTGGCATTATGAGGTCTGGAGTTATGTTGGCATTATGAGGTCTGGAGTTGTGTTGACATTATGAAGTCTGGTCTGGCTGTCCTTAGATCTCACTAGGAAACTGTGAAGGTTATACCCATTTTAGATTCCTGGTTCCTTCACTTTGTGAATGAGCCACCATTTATACTCCTGCCACTATAGACCAAGTCCTTATCATTATGGACCGTGACCCTCTGAAGTCACAGAATAAAACAAAGTCTTTCTCCTCTATTTCTTTGTCAGGTACTTGAATGAGAAAGTAGTTAATACATTCCCCTTGTCTCAATGAATATTAAATCAGTAAATCAGGCCCTGTCTTTTGCCAATCCTCTAATATTACCAAAAATAAAATAAATAGCAAATACAAGTTACATTTTTTAGTAGATTTCATTAATTCTGTCATAAGTTTTATCCCCATTTTCACTTATCAAGTGCTTTCTCTGCTGTGGGAGCACATTCTGTGGGAGCCTTTAAGATACCAGCCCACTTGGGTGTGGTCTCTTATAGTTTAAGTGCATCTGCTCTCATGCTTCTGCTGCTAGACTGTTTCCTGTCTGTGCTCAGATGACTGTTGTTTAGGACAGTGATCTGTAAGTTTTTTCCCTTTAAATAAATAACCATTTTTATAATCAATAATTCTGAACTGGTATGGGATTGTTTTATGGCTTCATTTCTCTCTTCCAAAAGCTTCTCATTCATTAAATCAAAAGATAGCTCCTTATTGGTAATAAATTAAAATAGTTAATATTGATTGTCAACCTGCTTGAGTTGAGACATATTTAGATGTCTGGGTGTGTCATTAAGGGTATTGTAGGAATGATTGCCACATTGATTGAGAAAGAGAAACCTTTCCAGAATGTGGACATCACTTCCAATAGGGAGATAGGGAAAATAAAGGAAATATATAGGGAAAGAGAAAGATCTACAGAATGTGTGCCATGTAAGCCTTTCTGAGTGAATGTGCCTGATACTTATTCAATCACTGCCATCATAAGAATAGAAGTCTTTACCCATTCGGTGTGGATGTACACAGTGATCTATCAGTGAGCACAGTCCAGGGTGAAATCATTGTCCCCGATGGTCTTAGACTCTCAACCTTTTGAACTAAGCAGCAACTAAGTTTTCTGGCTCCCCAGCATGCATGTGGCCTTTGATAGACCATATGAAACACCATTATATTACTTACGGAAGTTATTAATAATTGCAAAACTGTCTCCAAAACTCTATTAGGTAATTTTATTGAAAGAATAAATAAAAAGAACAGAGCCAGCAACATATGTTGAGGGGGTGTCACAAGGGAAGAGGTAAAGGATTAGGTGAAAGGCTTACTTACATTGGAGGATGATAAATCATATATTTTTTAATCTACAGATTTGTTTGTAGAGAAAGAGACAAGACTTGAAGTTATCCTTCAAATCCAAGAGTTTCCATGGAAGTCTTTCATTTAGGAATTTATCTTTTTTATTATAGTCTTTAAATAATCAGGCAATTCTTATACATGTTATCAGTGTTTATGATCCTACTAATTAAAGTGCTAATGCCATCTAAAATGTCTCACAAAAGCATCTGGAGTAATAATAATCAAACAAATATCTGAGAACCATGAAACAGCCAAGTTGACACATAAAATTTACTGTCTCAAATCTATCATTTGTTGACATTACAAGTAGCATATTTCTTTAAAGTCATACTTAATCTGCACAGAGAAGATAATAAGGCTATCTCTCTACCTAGCATGTACAATTGTCTGCATATAAAAAAAAACATGTATCATGTATTCTCTCAAAGGTGACACTTGATGGTCATTCTTCTCTTTTATATACTATAAATCACACATGATTTTAAAAAAAGTGAACAATGTTTTTTTGGGGGTTGGTTTTTTTTTTTTTTTTTTTTGGATTTTCAAGACAGGGTTTCTCTGTGGCTTTGGAGCCTGTCCTGGAACTAGCTCTGTAGACCAGGCTGGTCTCGAACTCACAGAGATCCGCCTGCCTCTGCCTCCTGAGTGCTGGGATTAAAGGCATGCGCCACCATTGCCTGACCAAAAGCATATCTGGCCCATACAGGGATCGAACTCGCAATCTTGGTGTTATTAGCACCACGCTTTAACCAACTGAGCTAACCAGCCGATGATGTAAACAATGTTTTTATGTGTATGTTACATAATATAGAACCTACTATGGATACACATTCTTCCTGTTATCATAAGAGAAATAGTTGATAATTAGAATCTTCATAGCTATAACGGACCCTATATTCATGGATAGTACCTATAACTATCTAATACTGCCGTTCTATACTCTCTTTGCCATTTACTGCTTATGATTCTCTGTCTGGTAAAGTGACTTGAAATTTATTTCTGGAATAAAATGTAAAAGTGAGAAAGTATTAGTTAAATTATAAGGGAAAAATATCTTAAACAAAATAAAATGTCATGCACTTTGAAATAAAAACTTCAAACTCAGTAACTAGGGAGCTTAGTGGTACTTTGGTTTTGGTTTCTGTAGACAGTTTGCATCCTAAAAAGTGATTCCAAATTTCCATTAGAGTTTTAATGCAACCAGGTTTGAAATGTAAAGTAAAATAAAAATAATAAACATTTGGTTTTGCATACTATGAAGGAATGGACTTAATTTAAAATTATTTTGTGAAATATGAGACCATTAGGTCATTTTCACTAAATAATCTAATTTTTTATTAAAGAAATTCATTGTGTGGCCACCAGGGAAAAGTCTATTGACATACTTTCTTTTAGTCTGAGTAATTTTAATTCTGGAAGGCACATTTTCTACATATTTACTACAAACCAAAGAGACACTTTTATGAACATAAGCAAGTTAATGGACCCTCTGATGTGAGCAATAATAATCCGCAGACTGAGTTTTGACCAAGGGGTGTGTGCAGTATATATCTACAAATAAAGAGTAGGGAGTAAGAAATCCAAAATGAAATAAATGTCCTGTGACTGGAAAAATAACTGTGTGAAGACTTACACAGAGACACTTTAGATGTTCTTGAATACTACTGTATTTTGCCTGGAGTGTTGGCCACAAATATTTTCCATTCAGCCTCAAAGATGTCTGAGTGTTTATATGTATGTGAACTGTCCAGACATAGAACACTAATTAGGAGAAGGGGGAGGGCAAGACACCCTTTAATAAAACTGGCATGTCTCTTTTCCTTTCATTGGTGCAGTTAAACCTAAAATCGCCAACATCTAAAAGCCTCTTTATCCTGCTCATCTCATGTGAGGCAATACACCCAGCAGGGGAAAGCCTGATGCAGACCAGGCAGCCATCACTGCTGGAACATAATTGAAATCCGGTCACCTAAACCGTGAGCCCAGTATTTTATTCTCACATGAACACTTGTGCGTTATGAAAAATGCAGTAAGAGAAAGCCCCAAAGGTCACTGAACGAACATCAACAGCTGTTCTTCAGGCATTCGTTTAATGAGAAAACGTTACATTCCATAAGAAGTCTATTTTCAATTTTCATATAACATTTCCAAAAATACGGCCTTCAGGCTCTGTTCTTTCTCACTGAACAGGGTGAAATAGTGTGTTCTAAGCCTTCTCAAAACAAGCTCTGCCACTTCCTGCCAGGCCAGGCCCAGGTCTCTAGTCCCACTTCTGTTCTACCATGATCAGGGTTTCCTTGAGAAGGATCAAGACTCTCATACACAAAGGGGCAACTTACCAAGGTGGAGCGAGATACCATGTTCCAGCTGGGAATTAGAAGTAGATATGAAAGGCATGATGCTGTTAAATTAAGCATTCTCTGGGCTTTCAAAGATACCAGGATGGAAATTACACATGCGTGACACTGGGAAACAGGATTGCCTGCAGTTTTAAGTATGTTCTGCAGCCTGGAATTACTGTGATGTCCTCTTTCATGGCTTCCTTGCATGAGGCAATTTGTCTGAAAATTCTTAAAAATAAATAAAAAAGCAAGCAAACAAACAAATGTTTCTCATTAAAATGAACAATGTTCTTATTTTATATGTTTCTCATTATATTATAATTTGTCCAAAGAAGAAAAAGGAAACAATTTTCCTATGTGTTGATTTTTCTCTTGATTAATTAAATTAATGTATCTTCATCAGGCTTCTCATCTTTAATAATTTAACAACTAGATTTTGTCAAATGTGTATAAAATATATATAGTCTTCACTAGGAATGATCACTAGCAAAACTTCATATGTAGAGACATATATACTTACACGTGTAATTCTAATCTTCATATACATGCATCCATTATTTATAGTATTTTAATGTGAATAATAATGACAAACAAAATGCTATTATTTTCCAGGAAATTTTGTCTTATTTTTGGAAATTATTTTCTCCTATACATTTAAAATTCTGCCATATAAATCATTTATTCTCACATGAAAAATGTTCGTAATTTGTTTTAACTTAAAAAGTTTAGATGACAGACTTTTTGATTTATTAACTGAAGCGAAATCATGATGCTTACTCTGTAAAACTGATTCTGGAATATTTCTCATAGCCTGGTCTTTTTAATAACAACGGGAGATTCACTGTTTGGTAACGTGGATCATGAGATAAGAAACCTGAATCTGCTCAGTCTTAAATTGTTCATTTTCTTTCTCCTTTGCCCCTGTAATGTCTCCTGCTAGGCATAGGTGGCCCCAGTCTTTGAAACATAAAACAATGGTGTTTCTTTCAATTACATGATATCAGCAAAAGCTAAATTACCACACTGTATGTCAAAGATTTTGTCATTTGTTTTTTTTTTAACAATACCAAACACAGTCTACCCTAAAAAGCCAACAAACGAATAGAATAATCTTACTGCATAATGAAATACTTACTTTCTTCATTCCTGCAGCTCACAATTATAAAAGCAACAATATCTATATGGAACCAGTAAAACTGCATGAATAATGTTCTCCCTAAGGATATTCTTTCCAAATCATGTAGTATTTCCTTCTACATCAAACACTCCCACACCACTGATACAATTATTAATTATGATGACAATACTCCAATTTGATATGCTTGATGGCTTGTAAAAAGCTATTTAAAATTTTGTTTGTTTTTTAAGTTACAACTCTAAAACCCCCTTCCTTCTCCTTACTCTTCACTTTTCAGTGCAATTCATTTCCTTAATGAGAGGAAATAACCTAACACTATAATGAACTGATTAAGGTTTCCCACAGAGCAAGCAAGCTCAGTTTGAGTCTAAGGTAAAAGAGTTCTTTCTCTCTCTCCCTCCCTCCTTTCAGCTCCACCCCCACCCCTGCAGATTTGAAATGTTAAGGGAATATTTTTGAATTTGCTAACTGATTATATAAAACCTATGTTTGCCAGCTAGATTATTATACCCCTAGCACTTAAATAAGAAGAAGACAAGAAACATCAATGGCATATTCCATAAAGTATTATATTTTTATTTTAAATTATTGCTATGGACACTGTACATAAAATTGAAACACAAAGTATTAGTGTTAGACAAATGATCTATGGTAATAGTGAACTTGTAAAATAGTATACTATGTTTATTTACTTGAAAAGTTTCCTGTTCCTCAATTTCTGTGACTAACACACACTGTCTAATTACATAATAGATCCCATCTCCACTGTGAAATAATTTACATACAAAGAGATTATGCCAGACCGAGACTATTGATCTTCCTGGCTAGGGTCAGCAAAAAGTCTTTCAAAATCAATCAGGAAATATTTAGCAAGCAATAATTACATGCTAAGCAGTGTGGGTTTTATAAAGAAAGTAAAATTTATCTGAGGCAATTAAGAAATCAACAGCTGGCTGCAGAAATGACTACATAATTTTTAAGCCCTGTGTAAAATGGTATTTCAGGGTCAAGTGTTTTGAAACCTATTAAGAACATCAGGACCAACAGAGATGAAGTGTATGGTCCTGGACACAGTGTCCTAGGCCACAGTCTGGCTTTCTTGGCATTGCTTAAAACTCCCACAGAAACAGAAGAAGCGCTTATGGAAAGATATCCTACCTACCACTGGAGAGCTCTGGAAGGAAGACCTTGAAAACATCTTCTAACTATAAAACATGTATAAATTAAATATGAAAATGAATGCCTAAGCATAAAAATATTTAAAAGGAAGTGAAATTGACTCCCCCTAAGACTTATGAAGAGCAACTGTACAAAAAAACACAGTTCCCCAGTGTTCTGTTCACTTTAGCAGAGAAAGCAGACACGTGCTTGTTTGTATGAAAGAAAACAGCCTCCAAAGTGAGTAGCATTATTAGGTGGTATGGTCTTGTTGGAAGTGAGTCACCATGGAGGTAGGCTTTGAGGTCTGATATACGCTCAAGCCATGCTCAGTGTCTGAGTTTACCTGTAGCTTCTTTGTATCAAGATGTAGAACTCTCTCGACCATGTTTGCCTGCATGCCACCATATTCCCTGCTGCCATGTTCCCCACCATGATGATAATTTACCCAAGCTCTGAAGCTGTAAGTTGCCACCAAAATTAAATGTCTTCCTCTATAAGAGTTACCATGATCATGGTGTCTGTTCATAGCAATAGCAACCCTGAATAAGAGAAAAGTTGGTACCGGGGACTCCAGTATTGCTGGATAGAGTATTACCATGATAGGCCTGGCCATGCTTTTATTTGAAGGAATATGGACTTTGAGACTACGGAATAGAAAAGCAGTAGAATGCTTAAGTACTGCTTAGTGGGCCATAGTAGTAAATCATAGAAGACAATGCTGCTGAGAATTGTTTAAACTTTGGAGGGCTGGTTCAAGAGATTTCAGATGAGAAGAATTTTAGTATAATGCCTAGAGATCTTTCTTGTAATATTTTGGTAAAGAAGGTGGCTTGTTTTTGTCCTTGTCCAAAAAGTCTGTTTGCAGCTGAAGTGAAGAGTTATGGATTGATTCTGCTGGGAGAGGAAATCTGAAAATAGACTAGTATAGACTCTATCATGTGGTTTCTAGTGTTCATGCTTATAAAAACTTACAGTGAAAAGGAGCAATCCATGGAGAAAAAGAGCACCAGAAAGTAGAATGGAGATATACAAATCCTGTGTTCAAGGAGATACACAAATTAAGGAATGGAAAAAAAAATGGAGTGGTGACCTCAGGGCAAGATTTCACCAGGCTGAATTTTCAACTGGTGAAAAGCAATTAAAGAAAAGTTTAGATCCAGATGTTGTGATACACACCATTAGAGGTTGGCAGAGTATGAGCCCAGTCTGGTCTACAAACATATTCCAGAACAGTCTACCTTAGGCAGTGAAGAATCCATTGACAACAGAAAGCTGAAGATTTAATTGATAAGAGGCCCTATTCCAGATCCAGCAACCAGCAAAACTTGGCTGCTTCGAACACATCGTTCTGGCTGTAAAGTTTAGGATAGAACCGAGGGTATGAGATTTGCCTCTGAGACTAAGGAAAGCCACTGAGGTCAGATGTTTCGTGGGCGTCCCTGAATGGAGCCTCAGAGAGGCCATTGGGTGAAGCTTTCTGTATAGGAGAAGCCTATATTGCCTTGGAGACCCCAAGATAGTAGAGATACTAGAATCCTGAGATATCTGCTGAGTAAGGTGCCTAACAGGGAGTGGAACCAACTCAAGAAAAAGGCTTGGGTTGTAGGCAACAAAGCTGAAATGAGTTGGATATCTGCAGAGCACTTTGACTTCAAACAGAGAGATGCAGAGCTTGGAATTTGTTCAGCTGACTTTTGGTCTTGCTTTGGTCTAGTATTTCCTCACTATGCTCCCATCCCTACATTTTGGAATGGTAATGTATATCCTGTGCCATTATATGTTGGAAGTATGCGATCTGCATTTTGATTTTGAATTTACATTTAAGAGATTGTATGAGTCTTAGAGGAAAATCTGAACTTTAGATTTTTAAATAAGTTTGAGACTGTTATAGACTTTAGGGACTTTTAACATTGGACTTTTTGGCTTTATATGGCTACAAGCCTTTGGGGGCCAGAGAGTGGAATGTGGTTTGAAAGAAAATGGCCCCCAAAGGGAGTGGCACTTATTAGGAGGTGTGATTTTGTTGGAATAGGTGGAGGGATATTGGAGGAAGTGTGTCATTGTGGAGGCGGGCTTTGAGGTTTCAAATGTGCTCAAACCACACCCACTGTCCCTGTTCACCACTCCGAGCTGCATTACCTCACCATAATGATAATGGATTAAACCTCTGAAACTGTAAGCTGCTACCACAATTAAGTGTTATCTTTTATAAGAGTTGCTGCTATGGACATGTTGTCTCTTCACAGCAATAGAAACTCTAAGACGTCTCTCAAAAGAAGCAGCATCATTTTTAGCTGAAGTGAGCACAAAACACTTTCTGGAATTAATCTTTATCCCCTGATTTTACTAAGGAATTACGTTTAGTTATTTCACACTGAATTGACATGTAGCAATGTGGTTCTTTTATTGGAAAGGAATTTTGATTCCTAAATAGAAATATTTTCTGAAACACATAAAATATATAAATTAATCCTAAAGTTACCAAGATAAAAATTTAGAAATACTAATCTATAATAAGGTAAATATGAGGCAAAAATTATTTCATGGTTCAAAATAAAAGTTAGAAATATATAAATGTTTCATAAAATAAACACATTATACCTTTTAACCCAGGTTCATCCAGGACATCACAGACAGAATTTTAGTTCAAATCTAGTAGTTACTTTTTTTAGATATGTGAGATGTGAAAAACTGGATAGCATTTGCTCTTTTCCAATATGTTCACCATCACTTAAAATTTCTCAAAAAGACATAGCCCTACATCCTGTCTTACAGATTTTCAGCATTTATATCGCTGTACGTTCTTTCTGAGAATCTCATGGAAAGCTACCCTTAATAGCCTGGAAAACACCCTTTCAGTGAAGCTTTTGATTCTTCTGAACAACAATGTTAACATTTTAGTTAGTAGCGTTTGGTACTGCGGTGGGGACATAACTCAGTGTGTGTGGTAGTTTGAATGTGAATGGCCCCCATAATCCCATAAGGATCATAGGATGTGTGGCTTTGTTGGAGTAGGTATGGCCTTGCTGGAGGACTAGTGTCATTGTGTCACAGTTCACTCCCTTTTGCCTTCTGAATCAAGCTGTAGCCAGCACCCTGTCTGCCTGAATGCAGCCATGGTACCTACAGTGATTATAATCGACTGTAACTCTGAACTGTAAGCCACAACCACCTCAATTATAAATAAATGTCTTTATTTATGAGTCACAGTGGCTCTTCACAGCAATAGAAATCTTAACTAAGATAGTGGATAATACCTTTCTGTTCAAACTTTCAATCACCATAAAAGGACAAAACAAGATATTCCAAGACAAAACCATATTTAACCAATACCTAGCTACAAACATAGCCCTACACAAAGTACTAGAAGAAAAACTCCAACCCAAGGAAGTTGGTTACATTAACAAAACCACAGGCAATTGGTGATCTCACCACAGCAAATCCCAAAGAAAGGAAAAACACACAAATTAACATCACCAACAATGAAAACCAAATTAACAGGAGATAGCAATCACAGGTTATTAATATCCATTAATATAAATGGACTCAACTCACCTATAAAAAGACACAGGCTAACAGATTGGATAAAACAGAATCCATCCTTCTTCTGCTTACAAGAAACACACCTCAACCTAAAAGACAGACATCATCTTTGAGTAAAAAAATTGGGAAAAAATATTTCAATCAAATGGACCTAAGAAACAAGTAGGTGTAGCTTAGCTATCCTGATATCCAACAAAATAGGCTTCAAACTAAAATCAATCAAAAGAGACAAAGAAGAACATTTCATATTAGTCACAGGAAAAATTCATCAAGAGGAAATCTCAATACTGAACATCTATGTCCCGAATACAAGGACACCCTCATATGTAAAAAAAAAAAAAACACTTCTAAAGCTTAAATCATACATTAAACCCTACATACTAATAGTGAGAGACTTTAATACTCCCCTCTCACCACTGGACAGGGCAGTCAGACAAAAAAAAAATAACAGATATATAAGAGAACTAACAGATGTTATGACTCAAATGTACTGTATAGACATCTATAGAATATTCCATCCAAACAGAAAAGAATATACCTTATTCTCAACACCTCATGGAACCTTTTCAAAAGTTGACCACATACTCAGTAACAAAACAAATCTCAACAAATAAAAAAAATGAAATAACCCAATGCACCTTATTAGATCACCATGGTTTAAAACTAGAAGTCAACAACAATAATAATTCCAAAAAACCCACAAACATATAGAAATAGAACAATGCTCACCTGAATCATCAATGGGTCAAGGAAGAAATAAAGAGAGAAATTAAAGACTACCAAAAATTCAATGAAAATGACCACACAACATACCCAAATTTATGGGACACAATGAAAGCAGTGTTAAGAGGCAAGTTCATAGCACTAAATGCCTATATAAAGAAGCTGGAAAAAATCCCATACTAGGGAATTAACAGAACATTTGAAAACTTTAGAACAAAAAGAAGCAAACTCACCCAAGTGAACTAGAGCAGGGATACAAGAAACATATCTAAACATAATAAAAGCAATGTACAGCAAGCCAAGAGCCAACACCAAACAAAATGGAGAGAAACTCCCAGCGATCCCACTGAAATCAAGAACGAGACAAGGTTGTCCACTCTCTCGATATCTATTCAATACAGTTCTTGAGGTCTTAGCTAGAGCAATAAGACAACAAAAGGAGATCAAGGGAATACAAATTGCAAAAGAAGAAGGCAAACTCTCATTGTTTGCTGATGATATGATAGTTTACATAAGCAACCCCAAATATTCTACCGAGGAACTTCTACAACTCATAAACACTTACAGTAATGTAACAGGATACAAGATTAACTAAAAAAAAAATCAGTAGCCTTTTGTACTCAGATGATAAAAGGGCTGAGAAAGAAATCAGAGAAACATCACCCTTCACAATAGCCACAAATAGCATAAAATATCTCAGAGTAACTCTTACCAAACAAGGGGAATACTTGTATGACAAGAACTTTAAATCTATGAAGAAAGAAGTTGAAGAAGACACCAGAAAATAGAAAGATTCCCCCATGCTCTTGCGTAGATAGAATTAACATAGTAAAAATGACAATCTTACCAAAAGCAATCTACAGATTCAATGCAATGCCTATCAAAATTCCAGCAAAATTCTTCACAGATTTTGAAAGGACCGTACTCACCTTCATATGGAAAAGCAAAAAACACAGGAGAGCCAAAACAATCCTGTATAATAAAAGAACTTCTGGATGCATCACAATCCCTGACTTCCAACTCTATACAATAAAGTATTTTATTGTATAGAATTGTTTTGGCTATCTTGAATTTTTTTGTTTTTTCATATAAAGTTAATTATTGTATTCAAGGTCTGTGAAGAATTTTGTTGGGATTTTGATGGGGATTGCATTGAATCTATAGATTGCTTTTGGTAAAATTGCCGTTTTTACTATGTTGATCCTTCCAATCCAAGAGCATGAGAGATCCTTCCATTTTCTAGTATCCTCTTCAATTTCTTTGTTCAATACCTTAAAGTTCTTGTCAAATAGATCTTTCACTTCCTTACCCCAAGATACTTTATGCTATTTGCGGCTATCGTGAAAGGTGATGTTTCTCTGATTTCCCTCTCTGCTTCTTTATTCTTTGTGTATAGGAGGGCTACTGGACTGAGCTCCCAAGGTCCAGATGTAGAGCAGAAGGAGGGAGAAGATGAGCAAGGAAGTCAGGACTACAAGGGATGCGTCCACCTACTGAGATGGTGTGACTGATCTAATGGGAGCTCACCAAGGCCAGCTGGACTGGGACTAAAGGAGCATGGGATCAAACCAGACTCTCTGAATGTGGCTGACAAAGGGGACTGACTGAGAAACCAATGATCATGGCACTTGGTTTTATTTTTATATTGAATAAGCATTTTATTTGCCCATTTGAAATTTAGTAATTTTTATCAAAAAATATGCTACAATATTAGAGTCCTGAGAAATAGTCAAAGGTTCAATACCATGTGTTTTCATTTCTATAATTAAAAACATTTCTTTTAAAGTTGCATATTAGACCCACATTGGAGCACTGGACAGAAATCTCAAGGTCCAAATCAGAAGCAGAAGGAGAGGGAGCACGAGCAAGGAACTCAGGACCGCGAAGGGTGCACCCACACACTGAGACAATGGGGATGTTCTATTAGGAATTCTACAAGGCCAGCTGGCCTGGGTCTGAAAAGGCACTGGGTTTTGATTCTACTTCATGTACTGGCTTTTTGGGAGCCTAGTATGTTTGGATGCACACCTTCCTAGACTTGGATGGAGTGGGGAGGGCCTTGGACTTTCCACAGGGCAGGGCACCCTGACTTCTCTTAGGATTGCCGTTTTTACTATGTTGATCTTTTGTATCTTAGAGCTTGGGAGACCTTTCAATTTTCTGGTAAATTCCACTCTTGAGAACCCAGAAAAAGGCTCAGTTGACGAAGTAGGACCAACCATATGTAAAAGGAATTAGTGTCAACACTGCCGGAGTGATATTACCATGAGATTTCTTCAAACATAGAAACAAAATAATATACATAGCCTATGAGTCAGAAAAATATATTGCAAAGATTATTAGTGTCACTGTTGTCATTGGGATCCAAAACTATGCCTTTTCTAAAGTTGCCTCTAAAGGAGAATTTGAAAACTCATCCTAACTAGTCCAGAATTTCCCCCAAGCTTTTCCAAGATATTCACCAAGGCCAGCTGGCCTGGGTCTGGAAAAGCCTGGGATAAAACCGGACTCTCTGAACATAGCAGACAATGAGGACTACTGAGAACTCAAGAACAATGGCAATGGGTTTCTGATCCTACTGCACACACTGGCTCTGTGGGAGCCTAGGCAGTTTGGATGCTCAACTTGCTAGACCTGGATGGAGGTGGGGGTTCCCTGGACTTCCCACAGGACAGGGAACCCTGATTGCTTTTCGGGATGAGGGGGGGAACTTAATTGGGGGAGGGGGAGGGAAATTGGAGGCGGTGGCGGGGAAGAGACAAAAATCTTTAATAAATAAATAAAATAAAATAAAAATAAAATACATGAGGCAAACAGGAAAAAAAGATATGAATCAACTGAAGTATATATAAATAAAAAGAGGATCAAACTTATTGACTCTCACAAATGCTTAATTATTTGGCAAGAAACAGACTGGAGGATCCAGAGAGTTCTCATCACTAAGAACATTGGAAACTCCTGGCTAGGCTATCTGCCCACTGTGAAGTCTTTCTACAGCATATTTTGCTTATCGCTAGCCATTTTCCCCTCAAAATATCACAAATTTTGCTCATGAATATATTCAGTAACATAGAAGTAGGGTCAGACCTGGATCAAATCCTTCCTCTTGGGCTACTAAGATGGCTCAGTTGGTTAGGCACTTGCTCTTCAAGCACATTACCCTAAATTTAATCCCTGGGTTCCATGGTGGAAGCAGAGAAACTGAATCTCATAAGGCTTCCTATGACTTCCGTGTGCATATAATAGTATTCACGTCCCCCCCAACGTGCATAAACATATGCATGCACATACACACATATAACAACTTAATAAAGGCTTCTTCCCTACTCACAGCGATCACATGACTAAAAAATTCACCGTCTACCTCAGTTTAGAGCCTTCATCGGCAAAGGGAGATAATGTTTGCCACTCTGTGGAGCTATTTGGCTGAGCAAACAAGATGTCATGTATAATGTACTTTGTACACGGCTGGCACAAAATAAACACGTAGTGTATGCCAGATATCATAATCTAGGCAGCGATTTTCAACCTTGGTTGTATTTACACACATCTCGGAACCTTTGAGAAGTCTCAAATTCCAGTCCACACACTTGCCAGAGTCAATTAGTCTTCTGGTGATTGGAAAACAGGCATCAATATTTTAAATCTCCCCAGATTATTCAAAGTGTTAAGGATTAACCAGCTAACAAATTTGTCAGACTGCCCAATTCAGCAGCCAGTGAATTCTGATTGATTAAACTGTATTTTCTTATGAAGACCAACAACTAACACAATAATCATGACTATTCCAAATGAGTGCTAAGTCCCTACTATGTGTGGGATAATACAGCCTCATTTCCTAGAACTTTAAAGGAAAGAAAGAATGAAAGAAAGAAAAAAGAAAGAAAGGAGGAAGGGAGGGAGGGAGGGAAGAAAGAGAGAGAGAGAGAGAGGGAGGGAGGGAGGGAGGGAGGGAAGAAAGAGAGACAGAAAGAGAGAGGGAGGGAGGGAGGGAGGGAGGGAGGGAAGGAAGGAAGGAAGGAAGAAAGAAAGAAAGAAAGAAAGAAAGAAAGAAAGAAAGAAAGAAAGAAAGAAAGAAAGAAAGATAAGAAAAGGAAAGTGGAAGCCTCTATTTCCAGATACCTTGTGCTTAATCTGCTTAGGTATTTTCATTTCTTGTCTGTAGTTTCAGTCTGTCACATATGTGCTGTCTATGGTAAGCCGTTGTTAGAGTTTTATCTCAGGAGAAATCACTAAGCACAGTTTTGCTCCCATACAAGCAGCTGAGAGGAGAAAAGCATCTGAATAATTAGAAGGGAAGTGGGAAGACTGGAACTCCCTGAGAAGAACACTCCTGTCAGAGCCAATGGAAGCAGATGCTCCCACAAATCAGGGCTCCAGGGTATCAGGACAGAGACCCCTTCCTGAGTAACAGGGAATTCTGGGAAAGACGGTTTCATTTGGATCCATTAGCAAGCACGTTTTTATCCAAACTTATTCTTTTGTCACCTATCTCTAAATCCCAACAAGCTTCAGACAGAGTTTCTGATTAATCGTCATACCTGTCATAATTATGGGTGGGTGGAAATTCACACTGTACTTCCATCAGTTTTACTCCAGGCTCGTCCCTGCTCGTCCTATCCATGGAACTGCTAATTCAAGCCACTGTGAAGAGATTGAAGGTTTCTTCTTTCAAATGTCTTTATACCATTAGTCTGTGAATCAAAAGGCAACCTGTCATTATATTTTGGTTCGAGTGATAGTAATTAGAGTGACCTAAAATTCCACATAAACTGTTTCTTCTTAAGAAACACAAATTTATACTCGTACTATCTGCTTAGCTGTCAATCCACATATACAAGTCACTGAAAGGATAAATTAACTTCGTGACCCCTTCAAAATGGTATTGATTTAAAGAGATATCAGCTGACAACCTACCCTCAGATGAAAAAGGGCTTGCTGCCATTCACACAGTAAATAAATATTGCGTTGGTCAGGAGTGCTGATGTTTCCAGAGTTCCTTAACCAACACGACTTCTTACAAGACTGCGGGCATACTCAAGAACTGTTACTATGGAATCATTAGCTTCATTGTGCTTTGTTTCATAAATTTGTTTTCACATGTAATCAATAGATTTTTTCCCTCCCTCTCCAGAATGAATTAGTATTTAAGAGAATAAGAGAACCACTCATATGAAATAACTTTTAATTTGGAGTTTCTAGCAAGGGTAAATCAAAGCACAGCAACCGAGGGATTAGAGAATTTAGAAATAATATGAACAATTAAGAAAAAACAAGTGAAAAGGGAATTAAAGTAGAGAAAAAAAATGAGAGATTTAGTGCCCTATTCTGTCTGCATTTCAACGGTTGACCAGGATTATTGGGAACTGGTAAATCAGTAAGTGAAGCTAAAGTACATTATCCAAATTCACAAAGGCAAGATATTTGAAATTTTAAATGTTGGCATCAGCACTCATGTAGTTTAATGACTTTGCATGTAATTATGTTCCTGGAGATACATACATGTAAACAGATACACAAAAAAACAATATATAGGTTAAGTATCCATAATAAAACTAAGATAAGATGGAACTTGATGTTGCTATATATTATATATGAAAACCCATTTTGAATATTACATATTAGCACTTGTGACGGTGAGCATTGGTTGTTGCTTTAATAGGATCTATTAAATGAGATAAACCTCTGGGCACACCTGGATGGATTATCTACATTAAATTACTCCATGGACTTGCCTGTGATATTTTCAAGTTATACTAACTGAAGTGCAAAGATCTACCACTGATGTGTGTGGAACACTGACAAACCCAGTTATAAAGAGATTCTAGGGGAGAGATCCTGCTCTTTTCCTTCTTGCCTTCCCATTTTGCTAGAGAGTCCATCCATTCTGGTCCCAGATTCCTTTACACTCCTGTTGTTGTTGCTGCTGCTACTGCTTTTATACTTCAATAAAACCAGAATTCACCTCTTGTAAGTTTCCAGCATTGATTAAAGCTTTTAAAGCAAGGTTGGGATTGCACAACCATTCAACTTAATAGACTCAAGTGCTGTGCCTCTCCAATGTGAAAGCAGCCACTTCTGGACAACCAAGGCTGTCTCATGTAAGCAGTCTAATGAAATATATATATATATATATATATATATATATATATATATCTCAGTATTATTTAGGTGTATAAAATTATATATTTCAAAAATAAATTCTTGTCTATGCATAGTCTTACATAAAAATCTATATACATTTAAACAGGCATATATTTGAAGAAATCTCAAATGCTTCATTTGGCAGTCCAATTTAAAAGTTACTTTCTAGTGGGTGAACCTCCATATCTTACACCTTTGCTTCCTCTAGTTTCTTAAATGACTACATTATATTTGTTCTTGCTTACATTTTTTTCTCAATTGAAGACAACATATATAATGAAAATTTTAGAATTATGTTTTATATTTATTAATATATTTAGGCATTTGGTGAATTGAATGATTAGCATATGAGAAAATAGAATAATATAGGAACAGAAATGAGTGCTTTATTCATGGGTCAGCATAACCTTTTTTCTACTTTTTTTGTTTTCTCTTTTGTATTCAGTTATTTTAGAGTATTGCTATCCTTAAAATAGCTATTCTAAGGTCAAAGTAAAGACATAATGACCTGCAGAATAAAATGTCATGTATCCTATAATTATAACATTACAAAGATATTTATTTAATGATGTCAAGAATGACCTTTCTCATGAGTGGAATTTTTAAGATAATCATTATATTTCATGAAAAATGTCTGTGATAAGTAAATAAAATAAAAATCGTGGAACACAAAGGACAGACTTTATTTTTTCCTTTTCTTAAGGACAGGCTTAACATTAGGGTAATGAAGACGGTGTAACTCAGCAACCAGACAGGTACAATGGCAAAATATTTCAATGGTTATTTTGAAGTTGTGTTTCTGAGCTCCAGCAGGTCAGACTGCCTGTTCTTTGAGATAATGTACCACTTTCAGTTGCCAACTTTCTATGCTTTGAACTGTTTTGGGATAAAAAGGCCAACCTTCCTGGAGTATTTAGAAATATTTGCCAATTTATTATACAAAGATACTAATCTCAGTTTTGGTTTTGTTTATCTGTCCATTCTTTCTTTCTCTTTTAATTTCTTTTACTGTCCTATACCACTCTTTCAAAGGACTCATTTTAACATTACTTTTTAGATAATTTGAACATATTGCCCCTATATGGATGGTTTAATGTCTTAACTACTGACCAATTAAAATGCTTGTAGCCATTTTTAAGGAATAAATGGGACTATTAAGTTTAAGATGTGAATTTTTTTAACATTCTAAAAGAAAGAGTTTGAATTTTTGATTTATCCAACTTGTACTGTCCTGTATTGACAATGGAAAGTTTCTACTCAGAAGTTCTATATGGAGGTGGAGTGGGCGATTCAAGCAATAATAAAAGCATAATAAGGTAACAAAACACAGGGATTTTTTTTTAAATCTTAAAATGAGACCAATTTACAATCTTACAGTTCTGAAGGTGAAAAGCCCAAATGAATCTTACTGAACTAAAATAAAGTATGTTCCTTATTAAAATTCATTGGAAGAGACAGGTCTCTTGACTTTTATCATGTCTTACAACTGTTCATGTTACATACCTTGGTTCCTGTTCATCTTCAAAGCTAATAATGATACCAGTCTACCCCAAGCTATTATTATTAGCATTTACTCATTCTCTGATATAATTCCCTGAATTTTTCTTTAATAATTTTTCTATTCCACCCTACTTAATTGTCCAAGCCAAACATTATCATTTAAAGTTGATGTATTCGCAACATAAATTCTGTGTATAGTCATTATTCCTACTTTCCTTATCGGCTATAATATAGTGATATTTTATTTGTTTTTTAAAACATAAAGCTTGCCTGAAGATCAGAGTGCAGACCAAGCCATTAGAAACCAGAGACATGTGGCACACACCTTTAATCCCGGGGTTCAAGGCCATCCTGGGCTACACAAGATTGAATCTGTCTAAAGAGAGAAATAGAGCCCATATAAAGGTGCCCCCAGCACTTGGGAGCCATAGGCCTTTAATCCCAGCACAGGAGTGATATGGCTGGGAGGAGAGAAGTATATAAGGCAGGAGGAGAGCCGGGCGGTCGTGGCTCACGCCTTTAATCCCAGCACTCGGGAGGCAGAGGTAGGAGGATCTCTGTGAGTTCGAGGCCAGCCTGGTCTACAAGAGCTAGTTCCAGGACAGGAACCAAAAGCTACGGAGAAACCCTGTCTCAAAAAAAAAAAAGAAAAGAAAAAAGGCAGGAGGAGAGGAGAGCTCATTGCAGTCTGAGGTTTGGTGGAGAGCACTGCAGTCTACAGTCACACTGAGGACAGGATCACCCCTTTGTTTATCTGAACCTTGGTAGAGGTAAGAACTCTCCAGTGACTTGGCTGCTTTGCTTTTCTGATATTCAGATTTAACCCCAAGACCAGTCTCTGTTTTTTGTTTTTTGGTTTTTTTTTTTTATCATGCTATACTATCATGTTCATTGGTTTCAGGAATGACAAAGTGGACACCTTGGGGAAAGTGTAATCAGTATACCTACTACTCCTTCAGCTGATACTCAAGGATCTCCAAGATGCCCTTCTGAACTGCCTTCCCAACTTTATTCTTCATCCTCTCTCTCTCTCTCTCTCTCTCTCTCTCTCTATATATATATATATATATATATATATATATATGCTACATAATGCTATATAATGAACTACTTTGAAATTTAATTGCTTAACGTAGTGCTTATTTCCACAGAGTTTCTATGAACTTGTAATCTAGGAGTAGTTTAAGGTGTTTCTCCAGCTTAGAGTTTCCCATGGGAGAAACAAGGTGGGAGCCATGACTTTCTTGAAAACTCCAATAAGGAAGACCATTTTTCAGGTTACTCATCCAGCTACTGGTTGCTGGCCAGAGAACCTCCCTTCCTGGCGACTTGTTGATGACCTCATTGACCAGGTGGCCTTTTCCATAGGTCAGCTAACAGCTTAGCTGTTGACTCCATCAGCACGGAGTGAGAAGAGCTAAAGGGCAAGTTCAGGCAAGAACGTAATCTTTTGTGACCATTTCTCCACAATTTCCTTGTGTTATCATCATTAAAAGTAAGCCAGGAGACAGTATGGTAGTGTGCAATTATGAATTCAGCATTCAGGAGGCCGAGGCAAGAGTACTGATGTTTAAAGCTTTGTCTCACATTGTGTTCCAGGATAGCCTAGGTTCTGAGATCCAATCTCAAAAACAAAAAGACAAAGTAACTAAAGATGCCAATGACACTATAATCATCCTAATGACATAGAGGCACGCACACACCAAGAGGTGGGTACATAAGATCAAGTTAGAGACCATTAGTGCTTTTATCTCAGATGCTATAATTCACCATGAACTGAAAGTGTCCTCATGTGGCATATGGATTGTGCATGAAAAAAACACTAACTAGCTCATTCAATACACAGAGAGGGTCTGAAAAATGAGAAACTCCTCTTACAGATTCAAAGAAACCACTGTAGTGTGTCAAAGAAACCACTGTAGTGTGTGTGTGTGTGTGTGTGTCAAACAACAACAAAATAACCAAAGATGCCAAACAAAGCTGTGACAATCAAAATTACAATCAAAATCAAAATTGTGAAGGCACAAACACCAAAAGGTGGGTATGCGGGACTAGTTCAGAGGTCGTTACTCTTACCTCAGGTGACTCGGGTATATGCAAGCATTTTCTCCAGAAAATCTATGTTTCATCAAATTCTCAAAGGGTCTGTGGTATAAACAGAATATAAATCACTATTCTACATATAAGTTACTTTTAAGTTTTGTCTAGCCTCATTCTAGAGACCTCCAAAACATTATTTAAATTTCTACTGCCACTGACAATGCAGTAACTAACTATAATTTTTAATGGATTCTGAATTTAATCTTTGAAATCATTAATTGTTCTTTCTTGAATAGCAGAGAGCTCAGAAACTAGATGGAAGGATTTCTAACATGCTCATAAGGGAATTAAAGGTCAGTTATACATTACACCACAGCCAAGGATTTGTTCTTGTAAATCACTGAGTTAAAGTGGGAACATGGCTCTGAAAATCTTTGTTTGTCTAGAAGGAGTCTATTTCACAAACCCTCAAGTGTTCCTTTCTTGTTACTTTATCTTGCCAAGATATAATCTCATAGAATAAATTTCCCTAAGAAGTATGGACTGTATTTGCTAATGTGAAGGGCTACTTTAAAATGCCACTGTGAAAGGTTGGCTGAAGCTGTCTTTCTTTCTCTAACCGTTACTTTGGGCGTGCTCTGCTGTGTGAGAACATAATCCCAGTGCACCGGTCCTCCCACATATTCTCATACTTAGCCTTTTCTCGACAGCCAAGGTCAGAGGCTGCAGCGCTTTGCTTTCCTCAGAATTCTCAAAACATTGTCATGTTGGCTTTTTAGAACAATGAGAAGTTATGTTGAATGGATAAATGCCCAAAGAACATTTTATCAAAGCATAGCAGAGAAATCTGAAGGAGGAAAGAAGGCACATCTAAGAAAGAAGACTTGTCTTCGATCTTAGAGGTCCTTCCGTGAGTGTTTACAAATGTGTTAGTTTCCAGAGTATTATTTAGGACTACTCTATAGGAATGGGGTTTTAGCCATTTCTGTTACCTATGGAAATCTTTAAGATTGCAAACTTCAGTGAAATTACATTATCCATGGATAACCTTTACAAACTTCGTTCCAAGCTACCTTCCTAAAACTCACTTTGAGTGTCATTTTATCATTAATGAAACAATTGCCCGAGGGGAAGCCTTGATAAGAAGTTGAGTAGGAAGCTGGCCACATTCAGCAGCGTTTGGGGATTGGCCTGACTGTCAGGACAAGCACATATAGACACAAGGTGCCAGCAGCTCATGCACAAGAATCGTCTTCAGGTCACAAATATCAAGGGGCGGGGGAGCTACTGTGCATGTTTCCTGAAAAGACTACCGAAATTTATATTTAGACTCCCGAGGAAGGCTTAACCATCCCTATGAGTCCCCACAAGGGGAAGACTTTGTCACTCCCTTGGTGACGTCGGAGGCATTGGAGTCCTTGCTGTGGCCATGTCTATATCAAAAACACACATTCACTCTGGAGGTCATTCATTCAGGGCTTCCTCAGTTCTCCACGGTAACTAGCTGAAATTTCCCCAAGGCTTCCTGTTTTATTCTACCCTAAATAACCAGTGTATAATGAAGTCTTATTAAGTATTTGGCTCTTTCCAGGTTTATGAAAGACCACTGGTTCTCTACATTCAGAGGGCTGCTTTTCAAACCTGAATCATGAGATATAAATATATCATACACACAAACTGATACCTTCTATACAAATATTTTTTTAAGAAATAATCCCTGGCAGGAATGGATTTACTAAATGATTGATGCTCCATCAAAGTCACAATGATGCTTGTTGATACTTGCGGTGCTTTACCCGTCAGAGCCTGTTTCACCAGCCAATAAGGGGAAAGGCATGGAGTGATTACCACTGTGCCTAAGCGGATGTGAAAGGAAATTGTCTTCAACATGCAGAGAAAGCTGGAAGAAAACAATACAAGGAAATGAGGTGATTTGATGGTCTCGTGTATCTAGTAATGAGACATCATTTCAGGACTGTTGGCGATGTTCAAGTATATTTTGTCCTGCATCAGTCTCTGCCAGGGGACATAGCTATAAACGTTTAATTATAAAGCTACATGGAGCAGAAAGCAAGACAGCCTTTGGAATCTGCATACTGTTGCGGAGATGTGGCATAGACACTTGAAAAATAAAGAATGTTAGAGAATATTAGAAGTGTCTCATTGTTGTCTTTAGGAAAGAAAATCCAAGGCATTTGAAAAAGAGTATTTTTTGGGTTTTTGTTTTGTTTGTTTGTTTGTTTGTTGTTTCTTTTCTGTATTTCTGAGTAAAACTTCAGCTAAAAGATAGAAATTCCAAAGAGGAATATTGGTTTAAGGGCTGGAGAGTTGGCTCTGCTGTTCCTGAAGAAGACTCAGGTTTTAGTTCAAGCATGTACAGGGTGATCACAATCATCAGTAACTCCAGTCCCAGCAGATCCAACACCCGCCTCTGTCCTCAGCAGGCTCTCTACACACATAGTGCACAAGCACACATGTACGGATGCAAAACACTCATATACATTAAATAAATTAGAAAAAAAGAGCATTAGTTTAGTAATCCTGTTCAGTGTACTAAAGTACATCAATATTTTTCCTTTGGTGGGGAAGTCAGAGCAAGTCTTCAACATCTGTGATCACCTATAAATCTTAGAGGGCAATTGTCTTTCTTAAGGGACATGAATAAATTAAGAGGCAGTGGTTTAATGAAAAAGCTAATACAGACAATATTAGAAATAAAGATACTAGTCAAGAAAATGAAACTGACTCACATCAAAATGCTAACCTTCTACATTACTTTTAAAAGAATAATATCGAATACATATTGAATATTTATCAACAATATTTAATAAGTATTCTGCTTTATATAAAATACCTATGATAAACACTGAAGAAAGTATATCAGAAGACAATAGAGACCTATATTGTACTGCTTTTCTGCTTAGGCTCTCCCACAGCCCTTGGGTGGTACTGGAATTAGGATTCCTAACTGTGTGTTCACACAGACAAAAGTAATTTTTGTACTTGGATACAGAAAATATTTTTCCAAAGTATCTTAACTGTTCCACTCCAGATATAACTCTCGTGCCTGAGGATTTGAGGAATCAATTCACATCTGCTACAATGAAGGCATAGTTTGTTGAGAGTTAATGAAATATATTTCATAGTTCAGTCATTACTATGAGCTATCATTGGTAGCCATCTTAGTATTATAATAAAGACTTTTTACCTAATTACAACAATTAATGCAGCTAATGCCATGACTTGAGACAGATGCTCAACCAATATCTGAGCTTCTAAGGTCTACAACAGAGAGCAAAACCTTGAAATTGGAACAAATTAAATTCTTTCAAATTGTGTAATTCACATATAAAGAATACTTAAGAGAAGTTTTCTCAGACTTGACATAAATCTTGAAAATATATGTGATATTATCAATAAAGAACTATGAGACTGAAATATACTTAAATTACAAACAAGGAAGGAATATTTCAGTTCATTATACATTCTTCACAAGAGGTCAATCTCCATTTTCTCTGAAGAAAGTGATTTTTTTTCAAAATTATTGCCAAAGGAATAAGTCACAGAGTAGGACTTACAAGTAGAGGGAAAACAACATTTCCAGAAATTAACCCAATTATGAAGATCATGTTGTTAGTTTCTGACAGAGTTTATATAATTACAAATTAATTCTATATTTTAAACTTGTATCCCAATGGAAACTAATTTTTTACTTTTGACATTGGATTGATTTTTGAATGAAGACACTAAAAGTATGTAGCCATCACAGACACTGTAATCTGAAGACTGCTGTAATTAGAATATCAGGTTTTTGCCTTGTTGGAAGTTAGTTACTGGTGAGACAATAAAGGCTTTTCTGCATTATTTAACAGATTAAACTAGAAAATATTATTACCGAAAAGAGTTCTGGGTAGAGTCTCTAAGCTATACAAATTCCTTTGAGAAAATGAATTGATTTAATAATTTAAAACTTCATTAAAGTGCTGCTAAGATTCAGACCATTGCCTTGACCAGTTTACCTCTTAAAATAAATGCTTTACATTTAAATTACAAATGTCCACGTATCACACTATCCACTTTCCTACAACACCTGATAATATTGTAGATGACCTGTACCAGTAGGTCATTTCTCAGTAATAGTGTCCTCGGAGAAAGGACCAGGAGATCAAGAAGATAAGGAAATAGATATTTATGAGATCAGGTCTTATACAAAGATATGGCTTATACCAAGCAAGCTTACTAATAAGTGCATCACCTTATGTACTTTTTATAAGGGGAGAAGTGGGAAGAACTCAGCAGAAACTTTCATACACTGGGAAGCTAATCAAGCAATGATTCACAAAAAGAACATGAGCGATTTCAAGAACATTACAGATTAAGCATGCAGACACCTTGGGTCTGATACCACAGCCCTATAATGTTAGAAGAGTTGGGTTCAAAGAATCAGTACCTGTACCTCCCATAAACCATGGCTCCAGGACTTTATTGGCTCTGCCAAGCATATTCCTAGTTTTGGAGAAGGAGGTATGTCCCTTCTGCATAACTTGGGGGAAGTCATGGGTCAGACCAGTCCTCAACATTAGACAGCATGTGGTGGCTGGCTCAGATCTTATTTCAAGACGGCAGCATGGGGGCTGATATACGGCCAATGTTATAGATGAAAGCAGTGATTGCATCTAATCTCCCAACAAATTTTAAATTTCAGAAAAATTTGTTCTCACATCATCTACGAGAAAAACAGATGCAGTATGTTTTCCCAGAATCACTCAAATAACAAGCAAAAAAGACTCAGTACTGTAATGTCTATAGGTTTTCTACCGTAGGGAAAACACACAATATTAAATAAGACAAGAAACTCTGAAGCTCATTTGAAAAGAGATCTTACTTTATCCTAGTAGACAAAACAATATTGTGAAACATTTTAATTAATGTGAATCTGTTATATACATCCTGAGAGCTGATAGTAACAGTGTACCTACCCAAAGTGTTAGATAATGAGTTTAACATTGGATTCGTATGGAAATACATATATTGAATTTAAATTGAAACTTGAGAATTATAAGTTTGAAAACAAAAATTTTTTATTATGTGAATTTTTCTCTTCACTTGGAAAAGCACTTATTTAATTAACACATAGTTCCCACCTACAGAAATTAAATTTAGCATCTATTATTGTCAGTCTCTGGGTGAAGATTACTGTTGTCCTTTACTACTTTCAAATGACCATTTACTAGAAAGTAAATGCCATGTTTTTTATTTATTTATATATTTATTTATGTCTGCCAAAGAGCAGACATCAATAGAATTGACTTATTCAGCCAACTGTTTTGAATTATTTTAAGGAATAAGGCTTCTACGTGAGTGAACAAACAGGCTATTTTTGAACCTTTGATAATGCCTGACATCTCATAAATTATGATTTAAAAAGCATAGAAGGTTTGAAGTAACAATGTCCATTGATTTCCTAGTTTTTATAAAAAGAGAAATAAAGGAGCGAGTTTGTTCTCTAACAGAATCCATTAGTTATGTCTTTGAAAACACTTCTTCCAACTACCTAGAGGAAATCTAAAACTCTGGATTTCAGCATAATTGCACACACTGACAGGGAAATGGGGCTGGTGTGTTTAACCCTGTGTATGTCATCCTTCCTCAGTTTTTTGAACTAAAAGAAAATTAGGATCAAGCAAGGATCACAAGGAAGTTCTCAAAAAACGCAGTCGTTTTTCGAAGACAACCCTCCAGCAAAGAGGTACCCCGTACCACAGGCAGCAGACCTCGGGATCCTCTTGACAAGGAGAGAAGCCACAGAACTCAGAGATGGGGTACTTCCCTTGGGACATGCCACACAAATGCAAAGCCAACTTGCTTATTCTGCTAAGAGCTAGATTTCCAGTGTGAGTCCTAGGAAGAAGCTGAATATTCAAGGATGAGAAGAGATGACCCTCTGCTTGAAGTCTCTGCCCTGATGCTGCTCTTCAGGTAGAGGAAAGTAGCCGCTAATTCAGCAGAGACTGGAAACTGAGACCTCGCTATGGTTCTTTAAGACACTGCTGCTAATATGACAGATTCCCCTCCCTGAGTTTGTACCAGTACCAATTCCCACCCATCTGAGCCGTGACAACAAGCTCTGCAAAAAGGAGTTTAACATATGAAGCCATGTCCCTAGAAAGAAAAAGCTTCACCCTCCTATCCTTTAGTTCTGGTGATGCGGAAGGGAGGAGGGAAGGTGCCAAATATTTAGCGATACATTTCCTGTTAGACACAGGGAAAATGAAAGAAATCCAAAGAAAGAGTTTATTTCTCGTGTGCAAATAAAATGTTTTGTCTTATCTAGGGACAAAAACGTGTCTATCCTCTACCAGAAATTTACATGAAGGTCTCTGCTCCCCGAGTTGGTAGAAAACGCTAACTTGGTAGACCATAAATCAGAGTTTTGAATAAAGTGTATTTCAAACTCAAAAAAGAAAAAAGAAAAAAAAAATAATCCATGGGAAAGCTTCAGTTTCCAAAAGTGACTGTCCATTAAAAACACAGGGCAATTGGGCGGTGGTGGTGTTGGCTGCACACCTTTAATTCCAGCACTTGGGAGACAGAGGCAGGCAGATTTCTGATTTCAAGCCCAGCCTAGTTAAAAGTAACTTGGAGTGCAGCCAAGAAACCCAGGAACACTCTGTACCACCTCATCCCACAGTCACTTTAAAATAATCACTCTAAAGCTTAATATTAATTACAAACTGCTTGTCCAAACAGCTCAGGCTTATTACTAAATAGCTCTTATTTTATATTGACCCATTTCTATTAGGCTATGTTTTGTCAAATGCCCCATGATTTTACCTGTGTTCTAATACATTTTATTTTCCTTGATGGCTTCTGGCATCTCCTGACTCTGTCCTTCTTCTCTCTGTCTCTCAGTTTGACTTTCCCTCCTGACTTTATTCTGCCTTGCTATAGGCTACAGCAAATTTTACTAGCAACCAATGAGAACAACACACATTCACAACATACAAAAGGGTGATATCCCACAGCAGAACACATCGCAATGAGAGGGGTAGAGAGGGTCTAGATAATCAAATGAGTTTCACTATCAGGGTTCCCAGTCTACTGTAGTCCTCCCCTTTTCCTCCCATCTTTCCACTTTCCTTCTGTTATCCCTGTGTAAGTTTCAACTATTTATGGACCAAAGATTTCAATGACTTGATCTGAATCTCTTTTCCTAAAGATATCACAAACTAGAATTTTAATTACTAAAACACATGCATTTCTGAAATATAAGCGATAGAAACTGCGCCTGTATCACTCAGCAATTATTGCATCTTGAAGAATTTCTTTCTGCAATGTCTAGAATGCTAAGGAATAGATGTTTCAGAGTTTTTGTATGAAGGATCTAAGACCTCTGAATATGCCTATTTACAGACATACATCCTTCCATGAAGTGGTCTAACAATGCTTCTCAACCTGTGGGTCACAACCCTTTTGCAGACTGAATGACCTTTTTACAAGGGGCACATATCAGATATCCTGTATATCAGATACATTATAATTTGTAACAGTAGCGAAATTATGGGTATAAAGTAGCAACAAAAAAATTATGCTTAGAGGTATTAAGGGGGCACAGCAATAGGAAGGTTGAGAACCACTGAACCAAACTAAACTACTAAAGAAGAGGGTCAGAGCATGATATCTACTTTAAGGTTGCAGACAGAGTCAGGAATTGTAGACACTGAGACTGTCAGAGTTGGCAAAGCATTTTTGGTACTACCAGTCCATAGAATATTCATCTGTGCCTTCTGCAATCAAGTTCACCTGATTGAACTTTGGGAGTGATTTGGGGAGTTTGGGAAAGCACTCCCAAAACTTCTACTTCATTATGTACCAAGTACTATAAGATCCATGGTCAGGGGCAACAGAGACGGCTATATAATTAAGAATAATTATTGTTCTTGCAAAAACCCAATTTTGCTTCCCAGCACATGTTGCTGCTCACAATCCCTGTTAACTTCCATTCCGAGTGATCAAACATTGTCTTCCGGCTGCCATGAACTCCTGAATGCCTGTGTTGCACATAAACTCATGAAGCCTCAAACAACACAACAAATGAAACATAAACCTTTTTTAAAAAGTTATGAGTAATCTCTCAAATATAAACCATCTACTCTGAAATTTATAAGAGCATAATAAGAACATTTATAAAAACATAATAGGCACCTAGTACACAGAAGGAAGGAAAACAAATCAATGCTGTGGACAGACTCATTAATTTAAGCATGCTTTCTCTTCTTGGCCAATGTATTCACGATTATAAGAATTACAGCAAATACACTTGTGTAACTTATATTAATTCTCTAACCACAAGTAGCAAGTTCATTTAAAAAATCTGTTATTCTATAGGCTAACATTGAACAATCATAGAAATGTCCTGTTGTCCTAAATTATATTTTATGTAGTGTTGACATAAACATTAATAGAGTTTTACCTTAGAATCCTGTTTGTGATGAATGCTGCCAAGACTATTGGTTTACTCAGCCTCTTAAAGCTACTACTGTATTCTAGATTATTTGTAGGGTGTCTTTGGGGTCTAAAAGCCATAAAACAATTTTTCTCAAGGTAGTTATATGCTATTGGAGTTTAAGGAGAGTAAAAATGTATTAGCCACAAAACTTTGTATAAAACAAAAGTAATTAGAAAATATGGCCTAGAATTGTATCAAGTGTACAGAGTTATACTGATCAAGTAAAGAGACTATAAGAACATTTGCAGGTTAATATATACTTATTTAGTTTTCTTGGCTTACCATTTGCAGCTGACTGAGGAGGTGGGCTTGTTCACCTCAGCAGGAGGTCACTGTAGGGGAGCAGCATCAAACTGCAGTCATCCCAGAAAAGGAAACTGTGGCCTCAGGACATGCTGTCAACATTTATGATGGGACCACCAGAAAGATGGTAATGTCATTCCCGGGAGCCTAACCCAGGAAAGGCCTCACTATTCCCACAGCCCTGGGTTACTGGTGTCCCTCATGTCAAAAACACACATTTTGCTTTTGTCTGCTTGTTTTCACGAGTTCAACACACTGGTGAGTTTCTGATGTTTGAGGGTCTTCTTTCTATGTGTTACTTTCATTGGTAAATAAAGAAACTGCCTTGGCCCTTTGATAGGACAGCAGCTTAGATAGGTGGAGTAGATAGAACAGAATGCTGGGAGAAAGAAGCAGATTCAGGCAGTCGCCATGATTCTCCGACCCGAGATGGATGTAGGCTAGAATCTTTCCTGGAAAGCCACCACCTCGTGGTGCTACACAGATTATTAGAAATGGGTTAATCAAGACGTGAGAATTAGTCAATAAGAGGCTAGAACTAATGAGCCAGGCAGTGTTTAAAAGAATACAATTTGTGTGTTGTTATTTCGGGGTATAAAGCTAACCATGCGGGAGCCAGGCGGGACGAAAAGCAGGCCTGCTCGCCCCTTCACTACAAGTTTATAAATCCTTTCAGCAAGTTCCTCGACCCCGTCACTACTGTCACTGTGTCACCGCTGCCGCTCCCATCCTTTGGTGCCATCAGAGCACAGTTGCTCTGGCCTTTGGGAAAATGTACCATGCACTTTCCTTAAGCATGGCTGTCATGTTGTTCCTTATTCAGTCAAATGACATAGAAGAAAATCATTACTGAACAAAAATCCAAGTAGGGTCTATGTAGACAATATAAGGAACTAAGGCCTTAAAATACCATTCAATACATCAGTGATTCTAGCTGTGGGCTGCAACCTCTTCCGGAGGTCAACTGACTCTTTCACTAAGGGTCACCTAAGACCATCAGAAAACACAGATATTTCCATCCATCACCAGATGAAGGTTCTATGGTGATATGCAAGATATTCGTCAGTATTGCTATAGGATAGGGTCATTTCAGGTTCCCTATCCTCAGCTGCCCAAGGAACTAACTTGGGACATCGCCTTGGGCTCCTGGGAGCCACTCTAGGTTCAAGTCTCTTGCCAACCCTAAGGTGGCTCCCTTAACTAAGAATTGTGCTTCCATGCTCCCCTATCCAACCTTCCTTTATCCCAATCACCCTGTTTCCCCAAGTTCCCCCCATCCTCCCCTTCTCCCTTTTCTCTCCCCATCTCCCCTTAACCCCGTCCTACCCCACCTTCATCTGGTGATGGATGGAGATAGAGACAGAGACTCACACAGGGGCACTGGACTGAGCTCCCAAGGTCCCAATGAGGAGCAGAAGGAGGGAGAAGATGAGCAAGGAAGTCAGGACCACAAGGGGTGCACCCACCCACTGAGACAGTGGGGCTGATCTATTGGGAGCTCACCAAGGCCAGCTGGACTGTGACTGAAAAAGCATGGGATAAAACTGGACTCTCTGAACATGGCGAACAATGAGGGCTGATGAGAACCCAAGGACAATGGCACAGGGTTTTGATCCTATTTCATGTTCTGGCTTTGTGGGAGCCTAACCAGTTTGGATGTTTACCTTCCTAGACATGGACGGAGGGGGGAGGACTTTGGACTTTCCACAGGGCAGGGAACCCTGACTGCTCTTCAGACTGGAGAGGGAGGGGGAGAGGAGTGGGGGAAGGGGGAGAAGGGTGGGAGGAGGGGGAGGGAAATGGGAGACTGGGAGGAGGCTGAAACTTTTTTTTCCTTTTCTCAATAAAAAAAAAGAAAACACAGATATTTACAATTCAAAACAGCAGCAAAATTACAGTTATGAAGTAGCAACAAAAGTAATTTTATGGTGAGGGGTTACCACGAAACAAGGAACTCTATTAAAGGGTCACCACATCAGGAAGGATGAGAACCAATGCTTTAATTAAGTTTATAAAAGTAGAAGAGGACCGGGAAGATTTTAGGAAAATAAATATTGAAGTGAAGAAGAGTACCAAGTTATTTCATTTGTATATTAAAACATCTATTTTTAACTTTTAAATGTTTTATAAGATTATATATAATTGATAAGCAATAATTATATATATACAATTATAGATACACATGTGGGATACAGTAGGCTGTTACAGCATACAATTGTATGATGAAATCATCAAATCAGCAAGCAGCACACCATGAAATACTCTATTTTCAACCAGTCATTAGTGCTCCTGATGATATCAAACCCACATAAGTGTAAGGTAGTAAGTGATTACCTGACACATTATTGATGGCCATACACTCATATGAACATAAACAGTTTCTGAACTCTATGCACTGCTACAGACACACAATTTCAATTCTCACAATCATTCAAGGCACAATAAAAAATAGAATACTATCTGTCTGTAGATTTTGCGAAAGAGAGAAAGGAAGGAAGAACCTTAAGGAAATTACTGAAATTCTCAAGATGACAAAGAATACTTGAACCTGAGAGCAAACCTGGGCTCATAACCCCTGTAAAATTCATATTGTTTTGATGGCCTTGTTATTGAAACCAAAATGAGTCTCTATCAAACCAATACATTTGACTTTCCCTATTCATAGTATAAGAATTGAAGCTGAAAATCCACAATTTATAAGGTGAAATGATCATATACTAAGAAAATAAACTTGTCCTTCCTTCTAAGCATGCACAAACAATAAAAATGAGCTCTCCATGGAACAAGTCATATAGAAATTCAGGAAACTGTGTCCTACTCTGCTTCATATCAGGTTTCTAATAGCAAAAGTTTCCAAATCTGCCCTGTGCCCATCTTCTCTAGGTTTCCTGCCTTGGTTTCAGTTACCAACAGGCTCTTCCTGGCACAGAGTGCAGTGAGTGAAGCAACTCGGCTCCCTTTCCTTTGAAGTGTGAATCAGAGTTGCAATCACTAGCACTTATCCCTCTTTTCTCATTGAAAGACAAAGAGCAGATATATTTCATGCAGGTCATACAAATGGAGTCACCCTAAAGCAGCATCGTGTCCAGAGAAATGGCTTGTTCCATTTGGATAATGCAAGGTCTCGTCTTCCTCAACTGAGGTCTGTGTAAGTATACCACAAGAACTTGAAAACCAAAAGAGATGAAAGAAGAGATCCTAAAACAAAAATATAGAGATCAGTAACAAAGAAAGAAAGAAAGAAAGAAAGAAAGAAAGAAAGAAAGAAAGAAAGAAAGAAAGAGTGTAGTAAGTGATCAGTAACAGATGATCATAGCCACTAATTCAGTAGTTTTCATCTTTGTCACAAAAACTATGTGGTGTGGTGTGGGGTGTGTGTGTGTGTGTGTGTGTGTGTGTGTGTGTGTGTATGTGTGTGTGTGCTAATGTCTGAAAGCATGTTAATATTATGTGAGAAGGCCAAAATAAGTTTTTTTGGAAAACTCTCTAGTATGTATGGCCTATTTTTCTCCTTAATGCTTGCACACCACTGTTCTGGTCTCTTATTTCTTCAATGCGTATCATCAAACTTATTTGTTAATAATTAGGCACCTGAAAAAAAATAAAAATCTTATATTCTAGGTTTTCACATAAACCTTCCAAAGATCTGATTTTTTTTCTTTTGTTCCTTATAGGAAGTTTGTGGATATAAGATACAGGTCACATGGGAGATTAAATGAAAATTTTTAATAAAAAGCTAATGTAAAGCCGGGCAGTAGTGGCGCACACTTTAATCCCAGCACTTGCAAGGCAGAAGCAGGTGAATCTCTGAGTTAAAGTCTTGGTCTACAAGAGCTACTTTCATAACAGGCTCCAAAAATACAAAGAAACCCAGTTTTGAAAAAAAAAAAACAAACAAAAAGAAAAACAGCTAATGTATTTTCTATTAATCTTAAATCTCAGGACTAACATAAATCTATGATTTGTATCAGGGTCTCATGACTTACCCTTTCTACAGGTGAGAGGTGGTCTGTATGTAGTTTTAGCTTTAAAACTCTTCCTCAAAAAATTAGATTGACATGAATGTTCAACAATTTAAAATTTATGTAGGTAGAGATTCTATTTTCTTTATTCTATTTCATCTTCACATATCTAATATCTAATGAAATTAGAATTGAATTATCATGAAATTAATGCTGTAGCTTTCTTTTTTATTGATTTTTACTGAGCTCTACATTTTTCTCTGCTCCCCTTTCTGCCTCAACCCTTCCCATCAACCCTCTCCCATGGTCCCCATGTTCCCAATTTACTCAGGAGATCTTGTCTTTTTCTACTTCCCATGTAGATAAGATCTACATATGTCTCTTTCTATGCTAGAATTAGTGATAGGATGCATATAATATTATATAAAGTAAATATATACATGCATGCATGCATAAGATAAATATAAAGCTGATGTATACTCATATCTGAAAGTGAACTCAAGATTCTCATAATTCACAACCCAATCATTCATCCAGCAAAATGTGGCAGACAGAATACTAACCCTAAAAATACAATGGTAGCCAAATAAACCAATTCTTATTCTCACTGAGTTTGCATCCCACTGAGAAGACAAAAGGCAATGAATAATTAAATATCATAATGTCAGAGGATATTACATGCTTGAAAGGACACAAAGTAGAAAAGACACATAAAGATGAGAATGGTGCTGGTTCAGGAAGAGTATACAAAGGTTGCCTCTAACAAAGGCATTTTTAAAGATAGTCTTTCCGTGGCCCTAGCAAAACAAGGAGGGAATTTAGTTTCAGAAGTCCTACAAAAGTAAGAGCCACAGTTCAGTTAGACATTATCTAAATTGTTCCAAATTTCACACCATTGGTTCTTTTGTAATTACTGATAAAAAGCTGTCAAAAGCAGATGTATTATAGTTATAGGATGAATAAAATTCACTCTAAAAGAAATTCAAATGAAAGCAAGGAAGATGGTGTCAAAAAGGTAACAATCCTTACAGCAGAATACCGATTGCAGCTCTGTTCTCCTGGGGAGGGAGGCCTGGGATGTCAGGCAGGCAGTGGAACCAGAAGAGTTAGGATTCCCAAAGCCACACTGCCTTGGGATATTCACTATAGACGAAAATATATGTTCCTGCCTCATTATTATTCATAACAGCCCCCAACAGACACTTATAAAGCCAAACATCATTCACTAAGCTCAATATCCATGAGCTTAAAATATGGTTCTTCACTCGTGTGTCACTAATTACCACTAAACTAACGCAAATATATTTATAATCCATTATCCCATAGAGTTTACCTCGGGCTATGTTAAGAGACATTGCTATAAAAATTTAAAGATAGACCATATTCCAAGTAACAAATAATTTTTCACTCATTAAAATGTCATGGGAAATTCTGGGTATGAAAATTAAAAAAAATAAACCTTTTAAAATTTCCACCAATATATAGCCAAATATTGATAATTATTTATTTATAAAAAACAAACACATTAGATAAAATAAATAGTAAGATTTAATGGCTTATACGAATTAATTTATCTCTCTACTTTTGTAATCTAGATAGCATCTATTGTATCTAAATTTAATTTCTCAGTGTAAGTAAATAAAGTGACCAAGTGGTAGAATATTTGTTTCAGATGTACAATCCTCAGCACAATGAAAAAGAAATAACAAAGAAACTCTTGATATGTTGATGAAGAGAAATATATTTTTTTCAGTTTCTATCTTTTAAATTTAAAGAATTAGTTAAAAGCATTAACAATCAATATATTTCTTTCCCAATTAAAGTAACTGGAAATATGGTACAACAGAAAACTCCCTATAATTATGTTTCATTTCATTGAAAATATCAGCTGCACAGTTAAATAAAAAATGGATTATTAGTGATATAATGAAAGATTAAACAACAAAAATTATCTATGTTTTGTACATTAATGGAATTATTAGACTGAACTATATGAAATATCTTATATTACATATTGTAACAAATTTTATGTACAATTAAAAACAAATTTGTCTTTAATTTGTGTGATTATATTCATATGCATATATATAACGTGTTTATATATATGAAATATTAAGGCACACTTACATAACACTAAATAAAAATGTATATGTATATATACTCACTTACATCTCTAAGTGTGTGTGTACACACACATCTATAAATAAGTTAGTTATGCTTTCTAGGCATTTGCATGTAAAAATTTTTTGTGAAGTAGATATTGGTAAAATAATATAATAAATACTTAATAGTCTTTAATGACCTAATATAATAGAACTTAGAGTCAAATATGGTTGTGCCTCCCTCTTCCCAGAATTCTTTTCATCTGATTGCCCCACCTATACTTCCTGCCTGGCTACTGGCCAATCAGTGTTTAATTGAACTAATTTGAGTGACAAATCTTTACTGTGTAGGAGTATTATCTCACAGCACTTAATAGTCTGGTAGTTGGAGAAAAGCCTCAGCAGTTAGGAGAAGTCCCTACTCTTCCAGAAGAACAGATTTTGATGTCAGCACGTAAATCAGTCATCTCACAAAAGCTTGTAACTCCAGCTCCTCTAATCTCTGCATACCTATACTCACACAAATACATATTAACAGAAGCACAGATTTTAAAAAGCAAACCCTTTTGGAAAATATTTAATAGCCTTTTAATCATTTATCTCAGTCATCCATTTATCCTCAGTACCGCCACCACCGAATCAACGTCATGCAAGATAAAACAATTTGAGACATACCAGAACCAACAATGTTTTAGTTCAGTTTTCACCCTTCATGACCTGGACTGTATCCTTAAGATGGAATGCTTTCCTTGAAAATATCAAGTGCACCAAATTTACTAATCTCATAATTCTGTACCTGTGGTCTGTGCTCTGGGTATTTATAAAGAAAATATAATGACCCCTACCAGGAAACAAGAGAGGACTATGTTCACCTTCATTGAAAGTTACTATAAATAATGTAGAATGCACAGGAAAACAATTTATATGAGCCATCTGGGTTCTAGAATTATTCTCCTGGGAAACGTTACTGAGGATTTTAGAAACATGTGGAGGCAGAGGCAAACAATAAACTGTACAGTGGCATAAAATTATATGCATATTCTATACTGTAAGAGTTTTATGGGGAAAAATGAATTTGAAGCCAACCAAAAGAAGAAGCAAGATGGTGTAATGTAAATAGGAGAATGGGGAATAAGTCATATGAATAAAAGTGAGGTTTATTAACTAGGTAGGTACTAGATGCCTGCAGAGATTTTATCAACATGGAATAGCAAACAAATGGCCCATATATGCAACTGATTCTGTTTTTCATGCCAGAATCTTCCCATTGAGAATATATATCTGTTGAACATATTTATAATTCTAGATTTCACAGAGAAACTTCAAGTTAAAATTCAAAATTTGAACATGAAAAAAAAGTATACTACTAAAGATTTACAGCAATAACCTAAGCCAGGTGTAAGTCTAGAATACCAACTATCAAGACAAACAGTTTCCATATTTGTTCTTATATATGTTCACATATATACACAGCAGTTTCCATATTTGTTTTGAGTTCTGAGTTTCTAGTATTACCTTTTTAAACAATAAAGCAATGATAAAATTTACTAATAAGTACAAATAATTGAACTCTTATCAAATAATTTCTATGTTGTTTAAAATATTGTGATTTTTTTAGATACAAGCCAATTCAACAATTAAAACTTTTCATTGAAGAGTCATAATGACAACATTCTTATTCTTATCTGGTTCTACAATTTGATTGCTATGTGACCTTGATTATTGCCTAACTTCTCCTAATTACAGTTTTCAGCTATGACTACAATTTTGAACTCTTTTTTAAAAGTTTCTCATGGAAGTGAGACAGAACATTATAGCACTTAATAGACTGAAGGGAGTGTGAGGACAAAAGCATGATCACAATTATTACTGTCAATTTTTACAACAAATTTTAAAGTTGGAATTTTTAACCATATTTTACAAAATTTATCTAAAGTAAAGTTAGACATGAAATAAAATTATGTCTGGCAAGAATAAATTAATATGAGCAAGATGTATAAGAGACATGTATCTTAGTTAGGGTTTCCATTGCTGTGAAGAGATGCCATGACCATGACAACTCTTATAAAGAAAAAACATTTAATTGGGGTGGCTTCTATTTTCAGAGGTTTAGTTCGTTGTCATCATGGTGCAACAATGTGATGTGAAGCTGGTGTGCTGCTGGAGAGAAGTATTTGAGATTCTACATCGTGACTCGAAGACAACAGGAAGTGCTCTGTCTCACTGGGCATGGCTTGAACATATATAAGAGCTCAACGTCTGCCTCCACAATGACATACTTCCTCCAACAAGGCCACACCTCTTAGTAGTACCATTCCCTTTGGGGATCATTTTCAGTCAAACTACCACATCCCACTCTCTGACTCCCCAAAAGCTTGTAGCCATATCATAATGCAAAAATGCATTCATCCCAATTTAAAACGTCCCCATAGTGTTTAACAGTCCAAAACTTATTTTAAGCTCTAAAATTCAGTCTCTTCTTAGATTCATGCAGTCTCTCAACTGTAATACCCTATAAAATCAAACTCAAAAAAGCAGCTCACATACTTCCAACATATAACATTACAGGATATACATTCCCATTCCAAAATTCAGGGAAGGGAGCATAGTGAAAAAAATGCTGGACCAAAGCAAGACCAAAAGCCAGTTAGGCAAACTACAAGCTCTGCACTCCATGTATGATGTCAAAGCACTCTTCAAATCTCCAACTCCTTTCAGCTTTGTTGAATGCAAGACACTTCTTTTGCTTGGACTGAGTGGACTCCTATTAGCAGCTTTCCTTAGCAGGTATCCCAAGACTCTGGAATCTCTGACTTCTTGGGGTCTCCAAGACAATCCAGGCTTCTCCTTCACAGTTTCATATAATATCCTCTTTGGGCCTCCATTCAGGGTCAACCGTGACACATGCCTAACCTCTGTTGCTTTCCTTACTTGTGGAGGGAGATTCCATATTCCATTTATCCTATCCTTGACTTTAAAACAGGAAGCACAAGTCTGAAACTGCCAAGTTCTATTGCTTATTGGAGCTGGAACACTGTAACACAAGGGGCTGCTTGGTTTCTGTCCTGCCCAGCCCCCCAGCCATTTAGTCCCAGAGAAAATCACACAGAGAGTCTATATTAGGTTATAAACTGATTGGCCCATTAGCTCAGGCTTCTTGTTAGCTCTTGTAGCTTATATTAACCCATTGTTCTTATCTATGTTAGCCACATGGCTCTGTACCTTTCTCAGTGAGGCAGGTCACATCTTGCTTCTTCCATGATCTGGCCAGGACTGGGAGGAATGGGCTTCCTCCTTCCTAGAATTCTCCTGTTCTCATTACCCTGCCTCTACTTCCTGTCTGGTTGACCTGCCTATACTTCGTGCCTGGCCAATCAGTGTTTATTTAAAACATGACTGACAGAATACAGACAATTCTCCCACACCAGAACATGGCTCCCTCAATCTTCACAGACTTTCTATTTTTAATAGTTTCTTTCACTGATCTCCTGAATCTGAACTTGTAGAGTAAGCTGGCCTTGACTCAGACAGAGATCATTCAATTACATCTTCAACTTTCTATTTTCATTGCTTACCTTCACTGCCTAAGTTTTTCTGGTATGGAACTTGTTCTATAGTCCAGGCTGGCCTCAAACTGAGATCCACCAACCTCTGCCTCTGGAGTGCTGGGATTAAAGACATGTGCCCGTATGGCTCTGAGCTTTCCTTTACTTCCCTTTATCAAGCTAGAATTTTGCTTGGATGGAATCTTGCTCTGAAATCACCACTCACTTTATTCCATTTCTTAATTGCTTATCTTCTTGAATATAGGACTTAACTCCATTCCACATTCTGGTGCTGGTTTTCTCCTCAAAATTTTTCCTTCCTTAACTTGTTCCTTTTCATTATATAGCTTCATTAGAGTTAACACTAGTAACCACACAACAGAATCTATAATAGGCTATTTTGAAATTTCTTTTTTCTCAAGAAATTAATCAATTTCACTTTAGCCTCAGGCAAACTTTTCAGACAAGGGTAATGAGCAGCCATATTCTTCACCAAAATATCCATAAGAACAATTTCTAAACACCATATTAAAATTCTCCTCTGAAACCACTTGAGCCAGCTCAAATCACCCTCAGCATCACGGTCTTCCATTCTCCTACTAGTCTGGCCCATTAAGCAGTGTTTAAAGCATTTCACTGCCTTCCTAACCCAAAGTACAAATTCCTCCTAACAAAAACATGGAAAAGCCTATCACAACAATACTAGTTCACAGTACCAACTCATGTCTTAGTTGGGGTTTCTATGGCTGTGGAGAGACACCATGACCCTGGCCACTCTTATAAAGAAAACATTTAATAGGGGTGACTTACATTTTCAGAGATTTAGTTCATTATCATCATGGTGTGACATTGTGATTTGATGGCTGATATTTTGCTGGAAAAGTAGTTGAGAATCCTACATCTTGGTTCAAAGGCAATAAAAAATCTTCTGTCTCACTGGGCATGGCTTGAGCGTATATGAAACCTCAAAGCCTACCTCAACTGTGACACATTTCCTCAAACAAGGATATCCCTTCTAATAGTACCACTCCCTGTTAAGGGCTATTTTCTTTCAAATCACCACAACATGATACTACAAAATTATTTTTTTGCTTGCTGTAGGACTACCAATGGAATTTGAACATTAATTTTCAACTTTTTAATTCATGTTTACTTTTTGATCCTACAGAGTAATTAGAGTATTGAAATAGTAAATAAAACTCCATATAGAGGTTAGTATTTTCAGAAAATGCATTTTAATATGATAAGTAAATGGACATTAAAAGTAAATTTATATGCCAAATAAGTACACCTAGTGGCAGATTACCTATTGCTGTGAAAACAACAACTGAAATTATTTCTTATTTTAGGTGCTCAATATAATCATCTTTTAAAAAATTTATTCAGTTTTACACACCAGTAAACATGCCCTGTCAAATTTACTGTAGTTTTCATTTAAAGTGAATTGTTCAAGAAAAGTTTGTAAAATATTCCCTAAAATTCAAACTATTTATTTCACTGTACTTAAAACTTTTAAGATCATTTTGAGATGCAAATTCAAAGTCTTTCAGATTTAAATTCAGTTTACCAGTTTTTCCCCACGGGTTTAATCTATTGTACTACACTGGGCTGAGAATTTCTGCTAAATATGATTTTCCTCTTTGACTGGCTTCAGGAGAACATGATTGAAGACCAGGAGCAATATGTGATTTAGTTTTAAGAAAACATTTATTTAGTCAAGTAGGACGTTTTCCTCAAGAACAAATTAATGTAAATCAACCATTGCAAGAACTCTGACCTTTGAAATTATACTTACATAATCAGATTTCCCTAACAAAGTGCATGTTTACAGTATCTTTTATTTAAATCAATATCCTTTATGCATGAGTAGAGAAAGGGAAAGATAAAGGCCAACAGCAAATAAAGAGAACCCAAATGATTTAGCTCAGCAGAGTGAAATAATGAGCCAAGCGCTCCCCAGTGTCCAAGCCACTCTGATATTTAGCGAGGCACTTACAGATCTACATTAGCTCTTGGAGGTCATTAAGATGCCATTTTGTGCATTTCCGTAGTCAACTTACTCTATGAAGCATCCAAGATGTTACTGGGGAATGACTGCAGCAGTGAGGTAAAGAAATTGCATGATTAATTTATGGCTTGATCTCAGTGTTCATCAGTGCGTTTACCTAATTTTCGGGGAGGGAACCTCATCAGATGCCTGCTGGATTGAAATGAACTGATGGCCTGACAACACAGAACAACAGATTTCTGTGTATCTTTCAAGCACAGCAGCACATGCTGAGAGGTCTACAAACTGTACCAGCTTATGCCACCATTCCTTAGGAAACACTAATAAAGATCGGGAAATATTAAATCCTTCTCAGATCTAACTACAAACCAAATGATTTGGGAAATACCATCTGTATTTCAAACAAAAATCCAGTCTTTCTAACCATATTTTGCTGACTTTCAGGTATGACACTTTATAGTTTGCATCAATTCAGTTGTATTTTCAGATGTACTTTAGATATCTACTTTGCTCTATGCTATCGAAGTTTAAGACCTCGAAAATTACTGGTTAAAATAAGTAAATGGTAAGGTGAGGAAAAAGATGAATGCATCTTACAGAGAGAAAAATAGGTGCCGTCAGAAAATGCCCCTAACAATTGCATTGCATACAATAAAATTTATTCCTCATCAAAAAAATATATCATGATAGCCAACAATCTCATGAACTTCATGTGTGTCCTATGCATTTCGACTACTGTTTTACTTGGTTTTCTCGGTGTTACAAGCTATGTTCTGTTATTATCTTCAGAAAAGGAAAATGAAGCATAGAGAAATTGAGTAATTTGTGCAATGTTTTCCAACTAGTAAACAGGAAAAAAGAAAAAGATAACAGAACACAAATACAGACATGTCATCAAGTTTAGACTTCTGACCACTGTTCTGTGACTCTCTGGTTGTCTCTGCAGTTCTTTCAGCAAACACCTCCTGGAATTCTATAAAGATACACTAAAAGGGATTTCCGATTTTTTTCATGATAATTATCTTAGTTAGGGTTTCTATTGCTGTGAAGAGACACCATCACCATGTCAACTCTTATAAAGGAAACATTTAATTGGGGCTAGGTTACAGTTCAGAGGCTTAGTCCATTATCACCATGGTGGGACATGATGCTGGAGAAGGAGCTAAGATTTCTACATCTTGTTCCAATGAGACACTGGACATGGCTTAAACATATATGAGACCTCAAAACATGCCTCCATAGTGACAAACTTCCTCTAAGGCCGTATCTACTCCTCAAAGTCATGCCTCCTAAGAGTGCTGCTCCCTATGAGCTAAAGGAAGCTAATTACATTCAAACTACCACCATAGTGTCCATGAAAAGATCATATCTGAATAATCAAAGTAGATGAAAGTACAAGGCTTCTTACTGCCAGAGGCTCCATTCTGGAACTGTCACTTGTGTACTCAGGGGAAGTGAGGAGCTCAATTTCTCAGTATGTACTATGCTACTTCAGCCATATAAATGTGCATTAGCAAAAAAGTTTAAAATTACTAATGTAATTCTTTTTGGAGAGTATAAAGACTTTTTTTCAAGACAGAGGTATGAAAATTACTAGCAGTTGGAAAAGTAAAAGTTAATATATAAATAAATACAGACAAATAATGAAGAGTATGAGCTTATATGAGAATAAGATCAATTAGGCCGTGCAACAGCTATCACATTATCTTATTCAAGCAGCGCACATTCATGAACACTTAATCACACATATCCATTCAATGCCCAACAAACTTATTTCCATTAATCCTTTACTGGACCCTGAAGAATGTTTCTGTGAAATCAGAGACAAGCTTTAGTAAGTGCCCTGCTGACAGGAGTGATCAGTGCAATCTTGTATAAATAATTTGCAACTTTGCAGGTGGATCACAGATGGCAGCAAAAGATTATATGTGCACACCTGCTATAAATTCTTAATTTAGCCAGTCAATAATATCAAATGGTGCACTTGTGGGTACCACTGTAATATGCTGTTCTAATATACCTTCAAGTTGTCTTTTTCTGCCTTTCTTACTGAGCTGCCCAAATTATTATTTGCTTTTAATGCCTCAACAATGTTAAGAAACTAGAAAATATTGTCATTCTGAAATCATTTTTTGCATGTAGTTTTTCTGCAAAGAGTCCACGCCTTCAGGACTCAGCAATACCACTCTTGGGCATATATCCAAAGAATGCACACTCATAATACAAGGAAATTTGCTCAACTTTGTTCATAGAAGCATTATTTGTCATTGCCAGAACCTTGAAACAACATAGATAACCCACAACTAAAGAATGGATAAAGAAAATGTGCTACATTTACACAATGATGTTACTACTCAGCAGTAAAAACAATGCCATCTTGAAATTTACAGTCAAATGGATGGAACTAGAAAAAATCATCCTGAGTAAGGTAACCCAGACTCAAATAGATATGCATTATATATACTCATTCATAAGTGGATGTTAGACATAAAGCAAAGGATAACCAGCCTATAGTCCACAATACCAGAGAAGCTAGGAAACAAGGACATCTCTAAGACAGACAGACATGTATCACCCTTGGAAGAGAAAACAGACAAGACCTTCTGAGAAAATTGGGGGCGGGGGGAGGGAGGGAAGGTGGAAGTGGAGGGGGAGAGGAAAAGGGGAGAGAGAAGAAGAACATGAGGTAATGAATGGTATGCTGGAGAAGGGGAAGAACAGTGAGGGAGAGATAGGAAAGAGATTTTATTAGTTTTTAATTCAATAAATGCAACTTATATCTGTCCTGATTTCAAAATCTAATTTTACTCTGTTTTAGAGCAGGAAGCAGAATTGCAGAATTAGAATTCTTGGACTTGTTTCTCTGGACATTTAGTATAGTTGAGCATCTGTAAAACAGTGTTCTAAGGTACTAAAACTATAAAGAGTATCAGCACCTACCTAGACTTCAGGAAGCTTGCAGTGCAATGGGGAGGGACACTCAATTAGTGAGAACAAAATTGTGGTAGTGATAAAGATGAAGTGGATATTGTAGATGCAGGTTCCTTGATAATTTACACTGTTTATTTGCATTTGCTAAAAACAAAAGAAAACAATTCAATAACGACAAATTCCACAAAAGAAATAGCTTGAGAACTCTTCACATGATAAAAAATCCAGAGATTTGGAGTTCATCAAGAATACCAGCAGTTTTTCCAGATCCACTCCCACTTTTGTCCACCAGTAAGTTACACCATCCATTATCCTGTACCATGAAGAGTCAAACCTTGAACCCAAAATCCACCTGAGCAACCTGGCAATAACTTTGAAAACTTCTAAAGATCAACAGAAGAAATATTCTAAGTCTACAAGTCCTAGTTAGGGTTACTATTGCTGTGATAAAACACCACGACCAAAAGCAAGTGAGTGGGGAAAGCATTTATTTTGCTTATGCCTCCATATAATTCTTCATCATCAAAGGAAGCCAGTATAGAAATTCAAAACATGGCAGGAACCTAGAGAAATAAGCTGAAGCAGAAGCCATGGAAGGGTGCTGCTTATTGACTTGCTTCCCATGGCTTGCTGAGCCTGCTTTCTGATAGAACCCAGGACTATCAGCCCAGTGGTGACACACACACAACAAGCTGGGCACTCACACATCAATCACTAATTAAGAAAATGTCCTAGTAGCTTACCTACAGCCTGATCTTATAGAGGCATTTACTCAACTGAGGCTCACTCCCATCTGATGACTCTAGCCTATGTCAAGCAGACATAAAACTAACCAGCACACTCAGAAGGTTTTCATCTAGCCTCAGGAGGTGCTCCTAATCGTAGCTAAACTGAGACCACTTCCGACATTTCATTCATAAATCAATAAAGAGTATCCCCAAGACCAAACACAAAGCACAAGTCAGCTGGTCCACAAACTGACAAGTTGGGGTAATGACAAACAAGTACTGAAAGTGTTTATAAGGGGAAACAAATATCCAGAAGAAACACTGCTAAAGATGTAGCTCCAGATGCCTGAATCCAATGACAAAAACACAAACATGAATAATGAAACACTATGTCTCCTGCAGAAATCAGCACCCTGTTGTATTATTATCTTAAAAAGCTAATTGTCCAACAAATATAGGACAATTATTTTAAAACAGCAATTGTAAAAATGCTCAAGAAACTCAAATGCCTAAATGGGTACCATAAAAACAATGCAACCAGTTGATTGAAATGAAGAAAATAATTCAAGATATGAAACTGGAACATAGGAGAATCTCTGAAGAAAATAGAAAATGAATAAAATTAAAATGAAGAACTCAGGAAGTCAAAGAGCTCAAAAGTATCAATACTGAATCTAGTGGAAGAGACATTATCAGTTCTCTAAGATAAGGAAGAGAAAATGGATCACCCAGTCAATAAAAAAAAAAACTCTTAAATCTATATAAAAACCAAAAATTGAACATGTATAAATGATAAAATAAATAAGTAAATAAACAAATAAATAGTAAATTTTAAGAATGATGCCATAAAAGAAGAAAAAGAAACTCAAAAGTACAGAAAATACTTTTGACAAAATCATAGAAGACATTTCCACTAATCTAAGGAAAGAGATGACAATGAAAACAAGAAGCATCTTATAACACTAAGTATACAAACAAAAGAGGGGTATCAAGACTGGCAAGAACCAGAATAGTACTTGACTTTTTTTCAAAATATAAATATATCTGTAACTTTATTCTTTGTATGTTTTATGAAAGTTTTTCTCTTTTATGGATAGTAGACATTTTTCTCAGATTATGTCATGATCCTGGTTTTGCCTCCCTCTGCTCCTTAAAATTACTCCCCAGCTCCCACTCCATCTGGATCCATTCACTTTCTGTCTCTCATTAGCAAAATGCAGGCTTCTAAGGGATGATAATATGATATAATGGAATAATATAATATGATATGACAACCCAAAAACTAATACATCAGAATCAAACAAATCAAACAGAAGCAGAAAAGCAAGGCCAAGGGAAGGCACAAGAAACAGGGACCCACTTATTTGCTAGCCAGGCGGTGGTGGCACACGCCTAAACCCAGCACTCAGGAGGCAGAGGTAGGTGGATCTCTGTGAGTTCAAGGCCAGCCTGGTCTATAAGAGCTAGTTCCAGAACATGCTCCAAAGCTACAGAGAAACCCTATCTCAGAGAAAAAAAATAAGAAAGAAAGAAAGAAAGAAAGAAAGAAAGAAAGAAAGAAAGAAAGAAAGAAAGAAAGGAAGGAAGGAAGGAAGGAAGGAAGGAAGGAAGGAAGGAAGGAAGGAAGGAAGGAAAAGAGACCCACTCATTTGCACACTCAAAAATCCCCATAAAAGCACTAAACTGGAAACCATGATGTATAAGGTAAGGACCTGCTGCAGATATATGCAGGCCCTGGGCATGCTTCCTCAGTCTCTGTATGTTTATGTATATTTTGATCATGTTGAGAGAGACAGAGAGAGAGAGAGAGAAAGAGAGAGAGAGAGAGAGAGAGAGAGAGAGAGAGAGAGAGAGAGGAAGAAAAAGAGGGAAGAATGGAAGGAGGGAAGGAAGGAAGGGAGGGAGGAAGAAAGGAAGGGAGGGAGGGAGGGAGGGAGGGAGGGAGGGAGGGAGGGAGGGAGGAAGGAAGGAAGGAAGGAAGGAAGGAAGGAAGGAAGGAAGGAAGGAAGGAAGGAGGGGGAGATCCCTGATTGACATTATGAGATAAGAAACCTCCAAAGAGGCCACTGAGTTTATTTTCCGTTGAATATATACTGCTGGACAAGAGGCCTATCCTTAAGAGTAGTTTGTTTCCCCAATGAGACTCCCTTGGGGAAAAGTACATTGCCATTTTCAAGTGACTATCAACTCATGATAACATCTGAGTTAGGGATAGACCCACTTCTCCTTTCAGCTCCAAGATTCCCTCTGTTGCAGACACTTAAGGGTCCTAAATCTACTGTCATGGTCTTTGTAAGTTCATGGAGGGGCAAGGCAGCCTGCCAAACCTTGACCTTTATCAAGTTTCAACCTTCCCCGTTTCTCTCGGAACCCCCTGAGAGTGCAGAAATCCCATTACAAGTGGACCTCCTTTATTTCGGCTCCTCATTTGGCTTGATTGGGATTTTTGTGTTGGCAGAGAGCTTGTATTAGAAAAATTACTAACAATATCCTTATCCCTTGTTCTTCTTCTTTGGCCCCTATCCTTCTGTATATTTGCTTTATCCAATTCCGAGTGTGTGTGTGTGTGTGTGTGTGTGTGTGTGTGTGTGTGTGTCTGTTTTTACTTTTTTTAAAAAAAAATCTTATCATACCTTTGATGCCTGATTGTTTTGTAAGGAGAATCAGAAAAGAGATGGATCATTGTGGGAGGAGAGATGAGAAAAAACCTGGAGAAGCAAAGAAAAGGAAAACTATAATTAGACTATATTGTATTTAAAAATACTTTCAGGAAAAAATGAAGATATAAACCCATGAATAACCTCAAATTATCAAACAGGCTCCCGTACTGGACTCTAGTCTTCAAAACCATAAGTATTATTTTTTAAAAAAATCAAATATCTTATATGATTATATTACCTTAGTAACAATTCTTTCCATTGATTTAAAGTTTCAAGCACCATATTGAATTATATAATATCATGTCAATATTTTTCAGAAACTGTGCATTCTGCTGTACTGGCAGCCAATATTGGAGGCTTGCTGGTACTCCCTCAGAGGCCAGAGATTCTATATTATTGTGTAGAATCAGTTTTACTAAATAAAAATTATTCTGGGTAAATCTAAGAGTCACAAGAGCTCTGAAATATACACAAGTGAAATAAAGTGTTTTAAAATCCTAGGTATACCACAATTCCCTAAACTGATTCTGAACTCTCAGCCTTTAGAATAATAAGTCCTAGCCTGTTCTACTACCTAGAGCAGCCACTGTGGGTGCTCTCTTAAGGATCATAAAAGCTATATTTCCTGACTTATTTAAAGGTATTTTCTGTGTCTGTGAATGTAAGCTTATATAAACTTTAGAGATTTCTGAATCAATAATTTGGCATAATAGTTCACTTATTCATACTCTTACATGAATTCTTTTAAAAGGAAGGAAAATAAAACTGCATGAATTCATTAAGAATATAAAGCATAACGTGTAATTATAGAATTACTCAAGAGCTTCTTTCCAACAGCTGCAAGTCTTTAAATATAACATTCATATATTTAAGCATACCACTGCACATGCACTTGTATCTGAACACACACACACACACACACACACACCTCATTTGTTTATTAACACCACTTCTTGAAATGCCTAAAAGAACAGTTGAGAATTTGGGAAAGTTAAATCAAAAAGACACAGAATAATAAATACAATGATAATATGGAAAAGACATTTTCTCATTGCAAATCATGGATGTCTAAACAAAGAAGTGTAAAAGTGGGGGAAGATTTGTCTAGAAACTTCAAAAGCTGCCGTCAGAATTCAAACCCTAGCTAAGTACAATGATTGGAATACTCAGTTCTTGTAGTATATAATTTGGGAGAAATTTTAAATATACTACACAGATACAGTCACATGGAATTGGAGATATGGGGAGAGAATGCAGGTCAGGGTAGACCAGATGGCCACATCAGCAACTATTCAAGTAACATTTTTTAAAAAAATTATGATAATGTGTTCTATTTTTAAAAGTGATTAATAGAAATCAAAGCATAGAAAGAAGTTTAAATGGTTATTAATAACAAACATAATGTTTGATCAACAGAAGGAAACAAATTGTGGATAAATATTTATTGAATATAGCACCAGCTTCTTGCTTTACATGGCAAAATATTCTAGCATTCTTGAATGTCAAGTCTGACCACTACTTATAAGACTGTTGTGGAGATAATAAGTATAGGGTAAAGTAAACATAATAAGTAAACAAAATTTTTATCAAATAATGTACTAGGTAAAATCCTAAATACATGGCATGTGTTGATTAATAATATTGTACCTCCTATTAAAAATCAAAGACTACAAGAATAAGTAAATAGATAAAGAGATCTAAACATACATTCTCTAGATACAGAGAAGGTTAAGTTCTCCTATAAAGTCAAAACAATCAGCACTCGGGAATATTTCAGTCTTGCCTTCCTAGCATGAAGACCTGAGTTTGACCTCTAGAAACCACATAAAAGGAAAAAGATTACAAAAAAAAAAAAAAGACGACTTCCTGGTTCTAGTTTTAATCCCAGTTCTGGTGAGACAGTGGATTCCTGGAGCTCACTGACCAGCCATCATATGCTACTTGGCAAATACCAGGCCAGTAAGAAACCCTGTCTCAGAAACAAAATGAACAGCACATAGGAATGAAGGATGAGGGGGTCCTCATACTTCTACATACAAACACCACATACACATGTGTAACTGCATACATGACTGTTAACATACACACACACATTCACACACAAAAGATTTTAACACATGCTGAGTTTTCACATGTTATATGCTGAGCATTGTAGGGTCTCTATAATTGCTGCTATACTCATGGTCGTAACAATTTTGAACTCAGTCTCTCTTGCATATGACCTCTATTTTCTCCGAAGCTTGCTCCTACCACTTTCCTCAATTTCTTCATCTCCATTTTCCTTGAGAGACAATAGTCTGAGTTTCAACCATCACTGAAGATTAGATACAATGAAAGTGCTGTCTTGCCCGACTGTGTGCCTTTTGCTAGTCTCAAAACTTCCTGACAATGGCTAGGTCTCTCACGAGTCTAAGTAGCTTCATCATTTTGCTTGCAGAAAATGTAGTAACCCTTTTGTTATTAAGCCGAACAGTTTAGATAATTTTTGAGTCAAAAATTGCTTCTGTTCCACCTTTGCTTCTCCAAACCCTTATTATACATCCATGCAAACAAAGCTTCTGCTCTGAGTCTCAATTTTTAGCAGTCTGGCTGTGCAGACTCTGATATTCCATTTTTCTACTTCTAAGGTTTATATAAATGCAAAGAAGCTAGAGATGTTCTTTACCACAAATATAAATTATGTTTCCACCTGTGCTAAGATCCTTTTCCAGTTTCTCAAAAGCAATTTCCATCTTTTTGGACTTTAAATTATACCGTCTTCTTATACAGTCTTTTTCTATTGTAAAAACAAACAAGCAAACACAAAGTTGCTGCTCTCTATGCTTGAAATAAAATGTCAACCAACGCAGAGGTAAACAATAAGAAAAAAAGAAATTTTCTCAAAAAGTACACTTACTCACAAGATCAGTATATCTCAAATATAATCTCTCTAGCTTTTAAATTTTAAAAATCTTGATAATTGTTCAAAATTAAACCATATGCTTAGAAGCACTCATGAAATACTTAAAAATAAAACCTTATTTTAAAATCAAAATAGGTAGTCTCTCAAAAAATTAAAATGGAATTTATTAATTATAATAATACAATAAATACATAAATTAACATAATTCCCACTACCATGAACAGTTACTATATTTTCTATATACATGTAAAGAAACATTATTTTAAAAAATCAAGAAAATACTCTAGAAAATATTTTCAATTAGTGAAATGTACGTTTGATACAGAAATATGTCTAGGGAAACAATAGTTAAGACACAGAAGCACTGTCATATACTGTCTCAATCCTTTTAGATTTTAAATTATACTGTCTTTTTTATTGTCGAAATATTTATATAAGAAGCATCTGAAGCCATAAAGCCTGTTCACATGCCTAGGCAGAGACTGGCAGATTTCTGTGAGGCCACCCTGGTCTACAAAGCGAGGTCCAACAATACACAGAGAAACCCTGCCTTGGGGGAGAAAAAAAGGCATCTAAAATAAAATAAGGTAAACGTAATTCAAATATAATAGTGAGAAAATAACAGAGAAATACAGCAGAAAGAAAATGTTTGTTGCTGCACATGGTAGCACACGTCTTTAATCCAAGCACTCTGTGAATTCTAGGCCATCCTGATCTATATAGGAAGTTCAAGGACCCACGACTACAGAGACCTTGTCTCAAAAAAAAGAAAAAGAAAGAAAGAAAGAAAGGAAGGAAGGAAGGAAGGAAGGAAGGAAGGAAGAAAGAAAGAAAGAAAGAAAGAAAGAAAGAAAGAAAGAAAGAAAGAAAGAAAGATGGAGAGAAGGAAGAGAGAGAGAAAACGAAAATTGTTGGTAACATGTGAACCAAATCCCCAAAATTCAAACATCATCAGTGCATAGACATGTACACTGAAAGTAATCAGTAGTATTCAGTATGCCTAAGAACCAATGATGCAATGATGGAACTTATACATTGTTGGCAATAATCAATAGCTGTATAGTTGTACTTAAATCCCACTCAATAGAATGGAATTCATATCTGAAACAGAAAGCCCTGTCCTCTGCCTATACCTAGTGAAGACAATGACCCTTGAAATTACTGGATAATTACAGTACTGCCATTTCCCAACATTAGTATAATTCCAAACTGCATTCCACATGCTTACATTCATGCCCACAGATAGGTGTTTCCAACCTCCATAAAAAGATTCTTTTGGTAGCAGAAGAAAATCATTACAGAAAGATACAGAAAGTCAAAATCCAGAGAACAAGTGTCCATAGAGTGCCCAACTTCAACAGGCAAAACCTACAAAACAACCCATACATCTAAGGCTCAGGAAACACCACAGCAGTGGTCATAGAAAGATGGCAATAGCTGGAGGGTCAGGAAGTTGACTCCCAGACTGTGTCTTCTAGATAGGACAGGAAAAATACACCCATGAGATTGCAACAATATGGCTACTTAAATAAAACCTGGAAAATGATAACGGCAACTGATATGCCAATGGGACAGGAGAAATCTCACAATGCCTTACCTCTCTGTGACAAGCTACAGCCAGTAAATGGCTACTGAGAAGAGGGAGAACCAGTTTGTTCCAATGACAAATCCTCTGGCCAGTGAATTTGGAGAGTTGTAGTTATACCTTTTTATGTACATGTGCATGACAATAAAAATGAAAGACTAAGAGATCCTGAATTTGAGAAGGAATGGGGTGGACACAGGAGGAGTAGGAGGGAGGACAGGAAAGCAGGAATAATGCAAATACAGTATTAAAGAAATTTTGAAAAAAAATCAATGCAAGGAAGTAAAGAAAATAAAAAATAAAATAATAATGAGGAGTTAAAATTATGAAAGAAGAGATTAAAAGTATTGTTTGCAAGACTGTGAAAATTTATACATGAAACAGAAAACAAATATCTGTATCTGCATGCATGCACCTATACAAAGGCTTCATTACAGGAAGGAGAGGGACTGATAATGCAGTAAAGTATCTTACTTAATTAGCTCACTATCCAAAATTCCAAGAAAGACTTCTAGTTGGACATAAAACTACATATATGAGAAAAACGCTAAATAAAAGAACACGATTATACTGTTAATTTTAACTTATATTAAGATAAGATTTAATAGTATAAAATTTAAACACCTCCACCTAACACATAATTTCAGGAAACAAATCTGGAGAGTAAATAAGTCAGAGGCTTTCATATTTAAAATATTCTTAATATAGGTAGTAGATAGAACAATTTTTTCATAGACTAATTACACACCCACACACACTCCTACCAGTTTTTTCTCAACTCCTTTCCCACCTGGGTCCACCCTTTTCTGGCCCTTCAAAAACAAACAGACATCTAAGGGATAATAATACAATAGAATATAATTAGGACAGAATAGGGCAAAGCAAACAAACACAAAGAAACCTGCCAAAGAAAAAGCATAAGAAACACATAGGTGCAGAGACATACACATCTGAATGCACAGGAATCCCATAAAAACACAAAACCAGAAGCTATACTGTATGCAAGAACAACAACAAAAACAACAACAAAAGTGTCCTGACACATAGACAAAGAACCTCCAAAGACACCATTGAGTCTCTGTGTGCATCTAGTCATGCTATTAGCTGCTTGTTTCCATGATGTCCTCCATCACCTTTTGCTCTTACAATCTTTCTCCTCTTCCACAGTTCCCTGAACACTGAAGGGAACGGTTTAAAAAAGACATCCCATTTAGGACTGAGTGTTCCAAGGTCTCTCACTCTCTTCATATTGTTTGTGGACCAATACATCAGAGTAACTTTGGCCTCCTAAAAAGAAGTGGACAATGTTTCTTCTGTTTCTATTTTTTGGAATAATTATAAGATTGTTAGAATTAATTCTTATTTGAATGTCTGGAAGAATTCTGTGCTACAGTCATCTGGTCCTGGACTTTTTTGTGTTTGTTTTGTTGTTTGTTTGTTGGGGGATGGGAGGTTTGGTGACCTTTTGCTGCTGTTGATTTTTTTTGTTTTGTTTTGTATCTGTTGTTGTTCTCATTGTTTCTCTTGTTGTTTTGGTTAGGAAACTTTTAATTACTGCTTCTATTTACTGGGATTTATATAAACTGTTTAAATTTATGTGACCACTATTTAACTTCAGTTGGTAGTATATATGAAGGTGTGATATGGGTTTTTTAAGTATGTCCTAATGAGCCTCCATTGCTGGTGGGAGGGCAAACTTGTACAGCTACTTTGGAAATTAGTGTGGTGATTTCTAAGAAATTTGTGCTTCAATCTACCTCAAGACCCAGCAATACCACTTTGGGGCAAAAAGTCAAAGAATGTAAATTCATACCACAAGGACACTTGCTCAACTGTGTTCAGCATTATTCATAATGCCAGAACCTGGAGACAGCCTAGATGCCCCTCAACTGTAGAATGGATAAAGAAAATGTGGATTATTACTCAGCAGTTAAAAAAAAATACAATGACATCTTGAAATTTGCAGGTAAATGGATGGAACTAGAAAAAAAAATCTTGAGTGAGGTAACTTAGACCCAGAAATACAAGCATGGTCTCATTCACTCATAAGTGGATGTTAGATGTAAAGAAAGGAATAACCAGGCTACAATCCATAACCCCTGAGAAGCTAGGTAACAAAGAATACCCTAAGAGAGACATGTACTCATGCCCCTGGGAAAGAAAACTAGATAAGGTTTCCTGAGTAAATTGGGAGCAAGCATGGTGAGGGAAGGATGAGGGGAAGGGGGAAGAGAACAAGAGGGAACAGGATGGTTGAGTTGGGGGAGGGACAGAGAGGGAGAGCAAGGAAAGAGATATCTTGATAGAGGGAGCCATTATAGGGTTAGGGAGAAATCTGGTGCTAGGAAAATTCCCAGGAATCCACAACTATCATTCAAGCTAGACTCCAAGCAGTAGTAGAGGGTCCCTGAATTGTCCTTCCTCTGCAATCACATTGATGACCACCCAATTGTCATCATAGAACCTTCAGCCAATAACTGATGGAAGCCAACACAGAGATCCATAGCTGAGCACTGCACCAAAGAGAGGGAGGAGGAATTATATAAGCAAAGGGGTCAAGCTTATAATGGGAAACCCACAGAGAAGCTGACCTGAGCTAGTGGAGTTTGTTGGCACTAGACTGACAGCTGGGGAACCTGTATAGGACCAGACTAGGCCCTCCAAATGTGGGTGACAGTTCTGTGGGGCCACTGGCAGTGGGACCAGAATTTATCCCTAGTGCAAGAGCTGGCTTTTTGGAGTCCATTGTCTATGGAGGGATATCTTGCTCAACCTCCATATAGAGTGGAGGGGTTTGGTCCTGCCTCAACTTGATATTCTAGGCTTTGTTGATTCCCCATGGGAAGCCTTACCCTTTCTGAGGAGTGGATGGGAGTTGAGTATGGGTAGAGAGGAGGAGAAGGTGAGGAAGTGTGAATGGTGTTTGGTATGTTAAATGAAAAAGAAAAAACTTTTAAATAAAAAAAATGTAAGACAGTAAGGGGAGTAAAAATCACTTACCAGATTCACTCTTGGCCCAGAATAATTTTACAAATATGTACACATGTACTTCAGCTAAGAGGGCAAAGATTATTAAAATTCCAAGAAAACTGATGAACATTGAGTGCTTCACTGTAAGAACCAAGAAATGAAATAATGATAGTGTATGTTGCAACATAGTAACCTCCTGTCAAAGTACACAAATTAAAACAGTAAGATATAACTATCACATTGCCCTGAACATTTTTGTACATTTTTTATTACTTTGTCCAGTCTTGGCATACATGCTAGGAAGTCTCTGCTATTCAACATTGTTGATCAAATTCTTAATATATATAATTTTCTACAATGAAATATTCTACATTTTAAAAGCCTTATCTGGAATGTCTATAATTCTAATTCTGAGGAAACTGAGGTGACAAGATTACCAGAACATTTGGCAAAGTTTTCTAGGACAGAACTGAGTGGGAGGAAAGGGAGAGAGAAAGATGAAGAGAGGATGCTAAAAAGAGAGTCCACTGTATTGGCTTCTGTGATAGGGTATGGGTAGACCTACAAAGAGAAGACTTTGCATGCTGGAAAGAGAGGAGACTCAGTAGCTACTCTGTATGTATGGGCTGAAATCCTGGAAGTTCCCTGAAGAGCCTCAGGGAGCCATGAAGGGAGCTAAAGTTTCTTTACTCTGGGGTCAGGGAGGAAGGCAGTAGCAACAGAGGTGATGACACACTTGTCCAGAAGGAAGCAATAAGGGCATCCAGCACACCAGATTTTTCCTTAGATCTCTTTATGTCTCAATGACCATTGGAAGTCACTGTGCACTTTAAGGGTGTTGTCTTTTCTGTTAAACTTTGGAAACAGCTTCACAGACATGCCAATAGAGATGTCTCCTAACTGATGATCAAGACGAACCATTAAAATTTTGAAAACAGCCTAGGCTATAATTTGAAACAATTTTTTTCTATTTTTACAAAAAATCATTCTACATAATGGGAAACAAGGAATTCTTAAGTGAGTAAATGATGGTAGGGTAAGGATGTACAACAGAAAAAGATAGTACGGATAATAAGTAGTAACAAAAGACAAATTATATTTGCTGTATAACCAGAGTTTCTCATATAAAATTGGTTTACTATGACGATATGCAGAGTGCACGCCCTCTGGAAAGGCATGAATAAGTTACTGGCTTGTTCAGGGTGGCAAGTTCAGTATTAACAAAAAGCAGACAGCTTTGCTATTGGTCATAAATTGTCACAGACAATGAGACCCTTCTAGCCTGAACTCTGAGCACTTTTCCTCTCTACCTCCTCCCAAGTGTGGCTCAAATACATATTCTTATAACTAATGTGCAGGAAAAAACACTGAAATGTAAATAGTGAGTATTTCCAAGAAATTGTGAAATATGATCAACATCGGTGTTGATCATAGAGATGGACAAAATGAGAACTCAGAAGAACTCCATTGCCTGTTCAAATTCTGAGTATGATGTGAAACCTGCCTGCTGAATTGAAGGGCAGCTCATCTTGCTAAATGCTGGAGACATGCTTGGCCGAGCCCTTTTATTTCCGCCTGTACTAAATTTCAGCACTCTTCTAATTCATGTTAAAATGTGTGGTCCCTATTCAAATTACCTAGTGTGATTATTTCTTGACTATTCTTTACTACCATAACAGTATCCTCAAATCTCAAAGAATGAGTATGGCTGCCAGCAAGGGAGAGAAATACCTAAAGAGAGGGCGGGGATGACTAGGGCTCAGCTCTATTGTATACTGCTTACCTAACATGAGCAAAGCCCATGAATTCTGTCTCCAGCATTCAATTACAGAACCCAAGGGAATGACAGAGGAAAGCCCAAGTTTGAGACAGCCTGTACCAAATATCTAAAACAATCAAAGAAACTTGGAGAGGTGGCTAGTGGCTAACAACACTAGCTGCTTCTCTAGAGGATCAGTGTACATGTCCTAGCACCCAACTGATAGCAAGAAAATGTCTGTAATTCTAGTTCTAATATACCCAATATCCTCTTTATCCCTCCGTGGACACTGTATGCATGTTGTTCATTTACATACATGTGGGCAAAACACCCACGCTCATAAATAAGTAGTTTTTAAAACTAAAAAAAAAACAAACAAACACAGAACCATAATAGGTAATAGCTCTTAAAAATACATAATTTAAAATGAAGTCTCTTCTTTTTGTCTAATTAAACTCTCCATCCAGTAACATACAAATTATGGCACATAATTCAGAGTATAAACAACATACTATAAATTCTTTCTAGGTATTATAACTTCCACCATATAGAGAGCACACATCTCCCTTACTGTTTTACACAAATACAGCAATGTGTTAGTAGACTACATCCAATATAGGGGAAGAAAGCAATGTGTTCGATGTAGGGTTAAACGTTTTTACTTCTTAGTTACGAATATGTTTTTGCTCTTATATTAGAAAATGAATGATGTGGAGATTCACTTCAAGAAAGCCTTATGTAGAGAGAATCAAAACACTTGGGAAGTCTTCTTGATTCACCATTGAATAACCTGCACAATTATACCCACCCCATCCCTGCAGCTTCTGTTTTCTCTAAGAAAAACAAAGAGTGGAATAAGAAATGTTATCTTGGGCCCCTTACAGCATTACAAATCAAAGTATCTCAGATGGTCTTTAAATAGCAAAGCCATGCTGTGAAGAACTGCCGTCTGGATTTCACAGCACAGCGTCCTCTTGTAGCTCACTACAAACTGGAAACAGCTCTCCTCTCAGGTTTGTAAGAAACTCGCCTCAAAGCAGAAATCTGATGTCTCATTGGCAGTGGTTAAATTTTGGTCTTCAATCGATTTTAATGGAAAGGAAAGCCACACATGATACAAAATAATAATAACGCAAGCAAGCCAATTTTAATGAAGCTTTATTAGCAGCGAGGCTACTCTTCCAGTTATTCCCAGGTAAACACCAGTAATTAAAATTTCTCCTCCAGTTCAACTGTGTTTCCCTTTCCTTTCCTGAAAGTTCAGCAAGGGGTAGCTGCATATGTCAAAATCCACAGCTCCCTCTCTCAACAAGATTTGGGAAACAGGCTCTTGCTACTCACAAAGAGGAGAGCAGAAGCCCAGAGCCAACTCTCAGAATTGTAGGCTCATTTCCAGGCAATTAGTGATTGTGCTTAAGGACAAACACATCCGGGCATCTTGATTGGAGCTTTTCTCTGTGTGGATGAACCCTCTTGGTTGATTAATGAGCAAATGTGCCCTCGTTTCTCCTCGCTGAGGACGCAGCTGTGAGGAAGCACACAGAAATATCCTGTTAGCAGAGCTTTTCTCTGCTCAGCTGCTTCCTTGTTCCAGTCCTAAGAGTCCGGGTAGAGGCCTGGTGCCTACTCCAAGACCCCTGGAGAACAAGGCTGAAGGACTCCATTTAACTCTTATTTTGCTTCATGTCACCCCAAAGTTGGAAAGGTTCCAGAAGAACACTTCTCAAAAGGGCAACTGTTTCTCAGTAGCATGCCTGTGTAACAAGATGGAGTTTTCCTTGGCCGCTATTTCAGAACCTCTGCCCAGGCTTCATGCCTGAGGTCACTTGTCTTTGGATAGCTTACAAATGGCCTCCTGACTGAGGTATTCAGGAGAGTATCCCCGAGTCACCATGTATTAATAACGCCAGGCTAAATATACTAAATTAGATATTTCAAAGTCAAATAAGTGTCTTTAAATGCATACGCCTGTCAAGCGACGTGTTTCCAAGACAAGGTCAAATTTAGTCACAGGTGCGATGGCAACTAGGCACACCCTTATTGGGAAAGTCTATACTGCTACATGGGTAAATTTATTCTAAGACTTAAAACAACTCTGTAGTCTGCATAAATGGCCCCTGTTTAACAGGACACAAAATAGCAACTTACCAGTAAAGACAGTCTATGAGTATTACCTATGATTAGTTGGAAAATTTTTTTTCTTACTCATCAATTGCTTATTTCATGTGTTCCACGGTTTATTTGCAGCTGGTACTGCCCTGGAAGCCTCCTCCCCGCAGACTGGCTCTCATAGTTTCAAATGTGCTATGTAAGCTGCCAAGGGAGGAAAGCAATCAATAGTTGTACCTAGCCTTAAAACCTGCAAACCACAACCGCGACCAGCTCAGCAAGAGAACTATATTTTCTGTACGTTTTCAATATATATAGACCACTATAGCTATCTTGAGATTGTAGTGGGTGTGGTCTGATAAGTAGTTGAACAGCGTTGAGAGCTCGAATTAAAATTAAAAAAAAAAAAGTGTTGGAGCTCACATGCTGATGTTTGTCTGAGCAATGTTCTCGAGCCAAGGCAGCCCAAAAGCACTTGCTGCAAATAGGATTTCCATTCGCACCTTGGGTGGCAGATGAGCTCTGTCACATCACAGTCTAAATCTGCCTTATTAGCGTGTGATTATCACATTCTAGGAAAGCCAAAGAAAGGAAATTACAAAACAAAACACCGCTTAACCTTTTCAGAAGGAAAAGTTTCATTCTAGCTTCACCTGTTAGCTGTGATTTCTCCTGTTTCAGAAGGGAGAAATAGTGGCCACGTGACTCCCATGACAGAGGCAAAGGGAATCCCTGAAAAAATTGCAGTTATAAAAGGTAAAGTAAATTCAATATACTGTTAAAAATGCAACAATTGAAAGTTTAATTTGTTAATTTAAATGGTTGTAATCACTGATATTCTATCATTAATTCATAGCCTCCTAGGATCTATGCTCTCTCATTTTTCTGGTATGAATCCTGAACACAAGGTAGTAAAGAAAATAGCAAATGTTGGAAAAAAACCAAAGGGAACAAAAAGCCTCATGGAAAACATAGCATTGATTTTGCCCACAAAGCGTGGTGCATGTACCAGTGAATCAGCATCACTTGAGAAGGGTTAGGAAAGCAAATCTCTTGGTCATCACTCTAGACCAATGAATCAGAAACTGGAAGTAGAACTCAACAAACGTTATTTTGACAAGTCATTCAGGTGGCCATACTCCACACTGAATCTAATAACCACCTATCATTTGAAAATGTTAGATGTTCTTTCTGTGAATAAAGAAGTATTCTGCTGATCCTAAATGACTGCCAGGTAGTGATAATTCATGCCTTTAATCCCAGCACTTGAAAGGCAGAGGAAGATGGATTTTTGTGAGTTCAAGGCCAGCCTGGTCTACAGAGCAAGTTAGGATAGGCACCAAAGCTACACCAAAAAAAAAAAAAAAACAAAAAAAAAAACTGTGTCTTGAAAAACAAAAAACAATAAATAAATAAATAAATACCATATAATTCCACTAACTTTAGGTATGATCATTACAAACATCATAGGAATTCAACTCTAAAGTTATTCATTTCTAATTTGTGGTAATGTCAGTACCACTGCATGTATATGACCAACTCATTGAGCAGAAAGAAAAAACTGTCAATAAAATGTTCCATACTTGTGAAGTATATGGTATAATGCAGCCATAATTCTCATATTTTACATTTATAAAATCATTCATTATTCACAACTGTAATGGTTAATATCAATTGTCAACATGATGAGATCTAGAATCACCTTTGATTTGGAGCATTACCTTAATAATAATAAAAGGGGTTATCTTAATTGCGTTAACCGAGATCAGAAGTCTTTCCTTTTTTGTTTGTCATAATTCCATGGCATTCATTCTGAACTATGGGAATGTTGTGGGGAAAAAAGGACAAAAAGATTCTAAGAGCCAGTGAATCAGGGAGTTCGCTGTGAGACTGTGTATCCCAGAAATGACATCTATAAAGTCTCACCAGTATGACATCTTAAGTATGATCTGAATAAGGATGACACCAATGGGCATGCCCAAGTGGACAGGGGAAAGTCTCTGAGTCTTCAACCCTACACAGAGGACGATAGGCACCTGGGGGAAGCTTGGAACAGAATTGTCATTCCCTGGGGAAGGTCACACCAACTGGCAGTCCAGGGCTAAATGGTCAACCCTAAAGCATAAAGACATTAACCTTACACAGACTGAACACCTTATATTTAGGAGTGTGTGTGTGTGTGTGTGTGTGTGTGTGTGTGTATGTGTAAATCTATGTCTCAGAGGTATGAACTACAGATGTTTAAGGAGTTGGAATTGTTTGCTTATGAGGATTTTTGAAGTTGGATGTGTTTTGAATTATTAGGTAGGCATGTGACTTTTGGGTCAAGGAACAGAAAGTTATAAGTTTAAGTAATCTGTTTATGTGTCAATTTGACAAGTGGTAGAGTTTTCATGATAATCTCAACTGTCAGTTTTATGAAATGTAGAGTCATCTGGGCATGTATCTATCTAAGGGTGGTTGTGACTAGGTTGACTGAGGTGGGAAAGCATGCCTCTTATGGCTGACACCGTTATCTCAGTAGCGTTCTGGACTGTCTAAAAAGGAGAAAGTAAGTCAAGGACAAGCCATGTTCTTTCGTGACAGTGGCTGCAGCATGACAAACTGCTTCCAGTTCCTACTACTGCACTCCCACGGTGCCTCAAAGTTAGAGTCCACAAGCCAAAATAAAGATTTTTTTTAATTAAAAAGGTTTTTATTGTTTGAGAATTTCATATATACATAGGATAGTTTTTAATGAAATCCACCTCTTTCTTCCTTCATAATTCCTCCCATGTGTCCATACCACTTTCCCCTTCCAACTTCATTTGGTCTTACTATTTAATGCACCGAGTTACGTAGTGCTGTTTCTTTGTGCTTTAATATAGGGCAGTCCTCTAGGGCATGGGCTTCAAAAACTAAGTGGAAAGTGGTTGGTTACTCCCATAACATTCATGCTAGGAATGCACCAATGAGCGTACCTTGTGAGGATAGTTGCTATTGACACCCCCAAGATTCACAGTTGGTGAGACTGTTGATAATTTTCCTTCCCTGGTGGCATTCATAAAACTTTCTACCATTATAAAAGCTAGCTAGTAGGGATAAAGCTTCTAAGTCACTACCAGATTCCTTATTCCATGTCCTATGGCTCAAATATGTGGTGTCTTTAGCTATAAGGTCTTACTATCAAGTTCTGAAAGGCATCAAAGAGCAATAGTAGTAGCCTGGAATGTACACAAGAGCTGTTCTAGTTTCCTCTTCTGTTGTGATAAATCACTAGCAAAAAACTACTTTGTGAGGAAAGGGTTTATTTGACTTACATGTCTTGATCACAGCCCATCAGTAAGGGAGGCCAGGGCAAAGAGCTAAAAGAAGAAACCTGGAGGCAGAAATTGAAGCAGAGGAAGAATAGCACTTCGCTTATTTTCTGTGGAAGAGAATATTGGTATAGTTATGTAAAGATCTATTGCAATTTTTATGCTGCATTTATTTAACTGTATAAAGATGTGTTGCTCTTTCACCTTGCCTGCCTAAGGCACCTGATTGGTCTAATAAAAAGATAATTGGCCAATAGCTAGGCAGAAGAAGCATAGGCAGGCCTGATAAGCAGAGAGAATAAGTTAAAGGAAGAATGTAGGCTTGAGAGAGAAAATGAGGGACACAGAGAGGTAGATGTCAGGGTCCAGTCAGCCAGATATGGAGGAAGCAGAAAATTAAGACATACAGAAGGAAAGGTAAAGAGCCCCAAGGAAAAATGTAGATGAAGAGGAGCAGGTTAAAATAAGTTATAAGAACTAGTGGGACAAGCCTAATCTAAGGCCAGGCATTCATAACGAATAATGAGTCTCTGTGAGATGACTTGGGTCCTGGCAGTCCAAGAAAGGCTGCTGCACTCACTGGCTTGCTTTTTCACGTCACCCAGGCTACCTACCTGTCGAGGGATGGCACTACCCAGAGTGGATTAGTCCTTCTGACACCCAGTAATTAATCAGTAATATACCCCCAACAGACTTGCCTACAAGTAATCCCAAATTTAAGTTTCCCTCTTCCCAGATAACAACAAAAACAACAACAACAAAACCTAATTCACACAGGACCTACAGGGCCACACAGCAATGACTCAGGAAGAAGTAAGATACACCCATCTATCTCTGGACATTTTATTAGATAGCCTATGGTAAGTGGAAGAGTCAATTTTCATATGTTAAGTATATATATAATGTTTTTATATATAAAGTGCATATATATAATGTATATATACACACACTTTAGGAACCTTCTACAGTGTGTTTCTATATTGTATTCTCAAAGGTTTTTAGTGTTACTTATCCTTCTCACAAGCCTTCCTCTAGGCTGTCCTCTTATCTTTGTTACTTTTGTACTGATGTGATAAAGACCATTACCAAACCCAACTAGGGGAAGAAAGGATTCATTTGACTTACACTTCCACATCACAGTCCATCACTGAGGGAAGTCAGGGCATAAAGTCAAACAGGAACTGCAACAGAAACAATGGAGGAATTCTGCTTACTGACTTTGTCCTGGGTTGCTCATCCTGCTTCCTTTAATCACTCAGGACCATCTGCTCACAGAGAACTGGGCACTTCCACACCGATTGTTAACCAAGAGGATGCACTACAGACTTGCCTACAGGCAATCTGATAGAATCTTTCTCTCAACTGAGGTTTCTCTTTACAGTTGACTATAACTTGTATTGAGCCGACAAAAAAAAAAAAAAAATCTAACCCTTTGCTGACTTGGCATATTAATACATTATTACTAAATGATAACATTTCCTTTTTGTTTATCCCAAATATTACATATTAAAGTCAATATCACAATAAAAAATGCAAATAATTTTGAAAGCCCCATAGTACTTAAAATACTAACACTTTAAAAGTACAAAGTATTTTTAAAACATGTAAAGTCTCTTTAAAAGTTTATAGTCTCTCAATTGTGAGCTACTGGGGAAAATTACATGTTTTCTTTTCACCAAGGCATAGTAACAACCAAATAAAAGCCAAAACAAAACTCAACTGTAAAATGTTTAGTGCTCGATATCAGGTCATGGAAGGTGTATACCCCTTGAAATACTCTTGTGATTTAAAAGCTCATATAAAAAATTCACAAGCATAAAAATAGAGTCTATGTTCTTTCACACTCCACATTCAGAAGAGAAAAAAAGGCTTTAAAGGACTTTGACAGCTAGCTTCACTTCTCTGGCTCTGACATCACCATCACACATCTGTTGTCTCAGGCTCAGGCTGCCACCACTCCACAACTGGTACCTTCCTTGCTGGTCATCCTATGACCCTGCTATCTCCAATAAAGGATCTGCACTACAGCTGAGTCTGCACCCTCAGCAATGGTCTCTTCCAACCACTATTCAGGAGCTCCATCCCTGGGATGTCATCCCTATCAGACAATGCTAACATTTAGCTGCTACCCATGCCTCATTAATGTCTTCAAAACAAGGACCACATGGATGACTCTTAACAAATTCAGCCATCAGCATGAGATGTAGACTCATCCTGCTCTGGACCACAGCTTCTGGGTTCTGACCCCAACGATAAAGTTTCAGAAGGTTTCATCTCAGTGACTTTGGTCTCCTCTTGATCACAAGTGATTTCTCAGTTTCAGCTAACCAGCCTCAATTGTCCCAGTAAAGCCAAGGTTTCAGTTCAGTGGTGCTGGCATCTTGTTAGCCACAGCTACTTCTTCTGCCCAAATAACACAAACTACATATTCTTAAATACAAAATACTGCACAAACAGCCCTGGTAAAAAGTCATTATTTCTTTCTGAAACTTCACAAAGACAGGCCTCCATTGTCTTCATTGTTCTTGACATTATGATCACCCAAGACATCAAACAGAAGCCTGTGGAGTCCATGAAAGCAAAGTTTCTCCAGACCAATGTTCATATGCCACCACAGTTCTCCCCTAAAAACAATATGGTCAAGCCTGTCGCAGTAATACTTCACTCCAAGTACCAACTTCCGTGTTAGTTAGTTTTCTATTGCTGTAATAAAGACCATGACTAAACACAACTTGGAGAGGAAACAGTTTATTTTATACACATCCATAGCACAGGCAATTACTGAAGAAACTCAGTGCAAGAACACAAGCAGGAACCTTGAGTCAGGAACTAAGTTGAGACCAGGTAGGAGTGCTGCTTCCTGGCTAGCTGACTAGGGTGGCTTAGTATGCTTTATTATACCGCCCATGACTGAATGCTCAGGAGCGGTACTCCATACAGTGGGCTAGGCTCATCAACCTTAATCAAAAAAATGTCCTACCCACATGCTTACAGGCAATTTGACGGAGGCAATTTTTCCAATTGAGTTTGCTCTTTTCAGAAATTCTAGCTTGTGTCAAGTTGACAAATATCTAACCATGACATCTCCCATCTTCAGCCAATTTAACTCTTCATGTTCTATTTCTCCCCTTTCTTCCTCCATGCCATCTGTGTTCTAGCTTCCTTTTCTTGAAATACTCCCCATAAACCCTTCCTCATTTTCTGCCATCTATGGGTACTCTAAGTAAAACATATATGTGAGGAAACAAAGATAATGTGAACATACATGGGAGAACATGCATCATTTGTCTTTCTGAGTTACTTTACTCAGAATGAACATGAGTCAGGGGAGAGTACACTTTTCACACCATCACAGATTTCTATAGCTGTCTTTGGAATTCTCTATATGATGCTTTTCCACACGCAAAATTCCAGGTTGGCACTTTAGACTCCCAGGTTCCTAATGAGCATGTTTTCACTCTATAAATGACTCCAAGAACATCATATACATGACCTGACATTGGTGACTGGCCAAGTTCCAGATCAATTAAACAAAATGCACTACTCAGCAAGCTGTATGATATTTGTTTCTCAGTAAAAGATACTGCAACATCTGTGGATGTTGGGATAAAAATATCTGTAGCTATTCAGGGGGCCTATAGCTGACTTCCTTCAGGCAGATGACAAAAGGAACAAATGTTCCGTGGGGACACTAATTTCACTGGGAAATGCCAATGACTATAAAGCGAAGTGAATGAACCTTCCACACCAGTTAATAGTTTGATGTCTCCAGGTCTTGTGACTCAAATAAGTTCTGTCTTCAGAACTAGTGTCTTAACATTAAGTTCTGGAAGGTAACCAAGAGCAATGGAAATAGCCTGTAATATTTGAAGGGGTCTTATACCTTTTTACCACTATATTACCACTATATTATAGGTCTCATGTCTGCTTCTTAATGAAAGAAAGAGAGACTGGGGAAAGAGAGAGTGTGTGAGGTGATGTGGGAAGCCCCTCTGTATGCTATGAGTATGTTTTATTATCATTGGTTAATAAAGAAGATGCTTTAGCCTATGGCAGGGCAGAAAAGCCAAACTTAATAGAGGGGGAAAGAAGGTGGAATCGATGAAGATGCCAGCAGATGCTGGAGAAGCAAGATGTGAAGTATGCATATATGGCCACTTGGCAATGCATAGATTAATAAAATGGGTTAATTTAAGATGTAAAACCTAGTTAGTAATAAGCCTGAATAATAGGCCAATCAGTTTGTAATTAAAATTAAGCCTTAGAGTGGTTATTTGGGAACTGGCAGGCAGGAGAGAAACCTCTAGTTACATATGGCATCCAATGTATAGCATACATCCACATAATACCTTAAAAGTTTTAAAAAGGTTCTAAAGGCACAGAAATAAAGCTGTACTGGACTTCCTAGTCTCACGGTCTCATGCCAGAATCAGTGCAGAGATATGTCTCCAAAAAGCTACCTGGAAGATGATGCTGCCCACTAGCCTCCATGAGTTAAACATAGTGGTGGATTTCAGTCTCACCTAGGCCTCAGTACAGAGACATTTGGTTGTGGGGTTTACTAAGCTAAACAAACATAAAGGTAACTTGACTTCAAAATTTGGGTCTAAGGAAATGTTGCTTTGGAAAAGAGATTCTGCTTTTGTTTCCACAAAAGATGAGAACCTGTGGATTGTTTCTAGGTTAATATGGCTTGATCAAGCAAGTTCTCGTGAAACAATGGCCCAGATGATCCACCATCCATAATAGCTTCAGAACTGCTGGTTGAGATACACCAACCACACAAAACACCCCAGTCAGGATTTGATCATAATTCTAAATTTTCTCATAATCCCTCTAAGAATACAAATGCCACCAATCAGCAGGAGGTGGTATAAAAAAAACTATGTCCAAATTCCCAAAATATTTTTATACATTTTTTTTTAATTTAAAGGTGATTGATTATAAATGACTAATGGTCATAGTCAATCTCTCTTTAAAGAAAAAAAGGGGATATGATATAGAAATGATGAAGAAAGATAGATTATTGAATCTACTTTAATCCAACAAGCAACTGTTAATCTCAAAATACTTTATATTGGTATGGATTTTGGTTTATTGTTACAAATTTATGGTTAATTTTGTTATACTATATGTATATTTCTACTCTTATTTAATTTTATTTTTATGAAGCTCATTTAAATATGTAATACATAGTTAAGAAATGCAAATTAGTAGTCATGTCAGTTAGGTTTTCTAGATGTACAGAGATATATTTCAGACGGTTAGGCAATCTTCAACCACTTCAAAGACCTACAGAATATGGCATTTAAAATCTTTTAAGAAATTAGACTTTTCTCAACAGTGAGACATCTGCTTCTGGCAACCAATTACTTCTAGAGAATGATGGGTATCAAAGAAGCTTTTTATGGAGTTTGCTTTCATTGTGGCAAGGCTAGCCACTTAGGCAAAAAAAAAAAACTGCTCTTGCCTGGACTGCTTGATAATATGTTATATAAATTGGATATCCAGTACCCAGAGAAAAATGACTGTGGGACTCCCCAAAACAAGGTAAAAAAGGCCTTTATGGGTCCTGCTACATGGAAGAGTCTGTCAGACATTCCGCAGAATAGAAAAAAATGTGATTCACAAATTTTGTCAGAATAGGTGGGGCAGTCCTTCAAATTTCCTGCTTCACTGAGAAATCTGCCAGACACTCTAGGCCTATAAGTTAAAGGCGGACGCTGCAAGGTTACAGAAGAACTTTGGGTGACTGTTCAGGCAGAGAAAGGTAGGGACAGAAGGAGAGATGAAGGGAGAGATGGAAGGAGAAAGAAAAGGAAAAAAGGAGGAAGAAACTCTCATAAAAAAAGAAATGCCTGTGACTGGATACAAAACAAAGTTCTCAAACCAACCACTTTAGTTTATGTAATTCAGGTTTTATCCTTTGAGATGAAAATCATTTAAAGTCAACAATTTCCCAACCACACCCACAGTCAAATCCCTATGTCTAGTAGATTTGTTTAACATGGGGTTTTATGATGCTAAATCAATTAAACAGATAGTTCTTTTTACTTTCAGTTATGATGCAAAACAATCATAAATATAAGACGATATAATGGAAAATTAGACATTTTTTTCATAAATTCCTTCACACTAGTCCCTGTGGCTACATGGATTGGAGGTACATAATGTATAGTTTTCAGGGTAAACATCATCTTTTCACCACTAGCAGTCTGTTTATTCACTTCCTTTATTTGCAAAGAAGACTTATGCTATAGTTGCACAACTTTGTGTTTTCTATCCAAGTATTTGTGTGTATGTTCATTCATATATAATGTCACTTTAATTCTAAGGAAAAGATTTTCACTAAAATATTTAGGGCAAAAGACATAAGGTAATGAGTGGAGCATGAAAGACAGGCTCTAAAAATGAAGTTAATAGAGTACATTAAAAAAAAGTCAAAGGGAACATCCCTGCATTGCTGGTGGGAATGCAGGCTGGTACAGCCCCTTTGGATGTTAGGGTGGCAATTTCTCGGAAAATTAGAAAACAACCTTCCTCAAGACCCAGTAATACCACTTTAGGATATATATCCAAAGGATGCTCAATTGTGCCACAAGGACATGTGCTCAACTATGTTCATGGAAGCATTGTTTGTCATAGCTAGAACCTGGAAACAACCTAAATGCCCTTTGACTGAAGGAAAATGTGGTACATTTACACAATGGAGTACTACACAGCAGAAAAAAATAACATCTTGAATTTTTCAGGCAAATGGATGGAGCTAGAAAACATCATTTTGAGTGAGGTAACCCAGACCCAGAAGGATAATTATCACATGTACTCCCTCATAAGTCATTTTTTAAATATAAAGAAAAATAGCAGCTCACAAATCACAATCCCAGAGAACCTAGACAACAATAAGGACCCTAAGAAAGATATACATAGATCTAATCTACATGGGTAGTAGAAAAAGACAAGATCTCCTGAGTAAATTGGGAGCACGGGGACTTTGGGGGAGGGTTGAAGGGGAAGGGAGAGGCAGGGAGGGGAGCAGAGAAAAGTGTAGAGCTCAATAAAAATCAACTTAAAAAGTCACCACACAATACAGAATTTAGAATACTAAACAAATAAGGAGGAAAGGAACCCTGCCTGGTTGAAATTAATCCTTGAAGGGTAATAGCTTTGAGACAACAGGGAACCCAATTCTTAGCAGTATTGGCTGAAATCAGCACTGTATTGGAATTATCCATTTTAAGCCCTTGTAAACATAATACTGCTTCTTAGAAGAAAAGCCCATTGTGGATGATCTACACCTCTTGATGATAAAGTCTTATGATTTGAAAGCCCATAAAAATTTCATAAGTACATAGATAGGTTCCACCTTTATTCACGCTTCCAGATTCAAAATGGAAAAAGCTCACACTGAAAAAGAGATATATAACATTCTCAAGTTTCTTGCTGTAGAGTAAGTGTTAGGAAAGAACACTAAATAATAAATACTTCTATGAGGCATTTCTAAAAGTGGTCATGGTATGAGCATTGAGAATCTTTGCCTCCATAAAATACACTAAAACAGAAAATCACTTTCCCTTCTCATTTGGATTAAATGTGATTAGTTATCCATTAGTAAAATTGTCTTTTACATAGCTTTTGTTTGAGCTATATTATACATTCAATTGCTCTATAAATAAACTATGAAGGGACTTCAAAAATGAGAACGACCATGTCTTTTCATTTCAACACTAAGTAACAGCTGAGAAACAACTAGATGGCAGGTACTTTCCTAGGGCTGAGAGACATGCTGGTGGGTGGAAAATCCCACATTCCCTTCAGAGAGTCCATATTCTAGCAGAGGAAGTTAATGATAATTAAAAGGTAGAGCAATGAGTCTATAAACAAACATGAAGTAAGAAAATAATACAAGGAGTTGGGGTGATGAATGTGATGACTAGGGAGGGAGTCTTCACTGATGACAGATAAGGAGATAGGAGGAGAATCTGGACAGCCCCCAGAGGAAAGATTATTCTAGGAAAGTGGGAAGGTTAAATACACATGACTGAGAAAAGAACAATTGTTGACTAAGCTTTCTGTCCTGCTTAGTTCCTGCAGCCATTTATCCCCAAAGAAAACCACACAAAGTTCTACATAAGTTATAAAACAATTGATCCATTAGCTCAGGCTTCTTATTAACTCTTATAACTTATATTAGCCCATTATTCTAGTATATGTTAACCACATGACTCGGTACCTTTTTCAGCAGGGCAGGTCACATCTTCCATCTTCAGTGTCTGGACAGGACTGGGGAGAGAGCTTCTTTCTCCCCAGAATACTCCTGTTCTCATTGACCTGCTCTACGTCCTGTCTGGTTGTCCCACCTATATCTCCTGCCTGGCTACTGGCCAATCAGCATTTATTTAAAACATAATTGACAGAATACAAAATTGTCCCACCTGGAAACCTACATGGAAAGTAGAGATGGACAGAGAGAGAATTAGAAAGGCTGACCTCTTATCCTGCTGTTGTGTCTTTCCCACCACGACAGACTCTAGTCCTTTTAACTGTAAGTAAAGGCAAAGCTTTCTTTGACAGTTGTTCTTGTCAAGTGTTTGGTCACAGTAACCACAAAGGGGATAAATACATAGTTTAACAGGCTTTGGATATTGACTCACATTCATGATGTCTTAGATATAGAAATAATTGCACTATAGAAGAATCAATGTACTCACTAGCATGTTGTCATCTAGCAAATTCTGCACCAGGTGTCCTGGTACCATCACACCTAGGAATAGTAAGCCCCACAATATAGGTGAAGATGAAGAAGTTGAAGCAGTCAGTCCCACCACACATGTCAAGGCACAGCACTGTCAACCTTCAAACCCAGACACTGAGAGTCTACCTGCATACTTCCTTGAGTTAGGAGAGTGCAGTGGCAGGATTCATTTTCTTTGGCTCGATTAGACAAAAGCGACACAGGGCACTATCAGTTGAACTGTGACATGAAGGATGAATAACTTCCATGGAAAAGAAGTGGCACAGGTTGTTTCACATAATGAAAAACGTGGTAGAGTAAAGTGTGTTATATGGCCATAGCTCAGAATCACAAGGCCTACCATGAACTTTGGGGAATATTTTAACAAGTCAGAATCAAAACAAAAGATGATCCTTTTCACAGAGATAAATTTCCTATAAATAATCAAAGGTAAGAAGAATATTCTGATTTTGCTTATAGACAATAACTATGTACTTAATCATAGTTAATAGCAGACCTCTCCCGTAAACAATAAGATTTTTGGAAGTAGGACCTATGGCTTTATTTACCATTGTTTTCAAGTCCTAACACTGTGTCTACAGTAAATACCCAGAGATTTAACAGAATAAATGAATACTCATCACATGAAGATATGTTTTCATGAGCAATATGTATTCCTCTTTCATAAGTTCATGTTTAGAATTAAGAGGAGGTGGAAGCTAGGCAGACTGTCTTACAAGGAAAGCACGAACTCTCCCAGCTCACACACCTATGTCATTGACACAGCTGTGCTCCCTCAACCTAGGCACCAGCAATTCACTCATTACCTGCTCCCTCTCTTGCAGCCAGGGTCCCATTGAGTCCACAAACTTTATCTAAAAGGGAAGAATCAACCCAAATAGGAAATGAACAGACTTTGAGATTATCAGAACCCTGGCCCTAGGTAACTGGGACGCCCTTGTCACCAAGCCTTGCTTATCTGGCATAGCACTGGTGATGTCACAGAGGGTGCAGTCTAGAGATGAAACAAATTCCTGTTCCCACGGGCTTAACATCTGAAAGAAAATAGCAGACTCTGGAAAAGGAAGCTGTGTCTGATTAACCTAGAGTCCTAGGAAAGATTCGAGTGAACATGTGGAGCCACCGAAATACCAGCTGTCTCAGAAAAGGATCTAGACTTCTAAAAGAAGATTGCCAATTCCCTTCCACAAGCTTGCTTTCTCTTTCTTTCTTTCTTTCTTTCTTTCTTTCTTTCTTTTTCTTTCTTTCTTCACAATAAACTTTCATGGAGTGAAATTTTTGGCGGAGAGCAGTAGAGGAACAGAAATTAAAGAACATGACAGAGGTTACAGGAAAATGTGCAGTGTTGTCTTCCTACAACCGTCCTGGGAAAGTCTTCCTAGGTGTATTTGTCATGGTTTTATAGCCCAGAATAAGTTTTCCTCACAGAAATGGATGTCTACGGTCCCTGAATCACCTCTAATTTATGCTCAATGTGTATTTCTATTGAAAAAAAGTCAATTAGTTTTGTGGTTACGAATGAGCACATCTTTTTTTTATTTAAATGTCTGAGAGTCTGGTCACAATTCTACAAATTGCAAACTCTGTGAACTTAGAATATTAACATTTGTGACCACTGTTTCTTTCTGATCAATGTGTAGAATACACATGAGCAAGACTGGTGTAAGATATTGAGGATTGTTTCACGTGCTAGCAGCTCTATAGAAACAGGCCATATTGTCATTACAAATTTTTGTTGGATACTTATTACAAATACAAAAATGGAAGCCACTGACCTAAAACAGTAGCTCTCAAGGAGTAGCTTATACAGACCATTTCAAGATAAGTAAGAGGCCAAACTCTTTCCCATAAAATACCAATGTTTATAGGTGATGTGGGAGTGTCATATATCAATCTGTTGATTTCATTGGTTAAGCAATAAAGAAACTGCTAGGCCCATTTGATAGGCCCACCCTTAGGTGGGTGGAGTAAACAGAACGGAAGGCTGGGAGAAAGAAGCTGAGTCAGGGAGTCGCCATGGTTCTCCCACTCCAGGCAGATGCAGGTTAAGATCATTCCTGGTAAGCCAGCTCGTGGGCTACAGAAGATTATTAGAAATGGGCTAATCCAGGTGTGAGAGCTAGCCTAGAAGAGGCTAGATAGAAATGGGCCAAGCGGTGTTTAAAAGAATACAGTTTCCGTGTAATTATTTCAGGTAAAGCTAGCCGTGGGGGCGGCCGGGTGGCGGGACACAGCCCGCCACCTCTTATTTCAACATATAGGTATTATTTTATATGTTTTTCTTTACCTGGACACTTCCATTGGTAAAGGCAGCTTTAGCTAGAACTGTTTGTGTCTTAAGGTACTGACAACAAACTGTTAGTCATCTCCTACATGTATTACTGGTTTAAAAACAAGAAGCATATTCCTATTTTACTTAGACAATGAATCAAATAAATCTTAGCTAGGTTCAACCCTTGAGACTACATCCTTGCAATAGTCTGTAAAATTTCAAACAAAGCATGTGAGAAAACATTGCTGGTACATCTACAAGCATCATGGTAATCTCCTGGGAAAGAATGTATATCACTTTTTCTGGGACAGAATTTTGATGTTGGTGAATGAGCAAAATGAAACTCTGAATAGGAGCCCAACATATTTACATGAATTTATCTATTTGCTAATTCTATATGTAAGATGAGTGTGTGTGTGTGTGTGTGTGTGTGAGAGAGAGAGAGAGAGAGAGAGAGAGAGAGAGAGAGAGAGAGAGAGAGAGAGAAAGAAAGCTGTGCTTGTCAGAATATTTGAAAAAGAATGATCTACTTTGACAATTTTGTTAGAGACTTTTTAAAAAAATTTTTTTCTTGTTTTTACCTCGTAACCAAAGCTTCCCCTCCCTGCCCTCTTCCCAGCACCCAACATCTCCCCACCTCCCCTCTTCCTCCTCACTCACCCCCACTCCACTGTTTCTCTTCAGATATGGGCATGCGTTCCAAGGATAAGTCAGCCACAGTATATCAACTTGCATTGAAACCAGGTGTCCCCTCCTCCAGCAAGTTGGGATGAGGCAATCTGACAGGAGGAAAGGTTTCCAAAAGCAGGCAACAGGGTCAGAGATATTACTCTGCTCCCACTGCCAGGAGTCCCACAAGAAGACCAAGTTACACAACTGTAACATAGAGGCAGAGGGCCTAGGTCAGTCCTGTGCAGGCTCCCTGGTTGTCGGTTCAGACACTGCATGCCCTTGTGTGCCCAGGTTAGTTGGTCCAGTGTATTTTCTTGTGCTGCCCTTGATACCTCTTTCTGTAGGATTTCCAAAGCTCCACCTAATGTTTGGTGTTTTGGCTGTGGGTCTCTGCATCTGTTTCCATCAGTTGCTGGATGAAGCCTCTCTGATGATAATTGGGCTAGGCACCAATCTTTGACTATAGCAGAATGTCATTACGAATCATTTAATTGACTTCTTTTAGGTCTCTGGAGTATCAGGCCTCTGGGTCCTGGCCCTTGGGGGTGAGCTCCCTTGCAGGGTATGGGTCTCCAGCTGTGCCAGTCACCAGTTGACCACTCCCACAATTTCTACACCATCTTTACTGCAACACATCTTATAGGCTACAGGTTGTAGGTTGAGGGTTTGTGGCTCGGTTGTTGCCCCAAATCTCCACTGGAAGTCTTGTCTCGTTACAGAAGATAGTTGGATCAGGCTTAGTATCACTCATTGCTAGAGGTCTTTTCTAGGGTTACCTTCATTGATTTTTGGGAGTTTCAATTGTTCTAGGCTTCTATCTGGTCCCAAAAATGTGCCCAGAGTCTGGCTGTCTCTCTTGGTACTCTCTCCCTCCATCCCCCCCAACCTAAACCTCCTGTTCCTATCCCAATTCCTCCTTCTACATTTCTCCCCCATCCACTGCCTAGATCTCTTTTATTTCTCCTTCACAGTGGTTTTCATGTAATGTTTTATATGTAGTGTTAAATGGATGAGTATTGGTGGAAGGCTGCTTGTTTGTTCCCAGTTGCTCAGTCCCGAAATAATCACACAGAAACTACATTATTTGCAATACTCTTTGCAGATAGGTTAAGCATATTGCTAGCTTTCGCTTATATCCTAAACTAACCCATATCCATTGATCTGTGTATCACCATGTGGCTGTGTGGCTGTGGCTGTGGCTTACTGGGCAAAGTTCCATCCAGTGTCTGTCTCTGCTAGGGCTACATGGCTTCTCACTGATTCTGCCTACTCTCTGTATTTCTCTTCTAGCCTGGCTATAGTCTATTAAGCCATTGGCCAAAAATAGCTTCTTTATTAACCAATAAAAGCAACACATACACAGAAGGAATTCCCACACCAGGTGAGAATAAACAAATGGAAAGCTAGAATCACCCAATGACATTTTTTTTCTTTTACTATGCCCAACACTGTATCATTGAATGACGTTCTGTACATGTGCAGTCACAGAACTAGCCTCAGACCTTAGCCTCTGAACTCAGAGGCCCAGGGTTCCTTGCTTTCATCTGCAAGTTCTACCATGAATCCTCAGTGATGCTGGCATTTGTAGTAAGTACCCCCAATATCTTTGTATAAGAAGCAATACTTTTCTCTCTCATTCATATCATGTATGTCTCTTAGAAGTTGAATGTGGTTTTACACAACATTTTTTTTCATTCTCATCTCAAGATATTCTGCATCATCTGCTTTGCACATTGTCAGTCCTGTAATGAGAAAGAGCCAAGGAAACACATTAGAGCCACTTCTGAGAATCCTCCCATTCACATTTCAGTGGCTTAGCAAAGTACATGGCCAAGTGTGATCTCAAAAATATGCATGTATCAACACACTGCATGGCATATGGTAAAAATGGCAGAGGAAAGAAAACTGCAAAGCCAACAAATTCTCATCACAAAACATTCAGGAAATATGGGACACAATAAAAAGACCAAATCTAAGAATAATAGGAATAGAAGAAGGAGAAGAGTCACAGCTCAAAGGCCCAGAAAATATTTTGAACAAAATTATGGAAAAATTCCAGTAAAAGGCACTGAAGTTAGCATTACTCTGTCTTGTATTTCAGTCGATTTCGGTTTACATGGTTCACATAGAAGATGAGGTAGAAACTGATTAATTGAGTTTTTCAGATATTTTATGTGGTGTGATGTTATAAAGCCAATTCATTTGTTTTTCTGCTATTGTTTAGCTGGTTATTGAGACAAAGTCTTGCTATACATCACAGACCAGGACATGCTGGATATCCTCCCGCCTTTAGCATTCTTAACTCTGGGGTTATAGGTTCAGGCCACTATCTTGATGCTGGTAGTTATTGGCGTTTTCCTGAAGCTATGCTAGAGACAACACAAAGTGCTTTTTAACTCATTTTTCATTAAGAACTAGATGTTTACTAATTAGTGTACTGAGACTGGAAATTAACTTTAATAGACTAATGAAGTGATTTCTTAATTCCAGTCATGAATATTAGAAATGAGTCATGCTTAGTTAAATTAAAGCTATTCACTGTGCAAAACTTGGCAATGGTATTTATGGGCCAAACTTTACCCTTGCCAATCCCAGCACTTTAATTTAAATGATTTCTGCTTGCCAGTATAACTAGAGAAAGAGAATTCTGCCTCCAGACTGTGGGGTCTGCTGTGAGAGATAACTTATACAAATTGATAATTAGAGTTCATGAAAGAACAAGAAGCTAAAAGAGTTATATAGAAGGATGAGTGTCTGGTTGTAATTAATTAGTTACGGCATACCTGTAGGGCAAAATTTGATGGGGTGGCATTATTATTCACTGAACATAGATTGATTATCCACAAATTAGTTAAAAAATTATACTTTGGATAATGTCTGATATGATTTCTTAGTGGTGTATATTTTTCAGTATTACATTTTAGGCTTTATGGTTTCATGTTTTATGCTTTATATTAAGACTCCCACCCAATACATCATATGTTAATTACATGATATAGTTTAGCTCAGATGGAGGAAAATTTCAATGTAATCACTTTAAAAAGAAAACGTGTTCAAAGCTACATTAATATTTATTGTTTTCTACTGGCACCCATTTAAAGAAATCAGGGAAGTCTAGTAATTAGCCGTCAATTACTTATCAGGACAAATTTAATGCAAGTTATCACATTACTGGGTACCATTTAAATGAGAGTGGAAAATGATTTGGAAGAGTCAAACACCTGCTAGTTTTAACCACAATTCAGGAACTGGGTAACTCCTCCCTCCTCCTATAGCTTTAATCTGTGGGGTGGCAAGAACATATGCAGTGTGACCTTACCTTCTGCTCTCTTTTAAGTTATTAAAAGACACGATGAAATTGTATGCATGAGCATTTTTTTTAACATTTCCTTAAATCTTTGGGAAAAGTTCTGCTATTTTAGTCATTGACTCTAACTCATGCTGTTTTTACAACTTTTTGAATCCAACTTTCCATATCATGATATTTAGAATTTTATACAAAAATATGCATATATGAATATTACAGCAATAATCCTACATTGGTTCTTGAATTGTATTTTGGGTGATCTTACAACGATCCAACAAATTATTTTAAACATCCATATACTTGCTTTAAAATAAGAATTCAATTCATGTGATAAACGTCACTGGAATAATGTGATGCTAGCTTTATTGATTTCACTTAAAACATTGCCTAGTAATTCAAACGGTATTGATAGAAAACTAAGCAAATTTGAGGTGGACTATGAATTTGCATATGTTTATGAATCTTAAGATTCAGCAAGGAGAACTGACAGTGTGTTGTTGGTGTTCTTAGCTACTTGCTCTGGTTTAAATGACTTGAATGCCAGTCTTACATCTTCCTTGCCACATGGATTGCTTCCATACTTTGATTACTTCCTTACTGCAATCCCTTACATAGAAAACAATTTAGTATTTGCACCATATTGCTGCATTTGCAACAAAACAATGAACCGACAGACCAGGATAGCATGTGTCTTAGTCTACTCAGGCTGCGGTATAAAAATAGCACTGACTGAATAACTGAAAAAACAGAAATATATCTTACAGTTGTGGAATATGGAAATTTTAAGATCAATATGCTATCAAGATAGATTTTGTTCTTTTTCTCTGCATTTGTAGGCATTCAGTATCCCATTGTATGCTCACATGAACAATGTCATTCTACATGAGGAGACAGAATAAGCACCATCCAAAACCATCAAACTGGGGTTTAGAATTCAGCTAATGTGTTCATGGCAAACTCAAGTTTTCATTCTAGAAGAGAGTACAATGCACCCATACGTACCTTTGATTCGATGTGCTTAAAAGGAATTCTGTATATTTCTGACAGTGACAGCCATGCAACTGTGGTTTACGTGAAAACTGTCTTTGTGTGATTTCAGATTTGACTGGGCAAATTAGCATAGTATTGAACTGAAAAAGTCAATTTCTAGTGCTTAGAAATCACAGATATTATGAATAAATATGAGATTGTTTTATTTCTGGTTATTAAAACAGATAATAGTGTTTGGTTATATTGCCCTGAAAATGGACGTCGTCACTGAAAATGATTTAATCTTCAATCTCAGAGTGGTAATTTCTGACAAAAGTATCCTCTGACCGTTGCAGCTTTAAAGCTGAAAATCAAGTTCATAGTTCTCATAAATGTGCAGTTTTGTTTAGAAAATGGGCTCCATTTTAAAGTTGTTTTGAAATTACCAAATGGGTACATAATGAAACACATCTGCTAAACAAAAGGGAAGGACAAAATCTGAGAAAGAAATTAACAAGGAAGCATTAGTTTTAAAAGTTCTCTTATAATTAAACTGTGGTGCAAATGAAGTGGATCTTCTCCAACCATGCTATTCACAGCATCTATAATCATCAACTCGCAGGCACTTCACTGGGAGCCAAAACAGACCGGCTTCCAGCCACTGAAGATAATGCAGGACAAGGATGCACAGTGACATTGGGAACTACCAGCATGGCATTCTAACGCCAAGTACCAAGAAGTCAGCATTTGAGTTTGATAGCCAAAAATATTGACTGTTGACATAACTTTTGTGTCTTTTCCTAATAAATGGAAGGGAATTTTGAAGACTTTTTGATTTAGGGTATTAAAATTTTTTCCTGCTCAAAAGAGATGTCATTGGTAGTGATTCATTACACACAAATCTATAAAATATAAACCAATACCCCTACACACTCATATACCAAGACCCCATCACACTCTCGCAGCTACCCGTTCATGTTCCAGAGGTCTAGCATAGCACATGTTACATCCCTTTGCATCTAGTGTTCTTATCTATCTAACTCATTGAAAACATAGGACTCACAAGAACACTGTTATGTCATTTCTTTACAACCAATACATGGAAGAAAGGTGGAATTTATAGGAAATGAATTTATGAATCAATAAAAATGTGCCTGTTTATCACTAAAAGAAACAGTGTAAAAAATTGTCTTAAGTCATTTTGTTGTATTGGAAAGAGAACCTTCTTTTGATCTCATAATTCTATTAAACCAAATCTCTTAAATAGTGGTAATGATAGATGATAGATAGATAGATAGATAGATAGATAGATAGATAGATAGATAGATAGATAGATAGATAGACAGACAGATAATGGATGGATAGATAGATAATAGATAGACAGATGGACGATAGATAGATGACAGATGATTAAAATATCTTCACAAATAAGAAAATATATAATATCTATGTTTTGAAACAGAGCATAGAGCTAGCTACTAGCTGGTCAAAATTTATCACAGAAGTTTTGGAGAACTGAGGACAGATAGACACAGGAAGTAACAGAGCAGGGCTGAGAGAGGTTCTCAGCCCATTTAGGAGGGAGGAACAAGAAAGAAAGGGAGTCACTGGTTGCTTCTCCACTTCTCTGATTGTTCAGGTTCTTAAACTGATATCTGACTCCCGAGTTTTATTTTAAAGAATAATTCTGTAAATGCATCATATTTTCCCCACACAGCTTTATATTTATTGGTCGAATAAGTTTGTTTCTCATTTTTAAATCTGTATACCTGCTGGTTATTTCTTATTACTCTTTCTTCACACTGTGCATAAGAATTTAATTTTCCATACATTCTTATAAGAGGTTAGAAAATGCTTTTCCTAACTACTTTTCTTTACTAAATTTAATTTTACCAACTTTGAATCAATTACAATTTCAGAAATAAAAGAAAGTAAGAAGAACAAAAAGGGAACCTTAATAGCATTATAAAATATATTATTAATTTTTTTCTTTAATCAAAGCTTTAAACATGAGCATTTGTGAAGATATTAAGTTTCTTGTCTTAACCAAGTTCTAACTGTATCATGAGCAAAAGGGGGATCGTTTTAAAAATGTAAACTTGACCAATCAAATGACTTCATATGCTCATAACCATATTATTAAACTTCTATTGTTTCTTAATGTGAACAGTAATGTCTTCAACACCTCCAAAAACATCTACCTGCCCAGTCCTTCTTACCTCTCTGTCTCAGCAGCAACAATGGTGTCCATCTCTGAGCTCTCCCCAGGTTTCTTTCTTTCCTTTTCTAGATTGTCCTATTTCTTGAAAGACCACTTATGTTATCCATTTATTCCATTTATAAAGTTCTTCTTAATCCTGCTTCATTATAACCCTCTCTAACTTTTCTGATCTTAGCTCAAGGACAGTTTTCTCTGGAAACTTACATCATCAAATTCTCACTTAAAGGCCAGGTCAGTTGCTACAGCTGCTCTGGAGAGCTTTCTGTTTGCTTGTTTTTGTTTTCCTTTCCTTCTTGAGTAATCATGAAATCATGCTGTTCTTTTCACTAATCTTGTCTTTCCCACTAGTCAGCCGCAGAAAGGGGCATTTTCTTTGCTCCCCTTCCTTTGCCTCCCTCAAGAGCAGCACCTGATAGAGGAAGTAAGAGGACCCTGGTCCTTTCAGAATAAATGAAGACAGCATTTTCAAACCATTTGATTTACTTGCTAATGGAACTCGACAAGTCTTTTACATTAACCTTTCACTTAATGGAGCAATATCATAAAGTTTTAAATATAGCAGTTTAATTATTGCATGTTTATGACTATTCATTTTTAAGTGCACATATAAGTTATTAAAAATACTAAATGCAAAAGCAAAGTCAAACACTAAAAGGTGTCAACAACAGGCTCTTTGTGTATCTCCTATTTGCCCACAAGTCCTTTATGCTAGCAAATGCAGTCTATAGATACATGTGTTATTCAAGAAAATATTTTATTACAATGTATTAATTAAAAAGGAATAAGTAAACGTGAAACAAATAACAAATGTGGAAACACGTCACCAAGACTATGATGTACATTTCCAGAAAAGAAATGTTATTCCATAGGGAAAATGCCTTGGTGCTGTGAAATCCTTCTTGCTTCACCACACAGAAGTTATGAGGAATCAATCAGTACTCAGAGACTGAGAGCCACAGATATCCAATGCAAGGGATGTCGCTGGATGATAAATGAAGTTTCTTTTTAGAAACAGAAACTTTAAAAAAAGAGAGAGAGAGAGTTCACACACTAATACAGGTCTGTCTTTCTCTTGGAATTTCTGAGAGTATTTTTCAGTATGAAAATTTCCTCACTTAATTTCTAACATACTTTTATGGGAATCTCAACCTAGAAAAGAGTAAATCAGCAAAAATTATTCAAACATATACAAAGGAAAGAGATTGGCTATTGGTTCAGGATTTTATCCTTGACCTAATACAAATTCATGAAATTTTTTGTGAGTCCTTTACAAAATAATCTTTCGCTTAAAACACACTTTTATTAATTAAAATTAAATAAGAAATATGAAAATGATGACTCTTGCACTACTTAACGCATCCTAGACAGGCAGGCAGAAAGAGAAAGGCAGAGAAAGGAAAAGTGCCAGATGTAAAGACAGTTAGTGCAGTGTGCTGAGCAGATATCCTGTGGTCCCTCTGAGTCTCTCTTATCAACCCAGTGATGCATGGAGTTCTTTAAGAGGGGTGGACGATTTCATTCTATAACATCTAGTTCACACACACAAATCATTCTGAGAGAGATGACAAATGGTACTTTATCCTAAGACTTATCAAGATCTCAAGGAAATTCGCCAGGATGATTAAAATGTCCCTGTCAGTATTTGTTTAACGTTGCCATGATTTTATACTCTCACACAGCAGTAGGATCTGAGCATCAAGTTCTGTAGGGTAAGCAAGAGCTTTAGTAACGTCCTATAATGTCTGAGAGTCTCTGAGCCACATTTGTTAACAACTTTTAAAGAAGTAGCCCATTCCTGGTATCAGGTTTTTTTTATTTTGTAGTGTATAATATGGGCATTGTCACCCCATTATATGCTGTCTGAACTCTTCTTATATGTGTGTATGTGTATATATGTATATATGTGTGTATATGTATATATACATAAATATAGAAGATTCATAAACTATATATATGTATGTATACATATATATAGTTTATGAATCTTCTATATTACTAGGCTTACATGAAACTCATGTAAAGCTCCTCCCTACATTCCTTCTTCTATCCTGCTTTCTCTCAGCCACTCCAGTTTATCAATTTTTGTTCTGCTATTCCCTTTTCTCCCTTCCTATGACTGCATTCTATCTGATATCCTTTAAAAGTCCCCTGTTACTGTCCCGTGCTGGTTTCCTGACCTCTACAAGTGTTTCAAATGAAACACGAATTTTCAGAAGACTCAAAGCCCACATGCACAAATAAAAAAAGATGTGTGACTTTTGTCTTCACGGGTCTGTTACCTCACTCTGAAAGATTGTTTCCAGATTACATTAGTACTTACCTGTTGGTGTGTTAACACACCCCAACCGAGGGAACTACAGAAACAAGAGATTTGGGGAAAGAGGATCTGATGTTTCCAGAGGAATAAATATCCATCACGATAGAAAGGCATAGCAGCAGGCAGCAGGTAAAGATCCAGAGCAGGAAGGTGAGAGCCTGCATCTTCAAACTCAAGTGTGAAGCAAAAAGAGTACACTGGAAGCGTCAGGAGAATTTAAAGTTTCAAATTCATCTCAGGCGACATCTTTGCTCTAGCAGGGCTGCTTCTTCTAAAAATCTCCAACATAGCACCACCAGCTAGGAACCAAGTGTTCAAAAATGCTAGAAATTTGGGGTTTATTATTCATTGAAATCACCACTTCATTAACCTGTTTACCTAGGAATTGCATAAGTCTGTTTTCTTAAAAGCTGAAGATATTCCATTGTGCAAATATTTCATGATTTCACTATCTATTCAATCAGTTGAATAGACATCTGGGCTTTTCCATTTGCTAGGTGTTGTGATAGAGAAGCAACAAGCATGGATGAAGAATGATCTCTGTAGAAGGATGTAGTTATTTCAGTAAATGCTCAAGAGTGGTAGAGCTGATGATAGGGTAGATCTACTTCGAGCTCTTGGAAGAAGTTCCACATTGATGTCTGGAGTGGCTGCACCAGTTTGTACACCTGCTAAGAGTGACTAAATGCTCCCTTTTCCAGACATACATTGTTGTTGTTGCTGGTAGTGCTGGTGGAATGTTTTGAATTTTTTTTTATCTTACCTTTTTTTATTTTTTGATTGGTGTAAAATGAAATCTTAAAGTAGTTTTAATTTGCACTTCCTCAAAGGCTATAGACATATGTACAAATAACATTGTATAGACCAGGAAGATTGTATTTGGGAATATATGTATGTACATGTATATGCATATAATAACAACCAATTCTTTTTAAAAGTTGCAAATGCGAAAAATAGCAAGGAGCATACGTAGGAAGGTTTGGAGGGTGGGTGAGGAAACTCACAGTAAAATTTGTAATTGTGTTATAATCTCAAAATAAAAACAATGTTTCTCAGCTATTTGTATGTGACCTCTGAGGACTCTCTGTTTAGCTCCAAGTCCTATCTTTGGTAGTATTGCTTGTTTCATGATGTTTACTTTTGTGGAGGTCTTTGTATATTCTAGATAGTAACCCTCTGTAATATTTTTAATTGGTAAACATTTTTCCTGTTCTGTGGGCTATCTTTTCATTTAAATGATAGTGTCTTTATAGTTTTATGAGTTTCCATCTATCGGTTGTTGTTCTGAGTGTTTAAACTTAGGGTCTGAGCAGAAAATCCTTTTTTTGTACTACTAAGTTCAATCATAACAAACTGCAGGGTTTGATTATGACTGTCCTGGCAAAACATACCCACTGGTGCAATTGGAACTTGAATATCGCAGAAGTGCTCAACCAACAAAACACGGAGATAGGTAAAAAAGAAATAAGAAGGCAAAATGAGGTAGTGATTGAAATACTAAGTAAAGATAAACAACAACCCAATACCAAGAAAAAAAGCATAGTTGAAAACCAAACAGATTGGACTGTACCTATAACCTCCCTGGTTAATTTTCTAAAATCCTTTTACTTGAGTGGAATTTGCTAAATGATGTCTATTTCTGAGGACTTGCACGGTGTGTCTTAAGTTAGCTGGTGGATGTTGACACCATCCTGTACAGTACATAGAAGCCTTTGCCTGTTTAACAGTCCATGGACCTGCTAAAGATTGTGAAATTCTAAGTCCTGTCGGCAATGACCCTCCTAATTAGCATAGTACTGAGAAATCAATATTCGGCTGGGGGAGGAAGGAGAAGGGTACAAAGGAAGAAACAATGAACACACTGAAACCCAGAATCAGCAAACTCTATCAATGAAATGCAGTTCTTCGTTGTGAGTTCTATCGAGTGGCTACAATAGGATTTTCTTAATATTTAAGGATATGTCAAGGGTAGAAGGCTCGAGCATGCTCTTGGAAAGTTAGGTCTCACACGTACACACAAACATACAAAGAGATGCACACCTGGAGATCAAGACAGTAGATGTACAATTATATATTTATGAGAGAACTCTAAAAATCAGTTCATTTCTACTTGTGTTTCTACTTAAAAATTTGACTAAATAAAATTTCCATGAACATATGTTCTAATGATAATATGCTAATATTTGCCACAATAAAATATAGAGTTAGAAAGTATCTACTCTATAATAAACGATTGGTTGATGGCAATTTCAATGGCTATTTTCTGTCCTATTGACTATTTCAATATCGCTTTTACTCTTACATTTATGCAGGCACACATGCATGCCTTCTGCTACTTCAGTCAAGGACAGTATGTGGATTTGCTTTGATTAGAGGTTACAGCTTCTGATGACTGTCTATTCCTATGATGTATAAACCTGTGACAGCTATGACCTCTATAGCCATTCCTCTCTACGAAGCATGCACCTGGGCAATGTACTACCAAGTGAGGCAATGATGAACATTCTTGAGCTCTGAATGCTTTCACTGCAGTTGTTCTCTCCTCCACTTCTGAGGGCTCTACTAGGAACAAAACTGGTAGAAAACATGTCTTTGTATGCGACATAGAAAACGGGAACAACATAGATCTACAGACTAATCATTGCTGGCTCCAGGGATAGTTTTGAAAACAGTTTAAATTTTCGTGATCTGAAATGCTGGCAACGAAAATTTGCTGAGTTGATCTCGCTCTTGTTAGGCAAACGTTGCTAGAGGCAACAGCATGCTGTCTGTGCAGGTCTCACAGTCAGGTTGCAGGAGCCGAGGCTCCTGGGACAGGCCTCAGAACCATTCTGGTTGGCTGCTATGCCAAGCTGACTATATCAGAGATGTGGGGCTTCCTTGCAGCCCTGTTATCTCTCAACAAGTCTGTAACTGAAGTCTCTACCAGGATTTTTTGTGAAATGTTCGACTTAGTCACACACTGTACCTTACAGAGAGGCTCTTCATAGTAACTCCAGATGCCACAGTCAGTAATCTAGATCCAATTTTCAGTGAGGCAAAAGTGAAAATGGAGGTGATTACATTTTCGATATTGTCCCTATAGCCTTGTTTTCTTACACTCCAAAGGTGTGACTCAGCAAACCCTCCAAAATATCATCTAATTCTGTACCAAACCCTGTCTCCCAACCCTAACTGGATTTTCTAAGGAGGTTGTGAGCCTCTAGCAACATTTGCATAACAACAGCGAGATTAGCTCTCTTGGGACTGATAATTAAAACAGTGCTTCCAAATGCTGTAGCCCTGCTACGGAGCAGAAATGTGGCAACATCTGGGCTGCTGGGATAATAGAAATCACCAAACAAGGTCATCAGGGTCAATCATATTCTAATTGGAATTTGAATGATTTCATCTTCTTGATCAAAACTTATTCTCATTAACTGTCAATCTGTGTAAATGTGTGATCTACAAATGTAAAACAGTAGAGTAAAACGAAGCATGGGAAACAGCAGATTGTAACAAAATTCAGAAAGGTCACCAGGCTTCTCATTGCAGTGCTTTCTAGTAATGCAGCAGAAACCAACCGGTCGTGCACACCCTTGCAGATGCTGCAGAATGCCCGGAAATGTCCCTGTTCCTCGACTGGAAGGCGTGTTTCATATTTTATGCTTCTTTAGCTCTTGCAGCAGAGGAAACCCCCTGATGCACTGGAGCAGATGAAGAACTGATTGTTTTTGAGGAACAATTTCGTTGTTGGACATTAATTTCTCCTGTAGAACAAGAATTAAATTTGTGCTATTAGTTTCTTTTCCCCTGACCCAGAAGAAAGTGGTATGTACTTTGATCTGTGTAAGATGTACCCACTGATGCTCCACAAAAGGCATGCATAGCCTATTGACAATTAGCTGATGTTCGACTTGAGGCAAAGATGAGCATAGACTATAATTAAAATTCTTACATTCTTTTTTCCTTTCACCAAACTGACGTTAAAAATTTATACTAAGCCATTACAGTACGTCTTCACCACATTTGAGGAAAGCAAGAATGAAGCAGGGGCCGAGATGCCTTCAAGGTCAAAAGACACCAGATTCTCACTGCCTGAATTTCTCTTCAGCTTGTGCTTAACTTTCTCGCTCAAAGTACTGAGCTTCCTGGTTCAGGATTGACATTAGAAAATTACACAGATCTAGATCAATCTCAGAGATCTAGAGGCTCTCAATTCTGGGAAGATTGCTCTCCCCTGGATGGGTAACTTAGTCTCAGATTTACATCTCTCTTCATTCCTAGCAAAGTGGAAAATGCAGAGTGGTTGGCAAGGGAAAAACTGATGTTAATCATCTATAGTTAATAGAACACACATGCACACCACACAATATGTATGCTTTTAATTATATGCATGTGCTTGCAAATATTACAAATGTGTATAGGTTTGAAGCCATAAACTTATTAAACAGCAGATGCATAGCAATAAAGAACCCTAAATAGTATTGACATACACAGATATTAACTATTTCATTAGAAAGTCTGACTACACTTCTCTTTTGCTTTTTGCCTTTTCTTTTTCTCCCACTGAAAGACCCCGATAAATCCAGACACCTCTAACAGGAAAAAAATAGAGCCAAAGAGAAGAGCCAAAAATCTAGATTAGCTGGGTCAGTGACTCTGTTTCAGGAACTAGCTGAAGATAAAGTTAGATTATAATCTTGGGAATAATCTTGAGAAGCAGGGAGTTACCCTTTTGTGATTATCAGTGGTATTTTCAGAATTTTCAATGATCACTGGTATTTTCAAAATTTTCCAATGACACCCTCACTACCCCCTTTGGATTACTGGGTTGTGGTTTCTTCCCTTAAAAATACCCCTTCTCCCAACCACTGGTGGATCGAACTCCTCCCCTAAGTGGGTTATGCATCTTGGGCCCCATCACTGGTACCTGTCAATAAACCTCATGTGATTGCACCAAGGACAGTCTCTCGTGAGTTACTGGGGGGGTCGTGTTATCCCGAGACTTGAATGAGAGTCTCCCTAAATCGGGGGTCTTTCACCACAAATTGGATAATTTAAATCCTTACACATGAAATCTCCACTAAAAACTCCATCAGTTTTTAAGTATGAGATTTAGAAAATTTGACCTAAAATTTAAATTTAAAATAAGTTGTCACTTTAAAAAAGGAGGTATCATTACATATTCTGAAGTGTTAATTTTTCTAAAATTGCGAGTTTTAACAGATTTTTTCTCTTGATGGATGATGTCTTAAAATTATTGAAAAAAATATCAAAGGGATTTTATAAAAAGATTCTATCATTGCATCGCTGACTTTTCTAAATTGTGATCTTTAACCTTTCATTCAAAATCTAAAATGTAGGAAAACATTAATAGTAATGTGGAAATTTTCTCAAAGAAATAGCTTACAGATGTAGAAAGAAGTTTTTAAAATTAGTCTTGTGTTGGGTCAAAATTATCTCAGGGCCTGCACCTTGAGGCCTGTAGGACAGAGAAAAGCCTCGCTCAAGATTGAAGGATAGCCTCAAAGCTACCCAGTGAGGATGAGACAGCAAAATCTATGTAAATGTCCCTCCAGCCAGAGGGAGGGCTTGGCTGTCTCTCATTGGTTGGAGTTACTCCCACATCACACTATACCACTTAACCTATATATGCTAATGCTCACAGTAGTAAGTTGAATTCCTGCTTTGACTTGATTCCCTATCGTGTCTGATTATCCTGAGTCATGGGGCTGTAGAAGGGGTACTTTTCCCTAGGGAATAAGGCTAAGGAGGCTTTCAGTCTTGTTACCAGAGAACAGAAAAATACTGAAAAACAAGGAAAGAACATTTTTATTTTTTATGCACAACCTTGTCATCCTATGACAAAAGCATAAAATTCTATAAGGTATAATTTTAGCCTCTTAAATCTCTACTATTCTGTGATTTTGAAAGAAATGTATTCTAAACCTAGCATGTTTCTGCTGTGGAAAATCCTTTTATACACTGTGAAGATTTGGTTCTGTGATTGGTTTAATAAGCAAGCTGACTGGCCAATAGCCGAACAGGACAAAGCTAAGCAGGAAAGCCAAACTAAATACGTTGGAAAGAAAAGTGGAGTGAGGAGTCACCAGTCAGATACAGAGGGAGAAGGAAGAAGAATGTACCATGCTAATAAAGGTACTACAATGTGGCAGAGTGTAAACAAAATATGAGTTAAGTGTAAGAGTTAGCTAGTAATAAACCTGAGCCATTGGCCAAGCACTTACAATTTATATTCAGCCTCTTTGTCCTCTGTGACAGTTACTTGGGAGCAGGAAGTTGGAATAGGAAATGTTTATTTACATTAGGCATTCAAATGTGCAGTCAAAATATTTTACATAAAACCTGACAAAGCTTTACAAAGACAATTCTTGTAGACCGCCTTGGCGGGTCACTCAGTCTAGGGCTTGTAACCTGCCTGGCTGGACAGTAATTCCAGGGTCCTGGAGAGGCACTATCTGAAAGATATGGGTGGGAGAGAGGAAGAAGACCATGCTAGGTTTGTCAGAGCCTCTGTTTATTAGAGTCATGGTTACAGCATATATAGGATGAGGAATTGGGGGGCGGGGCATGACCAGAGCAGGAAGGGATCTTGCAGCCTGGGCCTAGCTGGTCACGAGGTCGTCAGCCAAGAGGTTATGATCAGTCAGGTCACGATTCCTCAGTCAGGAAGTCGGAATTGGAGTGTGAGGCGGGTTCTGCTAACAGATAGCTCTCTATTAACAGATAATTGGGAGTAGGGTAGGCTCTGCCAATAAAACAATTGTTAGGGTGTGGAGCTCTCTGCAAACTCCTCAGGGCGATGGTTCCTGTAATGATTTTTGGGGGGAAATGGCTCCTGACAAATTCTAGACACACAAGAACCGAGTCAAGCATGGCTTCTTGGTAGCTGCCTTTTCTCTGGTGGACTCTGTCTGCTGGCAGTGAGCAGAGGTAAAGGTCCTTTAAGAGATGGCTTTCTGGCTTGTGTTAGTGGCAAAAAATTTGTAGCTGTTTTAAGAGGACCTACTACCAAACACTTATATGGTATTTATGAGCAGCTGGTGGCATAGACCTAGAAACTTCCCAGAGTTGAAACAATAAACATGGTTCCCAGAGCTGGCAGTATGAGACCTCCACCATGAGACTACACTGTCAGGGAACTGAAGGGGAGGGCCGAGCACTAGCAGGCCATTACTTAAGTTATACGTCAGGTTTATTATGCTCACATAGACAGAAAATGGGAAAATGGTACAGACACACAAAAAGACAGATTCATATGGATTAAAAAAAACTATAAAATCGGTTTCAGGGTGTTCTATATATATATACTTGGGAGAGACAAGAGAAAGACTATGTATAATTTTAGATTTAAAAATAAAAAAGTTCTTAAAAGGGGGAGTGAAGTAATATAATAGAAATAAGCCACACAACGATGGGAAATATACAGAGAGTCTGGGTTATTGTTGAAGGAGCTGCGGGCTGCCTGCTGCCCGGCTCCTGTCCACCAGCTAGCTTATGCCCGGAAATAATTACACGGAAACTGTATTCTTTTAAACACTGCCTGGCCCATTAGTTCCAGCCTCTTATTGGCTGGCTCTTACATATTGATCTAACTCATTTTTAATATTCTCTGTAACATCACGAGCTGGCTTACCAGGAACGATCTTAACCTGCGTCTTTCTGGAATGGGAGAATCATGGCGACTGATTGACTCGGCTTCTTTCTCCCAGAATTCTGTTCTGTCTACTCTGCCTACCTAATTTTCTGTCCTATCAGGCCAAGCAGTTTTCTTTATTAGTTAACCAATGAAAACAACAGATAAGATACAAAACCCATCTCCATCAGGTTATGTATATTATTGTGCTGTCTTTAAAATTTTGGGCTACTAAAAGGCCTTGGATTATGAAAATTGCTTTATTAAACCAATCTATATATTTTAAAATTATGTTGACTTTAAAATTTAAATCAAAAGATATGTTACTTTTGTTTCCGTGGGAAATAAGAGTCTGTGGATTCATTCCAGGTTAACAAAAATCAGGTTTGATCAAAGAAGACACCCTGAAAAATTTCCAATAGGAACTGATGGGTCAGGTGATCAAGCATCCAGAACAACTTACAGGTCACTGACTACGATGATTCAGCCTCACAAATACTCCAGTCAAGACTTAACTATTATTCTGATTTGAGTATAGACAAGTGGTGTTCAAACTACTAATATAAAAAGAAACAATCCTGTAAGCCTCCTTCATTTCTTGCCAAGAATAGACTCCTTCACAGTGAGACCTGTACTTCTAATGTACCAATGTGTGATGCAAAGTGTGTTGCTAGGACAACAAGCCTAGGGCATTGAAGGAAAGACTATATAGACAGTTTGGAAAAGGAATTTTTGTAGTCTGCCCTTATACTTTAGGCACAGAAGATTATATAATCAAATATGTAGTTCATATGGGAAAGAATCACATTATCAAGAAACATTTCAAAAATTTAGATTACAAAATGAAGAATTGTACATTTTTGCTAGATGTTGAGCAGAAACAAAGGGAAAAAACAGAAAATTTGAAGCAGTGAAGCGTTTACATTCTATTACTCACACAAGTAAAGTTTATTTTCTTGTTCATATTCTTAAATTTAATGATTTGAGACCACAACGATTTGTAGCCTTGTGATTTCTGTATAAATCCTGTGAAAACATTGTCCAAAGACAAATTAGCCAGAGTAAAATATAGTTCAGTTAGCACATGTAGCCCACACATGGATAGTGAGTGAAAGGGGATTGGGAGAGTTAGAACTGGGCTGAAATACAGCATCTCTTCAGAGACAAATCTAATCAGAGAACAATACCCTATAGAAAAAGCAACAAAAGGGAAGCTTTTACTTTCAGGGAAGCAAACTGTAAGATGGCAAATTACAGGAAACAAACCAAGACAGCTTGATTCATGACGATCCATCTGTGCATCAATTGCCCAACTTTTCCACAACTATATTTGTTGCTTTTTAGGTCTTTTTGACAAAATATCTAACCAAAGAACTTAAGGGAGAAATGATTTATTTGGGTTCATAGTTCAAGGTACAACCCATCATGACAGGGTAGTCAAGGCATCAGGAGCATGAAGCAGCTCATCACATCACTTCTGCAGAGAGCAGAAGAGATCAACTAATACATGCTGCTGCTCAACTCTTTTTGTAGACGTAGATAGAGCTGGATCCCCATAAAGAGAAGATGCCTGTAGTGGGTATCTTTCCCATGTAAATGAACACGATCAAGATAACTCTCTGCAGAGATCCATCTTCCAGGTGACCCACGATGTTTTCAAGTTGGCAATTATCACTAATACAATGACTGTAAAATTCTCCTAGAAAGCAGATTCATGGGCAGCCTGAATTTCTCAAAAGCTTCTTCTTTTAGTAAGGCAAATTCCTAGATGCATTCTAGCAACTTCCCTCCACTTTGCATTTCCCTGATAGCTAAGGATGTTGAATATTAAGTATCTTTTGGCAATTTGAAATCCTTCGGTTGAGAATTCTCCGTTTAGTTTAATACCTCATTTTTTAATTGGGTTATTTAGAATTTTAATGTCTAATTTCTTGAGTTCTTTATATATTTTGGAGATCAGTCCTTTGCCTGATGTAGGGTTGTTGAAGATCTTTTCCCATTCAGTAAGCTGTCTTTTTGTCTTATTGACTGTGTCCTTTGCTTTACAGAAGCTTCTCAGTTTCATGAGGTCTCATTTATTTATTGTTGCTCTCAGTGTCTGTGCTACAGGGGTTATATTTAGGAAATGGTCTCCTGTGCCCATGCATTGAAGACTACTTCCCACTTTCTCTTCTATCAGGTTCAGTGTGGTCAGATTTATATTGAGGTCTTTAATTCATTTGGACTTGAGTTTTGTGCATGGCGATAGATATGGATTTATTTTTATTCTTCTACAGGTTGACATCCAGTTATGCCAGCACCATTGTTGAAGATGCTTTCTTTTTTTCATTGTATAATTTTAGCTTCTTTGTAAAAACTCAGGTGTTCATAGGTGTGTGGATTAATATTCAGGTCTTCAATTCGATTCCATTGGTCAAAGTCTCTGTTTTTATGCCAATTCCAAACTGCTTTCAGTACTGTAGCTCTGTAATAGAGCTTGATGTCAGGGATGGTGATGTCTCCAGAAGTTCCTTTATGGTACAGGATTGTTTTGGCTATCCTTGGTTTTTTGTTTTTCCATATGAAGGTGATTATTGTTCTTTCAAGGTCTGTGATTAATTGTGTTGGGATTTTGATGGGGATTGCATTGAATCTATAAATTGTTTTTGGTATGATTGCCATTTTTACTATGTTGATCTTTCTTAACCAAGAGCATGAGAGATCTTTCCATTTTCTGATATCTTCTTCAATTTTGTTCTTCAAAGACTTAAAATTCTTGTCAAATAAGTCTTTCACTTCCTTTGTTAGTGTTACCCCCAAGATATTTTATGTTATTTGTAGCTATTGTAAAAGGTGATGTTTCTCTGATTTTTCTTCTCAGCTTCTTTATCATTTGTGTATAGGAGGGCTACTGATATTTTTGAGTTGATCTTGTATCCTGTCACATCACTGAAGGTATTTATCAGCTTTAGGAGTTCTCTGATAGAGATTTTGGGGTCACTTATGTACATTATCATATCATCTGCAAATAATGAAAGTTTGACTTCTTCCTTTCCAATTTGAATCCCCCTGATCTCCTTTTATTGTCTTTTTTCTATTCTAAAACTTCAAGAACTTTGTTGAAGAGATATGGAGTGGATAGCCTTGTCTTGTTCCTTATTAGTGGAATCATTTTGAGTTTCTCTCCATTTATTTTGATGTTAGCTGCTGGCTTGCTGTATATTGCTTTTAATATATTTAGATATGATTTTTGTATCCCTGATCTCTCCAAGATCTTTATAAAAAAGGGGTGTTGGATTTTGTCAAATGCTTTTTCAGCATCTAATGAAATGATCATATGTTTTTTTTTTCTTTTGGTTTATTTATATGTTGGATTACATTGATATATTTTCATATGTTAAACCAGTCCTGCATCTCTGGGATGAAGCCTACTTGAGCATGATGGAGGATTTTTTTGATGTGTTCTTGGATTTGGTTTTCCAGTATTTTATTGAGAATTTTTGTATCCATGTTCATGAGTGAGATTGGTCTGTAATCCTCTTTCTTGGTTGAGTATTTGTGTGGTTTTAGTATCAGGGTATCTTTAGCCTCATAAAAAAAAGTTTGGCAATGTCCCTTCTGTTTCTTTTATGTGGAACACTTTGAGGAGTATAGGTATTAGCTCTTTTTGAAAATTCTGGTAGAATTCTGCACTAAAGCCATCCAGCCCTGCCCTGGGTTTTGTTGTTGTTGGAAGGTTTTTGATAACAGCTTCTATTTCTTTGCAGCATATAGGTCTGTTTAAATTGCTCACCTGGTCTTGATTTAATTTTGGTATATGGTATCTATCTAAAAAATTGTCCATTTCTTTTACATTTCCCAGTTTTGTGAAGTTCAGGTATTTGTAGTAAGACCTAAAGATTCTCTGAATCTTCTCAGTTTCTTTTGTTATGTCCTCCTTTTCATTTCTGATCTTGTTAATTCAGACATTCTTTCTCTACCTTTTGATTAGTTTGGATAAAGGTTTGTCAATCTTGTTGATTTCTTCCAATAACCATCTCTGTGTTTCATTGATTCCTTGTATTGTTTTTGTTTGTTTGTTTGTTTGTTTCTATTTTGTTGATTTCAGCCCTCGGTTTGATTACTCCCTGTCTTCTACTTCTCCTGGGTGAGTCTGCTTCTTTTTGTCCTAGAGCTTTCAGCTGTGCTGTTAAGTCACTAATGTGAGCTTTCTCCATTTTCTCTTTTGTGCACATTTAGTGCTATGAATTTTCCTCTTAGCACTGCTTTCATAATGTCCAATAGGTTTGCATATGTTGTGCCTTCATTTTCATTGGATTCAAGGAAGACTTTAATTTCTTTCTATTTCTTCCTTGATGGTTCAGTAGTTAACTGTTCAATTTCCATGAGTTTGTAGGCTTTCTGAGAGTAGTATTGTTGTTAAATTCTAACTTTAATCCCTGAAGATCTGATAAGGCACAGGGGGTTACTCAATTTTTTTTGTATCTGAGTAAGTTTGCTTTGTTACTGAGTATGTGATCAATTCTAGAGAAGGTTCCAAGAGGTATTGAGAACCTCTTGTTTGGGTGGAATGTTTTATAGATGTTTCTTAAGTCCATTTGATCCATTACATCTGTTAGTTCTCTTATTTCTCTGTTAAGTTTATATCTGGTTGGCCTGTCCATTGGTGAGAGTGGAGTGTTGAAGTCTTCTACTATTGGTGTGTGGGGTTTCATCTGTGATTTAAGTTTTAGTAATGTTTCTTTTCATATGTGGGTACTCTTGTATTAAGGGCATAGATGTTCAGGATTGAGACTTCATCTTGATGAATTATTCCTGTTGTGTGCATAAAGTGTCCTTCTCGATCTCTTCTGATTGATTTTAGTTTGAAATCAATTTTGTTAGACATTAAGATAACTATACCCACTTATTTCTTAGATCCATTTGATTGGAAAACCTTTTTTCAACCCTCTACTCTGAGGTAATGTCTGTATTTGAGGTTGAGGTGTGTTTCTTGTAAACATCAGAAGTCTAAATGCTGTTTTTTCTATCCATTCTCTTAGCCTGTGTCTTTTTATAGGTGAAGTTGAGTCCATTGATATTAAGTGATATTAATGACCAGTGGTTGTTAATTCTGGTTATTTTTCTGTAGTAGTGGTTTTGCGTTTCCCTTCTTTGAATTATTCTTGTAGGGTATTGTCAGATGTCTGTGTTTTTGTGGGTATAGTTAGCTTCCTTGGGTTGGGGTTTTCCTTCTACTATTTTAGGTAAGGCTGGGTTTGTGAATATGTATTGTTTAAATCTGTTTTTTCATAAAATATCTTCTTTTCTCCATTGATGGTTATGAAAGCTTTGCTGGGTATAGTAGTCTAGGCCTGCATCCACAGTCTCTTAGTGTCTGTGGCACATCTATCCAGGACCTTTCATGGTTTCCATTGAGAAGTCGAGTACAATTCTGATAGGTTTACCTTTATATGTTACTTGATCTTTTTTCTTTGCAGGTCTTAATACTCTTCTTTCTTTATTCTGTATGTTTTGTGTTTTGATTATTATATTGTGAGGGGATTTTTTTTGATCCAGTCTATTTGGTGTTCTGTAAGCTTCTTGTACCCTTCACAGGGGTATCCTTCTTTATATTGGGAAAGTTTTCTATAATTTCGTTGAATATATTTTCTGTGCCTTTGAGCTGGAATTCTCATTTTTCTACCCTTATTATTCTTAGGTTTGGTCTTTTCATGGTGTCCCATATTTCTTGAATTTTTTGTGTTAAGAATTTATTGGATTTAATGTTTTCTATGACCAATGAGTCTATTTCTTCTATAGTACCTTTAGTGCCTTGGGTTCTGTCTTCTATCTCTTGTATTCTGTTGGTTATACTTGTCTTTGTAGTTTCTGTTCCTTTACCCAGATTTTCTATTTCCAGAATTCCCTTGGTTTGTGTTTTCTTTATTACCTCTATTTCAGTCTTTAAGTCTTGAAATGTTTCCCTCATCTGTTTGATTGTTTTTTCTTCATTTTCTTGAGGTACTTTGAGGGATTTATTAATTTCTTCCAGTTTTATGTTTGTCTTCTCTTCCATTTCTTTAAGGGAGTTTTCCACTTCCTGTTTAAATATCTCCATCATTTTCATCAGGTTGCATTTAAAGTTGTTTTCTTCTACTTCTGGGTTAAGATGATGAAGTCTTCCTGTTGTGTGACCACTGGTTCTGATGTTACTTTCTTTTTAGATTGTTGGAGGAATTCTTACATTGGCACCTATCCATCTTTTTTTTCAAATGAGGCCGGCATTGTTTTTGCATCTTGGTCCAATCCTGGCTGTGCCTGAGTATTCGGGAGTTTTTCTTTGTCTGCTCTGTACTGTCAATGTCTATCTCAGAAAGCCTCTGAGGTCTCTATACACCTGCTGTCTTGGTCTTCTCTCCTTGTTTGCTCTCTTGGTGCTCTCTCTTAATCCCGTCAGTGTTTTAGCATGCTCTTGGTCCTCTCAGTATTATAGCCAGCTCTCAGCTCTTAGGGGTATGGTTAGTATCTTGGGGGATTCAGTGGATGGGTTTGGCTTTTGGGAGAGCCTAACTACAGGAAACTCTCTGCTGGCTGGCTAGAAAAGCTGAGGGAGTTGGGGAAGGACCCCTGGCTTTTGTCCCACTGGGGAGGTTCTAGAGAGTTGGGCATCCAGTGGTTCACTCATCTCTTAGGTTCCCTCAGTATTGGAGCAAGCTGTGTTTCAGAGTTCCACTGAGGTTGCAGGAAATAGATGGGTTTGAGGGCAGGGTGTAGCTAGTAGTTTGGATGGCAGCTGAATGGGTTGAGGGGAGAGCCTAGACACAGGAAACTCCCTGCAGGCTGGCTAGAAAAGCCAAGGGAGTTGGGGAAGGGGCCTTGGATTTTGTCCTGGTAGGGAGGTCAGAGAGTGGAGCATCCTGCCATGTGGCTGTTTGCTCACCTCTTTGGTCTCTTCAGTATTGGAGCAAGATGTGTTTCAGAGTTCCTCTGAGGTTTGTAAATCTTATCACACTGTATCTTTGGTTTGAAGAAAACTTTATAAGATCTCATGTGGTTAGATAAACCCAGTGTTGAGAAAGCATCTTCCCTGTAGAACATAATATAGTTACTTATAGGTCCTGCTTATCACTAATTCGATATTTTAGGAGCTTTTTAAAAAACTCATGATATTTTATTTAAGAAAAAATGAAGGATATCTTATTTATTTGATAATAGGTGGATAAGACAGACCATTTTTAAAAATCATGTCAACAAACATTACAATCTGTAAAAGACTTATTGTGCCAATGTTACAAAAAAGAACTACTTTTAAAATATGACTTGTAAGGAGGAACCACACACAAGTAAAGGAAGCCATAATTAAAGTAGGAGCCCCTATTCCCTGGAGCATCACAGGCTGATCACAGCTTTTGATGGAGATCCAAAATGCTGTCACTGACTGGAGGAAAATGTGGCACTTTAGAAAGAACAACAGGAGGTGGCTTCTGTACTGACTTATTGCTCTTCCACCTGCACCTGATGGAGTGGTTGCTAAGTAGTAAGTCATGCAGTTTCTCATCCAAGCTACCCCATCTATTGGCTGTGCACTGCAGGAAAAAGGCACCCCTATTTTGTTTGGAAATACTGCTTGAGCAAAACCAGATGCTCAGGCTTGTGGTACTTTATATGGGGTGAAGGACAATTGAGGGAATCTCAACAAGCTGGCTTTATACCCTGTCCCTTGTCAATTGAAACCTTATACTCTACTCCTTTTTATTAGCCTCATTCTAGAAGGTTGCACCAATACTGAAGAGAAAGAGAGAGGGAACTATGCTTTATCCCCTGATGACCTAAGCGAAGGATAAAAGAGTATATTGTGTCCCATAAAATTATCCTCTCCTCTTAACGAAAACAAGCCATGTGTTGGTAGTTTTATTTCTTATCCTCATTTTTTTCTTTTATCAGAGATCCTTTTAAATTATTCTCATATACCGAACATTTATTTTGCTTATCAGCTTTTTAAAGAGTAAGTTTTAAAAGTGTGTTCAACTTTGATAATAGATTTTCACTTACTACTGTCTGTTTATGTCTAATTGAATTGTCAAAACTTTTAGAAGACTACTTCTCATTCTCCAGCTCTCATTTTGACAGATGATATCCCATATTTATTTGTGTGTCTATATATATTTATAGACACATCTAAATGCGTTTGTGTGTGCGTGTGTGTCTGTGTGTGTTGGTAGTCTCTGCTATTCTGAAAGCCATTTTTGGTTTAAATATCATCTAGTTCGATATGAGTGTTTTATCTTTTCTAGAATACTTTAGATTCATTTTCCCTGTTTATGATTTATTTTGATCTTACACTGAAATATTCTGGCTTTAGATTTGTGTGCTAATTTTCAGACTAAGTTTCTCTGGTTTTACTAATTCCTATTAATCTTCATATTAGTTTCAGTCTGCCTTCTTAAAACATTTTTTAAACCTTACATTCTTTTTATTGATGTGTATGTATGTATATGTCATGTGTCTCTTGGGGTCCACAGGGAAGTCTTAGACAGCAACTACATTACTCCGGTGCGTGTTGGAGGTCTAGGTGCTGTGTGTTGTGGGTGCTGGGGACTGAAAGTACTCTTAACTACATAGAGCAGTTTTATGTCACCAATTTATTTGTGGCTCTATTTAAGCTTCCTGGTTTATGTTGCTTAGATTATGCTATACATTTCTTTCCTATAATTTCTATTCCTTTCAACACCAAATTTCACTTTATTATCCCTTTTTTTGAGTTTTAGATAGAAAATTTTTTAAATTGCTAGTTTGGCACTTGGAGGGAGTAGCAGAACTCCTGCATAGCAGGAGGGGTTCCAGGAAATGAAGGATTATAAAGCTGTTGCTAGGCTGGGCCCTAGGGAAGGTTTTACAGCAGAAATAGGGCTGAGGTAAGAGAGACCAATGGACAGGTAAGTAAATTGACCCAACCAGTAGCCAGTAATCTTCTCTCAATAATGTGGTAAAAAATAGCTCTAGGCAAAGGTGCTCATTTACAATCTAAGGAAGGTCAGAAGTGACTTTTCTCTGGAATTTCTGGCCTCCAGCAAGGGCATTCTCAGAATGTCTCAGTGCTACTTTGAGGTTCCTGCCCTACCCAATTAGCTTCTATCCCATTTCCAGCATTCTTCTCTAGAGAATCCCTCTGAAGAAATAACCATAAAAGCATTAAAAAATCAGACCAGAGATCGTTTATCTTCTTTGTCTAATGGCTACTGAAAAGTATCCCTTTGTTCTTTCAATTCTTATATTGCCCCTCATTTACTTCATGAAGGCCTGAATTAAACATATTTTACACTTTTCTTTGTTTTTCCCTGTTGATTCTATTCCTTTATAGCATTTTTAAATATTTTTAAATTAACATGCAAAATAGAAGTTTAACTGGATGTTTTCATATATGCTTTGTTTTCCTTGATCTTGCTTCACCTCTTCTCTCCTGTATACTGGTGTCCTCTCCCTGAAACTTTCTTCTCTTATGTCACATATAGCCTATTACTGTATTCTCTTTTCTCTTGAAAACCTTATTTCCCCTTTCATGGTCACCTACACACACACACACACACACAAGTGTGCACACATACAAAACAATAAAGATAAATAAAAATTACCATCTATATCTGGCAGAAAACATTCAATAGTTCTCTCTCTCTCTCTCTGAGTCTATTGTATTTTACATAACTATCATTTCCAGCTTAATCCATTTTCCCACAAATGTAATGATTACATTTTTTTTACACCAGAATAAAATTTCATTTTGTTGTATTGCTACATTTTCTTCATCCGTTCATCTACTGGTAGACTTCTAGTTTGGTTTGACTATTTAACTATTACAAATGGAACAGAACTTTTGAAAGTATTTCCACAGAAGAAATTTGAATCCTCTGAGCACCTGCTGGGTGGCAGAAGTAACACAGGACCGGGAATCTACTATGGGGTTTCTTAGAAGCTAAGAGTAGGTCTCCCATGTCACGTTTCCTTTGATTTGATTGCTTTTGCTACTTTCTTATTTCCACCTAAGCACAGCACTAAATGGACAATAGGGTATAAAAGCAATGGTATTCGTGGAGTGACAGCAACCAAGTACTTCTAGATGACTCAGTTTGGTATATCATTGAAAATTAAAATTTAAGTATAAAAACGAAAAAGGTTGCATTTTGAAAATAAACCTGTAAGAGGCATAAATGAGAATGAAATGGCTACCCTCCTCCTCTCTCCCCATTGAGTTCTCACTGTGGTTGCTGGTATACTACATGGTGATATTTTTATTTTTATGCTGTACCAACAATAATTCTTTTTCATTGATTTCTTTATGAAAATTGTAGGAATCACACTGTGTACACTGCTCCATAGCTTCTTCCCATTTATACTTCATAGCTGTTTCTCTTCAAGCTTGACAGTTTTCCATGACAGCATTTCAGATGTTGCTATATTCTCCTCACACTACTGTTCTTCTTTGTTTTTTAGAGACATAACAGAGGATTATGTTTTGAAGACAACTTAACAACTTTTCTATAAATTCACCCTGTACAAGTTTGAACTAATAAACATTATTTCCAGTTTTTTTGCAATCACAAATAAGTATATCACCACATAAAATATAAAATAGACATTTTTAGCAAAATTGAGTTTTTATATAGCCTACTACTCTGACAAATGTGTCCACATTTCTATGTTAAGCATCTAAGTACACCTCCAATCTTTAAGCATCAGGAATTTACACATCAAAACAGTACCAAAACAAGAGCAAGAGACTCCCATTTAACTCTAAGTTAACAATAAGTATTTTAAGTTTGATCAAACATTTACTTTGTTAAAGGAAATAAATAACATTGTATGGAACTTACTACCAAAAATAACAACATGGTAAATTTTTGTACATATTTTTAGACAAAAATTTGACTACAGCTCTGTTTTACTTAGGATTATATCAGTTAGGGAGGGCTTTTCCTTTGAAGAAAACTCATCTGCAAGAGCACAACACAAATACAAAGACCTCAGAGTGTGGTGGCTGACGCTGTGACTAAATGGTACAGCTTCTGAGCTGCATTTTCAAGGCCCTTAGATCAATTCCCAATGCCAAACACAATAAAGGAAAACCCTTAGGGTAAAAGCATGTCTAGGGTGTTGACTGTACCAGAAGGTAGCCTACATGGCAGTAAGTCCTGTGAGAAAGCAAAGCAGAAAGTTTAAAATAAAACCGGAGAAGCTGTTCAGAACTTTGTACATCACTTTAAATGGCTTGCCTTTATCCCAAATGAAACAGGAAGACATCAGAGGGATTTAAAATGGCAAGTGACCTAATTTCATTTGCATTTTAATAAGCTTGTCTGATGTTCTGAGAGTATATTGAAAGGACAAGCTAGCAGAGTGTTTGTTGAAGGATGTGATGTAAGTAAGAAAGATGGCAGCAACAAATAGTTAAACCTAAATAAATTTCGAGAAAAACTGGCCTAAGGATGAAAAGAAAATTCATACTGAGGTCAGGAGAGCAAAGTTCAACAAAGTAGTAGAGTTGAAGCCTAGAGAAGAGAGAAAAATAAAAGTTACTAGACTATGGTTAAATCTTGAAACTTACATAACAAAGGAGACACAGTTATTGATGACAAATGTAAACCCCAGTTATGACTTCAGAAAAATATAGCTGAAGTTGGATGAGATAAGAGGCATTGAGGAATGAGCGGTTGAGGAACTAAGAGGGGAGGGCAATGAAGTGTTGGCTTACGTGGACACTGAGAGCAACTTCATTACAATCAAAATGAACTCAGACAGTATGCTAGTGAGCTAAAATCTGTGAATGATGAAGGGAGCTCAGATACTATAGAGAAAAAAAAGATTTCAATAACAGAGTCCAATTCTCTCATCCTTATCCAACATTTGAACAGTTATTTCTTGAGAAACCCTTAACAGCTCCAACTGTAGAACATTTAAGAAAAATCTTTGTGCTTAGAGCAATTTAGGGTCATAGTTACAAGAACTAATTCTTGGAGCCAGACGTCCGTGGGCTCAGATATCAGATGCTATTTATCTGCAGGATGACCTCGAAGGGGAGGGAGGTCAGTGTTTTATCTCACTATAAATTAGCCATGATGAAAGTATCTCCCTCCCAAGGTTGCTCTAAGTCTTAATGGAGATAATATATGTAAAGTACCAGTGCCTGGCAGACTCTAAGTAGCATGTAAGTGTTTGCCATCAATAATGTCACATTCTTTACTTGTGTATCATAGGGCACGTCAAGGAAATAGTACCACATGCATTGTAAGTTGGCTGGGCAAAGTTTTCAGAGAGCAATTGCTCAGTGTCTTTACACAGCAATCCTATTTCTAGATGTTTATCCTTTACCTATAGTTAGCTTTTTGTAAAATCATATACATACAAAATTTCCTATATACTTTATAATAGTAAAGAGTTTAGGAAAACTGTAATTCTTAAGTGTATTCTGTATGGTTTTTCAAAAGAATGCATTAGCCCCCTAGGTCTTAAAGGAAAATTTTCTCAAAATATATTATTGAGTAAACAAAGGTGTTCAAGATCATGTATGTACTTAACTGTACTTGATATACATATATGTATTTTCTATGTGTGTACTTGTAACTGAATATAGTATGCTTGACACATTCCTCAGGAAGAGTCTAACAGCTTCGTCAAAGGAATATCAGGTAACATGGATAAAACAGATTTTATCCATCACCAACGTGTTAGAACTAGAAAAACAATTTTATATCTTCCTTCATAGCTTGAGTCTATCACCCATATACCCATATTCAGTCCATAAATGCATAAATTATGTTCCGTTTTAAAAGTGTGAAGTCCAATGTGAAACTGCACAGCTTCGTCTCCAAATGGCATTCTAATTGTGCAGCACACAGAAATGTATATATTTAAGGTTAAATTTGTGTGTGTGTTTTGTTTACAAGGTTTATTACAATAAAGTTCATAAAAAGAGAAAATTACTTTTGAAAGTTTATATACTGTCATTTTAATATTTTGGGCTATGTAGATGCTTAAAAACTAATATTTTGGATTTAAACCTAGATATTAGAAATTCAATTTCATGTTAAGTACAAATCATTTCAGGAAATATTTCTATTTCTTTCTCTCTTTTGGTGTTTAACCTTTTATTATTTCACAATTTCATACGTATACATAGTGAACTTTGATCACATTCATCTCCATTCTTTTCTTAGTCCTCCCATCCACCTCTTACCAACTTCACCCTCACATTTTCATGGTGTGTGTGTGTGTGTGTGTGTGTGTGTGTGAGAGAGAGAGAGAGAGAGAGAGAGAGAGAGAGAGAGAGAGAAGGAGGGAGGGAGCGAGCAAGAGAGAGAGGAAGAAAGAGAGGGAGAGAGAGCGCGCTTTTAATTAGGATTGCCACATGATCACCGGTGGGGGTTACTTCTTGAACAAGCACAATTTATCAGTGACTATGGCAATGAGAGTAATGACATGCCCCCACCTCACCAATTCCCTAAATCCCCTGTAAGCACTGGGAGGATGTCTGATGAACCTGAGCATCATCCTCGGGTGCTCACCAAAAAAAAGATGCTGTGTGCAAGTAGAGAAATAACTGTCAGCAGTGAAAGCAGAGTTCATCCAGGGTTCTATCGAGGCTATGGTACTGACACCTTGTTTCTGCTGGGGACATTGAGGTAGGAAATCAACCTTGATATATATTTTATTTATTCGAGATTTCTTGGGAAGGATCAATATCTGTTCATTGTGCACAAAGGAATAGCAACTCTAAAATTCACTTTAAGACAATGCCAAAGTTATACGCCTATCTGACCTTACTTCAGGGCTTTCTAGAGGCAGTGCTGCTAAATGCCCTTTATTTAAACCCAAGTTGAGAATGAAGTGATGGGGCAGCTCAGGACACTGCAATGAAATACTAGCCAACAGTGCTATGCTCCGTGACTGTTGATGAGAATGTAGGACGTTAGTTTTTCTAAACTGCTCTAAAACCACGACACACGTGGAAACTAGAATAATGAAGGAGAAGTACCTGTGGCTCTGAGAGGACAGATGTTGAGAATTACCTGCAAACAGAAAGCCACCTTTTCCCCTCTCTCTATAACCCTGAATCCCTGTTAACTGACCTGCGAGGATCTGTCCTGGAAGAGCAGGTGTGGCTTCGGTGCCCCAGGCTATATAGCTGGTGTGTGAACAGGAACTGTTTTCCGATCCTGAACCAAAATATCAAATTAGCTTAAAAATAACTTTCTGTTTCCGTTTGTTTGCTCACAAGTTACAAAGCACTGATGGATATTTGAGGAAAATGAAGTCAAAAGGCTCAAAGTCGTTCAACCGCAAAGAATCGCTATTTGTGAAGCGGATGTTTCTGAGAAACCTCTCACCTCAGCCTTCCACGCTGAGCCCCACCTTCCCTTTGAGGTCCTCAAAGAAAGGTCAAGAAAGGCCCTGCCACGCATAGGCTACCCACCAACGGGAGATGGTTTTCATGCTAGGTGGATTCCAAAGGCATACACTGAGTTTCAAGCAAACTGTGGAGTCTGCAGTTATTCCAGGGCAGGGCATTGTGATTTGGAAAGCCTCAGAGACTCACTCCAGTAAGGCAGAGACTGAAAGTTCACTCTGGACCAGACACGCAGTTACGTACGACAAAACAGACTTGGGTCACCCAAATCTAAGGGCCATGGCATGAATTATGCGCAGTCCTCTCCAAGAACCCATGTATGAAAAGGCTAGTAACGCACTACTAGACGGCTAAATCGGAAGACATCTTTAAGAAGTAAAATGAGAAGTCAGTGGGCAAGGGCTAGGACGATAGGCCCTTTCACTCTTTGCTTCTTGGCTCATAAAGGAGGCCTTTGCTCCATCACACGCTCCCTCACAATGTTATATTTCACCCTTAGCAGGGACACAAGACAAGGGAGTCATTTAATCTTGAACCGAAACTTCAGACCCATGAACCTAAATCAATCTTTTCTCTTTATAAATTAAAACTTCAAGTTTTAATTTGAATAAGATGTCCCCATTTACTAGCATGTGTGAACACCTGGTCCCAGTTGATATAATTGTTTCTGGAAAGTTGTGGAAACTTTAACAGACTGAACTCCACGACAAAGTCGGTTATTTAGATGGTGGTTTTGAGACTCTAGAATCTGGCTTACCTTGCTTCCTAAACTCAGACTCAGCATGAGTCTGTGCTCCTCCTGCCATGCTTCTTCTGCCAGGTCAGAGTGTGTCATCAAACAGTGAGCCTGTACCAGGCTTTTTCTTTGGGCCACCAACCAGATCCCAAATCATGACACAGAGACTTATTAGTTTTGAATGCTTGGCCTAGTTTAGGCATGTCTCTGGCTAACTCTTTTAGCTAAACCATTTTTTCTTTCTCTACCTTTTCCCTCCCAGCCTTTTACCTTTTCTTTCTTGCTGTCTCTTGGTCTGGCTTGCCTGGTTTCTGGCCCCTGGATGTGATCCTCGTTCTTTCCTTCTTCTTCTCTTCTCATTTTTCCTCTCTCAAGCCCAGATTTCTCCCCCTCTTATTTCTCTCTATCCTGTCATCCCCACCTAGTTTCTCCTGCCTAGCTATTGGCCGTTCAGCTTTTTATTTAACCAATCAAGTGCCTTAGGCAGGTGAAGTGAAACAAATGGAACACATCTTTACATAGTTAAACAATGCAACATAAAAAAATGCAACACGCTTTTATACAGTTAAAATAATATTCCTCAGCATAAACAGATGCAACACATCTTTGCCTAGTTAAAATAATATTCCAAAACAAGAGCCAAATTAAATTTTCCATCCCTTTAGTTGCTTATGAAAGGTATTTTTGCTGCAGCAACAAGAAAAATGGCTAATACAATTTCTTAAGAATATTGTTAAAGAAGCCCAAAGCTAATACATCAGTTCTCAAGTTAAATTCCAAAGTTACCTGTCTTCCAGGGGTAATTAAGAGAATTCCCACCCATACTTAGCAGGCCTAGAAGCCAATATTTTATGGTGTATGGTCATTTAAGGCAGACAAGTCAGTTTTAGACAGAGCTTTTCATCGGAACTGCCCATCATCTCTGTCCCACCAGATGCTCCCGAATAACCACACTGAGACATTTTGTTAATTATGAAAGCTTGGCTCGTAGCTTAGACTTGCTTTTAACTAACTCTATAACTTGAATTAGCCCATCTGTATTAATCTATGTGCTGCCCTGAGGTTCATTACCTCATTTATACACTTCCCATGCTGTTTCTTCCCAGTCTGGCTGGCAACTCCTCAGTCTGCGCCCTTCCCTCCAGCATCCTCCTAGTATGGCTCTCCTGCCCAATCTCTTCCTGCCCAGCTATAGACTAGTTGGCGCTTTATTATCCAATGAGAGTATTAATATTTACAGTGTGCAAAGATTGTTCCACAGCATCCGACCTGATGATGATCTGAAAACATGATAACTGAGTAAAGGAGGCAAGGATGAGGCTGGACAAACACAATTTTCTCAAATAGATCTAGCTTTTCAGATATCATAGAAAAAGACCAACTTCAGATTCCCTCATATCTCCTCATGTGACTCTGGCCTATCTAGTGAATCCTTTCCTGCAGTCTGTTTATCACTAACAACATCAGTTAGGACCAGGGTTTCACATGGACCAACCAAATCACACAAACCCTAGTGTTTATTTTATTTGGAATATGAATGGGAGCATGGTAACCAGGACCTTGTAAATACTGGGCAAATTTCCTACCACTGAGCTTTATCTAAGATTTCATTTTTTTATTTTTAGTTTTCTTTTCACTTTTTCTTTTTTTTTTCTTCACTTTCAGTTTTGAGGAAAGATATTATTTCTTGAGGAAAGATCTTATTTCTTCCCCTAGATTCCCTGGACTTGTTATCCTCTTTCCTCACAAGGTAGTGGGGATTACAAGCTAGAGAAACCAGTTTCTGGTTTTTCACAACTTGTCAGGGCATATTTTGTGGACTGGACTCAACTTTCCACACTCTTCCCATTAGGTTAAATGCTATTATTCAGTTCATCTATCTTTTAACCATGAGGCATTTCAACACTAATCTGAGTACATAAAGAAAATATGTTCTATAGAGTTGGTGATGTAAGTAGTGGTTTTCATTGGTTTAATCTGTTCTTTCCCAAGTGCTCTGAACAAAACCTATCTTTCTGAGAGTTTCCTCAAAGAGTCAAGCACCTAAGAAGTTCTCATTGGAACTGTTTGTAAGATGCATTAGTACCCAAACTCACTGAGGATCCCGGTGTGAACAGACATGCAAACACTCAACATTCACCTATATTGAAAGTGTGTGCATACACACACACACACACACACACACACACACACCACATACACACACGGCAATGAGGTGGGGGGATGATAAAATGACGTCTCAATAAAAAGTGCTATGCTGTCCTAAAGAAAGAACTCAGTTTCTGTTTCTTTTGTGTACTATGAGAAGGGGTACTGTAAAAGGAGACGGCTTGTACCTTTCCAGCCACCCAGACCTGAATAATCACACAGAAACTATCTTAATTACAACATTGTTTGGCCAACATTGTAGGCATGTTGCTAGCTAGCTCTTGCATCTTACATTAACCCATTTCTATTATTCTGTGTACCACCACGAGGCTGTGACTTATAGGTAAGTTTCCGGCCTGGCATCTTTCTCCTTTGGCACCTACATGGCGCCTCTTTGACTCTGTCTACTCCATCTCTATATATCTCTTCCAGCCTGGCTATATTCTGCCCTGCCATAGGCCAAAGGAGCTTTAATCATTAACCAATTAAAAACAGCACATATACAGAAGGACATCACATACCAGTGTACTTCTTTATTCACAGAAAGATACATTTACGAAAGCAATTCTTTCCAGATGCAGAAGCTGGAGAAAGAAATGTTAACTTCTCTCTCTGGTCTCACTAAAAAGAGTTGGTGATGTTCATGACACAGGGAGCAAGGCCCAACAAGCTCTGCCCATCTAATAGACTGTCAGTCTTTTTGACTGAGAGCACAGCAAACTCAGTACATTGAGACAGAAAATAAAGAAGACCCAGGTGTCTATATTAATATGGTTTTCAAGGGAGAGGAAGGCATGACACCTTGTTTAAGGTCTTCATAATCTTGTCAATTATTAAAGGAAATATGATCTCAGTCAATGAATTTATCCTGAGAAGGCAGCTCCTTTTTTAGGTACTGAGGAAGTCATGAGATGCAATCTCTTTCTTCAAGGAGTTGACAATATACCTAAGAATATACATTTACATCACAGAGAAGGAAGGCAAGGAATATTAAACACTGTATCATTAAATGCTATTAGTTGTTCAGGCAAGGGAATATGGGTTTTCCTGACATGACTTTCCAACAGAGAAGGGTCATATGTGAACCTAAGAGGACAGAAACAAAGAGAAGTGAAGAGAGAAGCAAATGAACCCCTGGGGTGGCACAAACAATCATCTGCTCCTTGAGTGTGAAGAGAACAGGCTGCCTAGAGCTGGCCATCTGTGACATGCTAATAATTCCACTTAAAAGTTTGGACATCTAATGAATATACAATTGCAAACATGATAGGACTCATTTTTACTTCTGATTTCCATAGTGTATCTACAACAATTGCTTCAGAACTACATTGCAGGTCTAGGCAGCAATCTAAAAGGAAGACTTTAAAAGAAAGAAACACTTTGTAATGCAAGTTCTAGTTGGTCTTATTAATAAAAACTTGGAGTCAGATATAGAGGTTAATGCTGTTTCTACAAAACCTCAGACTGAATCCTGAGCTCCTGTCTCCTCCTGCCTTATATTCCTTTCTCTGTCCAGCCATATCACTTCCCATCTCCACCTCCCTAGTGCTGGGATTAAAGGGTGAACCACCACTACTTGGCTGTTTCTCTTTCAGACTGATTCAATGTCCTGTAGCCCAGGGTGGCCTTGAACTCACAGAGATCCATCTGTCTCTGTCTCCCGAGTGCTAGGATCAGAGGTGAGTGCTACCACTGGTCTCTATGGCTAACTAGTATGACTGGTTCCATACTCTGATCTTCAGGCAAGGTTTATTTTTTAAAGCACAAACAAAATATCACCACAACACTGCAATTTCATCGATTTCTCTAGGTTCTCCTTGATTTTATTTAACATAAGCAAACTTTTATGATGCTGACCATGGTTGCTTACATTTCTTCCTTTGTGATATGGCACCATTGGGAATCATATTAATTTAGTTAGGGCAAATGTGTTCCATTTACTTTCTATAACAACTACTGAAATTTTAACCTGAAGATATAATAGCTTTTTCTATATAAAGCCGGTAAGTGGTCTAGATGGCCAAAATTACCATGTCAGTGTTGTGTGGGATTCAGGGAAAGAAATAAACCAAAGTGGAAGAGTAAGAAAGTTTGTGCAATGAGCTTTGTGTCACGCTTAGAGTTTGACATCAAGAAAGTTAGACTAGGGCTGAGAATATGGCTCAGGCATTAAGAGCACTAGCTGCTCTTCTAGAGGACCTAAATTCAATTCCCAGCAACCACATGTTGGCTCACAACCATCTATAATGAGATCTGGTGTCCTCTTCTGGTGTGCAGGTGTACATGCAGGTAGAACACTGTATACTTAATAAACAAATAAATCTTTAAAAAGAAAAAAAAGATTTGCTCTAAAAAATAAAAGTAAGGTAGACTATAGACCTTTGTCTCCAATGACAAGGGTATCAATAAAATGTAATTGGTGATCAGAATTAACTATTTCCAATAACTGACAGACTGAAAACTTTGTGAACACATTTGAAGCACACTGCATTACTCTGCATAGTATTAGATTTTTTTTTTTTTTACAAAATGACTAATGACCCGAAATCCTTTTGTTTTCCTTTAAATTTAATATTTCCCCCTTGCAAAAAGCTTAATGACTATAAAAATGTTAGGCAAAAATTGAAATTAATGAAGAAAGCATGAATATGAGTTTGGAGCAGACCATGGGGAGCAAAGACCATATGGCTGTCTAGTTCACAACTCACTGGACATGTGTTCCTTTAACTGTATACTGCTCACTAGTTTGGAGCTTTTTGATGAAGACCACATGAGAAATTAGCAGCCTTCTGCTCAAACTGCTAAGTTTGATCCCCAGTACCACATACTGGAAAATCCGATGGAATGCATATCTCTTGTGATTTGACAAGCTCGTCTTCACAGAGGTCTAAGATGAGGTGCTTCTCAGTCAGCGTCTGTGAACATATGCACCAGAGGATACATCCTACTTCGTAGATGACGGATGGGCTGACAAGACGACACTCTCCATTGCCACCAAATAGATATATGTTCTTACTGAGGCTCCTAAAAAGAGAGAAAATACATCAGAGTTCCTCCAAATTCAAAAGAAAGTCTCCAACAGCAAAGTATGATTAAAAGTCTAAAAGCTTTGAAAAGCAAGCACACCCTCCCACTGGGGGGCCCATGTGGGAGTGACATATATCAATCTGTTGAATTCATTGGTTAATCAATAAAGAAACTGCTTGGCCTGATAGGTTAGAACATAGATGGGTGGAATAAACAGAACAGGCTGGGAGGAAGAGGAAGTGAGGCAGATGCAATGCCTCTCCTCTCCCGGGCAGATGCGATGAAACAAGCCGCCAGGTCAGACATGCTGAATCTTTCCTGGTAAGACTGGTGCTACACAAATTACTAAATATGGGTTAGGCAAGATGTGAGAATTAGCCATTAAGAGGCTAGAACTAATGGGCCAAGCAGTGTTTAAAAGAATACAGTTTCTGTATAATTATTTTGGGGCATAAGCTAGCCAGGCTGCCAGGAGCCAGGTGGCAGGAACGCAGCTCGCAGCTCCTTCTACACCCCCCTATTTAGGAAGACAGTGAATGGGGACCTTCTATCACTTCATACAGAAGCACCAGGGATATAGGCTAAGTAAATAGTAGGAATGGGAGCAGAGGAGTTGGCAGTATACAATGGAGAAGTGGATGGAGAATGGGCCAGACAAACTTGCGATAGAGGACTCCCACTCTGGATAAATTACTTAATTTGCCAAGGCCTCATAATAACATCAGTGAAACATAAGGATAATCTCACATCTCCAGGTGGTTTTAAGTACTACAAATAACATTGTCATCATGCCTAGAAATAATGCCTAGGAAGCCCTAAACCTTCTAGCTTCTATTGTGATCCTAGTCACATTAATATTGACTCAACATGAAAAAAATCACAAGCTAAGAAATAGGCACAGTTTCCTACTTTAAGACTTTCTATCTTCTAAGTTTTGGAGTTAGAACTATCTCATTATGCTCTGGTAATATATTTTATTTCTTCTTAGTGGATAGCATGTTTTTACCTGGCCCAGAACAATTTTTTTCATTTTATGGAAATTGATGCAGTATCACAAGGACACTTTTATTCAGAACCAGGCTGCCTAAGCATGAACCATCACTTCAATAAGAATAAAACACCATGGTTCCATCATTTTACCGCAAGTTGGGCAACGTGCTGCAAAATGTTTTTGCCCACTTTTCACTCCTTGTCTAATCAATTTTTATTCTTGTTGTAGTTACATGCAATAGAGATGGAAGTGGCTAAATAAAGTGAAAAATGTTTTCAACTGCAGTACTAAGTAATAGGTGTATTATTTCATAAATGAATAGTGCTACCCATATGCATATAATTTATGAATCAAGATATCATTTGGGGGAAGCATGAGTGTCTAATTTTGCATTTAAATGCCTGCATTAGCTGTCAGCTGGGCTAAACCCACAAAGATGAACAGCTCTACAGTGGGCACATAGATGAGGGTATTCATGGTCCACTGTTTCAATTGGATGTAATACTGTAATCATGAAGATATTTTCTGCAATTACTTCCTTCATAGCTTAACTAAAATTTCCTATGCCTTTCACTGAATATGCACTACCTATGTAGCCCATATTTAATTTCCAAGCCTTTAAAAATTCCATTTCTTTCCATTCTATCTCTGTATTATATTTAATGATGTTTTTACTTGTCAGTTAAGTAAATTTTTAAATATTATACGTTAGGCTATATAAGACATTGTGGAGTATGTTGTTTGATGTTATGTTGCTAATATATGCCTCTATTTTTATGCTACTGGAATTTTCCAGATTAATGGATATTACTATGTAGCATTTTTTTCTGCTATGTGACCACACTTGTTCTATGTGTGTGAGTGTGTGCTTGTGTGTATGTGTATGTCTACATGAATGAAAGAGGAGAAGAAAGGAGCAAGGGAAGGAAAGTGGGAGACATCATACAATCCAAGCTTAGTTGTGAGGATGGTCAAATAAAGTCCAATTGAGTGTCACAGTCAGAGGGTTCTAAATTAGTCTACCTTTTAGAGACTATATCTTACTTCTCATTCATTTGTTTAATCTGTATTTCCAGCTACTTGTCAGGGGCTGAGCATGTGGTCAAGGTATGCAAATTTGTGTTTTAACAAAATGAATAAGTAATATCCAAAGGTGGGTAGAAAAAAATGGATTTGGGGAGCAGAAAATCTCTCACTGAAGGAACTCAATGGAGTGTTATATGTTATGATGCTTCATAAAATTATCTGTGGTTTGTCTGTGGTTTATGAATATGACAAGGGTCTCCCATAGATGAGCACAGGGAAAATGTTTACTGAGGTTACAGTAAGAAAATAAGAAGTGTGCAGACAAATCTAAATAAAGAAGAATGATTCTTGAGTAGTTGGCCAGACTATTATTAGCTCACAATTAACTTAAATGGTAAAGATGAATCAGGTAACTCATAGAAAGAGACTCAAAACTTTGAATGAGAACAGAGCTTAGTGAGTGAAACTAGCCATGGGCAAGGACCTGACAATGGGTATGATGGCCCAGAAGAGAATAGCTCCTATTCAATAGGGTGACACTAGTGGATCTCAGCCAATGGTGGTTACATTAAATAGTATCCCAAGGTTCCTTGTTTCCTAACTCATATGAAGCTAGAAATCCAAATTTCTGTGTGTATTCTCTCAATTTTGTATGTTTCCAACAAATATCTGATGTGTGTGAGTATGCATGAATGCATGTGTGTGTGTGTGTGTGTGTGTGTGTGTGTGTGTGTGTGTATTAAAACCTATGTGGCCTACCGTTTTCTGTTCCATGTCCTGTAATCTAATTCAATATTACACACCAGTAACTCTCAAAATGTTTTGGACCATTTTCCTATTATAGTAAGGCATGCTCCACTTTTTGATTTATAAATAATAAAAACCTCTTTCTCTCAATATGATGGTGGGAAAGTCTAAGCTCAAGGTACCAGTGGGTTAAGCATCTAGTGAGTGTTGCTATCTCTGCTTTAATAATGGTGTTATTGTTATATCCTCATCTAAAAGCAGAAGCCACACCCTCACAAGACAAAGGACAAAAGAATTGAATCCCCTCTTTTAAGCCCTTTCCAATGGGCAATAGTCCAATTCTGATGGACCAGTAGTTTTATGAAGATCCCACCTCAAATACCCTTGCACTGGAAGTAAGTTTTAACATAATTTTGGAGGAGGGGGACAAACTATAACTCAGACTAATATAAAAGGTTTTATTTTTATTTTGTACCTCACTCAATATATCTGTAATGAAAGCTATAATCTGAGCAGAATGCCAGAAATGATGCGCAGAAATATTTGGGGGAATCATCACAAGATTAACTGTATTGAGAGCTTTCTCCCACAGGTAGAGTGTTTAATGATATCATGCCATTTATTAGAATTGTAAATTATATAATGTTCATAATGTTCATTGAAATGCAGTCTTGAAAGCCAAAGAAACAAAAGCACTTCTCAATAATTTCAATTGTCAGCATATATTTTCCTCTCAAATGGCTCTGCGAGAGAGTCTGAACCACTCTAGTGCTTCCATCTTTTCATCATTTCTGATTGTTCAGCTACAGGCAACAGAGGTGAGGATCAATTTCTCCATTATATCTTTAATTTCTCAGAAGCCAGATCCTGAGAGGACATTAGCTTTAGTGAGCTTTCCTTGCAAATGTACCATTTTACTTTATAAAATTAAGTTTGAATATTTCAAATTCACAGTAGGAGACATGTCCAAGTGATCAATGATCAATGATTACTGCTACACTGCACAACACACACACACACACACACACACACAAGCCTAAATAATAGCTCTAATGACAAAAGCATTATGAACATTGTATTTGTGCAAAAAGATGCATAGAAGAGAGTATGTATCCTAACAGACTAGAACAATAGATACCTCTGAAAAGTAAAAACATGATTGATGCTTCCCTTATCTTTTCCTATTTTTTCCTTTGCAACTATTTGTTGTACTTTTAAAAAATCCATACAATCCAAGAATGTATTATATGTAATGTTCACAAAGAATATTTTACTTCCTTTTCTTCTTTGTTTTCATGATGATTTTTAGGGATTGAACCTAGAGTCTCACAAATATCAGATGAGCACTCTATCACTGAGCTACACCCTCATCTGTGAATATGCTATTATTTGTACCATGAAAAAAAGCCAAAAACTGGTTTATACAATGAATATTGTGTACAACATGGAAAAAGAAGATGGTAGCTCTCAAGGATGAAGGTAACAGAAAAATGCAAAAGACTTGCACTCTTCTTTCCTAGAAGGGGAGTCAGATAAAAATGTGTGTAATTCTATTTAAATACACTACAATGCATTATATTTGCTATTTCCTTTCAGTCACTCTATGCAGAGCGACTGTGTCACACACATGCAAGCACACATACACACAAAGTCTTGTCATCAGAGTAAACAAGTAAACACTAGACAATTTTCAAAAAAGTAAGCCTCACTTGTTGTCAAACTTTGGAAACTAGAAAAATACCGTGTAAGACAGAGAGAGGACGTTCAAAGCTGCACATTTGTGATGTCATCATGGTATGTGTGACAGATGAGATTTTTAACCTGAGATATGCCAATAAATAAATAAACAAACAAACAACAAATAAATAAATTCTGAGGACCAGAAAATAATGCTCGAGCCAGACTTATAAGATTGCCTTGTTTCACAGTGGTATCAATGCTAACAATAATTCCAGCAGCAAAAATTTGGAAGAATAAGTAAATATAATTATGTCTCACTCAGCAAAACTGTAAAATTAGAATGTCTAGAAATATATAAAATGTTGGTCCCTTTGGAGAGCATGGATATTTCTTATTAATACTTAGTGTTCCTTTGAGAAGGTGAATATCTCATTATGGCTACCGATATCTCAGTAAGAAATTTGAAGGATTCAGAATAACACTTAATTCCTTTAAAAACCAAAACTGATGCTCTGGATGCTCCCACTGGCTGAATGTGTCCTTGGTGTGCAGAGTGAGGGATAAATAATGTTAACTATGCTACCACTTCAGTGTTCCTGTTGCAATTAACGTAACCCTCTAGAGAGGAAAGGTTATCATGAAACCCCCTGGCACCTAAAATTGGACATTAAATGGAACCAGATCTTCACAACTGCCTAAACTACACTTTTTAAAGCATGCCATTTGAGACATCAGAGTAATAAAAAAGGCAAATTTGATACTCCAGGGCTCGTTTCTCTAGCTACCTGAATGAATTAAGGGAATAATTTAGATGAGAGGAGAATCTGGCTTATTAAGAAAATACTTGTTAGAAACAAACACCATGTGTGTATTAGTCAGCAAGTTTTCACTTTCTCAAGTGTGTAGAGGAAACAGAGTATTCTCACCAATCTTTTTCTTCCTCATGCTTCTCCTCATCGTATTTGTGACACCAACTCAGACAGCACAACTTTGACATGTAATTAGTATGGTTTTCATTGCAATCTTCGTCTCGCCAAGATTTTAAAAGAATTTTAGAGTAACAGGAATTAGATGTAGGATCTTACCCAGCTGACACCAAATACATGTCTTGCCAAGCACTGTTTACTATTTCTCTATGGAGATCCTATACACAGGTGCAGCCACATCCCCCCAGGAATCTCAATGGTCAGAAAACCCATTTCCTTCATTTTGATGAGGAGGGATTTAAGAGCAAGCACGACTCGGTGATCCTTACCAGATTACTTACTGCTCTGAATATTTGCTGCAGAATGCTATAGCTGCCATTTAGCCCATCCTGCAGATATCCCGTTTGAATTCTGAACATACTAGTGAATGAGCAATAAAACTGGATGAAGAAATAATTATGAAAGAAAAATTTCAAAATGAATCAATGAACTTTTCAAAGAACTGCGCCCAAGTAAAGAGTGTATAAACTCAGAAGCTTTGAGATCCAGGTACATAAGATGAATGAAAAAAAAAACCATCCAAACTACAGACAAAACTGTTGACTGCATTGGAGTGTAGTTAACCCTTTGATTTGCTTGAATCCCAAAGAGTTAAAAAGAATAAAAGAGAAAAAGGAAGGTATGGGGATGCAGGCTTTTCCTCTGTATTTTGGAGGCAGAGGCAAGTGATCTCTGTAAGCTGGGTCCTACAGAGTGAGACCCTGTCCAAGAAAGAGAGGTAGAAAGAGGGAGGGAAGAAAGGAAGGCTGGAGCAGGAAAACAGAAGGAGCAGGAGCAGCCAGTACCTAAGCTACAAACCAGTTCTATCCAGAAGTTACACAGGATTAATGGATGGTTTTGATCTAATGGGGAGAGAAGATGTATGAGTTAAATAGCTCCTCCTATCAAATACAAAAAAAAAAAATCCTTCAAAATCTTGTCGGGATAAAAGCACTATGTCAACAGAGTACATGCACTTTCTGCTTTGATGTGTTCCTTGTTCCCCAAACACATGGGAATAAAACATACAAAGGCAGAGAGAGGAAAAAGCAAAGGAGAAGAAAAGCAAAGTAAATCAGAAAAGATATTCAATATATATTTCTGAAATATATCCTAAAACTGTCATTTGATCATTCAAGAACAGGAAATAACCACAGAAGTTTCGTCTACTGTGAACAAAGCAAACAAACATGCACACACACGTGCACCCACACACATATATACTACACACCACACAAACACCACACCACACCATACACAATAGACATACGCACTCGTGAGTACGCACACACACGCACACATACACACACCAGGTGAGTCAGGCATTAATGCTTTCAACTACACACAAGACTTGAGTTGTCCATGGTCAACAACCTTCCATGAAAACTGTTTATCATCATGTTTCTTCAGCATACTTCAGAAGGCACTGAACACAGTCACTCTTTGGGGTCAAATGACAAGAGACTTGAAGGATTCGTTATCAGAATGTCACTGTTCTTCAATATCAGTGTAGGAAGAAGCATTGAAGCATACATAATTATAAGACCTAGCTTTAAATGGAATTTTAGGATAAAAGCCTTTCCACATGAACACTAGATGGAAGCTGGAGAATTCAGAATGTCTCAAAGGTTTTAAATGATGCCAAATTTGTTGTGTAATTTACCCCAATGTGAGTAATTAGGCCAATGGGAATAAGCATATATGTGTGTGCCCCCCCCCCCCACACAGAGACAAATTTTTAAGTGTTCCACTAAGAGAAGCTCCAGGGACTTAAAAAAATTAAAATGGGAGAAACATTTAGAAGGAAATTACAAAAAGATATTAGGAAGCAAAGTTGAATGAGTCCTGCAATTGATGTTTAAGAACAGACCTAGAATGCTGAAGATGCAGTTGACTTGATAGCAGCTTGCTTGGCATACACAAAGACCTGGGCCCCTTGTCCAAATTGCCTAAGTCAATTGGGATGGTGCATGTTTGTGCTAGGGTTGTGGAGGCAGGAGAAACAGAAACTCATGGTCATGCTCAGCTCAAGGCAAACTTTGAGACATGGGACCCTATAAAAATAAGGAAAAAATATGAATATATAAACTGAAGCTCATCCTTTAAAACTGAATATTCTTTATTTGTAAAAGAAGAATATTTTTAAGTAGATGACTTTTGATATAAAGCTAAATGAGCTAGAATGCCATAGAAGAACCTAGGACAAGGCTAAGACAAATTTTCTGAAAGTTTAAGCTTTAAAATGAGAGTCAGGAGCAGGTATTCGAAATGACAAACAAGTATCAAAAGAAAGGCACAATAGGATCCTCCCATGTTTAGGTATAAAAGGAAAACGAGAAAATTCAACTAAAAGCAGTAAATAAGCAAGACACAACTATTACTAAAAAGGAAATATGAGTCATAATTCCAGTTATAAAACACATTTTAAAATTAAGCCAATGTGACAAATATGCGGGGGTGCATGCACACCTGAACAATAAATTATGTAAATTAAAAGTCACATATAAAATATATCAAAGATTATTTCTGATTATCTCAGGAGCACAGAATTCAACAACAAAAAAACTATTTGATATTACACTCACAACTATATGAGAAATAATCATATGATCATAAAAACAGATACAGAATGAAAGTGTTTTATATAATTCAGATATGACTTTGAAAGTACATTTAGAAAGTAAATAAAGATATTAATGTTCATTGAATTCTAAGCCTAACTAAGTTAATGTAGTAGAAACAAAGTTCTATGTGCTGGACTTCTGTGATTAAAGGGATTTCTCACTAATAGATTGCACAGGATGCATAGGATACAAGGTCAAAATAGAGATTATGAAAGTGTGAGCATACCAATTATAATCAAATAGAAAACATAATTGAAAATGCCTACCCAGTAGAAGAAATAGCAACATTAATATCATCCTGACTCCAGCAATAACCCTGAGGAAATACTGAAAGACTTAAGTTATTAAAGTACACAGGAGCAGCCTAGACTAAGTGGGTACGTATTTACAGATGGAACAGTTCAAATTACAGAGATGTTGAGTCTTCTCTTGGTTTTTAATTTTATATACACAAATATTGGAGTATTGTGAAGAGCGTATGAAGTCTTAATTCTTTATTTAAGCTTAGCTAGCAGGCCAACATTAATCAGATTTCATCTGAAGTCCTACATTCACTTTAACAGTCCATGTCAAGTCTGTTTGCTTCTCTTCATTGTTAACTGTGGTTCCCATTCTCAATTTTTTTTTTTTTGTGTGTGTGTGTGTGTGTGTGTGAATTTGGAGTTCTGATCCCAAATATCAAGGCTGACCACCCCAGCATGCTCCTGCTATCTCACAGGCTGGGTAATTGTCCCACAGCTTTGGAAACACCGCTCATGCCCAACATGATGTGGTTGCATGAGCTGTCTGGCCGTGCAAAGGGACATTATATCCACCAGATCACTCACTCCATACTTAACTCACAATAAAAATAATAATATATATTCAAAACCTTTCTGAAGGAACATTTAAGGCATTAATGCTTCAGTTCTGCTAACATATGTCTCATAATGGGTCTGCCAGTATCCATAATGTTTTTTTTAGCCCCTGGAAATAAGATTTTCAGGCCAAAATAATGACTCATTGAGGTGCCATTTCTAGAAACCTAGTCATTTCTACCTAGAAGACTGGTCGATTTCAGGACGTAATGAATAAGTTAGCCAAAGGAAAGTTAAACCATAAAATAAATTGAAGTCTTGCATGATTTTTGATGAGTTAAAGCAGTATTTTTTTTCACAAAAGAAAAATAACCTCGAGTAATTTTTAATGTGTGAAATTCTCATTCTTTTAGAGTTAAAAGGCAATAGGAAAAACACAGCCTTTGAAACTATTTTTAATTAAAAGAAACCTGGATAATGACAATAAATTTATAAGGTTGTTTTTTAAAACACATCTTACATATGAAGCTGTAAATTTAACTGTCAAACATGTTAATTTAAAAAAAAAACATGTGCAGGTCAAAGAATTTGCTCAGTCTGGCTTATATTTTGGCCCTACTTCATTCAATGTGGAAAAAGGAACTGGAAACTGAAGACTTCTTCTGTAAAAGCGTTATTTTAAAAATGAAACAAACTAAAATTTAGTTCCATGACACAGAGAATTTAGAGGTGAAATTATTATTTCTTTGGGATGAGAAGATGGGCTAGAGAGGATGCTAGCTTCATGATTTAGATAGACACAAGGGGAAGTTGGATTGAGCAAGTTTTTAATATTCTGGTTATGGGCATTTTATTCATAGGCATTTGTTTGGAGCACTATGGGAGGAGTTTATTTATTTATTTAGTTTGTTTGTTTGTTTTGAAGCTAAGTATGGCTTTACAGCATAGGCAGATTTAGAATTCACTGTGTTGTCCAGGGTAACCTCAATCTCATGGCAAGCCTCCTACTTCCCTGCCTCAGCCTCCTGAGGTCCAGGTTATAGAAATGAGTCACCAGGCCTAGCCACACAAGGAGGTTCTATTGTCTTTGCCAGTCCCCAGTCCAACAATATGCAGAACAATGCTCCTGGTTTGTAGGGACAATCTCCCTCATTTCACTTCCAGTTTAGCAGAACTTTCCATTTTAGTTCTCATTACTTGAGAAAATTTTCAATGCCTTTGATCTGTGGTAACTATAATTCAAAGATTTTAATTTCCAGTGTAAAATGCTCTGATTTCTATCAATATCTCAACTCTATGAGTAATCAAAACTTAAAAAATAGTCTCTTTAACATTATTCTTACATTAAAAATTGGTTGTTCACTTCCTAATTATGAATTTATTATTTTCAGTTTTCTTTAATCATGAGCTTTTTAATAACAACATTGACAGACATGAGATATTTGGGAGGGGCTAATACTCTGTCTGCTACCTTTAAGTGTGTGTAGTGTGTGTGTGTGTGTGTGTGTGTGTGTGTAAGATCACTCTAAATACAACAATCTGAACATACTGAGTCCTTACAATAATTTTATATACTTATTCTCTAGCATTCAGATTTGGTTGGATTGCAGGAAATGTGCTACTTAATGTGTGCTAATGGGGGAGTGTAGTAGCAAAGAATCGGGTTGAACATTATTTCTGAGTGTGTCTCTGGGTGACACTAACATCAGAATCAGTACAATAGCAGAGTGTGACCTTCTCTGTTGTGAGTAAACCGCATTCAATTCACCAGAGAAGAACATGGGAAAGAATTCTCTTTTCTTAAACGCACTTAATGCAGCAATGTTATTCTCGCTTCAGACCCAGCTGAACTTCCAACATTTACTGCTGAAGTTGTATTGCCTTGGGTTCGAAGAGGAACCTGAGTCCTGTAGTAGATTGTGCCTCAGCTTGCTGACTACAGACCTTGGATTTTTGAGTTACTATAACCATGAACCTGCCAGTACCCTACGCATCAAGAGGTAAGATAGTTAGTTGAATATCTTTAGTTAAAGGATTGTTAAAAAGCCTGTCCTATGCTCTCCTTTTGAAGGGAAGTTATCTGCCAAAAAATGTCTTTTGTAATCTCTAGTGAAGAAGAAACAGCCATTTTTCTATCCGGGCAACCAATATAGATACCTTTTAAAACTGACAGACACAACAGTAGAGGGCTAAGAAGACACATATTCCTATTTAAGATAGCTTACAATGCAATAGAGGAGAGAGATGGTAAGAAAAATGAATACATACCTTTAATAAACAGTTCTCCGTAGAAACCTCATATTTCTCCATAGTCTGCAATAAGAAATATTAAGTGCCTACAAGGGAAGAGGGGGAGGGGAAGGGCACACGAGAGAACATGGCAGAGGGAAATTGGAATGAATTGTTTTCTGTTTTATGTGGAATTGAAATTTAATTACCTACATATGACGTGAAAGCAGAAGAAAGACAGTAGGGAGAGAGAGGGAGAGCATGCAGAGGGAAGAAGACACAAAATAAAAAATGAGAAAATAAACATGAATCAAGTAGGATGATGGGCATACAAAATGTCACAGTGATATTTATTATTTGTTAACTAAAAGTTTGAAAAAGAATGTCTTTGTTCTGAACCATTTCTTAAAAATATTTATAAGGAAATGCTTAGTAAAATACAGTCTATTCTTCCAAAACAAGGTGAGGTTTGCTCAGAGCCTTGAAGGACCCTAGTGGCGAAAGGCTATCACTTATCGCTATATTTTGCTGTTTCTCTAGTCACCTCCCTGTTAGACTCTAGGGCTGAACAAGATAGAAAGTCACCGGAAGGTTTGCAGCAAATGTGTGATATAGTTTGATTTGTGACTTTAATAGAATCAGTTTCTGGGTTGAAAATAGCTCAAAGGAGACTGGGCCAGAAGGAAAGTGTCGTGAAATTCAAAGATCGGTCAGAGGAGAAACGCGTAGAGACAAGTGTTTTCCGAGAGACAGTGAGACAGGAGTGGAATTCTCTCTATAAAGGCATTTGTCTTTTTAATATTTAAAATCGTTGCTACTGTGCTAATTTTCTGAACCACATTCTTTTTTAATCCACTCAACTATAATTATAGAACCCTAATTAGTGTTGGGAATCCATTAAGCAATAAAAAATTCTGTTCTAGTTTAGAGATATACTTGTCCTACATGAGAAATGAAGAATAATTTAATTTTGATTATCCTTAGTTAGAATCATTTAATTGACAAATTATAATAAGTACTTCAATTTTAATATTTCCTGATATATCATGATATATATTTGATATATCATAGCAAATAAAATTTGTCCTGTTTTTCTTGCTACTACATTAGGATACAGCCTCTTCTACCCAGACAAAGTCTTTATTCATTACTTAATAAGGTAATGAGTAAAAATTATGAGATGGAGGCATTGCCATCCCAACCTTTGTTTCCAGGGATCATTCTTTTCTAAATTATCTCAGTCTTATATGGATAGAATTTTCCATATCTTAAAAGCTATTCTAGCTGACATGATAAACCCCTTGTGTCATATAGTAATGAACCTGGTGTAAATTCAAAGCACATGGAAGACAGGAAACCTCTAGTGATAAACACTAAATAAAATTAGGAAATAAGATGATCGATCTATTGGATATTTCATTGTCATTCAGCCCTGTTTAGCACTTTAGGGAGGAATATTTCTGTCCTGTTGTCAATATTCTGATCCCCTTGCCTTGAGAGCAATTATGGTTAAAATACTCCAAGTGAAAGCAGTACATTTTCAATAACCAAACAATATCATGAATTATTAAAAAATTAGCCTTTGTAGGATCTCCAAGTAATATATATCTGACTTAATTCTCCATCCTTCTTTTATGCATTCATTCATTCATGTGTATATCCACCCATTTATCCATCATGGCAATTATATGTATTTAATACTCTATGCTAGGAGATAAAGCGAGATATAGGAAATGTAGTAACTCTAAATACTAAGCTCTGAAAAAAAAATCTACATGCTAAGAAAGAGTACATTATGAGGTAAATCTTCTGCTTATTTGCCAAATAATAAAGATTCCCAAAGAATATGGGGAAGGAAACACTACTGTAGTAGTTGGAACATGAGTATTTACTGACACTGTTAGGGATAACAACTTTTTGAGGAAGAGAATAGATAACATAGATAAATAAATAATAGATATCTTAGTTGTCTTTAGAACACAACCCAATGTCCCATCTGATTCATGATGTATGTATAAATATATATCCTACTTTATAATGGTTTATATTTTGTTACAATCTATATTTAAGAAAAAAAGTAGCTTGATAAGTAACATAAATAATTCCTTGCCGGGTGGTGGTGGTGCCTGTCTTTAATCCCAGGGAGGCAGATCTCTGTGAGTTCAAGACCAGCCTGGTCTACAAGAGCTAGTTCCAGGATAGGCTCCAGGATAGGCTACAGAGAAACGCTGTTTTAAAAAACCAAAAAAAAAAAAAAAAAGGAAATAATTTCTTCTTGTCAAAGGAATGGTGTTCACAATAAGAGGTTATATAGAAAAATGTCACAATCTCATTTCCTTTATGGACAAGGAAGAGTAAGATATGGCAAATCCAATGGTAGATCAGATCCCTCCACCACACGAGGGATTTCAGAAATGGAGTAAATTTGAAGTTATAGGTGAAGAAGGCATGCTTATTAAAGACATTCACATCAATAAAGAGAAGTCCAACATGTTGAACTAGGATGCTTGACAGACCACTGCATTGCTGGACTGAGGATGTAAACTATAATCTCATTTTAAAGACTTTACTTTGAGAAAAGATACAGCAGATAGGGGATGAAGAGATATCTCAGTGGTGAAGAGCACTGGTTGCTCTTCCAGAGGTCCTGAGTTCACGTCCCAGCAACCACACAGTGGATCACAACCATCTGTAATGAGATCTGGTGCCCTCCTCTGGCATGCGGGCATACATGGAGGCAGAATGTTGTATACATAATAAATAAATAAATCTTTAAAGAAATGCAAAGATATAGTAGAGTAACCTGCTCACACAAAGAATTGACTAGAGAATCTTTCAGAGTAGCTATGGTCAAAGGTTATTATAATATTGCTCAAGCTAGAAGCAGGAAATAATCTCTTGACCTTATCGATATGAAGCTACTTTGCAGGAACATAGTGCAGAAGAGTGACTGGGTCATGGAGAGTTACACCAAGATTCCAAAGGACATGTTAAGAGGACAAGCAATATATAGCTGACTTAGATCATTTCTTGGCACCCTATTAAAAGACAATATATAAAGCTTTTCAGGTGAAAACTAGGTTGCTGTGGAGATCTCAGGATATTAGCAATATCTGAAACATGAAATAAAATATAGGTTGAGCAAAGCCATAGCAATAAAAAGATAAACTGTAAATAGCAAACCAGAGGACCAGTGATGCCCAGTGCTATTTGAATTCACATCCTGAGAACACATATCCTAGTGGCCAGGAATAGATACAGAGGATTTAATGTTTGCCCTCTGAATTTCAGTCTTGCTTTGATCACACCCTTCTTTTCTAAGCCTTCATTATCCTACTAAATACTAGGAATGTTTAGTCATCATCTTTGTTTATGGAATATATTTAATTTTTAAAAAGTATTTGTATGGTGGCTCACAGCTAAGAGTTTTCCTTGAGTCCCAGAGATGCATTGAATTAGGGTATTTGAACTATGTTGGGAGCATTCAGATTACAGAGACTCATAGGGAGAGGGTAATTATTTGCATTGAGAGAGGATCATGAGCCTTTTAAGAGTTAAGGGACTTGATATTAAAGTAATATATTTGGATGTCAAATTGACTGGGAGTAGACTGTTGGTACTTAACTTTCATTGTCAATGTGGTTAGATTTTTAATAACCCAGGAAATGGTTTAGGCACATCTCTGGGTCTGCATGGACACTGGCAGAGAAGATCAATTGAGGAAGGTAAGACCACCCTGAAGTTAAGTAGCACCATACATAGGCTGTGGGCCTGGACAGAACTTGGCAGAAGAAGGAGGAAAAACATCTCAGTAAGCATTTCCTTTGCTTCCTTCTGTCTGACTTTTTCTTCACTATTGGATTGAACCCTTTGAAACCATGAGCCAAAATAAAACTTTGTTCGCTTAAGTAGTCTGTTAGGTTTTTGTTCGGGTGTGTTTGGTTTTGCTTGTTTATCAAATTCCTGAGAATAGTAACATAATAGTCATGGCAATCAGAAAGTGCTATAGATGAATAATTAGTAAATGTTCCAGATCATTCTTTGGAAAGTAATGAACAAAACCATTTGGTGGTTGCATGGGTATATATAATGACCAAAAGTCAACTAGTACTCCAGGTTCTACTTAAGTTAGACCTTAAAAGTAAATAGTAAATTGTAGAAAAACATTCATTGCATGATTGCATGTCCTCACAGTAAGCTCTTCGTGTGTGGGACTAGTAGGTTCTAGAAAATAAAACACCTCACCCACACTGCCAGAAGGGTCTGTGATACCTCCCAAAAATGTTGATATTTTTGATAGACTTGATCTCACAATTGCTGAGACAGGTTAGTGACCTCAGATCAGTAACCAGTCGGGATTCTTTGTAAGTTATCAAAAAATAGTCCTAAATATGTATTGAATAGCCAAGTTAACACCAGTAAGTTTAAATACATGCAGAATATCGATTGTTGATAAATAAATTTGAAATTGATTTAAAAGAGAAGTCTGAAAGTTGAGTGGGGATTTAAGAGAGACAGCTGTCTTCTGGATGCTTCTATATTTGTCAATCAGCCAGTTTTAGAGTTATTCTGAACCCCTCTGAAACACATACTGTGACTCGTATATCTTCTCTCTAACAACATATTATCAAGCATCTTGCACTGAACATTTAAATGCTTCCAAGGAAGTAGGGGAAGGAAAGATAAGAAAAATTGTATTTTAAATATATCTGATATGCCAAGCATGAAAATTGTAAACTCAAAATAAGATCAAAAGTTGGGGGAGAGGGTGTGAATCCCAAGAAAAAGGTGTTTACGATAAGAATGGGACCACTGAAATTTAGGAATCCACCGAAACCTGGGCAACTCTATTGCTATCACCCCCCCCCACACACACACACACACAGTCATCTCCAAACGTCTTTCTTTTCTTGAACTTCTTGCATTTGTCTCACAGACAAAAAGCTTGATTTAGAACACATTGTTTTAAGAAAGCCAGTACAAAACCACATCAAATATGAGCCTTAAAATGGGCCTATTTAAGAAAGTCAGACAATTAGTTTAGCTATATTTTCTCAAATATTTTAAAACTAGTTTCAAAAATATTATGACCTAGGAATAAAAATCACTACCAGTACTATATTTTCAATTTTATACGAATTCTGAGATTCAATGGTGATGTGTGCTTTATTTTCTTACAAATAATAATGAAGCAGTTTTACCAACTGAGTGATTTTTGTAGTGAGTCTATTTTTGAGATTTTGCACTTTTATTCTTCTTTTTGACTTGATAAACACAAAAATAAATGAACACACAATTATAGCTCAAGCATTATATCATGAATCAAAAGACGGCAGCAATCATAGATATAAGTTTTCTCTCTACATTAGAGTAAAGATGCAAATTCTTGTCACAATCATTTTTAAAATGTCTCTCTGCAGTGAGTTTGTGGCCTAAAGATGAAGAAATGAAATTTAGGAAAAATCCAACTGACCATTACAACAGAAGGCCAGTACTTCACATGAATAGATACTTATGCTTCCAGATGGATAACATTTATACCTACTGAAAAAAAAAATCAGTTTAGTGCTGGAAAATTTACATTTTATTTAAATGTGTATTCTCCTGGGATATTCATGGAACACTAGGTTTACAACATGGCTTGTACAAGCTTTACTTTTGCGCAATCTGTTCTATCTACTATACCATGTGCCTCGGGGATTTTGCTTACATATTCTAGAATGTTATTTAACCTAAAGATAAATAAAACCCTTTAAAAGGGAGTACAGAGGCTGCATTCTGAAGCTCAGCTCCTATTTTTTCCTTGGGTGCAACTCAACCCACAGAAAAATCATTCACACCCATTCCTAGGTCCCGCTACTCTCCAACCACCAGGTATGTGGGCAGCGCAAATGGCCTCTTTGTGGAGCAGGAGAGCCTGCCATGGAGGAACAGTGCATTCAGTCATTCTGCAAAAGGGTTCACCATGAGTCCAAGTTTTAGAATGCTGGGACCTCTTCTCTATGAGTTTGAAAACCGGGAAAAATGAAATGTTTAAAGAATAATTATGCTTTAAATGTTGTCAATATTTTAAGATTTGTTTTATTTTATTGTTTTGGTGTTTTGTCTGCATGTATGTCTGTGTGAGGTATCAGGTCCCCTAGAAATGAACTTACAAAGAGTTGTGAGCTGCCATGTGGGTACCGAAAGTTGAACCTGGGTCCTCTGGAAGAGGTTGCTCTTAACTGCTGAGCCATCTCTCCAACCCCCTAAATTGTAACTTTCGCTAGTGTATAAAAATTACGCAAAATAATGATGCTTGTTCTGACATTTACATAAATACAAAAATATTGTTTTATCATTTTGACCTCCATTACCTTCACTCGTTTTTAGGGAAAAGCACTTTTTCCTTTGCTTGTGAATTCCAAGTGGAGATAGCTTCTTGGTTAAGGATATGAGCTTGTGTTCACTTCCCTGTCTCAGCACTAGAACCTTCGGCAGCTTCAACCCGTGCAGTACCCCAAGCCAAGAGGGAACTTTTGGGTTGAGAATTTAAAACATAATAAACAATCCCCTGGCTACATTCTAACCAATACACAATCTAGTAAGTGGAGTCATATTTTCCTAGGTAGAGATTTCTCTGTATATAAATCTCTTTATTATCCATTTTTCTGCACTAGTAAACTTTGTTTTGAAGAGCCATGGCTAAGCTTACCAACTAATTTATAGGGTAAAAATAAAGCTTGCATACATTTTAAGATTTATCCAAATATCTAATGATAGTGATATCATAAAATTTGGAAAATCCAACTACTATTGCTTTATATCGCTGTGATTTACAAATGTTTTTCCTACCTAAAAGAAAGAAAAAGTAATCAACTCACAATATTGTAAGCTATGTTTTCCCATATGCATATGATTTTGGTACACAGTATCTCAATTCTCTTGGCATTGTTGCTGTCCTTTTGTTTCTGGGCTTCTGGTAAACACGTGTAAGTCTCAGAAGTATTTTCAATACTTTGCCTTCCCTGTCTTGTAGGAACTAATGCAATTTAGAAAAAGGAAAACCACATCTACTAGAACAAAAGGCTAAAGACCTTAAGCTGCTTGCTTCTCTTTACTGTCCCGGAGAGGGAGACAACAGGGAGGTGTGGCCAGAAGAAAGCTATTTGTTTTCATGGATTAAATGTGACTTTAAAGTGGACAGGGATCTACACTGGAAGGAGGAAATTCAAGCAGGTGGAAAGGTGAAGAGCATTGAGGGAGGGAAATACATTACACCGTACAGTAACAAGTATGTATGTAGTTTTCATGATGAAACTCTCTACTCTACATAATAACTTAATTTTTCAAAGAGGGGGAACAACGTCATCTGTAAAGAAATTATAAAAGTTCAAAGTATAGATGGAACTAGAGAAGTTCATCTTAGTAATGACCCAGAAAGACAGACACTACATGTTCTTTCTCATAGAAGTCCCCTAGCTCCAAATCTTCAGATGTGAGTGCACATCCTGAAGTGACTGTAGAAAGCAAGAAAGTAAAAGGGAATTATTGCCAGGGTAAGGTTGTAGAGAATCAACATAGAGAGAACTAGCAGAGTGTAGGTGATCTGACTGAAAAAAAAAATGGGAAAGGAGAAGACCCTACCTAGGGAAGGAGATGAAAACAAAAACAGAGGGAGAGACAAAATATATTATATATATATATATATATATACATATGTATATATATATATATATATAATGAATTTTGCATCTAGGCTAATGATGCTCTCTCAAAGAGCCAAAAACTATCTAGTAAAATATCCCAAACCAGAAATGAGAAGCCCTCTTTTAAGTTGTTGGCCAGAGTTGTCCAAGCCTCCCAACATTACAGACTATTATTATTATCCCCTTACGTCCTCTGAGAGGTAGAAGGAATGTCCCTATTTGCTGAAAAATACCATGCCCTTAAGAAACTGTCTAGAGGCCTCTGTGATAGAAGTGACCAGAATGTCTCCTCTTTGAGAACTGGCTTCCATGGTACCAGGTGTCATGAAAGTTTCCACAGAAGGGAAATAATCAACAGTTCTACCCAGCTATGGCAGCTCTGAACAACAAAAGTGACCAGCACAGCCTTAGGATAATCCTAAGGGTGTAGTAGTGGCATGCATATCTCAGCAGTTTCCAACAACTCTCTAATAGGACTTGAAACCCACTCAACAAGAGGGAAGTCATGCCTAGTGCTAGAAACCTAGTCAACTCCTCAGAGGATCTATGAGCAAAATCTACTCATAGATTTTAATAAAGCTGCCACTTTATTAAGCTAGCATAACCCCTAATTATATTTTAAAAATTATTTGTCCTTATCCCTCTTAGATAAGCATAGTCACCACCCCTAACCAAGGAAATGTTTCTTTGTAATAAGTGGATAAAATATCTTGACAAAGCCAGTTATCAGCATTTTCTTACTCAGTTCTCTTCTTGTAACGATCTTTTTGCGAGTGCCTCTTGTCATTTTCCTAATAGAGAGAATTCAAGACTACCAGGACATTATGACAACAAACCTAATACTTCCTTTAGTAATAAAAAGAAAAGAATGAATTTTCTAAATAGTATACTTTCCAATCTGTCTAGTAGGAAAAGAAAGATTAACTTCCATTCTGCACTCAAGAGACAGAAGGTCTGAGGGCAAACAGAATGCACACATCACCTGTGCTCATTAACAACAGAACTGCTAGATACATGTGAACACAACAAAAATTAGCTTCTCTCTGCACACAGAGTACAGGACACTGCAGCTGTCTGCAGTCACTTTCACCGTCTTGTTGCTGTTTGCTCTTCTTCAGTGCATTCTTATTGTCCCAGATGAACATAAATCTTATGAATTTTAACATCAAAACTTGATATGTGCTGACAAAAGAGGTAACACATGCTTTACTGAAAATAAAAGTAAGGGCAATCTAATAACAAACACTCGGGAAAACAGACAGTGGTTGGAATTACTTGAAACCTGGACCAATTCTTTAGAAATAATATTAATTTGCAATGTAGGAAAATTATTGTGCCTGGTAAGCTTCTCAAAAATGAGTAAGAAACAAAGTGGCTGTTGGAATTTTTAAAAAGTGGCCATCTATACCAAATACCAATTAGTCCATTGTTAATTCAGATGTGTTTACTTCACTATTGTTATTTGGACCCACCAGGAGTACTCTCAAGTGTAGTCTTGTAAAATATAACTATTCTTTAAATAGTCACACATTTTTTGCTATAAACATTTCCAGCATATTTTCTTGCCATTTCTACTTGGCAGAGTCAACACAGTTTAATTTTGTGTGGGGGGAAAAAAGAAGATATTTTTTCTAGTTCTGTTTTGGCAGGCTTGCGTGCATCTAGAATGAAGGGAGAACGGAATATTTATAGTGATGAATTGCTGCTGCTCCCTGGGCTCCCGGGTTCCACTGGGTGTACGAATATTCTGGTACCAGCCCTAGAAATTGGGGACGTCCAAGTCACTGACGGTACAGAAAAGGTAGTTATTAAAGGGAGTGCTCTCCAACGCTTTATTTACTCTGCTGTGTTGTTGTAACATTTCTGGCCTCAATTTCTGTGTCCAGACCTTAAGGACACAGCTTACATTCAGATTTCCGTGGACTCTCACACATTCCATGTTTTCACTTCTCGGTATTCTGTGGTTTCTTTATTTGAAATGCTAGCTAAAAACAAGTTGAATGCGTTCATACAACTCTTTCTCTCCAGCAACATCTCTTCTTTTTTTAATGTCCCATATTTAACTAAGCATCATTTCAGTTTTTACCTCTAAAACATCTTCAGCATTCACTATAATTTGTACCTATTGTATCGATTCCCACGATTACTTCACACAAGCCTCAACTTGGCTTCCCAGCTTCCAACATTGCCCAGTTTTTTTTCCTATTTATAGCTTCCAGTTCTTGAGGCATACATATCCAAAGATGTGTTATTGTTATCTAAGGGCCTTATCAACAGTCTCATCACATTCGTTTTCAAGGTTACTAGCATTTTACTCTTGCTCTGTTTCCAGGCAGATCCAGTTTTATCGCCAGCATCATTGGTTATGCATCCTTACAGGCACCACGCACCAAGAAATTTTGGTTACCCAAGCAGTCTCTTTTTGAACATTTTTTTCTTCTGCTTGAGATTTACTTATTGCATATTTCTGCCTACCAAAATATTATTAATATTTCTGAATCCATCCCAAAATCTAGTCTTTCTCCTCAGTAGATAAATCAGTTGCCTGACTTTTAAGGGCACACACTGTAGAATTTCCTTTATGGCCTCTTGTGGTAACAAATCCGTACATCTCTTTGCTATCTGCTGTATTTACTGATGGATGCACACACCACATGGTCAAATCTATAAATATACAACTGTAATTTACACAACTGTATATGTTTCGTAGGAATGAAATGTTGTAAGTTTATGAATGAAATAATGAAATGTGTGGTTGTGAGCCTATAGAAGCATGCAAGTACTCAGTCACTTTTATCCATTCACTAAAGACTTTAATGTGTATATATATATATATATATACATATATATGTATATATATTTACCACTTGCTTTATAATGTATGTATATGTAAACATAGAAATTATACAGTGAAACATTTTATTCAATGCTTAAGGTTTCTCTGAGAAAAAAATAAATTAATATATATGTGCCAGGGATGGGTCAAAATAAGCTGTCAACTTTTAGAAAAACACAATCTGTAATAGTGTTTTCACCAAAAAGCTGCAAGATGCAATTTCTTATAATGTTAAGATACATAAGTGAAATTACATGTCTCTATGTGATAATTTAAGCATTATCTCTGCATAAAAAGTATGTATATAGAGGCAAGGTTTTACCTTCTAGCAAGCACTTTGACACAAAATAAACATTAAGCTGACAGCTTACAGCTTTGTGTAAATGGTGTTGGAAAAACTCTGTAAAATCAAATCTGTTCACTTCAAAACGCTCTAGATAATAGTAAATTTATAAGAAAAGAACAGTAAGTTTGTAAAAAGGAATAGATCATTGCAAAAATAACAGTGTCAGTATACTTAATAATTTTATCATTATATGTATACGTTACTTAATATTAGTTTATTAAGTACCAGAAATTTCATATGTTCATAAAAACACTTCTTCTTACATACAGACTTGAAGAAGGTTTGCTGGAGATTGTTACATATAATGAAAACAAAATTCTGAATTGTAGACATAGCTATTGCTAATAAAATTTTATTTACTGCCAGAAAAATCTTGCTTAAAACAATGAGATTTTCTTGACTTAAGTTAATAAAGTATAAAACCACAAGATTAAAGATAATTTTTGAGACTTCTTCTTCTAGCGAATATGGAGTAACACAGACTTGACTTAAGTTCTTGCCTGAAGTAAAGTTCACAGAAGTCAAAGTGTTTTGATTCTAGGGCACTGGATATTGATTTAAGAGCTCAGAACATTAATTTTAGGGTACTAGGCATTGATTTTAGGGCTCAGGAAATTGATTTTTAAGAGCAATGGACGCTGATTTTAGGGGCTAGACATTGATTTTATGGATGGACATTGATTTCAGGGTCTGGACATTGATTTTAGGGCACTGGGCACTGATTTTAGGGGATGGATATTGATTTTAGGGCACTGGACATTGATGGACTGATTCGACCACACCACCAAGATTAGTAGGCACTCAGAGGCCTAGAAAAATTCAGAGTGGAGTAACCAATCAACTAAATCTGACTTAAATGTTGGTGCTATTTTCCAAGGGCAATAGAATGATTGTTAGGTCTGTATTCCACACAATAATGATTTACCAATAACTCAATAGAACTAAAAGAAAAACATAGTGGATTGAAGCACGACAATTTCACCATTGCATCCCAAATAACCAGAAGAGTGACAGAGACTAAGTTGGAAGAAGTTACAGCAGACTTAAAGAGAGAAAACAGAACTCCATGAGACTGCGTACCCACTGCTCTGTGCTCTCCACTGTGGCAAAGTGTGACCAGCTGTCTGCGCCCTGTGATGCCGTAGCTAGAGCCATTCTCATCTCATCACAACCTGGCCCACAAACTGGGAGACAAAAAAAACCCTCCTTTCTTTTAAAAAGAAATACAAACAGTGACTATCTGAAAATATTAAAAATTGACGAACCATTAAGTATACTGATGAGACAAAGGAAAAATGAGCAACATCAGAACCTCGAGAGGTAACATTACAATAAATTCTGTCAGAAAGGGTAGCAAGGTGATTTTATCAATAGATTTGCATGAATTCACTTGTTAAGTTGAGATCAATAAGCATTTTTAAGGACCATAAACTAACTAGAGAAATATAAGAAAAATATAATAAAATATCCAGAATAAGTCCATCACCCAATGAAAATGCTAGGCCTAGGTTATCTGTATGCAGAAATCTATAGAACAGTCAGATGATCACGTCCATCTCTTCATGACAGAGAAGACAATATGGAGATAAACCTTACAATTATAGACAGCTGATTGCCAACAATTAATCAATTACAAAGATAGAAAAGGAATAGGTTTTTTTTTCTCAAAAAGAAATAATGGCTTGAACAACTGAACAGCCCTGTGTAAAATTATAAACTTGGATCCTTGGGTCTAGTTTTCACTATGTGGAAATTTACTTGAAGAGCTTACATACAAATGCAATGCCTAAAGCAGAAAAACTTTTGGAAGGTATGGAAAAATGATTTGCACAATAATGGTTTGGATAATAAATGAAATAGGCTCTAACATAACTCAGAATTTTTTTCTCTCAAAATGATATTGTTAAGAAACTATAAAGACAATCCATGGGCTGAATAAGAATAGTTCAAAATATATCTCTCTATATATAAAAGAACACATTAGAAAAGAATAAAAACCTGCAAAGGGTTATGTAAGTAAAAAGAAAACAGTTCGATAAAAACAAAAAAATGAAAATGTGTTTGTCTTCAACAATTCATAGCTAATAATGACATAGATTAATAATTATACACTAGTGAGAGAGTAAATGAAAACATAAGAAGGGCCGGGAATGTTTGTCATTGGTCAGCTTGCACAGTATGTGTGAGGCATCAGGTCTGAGCTCAAGCACTGCCAAAAGTTTTCAAGATAGAATATACTCTTCTAAATTATATTTGTAGAAAAAATCAAGCCAGGGAGAAGCCTAATATGATCCACCTAATAGAACGACTGCAATTGAGTGCTGGCAAGCCGATAAAGCCACTGTCCTGTGCACACCATGCCGAGACTGTGTTATGGTGGACCATTTTAGAAAACAGCTCCACACTTTCATAGAAAGACTAAGATATTTACCAATGTTCAGTAAAAACATATGTCCACACACAAGCATGTTCATAAATGTTCAAGGAAGTTATATTCAGAATAACTTACAACTGGGAATAGCCAACTGTTCATCTCAAAATAAATGTGCTGAGTGAATCGGCAAAACAAAAGAGCACACACAGCGTGACTCTCTTTACATAAAACTCTAAGAACTGCAAACCTGTTTGTAGTAGACCAGGCGGATCTGGGCTTGTGTTAGAACTCGGTAGAGAAAGGACCAGTGAAGAGCCATGCCAAGAGACTCAGGACGCTTTCTGGGTGTGATAGACACATACAGGATCTTCATTGTTTAAGAGCTGCTGAGTCCTAAATGTAAAAAACTTTCAAATTACGTATTTTAAAAAGGTGTAGTTTATTGCTTATCTAATTTACCTGAATGAAGTTACTAACTTTATCTTAATCAATAATACATATATATTAAAGACACCACACAGAATGCAGCCTTTTTGCAAAGTAAACTGAGAAATGTTTGTTAACTAAAAGAAACACAAAAAGAAAGCTCAAGCTGACAGAAACTATAACATTCTGTTTCCACAGCTAGTGATAAATACTGAGCACACCGAAGTTTTGAAAAGTACCTGTCCTGAATGCAGTACCTACTCCATTCACTTTTGAACATGAACACGGTAACTGTAATGTGTATTCCTAGGTCTCTCTGATACAGCACAAAAAAAGAATCATATTAAATTCTGATATGGAGGGTGGAATAAATTAAAATTGTTTGCCCAATAAGGATGCACTGCTTTATGTATTGCATTGCTTTTTTGGAAGCCTGTTTAAAAGTCAGCTTAGAATCTAAAAACAAGCAGAGATTAATGGGGAAGATATCGTGTAAACATAGGACATGCCATTGCTACTGCTTCACAGCAGCTAATGGTTCTATATGGAGAGAGGTTACAGGGGAGTCTTAGAGTAGATGGAAAGTTTGAACTGTCTTTTGACAGTCGTTGTTCTTCTAGAAAGGAAGGAAGAATACTTCTTTTTATCCAAAGGCCAAAACAGTGAAACAGGACAGCAGAAATCGCCCTTTGAAATTGTCCTGTAGCCTGAGGTCCTCCCATAATCTGCATGTGCAGTGCTCCACACCATATTGTGAGTTTTGTGTATGTGACTTCACTCCCTCTTGACTTTCCCTTGGAAACCTGGATAGCATTTTTTCCTACATAGTTTGAAAATGTGAGAATCACCTTACTCAAGTGTCAAGGGTTATAGCAATAAACACCTACTGCCTGTTTACCTTAAAAATCTATACTTTGGATCTACTGTCTCTTGAATTTATTACCTCCTCCCCAGAGAAAGCAAGAATTTCCATTTTGGGGGACATAAATCTAGAGAAACGAAGAAGTCTAATACTGTAACAATACTATGAATCCTAAAAACTTCTAACCCTCATTACACTGGCTAACCAAGTTTCATGGCAAATTGTGGTATAACAGAGGAAAACAGTGATTGGCACCAAGAGCCACACCAGCCTGGAAATGGACACATTTTTTTTCCTTAATGGAAGCACAGGTGAACGTTTACAACTACTGGAAATCGAGGCTTGAAAGAGTTTCTGTAAGTTGCGATTCACATAACTAAATAACAGAATCGAGATTCAAAATACTTATAATCAAATTATGCTTTTCACACTCTACTACACTGCTTCTCACCTAAATTTGGGAGCTTTAAGACTGTTAATGCTAACTCTACAGTTTGACGGTAAGGCCCTATTGCTGATAATGCCTCTTACTAATGTTATTGAACGTGCAGAAATCGAGCTGCTGCCCAACTAGAAGTTTTTCCTTTATAGATTAACATTTGTGGTGATGGAAGGAACACTGCATGTGACCACAGGAGAAAAGTAATCATTAATATCACTCATCGGTAAAACCCATCTACAAAATGAACAATAGTGACAAATGTTAGGGAAGAACTCAACCACCTTGTGATTGGATGGTGCACTTCCTGAGATGGAATCCAAATCGAAACAGATAAAGTCATATGATTAGATATGTCATAGGCCGGGGGGGGGAGGTAAACCTGCTACTATCATTGTGCTAAGTGATCATAGCAATTAAAATGACTCCTAATGATGTACTGCTATCCATAGATTGCTACGCATAAATCAGCATCTCAGTCAACCCTCACCAAGAAGACTTCTTCTTGCAATATGTAGTATTTAACACAGAGACCTTAACTGGATATTGAGTAGAGACTGAGAGACTTTGGAACAGACATCTCTAAATGAGACATCTTTATCAAACCCTTTCCTTCAAGGCTCAAGGATCTATGTGAATGGGAAGGCAACCAGTCTGTAAGAGCTAGAGGCAGAAGATGCCTCCAAAGAAACAATGCCTTCCAGACAGAACAGGGCTGATGCACATAAGAGCTCACAAAGACGATGCAAAAGTCAAGTTCAAACCAAATAAAATCCCAGCACAGAGAAGAGGAAGCAGGCACAAATCTTACCCCTAACCAAGAAGCCGTTTGCAACTGACACATTCTGGGAGAGGGAAAAATGAGTTTTCTCCCACGCAATGTCACTAGGTTTACAAATCATAATTCAGAGCAGGCCCCAAGCCCAGTAGTGTTTGTCAGCATTAATCAGGCTCCATAGTTTTGTTTTGATTTTTGGTGTGTGTGTGTGTGTGTGTGTGTGTGTGTGTATGTGTGTGTGTGTGCACATATACACACACTTAAATGTTTAATTTTATCTTATTGTCATTTGTTTGTTCTTGTTTTGATCTTTAGGTTTGTTTTATGGTGTTTTGAGAGATAAAGAACATGAATTTGGGGAGGGATAGATGGAGGGAAGAAGGGAAGAAAAAAGGGAGAGAGGGAGGGAGAGTCAAAAAAGAGGAATGAATATGATCAAAATATACAGTATGTGAAGACTAGAAACATTTTACTAACACTAATCAAAGCTAAGCATAAATGTAATAAATGTCCTGTTAGAGAAGAAAGAACTTAAAGCGAGTGAGTATCTGTAGCCATATATATATATATATATCAGATAAGGACAGAGATGCAAAAACAAAGACACAAGGATCTAAGCTGGAGAGAAATGAGTTGGAAATTGAAAGCCTACTATTTCCCCCCTCATATAGCTATGAGAGAAGAAAAGTGGTGAAAATCTCCATGACTTAGTCTGTCTCCAAATACAAAGAAAATTATAAACTATGGAGTTGTAGAAGTTGGGTCCTACACTTGTCATTTGTTAAATGTACTGTAAATTAAGTCCTAAACTTTATCCTAAAAATCAGTGGTTCTCAACCTTCCTGATGCTGTGACGCTTTAATAGAGTTCCTCAAGCTGTGGTGAACCCCAACCATACATTACTTTCATTGCTCCTCCATAACTTTAATTTTGCTAGCTATGAATCTCAATGTAAATATCTGATATGCAGGATATCTGACATGATGATGGAGGAAGGTCATTGGTAATAAACAAACTGCCTTGGCCCATTTTGATAGGCCATCCCTTAGTTGGGTGGAGTAGGCAGAACAGAATGCTGGGAGGAAGAGGAAGTGAGCTCAGAGGCCATGCTCCCCTCTCCCAGGCAGACGCATGTGATGAAGCAAGCCGCAAGGTCAGACATGCTGAATCTTTCACGGTAAGACCGGTGCTACACAGTTTATTAGAGATGGGTTGATCAGGATATCAGAATTAGCCAGTAAGGGCTAGAGCTAATGGGCCAAGCAGTGTTTAAAAGAATACAGTGTCCATGTAATTATTTCGAGGCATAAGCCATGCGGGCAGCTGGGTGCCGGGGACGCAGCCCCGCCGCTCCCACTACTACAACATGAGATTCCAGGGAAATGGTCGTTCAAAACCCCAAAAGGATTACAACCCACAGATTGAGAACCACTTCTCTAGGTACACACAAGTCAGAAGGCATCCCGGAGACACCAGAAGGAGAACCCATACTACCCAAGCAGCAAGTTCTTATACCTCCTGGCACCCATTATATGTAGCGAACTGGAAAAGTCCCTACATGAGCTGAGTTCATTTACTATCAGTTTCTGACAAGTCTGCCAGCAGTGTCTCTTTGTCAAGCATCTTCTCCTGTTCTACAAAGAGCACCTCATCTGCTCCTCTTGGTTGACCTCTCTACAGTCGTTTACTACCTAGTACTTCTCTGCTAAAACTGAAGGCAGTGTGACATGGAAGAAAGAGCCTGCTTGCCTCAAGCTTTACAACAATCCAGTGGAAGAGAGAACATTTCAATAGTCAACTACTACCAGCCTTTCTCTTCTGTCCTTGAATAGTTGTGACAGCATGTCACTTGGCCCAAAGCTTAAGTCCTTTTAAGTACTCCTTCCAAAATCATTTTTCAACAAATAATTGGAGAAGAATGTGAATGACAAAGAGAAAAATAACTATTTATTAATTTATTCACAAGAGGGGCTATTAATTGTCTTTGTATTTAAGAAATGCTGTCACTTTACGTCTCTACTTAAGACTAAGTTTGACAAAGCCAGTTGCTAAGGGTGGCTAAGGAAATCTGTAGGGAAAACATTTATAAGTAAATCTCTTTCTTCATACTGAATGAGTTAAATAACAGTTGGCAGAGGTCATGAAGGAGAAAAGACCCAAACGGTAAAATTTCATTTTTGCTGTATACTGTCATTCTCACTGAATGTAGCTCCAGTTACTGGTGAGAATGCAAATGTTAGGCCATGTAGAGCAATTTCTGGGAAGTCTATTTGCATGGAGGCTTAATGAGGCTCCAGGGAAATACTGAGCCTGCATTCATTTCTGGGGTCCAGCACAGACAGATAATGCCTGAAGACTGGAAGCAAGACAGGTGCGTGGTAGAGAATGGAGAAAGGCAGGGGTGTGATAAGAGCAAACATGATTCCAAAATAAAAAAAAAAAACACACATGTGCACAGACTAGCTCAGAGACCCACACCACCGATTAGCAATTTTAGAACTTTTCCTTAGAGTTGTAGGGCTGTGCTTACTGAGACAGAATAGAGCAGAAGTAGCTGCTATTTGATATTCCCAGAGAAGTTCCCTAGAAGTGAGAGATGGGAGTTCTCACATAAATATATGACTCCCTAGACGCCCTGCTTTGGGCAGGGTGGAATTCTAAGTTTCTATCAATATATCAAAAAATCTCCTGTTCTTAAATATACCCAGATTCTTAGGATGTCTTGTTTAGTTGCTTCTGTCTCTCTGTCTCCGTCTCTTTGTTTCTTTCTCTGTTTCTCTGTGTGTGTATACATTTCCTTCTCCCCCTTCCGCTCTCTAAAATTCCCTCCCACTGCCTCTCCTGCTGCCCCTTGCTCCTCCCAATCCCTCACTGGTACTTTGTGGAAATATTTTCAAACCATCTGTTCTCAACATTTGTTCCAGAGTTGAGCTTTTGAGGAACCCAAAGAAAGAAATTCACTGAATCTAGTTCCTTACCAGGCCCAAGTAACTTGTCTTTCAACTCTACTGACACATAGAAGAAAAAAGAATCCATTACCACTCTGCCAGGCAGTCTCAAATTTTTGGCATCGTGTATTAGAAATGATGATAAGTACAGAGATGTTTACCTGATAGAACCATGTGAAATATACAATTCAGGAAAAAAATATTAAGAAATCATGAACTTTGCATAATGAAATAATGACACAGAAACCATAGACAGGATTTGAACATGTAAAAAGAAAGAATTAATAGTAAATGTATGAAGCACTTCTAGAAACAATTAATAAAAATATAAAGTAACTGGAGTTCAAGATAGATGGAATGATACAATTAATTTGCTAACAAAAATCTCGAGTATAAGGATTGGCAGGCAATCTATTCCTCCATGGTTTTCTATGCTTGCCTTCTCCTCCCCATGATATTAGCTTTTTATAACAAAACTCTTCATTGATTCTTGGGGAATTTCATTTCATGCACCCCATTCCCACTCACCCCTCAGTCCCTCTATACCTTCCCCTCATCTCTGAAGCATATCCCAAAATAAGGTCCCCCAAATTAATTAAAAACAAAACAAAAAAACACCTCCCTCTTCCAACTTTGCTACATCTCCAGCACTCATAGCATTGGGAGCTGAGGTGTATCATATAATATATACTTATTTCCAATCAGCCACACGCACAAATATTCACAGCATTGAATATTGAGCCATTGGTCTGTTTCAAGGCCCTTGACCTCCATCCCACTATCATCAGCGGTGCCTCACCAAAACTCCTCTCTGATATCCTGCTCTGAGATACGGGGATCCTGCAGCTATCATTGCAAAGGACCAGTCCCTTCATGCACCGCAGCAGGTCATGGATGGGGTAAATGTTAGCGTGGGCTAACCCAAGGCCCAGAATGTGGTTCTGGATGGGAGCTGAGCTGGTCAGTCCTAGCCACTGAGATTGCCCCCTCCACACACACCAGACAATGGGTGAAACCATCTCTCCTATACCCATGCTATCAAGGCCAGCTTTCCTATGAGGGGTGGGGTCAGTTCTCTTGATACAGTGTCCAGCAAGGGGTAGGTAGAATTATCTCAGGGCCAGGGAAGGGTGCGGGTGGCTCAGCACAGTCCATGGATTTCAACACATATGGTTTCTATGCCCCCCTGTTGTTACATGAGCCGTGGCCATCAATACAGACCACAGCTGTAATGGCTTGGCAGCACCCCAGGCAATACCATATAGCAGTGTAAATCATTCAGATCAGCAAGGCCACAGGTTGCAGTCTAGACCACGGGCATCCATGTGGCCTTTGGCAGCATCATGGGCCACAGATACCAACATAGACTCCGGCTGTGGTAGAACCATGATCCTACACATGGTCCATATCAGCAGCCTGGGCTCAGATGTCACCATGACCTGGGTGGCAGCACAAGCCATTCAGATGGTCATAGCTGCAGCGACAGCCTGGTTCTCAGATGCCAACATGGTCCCAGGAAGTGGCCCAGACCCCTGGCATAGGCATGGTCTTCAATGGTATCAGGATCCACGGACATCAGCACACACCCTGGCTCTGGCAGGGCCACAATAATAAAGCTTTTTCAGTTTTACCAACTCTATCACTATCCATGTTATTCCACATCAAGCTCCCAAGACCACCAAACATTTTCTAGATTTGCATTTTAATTTTGTGAGATACAGATTTGTAAATCTACCTATGACAAAATCATATTTTATCTTGATTCATTCTTCTTCACTATTTTATTAGCGTTGGTGTCATTATCATCACCGATCTTCTTACCATCACTGATCGACTGGAAGAGATAGAAACAGATGTGGCAGCACACTTACCTGGGTGGAGCATTGGTGTCATTATAATCACCGATCTTCTTAGCATCGCTGATCTACTGGAAGAGATAGATACAGATTTGGCAGCACACTTACCTGGGTGGTTTTGGACAAAGGCAGTCTTTTGATCACTTACTCTCTAGCATAGCTGTAGAAAGTGTGGTATTGTCACACCCTGAAGTGAGAAAGCATCCAGATGAAACAAGGCTCTCTTCCTGCATTTCTCTGAGATGGGGGAGCTTTTCAGTGACTTAAATGGTTCTTTCATGTGTCCCTCCCACCCAGTGTATAAAGCCTCACATAAACTACTTCCCAACATCCCCTACCTGTGATGTGCACTGAATGTGTGTGTGTTAAAGTCCTATGGTAAGGCTGTTCTCTGTCCACTCCTTCTCGAGTTTCTAATATCTTTAGTTAAATGTGCTTCTTGTGTTTTATTTGATGATTCACCTCTCATGGAAGTGATACTTTTACTGTAGAATTTCAAGTTTGTCAACATTTTGAGAATAGTCTGTATATCCATATTTTGGCATTGTATTTCTGATACCATAGTTGATAAGCCACTGTCCCACACTTGAAATTTGTCTAGCATTTCTTCCATCCATGCCTTTGTTTTCCTAGCATTACAATACTGCTAGGCAGCAAATAGCTTTAATAGTTTCACACAGTCTTTGAATAGATTTGCAGATTTGAATAGTCAGCCAATATAGGCCTCCCATTTTGAGTTTGCCAGAGAGGTTTGTTTATTTGTTTGTTTGTTTGTTTGTTTGTTTGTTTTTGGAGGTATTGGGTTGGAAAGGGCAAGACTTTGCCTATGGAACCCTGGAATCCCTGTGCTTTGCTGAGAGCAGTGCTTGTGGCCATTGGAATTATGAGCAGCTATTTAATAACTCTTTGGTCTTGGACAAATTGTTGTCTATCTGTATGTTACTCTCGGTTCTATTTTCTCTACAATACAAGGGGGATGACAACATATGATATCTGGGACAGGCATGAAGATCAAGTAGGTTAATGAGCATAGACTGCTAAGAACAACTCCTCCTCATTACTAGTGCTCACACAATGAAGTACAATACCATCCCAAGGGTACCCGTGTCCTAAAATTTGTTCCTCATGCCTACTGTTTCCCAACTTCCATTCATCTCCAAAGCCTGCCGTTGGATATTTAATGTTATCCGCGGCAGGTTAGAGTTCAGTTGTCAGTAGCAACATGAGATCACAAACCCATGCTTGCCATTTGTTCTTTTAAGTCTTAACCTGGCAGAGTATAACAGTATTTTAAAAATAATGATTATTATTTTCCTAGTAAATAACAATAATAAATTAAAAGGTACATGTAAATAAACCATCCCGGTTCAAATCAAACCTCCCTTTCCAAGACAAATTCTGCAACTCTCTTTATAGTCAGTCTTCCAAAAATATCATATAAACCTTTAAAAATAAGAGGAGAAAAAAATGGAGCCAAAAAATCCCATAAAAGATATACCTGCACTTTTATCTGCTCTTCTTATTTGATGATACTGATGAAATATACTACAGATTTTCTCTACGATAGATTTACTGTATTTTGCTTTAGAAAAATTTATTAAACTGGTCATTTTTTGATATGATATTCAAACTATTTCCTAGTATATTATTTTTATTTATCAAAAAGTAATAACAATAGCAATGATAAGTTTTTCTTTTCCATTTTTCCGTGCAATATATTTTGAACATGATTTTCCCCTCAAACGACTCCTCCCAGAACCTCCACATCCCTTACTTCATGTTCTTGCCCCACCTCTGCAAATAAAAACAAAGAAGACAAAAGCCATAAATCAAAACAAAGAGCCTAAGAGACAAGAAGAAGAAGAGAAGGAAAAGGAAGAAGCCACAGCTGCAGCAGCCACAGCAAACAGCTCACAGAAAGATAAAAGGGGGGCAATTCTATTTTGTGTTATCCCTTTTATGTGAACCTGATGCTTGCAAAGATGGGGCCTGCCCTGGGAAGAGGTTGATTTAACTCGTGAGACTCCATTGAATCAAACTGTTTTCCCTGTTCCAGCAGTAATCGATTGCAGAAGCTTCTTGGTTAGGGGTGGGACTTCGTGTCTGCTTTCCCTTCTCAGAAATGGGTTGCGTCTTGTTTGAACCTGTGTGGGTCTTGTGTGTGTCTCATAGTTTCCATGACCCCTATGGGTATCCATTCTGTTGTGTCTGGAAGATGCTTTTCCTTGGAGACATTCCTCATGTCTGGATCTTAAAATCTTTCTGTCTCCTCTAACTGCCAGCAAAAAGTGTTAAGCAAAGACATCCTTTTTAGGACTGGGTGCTCCCTCATGTCCCACTTTCTGAATGTTATCTAGTTGTATGGATCCTGTGTTATTATCATTTCCTACAAGAAGCTTCTCTGATAAAAGTTGAGCAAGGCATTTACTCTGTTAATTTTTCTCTAGCATAGATTAATCATACCTTACTTTATAGCAATATATTATGATAGTCATCTACTGAAACTGTATGTAAAATGTTTCCTAGTATATGATTTTATTTGCAAAAAGAACAATGGAGTTATCACTACTCCTTCATTTTTAGATATACCTGAATAAATTTTCTTTTTAAACTATTTTGTTTCTTGAGACAAAGTAGTCCTGATTGTCCTCAAAATTACTATATAGCTAAAGATAAACTTTGAACTCCCCCACATCGTGAGTGATGGATCTGTTTTCTAATGCATATATTTCTAAAAACACAATGCTAGCTCAAGGGAATGAACACTTTTTCTTGGAGGAATATCAGCAAATTTCCCTCACTGGATGCAGCAAATTTCCCTCACTGGATCCAGCAAATTTCCCTCACTGGATCCAGCAAATTTCTCTCACAGCAACTTCTTTTCCTGCTCATATTGCTTCAGGATCCAATTGTGATTTTCTCACTCTCATGTTGAGTGTATTAAGAAATCTTTCTATTCTCAGCTCATAGCTGACACAGGATTTTGCTTATGATTTGAACCCAATTTTGCTTTATAGAAGGAGTTTAGGCTTATTTCATTATCCTGATCACAATTGTCCTTGTGAGACAATATACATGACTCTGTCATCCTTGCTTAGAGGCATGTTTGAAACTCTGTGGTTCACAGTCTATGACTTAGGGTAGCATCTCTCAACCCATGGGTTGTGACTCCTTGGGGAGTTGAATGACCCTTTCACATTGGTCACCTAAGACCATCTGCATATCAGATATCTATATTACAAATCGTAACAGTAGCAAAAATACAGCTATGAAGTAGCAGCAAAACAAGTTTATGGCTGGGGTCACCACAGCATGAGGAACTATATTAAGGGGTTGCAGCATGAGAATGGTTGAGAACCACTGCCTTAGGGGATTGGTTTGTCTTCTTTTCCTTGTTCATAATGAAAATATTTTAAATGTTAGAGCTGAGGGTTTAATGGTCTTCTTGTTTCTTTTATTTCATGGCTTACAAAAAAATAGCATCTCTAAATTATGTGACCACAAAGGTTCTTAGGAATTCTTTTTTACTCATCTATTGATTTTCTTTTCAGCAAAAAACTATACTACGGAAATGTAAAGAAGGAAATTCTTTTCTGCTTGCCTACAGCAATTCAATGGCCAATGCTAAATGGTGAGCTTAGAAAGCACAGATCCCAAGGCAGGAAACAGAATGCTAGGCTCTGTTAAATTAGAAATGTCTTTTCTGAATATCTAAACAGTCAGATACCTATAGGTACAAAAATATAAAGACCTAAAGATCAGTTCATTAATTCCTAAGGAATCAAACATATAGTCATGTAACATTTTCTCCCAAGGCAAAACTTAAATTGAGGACAATTTTGATATTTAAGACATGATAGCAACATTATTTTTCTGCTCATGGTCAAGTGTAAATAAATGGGCACATGTTTAGCTACATAAAGGAAGGAGGAAATTTTCTGTTCAAACTCTGAATTATAAAATGCCAACAAATACAAGCATGGTCCTTCATAGGAATTGCTTCAGAGAGAGGCAAGTTATCCTGAAATGAGCTGCTATTTATGAGTCGATATTTCAGTTTGTTATCCAAACGCGTAGATTTTCTGAAAGCTCTTATCACACTTCATGGCTGAGTTACAGAATGTGCAATGTCAATAACTGAATCAATGATTTGTGCTAGACAACACTATTGCTACATTAAGCTGGTAAGCAGTGCATTTCCCAACTGTCGGTGTTCCCTTTGTCATGGTAATACTTCTCTCCCTATTAAACATAACCTACTTACAACAAACTTTTCTAAAATAACCTTTTCTACCTTTTTACTGTTCTAAAGGAATTAAGAATTCAGCACTTTTAAAGCATTGTAGTCGGAGACTGTACTTTGGTTTTCTGGCTGCCCAGACTCAAATAATCACACAGAAACTATATTAATTGCAACACTGTTTGTCCTATTAACTTAGGCTTTTTGTTAACTAACTCTTTCATCCTAAATTAACCCATTTCTATTATTTTATATTTTACCATGAGGTCATGGTTTGTTACCACTTGCTTCTTGGGCAATTACATGGCGTCTACCTCCTTCAGCAGCTACATGGCATCTCCATGACTTCACCTACTCTCTCTATATATCTTCCTGCCTGGCTATAGTGTGCCCTGCCATAGGACAAAGCAGCTTTATTCATTAACCAATAAGGGCAACACATACAGAAGGACATCCTACATCGCAGCATGCGTCTGAGAGTGTTCTCTTTAGATATCTTTTATGAATTAAATAATTATTTATTAAATTGTTATTTCTTCTACTATATTTGCATATTATAAAATAAAAAGAAATTGTTTCTAATGCTAAGCAATGTTTCTTAAATCTAGAAAGAACTTAATGTTAGAGCTGTGTTTTCCACGGATTTAAGAAGACAGTTTCTTCACTAAATTTCTAGATTTTAATTTCCTTTACTCCAATATTTTTACCAATTATTATTTGACAGATAACTCGCCCTATATTTCAAAGCAATGACAATAAACACTGGCTTGAAAGCACTTGTGAGTGAAGGTGCCAGGTGCTTGGAGCTTGTTATCTTAGGACAAACCATAACATCAACAAAACTCTCTGTGGTGTCACTCCCCTCCTGGAGCAGAAAAGGAAGGTCATAAAATTCCTGTAGCAAAGAAATCATACCAGGAACAGGAAGTATAGAAAACTTTCAAAGGAAGTTCCTAAAGTCAGAAGCACAAGGCTCCTCCCAGGAGTTATAAAAGCAGTAGAGAATTTCTGGGGAGAGAAGACACACCTATTAGCCATGTTGTCTGCACTTTCTGCAAGGAGCTCCAGAGATTCGGCTTTCTTGAGTGATAACCCAAGCTGGGGTGTGCTTCCAGGGATTCAGTTGCCTCTGAGTCACTGGTGCTCCTGTGAGTAACTTCAGCAAACTGATTGGATCACCAAGCTAGATATGTATGTCATCATTTCTTTGGTCTGTTGGTGGTGCTTTACCTGGGCAAATAGCCATTTGATCACATCTCTCCAGGAAGTCACATGACAGATAGTTTTGCACATAGAAAAACTTTTTTGAAAAATATAGCAGTTTGTCTTCAGGATATTGAACTAGGGTGGTATCTATGTCAACAGTAAAATAAATGAAAGGCAAGAAAAGTAAAGTTGCTTCTAACAAATGCTAGAAGTTTGGCGAAGAGCTTAGGGAGCAGATAGTGAGATAGTCCACTTCATGCTCTGGTACATAGTTCCGGAAGGATTGTTAGAGAAAGGAACACGTGCACTGTGTGATAACAAGTCAATAGGGCAGAACATGTCTGTCTTATAGTGTGCTTGCTCTAGTCCTGAAAGAGCTTGTTCTTTCTTTTTCTATAGAACGTTATTTCTAATGATAAGATAGTAAATATGGATAATTTTACACGAACATATGTACAAAGATTTATGGATAAAATTACTCAGTGCAGACTGTTCACTGAGGCATTCTTTTAATAAAAGACACAGGATACAAATCTGTGTATATGTGCAAACACATATACATACTCACGCAGTAGTACCAACTTCATCTTAAGGCAGGGGATAGTGGTGGAATCCAGAAAATTATATTCCAAAAAGTTATGAATTATACAAACTATTTAAGCCATTTATTACATTTTTAATTTTAACAATGTTATGGATATGAAAGCTACAAAGAGGATAATTATGAGCTCACCAACACAAAGTTATAACCTTAAATCATTGCAGACTTCTTTGAAAATACTTTTTGTAGTTCCATTATGTTGTACTACAGTGTCAAAAAGCTGAACCTACCTAGGTTAGAATAAACAACTATCTTTAAAAAAAAAAGCACGCCACTGGCCTGCAATGTGTCACCATTCCCAGATTTCTAAAAACAATACTGCAAATCCTTTAAGGGTGATTTCTTTTTCTATTGAAGTCTATTGATTTCCTTCTGTTGTGTTCTCCTGACTTTGGAGTTTTAGACACTTAATTTTACACCATGAAGCCAACTCAGCTCACACTCATTCATATTCCCTATCTCCCACCCTCCTCTTCTCCCAAATTATATCATAATTTTCCTTGACTCATTTCCCAGGTTCTCCAGCAGATAGGGCTGAGGCAGAGCCGGGTCAGTCCTGCCAATCTCTCCCTGGGGCTGAGCGGGATGGTAAGTGTTGAACAACCCAGACCTCCCCCTGACCACCAAGGAGAAACACACACTGATCTGGGAGTCTGTCAAAGCAGGATCTCACTTTATTGCATCAGGGCAGGAATTTATATAGGGCTGAGGTAGTGGGTGGAAGTCTTGAGATCAGGTGAGGTGGAGTGAGGAATAAGGGCCAATAATATCCTGCCATTTCAGCGGTGGCTGGGCAGAAGTGGGCCTAGAGCAGGCTGTGTTGAGTCACTCCTCCCCAAACTCAAGTTGGGCTCAGGAAGTTACACTGGGCCTTCTGAGGCGCAATACTCATTGTCATGTTTCAGTGATGGTCTATTGTATTTGAATGGTATCTTCCCTCCTCTGTTCATGTGTTTCTCCCCATTGGTAATATCACCTAATTTTTGTGTTGTTTTTTTTCTAATACACTATTAATGATCAAACCATTTCCCGCCCATTGATTAATCTCACTAAACTAATTCAACATGATAAACATTCAGATACAATTTTCAGACGTGATTTCTTGATGAGCCTACTCATGTACTTCAACAGAAAATGACTATAGCTTTGAATTTTCCTGAAGATTTCTCTTTGTGTCGTCTTATATCAGGTTACTGTTAAGTATTTTCTGGTCGGGTAAGCCTCTCCACCAACACAATAATCCAAATTATACCAAATCAAACCAGATTAAAAGATGCTCAGGTTTAATGGATGCCAGAGCTCCCAGGTGCCCCCCCCCCCCCGGAAAACATGGAGGAGAGGAAAGAACCAGAAAGACTACATGTTCATTCTCTGGGGTGCAGTTTAAATAGCCTGTGGGAGTGGTCTTGATATTCCCTGAGGAGGGGTTACCATTTGGCAGGCTTCCTTGTAGGTGGATTGAGGTAACTCCCAGGGGAGGTGGTTTGAAATGGAGTTTTCTGCCCAAGATTCCAAAATGGATGCCAGGGGGTTGGGGTGAAGCCCCCAAGTAAAGAGTTACCTTCTTGGATCTTGGATCTATTTAGTTGCTTATTTCCTGAAAAAGAGAAAAAGGGTATTACAATTTTAAGACTACGTTTCAAAAGATGTCCTCAATATACTCTGAAATATGAGTGACAGTTTGCTGAACATAAATTTCTAAATTAGAATCAATTTTCTCTGCAGAAAAATTTCAAAGTAATTTTTATCTTATTTTTTTTCCCTAATGTTCTGAAATTTTAAAATAGTGTACTTGGGTCTAAGGCTGCCTTACTTCATGTAAGTTACATTGTGGGCATTCTTAATGTGGAAACACAGTTCTCAGGCCTGAGAACATTAGTGAATTATTTCTCTGACAACCGCCTCTCATATTGTGTTGTTTTGTTCCTCTACATCCCTTAGAACATCTACTTCCTACGTGTAATGTTATCTTTTCTCCCTTTCATTTCTTAATAATGGATTATTTTTTCTATGTTTTCTGGAACATTCAACCTTTCAAACCTTCTTGCTAAACAGTCCACTTGTTTTCTTTTACAGTTTTGAATTTCCAAGAATTCTTACGTAAAAATGTTTGTTGTGTTTTGTTTACACTCTTGTTTTCTTTTATGATAACAATGTACATTCTCATGTCTGAGTTTTTAACAATAGCTAGCTTTCAGTTGTTTTGTTCTCCTCGATGCCCATTAACTACTGCTTTCTCCAGTTTTCAGCTCAGTATAGATATGAGTTTGTATCTTTTTTGTTAGAGGTTTTCTGACATGCCTGATGATTCTTTATTCTTCAAAATCTATGTCTGATATTAAGAAATCAGAAGATCTCTATTAGTGGAGGCAGGTAAGTGGTGTGTGTGTGTGTGTGTGTGTGTGTGTGTGTGTGTGTGTGTGTGTGTTGTGGGGCTGGGGAGTAAGGGGGTGCTTTTCCTTGTTGGCTTATTTAATCAGTCAGGGGCACTCAATCTCTTCCTGGGAGAACTAGACAGTTTCCCCAGACAAAGTGCATTTAATCTTCTGTTTGATGGTATGGAAGCCCAACAGGAGGCTTCCTGTTTACACACTGCCTTCTTCCTGTTCACACAGGAGAAGAAGCAGAGCCTGGGTGAAAGCAGCAGGAATCTTTCACACAGTCCATCAGAGCTAGCTCTTGCCTTTCCGTTCTCATCTGCACCTCCATTTCCACTCCATGCAGTAGCTATCTAGTGCTGTCCATGGGGTCTCTGGGTGAAGAGCAGATTGTTTCCTTGTTTTCTTGATTGTCTTGACTTCCTAGGATTTGCTAAGACAGTTACCACTCTTCTGAAACTCACTCTGTAGATGAGTCTGCCTCCGCCATAGGAGTGCTGGGATTTAAAGCATGTGCACTATGCTGGCTAAATTAGCACCCTTCTATTTGTCCTTTGGTTTCTAAAATTGTCTCATTTTACCAATGTCTTCCCACTCAGTCTCTTTGTGCCTGTATTTATAATCCCAAACATTTTACCTGTCATTCTGCTAAATACTCTGATGAAGGAAGGCTAATACATGAATGTCATGATCAATATGTTGAACTTTCCAAATTATAGGACACAATATATTATTGTTTTTAATACTTTAAAATTAGTAATGAGGTTGCTGTATTTACATATTTAATTGCAATTTCAAAGCACCAAATTTTCCCAAAAGAAAACATGCAGTATTTTTAATGAATAAAAGAAGTATAGTTAGATGGCAGGGAATATAGATACTAAATTCAACCCTTGACGTAGAGCTTGGGTGAACTTGTCAACCCTAATAATACATACATATATACAAGTAAAATTATATAGACTATATAGGTTATATTTTTGTATTTAGGATTATATGATAGAAGATGGATATAAATACATGGATAGATAGATAAATAGATGATAGATAGATAGATAGATAGATAGATAGATAGATAGATAGATAGATAGATATGTATAATAGTCAATGAAAGATAGGGAATATGTGAGAATTTAGAGGGAGGAAGTGGAAGGAGAAAATCATGTAGTTATAATCTCAAAAAGATTTTAGAGATTTATAAATTAAAAATCATGCATTTCTCTTATGTTAATGATTATGAATAAATAATGTGCTCATAATCATGAATATCACAAATACAAAATGAAAAATACAAAAAGACTGATGTTAAGAAAATATTTAAAAGCATAACAAATATATAATCTTAAAAATAATGTTCCCATAAATGTTGAGCTCTTGAATCATACCTTTGGATATCAATTCACAGGTTACTTTCTGCTTTAAAAAAGGAAGATTCTAAAAATACAAAAGAATGTCAATCAATATCCAGAACACTCAAACATCTAATAGTCACCACAAAATCAAGGATGTATAATTTTTAGATGTATGCACACCAAACTCCTGCAATTATTTAAAGACTAGTGCAATTATTTAAAGACTAGAATTCATGAAGACAGCTCACTTTGTAAATAAGAATTGTATCTTGTCTCTCAGCTGTACTACTTGATTTCCATATATTCATTTGAGAATAAGTTTTGAAATATATTTAAAGAGAATTCTTGTTTCACATCAGTGTCACAGGAGATAAACTAGGAGTCCCTGAGTTTTTAACCATACTACGGGATTTCAAGAAATGTCCTAGACATCAAACAAACTGTTTTCCTATGATTCCCTTATCTGTACCTTCCAGGCAGAGACCTCTCACTAGCAGGGTTATCAAAACACAGTGGAAGGCTAGAGAGGAAAGAGCCCTAGTATGGGCTGTGAACGCAGCTCTCAGGAAGGTTTGATTTACATGCTGGTGGCCAAGATCCAGGGATTATTTTCTACAGCTTCCATCAATCAATATTAAGTGATATTGACTGTTTATACAGCAGTAATGTCAAAATTCATAGCCACTGCAAGCAAATACAGTTAGAACTTTAAAAGGTAAATGTTCTCACATACCACAGTTAAGCAAAGCAAATATTTCACATATTATTTGAACAAATAATATGTGTTAGTATCTGCTGGACAACAACCACTGTTTATCATTTGTGGGACATTTGTCCTCTTCAAAAAAAATTTGGAGTCATTGTCCTGCATCATCTTTGAATAAGTGGTCCTGGTATTTTATAAGCTACTCTCAGCAGCCTTATGACCATGGATCAGGAATCACAGGGATTGACGCCTTGGAAAAGACACATCATCACTGTGTTTAGAGAAGCATAAGAACTACCTGTGTGTAAAATAAAAAAGAAAAAAGCAACTATTACTTATAATTCTTTGGATTGCAAATTTCAAAAAGCCCTAATAAATTTTGCTTAAGAACTCAAGGGATGCTATATGAACTATTATTTGCCTGCCTGTTCTTGGGTGGCTTCATTCTCGGTAGCATTCTTCAGACACAGCACCAAAGATGTAGCTTTCTGCCCGTATATAAACATTCTCAGTATTAGAAAATAAAATTGCAGCATGGCTACTCTGGGTGAGTCACATGACTCTCCAAGTGCTTCTGGATGACTTGTGGTTTCTATTTCTATCCCTCGGGGTAGTAACTGGCTGGAGGGATTAAGTACAGCACTGATCTACATCCCCTGGAAAGGAAGGCATAGTTATTGAAGGAACCACTAAATGAAGAGAATTAAAAACTAAAAGACAGCCACTCAGGTCTACTTATCTCTGTTTTATGAAGAAACAAGAAAAAGTATTATAATTTCAGTAAAATATTTAACATAATAACCCTCAATAATATTTTTAAGATGTTTACTTGTATAGGTTATCCATTTAGACACAGATATTTTACATATTTACTTAAAAAGCTAGACCGCTTTTGTTCCATGGCATGGCAAGTGTCTCACTAGATGGTGCTCATTTCATATCTAGTTGTTGATAAGCTTGGTCAGTTAAAGACAGAACTTTCAAAGAAATGATCAAAAGTTTTTCAGAAAGTCTGGAAGTCTTTAAAATGCAGACTGCAACAGTCCAGCAAAGTGCTTAGACAGTCACAAACTGCCACAGAAACCTAAAAACTATGGAGAATTGACTACTTTAACATCTACTTGGGCTATCTGAGATGTTATAGAAATCATTTCAGAATCAATGTGTTTTAGATGTGTCTTATGAAATCTAGTTATTCAAATGTCATCTCCAGCATCTCCACCTTCGGCTACCATTAGAATTACAAAGGTAATTTGAATACCCACTGTTAGCCCAGATACATTTTCTGTCGAGGGTCTTGTTTTGCTGTTTGTCAAGTATCCAGAGATGAGTACATCCTAGGCGACAGTTATTTAAAGTAAACAAGCAACAGTTGTCCACCTCAGGGACAGTACTGTTTCTTTTGTCTTTGTTCACTATAGATTGGATGGCCTGTATCTACAGCCATCATCTGGACAGATGGTAGAAAGACAATGGAGCAGAGTCAGAGGCGGCAAGTTGGAGCAAGCGAAAACTCAGTCCTGCTTCCCTGATAAGGAGAAGAGAGAAGAGTTGGGAAATAAGCAGAGGATATGTGGATATTACCTGTGGCATCTAGTTTATACAAAAGTGGATTCTACTACTTTTAGTTGTAGATGAATCAATAAAAATATTTTAAAAAGAAGGTTTTCAACACCAGGGTGGCTGTATCTTAACACTACTTTTAACACAGAAAGTCAAAATCACTTTACGCTTCAGGAGACTCCACTGCTCTGTTGGCAGCATTTCCTGGTCATGCTCTCCTACACTCTTTTGGTTTTGTTTGTTTGTTTTAAAAAGCACTGAAAATTATTTGAACTCTTTTTCAGAACATGAACTCCATGTACTCAAAAATTTGATTCTCATGCAGAAATTTAAGCAGTGTGGCTTTTTATTAAGCACGTTCTTCTAATGCTCAGGTTTTCTTACTGTCTCACTCATCCCCTGCCCTCACAGCTGAAAGGGATTCTGCTGGCACCTCAGTTATGACACACATCACCTGAGGGGAAGAGAGGGAGGGTGGAGCACTGAAGGGCAGTTCCAGCTCCCTGTGAACAGACTATCAGAGTAAAGTCTCTAATTTAGTTTTGCTTTGTCTTCTTTTTAATCTTGGAGAGCAAGAGAAACAGTCTTCCCCAAGGGACAGCGTATGATTTGTTACCCAATACCAGACGGTCATCCCTGAAAACAAACATAAAAGTAACATTATATAGCCTCAGCATGACTTATCTAGGAAAATACATGTATACCCATATGCATATCTGCATGTAACCACAATTAATGAAAAAGGAACTATGAGTTTGGAAGAGGACAAGTGTAGAGAGGAATTGAAGTGACATAAGGAAAAGAAAAAATGTATTAATTACATTACGATCTCAAAATTAAAAAAAATAAAAGCAAGAAATTGCTCATTTGTGGGCTAAGGGGGCAAGATATATTAGAGAAAAATACAGTGTCGAGAGAACTGTTAATAAATTAGCATTGATTATCAATTTCTTATCAATTGCAGAAAAAATTTCTTATCTAGAAACTGGTTGGTAATAGCAATAAATTGTTGCTTATAACTTCAATGAATTAGAAATGAATGCATTAAAATACCCAAAGTGAAGCATTATATGGGAAGATAAAGTGTTATAAAAACTGTCATGTGAAAGTAAGACAGTTTATGAAGAGGGAAGAAATTTAGAGTTTAATTTTGGTTCTTAGGAATTTACAGTTATTGATAGAAAATTGTGTCAAAGTTCCCTGATTAGAAAAAAAAAACAAGAAAATTGTGGGGTCCAGATACAGGAACCAATACTTAGGAGTAGTAAATAGTGAAGTTGGTTTGGAATGCAATGCTAGCATGAGAAAAGTAGATTCCCTCAAGAGGAACATAAAAGGTAAATTGTGTGAGTTCTCTAATGCAGCAGAAAGGGTTTAATCTGGAAGGCAAGCAAGATAGCTGGAGAAAAGATTGATAAATGCTGGGTGATCTGGAAAGAGGAAAAGGCTAACAGCCCACTGAGTAGAAACCCGTCTTTGTGTAATTCTTTCAAGGTTGGTGCAATTGACAGACTCCACAGCGGATACAGCCAGCATGTTATCAGTGGGGATGGGCAGGAAGGAATGGTTTCAGGAGACATGGCAAAGGAATGTCAGATTAAAAGACAGGATATCAGACTTTCTGAGTCTGGGTGACTGTAACATACTGATATAGTAACAAAAATGTGGACATCAAAAGTATGGCTTGTAGCAAGGGAAATAATAAGCGGGTTTGAAAAGTAAGTGGGAATAACGATGTCAAAGAGGATGCCCAGAAGCTAGGACTGGGGAAGTATGTTTGGTGTGTGTCTTTATAGGGCCATAGATAAACAAGCTTAAATGATGCTTAGGCAGAGGATATGAGTAAGAGGATTGAATCCTGAGAATGCCTTCATCACAGGGCAGAAAAAAGAAGGGACAGCTGTGAAGAATGTAGCTAGGTCAAACATCAGAGGCCACAAACACTAGGAGCTGAGGGTATTTATTCTCCAAATGGCACAGCTCTCGCTTGAAGACATCATGTCCTTGAAGAATGACATTTTCTGTCCTCACTGTGGAGACCTAAGCAGGACAGACATCTGTGATGATTGATTCATTCTTGAACAGTGTGTTAGGTGCATTTTCCTCCTCAAATAAGGCCAGCATGGCTATCTACACAAGATATCTACACCAAGGACAATGGCACGCGGTTTTGATCCTACGCAATGTGCTGGCTTGGTGGGAGCCTAGCCAGTCTGGATGTTCACCTTCCTAGATATGGATGGAGGGGGGAGGACCTAGGACTTACCACAGGGCAGGGAACCCTGACAGCTCTTTGGACTGGAAAGGGAGGGGGAGAGGAGTGGGGGGAAGGGGTGAGGGGTGGGAGGAGGGGGAGAAGAGTGGGAGGAGGGGGAGGGAAATGGGAGGCTGGGAGGAGGTGGAAATTTGTTTTTTTTTCTTTTCTTTATTCTCCTTTATCAATAAAAAAATTTAAAAAAAAAAGATATCTACACAACAACTAATAGTTCAATCTTAATAATCCAAAAGGACAAGAAAAAGGAAGGAACAAGAGGGGAAAAGGAGATGCCTGGATAGTACAAGATGTCTTAAAAAGATTGACCAGTGTGAGAACTGTGAAAGAAAGGGCAGAGGTCTCCAGGAAAGCTAACGGAGTAATCAGAGATGAGTGTAAAAACATTGTATCGCTGGAGAAGAGTTTTTCAATATTTTAAAGGGTGACCTTCTGCCCTCCAATAATTCAAAAAGAAAAGTCAAATAACTTTCGAGGTCAATGTTCTCGAATGATTAGATTAGATTTTATTAATTAATCTTTAATTTGTGACACAAAATATGAATCCATAGAAAACTAGCAGAAATGTGTCATCTTTTTGATAGGATCAGCTCAGTTTAGCTAAAAACCAATGTAGGTTCATTCTTACTATTTAAAAAAAAAAGAATTTTTTCTAAAACAATTGCTGTTAAGTAAATACATTAAATAAACAAGTATAACTATACCAGCTAGGACTTTGTTTTGCAACGAGACAGAATTATAGTGGTTTACAAGTATTGTCCATTTTTGTCTGAAACTGTGCAGGTGCACACAGTACAGATGACTAAGGAAGTCCTCATTCCAGACTGACTTCATCTTTTGTTTATCTTTCTGACATCTTAATATCTAAAATTTCCTCATATGCCAAGATGACTGCTTCAAATTGCATTTGCCCAAATAAATGATATCTCTAAAATTAAATAACTCTATACTAACATTCATTCATTTGCACAGCATTGTTTTTTATCTATTTTAACTTCTATCTTCAGAATAAATTTCTAGCACCAAAATGTCATTCAGAAAGGGCATAACAAATTATAACGTTACCTAGTGTATACAAGAGTCGCCTTTCAAACCAACACATAGCCTCGAAAAATCAAGCTTATTATTTTCTCAGTTATCTGCTAGGTAAAAATACTTCTTAGTAATTTTAATTTGTACTGCTTTGGTTATAAGAGGCCTCAAATAACATTTGTGAATACCAAGTCCTCACATTTATCTTAGAAAGATTGTTCTGAGTTTCTAATAATTCATTGAAAGCTGAAATGAGAAAATGTGATGCTTTCTCAATATGAGGTAGGTTAAATGCTTTAATAAGTTAAACTTTCTGTTTTCAGAACTGATATTCAGATGACTTAAAATGTCATGTGAGATAATGATTTGGAACTTGACATATTTTACATGTAGAATTCATTATTGCATTTGCAGCGGCCAAAAAGTTTCCCAGTCTGATTGATAAATTGACACAGGAAGATAAAAAAAGAGCATTTGCTTTCCTGTTACCATCATCTTCTACAACCAGACAGACGGAAAAGTTAAACATTTCTACAACAGACATCACAAAATCACCATCATCAAGTGAAAAATGTATTTGAAGGAAAAAACAAACAACAACAGAAAAGTGAGATTTGAAAAAGGAATTCGAGTACTTTCCAGATTCTTAAGAAAAGAATTCACTATAAGTTTAAACTCTCACCAGTGCTCTACAAGAGCAAAAAAAGAGAGGGAGTTATGGAAGTTATGGTACAGGAATTACATTTGTAGTGTTCCCCTCTCCTTAATGTCTCTCCTTCCAAGTTCTCTGTTCTTGGTCACTAAGGAGTGTACACCCCAATGCATCTCCGCACAGGTTCCTTCCTAAGGCATTGGGCAGAGCATCCCCATAGGAAACACTCAGTCACTTCCAAACCAATTAAATTCACCAAAATGTCTCTGTGTTTTAGGGTTTCCTCAGTAAATTGTTTATGGAACACAAGACAGTGTATTTCTGTGTGTCAATCAATACTTCAGACATACAGAGTTTACGTTACCAGGATATACATACAAGACACCAAGAAACAAACAAACAAAAACAGTATCTATACATCTAAGTCTACATTATTTTAAAACGTTAGCATATTCAAAGCAGTGTGAAGTATTTTGACTTTATCATATTAGATTAATTTATTAGACCTTTATATGTATGCTTTTCATTTTGTATGACTTGATTTGTAATGGTGTCTGGTTATTTTGTGGATATGTGATATATTAAAGAAAAATAAATAATAAGGAAAATGACAGTTATGAAATGACCCAATATTAAACACGCTTTTAAGCATGCTTCACAGGAAGTTAAATAAATAAATGTTTCAAAAAATGGGTCTTATTAACTAAGTCATAATTGAGTCCTTGGCTACTGAAAGGCAAATACATCTATCTAGAAGCTATGAAGGTTTTCCTAAATGGCTTTAGAATTAGAGAATGCAAGCTATGTTATCAGCAGTGAAGGGCTTATTCTTTGTACAGCTGAGCAAAATAAGCAAAATGATTCAAGTGCCATCTATAGGAAATGTTGAAGTATGGGAAGAGGATTTGCTGTGATGATTGATGCATAACTTTTACATAATATATCTTTTTTTCCTACAAAGTTAAACATTTGGGCTTTGATTCTGAATGATTGGAAACTTCTCAGGCAATGCAAGCGATGGGCATTTAAAGCTGACCTCGTCTGCTAGCAGCTGTGGCTTCGCTAGTGTCCGAGTCCAAAACGGTGATGCAGAACAGCCGAACATCTGATGCATTAGTTGCAATCTTTTCACGCTGAGGATGTGTTATGAGTGCTGGGGTTGACAGCTGCAATTGTTTGTAATTACCTCTATTTTCCTCATAGGTGGTCTCGATGCCGCTACAGTTTCTAAGCAATCATATCTAATGCCGACTTCTTTTGGAGCTGCAATACTTAGGATGAACTTCCTCCCGCTTTATTCATCTGCATCAGGAAAAGTGAAACTGAAAATGCTAATGACAGCAAATGTCAAATGTGCCTGCCCTGAAGCGACTGTCACTGGATACATGAAGTGGAGATGTTTGATTATTACTTAGGTGGTTAAATAAAATAGATGTTTGATATCAAATTGAGGCAGTATGAAGGCTGAGATAGCATATTTTGACTGAGTGTTCTTGCTAGTAGTGGGCACCTCTGTATGGAGGACTGTGAGTCTATAGTTCATCATGGCAGTTGGGGGGATTCAAGACACACTACCCCCAAACACAGCATCCTGAGGTACTGGATATTTGAAGCTGGAAGGATTTGAGAAAGGCGGGTGAAAGAGACTTTCTGACTTTCTCTAAAGCAGATTGTGAGATCCTCTGGTAAGAAATTCCTCATTGTGCCTCATGTCTTGAGTAATGGAAGGGTGCTAAGAAGAACTGAAGAAGAGGTTTGAGCTCAGATTTCCTTTCTCTTGCCATATTTCTCTATGGCTCTACGGACTGTATCAAACTGATGAAACACACAGGTTCCACCACTTCTTTCGGTCTTCATGTCCATATGAGCAATATGGTCACCTAACATTTATAGTTCATGTATTTGTATGTTTTCTTTTGTTCATTTGTCTTTTGTTCCAAAGGTTCTACCTAAGATCTGAGGAGAGAAGGAAAAAAAAATGACCAACCTATATACACATACACACAAATACACAAACACACACAGAGACACAAACAACACATATGCACAGACACACACACACACACTAGAAGCAACAGGATTTAATTAGTCATTAACAGTAATTACCAGTGCTTGAGCAGTGAGTGACTCAGATCTTCTTCTCTGGGTTAAGGCATTCTAGATGAATCTGCTTGTGATTGAGAGAATTATATCAATTATGTAAAAATTGCTTTGAAATACAGGAAAAGTAGAGGAGCATGAGTGAGTGACTATAGTTTGATTCCGATTTGTATATCAGGGGTATTTAACAGCATCTTCAATAGATGTAAAATGATCCATACTCGGGAAACTATGCTTAACTACATATATTTTATTAAATCTTTACAAGAAGATTTTTCAATCATACAATAAAACTTGACAAAAGAGATTGTTTCTAAAATCAATGTTTTGTAAGACATGTGGTTGGCTGGAAAGGGTATATTAATATAGGTGTACAAAACAAAATAATCAATAAGCCCAAATAGGGATTAATTCAGAACAAGGCTTATAAAAACTTGTGCTATCACACTCCACTTGGAGGTTAGCTCTATCGTTTATTTGGCTAGGCATCAGGTCCTGTGGTTCAAACTCTCACTGCATCAGCTTCGACGGAGCTATTATATCACATACTTATCAGAGAGGTGGAGAACAAAGGAACAGTCCACGGGTAACGAGATCATGTGATTGTATTTACCGTTATGTGACGATAAACATACTGCAGGTAGAATGAGTTTGAACTAAGAATAAAGGCCATCATATATATATATATATATTAGCAATGAATTTACGTGAAAATGATGAAGGGAATTGCTTGTATATTTCCCACTATGAGTTAGTTTTTTAGCTGTGATAAAATATCTGTCATAATCAACTTAGAAGAGAAGAAGGATTCCTTTCTGCTTGGTTTCAGAGGTTTCACTGGCATGGGGGAAGAATTCAACTCATGTCATTTAGAAAGCACGGTAGAGTAGGAGGAGGTGGCAGACAGGCTACATACAATTCTAAGGCAGGCTGCCCCTGCCCCCTTCCCCCAGTCAGGTACCACATCCTCCTAATGGCGTTCATTTCTGTCAAGTGACCGCTGCTCCATGATGTGACCCCAGTTTAAATATATGATATTTGTAGACACACCATCATCTTCTAATCTTAATCCCCAAAAGCCAGTGAAGTTGACAACTAGCAATAAATATCCATCCACCTGTCTTTGTTCACCGAAATTGTGCAAGGCTTCTGGCCAGACATATTGGCTTAGATTAATTTTTTTAAAAGGGAGTTTCCGAACCTTGTTACTTCATTCCTAACCACTATATACAGTGTATGTGCAGTGTTTGTTGAAAATAATCACCTTCACACTCTGAACATGTTCCTTTCTACATTTTCTCCATAATATTTAGTGAGGCACTATATTGCGACATTCATTTCCTTGTTTTCTCTTTTGACTTTTGAGTCACTCATTTCATTGTGGTAAATTTCCATATAGGAAAACAATCAGGTATACGTACACCAGTGGATTCTGAAAAATGCACATATATTTGCAATTCCTAACCTGAATGGCAGCTTCAGATTTTCCTTTTTGTTGTAAATTACACATAGATTTATAGCCAGTTACTTCCCGCCCACGCAAAGGAAGCCACTTTGTGCTGATTTCTGACGCCACGCATCTGTCTTACCTCTTCTAAAACTCCACAGAAATGAGAGCACAGAGTAAGCCCTCTTTTATTCTGGCATCTTTTTCAGGAATGTTTTGAAATTCATACTCATTATTGAGGGTATGAGTAGTTCATTCCTTTTTATTACCAATTTCTATGTCATCGTATGAATAACCTGCTGCTTTTGTATCCTATTTTTCCATTTTTGAGACTTTCAAGTGTGATTACTCTATTTATATCATTTTGACCTAATCCTCTTCCCCTTTAGTTCCTCCCTTGTCTTTCCCACTCCCTCTAAGATTCCTAACCACTTATTATTATTATTATTATTATTATTATTATTATTATTATTATTACTATTATTATATAGCACTTTCCTAAGCCAGTGTAATTCTCAACTGCATTCTAAAGTCCTATACTTATATTTGCAAGTAAGTGTAGCTTTTATCCCTCTACAAAGGGACTTTATTTTTTGCAACAGATGGGGCATCATCACAAAAGTCCACAACTGGTCCAAGTACAGATGGGAGACTATAATCCCCATTGCTCCTGGGAAAGGGAGAATCCTTCTCCAGGGTCGACTCCCACCACAGAGATTATACAATCCCAAATGAACAATCTTAAACCTGTAATAAGACATTACAATAGAACATTCATTTCAAATAGGCAATGAGAAAACCTTTTATAGATTGAAATAGATAAAATACAATTTTTTGGAGTTTATAAAAAATTTTCAAGTGTGCTAAAGACCTAGCTCCTGATGAAGAGAAAAGGGCCAATGTTCTGGTGTTTGTCAAAAATATGAGTCACTTGAAAAACAAGACTCATCTACTTGGGGAAACAATTTTCAGGAAAACTAACATTGGGCCACTACCAATTTCAGAGATCTCTGGCCTCACAAATGAAAGGACAGACTCTCCTTTGTTCTATGTTCTATGGTGCGAACATAGTCTTACTAGCACGGCAGCAGCTTTCATGGTAGCAAATATAATTAAACATGCAACCATGTCCGTATGACATGTGACAAATGTGAATGCCTTGCATACTTAAATTCTAACTATTCCTATGAAAGAAGATATTTATTGTGGGTTATTTATCTGTTTCATTCGTTTCTAGGGAGATTAATTCAAAGTATCCACATTAGAAAAAAAGACAAGCAGATCAATTGACCCTAGAATCACAAGTCTGTCTTTTATCTGTGATGTACTTTATGTTCTCAGCCCCAGTTTATAATCATTCATGGACCTCTTGATCAGGAGAACCCATTCCAGGTAAAGAAAAAAATGTCATATTGACCTGTCTATTGGGAATCATTAACAGTTTTGGATAAATCATAAATTCAACTATTAGAAACAGCAGAGAAACAACAGTGTGCCAAAACTGAAGAAAGGACTTAAACAAGTAACATCCATATTTCTTTATGTGATTTAAGTTTCTGGGATGTGCCAACTAAAACCCAGGGGGAAAATGTGATCTTCTAAAATGAGGTTTCAGAAGACAGAATTCAAGACAGCATTAGACTGGTACTATTCTATAAATCTTACGAAGGTAGGAATTTTTCATCATGTGTCATACTAATTGAAATAGTTTATTCTGCAGAAAGTGATCTTTTTATCTTGATTTTAATTTGGAATATGCCAACACTTAAAAAGAACATTGAGTATACTTAATTGATTGATTCAACTGTATCTTTTTTATCAGTTTTGCTAATGAGCTAAATTTTTAATGATACCAAATATTATTTTAAAAACATTGAAAATTGGTGGTAAATTTGATAGACTAAAATTTCAGTGGCAGAATTTAGAAGATAGAGTCAAGAACTTAGTCTTAACAAAAAAAAAACTAGATTTTGAAATTGCCACTTTAGTAAATTAAATTTCTACTAATTAACCTCTTAATAAATTTTCTTCACACCGAAAGAAACTGATAGAAAAAAAGACTCCTTACCACATCGTGATAAGCACTGTCAGGGGGAAAGTGTACAACTGCTACAAAAGGAAGTGAAGCAGAATGTTCAAAGTTCAAAAGGATGCACAACGCAGAGGTCAAAAAGAGCTGAGCTCCCAGAGGAAGGGAAGCGGGAAGAATACAAAGATAGCAAGCACAGGAAGGACACTGTTGACACTGACAGACTCTTTGTGTTCCAGGAAACCTAGCCTAGAGAATAGTTGCAGAATAGGAGAAATGCTTGTAAACCATGCATTTGACAAAGGGTTGCGATCCACAACACAACAAAGAAATTTGGGAGAAAACGAAAAAAGCTCAATAGTCAAAAAGAAACTAAATAAATGAGATGGAAAAAAAATGAGCAGTAAATCAAAATAGACATTTCCCCAAAGAAGTCACAAAAAAGCCATAGCCATATGAAACAAAATGTTTAGCATCAACACCAATATAAAAATGGAAATCAAAATTATACTAAAATATCAAATCTCTCGTTAGTGTTTTTGTTAGTAAAAAGATTGTTTAAAGGTACTGATGTAACAAAGAAACCTTGGCATACTGTTGATGGAATGAAGAAAAACAGTACAGAGGTTAGTAAAAGAATGAAAGATTAGAGTTACCATATAATCCAGCAAGAATAATACTGCACACATGCCCAAACAAAATGAGCATGCCAGAGATACATCTGTACTATTGTGTTCATTGTAGCACTTTTCACAATAGCCATGAAGTGGAAGCAGCCTAAGTGTCCGACAATTGAGGAAGGGGAGAAGTGAAAAACATAATACTGTATTCAATTCAATATGACTCAGCTGTAAAAATCAACGAAATCCTATTATTTGCAGTAATGTAGATGAACTGAGATCACTGAGTAAAAGTAACCAGGCACAGAAGGACAAACACCTCATGATTCCATTCTCAAGCCTGGTACCATTGGAATTAAGAGTAGAAGAGTACCAGAAGCCGAGAGAGTAGCAGGCAGCAATAACAGAGGGGAGGTGGGGAGGGAGGGATTGGATTATTAGATGCTTTGTTACAGTTAGGTCAAAAAATATGTTTATGCATTTAGCCTACACTAGGGTGTCTATAAATAACAAATTTTAATATTTTTTAAATTCTAAAAATAGAAATTAAATATTTTAACCATAAATAAATTGTCTTTGCCTTGAAATCAACAACATGAAAACAAACATTAAAGTGTCACATTGTACGACAGATATATGTCATATTAAACTTTAATTAATAATGAGATCAACAAAGCATCTTTTATAAGTATATATAAGGAGAAAAGAAAAATATGAGAGAAAAAGTAAAATTGAATGTTTGCAGATTAATGTGTTTAAAATCAAAGAAAGATAGGCCTCAGCCCTTTCTTCTTTTGCATGAAGATAGAATTTCTGTGGCACTGCAACCATGAGCTGTAAGAAAAGGTGAGGCTACTTCCCACCATAATGATGATGGACTAACGTTCTGAACTGTAAGTCACCCCCAAATAAATCTTTTTCTTTATAAGACTTGCCATGGCCGTGTGTCTCTTCACAGCAATAGGACAGTGGCTAAGACAGTGTTTATCACAACAACAGAAAGCAAGCAAGCTCTAACACAACGTGCTCTAATGTGGCCTAGTGACTCTTCAAGTTAAAGGTTCAGTTTGTTTATTAAGGATGGTCTTGCAGATACTACTGTAATTGTACTAAGGTTGGCAGAACTTCTAGATCAAAGTTTAACTCAGACTCATCAGTGAATATAAAGGGGGAAATCAGTTGATACAATGATCTTAAACATTTTCTTTTCCATCAGTCTATGGGGACTCACTACAATTAAAATGTGGAGTCAAAAGAGATAAATTTTAAAGACCAATAATCTAATTCAGATATTGCTCTTCCCTTCCCAAACACTTGAAAATTATATGTATAAATGATGCTATGATCTGGATACATAAAGAAATTTTTTGATAGAAAACTAATCTCCAATGAATGCTACCACGCTGGGAGTGAAGCCTCGTGGAGAACAACTGAGAATCCAGAGCCTCCACTCTCAGGAACATATCTACACCATCATAAGATTGTTTAACAGAAGGAGTTTGGTTTTTGCTTTCTGTCTCTCAGCCTTTAAGAACACTCCATCTTCTCTTCTGAAAAGCTCAAAATGAATGTACCATCTTGAAAGAAAAAAGCATCATCTAACTACATTGTGAAACAAGCCGAAGATTTTTGTCTTAGATTTGCCAGTCCTTGGAACACTTCAACATTAATTTCTATACTGAAGATATTCTAATTCTTCAATATTATACTTACTTTGATTTTGTAATATGAAGTTTACCTAATTCTCTAATGGAACGAACAAACTATTTATTGACTTGTGATTTATGAAAAAAAAAAACACAAGCAAACAAATACCTGACAAGTCAAGGGAGGGTGAGGGAGAGAAAGAAAGGCCAGAGACGTGGATCCAGCTCAGAGAGGGCTCATGGTAACAAAGCCAGTGTCTCCCAGAGAGATGTCGCTGGCTGCGAGCACTACCTGCTCACACTCCTCCCTCCAACCTGGAAAGTCTTTGGTTAGTGAGGTGCTGTTTAAAATTCTGCTACACTTCTCCTTTCCTCTCCTTTCAATTACACAACTCAATCATATAAATATTTTCCTGCCCAACCTTTGGGCGGCCAGGGCACAACAGCTTCCTCTTCCCAGTGGATATCGAGCACAGCTATTTAGAGTATTCTAAAGACTGAGCCAGAAACCCCCCAGCTCTCCAACCCAAGCTATTTTTTCAGACGGGAAAAATGTTGAAACCTGAATTAGACAGCATCCTATACTGTGACACCACTGAATTTTAATACAGAATTTTGATTAGTGTATTTCATTTCATGGCTATTGCTAGCTTTCCCCCTGAAACACTGCACCTTTGTTAAATTTTCAAAGCACACTGATGAACAAATGTAGGAAAACACTCTAGGTAAAGCATTTATGGATCACGTTAGCGTATCTAGATTATAAAGATTCAAAAAGTACAGAGCATGGGGAAGTGCAAGAGCATGCAGCAACTGACTGGGGCTGTGTATTGCTTGATATAATAAACCAGTTGCAACATCCACACTGAGAAACAATGGTAAACACAGGAGAACATACATAAATGAGTGCAGCCAGCCGACACTCAGAAGCACTGATTCATAAGCCCTGATTTATTAGGACCTTAGGAACTCTGTTAGTCAGGCATTAAGCTACTGACAACATGAAGTTCACCCGGGTAGAACTAGTTCGTATCTACACATAAGGATATTTTCCCAAAGGGCTAGTTGTTAGATATTAACCTGCAAGCCACTTTAACTCATGCCATGGATACTTGTTTAAAAATGTTCATTTAAAATTTTTAACTAAGCCGGGTGGTGGTGGCGCATGCCTTTAATCCCAGCACTCGGGAGGCAGAGGCAGGCGGATCTCTGTGAGTTCGAGGCCAGCCTGGTCTACAAGAGCTAGTTCCAGGACAGGAACCAAAAGCTACGGAGAAACCCTGTCTCGAAAAATCAAAATAAAATAAAATAAAATAAAATTTTTAACTATAAACAAGATGTTTTGTTATGCGTACACCAGAAATTTACCCCCTTCCTCTCACTCAGCCCCAAGCCATTCCAGTTTGTGTATAAAGTGACTAAATATGTTTGAAAAGAAGAAAATAATAATTAAAAAGTATATTAGGTTATTTAAAGCTTAATTTGAGGTAGCAATAAATCTCTGCACCACACCTAGTTAAGAGATGAAGACATACCGCAGAACTTCTACTTTCTAATGTCTACAGTAATCATTCCATCAAATAATCGAACTTCGGCATTTGTATGTCAGCCAGCTCATGGTGTCTAGCGTCCTGTAAGCCACCTTTTTGATACTCATGGATCCAGGAATTACTGAGTGCTGATGAAAGAGTTAGACCTTAAGTCTCGCTCTTATAAGCAGTGAAGCTGTACCACAAGGTAGAACCCAGGAATCCAGCATCACACTTCTAAATAACGTTGATGATTCTGAAGAAAGTGGTTCTCAGCCTAGCATTCCCCGAAGCACTGCCACTCAGTGGTGTGCAGGTCATAGAGTTCCTTCTGACTTCTTATCTCATGGCCAGAAACTATTCCAAACCCGCCTGCTTCAGGAACAGTAGTTCTCAGTTCCCCAGGGCCTGCTTGCTATCTCTCCCAAACTGCCTCCTCCTCCTCCAGAGTCCCTCCTTGATGAACTATTTACTCCTCTCATTCTCTGGTCATTCTTTCTCAGCACTTTTCCATTAATCTTGCTCATGAAAAAATAATTAAACTACTTAACTTTAATTCTTTATTTTGTAAGGGGTTACTATTTGCTAACAACCTCTTAGACAAAGGCGAATCAAGCTAAGCCCTTGCTTATTGGAGTTCTGAAAAGGTTAGTTTAATAAGAATCCTTTATTCAGTTAAACAAAATGATGTATGCACCAGTCACTCTCCCAGGGATTCCCAAATTATTCTTTTATATGTGACTTCCAGTATGCATCCTTATGTCGTTTTAATATTTATACATGTTCCTCTCTGCTTTTCTCTGGAAATTTACCTCTTCTAAAATTAATAAATATTTCTATTTATGCTGTTGGGACATTGTTCTCGGGGAATGGATAAATTTGCATCACCTACTGCAGGAACACAAAACAAACCTAAAAGCAGTATGTGTGTGTGTAAAAGAAACAGATCAAATGATGAGACCACAAAAAAGGAGAGATAAGCAGAAAGAGACAGAGTCAGAAGCCAGAGACAGAAATAGAGAGAGGCAGAGGAATATTCTGGAAAGAATTTATTACTGCAGTCTGCAGAAAAACCAGTGGGAAAGAGAGAACAAAGAAAATGGAGACGCATTACATAGAAATGTGGAAACCAGAAGCCCCTAGGACATAACTTTCCTGAGAGTAAACCCAAAAAACAGTTGTTCCCTTCTGAGAAGGATCCCATGAATGAGCATCCTGTTGTTCCTATTGTTTGGTTTGGGGGGGGTTGTGCTTGGATTGGTTTTATGGTCTTCTAGATCACCCCTGAGGTTCCAGAACACCAGCTAAAAGTTCTCTACCACTGATATATAACTGATATATACCACAGCCAGGATCCTTTGCTCTGTTTTAACTGAGATCTATACTGTGAAGAAATAGCCCAGCGTGAAACTTAACTCTTTCCAACTTCTTCTCAATCTGCTACTTGCTGACAACACAGAGGCAGGAGGACTCGGTTGTGAAATTTTCTCTAGAGAATAAAGAGATAATAGAGATAATCAACTTTCCAATGAATACTAGTAAGAAAAGAACCTCTGCTTGTTTGCTAATCATCAGCACAGTTCCTTGTATACCAGGTTTGTATAAATTGCAGAAATGGCCTCTTTTAGTAGAGCAATGCAAAGGGGTACCAATTCTCACTAAACGAATTACAGAAAGCAGCATCCTGTAGAAAGACAAGGTACAAAAAGGTGCAAGTTTGCAAGTCCTAGTTATATATGGAGTGGACATCAGAGCTCGGCCTGCACATCCGAACTCAGCAAATCTGCCGCAGTAGAAGCACGGGGAAGGTTCTCATGAATTCGCAGTTCCTGGTCACTTCTCTACGCGGCTAACTTATCTTTGAAGACTATTTATAGATCGCCTTACCTTACTAGCCTAGCCAAACGTTAAGTGTTCTGAAACACCATTGAGCTCTTTTGTGCTAAGATCAATGTAAAAATTTTATTTTAAAATGGCCTCTTTCTGCATCCCTTCCTCACACTAAAGTGTCAGTTCCCGAAAGAGAGAAATCACGCCATGGTGAGATTGAGTTTCTTAGCACCTAGTGCTCTGGCAGAGTGGAATCTGAAATTGTTTGCTTAGCTGTCTATCTCTTGCCAAGCTATGACATATTTACAAAGTGTTTTCTTCTCTGTTAAACATTGCTACCGAGAAGAGAAAGTAGCTGTGCAGAAACTTTCGTAGCATGCAGACACTCCACTCTGCTCGACAGCTTCAAAGAAGAGCCCTTTGCTAATTAGACAAAGTACGTGTAGCGTTTTTAATAATTAGTGTGCACTGCCTCCCCTTTAACCTAAGCACATGTTCAATCCTAAAAATGAACTCTTTCATCACAATCCATTTTGGGAAAAGGTGTGCTTTAGTGTATTACTTGCAATATGATAGGGGCTAGCTAACTCCTTAATAGTCTATTGAAACACCTCTGTTTACACATACAACGCGCCGAGTCTGGCAACCTTTCCTGAAATGCACAGAATGTCATCTTGCAGTCAGTGGGTTGGTGCTAGAATTACATTACAGGAACAATATTCCGTAAATTATACGTTTAGATTTGTAATTTAGAAGACAATACGCAATAAATGAAATACTCCTAAAATTCATTTTCACTCACTGTTGCAGAAAAGAGGCGTTCAGGATTTCGACTGCGGGATAGCGGGAGACCTCCAGGTTGCGCCATTCATGAAGCCAGGCATGCGCAGAAGCCAGGACTGCGCTGACATTTTCACGGTGTTTTCAGGTTTTGTAAGGAGTCATTTATGTCAAAAGGTAACAAAGCGTAAAAGCTGTGCTGTGGTGGCAGTGTTCACAGAACCGCCTCAATGGCGACATTACTAATATGCTGCGCTGCTTGATAGCACGTGGTTTTCAGATGTTATCTCAATGCAACTTCAAACCCCTGAGGAAAAAGACATTACATTTTAATTTTACGGGTGAACTACAATAGGTTCACTTTGCAGTCCTTGAAATTCTTGTGTGCTGCTTGGCCATTTTGCTAGCCAATGATTATCTAAACTTAACAATTTTCAAACTTCGACCCCTCTGGCTCCTGCAATCCTTCCTCTCCCTCTTCTGGCTAGGTCTAGTGTGCAGCTGTGGTTTTCTGCATCTGTTCCTATCAGTTGCTGGACATCGCCTCTCTGAGATAATTTGGCTAGGCACCTGTGAGTATAACAGAATGTCATTAGGAATAATTTCACTGGCTTTTTTTAAATTTTAATCAGACCTGTTTGGTTCTATCCTGGGTCTCTGGGTGGTCCTGCCGCTGGTTCCTGGCCATACAGGAACTGTCAGACACTGGGCTCCCTCTCACAGCATTGGCCTCAGTCATTGGTTGGTCACCCCCACAAGTTCTGCTCCACCTTTATCCCAGCAGATCTTGCAGGCAGGGCAGTAGGTCAAACGTTTTGTGACTGGGTTGATGACCTGGGCCCACTGCTAGGAATCTTGCCTGGTTATGGATGATGGCCAGTTCAGGCTCTGTATCCCCCATTACTGGGAGAATTTGCTAAGATCACTCTTGTAGATTTTAGGGAGTTTCCATTGATCTAAGTTTCAACATTACCTGCCCAAATGTCCACCAATTCCAGTCATCCCTTCCTCTGTCCCTCACACCCAACACCTGATCCTTCCTGCTTCCATCCACCTGCAAAATCTATTCTGTTTCCCCTTGCTGAGGACACCAGGAGAACACGGCCCACAGAAACAACTACACAGGGCTCATCGGGGCTCACAAAGACTGAAGTGACAATCACAAACCCTGCATGGGTCTCAGCTAGGTCCCCTGCCTATACTTTATGGTTTTGTAGCTTGGAGTTCTTGTGGGACTCCCAAAAAAGGAAGTAGGGGTATCTATGACTCTTTTGCCTGCTTTTGGAACCCTTTTCCTCCTACTTGGTTGTCTTGCTCAGCTTTGATATGAACAAGATATGAGGGTTTGTGTCCAGTTTTATTGTATCCTGTTAGGCGATGTTTGGTGGATATTCCTAGGAGGTGTACTAAAGAGGTATTGAAAGGAAATGGAGGAGGAATTGATCTAGGGGAGAGGGGAAGGAAAAGAAACTGAGGTCAGGATGTAATGTATGAGAGAAAAATAAGGTTTATTTTAAAAATCCATAATCATTTTTTATTCTTTTCTTAATTAATTGGGGGAAGAACTGATGAAAAAATGCTCTATGTGGACAAAAACAATTAACAGAATATTGGTCACATAGAAAAATAGAAAACAGTACTCAGACCTTGTGGTGGACATGTAGACAAATAATGAACCAATTCTTGGAATAATGCTTCCAAGTAGATTCATCATCTGACAGATAAAGGTGTCATTGCTCAACTTAAAACACCAAAGCCAATTTAATATTTATGCATGCATACTAATATACATACAAGGGTTTGTGTATGATATACACATATATTAAACCTGGGTGAGTAAAAACTTATCAATAAGCCTAACAAAATAGAACAGCTTTGGTGGATAAAGCTTTGGTGGAACTTTCCATTCTTCCAATGCAGTGCATAACAACTATTATCTAAACTTTTTGAATTGAATTATTTAAAAAAACATTTAACCTTTATTTTAAAATCTGTGGGTAAGTCTCTATAGGAACAAACTCTATAAACACTCCTTTCATTAATATTCTCTCTGGAATATTGCTGATTTTTGTACTCAAAACCTTTGAAATTAAATTTTATTCTACTGTTTGTAACTCAACCCTGGGTAACATTATACTGGAATGCTAATATTCAAGGCATTGAAAAGTCCTGTTCACAATAAAATCAAATAGAACCAAAGATAAAATAATTAAATCAATTGACTGCAATAGGATGCAAAAATAGACAGCGCTTCAAAGTGCAAACGAATAAAGAGTTTAATAAGGAAGGGGCCCTAGCTGTCTTGAGAGGTGTATAGTCTGAAGACAGAAGGTTTTGATGGCTATTTAATTAAGAGGTGGAAGACCCAAAAATAGCTCTGCAGTTTCGGGGGCCAAGTGTTTCTACCTTTCACTAAAATAAGAAATGCCATGGTTCATTGATTCTGCTTTTGGTAGGACTACAGAGAACACAAAGTTTTCAGAAAACCAGTGAGGGAGAACAGAGAAAAGGAGAAATCAAAGGAAGAAATAAACAGGTAAGTGTGTGGAATCACAACCTTACCTCATTTGCAACTCAAAGATAAGTTAAACAACAACAAAAACTGGCCTGGCTAAAGATAAGCATTAACACTATTCTGAGGAGAAGACATAAATGGAAAGGTAAATTGAAGTTAGATTGCAGAAGGCACTGCATGCTAAAAAGAGTGTCAAACTCTGACTCCTAACTGGTAGGAATAATCACGGCTGGTTTCTTTCTTTTTTTTATTGAAAAAAATATTTTCCACCTCCTCCCAGCCTCTCATTTCCTTCCCTCTCCTCCCACTCCTCTCCCCATCCCTCTCCAGTTCAAAGAGCAGTCAGGGTTCCCTGCCCTGTGGAAAGTCCAAGGTCCTCCCCCCTCCATCCAGTTCTAAGAAGGTGAACATCCAAACTGGCTAGGCTCCCACAAAGCCAGAACATGAAGTAGGATCAAAACCCAGTGCCATTGTCCTTGGCTTCTCATCAGCCCTCATTGTCCGCCATGTTCAGAGAGTCTGGTTTTATCCCATGCTTTTTCAGTCACAGTCCAGCTAACCTTGGTGAGCTCCAAATAGATCAGCCTCACTGTCTCAGTGGGTGGGTGCACCCCTTGTGGTCCTGACTTCCTTGCTCATGTTCTCCCTCCTTCTGCTCCTCATTGGGACCTTGGGAGCTCATTCCGGTGCTCCAGTGTGGGTCTCTGTCTCTATCTCCATCCTTCACCAGATGAAGGTTCTATGGTGATATGCAAGATATTCATCAGTATTGCTATAGGATAGGGTCATTTCAGGTTCCCTCAGCTGCCCAAGGAACTAACTGGGGATATCGTCCTGGGCACCTGGGAGCCACTCTAGGTTCAAGTCTCTTGCCAAACCTAAGCTGGCTTGCTTAAGATATGTGCTTCCCTGCTCCCCTATCCAAACTTTCTTTATCCCAATCATGCCGTTTCCCCAAGTTCCCCCCATCCTCCCCTTCTCACTTTTCTCTCCCCATCTTCCCTTTATCCCCATCCCACCCCAAACCCAAGATCCCAATTTTTTGCCCGGCAATCTTGTCTACTTCCCATAGCCAGGAGGATAACTATATGTTTTTCTTTAGGTTCACCTTCTTATTTAGCTTCTTTAGGACCACAAATTATAGACTCAGTGACCTTTATTTATGGCTAGAAACCAATAATGAGTGAGTACATCCCATGTTCATCTTTTTGGGTCTGTGTTATCTCACTCAGGATAGTGTTTTCTATTTCTATCCATTTGCATGCAAAATTCGAGAAGTCATTGTTTTTTACTGATACAGAATAGTACTCTGATGGGTATATATTCCACACTTTCTTCATCCATTATTCCATTGAAGGACATCTAGGTTGTTTCCAGGTTCTGGCTATTACAAATAATGCTGCTACGAACATAGTTGAACAAATTCTTTTGTCATATGATAGGACATCTCTTGGGTATATTCCCAAGAGTGGTATTGCTGGGTCCAGGGGTAGGTTGATCCCGAATTTTCTGAGAAACCGCCACACTGATTTCCAAAGTGGTTGCACAAGATTGCATTCCCACCAGCAATGGATGAGGGTACCCCTTCCTCCACAGCCTCTCCAGCAAAGGCTATCATTGGTGTTTTTATTTTAGACATTCTGACAAGTGTAAGATGACATCTCAAAGTTGTTTTGATTTGCATTTCCCTGATCGCTAATGAGGTTGAGCATGACCTTATGTGTCTTTTGGCCATTTGAACTTCTTCTGTTGAGAATTCTCTGTTCAGTTCAGTGCCCCATTTTTTAATTGGGTTAATTAGCATTTTAAAGTCTAGTTTCTTGAGTTCTCTATATATTTTGGAGATCAGACCTTTGTCTGTTGCGGGGTTGGTGAAGATCTTCTCCCAGTCAGTAGGTTGCCTTTTTGTCTTAGTGACAGTGTCCTTTGCTTTACAGAAGCTTCTCAGTTTTAGTAGGTCCCATTTATTCAATGTTGCCCTTAATGTCTGTGCTTCTGGTGTTATACATAGGAAGCGATCTCCTGTGTCCATATGTTGTAGGGTACTTCCCACTTTCTCTTCTATCAGGTTCAGTGTGTTCAGATTGATATTGAGGTCTTTGATCCATTTGGACTTGTGTATTGTGCATGGTGATAGATATGGGTCTATTTTCATTCTTCTACAGGTTGACATCCAGTTGTACCAGCACCATTTGTCGAAGATGCTTTCTTTCTTCCATTGTAGACTTTTAGCTCCTTTATCGAAAATGAGGTGTTCATAGGTTTGTGGGGTAACAACTGGGTCTTCTATATGATTCCATTGGTCGACTTCTCTGTTTTTATGCCAGTACCACACTGTTTTCATTACTGTAGCTCTGTAATAGAGTTTGAAGTCAGAGATGGTAATGCCTCCAGAAGTTTCTTTACTGTTTAAGATAGTTTTGGCTATCCTGAGTTTTTTGTTTTTCCATATAAAGTTGATTATTGTTCTCTCAAGATCTGTGAACATTTTTGATGGGACCTTGATGAGGATTGCATTGAATCTATAAATTGCCTTTGGTAGAATTGGCATTTTTACTATGTTGATCCTCCCAATCCAAGAGCAAGGGAGATCCTTCCATTTTCTGGTATCCTCTTCAATTTCTTTCTTCAACGCCTTAAAGTTCTTGTCAAATAGATCTTTCACTTCTTTGGTTAGAGTTCCCCCAAGATATTTTATGTTGTTTGTGGCTATCGTGAAAGGTGATGTTTCTCTGATTTCCCTCTCTGCTTCGATATCCTTTGGGTATAGGAGGGCGACTGATTTTTTTTGAGTTGATCTTGTATCCTGCCACATTACTAAAGGTGTTTATCAGCTGTAGGAGTTCTTTGGTGGAGTTTTGGGGGTCGCTTATGTACACTATCATATCATCTGCAAATAACGAAAGTTTCACTTCTTCCTTTCCCATTCAAATCCCCTTGATCCCCTTATGTTGTCTTATTGCTATTGCTAAAACTTCAAGCACTATATTGAAGAGGTATGGAGAGAGTGGACAGTTTTGTCATGTTCCTGATTTTAGTGGGATGGCTTTGAGTTTCTCTCCGTTTAATTTGATGTTAGCTGTCAGCTTGCTGTAAATAGCTTTTATTATATTTAAGTATGACCGTTGTATCCCTAATCTCTCCAAGACTTTTATCATAAAGGGATGTTGAATTTTGTCAAATGCTTTTTCAGCATCTAATGAAACAATCATATGTTTTTTTTCTTTCAGTTTATTTATATGATGGATTACATTGATAGATTTTCATATGTTGAACCAGCCCTGCATCTCTGGGATGAAGCCTACTTGATCATAATGGATAATTTTTCGGATGTGTTCTTGGATTCGGTTTGCCAGTATTTTGTTGAGGATTTTTGTGTCGATGTTCATGAGTGAGATTGGCCTGTAATTCTCTTTCTTGGTTGAGTCTTTTTGTGGTTTTGGCATCAGAGTGACTGTAGCTTTATAAAAGGAATTTGGCAATGACTCTTCTGTTTCTATATTGTGGAATACATTAAGGAGTATAGGTATTAGGTCTTCTTGGAAATTCTGGTAGAATTCCGCATTGAAACCATCTGGTTTTGGGCTTTTTTTGGTAGGGAGGTTTTTGATAATAGCTTCTAATTCTTGGCGACTAACAGGTCTTTTTAGATTGTTCACCTGGTCCTGGTTTAACTTTGGTATATGGTATTTATCTAAAAAAAGTGTCCATTTCTTTTACATTTTCCAGTTTTGTGGCATACAGGCTTTTGTAGTAAGATCTAACGATTCTCTGAATTTCCTCTGTGTCTGTGGTTATATCCCCCTTTTCAATTCTGATCTTATTAATTTGCATATTTTCTCTCTGCCATTTAATTATTTTGGATAGGGGTTTATCAATCTTGTTGATTTTTTCCAGGAACCAGTTTTTTGTTTCATTGATTCTTTGGATTGTTTTCTGTATTTCTATTTTGTTGATTTCAGCCCTCAGTTTGATTATTTCCAGTCTTCTACTCCTCCTAGGTGAGTCTGCTTTTTTTTTTCTAGAGCTTTCAGGTGGGCTGTTAAGTCTCCAATGTGTGCTTTCTCTGTTTTCTTTAAGTGGGCACTTAGTGCTATGAACTTTCCTCTTAGGACTGCTTTCATAGTGTCCCATAAGTTTGAGTATATTGTTTCTTTATTTTCATTGAATTCAAGGAAGACTTTAATTTCTTTCTTTATTTCTTCCTTAATCCAGGTATGGTTCAGTAGTTGACTGTTCAGTTTCCATGAGTTTGTAGGCTATCTGGGGGTACCATTGTTGTTGAATTCTAACTTTAATCCATGGTAATCTGATAAGACACAGGTGGTTACTAATATTTTTTTGTAACTGTGGAAGTTTGCTTTGTTACCAAGTATGAGGTCAATTTTCGAGAAGGTTCCATGAGCTGCAGAGAAGAAGGTATATTCTTTCCTATTTGGGTGGAATGTTCTATAGATGTCTGTTAAGCCCATTTGATTCATTACCTCCATTAATTCTCTTATTTCTCTGTTAGGTTTCTGTCTGATTGACCTGTCCATTGGTGAGAGAGGTGTGTTGAAGTCTCCTACTATTAGTGTGTGCAGTTTGATGGCTGCCTTGAGTTTTAGTAATGTTTCTTTTACGTAAATGGGTGCTTTTATATTAGGGGCATAGATATTCAGGAATGAGACTTCATCCTGATGAATTGTTCCTGTTATGAGTATAAAATGTCCCTCTCCATCTCTTCTGATTGATTTAAGTTTGAAGTCAACTTTGTTAGAAGTTAGTATGGCCACACCTGCTTGTTTCTTAGGTCCATTTGCTTGATAAGCCTTTTCCCAGCCCTTTACTCTGAGTAGGTGCCTGTCTTTGTGGTTAAGGTGTGTGTCTTGTAAACAGCAAAATGTTGGATCCTGTTTTCGTATCCAATCTCTTAGCCTGTGCCTTTTTATAGGTGAGATGAGTCCATTGACATTAAGTGATATTAATGACCAGTGGTTGTTAACTCTGGTCACTTTTTTAGTAGTAGAGTTTGTGTGTTTCCCTTCTTTGAGTTGCGCTGGTGAAGGGTCTTTAGATGTCTGAGTTATTGTGGTCATTGTTGGACTCCTTGGTTAGTGATTTTCCTTCTATTACTTTCTGTAAGGCTGGATTTGTGTCTACGTATTGTTTAAATTTGTTTTTATCCTGGAAAATTTTGTTTTCTCCATTTATAGTGAACGAAAGCTTGGCTGGGTATAGTAGTCTGGGCTTGCATCCATGGTCTCTTAATTTCTGCAGTACATCTACCAGGACCTTCTGGTTTTCATGGTTTCCATAGAGAAGTCAGGTGTAAGTCTGATAGGTTTACCTTTATAAGTAACTTGGCCTTTTTTTTTTGCGGCTCTTCATATTCTTTCTTTATTCTGTATGCTTTGTGTTTTGATTATTATATGGCGAGGGGATTTTTTTTTTGATTCAGCCTATTCAGTGTTCTGTATGCTTCTTGAACCTTCATAGGTATATCTTTCTTTAGGTTGGGAAAGTTTTCTTCTATAATTTTATTAAATATATTTTCTGGACCATTGAGCTGCACTCCTTCTTCTACTCCTATTATTCTTAGGTTTGGTCTTTTTATTGCGTCCCATATTTCCTGAATGTTTTTTGATGACAATTTGTTGGACTTGCTGTTTCCTTTGATCAGTGCGTTTATTTTCTCTATGGTATCTTCAGAATCTGAGATTCTTTCTTCCATCTCTTGTATTCTGTTGGTTATGCTTGTTTCTGTAGTCTCTATTCATTTACCTAGATTTTCCATGTCCAGTGGGTCCTTTTTTGTGTTTTCTTCTTTGCCTCCATTTCAGTTTTCAAGTCTTGGACTATTTCCATTATCTGTTTTATTGTTTTTCCTTGGTTTCCTAGGGTATCATTCACTGATTTATTCAATTCTTCAAACTTTCTGTTATCCTTCTCGTCCATTTCTATAAGGGCATTTTTTACATGCTGTTTAAGGCCATCAATCACTTTCATAAAGTCAATTTTTTCTATTTCTTCTTGGTTAAGGTGTTCATGTCCTTCTGTTGTGAGGTCGCTGGGTTCTGGTGGTTTCATGTTGTTTTTCAGATTGTTGGGTGAGTTCTTGCATTGGCGCCTGCCCATCTCTTCCTCAGAATGCTCCCCTATGGATCTTCTTTTACAGGATCAGGTCTCCTTGACCACTGATGTACCTTCCCAGCAATGGCCCTCCCCAGTGATGGCTCTCCTGGTGCTCCAGTGATGGCTCTCCAGGTGCAGAGATCAGATCTCCATGCTGGTTGGGTAGCTCATAAACAAAGCACCTGCCTTGCTTGCTCCAGGCAGGCTATTGAGACAAAGGAACTCCCGCCCACCGTGTTGCCCTAAGGATTTGGCCCCAGTGCCCAGACAGGCTGAGCTGGGTGATGTTATGTGCCCGAAGAGGGGAGGAAGGCAGAAGGGGGGAGGGTTCTGGATGCAAGCTGGGTGGGATAGGAAGAGAGAGGCAGTATGCAGAGAGTATAGGCCCTGCAGGAAGACCAGGAAGTATAGGGGGGATGAGGAGCGTCTGAGTTCCGTGTCTGGGCTGCTGCTGTGGGTCAGAAACTCACCCCAATGATGGTTTTCCTGGTGCCAAGATCAGATCTCTGTGCTGGTTGGGTAGCTTGTAAAAAAAAAAAAAAAACGCCTACCTTGCTTGCTGCAGGCAGGCTATTGAGACAAAGGAACTCCCACCTGCCTGGTTGCCCTCAGGATTTAGTCCCAGCACCCAGACAGGCTGAGCTAAGTGATGTTATGAGCCCGAATCTCATGGCTGGTTTCTAAGACAGATCTCAGAACTAACTATTTCAATGGAAGTAACAAAGAACTTATGGGAAAACAGCCTCTTCCAACAGCTTCCACATTCCATGTAGTACTCAACAACCTCTCAGCTAATGCTTACAAGAACATTTCACATATATTATAATCTTCACTTTAGAGATAAGAACTTCAAAGTCAGATATTTTAAGAAGCATTGTAACTCAAGTTAGAGAAGACTAGAGAACCCTGATCATTGAAGTGGCAGTTTTCTGGAACCATGGGCCAAGGACTTCCAAATTTTATCTCTTCTTCAACGAATGGAAACACTGTCAAAAGCAGCGAAAGCTCAACTTTTCCAAAAGTCTGCAAAGGAACCAATGGTTTGCAAGAATTCAAAGAATGCTATTAAATAAAAGTGGCTAAGTTAGGGCAAAACAGAAAGCTTTTGTGGTATTCTGGCTTGCCCCATTCCTATCCCTCTTTCCATTTTCCATGCGAGCCATGAAAATCATCAGTACTGTAACCATGGCAAATAGAAAACCAGCAGTGTGACTGTACCTGGAAGCAGAGTGAATTTGAACCTCCATAAAAGCCCCACCCCTAGAGAACTGCCACTATTTTTCATGGCTGCTAGTTTCCTGGAGACTCTCCATTCAGAAAGCTTGTCATTACTTAATTTGACTCAGAACTCCCTCGGTAGGAAAATACCTACCCGTAGAGATTTTTTTTTAAAGTAATGAGCCGCAATTTGTAGCAGTCTAACTGTCTGAAGTGAAAGTACCCACTGGAGAAAAGAGGAGGCAAGCTGAGATATTTAAGATGTATCTGGGGAATTGAATTTCCAGTAGAGAACGTGCAGGGAAGAAGCAGAAATGTCCTTAACTCTCACCTCTTGACAATATTGCAGCCCCAAATGAGGAAATAAAGACAAATGCAGAATTGTAAACTTCTAAAGCATGGCTGTTTCATCCCAATACACAGACACCTCAATAGTGTATGGAAAATTCATAATTAAAAACTGAAATTTCTGCATTAACAACCATCTCCTACATAAAGAACCTTCTCTGATAGGATCTAAGAGCTGTACTCTAGTAAGATTTTGCTTGTGATCTAACAAGTAAAACCTTGCCTGAAGATCAGAGCGAGGCGCAAGTCACTAGTTAGCCATAGAGGCTCGGCAGTGGCAGCACACACCTTTAATCCCAGCACTTCGGAGGCAGAGGCAGGGGGATCTCTGTAAATTCAAGGCCACTGTGGGCTATGGACTAAAAGAGAAAGAAAGCCAGGTGGTGATGACTCAAACCTTTAATCCCAGTTTTTAGGAATCCCACACCTTTAATCCCTTCACTAGGAAGGTGGAGGCAGGAAGGGATATGGCTGGGCAGAGACAGGAATATAAGGTAGGAGACAAGAGCTCAGCACATTCAGTGAAGGATTCCTGGAGATAGGATCTTGCACCCTTTTGTCTGAGGATTAGGTAGAGGTAAAATGTCTCTCTGGTGGCTGGCTGCTTTACTTTTCTGATCTGTCAGCACTTACCCCAGTATCTGACTCCAGGTTTTTATTATTAAGACCAATTAGAATCTGAATTATACTGTTTTATCCAGCAAGTAAGAGATGGGAATTCAGAGGGCAGTGGGATATTGTGGCCATTTAGCAAAGGAATATTTACAGGCTCTCCTCTATGGCAGTGAACTCCCCAACCCTTGGTTCATGACCAGATTTGTGGTACCAGACATGTGCTTACTCCTGTGAAGTAGGCCTTAAAACAGAAAGCTCTTGCTAACTGGGAAATTGAATGAAGATATTTAAAATTGAACACAATTATGAAAACATATTAAATCTGTTACATTATAGCTTTTAGTTGATGCAACTCATAGCATTTATTTTACTTTGTTTAATTGCTAAAAGTCACAATATTTCAATTAAGTGTTAACACTTAGCTATCTTTGAAGTGCATTTTTTATGTATAAATTTTTTAAAGGGATGGGGGATCATAAATGATCATATTATATCCCAAAAAGAACAAGCTTTGTTGTATCAATGTTATTTCATTTCTCTCTAGTATAGTGTTTTCCCAAACCAGAAAGGAAGAGGGAATTGGTGCTTACCCATCATGACGTTCATACCACTACTGCATTCATGGGCATCTCTTGCCACACCAGTCCTTACTGCATTTCACAGTGATGAAACTGCATGATTGTGAGCTAGCTGCTTTCTTAAATTGATAGTGACTTCACTATAATTTTCAGGAAAATCATAAAACCAAAAATAAAATACAACAGCAATCCCTGTTGCTAAAGGGTATGTGCGGTCTGGTTTTCAATAATGGCAAATTATTTGATTTGTTATGTCAGTATTCCACAAAACTACAAAACAGTAAAGAGGGTCTGTTTGAAGAAAACAATAGTAAGTATACAATGCTTATTAGAAAAGGTAGGTATTTAATTTACTTTAAACACTTTCAATCTGTTGCTGATTTTATGCATGAAATATAAAATGTACCATTAAGAATTTGAAAGATTGAAAACAATGCCTCCCAAAGTGATAATGTAAATCAATAGATAGTACATATTTCAAACTGGATAGAAATTATGAAGTAAAAAAATATACTTACAGAAATAAAAATTCTCTAGAAGAGCTCACCTGTGAGTGAGTTTGTTGAGGGTAAAGAGAAATGAATTTGACCTAAAATTGTCTGGTCTGAGAAACAAAGTATTGAAATGATGAACATAGCCTCAGATATGAGCTATTATTTAGTATAGAAATACAGCCACAACATACACTCATGAAGACAAACAAAGAGGAAGGAAAGAGTTAGGAAGAGTTCCTGAAGACATAATAACTCAAAATCATAGTCTGTAATTCCACAGCTTTAAAAGAGGGAGCTGAAGAGATGACTCAACTCTTCAAAGCTCTTGCTGATCTGGCAGGGGACCTGGGTTTGGTTCACACCACCCATGTGACTGCTCATAAGCACTCAGAACTCCAGGTACAGGTTCCTAAGTGTATGTAGACCGTATAATCTCCCGAATGCACACACAATTACACATAAATGTAATAAATAACTCTTTTTTAAGTTATGGGAAAATCAAAATGCTCCAAGGTAAACAAAACTTGGAAAATTGCTTCTGACACATCTATCCTATGAGAATAATAACAAGATTCCTCAGCTTGCAATGAAAGAGCATTAGCTCATGTGAATCCACAGGAGAAATACCAACCACAAGCTGCTGAGTCTTCATAGGTATAAGTGAAAAGAAAAAAGGTATGCATATTTTTATTTTTTTAACTCCTTCCTGATATTAGATATAAAAAGGATAAAAGTATAAATAATCATTTTGAAACTATATTAATAGACATATAACATATAAGTGTAGAACTTTTGTAATAAAAATGCACATTGAATCAGGGATGGAATATAGCAATATTGGAGCACACTTTGAAATACTATGACTACATATATCAACGTAAATGGAATTATGTGAAAATTTTTGCAAGCCTATGGGCAATCACTAAAATATAAATAAACAATGCAGTAAAAGAAGAAATAAGTAAATAAAAGTAGTACACTTTGCAATATCTATTTAACACAAAAAATAAATTAATGAAGAAATAGAGAGACAATAATAAGACACATAACAAGGGAACAACAGAAATCCATAAACACCTCACCTATATAACAAAACTACTCATCTTTAACACAAAAATATATTGAAAAGAAACACTGGAAAATGCATGACCAGAAAAAAATAGCAAAAGAGCAATAATGTGGTGATACTAATTTCACATAAATAGATTCTATGACAATAGTGTTTACCAGGTAAAAAGGATATCTTATAATGCTATAACGATAACCTATTAGGAACATATAGAAATACAAACATCCACACTTCAAAATCCAATGTCCTGACACAGATAAAACAAAACTGACAGAATTAATGCATGGAAAATTCAATAATAAGCATTGGGGATTTTAGTGCAGCAGTCTCAATGCATACAGCAACAAGAAGAGCATAAAGAAATAGAATTTAACAGCTTTTAAACAGACATCTCCAACATCTGTATGTCCTCTTCCAGACAGTCCATTTTTATCAATTGTGTGTGAAACACTATCCGTGGGAGAACATAAACTGAAACAGAAAGTAAAGCTCTAAAGGTTTTCTTATATTTTGTTTGGGAGCCTAGCCTTTGATGGCTGAACCCTCTCTCCAGCCCTCAAAATGTTTTCTATGATTAAAAAACAAACAAACAAACTCTAAGCTTGTGTTCTTCAACAACAGGATATATTAGACAACAGAGTGTAATGGCATTTAGGTGATGAACAAATGAGTGGAAGTCAGCACAATTCTAACTAACGATGACCAAATATGAAACCACACAAAGTTTCATAATATACTAAATATGTGTAATGAGGCCAAAATAGTCCATAGAGGGATATTTAATGATATACTCTCAAAAAAATGAAATGTCCACAGATGAACACCAGGAACTTTTTACCTTAATATACTATAGAATGAAGCAGAACATGAACCCAAATTAAGCAGAGGGAAAACATATTTAAAAAGATGAATGCAAGTAAGAGAGACTAGAAACGATTAGAGAAAATCAACATGGGCAAAAGTGAAAGAAATCAAAAAATGATAAGGCTTTATTTAGTTGACTTGATCAATAAATAAGAGGGAAGATTCGTTACTAAAATTAAGATGGGAGAACATCCCAACAATCTTCCAGGTGACCAACAAATGTGATGGTTGTTACCCTACTCTCAACGTTTCTCATTCTTACACAAGGCCTTCTCCATCTTCAGGCCGATTGAGGCAGATCTGACCCTCCTAATGCTTAGGACTTTTTGATTGCATTTCAAAAGGACACTCCCCCCCCACACACACACACATACTGCTTTTAACAAACTCATGTAATTAGGTGATCCCAATAAAATAATATCCCTTAATAATATCAGTTAATTTGAGACTTCACTTTTACAAAATTCTTTCATAGCAGTACCTGGATTAAAGTTTGTTTCAGTAACATATGAGAGCACTAAAGATTTGGACTAGGAATCTAGGGACTTGGGGAGTGGGGCATTTTAAAATTCTTCCAGGAACATTAACATCACCACCACCACCACCACCGCCGCCGCCACCACCACCACCACCACCGCCGCCGCCGCCGCCACCACCACCACCACCACCACCACCACCACCATCATCATCATCTATTAATCTTTAAGAGCACTTGAAACTTAACTGTTAAAAATTGTTTATGCTGTGGTGTCAGCGCAGTGGGGCACACTTCTAATCTCAGTTCTGAGAACACTGTGGCATGAATAACATGTTTGAAGACAGCCTTGACTATATAGTGAGTTCTAAGTCAACAGCAGCTGCATTATGATATAATCTCAGACACAGCACAACCAAAAAGGGAAGAAGTGTAACAAGACAACGAAAGCCAAATCCATGAAGGGTGTGAAAAGACAAGGAGTGAAACTGATCAGTGCTGCCATTACTGTGCATATACTTATAAAGCTTGCGAAGGGAGGTTGTACGTACTGCTAGAGACGAAACCTTTCAGGAGTGCTGAAAGAGATTTTCTTTCACTGAGAATTAGCAACAATAAAACAGCTATTTTAATAAATTCCTTTAATATAGATTAATAAGGAAAACTTAGACTCTGTAACGCAAGTGTCTGGGTTTACAGTTGCTTTACTCACTAGTTCTGTGTTCTTGACAAAAGTATTTAACCTTTGTGAGTCTTGACTATATCTGGGTGAAATGCACCTGTTTAAAATTCTTCACTGGGTGCTCTTCGCACTAAAACTTTATATGTAGGTAAATACTCAGAACAGAGGCCACCAGGAAATATATACTACTTAAGGATTGGCATATATATCATTGTTGAAAGTATAAGAGAGAATAGAGACTTTTAGGAAATTTTAAAATGCAATTTAAATAATAAAGATATGATGTTGGCAATGACAGTAATGATTCAGGTACATGGAATCATATGAAAAACATCAAGAAGTACATCTGATTGGATGAGAACACAAGAGTGTCTGAGAATGATCTGGGGTGTTCTGGATAAAGGCAAGGTGGGTAGGGATTCTCAGCATCAAGGCAGGGAAGAATAGATTTATTATGAGTCTCATTAACGTGGAGATGGTCCATTTTAGCACACAGATACACATTTAAACATAAAACCTACAATCTGGAGATGTAGATTTACAAGTGGTTGCTATATAATACATGAGTGAGATCATCTATGGAAATTGTATAAAGAGACAAAGAACAGCAGGTCAAGGATTGAAACCTGGAAAACATTAAAGTTATGACAGAGCAGGGAACACTTGCAAAACAAAATACAGTGGTGACAGATTTATTAGAGCCAGGAGAAAATATTTTCACAATAGCTACGGGAACAAATCACTTTAACTCCATGTAATATGGCTGCCATCAGAAACTGCAGCGATGAACCACATACTATAAAAGTTGTATCTCCAGAACTGAAATATGGAGGAGGCAGCAGTCAGGCTGTACTGAGAGACTGAGTTCAAGTCAACAGCAACAGAATTCACCCCAATGTGTATGACACAAGTTCAAGGGTGCACTCTTTGTTTAACTACCTGGTGTAGCTAACCTGTTAAATAAAATGCCTAGCATGTAGTACCTGAGGTTTTCCACAATTAAAGCTCAAAGCACTTTTCTGGGAGCACAGCTAGATTAAGTTCCTGTGAAACAACACTATGGTTAGTTCTGTTGAAATCTGCAAAAGATCTCAACAATTTAAGAATCGCCTTTCATTTCAGTCTGATCAAGCTCAGAAGGCTGCTCTCCCAAAGATGACAGCAGACATTCATTGAGCCGTTGGTAGTATGTGTCATGCTGACTTCCTGCTCCAGTTTGTTTAATCCTTAGGTAACCCAGCAGTTAGGAGCCATGATTATCCTTAGAGTAGATGAACCGTAGATGAAAGAGGTAAAGGAAGCTGCCTATAATCAGCGGATGTTTCAGATTTAAGCATCATCAAAAATCTATAAACTGTGGCTTTTTCACTCTGAGTTCTGTGTCTATACTCATTTAATTAACTCAGGAAAAGAAACATTTTGTCAAAATCTAAATCTGATGATAGTCAAAAATACATTGCATCAGTTACGTGGAGCAAGTAAGTTCTGAAGTCTGCTGGAGAGCTCAGCACTCACTTCATGACTCACAATATTCATTGTACGCTTAAGATTTACTAAAATTGGGGAATTCCAGTACAAAGATCCGAAATCAATTCAAACTCTTAATGATTTGGGATTCTGAATACTTATTAGGGAAATAATCCAAGTCTATTACTTTCTTATCTTTGGTCCTCATTTTGCCTTCCAGCCAATGCAGAACACATTAGCACCGAATACAAAGAAGCAAAGCAGAAAGAGAAACTGGGAGCTCTAAATAAGAAAGTCATCCTTAAATAAAATTATGAAGCAAATGAAATCGGGACTGTCACTAGCCAGTCCCACTTTCATTTCCTTTACAGGCAGATGGTGATTCCGCAAGCCAAAGTGTTGCTTTGATGGCCTTTGGGTTGCTAAGCAACACTTCTTCAGTACCCCTTATGTCTGCCTCTAGACATTGCTCATCCAATATTGGTCCTGTTGTCTCATTCACTCATTACACACACACACACACACACACACACAGAGAGAGAGAGAGAGAGAGAGAGAGAGAGAGAGAGAGAGAGAGAGCAGAAAATGTTCTTCAATTTTTCAGAAATGCTCATTTTTCCATATTTTCAAAGCTGTGTAATATGTTCAGATAACTGCTCCTATCTACCACCTCACACTATTCCCCTTCTCAGGAAAGGGTCTTTTGATCTATGTCTGAAGCCCGACAGATCTGTGCTGAGGTTTTGCAAAGTTTTACTTCTCAAATTATCCAGTTAAAAATCTCTGCCTGCCCAAGAAAACAGTCATACCTTTTTATGTTATTTACAGATCAGAAGATTGCCCTTCACCTTATATCATCCAATTATTCACACTGTACCTTAAAAGGAGGTAGTATGTCATTTTGTTTTATAACTGCCTGGAAAAAAAAAAGATAAAATGGCCTTCCTGAGATATTTTAATAGCAACATCTGCAAAATACCCCAATGAGGTGTTCTCCAAACACCACAGAAGCTTGGTGGAACTAATTTGGAAGAGACAGAAGACCTCTTTCAGTCCCTTGAATTATACCACCCATGCTGCCTCCTACTCAGTCCATAAATAGGAGCATCTCAGTTCAATCTAATTCAATATGATCTCTGATTAACAGACACAGAGGCAGATTTGCTGGGAGACTCTGAACTAGGTAGGAAAACAGTCCGGGCTGAAGTAACAGTGCCATTCAAATACTTAGTAAAGAACGTACTGGCCATCAAAATTCATATTTTGTCGTGCAGTTATTGCTTTCGTCTAGTTTTGTTTTTAACTTTTAAAATAACTTCATTATTTTCAAATAGTCAAATATTGGCCAAGACTTTATCACAGGAAGGAAAAGCCAAGCGGAGGCTGACAGGCACTGTATTCCTGCTGTAGGGTGACTCACTGCTACTGAAGAAGCAGATCAAACTAATGAAACCAGCCCTCTGAAGGGACAAGGACGTGACAAGAACACTGAAACCATGTTCCACAGGGAGAAAACTTCACAGATTATTTGTCCCAAATCGACTGCAGTGTCCACACTATCATCGCTCCTGTGAAACTGCTGTAAGAAAGCAAACACAAGGAAAAGGAGCCTAATTAAGGGCTTTTAATACTGTTGTTTCTCTGTAACTACACTATTAATTACTAAACATCTTTAGAACTTGGAAAACAGTAATCTTATATGGTACAAATATATTTAACCTAATTTAAAATATAATTTTATCCATATTTAAATTCAAAGACGACAAATGTGAGGTTTTCTTTTTTTTTACAAGCAAGATTTTAAATATCTTAACAGATCAAAAATGTACAAGAATGTAATTTCTCCCCAAAGCTATTTACTATGTTCAGTTGCTCAATTAAGAGCAGACATGATTATGTTCATGCGCTGGTAAACACTTCTTAGTAGGAGAAAATAAAATGATATTTTTGAACCATATCAACCAGAATTATTCTAGCAAGATAATTAGGGTTTTAAAAAGACTGGCCCTTTGTAACTTTACTCAGCAGTAAAGATTCAGAGATAGATTTTTTTTTTCTGAAAGTGGATGTGCTTTGTCAAGAACATAAAATCCTTGATGGATAATGAATTGCCCATGTGTGAACACACACACAAGGCACATACACATGTACAAAAATGCATATATATATATATACATAAACATAATACTTACAGATATAAACAAACACATAAAGCATACATAAACATATAAAGGTATTATACCAATTTTTATAAATGTATATTTATTTTTATGTGTGTACATGATGCAATGTGCACACATGTATTGTGAGTGCAAGTGTCATACATATTTGAATCTGAGGCAAGATCAGTGATACTCTATGTATGTGTATGTTGTGTGTATATGTGTGATACATATTTGAATTGGAGGCAAGATCAGTGATACTCTATGTATGTATATGTTGTGTGTGTGTGTGTGTGTGTGTGTGTGTGTGTGTGTGTGTGTGTGATACATACTTGCATGTGGAGGCCAGTGCAGGACATTGGATTTCTTTCCTCTATTGCTTTCTTCTTATTGTGCTATAGCAGCATCGTTCACTCAACCTGAAGGTGAACGTCTCTGCTGGCCTAGTAGGATCCACATGTTCCACCCCCACCCACTCCCAGTCCTGGGACTACATGCACGTGCAGCCATGTTCAGGTTTGTGTATGACTGCTGCCCTTATTCTTACACAGGAAAAACTTTTCCCCAGTAAGACATCCCCATTCCTCAATATGTTTGTACGGTCTTCAATGCCCACCAAAGAGCAAATAAATTCTCTCATAGTTGCCCACAAGCATTTTGATACAGAAACAGAAGCTTAGGTGACTAAAACTGCTAACAAAGATAATTTTTAAATTATCTGTAACTTCCCAAATAATAGTTTGAGGTAAAATCTGCTTGCAATTTGAAATAGAACTTAAACCTTAACCAAAACACATATCCTGTTGAACCAATAAAAATAGACTGTGTCAATTTATTCTCCCCCTAGAAGTCTAATTTTAAAAATATTAATAAAAAGAGAGAAAAGAAATATACAACCATTGCCTATTAATTTCCATCATTTGATAATTCCACCATACAGAAAGATTATAGGGCATTAAATTGAATATTTTATTATTTAAGAGTCTTCTTTCTTATCTAACGCCTAAGGAAAAAGGTCCTTTGACAGACAGAACTTTGAAAAATTAGTGTGACAAAATATGCTTCAAGCTTAATTATTTTTAGACATGTGACAGAAGTGAGGTCCGTAGTTCTCTTTTAGGAGGGTGATCACAATATGACATACATATTTTACAATGAGATGAAATGGATGCAATGAACCTTAACACCACATTCAATAATTCATGATTTTAATAGCAAAAATGCAAAATGGGAAATAATTCCTCCACGAACAAAGAGCATTAGCAGTGGTGAAGCTGATTGGATACTGGTCAACTAAGCACAAAGAATCCCTTTGCAAAAGGCTGCTGTGGACTCCTCATGCACAGTGTTACTACAGCTTAGCCCTCTTCTAAGTTCTCTAGCCTCTTAAGAGATTCATTGGAGCATGCTTTGAATTTAAGAATATTAAATTTTCCCACACCTGTATTTGTTTGTGTTTTCTTTGTTGCCATGAATCAGGAGGTCACAGGATTCCACAGGCAGCTTCCTAAATGACACGGCAGCATTAAAATGGAAACACACACACAAAAAAAACCCAATATGTCACATTCTCGGTTCTTTAATGAAAACTTTAGATGAGGGGAGGGCTCTTTGCTTTAAAGCCTTGCTCAATAAAAAATGTTCAAAGTGTGCTAAGCCTCATGGTCACAAGGAAGTACACAAATGAATCACAACCATAGTACAATAATATCAAGCAGAGTGTTTGCACTACAAAAATATTTCTCTATTATTTGAATCTAGATATAAAATCACAGAGACCTTAAAAGCAGAGTGCAAAGTTCCATTATGCAGAGTGCTGTTTACTTAAGGAAGCTTTATGCACAGTGACTTAGGAAATTAAAATATATTCAAGGAGTCTAGCAGACAAGTACATTCTATGAACCAGACCCAAAGAAGTTTCTACTGCTTAATTAATTGGAAAAGTGAAGCATGTCACTCAGAGGCCAAGTCTAGTAAATCAGTGTAGATTTTAACATCTAGGTTACAAAATCAAACACAGCTCACACTTTGTGAGTTCTGCTCTCTAGGATCCTGTTGGAAAAAGGTGTTGCTGAAAGGTGTGCTATGTTCAGAACGAAGAAAAAATGAAGTCGTGTTAAAGGTATACCAACGTCGACCCTCGTGAGGAAGAAAAGTGACAAGGAAAACAACACAGATTCAAAATAAGATAATAGGTCTGAGAAACACTAAATGAACCAAATTGAGTCCCAAATCAAAATATGCTGTTGTGTCTATATTTTTGTTTTATGTATGTTCTCTGTCTTTGCTTTTGATTTTCTTACAGAAGATAAACCTAAAGAATGTAAGGCTGAGCCATCACCCTGCTTGAGAGCCTGAGTTCCATCCCTAGGCCTGCAGGATGGAAGAAGAAAACAGACTTCCTAAAACCACCCCCTGATCTCACATGTGTGCTGTGACTCAGAGAAGGTTGCATACACATGAGCTCACAGACACATACAGTAATAGATAAATGTTTAAAAACAAACCCAACTGAAAACTGCCTTACAAATTCTTGCCACTAGCACATGCCCTCAGCCGTTCAGATTAGAGTCAATTCAGCATCTTGTTTTACACTTACACGTGCAGATACTGTGCTTGAGGTGCAAATGGGGAGCAGCATTGAGAGATTCACAAACAAACTGGCATAATCAGTTTGTCCTTGACATAATGGAGAAAACAGATAAGTTAAGAAAATAATGATTCCAATTGTAGTAGATTCCACAATAGCGATATCAAATAATGAATACAAAAGAAGAAACACATGCTGACTGTGTTCTAGAAGAAATACATATCTGTGTTGAGATACAGAAATGAACAGATTTGAAAGCAAAATAACAGATTGACTTTAGGACAAACCTTTACTCACTAGACTCAATTTACTTTTCTTCAAAGGAAAACAGCTAATTAGATCATGTTCGCTTCTTTTAATTTTGAAAAAGTATTATACATCAATTTGTTAGTGTTATTTCAAGAGAACAGCTGATGGTAGAAGTTACAGTTGGTGAGACACTAAAGGTCCCAGACTCTGAAGTTACTCAACAATTCTCTACATACATGTATGAGCTGAGAGACGGACCAATTTTTATCACTTCAATATTTTCATGTTCTTGCCAAGTTAACTTGCCCTTAAGCTTAAAAGCAACATAACAGCAGGCAAATACTCCAGCAAACTTGACATTTCGGTCAGGGCTACTGAAGAATTATTGCATCTTACACAAGGAAACTAGCAGTAATTAGGACCAAAAGGAGAAATATTTCCTCTTGTTCTTTTGCTCAGCTGCTGATAGAGTTTATTCTTTAGTGTCTTAATTTAGCTGTATCTTAGAATAACTAGATAGTGGGAAGGAAGGATTGCAGGTTTTCTATTCCTCAGTAGAATCAATAGGCTGGGCTAGTCTGAAAAGAAGTGTTCGAGATAAATGCATCGGGAGACGACTTCTGCATTCTTCAAAGGCCCCTTCTAAAATGTTCGGCTTTGTCAGTCCATAAAATAAATTGAGCTTTCTGATGGTTCTAACACCAAATGGTATCAGAAAATTGTGTATATTATTATATATAGGAGAAAGCTTAACTGTTCTTTAAAAACCTTAACAAATTCTTACCCCAAACTGTCATGTGAAGGCAGAAGTAATGGTCTGTTTAAGGAAATATTAGAAAAATTGCATTGTGCCTATCGACTTTAACACAAACATATATAAAATTTCAAAGCAACCAGACATTTATTTAAATTTAATCAAAGACAAGTTGTTCTAAATATTTCTATGTTATTATCTTTCAGTTTTCTGGTATGTTGTTCCTGACCTTGGTCCTTTTGCTAGCTCTTTTCTTTAAATTTGTCTTTGTGGGCTTCTGATACTAGCTTGTATGATTCCTTCTAGCTCACGACTCTAAAACATCTTCCATTATTTCAAAATAACCCCAGCTCTACACTCCAGGCTTTTCCGGGCAGGTTTGCCCTATGCCAACCTTGATGCATTAGCTAATTCACTCCCTTTACCCTTCAAAGACTAGATATAAATCACTCCAGCCCAATTAGACTTGACAACCTCTCCTTTGAAGGTAACAAGAAAAGAACAGAAATAAAACACAAAAAGGACCATGTTTATTTATAGTTATTACTGGTTAAAATTTAAAAGAGCTACACAGATGCAAGGGGAAAAATCAATATTCAAGTGACTGATATTGTAATTCTAAGATAATAACAGTATTTTCTCAATCACCTCAACCTAGTTTCTCAAAAGAACAAACAGTTCATCTTCATTGATTGTCATTTACACAACCATTCATCAGCCAAGCAGAGAAGAAAAATATGCATTAAGTTTCCTTTAATTATATTAGATCAATAACAATAATAAAATTATTAATCAAACTTTGAGGATTTATTATTTATGCATTGGCTATTAGATGCAAAACACTCTAAAGTAGCTAATTCAGTACTCTCTATTACTCATGTTTTCTTTTCTACATACAAATCATCTCTATTACCACCACTTCCAATGGCAGCAATAACCAGTTTTGTTAAGTTTCTAACCGCAATGCTATAAAAAAAGTGAAGATGCAGAGATAAAGTATGTGTCCTTGGAGATCTTATATGACACTTGATTCAAAAAAATCAATGTATGAAAATAAAAAAATAAAAATACAAGACATCACAGTAGCACAAATGGATGGATGCTCTTATTCATAACATGGAACTGTAAAGGAGGGAGATGTATATCATATTTAGAGAAATTCATGTCAATAAATGGGTATTCTATTTTTACACATTTCTATGCATCTACATTTTTGAGTTTCATTTTATTCTGCTTTTGATTCTCTTCATCTCCAATTAGTTCTCACCATCTCTAATTAGTTATCATGTAAATTTAAATATAATTTTTAAAAATGAGATGGAGCCGAATGTGAGTAGGGAAAAATATAGTTAATAACGAGATACATGATAATGTCTTTAGGGAAAATAAATTAACAGGTTTGATAATCTGTACAGAAGAAACTGAGAGGAGCCAGTTAAGGGAAAGTTGATTGGTGGTCCTGGGAAAGCAAAGCCAAGCCAACAAGCAAGCATGGGCACATGTAGGCACGTACTGGAGCTGAGAATATTTATCACGGCTGTGGTATCCACTTGGACTTACCAGCTTCTAGAGGAGCGCAGCTCCTAGCATTTGAACAATTTATTGCCTAATTATTTTGTGTGCCCTTTTGAAGCGTCTGTCTGCAGAACGGTTGTTGAATGAGAGCACAGAAAGCGGGCCCTTGGAACGCGGCCTTCCCCATAGCATGAAGAGTAAAATAACCTTTTATCAAATGCTTCGTGACCATTTAGAATATTGAATTTGTATTTTAATCATTGAGTTCAACAGGAATATAGCCAGTGGGAAGGACTTAATTACAAACGATGTCTTTCTCATGGTTATGCCCGCAATCCCAAGAGGCGCTTTAATGAAGTTCTGAGCCCTCAGACAGAAAGGTCAAACGGCTTTTCTCCCCCGGTGCCTCAGAGTGCGCCAAGTTGCACCTTTATCTTAGCAGATGTTCAACCAGGTATAATATTAGCCCAAGGCAAAAATTCCAGGAAACAAGAGTTCACAGGGAAGCAATTCTCTGGAATCTAGTGGATAAGAGAACAGCCTGTTTGGGAGTTACAAGAGGGGATGAATTGAGATCATCTCCATTTGAATATAAATGTATATTTTATTGGAAGTATAATATGCCAGGAGGAATAACATTCTGCTTGGGAATGAATTTATTCCATATCAAAGACTAATGATATTTTAGGTTCTATTTTTTAATGTTAAAAATGCTAATGCTATGTTTATATTGTGCACCCGTCCAGACCCGAATGAAGTGAGAGCCAGGAAAATTTTCCTTTGTTGATGAATTAGAGGGAAAGAATCGTTGAATATTCTAGTGTATATTCTGGTTTTCCCTGCTTAATCAAATTATATTACAATAAGCAAAAATGAAAGTTACACTTTATAAAAACATTTTAATTAATTTTATTAATTAATAATTAGAATGACTCTAATGAAGAGTATTTTTGGTATATTTTCCTTGGAAAGATATTAATATCATCAGAAATTTTATAATTTATACCATTGTAAAATATCTTTAGGGAAGAAAATAGCTCTGTATTTATTTACATGCTTGATTTAGATATTTTAACCTGTTTCTTTTAATGGTTGTCCTCCAATGCAAAATTTGAAGAGTTGACCTAAATAGTGTGTACGTTTATAAACCTTTTTGGTGCATATTCATTTAACACATACATGCACACACACATACACACACACACACACACACACACACACGCACTCTTTTAGAGTGAGAAAGCAAATAAGCAAATTACTCGACCCATTGGAATTGTATATATCAGTCCAATCGATCCTGAACCACACTTTAGAACACACACTCTTCACAAGGTTAATATTCATGGTGAAACAGCTAGGGACCTTACAATAAAGACCAGTTACCAAGCAACCAACTGGAAAGTGGAGGCTGGACAGGAATGGGGGAGGATGGACAGGGTGGCTTGTGGCGCTCCTTTCTGAAAATCTCAGAGGTAAGAGGCCCTCGTTTCTGAAAACCTATCTCAAGTGACGAGGTCATACCTGAAATATTTAAAATAATAAATAATAAAATTCTAGTGTAACGCATTACAGTGTGACTAATTTGCAAATCAAACTGTTGTGTGTGATAAGACAAGAATGAATTAAATTGGCCTAATATTCTGTTGGAATAAGTGGACGTACACAGGCACAAGGGCCATCCAGAGCCATCCGATCTGATACACTTCCCAGGCAACTGCATGAAATTACATTTTGAAACTGAAGGAACGAGGGTAGCACTTAAACTGTCTTCATACAATTTCCTGGCCACTCACCACCGTCAGCTTTCCCACCCGGAGGGTGCTTTCTGAAATACCTACCACCCTCAACGTTTTCAACAAAACTGCATACAGACTCTTCTCAGCTGAAGAGCAGAGGTGTGCCTTATTTTTATTGGCAGTTAATGTGGGACCTTAAATATCAGCTGTCTAGGGAGCCACCAAATGATTGACATAAAACTGCAAAACTTGTAGCCTGTTCCGGCGTGAAGAAACAGAACAAAATGAAGACAAACACTGCCCAGATTTGGGGATGCAAGAAAGGTGTCTGTCTGGCTGCCTGTTGAATAAAGGTTTCACTTTAAAATACTTTATTTCAAATTTAACTGTCTTCTCTTGGAGAGATATGGTTCGTCTTTACAAAATAAAAATAAAATAGAGAAATAAATAAACAAAATCTTTCCAACAGGCACCCAAATCCCCAAAGATCCAGTGGCAGGCAGGGAGGGGGTTGGGGCACTCCTAGAGGCAAGAAGTCTGAGACAGCTCGCAAAAAGGCGGGAAGAATCTGCCCCATCATAACCCTGCCGCCACCGCTTTCCCTGACTCCCTCTGAAGTCCTGGAGCAAGCAGTGACCGCGCCGCGCCACTTACGCTCTATCTCTAAGACAATAGCGCCGCTCTCTGCTAGCCAAAGGACTCTGATATTCAGCATCTGCCACCACTAGCGCTTCTCCCCCAGTCATCTACCCCACCCGGAGTCCCTCATCACCTTCTTTCCAGTCTGCACCTCACTAACTCATCTGCACAGAGTCTCCAGTCTTTCTTCTTCTGGTCCCTGCCACCACTGCTCCTGGTCCCCTTCCCAGCTGTGGCCCCCCACAGTGGGTGAGCTGCCTTCCCTCCTGGGCTGGCGGCAGGGGACCACAGAGTACCCAGGATGCAGAGGATGCAGCCCAGGTCCCGAGCCCACTGCTTTGCACCGGGCTCTCAGGCGGTGGCCCTCTCCTCCTCCCTGCCTGTGGGCCCTAGGGCTTGTTTGCTTGTCCTCAGCCCTGATGCCAGACCAGTTCCCTCCTTGGCTGATTCAACAGCCCTTTGCTTCCTGCCGTGTGTTTCTTTCTTCTTTCCTCTTTTCCTAGGCCCAATCAAAGGTGTCTCTGTTATTGAAATATGAAGCCATTTCCTCTCCAAACCCCTTGGTTACTCAAGGAGGGAATGAATCAACGGACCTATATACCCACCCCCTGAGTTATAAATAAATGCCTATTTGTTCAAGAGGCGTTTTCCCGCGTGTCCCAGCATCTTCCCCAGTAGTTATTTTAAGTGTGTGTGTGTGTGTGTGTGTGTGTGTGTGTGTGTGCGCGCGCGCGCGCGCGCGCGCGCCTGTGACATCTGGTTCTAATCCTGAGTGTGGATCTATAACCCAACCCCACCCACCAGACTCCCCCTTGCATTCCTCACTCTATAAATAAACTCAGGTTCTTAGGCACTATCATCCGAGGATACAATAGCAGTTAGGGTTTAAGAAAGAATTGGTCCAATACTGATACTGAGTCCCGTAGCCAACAATCTGGGCAGAAAAAGCAATTTGAGCAAAAGTTTACAAGTTTGGTGTACTGTTACCTTACTTGTCTGCAAGACCTCTCCCACCCCTGGGTTTTCCTTTTAAGAAGAGACTAAAACAACAAGGTGACAATTGTGTAGGGTGTCAGCCGAGGCTCCAGTTTATCCCACAGATCCCACACAGCATCTCCTGTGGACAGAGCCCAGAGCAGAAGGGGAGCAGGAGGTACGGTGTGGTGGGGGCTTGTGGTTGGGCCTGCTGCTTTTCCTGAACTCCCCAATTGACTCGCCCGGATCTGAGCAGAGGGAAAGTCATCTAAAAGGCTGCTGCTGTTTTACAAGGTCTGGGCACAGGGCTGCCCCTCCCTTCCCCCTGAAGTTTGCATGGAGAGCGTGTTAGGCTGTAATTAGAGGATCTGGGAGGAGAACTCTCCCGGTGACGCTTTGCCGCTTTTCTTCTGCTCTTGGTGAGGAGTGCCTCCTTCACCCCCCGGATCAGGACCTCTGCCATCCAGCACCACAAAGAGACATTCTGCACACACGCGCTCGGACGCACACACCCACACCACACTCGCCCAGAGACAAACTTAAGGTCAGGAGGAGCGGTAGCCTCAGTACATCTCCGACTCCAGAGTAAGTGGGACTCCAACGCCTCTGCGCCTCATTTCAGGACAAGGTAAAACTTGCAGCATTTCTGTTTGGTGAGTTTCTCCCCCCCCACCCCTCTTTCGTGAATATCTTGGTGCCTTAAATATTTCAGAACATTGTGTATATAACGTACGTACATAGTAAACAAATTTTATTATTTTCTTCAGTTTTGATTTAACACTCCACTTTTTGAAGTTTATTGTCAGATAAAATATCATTGCAATAAACAGGTTCAGGCTAGATGTGGAGAAAGAACTAACTCAAGTTTTTCTAGTTTTTGCTACTGCTGCCATTAATCTGAGAGGCATGTGGTTCCAAGTGGTGACTTTTCCATCTGTATTTCAACAAGCAGTTCCATAGCATCTGCGATGAGAAACGGGTTAATATAGAGTGGAAGAAGAGCTTCCAGTGTGGAGAAGGAATGTCCACCCCAGATTTATGACTTCTGTCTTGGGGAATATATAGGTTTATGTGGAAAAGAAAGTTACTTCAGCCATAGGTAATGCCTGTTAGACTAACAACCTTCCAAACATCATGTTGAGCCTAGGTCTCTCTGAGTAACTGTAAAATTAAGAATAGATAATTACGATTTATTTCATACAGAGAATGATGTCAATGAACAAAAAGACATTTCAAGTAGTAGCTCTTAAGAGCGCTTGCTAAAGTTACTTGCGGGTTGTTTGCACATTGAAGCTACTCACTAAGAAAGCAAGCCTGGACTCCTGGGGCTAGATTAAGTTGTTCTCCTCAATTGAATATGCCTGTTGTGCTCACATGATACAGTCTACTGGGCTGAAAATAAGTTGTTTTATTTTCATTTATCACTGGAAAAGTACACAAAGTAGCCAGTACATTTGGGAACTCTGAGGGTGGAAAAATGTTCCCGTAAGTGGTCCAGTGTGATGTCATAAAATAAAACATACTGGCTGGCTGTTTAGAACCCAATGGTTATGAAGAAATAAAGTCTGTGAATTAATTTCCTAATAAATGTAGTATTTATTCATTCCAAATGTAGTTTCTGGTTACCATTTCTATTTGATTACTTCAGTGTCCAAAGTTTTTTGTAACTTTATACACATTTCAGTGGCATTTACATTTTAATGATATAAAGTAGAACTATTATCTAATAAAAATATGTGGAGTCATTTATTTATTTGAATGAGAGTCTTTTTCATCTTATTTAATAAGACAGAATGTTTGTCAAAGGACACCTGACTGTTAAGTTTTAGTCTTTAGCTTTATATGAATACAGATATAGATATGAATAGTTTAAACAAATTGATAAAATTATTCTTTTTTTTGTGACCTTTTTGGTTAAACTGTACATTGCTTAAAAATAGAAAATAAATAAATAAAATTTTCTGAGAGCAGATTGAGAGATTAGAAAAAAGCCAGCAACCTTAAAAGACCACTGAACCTGGGGAGGAATGTAGCCAGAGGCCAGAAGTCCAAACAGGAGTACTCAGTGGGCCTGGGCGGTCTATGAGAGGGGAACACCGTGTTCTTATGAAGCGAGCCATTTATTTCCAGCAAGGGACTGTCTCTGAGAGGAATGACTGACACTAATTTAGAAGCTCTGAAGAAACCTTCACTGAAAAGAATCGAGTCATTATGTCCCTAGCGGTTTCAGTTCGTTTTCCTTCCTTTGGGAGTGAGTAACACATCCAGTATAAATACGTTCAGGGTATACAGAAAAATGCCTATGGTGGATGGTCTGAACAGTCGCCTCTTTTACTGTTCTGGGCGTGGAGGAACGATATTTCCTGGCTCCCGAGGAAGACGTTTGGACTGTCTTTGCGCTTCATCTCTGAAAAGATGAACACGGACCATACTCAGGAAATAACTTCCTTCGGAAAATACCAGTTTTCATCTCTTTTTACCCCAGACGTATTTTATTTTTTCCAGATTACAGTTGGAGGATTAATGGTATCCCATCAATTAAAATTCCAGTAGCAGCCAAGGGAAATGATTTTTACATCCTAGCCTTGTGTTGCTTCCAATTAATTTCTTGACTACCTGTAGTCATTATAACTAACCACATCACTTCGTCCATGTCGTTTAAATTTACTTACCCTGCCACTCAAAAGGTAACGAAACATTAGGGGAAGTAAGGCAAAACAGAAATATGGCCTATGCTAGAGATTTTAATCAATGTGTTTGAGGAGGATTAGCGGAAACAGCTGATTAAATAAATATTAGCGGAGAGGGGGCACGATGGTAAAAATTAATAACACAGCTCTTCATTTACGCTATGAACCCCAGGGACTGTAGTTTAGAGAGACACACGGTCCCTTATCGCCACCTAGTGGATTTGTATAGAAGCTTTCTTCCCAGCCTCTAAAACTTCACATAAAAATTGGCCAGTTTGTTTGGTTGATACATTTTACCCTTCACTAAATGACAGACCGTGGAGTGGGTGCTAAGAATAAAAATTTAAATAAATGTAATTGTTATATTAAAAATCAAGACTTCACTAAAGAGTTTATTGAATCCCCAGTGGTCACATTTAAAATCACTTTATTCTTAACGGGTTAATCTGCTGTCAACGTTCTGCCTTTCGGGGGAGGTAGTTTAATTACACAAGTCACTTTTTATTCAAAGAGATATCATTATACAGTTCAAAGAAAGGTTGGAAGAGCCCTTTCCTGAATTAGTTTTTCAGCGAGAAGCACATTTCTGTATAGTTTGTTGTTGCTGCATCTGTCTGGATAAGAAACTGCTAGCTTACAGGACTAACAGATAGACATGGCTGCATTTCCTGAATATTCTTTATGTTTTTAAACAGGTGGACAAAGATATCCAAAATTGCTTTTAGGTATGAGGTCTATTTTCTAAGATGTTCTTAAACGCTAATAATAATAATAGAGAACAACTTTATTATTTATTATTCCTGTTGCCCACATGGAATTTTAAAGCATAGACTTTGTTTCCGTGATGTTCATATGCCAGAAATGTCTTCCTAGGCAAGCATGCTTACATGCAGAACTGCTGTGTGACAGGGACAGTAGGGTATTGCTGGACTGTTTCAAAACACTTTTCCTCTAATAGATATATGAATTATTACTTCCATGAGTTTCTTACGAGATGTATGACTTGATGGCAGCAATGTTGAGTAGATGGGTTTTAATTAAGACGAGATGTGAAATTCCAGTTGGAATGTCCAATGGCTCAGTGAGAAAAACCTGATGAATTTCTCACCTGCTGAGCATCTAAGTCCAGCCTGCTGCTGTGAAGTAAGAACCCGCCTCTTTAGAGTTCTGGCCATTGGCTTCTTGTTTGTCCTTTTATGACACTGGGACCCACGTGGTGACTAAAGGATGGTCATTCGGCAAGTCTTCTTTCGTGAATTGTCACCAAACTGGAGTCTCAGTTGAACAGAGGTGATCAGCACCATCTCTCATGTAAAGTGAAGTGTGTTGTCTTTATTCTTGCCAGCAATGGGACATTACCCATCATAAAAAAAAAATATGTCAGTGATTTATCTGGCCATCCATGTGACAGAGAAAAAAATTCTGTATTTACTCAGCATGAGTGCCGGTGAGGGGCTGCCTGAAACTCAGGTGCCCTAAAAGTAGACATTACGCTATGGATGACAAACAGTTACAGAGTTCAGAAGTGTTCTGGTGACTGGGAGATGCTAACAGACTCAATCCTGTGAGGAACTTGGGTATCTCTCTGCAGTGGTGTGTGTGAGCGGAGTGTGGTTGTGTGGTCAAAATTCCATGTCACATCTCTGCCCGCTCATGAGGATCAGGAAGGTGATTTTGGAAATTAAGGTTCTTAGCTTTGTTTCTGAAAAAAAAAAAACAAACAGCCAAGCATTTTAATATTATTTCAAAAGTCAAATGTCACCCCATCTCTTGGAAGATCTATTTGCTTTTGTCTATTTATGACACTGGGAACTAAACCCAGGGCCTGGCTTGCACACGATCAGCAAGCACATTGATCCAAGACTAGGAGACTCTTTATAAAGCAAAATCAAATACCCACGGAATGAAAATAGAGTAGTGGAGGTTTGTCTCTCTTCCCTTGTGGGAACAGAAATTTCCCTTTTGTCTTTCAACTCTAAAATTCCAAAGCAAATTCAACTTTACTTGGTGAGCTGCTATATTCTGATTTCTGAAAACTCCAATCAAATTGAAGCATTTCTACAACCTAATGAATGATCTTGGATCTCAGTCTTCATACTGGATGACTCTTTCTTGTTCTGACTTTTCCTTTAAGCTTTGAGGCTCTCCCCTTTTAAGGATCCCTGTGTTCAGTCAGCAGAACCTTCTGAGCTTTATAGCAGCACTGTGGTCTGTAACCTGCATCCTATTAGGAAAACTCATTCTAAAATAATGTCAAACTGGATGGTACTGGCCCTAAAGCATTACAGAATCCTGCAGCATACTCTGAGGGATAGAAACAGCTCCAAAGTTCTAGCATCTTCTTTGTGGTATGGGGGCAATTTTGAAGCTGTATCTTTACAAGTCATTGCCATTTTGACTTGCTAAGGTGATAAAGGCTGTGTTTCTTGGTGCGTGAGCATAGTTAGGCCTAAGAAGACATCTCTGATGCCCCCAAACCCTAGCAGGCCTATGACTCTGATGATACATTGTTCAGATGAACAGGAAAAGCAAACTTGAATTTGTGTTCCCTTGCTGTCTACTAGTTACAGCTAAAATTCAGACTGAGCAATGAAGGTTTAGTGCGACTATTAACACCAGGAAAGCCTTGTGCTAGCTACCACACAGTAGTTAGTGCCGAGGACAGGGCAGCTCCAATCTGCCAAGGAGGTGGCATTCACCTTCCCCCATCCTTATGTGTCCTCCGTTTGCAGGCACCCAAACTGCCAAGCCCTTTGTATACCTTAAACTGAGGCTGATACTCCCATCCTCCTACTCTCAGGGATCAGCTGTTTTTTCCTGGTTTCTTAGCTTCTTAACTACACCTAAATGTGATTGAGTTCTGCTCAAGCATTTACATGTCAAGCCCTTTATCTCTTAAAGTAAATGTTTTGTTTTGAGTAAAAGAATTCAAAACATCTGGAGCCATCTCATGCTTGCCCCAAAGGGGGTAATTTTAGAGTCTTCAACCTCTCAGCTGTCCCTGCCTCTTAGGAGGGTTCCCTCCAGGCCTTTTTGCAAGGCCTCAAAGGACCACTGCTCCTGCTGACCACTGGATCTTTTGAGTTGAGCCTGCTCAACCTGCTTTTCTACATCTCTCAGCAATTTGAGCAGAAAATGTGTTCACTCTACCCTCCCCTCCCCCGGCCACCAAAGCCCTTCCTGCTGAGTGTCTCAGCTCACTTTGTCATTAACCCTTGTGTACTTCATTCCAGAGCTTCTGTTGTGGCTTAGGGTGAGACAGAGCAAGGCAGAGATTTGTGTGCTACTGTTTGGGCCTCTAATGCCAACCCATAGGCCCACTTCTAGGCAGCAAGGTTAAGTCCACAGAGTCATGGAGCTGGAAGAAGAGAGGGAGGAATGCACACAGAAGCAGCAGCCATCGTGTTGAGAAACTGGGTCAAAGCTGACATCGTACCGTACAAATCCCCTTGTTTATATGCTTAGGTACAATAGATGTAGAAAGTGGTTGACATTGTTACTGAGTGTATTCTTTTTGTGTATGAAACAAACTTTGCAAAAGGAAAAATAACAGGAAAATCTGCCTTGACTTTACAAAATTAACACTAAGAGAAGTCATTCCTTTGCATTTCTTCTGGTTTAGGGTTAACATTAGGCATAATGTCACTCATATTTTCTTATGTATCTCAGATTAATTTACAAACATTTTTAAAGTTTATGTGTATGAATTTTGCCTGCACGCCTAAAGGCTGCATGCTTGTACAGTGCCTGCAGAGGCCAGAAGATGGCGTCAGGTCCCCTGCACCTGGAGTTACAGATTTTTTTTTCCTTAATGACTTGCTAGATTATATCCCTGCAGTTTGGTGTTCCTGTAAGATGTGATTCTGAGCCAGCACGCTAAGGGGCGCTCACCATCAGCTTGCTAAGGCTGATGTGGAAAGACTGCATCTTCTCTTTCTGGAACCCAGCCAGACAGGATCGCTAACCTTCCTCACCCACCGAGGTGGGCCATATGACCCCTGACAATCTGTAGTGCCGACTGGCGTATTCAACATGGGGCTTGAGCTTTGCTATCCCCAAGGTCTTAGGAATTCAATCTGTCTTAAACCGACGCCATTCCCTGGCTCTGTTTACTTATCGGTCTTTTTCCTATTCATCGCTCTCAAATTCATAAATTCTTCTCAAATTCAAATAACTATTATTTGAAATAAATTATTCATATAAATAATTTTAAAATTATTTCAATAAATTTCTAAATTTACGTAAAAGTAGGGAGTAGGAATGAAAGATCTAGCACTGCCATTAAAACAAAAACCGAACAGAAGAACAAAGAAAAACCAACAAACACTGACAGCTATCCTGGAAGCGGAGAATCAGTTCAGAGGCCCTTGCAGTAGACGGCGCACTGATGGCCGGAAGGGGTTTCTAGGACAGTGAAAAAGATTCCAGGGTCCTTGGCCATAGGAGAAGGATGCTAGTGATTCAGGCTGGGAACGTAGGAACAATGAAATATCCCGGAAGAAAACAGTGAGTGTAGCTTCAGAATGTCCCCCATGTCCCCCGGGGCCAGGCAAACAGAATTAACATATGTCAAGGGAGGAGTCAGGCTGGAAACGGAGATTTTTTTGAACCTCTAACATTGAACTGTTGATTAAAACCCATCTAGAAGAAGGACGGAGGGCAAGTTCAGGGTGCGAGGGAAAGAAGGTCGACCAAAGCAAAAACCCAGGGAAGAGCTGCTGGCAGAGGGTTTGGCCATGAAGACTGCTTTATGTTTTTTAGATGCTAGGTTTAAGCCCATGGTCCCGTGCACACGAGGCAAGCATACCACCGCTCGCCCACATCCTCAGCTGGGTATGTTATCTTAGCCTGTGTTATCCACTGTAAATGTTCACTGAGTTGAGCAATAGCAGCATTCCATCAATGCCGGCATGTCACAGTCCCCATCAACCCTCTGCACAGAGAAGATGCCACACACGTTTGTTGAATTAAATGAAATTAAAACGGCATTTCCAAGCCCTGATGCCCTAATGACAGATCTTCATAATGGTAACCCCAAATAAGACCTCCAAATGCCTGAATTGTAGCTATTTATTCAATTTCATGCAATACTTAGTTAACTTTAAATATATGTTGTTCCTGCTGTTGTTTAAAAGTCAGCAATCCATGTGTGGCGCAGACGGTAATTCACCAGAGCTTTTGATTAACCATACCCACAGTGTTTACCCTGACATATGAATGAGTTGCCCACAGGGCGGAGCATAGGCCAAGGACACTTAGCCAACCATTCACCAGTTCCTGGGCTTTCAAGACTACTAAATTCTAAGTCAAATTTAGACTCCAAAATGCTCAGTTTCTTTTGTCTTCCAAACAACTTGTACCTTTTTTCTAGTTCTTTCATCGCAACAGAATTGCCAGATAAACTACAATGACTAACTGAACAATTATTAACGTAATATTGATTGACTGACTAATTGATCGATTGACTAATTTTCCTGGCTAAAACTGGCCTCCTCCCCCCAATGAGTCTTACTGCTCCTGGAACTTACCACACTAGAACTCTTTCATGATGTTTCTGAACACTGTCCTTCCAACGGACAATGACCGGAGTTATTGGATGCATTTGTTTCTCATGTGTGTGTGAATGCCGTCACGTGTGACTGTGCTGTGTGTGTATATGTGTGTGTTGTGTGTGTGTGCATGCGTGTGTGTGTGTGCATGCGTGTGTGTGTCATGTTTCTGTGGGTAAAATCATCACACATTCTAACCTGGTGCTTACAAAACCAGTCCCAAAAACTAACTTTATTTTTACTAGTGAGATTATTCTATTGCAAGAACAAAATGGCTGGGCAGGGTAGCCTGTGTTATTATCCCTGCAACCAGACTGATGAAGCAGGAAGATCATCATCAGCTCAATGTCATCCTGGACTATATCACAATAGCCTTTCTCAAAAAAACAAAGAAGTGACATAAATAAAATTATCAAACTGAGACATGTTTAGACATAACTATGTTTAACTATGCTGTCATGGACCTTGAATGTCTATTAGCACCCACATTTCCTGCTTTTGCACGCCAGACAGAATTATAAGACAGAATAATCATTTTAAATAGAAAATAATACATGTATAAAATATATAAAGTACAGGAGGTATAAACTCAAATATTCTAAGTACACACAGTATCTGGAAAAGAGTGCCTCCCGTGTTAATTATTTTGCTGTTTTGCTGCCACCTTGTGGTAATTGTAGGGATTTCCCAGTATAACAAACCATTTATATCTTGGTATAAATTTACTCTCTTCCCAAATGCCACAAACTACAGTAACAAGAGAACACTAAGTACATAGCTCAAATGTTTTCTGAGTTCATCTCAAAATTGTTCTTTATCATTTTTAAGATAATTGGATTAAAAGTTATTGTGTACTGTATGAATTTATATACAAGTGAATTTATTTGTATTTGTATGAATTTTTAGGAGATTTGAATTTTACCGTAAGTTTTGTAAACTTAGTAATAGAAAATTTGAGCTCTTTATTTTTTTTCCTTTAGCCAGCCCTGATTCATTTCCTAAGCCAAGATAACAACACTTTTGAAACAAAAAGAAATAGAAACAAAATCTGTCACAGACAGCATTTTGTTGATACACAAGTTAAAAGTAGGATCATAATCTCAATCACTTATCTCTCATTCCCAGTCTACCTAGAGGATCTCTTCTATTTCTCCTTCCCAGGGAAATCCATGCATCCCCCTTTGGGCCATCTTGTTAACTAGTCACTTTTGTACTGTGGATTTAGCTTGGTTATCCTTTACTTTACAGCTAATATCCACTTCTGAGCGAATGCATGCCATGTTTGTCTCTGGGTCTGGATTACCTTACTCAGGATGATTTTTTTTCTAGTTTCATCCATTTCCTTAAAAGTCCTTGATGTCATTGTTTTTAACAGTCAAGTAATACTCCATCATGTAAATGTACCACATTATTTCTATTATCCATTCTTTAGGTGAGAGCATCTAGGTTGCTTCCAGATTCTGTCTATTACAATAACACTGCTATGAACATAGTAGAGCAAGGATTCTTGTGGCATGATTGAGCATCCTTTGTGTATAATCCCAAGAGTGGTACAGCTGCTCCTTGAGGTAGATTGAGTCCCCATTTTCTGAGAAACTACCATATTGATTTCCAGAGTGTACAAGTTTACATTCTCACCAGCGGTGGAGGAGGGTACCCCTTGCTCCACATCCTCTTCAGCAGAAGCTGTCATTGGTGGTTTTGATCTTAGCCATCTGTCAGGTGTGATAAGGAATCTCAGCGAAAGTTTGATTTGCCTCTCCCTGATGGCTAAGAATGTTGAACAGTCCTTTAAGTGCATCTCGGCCTTTTGAGATTTCTCCGTTGAGCATTCTGTTTGGAAACCAGTTCTTAATTGGATTATTTCTTTTTATGTTTAGTTCCCTGAGTTCTTTACTTATTTTGGAGAACAGCCAAATATGGAGTTGGTGAACATCTTTTCCCATTCTGTAGGCAGGCAGAGACAGTTTTTAAGAAATAATAGGCTATGATTTTCCAAATGTCACAGGCTGAAGAATTACAAATCTAAATAAAATAATCACCAAGCTCTGAGAAGCCAGCACTCAGGCATGGGAGAGAACAGCTACTGACAAAACAGAGATGCCACCAAATTGTCCCAATAGAGAAAGGGTCCAGATAAAATGAGTAGCAAAAAATCATTACTTAGAAAATTTGCTTTTCTTTCCACCTTAATAAAGGAAAAAAATCAGTGTGTTGGTATGACTGTATCCTAAATAAAACTTGCCTGATCAACGTGCTTTCCCCCCCCCCAAACCAGAGTCTTCAAGGCCGCAGGTGTCTGATGTCAGGGAGCTTTGCTCTGGGAAGGTCCTGGTTGGAGACATGTGTGGCTTACTGCCCTCTTCCCGCTCTCTCTGCTTCCAGCTCTTTTCTTCTTTTTTTTTTTCTTTTTTTTTTCCGAGACAGGGTTTCTCTGTAGCTTTGAAGCCTATCCTGGAACTAGCTCTTGTAGACCAGGCTGGCCTACAAACTCACAGAGATCCGCCTGCCTCTGCCTCACAGGTACCACGGTGTGCATGTGGAAGTCAGACAACAAACTTTGTGGGGTTGATTTTCTCTCCACTCTTTTTCTTTTTCTTTTCTTCAGTTTTCTGGGGTTTTTTTAAATTAATTTTTAAATTTTATTTTACATACCGACTCCAATTTCCCCTCACTTCTCTCCTCCCATTCCTTACCTCCACCTCCTTTCTACCCCCTCCCACTCCTCAGAAAGGGTAAGGCCTCCCATGGAAGTCAACAAAACCTGTCACATCAAGTTGAGGTAGGACCAAGCTCCTCCCCACTGTATCAAGGCTGAGCCTGGTATTCCACCATGGAGAATAGGTTCCAGAAAGCCAGCTCATGTATCAGGGACAGATCCTGGTCCCACTGCTAGGGGCTCCACAAAAGACTAAGCTATACAACTGTTACCTACTCTTTCCACTTTTTCATGGCTTCTGAGCTATCATGAAAGAATGCAGGCTTACCTGGCTAGTCTCTAGCTGCCCAGTCATCCCCTTGGCCACAGTTGATTTTTGTCATGGGATCATTCACACTGTCCTATTTGAGTCACTAACAGATAAACATTGGGAGCTGAGGCAAAAGCACATTCATCTTGAAGGTTCCAAGAATTCAACTCTCAGAACGCCTGTCTCGTCCCGACTGTGCCCTCACCCACGCTCCCCAGAAGAATCCTTCCCACTCCATCATCCTCAGGACACTGGGCTCCTGCCAGGATGAGAGGGATGAACTAGAGCTCTTCCTCCAGGGCCTCTAGCTGGGATCCAGCTTCAGTGAGTCCCGTTCTCCCTGGGGCTTTCTTGATGTTCCATGCTCACTATATTATTTTAGGTTGTTCTATTCATCTTGTACTGCAGTCCCCTATGGAAACACACTTCTCCAGTGATGAATTTTTATGAAATTTTTATTATGAGGTTGTTTATTGCTCTATGCTCTTTGGGAGTTCTAAATCGAAGGTTGGAGATTAGAATTGGAAAAATCAAAGGAGTGTATCATCAGGTCCAGTGTCTCACTCACTGAGGAAATGTCCTGTGTCAGGTGTGATGGGTGCATGCAGACTGACCTGCATCAACACCTGCAGTTTAATGGGGCTGTGCATTTCGCTTGTAGATGACAGGAATCTTCCTCAGGGTTCAGTATCCTAAATTCCGTCTGTTCATTCCAGCTAAACCCCACGAAGCTACATTCACAATGCATAGATACATTGTATCTGCTCCTCAGTTTAACAAATATATTTATGAATACAAAATGCTGTGGTGTTTTCCCTCTAACTTTGGTTATTGTTGGAAACACTGTAGATCACCTTGTTTCATCTGACTTCTAAGCCTTTTAACTTGTACTCCTAGTATTGGTTTCAAAGCACTGGAACAGAATTTGAACTTGGGAACTTTAAAACCAAAAGAAAAACTCCAAGTCTATATATATATATATATATATATATATATATATATATATATATATATATATATATCCTTAATCCTGAATGCAGTTTCCCTTCCCTCCATGTTTCCCAGGTCCTCCCCTGTCCCCTCTCCCCATCCACACCTCCTCTGTTTCCCTTCAATCAAAGAGAGCAGACCTCCACTGAATCTGACCAAACAAGATGCAATAAGACTAGGCACAAACCCTCATATCAACGCTGGACAAGGCAACCCAGTAGGAGGAAATGGGTCCCAAAAATCAGGCAAAAGAGTCAGACCCACCTCCACCATTCCCACTATTGGGAGTTTCACAAGAACACTAAGCTACACAACTTAAGGTATAAGCAGAGGACCTAGATCACTTCCATGCAGGCTCCCTGATTGCTGCTTCAGTCCCTGTGAACTCCTATGAGCTCTGGTTAGTTCATTCTGTAGATGGTGTTCTCATAGTGTCCTCTACCCTTCTGGTTCTTACAGTCCTTCCTCCCCTTCTTTTGGGAAGTTCCCCTGGCTTTGCCCAGTGTTTGGCTGTGGGTCTTTGTCTTTGCTCCCGTGAGATGCCAGAGGAAACCCCTCTGATGACAACTGGGCTGGGCACCAGTCAATGGGAATAGCGGTATATCATTAGAAATCATTTCATTGACTTTTGTTTGTTGTATTTGTTTGTTTGTTTGTTTGGCCAGTCCTGTTTTATTCTATCCTGGGTCTCTGAGCTTGCCTCTGGTTCCTGTATCAGGTATGGGCCTCAAGCAGTTAGACCAGTCGCTGGTTAGCTACTCCCATAAGATCTGCACCATGATTGCCCAGCTCAATCAATTGTCCTGTCTTGCAGGCAGGACAAATTGTAGATCCAAGGTTTTGTGAGTAGGTTGATGTTCCAGTTTCTCTGCTGTTATAGAAGATAACCTTCATCTAGCCTACCACCCACAGAAGGTGGCTCCCACGCGATGACAGCCCTTCCTTCTTTACCAGGGAGCCATAAACATTATTCCTAGACTAGGCTGGCTGTCCAGCAAATCCAGGCATATGCTGTTCTTGCCTAGTTGTAGAAGATGGCCAGTTCAGCCTGTTTCCCCCGTTACTAGGTGACTTTGCTAAGGTCATTCTCGTAGATTCCAGGGAATTTTCACTGCACCTAGTTTCTACATCCTCCGTAAATGTCTTTTAATTCCAGTTGTCTCTCTCAGTTCTCTCTCCCTCCCTCTGTCCCACCCCATCTGATCTCTTTTTCTATTCCCATCCCCATCCCCATCCCACCCCTGTATTTTATGACCCGTTACTTACAAATGTTAATTTTACCCTCTCTCTACCCCTTTTGCCTGTACTGGGGAAATAATGCACGGATAAGGATGAGACATGAATAAGATGTTTTCCTGAAATAATAGCATTCTAAACAAGACACCTACACTTCTGCACATTACAGGAGTACGTGAGTATAGTGTGTTTTGTCTTCCTACAGGTGCGTATTCAGGTGAGTTCATATGTACACACATGTATGTAGGAGCCAGAGGTCAGCCTCTGGTATCTTTACTAGGGAGCCATAAAATTATTTGGATGTCCAGCAAACCCAGGCATCTACTGTTCTATTTTTCCCATGCTGGGACAACAAACAAGCCCAAACATGCCTGGAATTTTGTTTTCTGTGTGTTCTGGGGATCCTAAAGAAGCTATGTTGTCATAGTAGTGAAAGAATGCTGCAAGGCGACAACACTGGTGGTAGTGGCAGCGACGGAGTGGATGGAATTGGTGGTAAGACAGGAAGAAGAACAGGCAAAAAGCAGCTTTTATCTCCAGTTTTCTTTATCTGGTCTACTGCCCACGGAAGAGACTGCCTACATCATGATAGGCCTTCCCTTTTGAACTAATGTGATCAAGAAGAGCGAGCTCTCAGCTGGGAGTGGTGGAATACACTAATCCCAGAAATAGGAAGACAGTGGCATGTGCCAAATATGTACATGTCAGATTGTTTTTTAAATTCTCAAATTCTCAATCCCTCCCCCTACCATGTGGAATAGCTGGTCTGTAAAAGGCCTTTGTTGTGATTTTGTCTTGCTTATGTTATGGCAATACTGGCTTCCCAGAATGAATGCAGAAATATACCCCTGCCCTCCTGTTTTAGTTTTCTAGGACAGTTTCTGTAACATTGACATTATTTCCTCTTTAATTATTAGCTCTCAGTCATTGGTGAAGCTGTACAGGCATGACGCCCCGTTATAGTGGAATGTTTCTAGCTATAAATCACATTTCTTTAATAATACAGTGAAAATTTGGTGATCTAATTTTTGTGCGAGTTTCTGCATTTTTCGTATATTTAAAGAAATTTGACCATTTACTTAAGTCATTGTGTATTTTAGAATCTAGAATATACATGATATTCACTTACTGTTTTATATTGATAGGGTGGAGCTCTTACATGATTCATACATATTATTAATAGTATCCTTTATCTGTCATTGAAAGAGTATGGAGAGAGATTTGTTGACTGGCCTTCCATAGAACTGTTATTAGATTGCATTGATTTTTCACTCCTATCATTTTTTTTTTACTTATCTTGAGTTTGAAGCCATTGATTAGCATCTTTTCATCTCTCCTAGTTTAGGGCTCCATCTTGTTCAGTAAGTGCTGTTTCACTGCATCCCAGAATTTTTGGCATTTGTGTTTTATTTTTTATTCTCATTCTCTCTCTCTCTCTCTCTCTCTCTCTCTCTCTCTCTCTCTCTCTCTCTCTCTCCATGGTCTGTTCATGTTCATACAGTTCAAAGAATTAAATGACTCTTTAAAGCTCTTCTTTGCTGCTGGAGTTATTGAAAATTTTGTTCTTTAAGTCCTCCAAATTTTAGATATTCTAAGTACATATTTTTTATTTATCTTAAGCATAATTCTATAATCAGTAAATGCATTTTGCATGATTGAAATTTCTTACATGACTCAATTATGGTCCATAATATATTGAAAAGTTCATGTATTTTTATCAGTACTTCTAGAATGCTCTACATATGTTACTTAAGGAAAGTAACTTGCAGAACTCACATTTTCTATATACTGACTGATGTTTCTCTGCGTATTCTATCAGCTACTGATGAAAAAGCATTTTAATCCCTGCTTACTACTTTACCAGATTTGCATTCATGTATCCTGGACGTCAGTTATTATAAATACACGTTATAATACTGCCCTGCATACGTACCTTTTTGTCATAATGAAATTATGCACTTCTCATAATTTTTGCTCTCACAACTACTGTTTGATTTTTCTATGACCTCACTAGCTTTCTGAAAATTCTTTTTAATATGATATGTTTTCCCATATGATTACATGTTATTTACTTATGTCTTTTAAATTTTACATAGATTGTCTTTTAGAAAACATTTTGCTTAGCCCTTACTCTATGTTCAGTGTGACAGTCTCTGCACTTTTACTGGCACTTTTGGACATTTTACATTTAATGTATGTATTGCAATGGTTGGTCCTGAATCTGCAGTTCCTTGTGGGCATTTGTGCTCTTCACTCCTTCAGCCTGATAGTTTCAGTCTTTCTTTGGAATAACCCTGAGAACCATGTAAAAGGCCATTCTTTTTCTTTTGATGTATTATTTCCTCAACATTATTCCATAGGGTAACTAGTAATGTTTGGACTTACAGCACGCAACTCACAGTGGGCATTCAGACAGTATATTGCCACTTCATGTAAACCATAAGAATCTTATGATGAAATGGATTTGGCCTCAGTATGTAGGATATCGTGAGATTTATAAATGTATTATAAACACCACCATACATTGATACATTGTGGGAATGTATTGATTACCTTTTTAAAGTTTTGCATAAGACAAAAGACTTGATTCCTGTAGTTACTATATCCAGGGGTCATCATTCCTTCTATTAGTCCACGTTACCAATAACACTATTTTATTATACAAGGACCATTTAAAAACATCTACTAAAGTGTCAGCCATAGAATGATCATTTTGCATCCCTGACAGCATCTTCCAATGGCCTTTGTTTTGAATGGATTGTTTATGTTCCTGCTGAAGAATTCTAGGTTGACAGTTCTTTTCTTTTCTGTCGGTGGTTTTAAATCCACCCCCAATCGTATTTGTTTTGTTTCACGCAAGAAATCTGCCTGTATCTTTGTTCCTTTATAAATATTGCATCTTCTTTACTATTTTTCTCTTCAGAGATTTTTTTAGACAGATTCAGTTATTATGTTATTCAGTTAAATTTCCTTATGTTCAGTCTCTGTGATTCCCTAAGCTCCTTGAATATATGTGTTTATGTTTTTCCTCGGTGTTGATTATTTTATCCATTACTTCTTCAAAACATCTCTTCTCCCTCCCTGCTCTTTTCCTCTGACGGCCAATTACACAGATATTTGCCACTTGCGGTGTCTCACAGCTGAGCTCTCCTCTTTTCTTTGTATTCTGGAGTCCATTTTCTGTTTCTGTTGAAAGTTTCCACTTCATCAATCTTTTATTCTGAGGTTGTAACTTGAGATTAATCTCAGGAAAAATTTTCATCTCAGAAAATGTAATTCTCATATTTAAATATTTTATCTAGGTCCTTTGTAAATGTCTATTATATGCTTCTTGCTCACATCTTCAGTAATTTCTCTCCTATCTACGTTGGTAAAATAGACATAATGCGATTTTAATGATCTTATCTACTATTTTTGTGACATTTCTGAAACAGTCCATTGATTAGCTTCCCTTAATTTCTGCCATTTTCCTGATTATTCACCTAGGAGCCTTCACCCCAATGCAATAGATTGTGAATTTTGCAGTGTTTGGTACTGGATCTTTATTTCTACAAATATTACTGAGAATATTCAAAAAATTTTGTTAAGTCACAAAAAAGTTAAATTTTGTGGTCTTTTTTTCTGTTTATGATAGATGGCACCAGAGTTGCATTTAACTTTAGTATTACTGCCAAGTAGCAGTATTTAAAGCACTACAGTGTTGGAGTCACAACGCATATTTTGTGCCTGCTGGACATGGGTGCTGATGCAGGGCTTTGAAGCCAAATCCTCCAGGATGATTCGCTCCCGAGACATGGGGTAAATGGTTCATATACAGCCGTGCTCAGTCCCGATCAGAGCGTCTCAGGGCGACATCTGTAAAGACCCCCATTTTCTCTGGTACCTCTGTCCCATGTCGCTCATCTCAATTGCTCTGCCATATAGTCAGTCGCAGCCCTAAGTTTCCAGATCCCTTGATCATCCACTTGCCCCTAATTACCGGACAACTCTCAGATGGTTTCCCTTCCTTGTCTGCATGGCAACCCTGTTTGGGCAGCATTTTGGTTGTCACAGGCTTCACCTATTATGTGTCAGTTCAAATGCAGTTTTTCCTTTGCTTGGTAGTCAATATCTTAAGAGCCACTGGGTTTAAAAATGTCTCTTCATACTCTCAGAAGCTGTTCTGAGCAGCAGGATTTCTTATTGACAATCTTGGTCAGAAGCAAACCCTGCATGATTTTTTTTTTTTTTTTTTTTTTTTTTTTTTTTTTTTTTTGTATTTCGAGACAGGGTTTCTCTGTGGTTTTTGAAGCCTGTCCTGGAAGTAGCTCTGTAGACCAGGCTGGTCTCGAACTCACAGAGATCCGCCTGCCTCTGCCTCCCGAGTGCTGGGATTAAAGGCGTGCGCCACCACCGCCCGGCTTGATTTTATTTTTATAGTTTTACCGTTCTTCAGTTATATAATCTCTAAAATGAATTGTACCTGTTTATAACACAGTTGTAATAATTAAAATATGTTACATTTTAATAGTGCAGTCTTAATAGTATTTGAGGACTATGTTTAATGCATCTTATGAATCCTTACATAAATGGTTTCCAATTTCATCACTAATATTCATTTTTTTCTCTAAAGAGTAAATGATACGGGATACGCAATACCATAAGTCAGGAGGCAAAAATATTAAAGGCCTTTTTTGAAAAGTATAATATGATTTTCAACATAAATGCTTGTATTAATAAATTACAAAAGATTACAGTGAAACATACAAGCACAAAGCTAAAGGTTCTAAGAATAATTTACATGATTTTCTACCAACTCTACAGTTTCTCAGCCATTTTTAATATGGGCTTTTAGTTACTATTAACAGATGTTTCCTCTATGAGCTGGTGAGAATTCCACTGTTTGGATGTTCCACTCTGACTAGTGCCTACTTTCCCTAACCTGGAAATGCATCACACTACAAAAACCCTGCTTCTACACCTGTGTCTCCGGCATCTGTGATCTCCTTGGGTGGCTCATTTGTTTTCCTTTGGAGTTTTCAAAGCTTAGATTATGAAAGAGAATTTCTGGAAAAAGTATCAGAGATTTTAGGTTTTTTTCCTCCTCTTAAAGCATTATACAGACAGAAAGGAAAGACCATACTATTTTGAGAATTTAAAACTATCTTCAGTTACCTACAACACAAAGTGATATGAAAGTGTCCTAAACCAAGGAGCGTGTCCCATTGATCTTTCCCACTTAAATAAACTAAAGATTGCTTCCCCAATTAGACAAATTCCTGGGTGGTCTTGGAGAAAAAAATCTCTTTGAGGAAAACAATCTCCTAATAATGCTGCAATGTGAAATGACATTTGTGTTTTAATTTTGAGGCCAAGAAAGAATGAGTATCAGTTGAGCATTTTTAAATTTTGTAGAATTTCTTACCTCAATTTTTAAAGATTTGTTTTTATTCATTTATGTGAGTGAATGCAAAGGTAGGTCTGGTGTCTAGGAGTCCAGGCAGAGGTGTTGGATCCCTCGGGACTGGTGTTCCAGGCAATAGTGCCAGGCGAAGGCACTGGATCCCTCGGGACTGGTGGAGGAAGGCACTGGATTCCCCAAGACTGGTGTTCTAGGCAATAGTGCCAGGTGAAGGCACTGGATCCCTCGGGACTGGTGTTCCAGGCAATGGTGCCAGAGGAAGGCACTGGATTCCCCAGGACTGGTGTTCTAGGCAATTGTTCCAGGTGAAGGCACTGGATCTCTCAGAACTGGCGTTCTAGGCAATAGTGCCAGGCAGAGGTTTTGGATTCCTCAGGACTGGTGTTCCAGGCAAGAGCAAACCTCCTTGAGTGAGTGCTGCAAATAGGTCATGTCTTCCAGAAGAGCAACAGGCACCCTCACTTCCTGACCCAACATTCTAGCTCCTACCTCTTTCTTTTAAGACAGAAATGTATACATATCACAAATGAGTGTAAAATTCCTTATAAAAACCCAATGGGGAAAAATACTGAAGTGTGTGTATTTGGTATTAAATTAACCAAACTTACTTAATGTGTTTTGTGAACTTACTAGTCAGCTTCACATTACAACAATAAAATATATGACATAATTAATTTATAAAAAGAATTATTTAGAGGTTGAAGAGAAGGTTCAGTGGTGAAAAGCACTAGCTGTTCTTCCAGAGGACCTGGGTTGAGTTCCCAGCATCCACATAGTGTCTCACAATCATCTATACCTCCCAGGGTCCCTGACACCTCATTATGACTCCCAGTGACAGAATCACACATGTAAATGGTACACACACACACACACACACACACACACACAAAACCTCTATCCACATAAAATAAAATTTAAAAATAATTTCAGATTTGAACTGTGTACATTTTTCACAAACTTCCCAAACTTATGTCCTGCCCTTCTGCTTTCTATTAGTAAAATAAAAGTTTCCTTTGGCAGTGAATGCAGGAAAGTCAGTAAGCAAGGCTTTTGTAAGTTTTAGGTCAATGGTGGACATCCAAAGAAATCTACCAAGGGAAAAAATATGGCTGGATTAAAAGCAGAGCTGGGGAAATGAAAGATTTGACTGACATCATCTGTCCTGAGGCTTAAGAATTTTAGTAGAAAGCTTCTAATAATTATTCTGCTTTCACGCTGCAAACAAAAGTTTTCAGAAGCCTCACTCAGCTGCTGCTGCTTTGGAGCTGTTGGAACTGCTCAGCAGCACGACTTTGGACCTTCAGTGAGAGCACCAGATGGAAACAACAGAGAACATGCATTCAATCTCAGTTACTATCACAAGGCAGAAAGCAGGAACAGGATGAGCTAGATCCCTTCCACTGGGGACTGGTGAGAGAGGCAAGCAGAAAGATGCACTTACCACCAACATTGAAATCTGGAGTTTGATCTATAGCTCCTTAAAGTAGAAAGAAATCACCCCTGCAAGGTTTCCTCTCACCTTTACACACACACACACACACACACACACACACACACACACACACACACACACACAGTACACAAATATACAACACATACTGGTGTTGGAGTCCTTCTGTATAAGTGTTCCTTTTATTGGTTAATGAATAAAGATGGATTGGCCTATGACAGGACAGAAGATAGAGGAAGAAAAAAGACAGTCAGGGAGATGCCATGTAGCTGCTGAAGGAGACAGATGCCCTGGAACCTTACCGGTAAAACACGAGCCTTATGGTAAAATATAAAATAATAGAAATGGGTTAACTTAAGATGTATGAGTTAGTTAATAAGAAGCTTAAGCTATTGGCCAAGCAGTGTTGTAATTAATATAGCTTTTGTGTGATTATTTCGGGTCTGGGTGACCGGGAAACAAATGAGCAGCCTCTGCCTACAACATAACACACACATACCACATACACACACTCACACACAACACCACACACACACATACACACTCCACACATGTACATCACACACAAATAAATAAATAGCAAATATAATAAAAAAATTTTTTAAATCCTACTGAGCCACATTTACTAAGGGTTCACAGCATCTCCTGATATCCCAGTCTTGGAACTGAACCTTATCACAAGAGTCTTCAGGAAACACTATACAAAAAACAGAAATGACTCTCTCGATTTGTTTCCTTTCATGTGCTCATCAGTGCCCACATTCACTGCTTTCTGTATTGAATTCACTAAAGAATGGCTGGCAATAAATGCATACTCCAGCGTTAGAACCCAGACCAAACATACGTGAGGCTATGGTTTTAATCTCATACATAAAGCAGTGGGTATAGTAAAGTTAATATGTCTAGGGATATGAAGTAAGAAAACGCTCTGTCCATTCTTGAGAAAATAGCTATTATTCAGCCTTGTCAACACTTGAATTCATTGTCAAGTGGGAAATCACAAAGTATTTTCTTGATGTTTGGCCTCTGCTGCAACTTACCCACAGCAAAATAGTAAGGCATTAAAAGTTGGTTTTGTGGATGCCCTATTTTCTTTTTTAAAATCTCATTTTTCTTTTGTTTTCTTTATCTGGGCAGTGAAGTAAATTTATATTTCAGTTGCAAAGGAGTTTATTGCCCTGAAAAAATGTCTACACAGCCAGCTTCTCCGCTCCAGAAAAACACTGGACAAGTTGACAAAACAATTGCTCTTCACTATTCACAGGCTGTTAGCAATGATCTTCATTACCATCCTGGCTGTGTGTGTGTGTGTGTGTGTGTGTGTGTGAGAGAGAGAGAGAGAGAGAGAGAGAGAGAGAGAGAGAGAGAGAGAGAGAGAAAGAGAGAGAGAGAGAGAGAGAGAGAGAGAGAGAGAGAGAGAGAGGCAGACAGATAGACACAGAGGGGGAGAGAGAGACTAGTGTGTGTGCACAAAGAAAACAATCAACCTTCAAGGTTCTTAGAAAGTTTAATTTGTACCTCAGTTAAATGTACTGACCTTAATCCTCCAGGCTTCACTCTACCCTTCAAACAATACAACATAAATAAGAACCTAATAATTGAAATTGGTTAGCTGATGGAGTGAGTTGACTTACAGAAAGTGCACTGGGAACAAATGAAGACCTTGCAAATCCCCCAGGCAAGCCCAATCTAAATGGTGTTGAAGGCCGTGCAAATACAATGACTGTATTTATAAATGGACTTCCGTGTGAACACCAAACACTGGATTTAAGGTCCCCACAGTGCTGTCCAGCTTCTTCAGCATGAGCCAAACTGGGCTTTGGTTGGCAGATGAACATTGCATGGTCATCAGCTTAGTTTTCTTTGTTCATTGCCTTGTTAGAAGAGTTATTAGATGTCAGTAAAAATGGTATAAGGCCCTTTCTTCTGTCTGTAATTGCTCTATGGCACCAATTTCCAGTCTTAAATTCTTTACTCTATATGAATGTCCCTTATTTAAATAGCTTTCCTCAGATACCCATTCTGAAACAAAAAAGAGGGGGAAAAAAACCTACCCAAAGTTATATTTGGCAAATACTAGCCCAGGAAATTATCCAAAATTGTGAATTCCCACAAAAGATGTCAACATCTACTTACTTTTCATGTGCATTTAATTATTGGAAGGATTTTGATTGGGCAATTATGTTCGTATTTTGAATCAACTTCATTTTCCAGCTGAGAATGGGGCCTTCGTAAAGTGGGGATTGTGCCAGTAGACTCTGCCAGATCCATTGTGGGTACTGAAAACTTCAACTCGTGAAGAAAAGTAAGCGAGAATGGCAGGCATTGCCCTGCTGTGGAGGGAGCAGGGTACCTCGTGCCTCAATGGAAGCAGCCATGGGGGATGCTGGGAGTCTGTGATGACTGCAGGACTCCTGGGGCAAAACATTCCTTTCATTCTATAATGTCCACTATGAGAATAACCCTTTAAGTCAAAGGCAGTATGGGAGAAGCCAGTGACACTCAGAAGACTAAAGCCTAAGAAATGTGATATTAATGGAAATAAGAAAGGAGGCCACATTTTGAATGGCAGGTTTGAAGAGATTCTGTAAGCGTGGACATTTCATAGCTAGAAAGTCTCACATGCCGATTTATTTCAAAAGGGCAAACAGAATGAAAACTTTCGGAAAGAAAGCAATGGAAAGACATGAAGTCAAGTTACTTTGTCCTTCTTGATCTAGTTTTTGACATTGGATTTCTTGTTCAGCCTACCAGGAGAGCTTCCAGGAGAGCAATAATGGGGAACATTTTAGAAAAATGCCTATCAAAAATTTAAATATTCTAATAACAAAGAGCAAGAATTGAACCAACCAATCATCTTTATGCTTTCTTACTTTATGTTTTCCCTCCATGCTATAAAAAGGTGGGATGTACGAAAATATCAAATGTAATATAACACAGTGCTAGTATTTCAGAGGCTTCTGGGGTAGAAAAAAAAAGATCAATGGTACAACTGGAATTTCCTGACTAAACTGTTTCCATTCTAGGGAAAGGTTGGGTATAGATTCACAACCCTGTGACACATAGTGCAATCATCTGAGATTTAACAAGGTCCTTCCTCTATGGATTGGATTTCATAATGGCAAAAGATACTTGGGGACTTGGGTCACATTTTATATACTTGATCATACAATTATGTTGAATATGTGATTTGACTCTTATATCAAGCAGTAGCTATTTCTTCTGCTTGTGCATACTGCTGAATAAAAATTGATGCTCTTGCTGAGAGAGCTATTTTTATAAGACCTTAATACACTGTCACTAGAAAAATGCAAATCGTGATCAAGAGGTTGCTGAGGGCCATGATGTTCTCTGTGAGCTGAATAGCAGGTGCATACTTAGGTCATTCACTGCATCTGGAGGAAATAGTTGGCTCTTTGTGCAGTTTTCCAAAATGGATTTTGACTAGACTAGCACAGCAGCCTATGCGTCAGATAGGAAACCATTTCCCTTGCCTGTGTTCTGCCCTTTTCTCTAGATTCCCTTTTTTGTTGTTGCTGTTGCTCATGCTTCATAAATTTAAGTTTATTTCATTGTATTTTAAATTCCTAAATATTGTCACCCTATCAATCAAAGGGCCAGCTTTACCTATGAATTTCTTCCTTGGTAATTGTTTCTTTGAAAAATAGGAATCTTTGAGAATGTAATCCTTCCCTTGAAATTTAGGAATGCAAATAAGAACAACATTCCGGATGTGAATTTTATCCTGTCTTGAACTCACAAAATCTAAAACGGCTTTGTTTGTTTGTTTTCTCTCACTTTGATCCTCACCTGCTCTTCTGTCTCCTCCCAGCTCTGATCTAGCAGTTTAAAGAACTTTAGGAGTTTTCCTTTACTCAATGGCCCTCTGCCACCAAAACAGTAATCTGGAGAACTGTTGACCAGGGAACAGACATGTGCCACTGTTTATATTGAACCTGTGTGCTCCTATTTATATTGAACCTGGTAGAGGAGGCTTTTAGTCCATGCTGGCATAAGGAGGAGGTGACTTGACTGTCTCTGAATGAGCTCACTGGTAGAATTTTCTGTTAAAATCCACTGACTCTAAAATCTTTTTGATGCATGGTTTCCATCACTGCTATCAACTGAAATAAGAATTAAAATATGCCGATATCACTGTCTCTCAAGTAACTAAGGTAGCAGGCTTCTTAACTTGGCAGAAAATGTCAGCCAGGTTCAGAGGTGACCATGTTTGTCAGGCCCCATCTTATTATCTCTTCTGCTCTTATTCCATTTTCAATAGCTTATTCTTTGCTTTATGTATCATAACTATCCTTTTCAGGTCAGAAAGCAAATAAGTGAATCAAAAATGGGCAGGAATTTCTAGGAAAATTTCAGCTCAAGAATAGGAGTAATGAGGTAGAGAGTGGGAAGGGCTGAGGCTGAGATGGAAAGGGATGAGATTGAGGATGGGAAGGAATGAGGTTGAGATGAAAAGGGATGAGATGAGGATGGGAGTGGATGAGGCTGAGATGGGAAGGGACAAGGCTAGTTTGGTTTCTATTGCTATCATAAAACACTCCCCGTAATCAACTTGGGAAAAATAAGTGTCTGTTTGTCTTAGAGGTTACAGTCCATCAACAAGGGAGATGATATAAAAATTCAAGGAGAAACCGGAACACAGGAACTGAAGCAGAGATGGTGAATGAATGCTGCTCACTGGCTGCTCCCATTGGCTTGCTCAGCCACTCTCCTTATGAAGCCCAGGCCAACTAATGTAGGAATGACACTGTCCTCTAGGGGAAGCTGGGCCTCCCAAAGTTAATTAGTAAATATGCTGTAGACATGGCCACAGACCCTTCTGATGGAGACAGTTCCTCAATGAAGATACTTCTTCCCAGGTGACTCTAGTTGTGTCAGATGACGATAACTGACCAGATTTTAAAGAGTTGCACCTTTGCTTTCAGATGCTGTGTTCTCATAATTACAGCCTACAGTTCATCATTTAGATAAAAGGTATCCATGCACTTCCTTGAATTAGGAAGGTGTAAGAGGGAGGGTGTTTAGAAGTCATCACTACACAAATAAACAAGTGTTGTTGATGAGGAAGGAGCTCAGCTTCTGTGGACATGCTCATGGAACAACCACCATCTTCTCTAAAATGTATAGACAATTGAAATTTCTTGGTATTCATTGTTCCGCTTTTGCTTCATTTTTGTCTGGTTTTTATAGTTGCTCATTTCAGTTTGTTGATTCATTTTGTTCATTGCTACCCAATCTGATATCCTGTCATTCAGCATGACTCCCATGAGCACAGCCATGAGATTTTCTATACAGTCCTTGGAACTATAGCCAATAAAAATGGGAGGAACTTTGTTCTGAATGCCTAATAATGAGATTGGCTCATTGTGAAAGTGAGGGTCTGTGAACGGGTGAGTCCCTTAATGTCATTTTAGAATAGTGAAAAAAAATGGAGCCTTAAAGTCTATCTAACTTTTCTACATTTTTTCCAGAACATATTGCCCATATTTTTATGTAGCAAAATCATAATCATGTAATTACTTAACTTTGAGTTGATAACAAACCTAATATGTACATATAATAAAGACATATACATGTTTTGAACATATATAAACATGAAAATATTAAATAATTTGCTTGTTCATAAAATAAAAGTGCAATTTATAAATTTTTTTGCAGTCTTAGTCATTCTAAGTTGGTTTAATGATTTTACTTGCTTTCATATTCAGGATGTCATGGACAGTTAAAAAGTAAAAATCCTCTCATATATCACTGTAATTTAAAAACTAGGGGTCTGAAGAAATGTCCCAGTCTGTAAGGTGCTTGGCTACAGAGCATGAGGACATGAGAATGGATCTCCAGCATCCATGGGAAAAGCCAGGCATGGTACCACAGGTCTATAAGGAGTTGTTCTGTTTTTGTATGTTCATCTGATTTTTGTGGCTCTCTTTGAGCAGAGATGGGCAAATACTGGAGACCCACTTGCCGGTCATCCTAACAGAACTGCAAGCACCAGGTTCAGTGAGTATAGGTGTGGTCTTTCTGTCCTGTAGTCACTCTCAAATAATCACTCAGAGGCTTAATATTACTTACAAATTCTCAGTCAATAGCTCTTACTAGCTCTTACATTCTAAGTTTAAACCATATTCCTTATTTAGGTTCTGCCACATGGCAGTATATTTATTACCACAGCACATTCATCTCCTGCTCCCTCTCCATCTGGCTGATGACTCCAGACCCTGCCCTTCTTCCCATCACTCTCAGTTTGGCTCTCATACCTGACTTTATCCAGTTCAGCTACTGGCCAGTCAGCTTCTTTATTAACCTCTGAGATTAATATATAGTCACCGTGCACAGAGGGATTATTCCACAGCAAGTGAGACAGACTGTCTAAAACACTAAGATGAATAAGGATTGTGAAGACATCCAGTGTCAAACAAACTCTCACTCCCATATTTGTTTATACAGATGAACACACTCATATTCACACTTCACACACATATACAACACAGATACATACAAAAATCCTACCTACATTTTAAAAATTTTTAAGATGAATTTTTTTTTTGATTTTTCGAGACAGGGTTTCTCCGTAGCTTTTGGTTCCTGTCCTGGCACTAGCTCTTTCTAGACCAGGCTGGCCTCGAACTCACAGAGATCCGACTGCCGAGTCTGGGATTAAAGGCATGCACCACCACCACCCTGCTAAGATGAATTTTTAAATGTTATGTTTCATCACAAAAAGTTCAGCAATCACTGGATCTCTTTTAACTAAGATAGTTAGTGAATAGTGTATTTTCCTGGGGCCTGTGCTTTGTAGACAGCATTAGAGATCAGAACAGGCTCTGTTGCTTCACAAACTAATAGAATTTTGATGAAATCATGCTTCATCATGGGATGCTGATCAGCAATAAACCAACATCAAGACTTTTGGAGATGTCTGTAACGTGGCAGAGAAAAAGGTAGGGATGCAACAAAGAGGAGAAGGGAGAGAAGTCTTTGTTATCAGAGATTTTAATAGATGTTTGTGTTTCAAGACTATGCATAATCAACACCTCAGTAAGCCATTGATCGTTTATGTTATAACTACTAGTCGGAGGGAGTAAAGGCATTGCAATTGGCATGTATTTTATGCCTTACTAAATTTCCTCATAATTGGGTCAACACTTAACATAAATGTGAATTGCCTGATTAAGTGTATCAGCTCGTTCTGAATTTCTGTGGAAAGCGATTGTGAGCTCATTGCGTTCTGGACTGGGCCTATGTGTTTCTGTCACATCTGTGAAGGCGACAAAGCTTTCAGCAGATGATCTGAAGTTGTATTTTCAGAGCCTGTGGAATTGTGATGTGTAAGTGACAGCTGTTCACATTTTGTTCAAACTATAAATGAAATGGAATCTTCTAGCTTCGTTAGCTCTGTGAGAAACACCATCTAAAGGAATTTAGTTCAAGTTATGTTACAATCAACTTTTCTAACCATGTAAACCCTTCTTCTAACACTATAACAATTTTGCTCCAGATCATAAAACTAAGAGGTTTATGTTCATTTATCTGTGTGCATATATATTTTATACTAAACTCATTTTTATACAATGTACATTTCAAAGAATCCTAAAACATCTCAAAGAATTTCGTATTTCTATATGAAGTATGAAGGGGATACTTATTTCTCCTTTTTAAAAGTAATATAAAATAATAATCTATAAAGAAGTTGCTTTATTTTACTTATTTTTTATTTTATAAGATCTAAGCTCTTAGTTTTTTCGAATTAAAATAATGTTTACATTATTGGTTAAAAGGGTCTTCCAATGGTTTTAAACTGCTTCCAGTATTTATTCAAATTGTAATTCGCTAGAGAACAGGTTATGATTAGTTTGCTTTTATAGATTTTTTAAAGTTTGCCCTTGCCAGTGTTCTAATATCCTTTAATATACTTATAATATCAATTATGCATTTGGTTTCATACATGAAGGAAAAATAATTTGAGCTAAAGTGTATATTATACAATATAATGCACTGTTATGGATATTACTGGGATTTTGCTCACATGTCAAGCATGAGTGAAAGCTATGAGATTATATCTTTCCCGTGGATGTATGACCAACATACACACCATTTAGAAATTATACTTCTTTGGCTAGTGAGGTATCTCAGCAAGTACACTTGCATTAAGGCAACCTAAACCTAATCCCAAGAAGGCATGTAAAGGGAGGAGAAAACCGACTCCACAGAGATGACCTCTGATCTCTACAGAAATACTTTGGTATGCACATTTTCACGTGGACACCACAAACACACACGCACACGCACACACACACACACACACACACACGCACAATCTTTTTCAACTATATAGAGAAGTTCTTTTTCTCAAAGCAGTACTAAAATACATATATATTTCTTTATATTTGTTTTGCTTCATTTTGTTTATAAAATATTTTATTTTTGAGATTATAATATATCATTTCTCCCTCCCCTTTTCTCCCTCCAAAGACTCTCTTGTACCACTGCTGCTGCTCTCTTTCAAGTTCATGGCTATGTTTTCTCTGACTACTTATTGCTTGTGTTTATATTCCTACGTAAAAGCTTTATATTTCTACATAAAAACAACCTAATCAGTCTAGAAAATGTTACTTGTATGTGTGTTTTCAGAACTGACCATTTGGTATTGGAGAACTGAAAGACTGTTCCTCCTGTTTTAGCATTTCTTGGTTGCTTGCAGTTCTTTGTCCAGGCTGAGACATTATTAACTTCCCCAGTCTGTGTTATCACGCCATCACTGTCATTCTTATTGAGCTTGTGTTTGGGCAGTCATGTTGGTAAGACTATGTATAGGTGTAGCTTCTGACATTACAGGGAGACAGTCTCACAGCAAACTTCCTGATCCTTTGGCTCATATAATCTTTCTACCTCATCCCTCAGTGTTCTCTGAGCCTTAGGTAAGAGAGTTGATTTGTAGATATATCCATTAAGACTAAGCTTCACAACTCTGCATGTTGATTGGCTGTGGTTTTCTCTAATGGTCTCTATCGGTTGTAAAGAGACATTTCCTTGGTCCGGGTGGCAACTATACTTATCTGTGAGCGTAAGGACTAACAGAGTGCAGTTAGGGATATGCTGGTTTAGTAAATGGTGGTTGTAAGTTTTCCTCCATGACCCATGACTTAACTAATACTGGACATTTGGCAAAGTTTCTAGCACAGGCATAATTTCTCCCCTGTTGAGCAGATCTTAAGAGTATGTGTGGCACTTCTGCATCTTTAGAATTATCATGCTCTGCTATGTTTTATAGTCACCCTAGTAGGGTAAGACTGTAGGCCTCTTCTCTGCTTTGATAGCTTGCATGGCGTATTCGGGCACTATGACTGCCAGTCCCCAAGGAGAAGACTTTCATGTCAGACTGATTTGGGAAGCCTCTGGGTCCTGTGTCAGTAATGCAAAAGCAGTAATATTTTGATGTTTCTTGAACAAAACTGAACAACTACTCAAAGTTTCTTGTGCCTGGTGTTGGGGATTTTGTAACATAGTCTATGATTCTTGGGGGTAGCATTGCCAGCCCATATAGGAAAATTTTACTTAATATTGTGTTTATACAAAACTGCTAGTTGAACTATGTTGAACTAAACTATGGATATTAAACTATTTATAACACACACACACATATGTGTGTGTGTATATATCCATTCTGACTTATATGAATTATAGTTATTTTAAGGTGGACAGGTTTTAGTATGATTCTTTGTGGCTTTTTCAGTCACACTAAGTGTTATTTTGCCCTCTTCTCTCCTCCTGTATTCACCACCCTCCCTCTCCCTAATTAGAGAACTTTCATGTTTCCCATTCAGATTGCTTATACCCTGTATTCTCCCATCTCCACAAATGTCCCTTTTTACTTTCCTCAATTCTGTATTAATCAGATCTGAAACTTGGGGGCTAGGATGCTAAGATAAGAGGGAATATATGATGTTTGTCTTTTGAGGTCTGGGTTATCTCACTCAGTAGAATCTTCTCTAATCCCATCCATTCACCTGATTTCTTTACAGCCGAATAGTATTCCATAGTGTACATTACTCCACTTTTACTATTTCTCGGTTAAAGGACATTTAGGGATAGCTGGAGCATATGGCGGATTTATCTTTACTTTGCTGTTGTTGTTGTTGTTGTCTCTGGATTCTCCACACTGATTTCCATGGAGTTGTTCTGCTTTGAAATGCCACCAACAGTGAGTAAGTGCATCTTTCCCACACCCACTACAACATTTGTTGATGGTTGTTTTGGTGATTTCAAGGTTGTTGAAATTTTGAAATTGATGAAATGTTGAAACTTTTGAATTTAATGAAATCTCAAAATTGTTCTGTTTTGTGTTTTCCTAGTGGTTAAGATTGAAGAACAATTTTTGAGATGTTTCTTAGCTATTTTTTCTTCTTTTGAGAATTCACTGGTCAGATACCAGGTCCATTGTGTTGAGTAGGATATAGGGGCTTTCTGTTTGTTTGTTTGATTGATTGATTGATTTTGAGTTCTTTATATATTCTGGATATTAATCTTCTATCAAAGATATAGCTGGAAAAAATTCTGTACTATTCTGTGTACTTCCTCATTATCCAATTGATTGTTTCTCTCACTGTGAAGAAGCTTCTTAGTTTTATAAAGTCTTACTTGTGTTAGCCTTAATTCTTGGCATTATGATTTTGTTTTTGTTGTTGTTGTTTGAAGGAATTATTCTAGACTACAAACAAATAAGGAATTAATGAAAATTTCATTTTATTCAATATTACCCCTAATACATGGCTGTATTTTTATAATTTGATGACCATCACAGTTCCAAAACACCATAGTAATAGAATGATATTTAGTATCTTAAACCTTATAAAAATTATGAGTTAGCCTGGGAATTACAACACTGATATCTAATATTCTGAAGATTTAACTATCTTTCAAGAATTGTTCATAATGTTACTTGTTTTTTTATGATTTTCTTGAAGTTCAATGATAGAATGTGATGTTTCCTTCTACCCCATATGAAGGATATACTTGTAAAGAATTACAATGTAATATTCATACTAGATGTGCTTGGATTTTAATAATATGTAAGGATATATATTTAAGGGCAAGAAATACAGAGCAAGCTTCCATAAACAAACAAACAAAGAAAGAGAGAAGTTTGTTTCCCTTAATATTACCGCCATCATTAATACGTAGTGCTTAATGTTTGTTCCTGACCTTCTCTTCAAAGGACAAACTTCCTGGTTTGTTCTATTAATCTTGGAACCATGGAATGCATGCCCCTTGAAGACCTAGTAATTTCAAGTACATAAAATTTTGAAGAGTCAGTGAGAAAATCTGCAAGTAACAATGAGACAGAACTCTTGGAAGCAGGTGGAAGCTGCTGTGTCACTTCTGTGCGATACCACAGGTCTCTCTGAGATTTTAAATTTATTTCTCCATCTCGTGTGCTTTCTATTCTTCAACAAATTGTGAATGACCCACTAGAGCCAATTCTATAATATTAGACTCCATAGTACACTAGCCTTGACTGTTGATGTAAATAAATAGGGAAAATGTCTTCTTAATTTTAAATTGTTAGGAAGAGTCACTGTTTCTGTATAAACTTGTCATACACCCCTAGAGGTAATGATTGCAGACATTTGGATACCATTAAGAATGCCCATTTTTACTCTAGCTTCAGCTTCCTTGTTTTTCTTACTACTGTAGTATTGGATTTTGTCAACAACTTCTGGCTGACGTTACAGGTGTAAATGTCAGAACACACTGGGAAGACATAGTTTATTCTTTCTACTCCTTTTATAGTCAGGAAATTGGTTAAATAGATGCAAACTAACATATAAAATTATCTTCAGTATAGGTGTAAACCCTGTCTTCAACTTGGAGAACATGGAATAGATTAAAAAATAAAACTCTAACTGGGGGTCCTTCATGAAAATCCATTCAAATGGCATGCCAAGACTTTAAGAATCACTTTAGAAAAAGCTGAAGGTTTAACAGAATTTGCCACCTATGTATCAAAATTATGCAAATGTTTATTATCTATTTACTTGCTTAGTCATCTGAGACTTTCAGCTGGTCATAGACAGCAAGAGTTGTCCCTTTGCTTATTTGTGTATATACATGCCATTGTTCCCATGTAAGAGCTGTAAATTTGAGCTCTATAAACATTACATTAGGCTTGTGCTTTTAGTAAGGTGTACCTATTGTATTTCTACCAGAGTCACATATAAGCTACCAAAACACTATTCAGGAATCTGGTTTGTTGAGAAATATGACCCTTTAGTCCAGCAATTTCCTAAAGCTCATGTGGGCCAATGAACACTTCCTTGAGTCAATGTACTTTGATTAAAGGTTGCTGAGTTTCCAAAAACTCTTGTCAATATTTTCCAAGAGAGGACTAGCAACAAGGCAGCTAAAAATAAGACAGAATTGAATTACCACTTCAGCATTATTGATACCATTCCTTAAAAAAAAAGCTTGCAAATTTATTTGCTTAGATGGGGAGTTGGAAAATGCAGTGTAAGAAGGAAGAGATTAGAACACATGCCTCAATAAAGAACAGGGAAGAGGAAAAGGAGGGGAAAGGGGCAGAGGAGGGGGGAAAGGATGGGGATTGGAGGTGGGACCAGGAGAGTGCTTGACCAGGAATGGGGGATAGGCAATGGAATAATCTACTTAGAATCTTCTTTCCATTTCTGCCATCCTTAGTAAAATAAAGAAAAAACTCATTCACTTACTAATGTACGATTTTGATACTGACATTAATGCTTCAACTGAACAACAACAACAAAAAATGTGGCCATGAGCAGTTGAGTGACTCCTTCCTGGGTCATAAAACTAGAACATGCCTGGCCAAGGAATGAAAATAACTTTTGCCTTTTCTTTATTACACTTATATTGCATCTTCCTATCTCCCCAAGACTGTCCCAGCTTACAGACTATAGTAACAAAAAGTTCTTTGTGCTTTGTGGCCTAATTTGGAATATAAAATAATCCTGTGATCCATGGCAACCAGGAAATAGCTCAACAAACGCAGTAACACGCAGGGAAGAAAAGTCATAAAATTGGGAAGGATGAGTAAAAGGTAAGGTGCTAAGTAGAGAAATACAAGCATAAGAAACACAAGAACAAACAAAAAGAAAGTAGCTGCCTAAGAAAAATATAGAGAGAAGCTGATTTCAAAAAAAAAAGAAATTATTCAGTGCTTTAAGAATGCAGGTTTTTAAGTCACAAGACTCTTGGATTCTACTGCCTATGTTTGGTTGACATAATTAACTGAGATTTCGGAAATTGTAAACCAGAGAAGAGACCATACCAAAATTTTGCAAACATGCTGGATGAAGTGACAGAAACTAAACAATTTGTATTTAAGCCCTTAAGGTGTGCTTCCATCTTCTTTAGCAAAAACAGCAGGAATTGAGATTCCCAGTAAATATTAAATTTAACTGAAGAGACCCCCATAAAGTCTCACCAACATGACTGTTTACTTGTGCTCTGAACAAGATCCTGTCGACATGCCAGCCTGGATGGGAAAAGCCCACAAGGCCTTAACTGTACACAGAACATTGAGCTGGAGAGATGATCTTCCCGTGAAGAGTATGCCAATTGGTTGTCGAGTGTCAGATGGTCAGTCCTGACCACATGTGTACAAGGAACATTCTTTGGATTGAACAGGTTATATTTAGGAATATATATGTATAAACATATACATAGATCCATGCAATAACATTCGAAAAAAAAAACGAGGTCATGAATTTGAGTTGGGGAGGGGTTGTGTGAGAATTTGGAAAGACGGAAGGGAAAGGAGAAATGTTAGGATTATATTATAATCTAAAAAAGTATAATTCTTAAATATAGCAATATATATCCATAAAATTGCTGTTTTACCGTGCTTACAGTGGCTTGGAGGGATTCTGCTCCCTCAGACAAAGGCTCTGTTGCTGCTGCTAAAGGTAGCTCTAATTAAATGTCTATCATTCTAATAAAATGTGAGATTCAAAGGCTAGGGTGAAAACCTGTGAACACAGAGAGTTAAAATAACAACTGGCTAACTTTCTGTCTTTGCTGGTGTCCCCAGAAGCCACTCCCTTCCACACAACCCCTAAAAACAAAAAACAAACAAACAAACAAAACCCACGGTAAGCTCCTCCCTGCTACTTCACGTCAACCAGTTGCTAACCCCGTCTCTCTGAGCCCAGGTAAATTTTATTCAACTAACACAAATACAGCACATGTTTACACAGTTAGCAAATGCAGCATGAGCAAATGTAACACATCTCTGCCTAATCATAAAAAAAAAAATTAGGAGGCGCCTGGAAAAGGTTCAGTGGTAGAGTACCCGCGTAGCATGTACAAAAACCCTGGATCCGATCTCTGGAACTGCATAAAACCAGGGGAGGTGGTGCAGCCAGGAACCCCAGCAGGCTGGGGGCAGGAGGACTAGGAGTCCAAGGTTATCCTACGTTCCTAGCAGCTTGAGATCCGCTTAGAAGCAAGGCTTAATAATAGCTAGGATTGCCAAGAGTTGGAAGTAAGGGTAAGAATCAACACATAATTTCTCCTACTCCTTCCTGCCGCTGGATCCTTTATCTGCATGGAGGCCAGACTTTTATAAGGGAAACTCCATTTTAAACTTCTGACTAAGCTTTGTCTTGGAGATGGCATGCTTAGACATAAGTTTTTGGATATGGACGTGCAATGCAATATTCAAGTGTTCATTTAGTTTCAGGATTTTATCTCCTCAAAGTTAAGGACAACGCCCCAAATAGTCACCATTGGTTAAGCATCTCCTTCTGGGTCCCATCTTCCCACCTTGAGCGGCCTTTTGTTCCCTTTCACCGTGCTCCATTAATATGCCAGACACTTTCTCTGTGTTTTCTAGCCCATTTCTTCCCCGTCTGTCTTAGTAGGGAACCCATAAATGCAGCCATGCCTCGGAGAGGTTAAGGGGCCCAGTGAGATAAAATGGGGAAACCGTCTTATGGGACGTGCTGAAACTTGAAAAGCACCGTATTTCCATAAACGACAGCTGTCTCAAATTTACACAAATTAAAATGGGGCAATTAGTATTTTGATGCCAAGTTTGTTTTTTTGGTTAACTGTTTATGATACGAATCTTTCTAAGTGAATAAAGTTTTTTTCTTGCTTTCTAATAAATGTAATAAACATTGAGTCTGTTTTAAAATATGAGAGGAAATAACCACTTGTATACCTGGTATTTCAGAAGTGTAAGTATGTTTTCTGGTGTTTTAAAGTAATATTTTTAATTTCAAAAGGACCACAATATAGAGATAAAGAAAAATGAAGAAACTAGAGAAATTTTAAAAATAAATGAGGTCGCAATACTAGTGCCAAAGACTGGGAACTCTCACAAATCCAACCATCCACAGGATAACAGCCTGTTACCCAGTCCTCAGCTATGCACATCAATCAGAGCTGCAGGGGTCTAGGGAGAGTGAAACTGGGCGCATTTTCCAGGGGGAAGGAACCTGTGGTCTTCACAAGGCCCTGAGTGCTCCAGTCCTTGCAACCACTTCATAGCCAAGCTCACCTCAGATAGTCTTCTTAAGAGGAGGGTGCAGCTGCTCCTGAGACGGAAATGGCTTTCATATGACATTCTTTAAGGTTGTTTATTCATGAAAATTGACCAAGTTTCAAGCTAGCTATGTCAATTTGAATTTTTTTAAAAAATGCCTTAGTCTCTGTAGTTATTTTTCTGGACTACTTCCCAACCGGGGAGAAGTTGTCTTCACTCCTGTTTCTGAGTGGAGAGCCAGAGATAGGGATTATTTACTAGAAGAGGAGGGAGGGATTCACGGTTTCTGATCATTTAGGTTTTGGCCTGTATCAGTCAAGCAGGTAGACACCAAGACAACAAAGCCATACACTCCCATGGCCAGACCAGAGAGGAAGGCGACAGGAAAAAGGGGCTCGGGCAAGCAAGACGGAATTTGGACAGCCATGCCAATCACTTGTGCCTTCGCAGGGTCGTGCAGTGTGACAGGGAGACCGGGAAGTTTAACTCTGGGGTTTCTATCAGGGAACATTGCCATGCTATAACTGAGCGGTGTGGGGGGAAGGCAGGGGAAGCAGGTATATGCTTGCTTGTTGTTGTTTGTTGGTCTTCAGTTTTATGCCCCCCCCAATGGCTTCCCTCTTGATATTTAACCCTGTTCCAAGCTGTCCTACATTCAGCCATTGCCCGTGTTAGCATCAGATGGCTGTTATTAGTATATTTGTTTATTTGACTATTAGACTTTTACTTTAGGATAGGTGGTGGTGGCTCTCACCTTTAACCCCAGCATTCAGGAGATAGATGCCCATGGTTCTCTGAGTTTGAGGCCAGTCTAACCTACATAGGGAGTTTTAGGACAACCAGGGCTACATAGAAAAACCCCATCTCAAAAAGTTTATAAATGAATGAATAATTAAAAGAGAATGGAATAGCAATGATTTTTTTAAAAAAAAAGACGCTTACTTTAGAGAGAGTATTCTACTTTCTAATAGTGTTAAATTATCACAAAAGCCAAACTGTAAAATTACATGCTTACCACCTATTTTTCTATTTTTATTACATTTATTCACATATTTTTATTAGGATATGTTGAGGGTACATGTGTAGGAAGTGGAAGTTAGAGGACATTATTAGAAGTTAGTTCTCTTCTTCTACCTTATGGGGCCAGTGATGGAAGAGTTAGGTCAACAGGCTTGGTGTAAAATACCTTTACCCAATTAGTCATATGTTGGACCTTTTTGTTTTTGTTATTTTGTTTGTTTGTTTGTTTTTCTTTTTGTTTTTCCTTTTTTTTTGAGACAGGATTTCTCTGTGTACCTTTGGAGCGTGGCCTCAAACTCCCATGTTTTTATTAATTGAGAATTTCTTCAATGCATTTTGATCATATTTGCTACTCCTTCACCCTCTCCTTGATCCTTTACTTATGGCTCCATTACTTCCCTACTTACCCAACACTGAGTTTTCTCCTTCTTTTAGCCAGTCATGTCTAATTTGTGTGTTGGATTGTTCTTGGGAGTGGGGTTTTCCCTGTAGTGTGGTCAGGCTGCCAGAGGTCACACCATTAAAGTAAACTAGCTCTTCTACTCCCAGCAGATGTTAAATGCCAGTAGTTACTCGGGTACTGGTAGAATTCATTACCCATCTCCCCTATCCATACAGGGAATTTTTTTTCTGGCATAAATTCGCACAGGTCTTGTGCATGCCCTCAAAACTGCTACAAGTGTGTTTGTTCAGCTGCCGTTAGGTATGGAAAACACTATTTCCTTGAAGTTGTCCGCTTCCTCTAGCCCTTATAATCTTTCCTCCCTTTCTTCCCCGAGGATCCCTGAGCCTTGGAGGATAGGTATGATACGTGCTCCCTGACTTATGGGTTAGCAGACCATGGGTTTTTATTCTCTTACGTGCTCCCTGACTTATGGGTTAGCAGACCATGGGTTTTTATTCTCTTACATGCTGACCAGTTGAAGTTCTTTGTGTAAATTGTCATCTGCTCCAAAAAGCAGTTCCCTGAAGGATTTGTTAAATGGATAGAACAATAAGTCATAGGAGTAATTTTACTGCTTTGTCCATTTAGCAGAATACTAGTATTAGGTTCTCCCTTAGAGCCTGAGTTTCATCTCAGGGAGGAGGCCTTACATCCAACCAGGAACCGATTCCTCCCATAGCATTCGTGCCACTATTGTACTATGGACATACTTTGTGTACCTCACGAGCTTCACAGCTAGGTGACATTGATGATTGCTTTTCTGGCCCAATAGTATGCACAGTACCTCCATCAATAAGAGTGAAACTTCTAGGTCAGTACCAGCTTAATTTCTTCTTGTTCTACTAATCAACTATATGATGTCTTCAGGAATAGGGTCTTACCATCAAGTTATGGTAACGAAGAACTTTGGCAATATCCTATAATATTTGTAATCAATGGAACCCATTAGTCAACAACTCAAAAATTTCTATTCCTAAAACTGAGATTTCAGGTGTTCTGTTAACTCAGTAGTGTGGGATTTTTTTCAGATTCTTTATGTAGACATTTACTGCTTTGAACTTTTCTCTTAACACTGCTATTTTGTGTCTCATAACACTATAATTCTTGTAAAGGAAAACATTTAATTGAGGTGGTGGCTTACAGTTCAGAGGTTCAGTCCATTATGATAGTGGCAAATATGGCGTTGTGCAGGCAGATGTGGTGCTGGAGAGGTAGCTGAGAGTCCATTTTTAACCCATTTTTCAAGCAACAGGCAGCATACTGAGACACTGGGTGGTATCCTAAGCATAGGAAACTTCAAAGCCTTCCCCCAGTAACACTCTTCCTCCAGCAAGATCATATCCATTCCAACAAAGCCACACCTCTTAATAGTGCTACTCCCATTCGCTTATAGTGGGCAATTACATTCAAACTACCACAAACATCATAGCAGCAAGACTTGGAAGGCTTGATGACAACCAGAATGGGTAAAGTGACGCTATTGATAAATACTCATCATGAAAGAACAAGGAAGGACGTGAGTTCAGATGCCAATTACCCATGTCTCGAGTCAAGCAAGACAGCACACATCTGTAATCCCAACCATGGGGAGACAGAGAAGCAGGTCCCTGGAACTCATTTGTCTACTAACCTAGTCTACCAATGACTTCCAGGTTCACTGAGAGACTGTCTCATGTAGTCAGGTGAACAGAATTCAAAGGCATTGGGTGTCAGTCTCTGACACAAACACAACGCACACACTACACATACACACACACACACATACACATGCACACACTACACATACAAATACAGACACACACAAAATCAAATCTGCTTTTCAAAAGGCTGTCAAATGTGTGAGTTTTCTGGTGAAGTCTGATTTCTAATTCAGGCGCTGTTAATAAGTTTGTTACATAAAAGTATCCCTAATTTTCTGAATTTTACTCACATCAAGAACCAGAAAATTTCACTTAACACACGTGAATATTCAGAGAAGATGTCATTAAAAACACGAGGCAGATTCATCTGTACATTAACTCTCATGACCATCAATGTCTGAGTTCACCTCAGCTTTGGGGACCAGCATGCAGACCCTTGGTACCTTGGTATAGCAAATATACCCAAAGAGCAAAGAATCTCTTCTGTTTGCAATTTCCTCCAATTCCTGAAAATCAAGTACCTAAATTTCCCTTTTCTGATTATTATTTCTGATTTCATGATAATTAAAATGGTGATATTCTCCCATGATTTAAAAAACAGATAATTTCCTTGTTTCTGTCTGTATTGGATTAATACCAGTGTGGTCACTTTGGAGTCTTCATTTGTCTATAAAGACAAGTCACATCTATGCTCTTTTCAAAGATTGCATACATATCTGTATATGCCTCCTATGGGCCACCAAGTAGATTCATGTCATCAGGTCTACATCATAAATGAGTCAGGGGAATATACCCCCCCAGATTGTGTATCATTTATCGTGTATATTCACATATAGCAGAACTCAAATGCTAAAATCATTGTTGTTTCAAAGCAGCATGCATACATTTAAAAAGATAAGAAAAACAGCAAATATTTCTCCATCACAAAAAAATAAAAACAACTAAAAGTAGGAGATACTTTTGCTTAAAAGTAAATCACTTACTAGATTAATAACTTTGAACATGAGAACTTACTACAGCAGGAAAGTGGATATATTTGTTTCACAACATTAGCCCCAGTGGACAATGTACATGGCATATTACTCAGCAAGGAAGAAAACGTAATTAAAATGAATTGAAATTAATTATTATCATCATCATCATCATTACTACAATCTTTGTCCCCTACAGAGAGAGAAATAGGAGGGAGGGACAGAGAAAGATGTTCTCGTCATATTGGCATTTCAGAACTAACTTAATTTAGTGCATTGCACCTTTAGTGATATGTTTGAATATAGAGATGTGGAATTAAAGGAGTTATACTCCCCCTCTATCTATCTATCTATCTATCTATCTATCTATCTATCTATCTATCTATCTATCGATCTTCTATTTTTGGTGTGTCTACTTACCTATATATCTATCTAGATATTAAATATATGCACTATTTTAGGTAAAATGATTTAAGGTAACTAGGTGATTGAATTGACCATTTATATTTTTAGCATATATTTATAGCATCCAGTGAATTATACTATATGTGATTGATCGCAGTGATATAAAATTAATCTAACAAATTCTCTACCTTTGCTCATTTACTAGTCTTCTAGAATGCCTTTCATTTTTGTTTGTTAAAATTGCATTCTTCTTTTCATATTGTCTATTTCAAGTTACAACCTCTCCCCCGACTCCTAGAGCGAGCAGAGAGCACAGCATACCTCTAGTAGTGCTTGATTATTGCTTCATATCTGTATAATTATCTCAATATTAAAAATTACAGACATAAAGTTGCCTATCTTCTAATTATTTACACCTAAAGCACAGTTTTAGGTTGAAAGTGAGAAATATTCATTAGCTTTAATCTTCTGGACAAAGTCATAGGTACAAAAATAAATTTTACAAAATCCTCGGGGAAACAAAGTTCTGAAAATAAGATTAGTAAATAAGGTAGAATATTGAAGAGACCACACCTGGTTCCTAATACAAATGAGCTGCATAGTCACCATCTTCTTCTTGTGTGTGACATAAAGAAGAAAAAAAAATGTTAGCAAATATGAAAGACTAAACCCAGAGCAGCACAGCAATAGCAATGGCAGTTTCTTCTTTTTTTCTTTTTGATTTTTTGAGACAGGGCTTTGGAGCCTGTCTTGGAACTAGCTCTTCTAGACCAGGCTGGCCTCGAACTCACAGAGATCTGCCTGCCTCTGCCTCCCAAGAGGTGGGATTAAAGGCATGCCTCACCACCCCCAGCCAGTTTCTTAATAGAACAGCAGAGAGGTGTGCTTTCAGTCCCAGAGAGACCTGGGAAATTCCTAGAGAAGCAGGAGACAGTCGGGTGGGGGCATCGGGCTATGGAGTACGCTTCTCCCTCAAGGACCTCCAGGAGCAGTCAGGAAACTCATTAATATAAGCATTCCAGGGAGCCAGGCTTTCCTGGAAAAAAACAAATTAGTATGAGAAGCCAGAACTCTGCAATTTCAGTTTTAAAAATAGCCAGTGTTATTAAGGCTGCTGTGTGCAGGGGAGCAAAAGAAAGTCCTTCTTGATGTTTGCCTCAGCTTTTACACTAGAACAGAAACTACACTGAAATTCTTCCCTGCAATACTGCAAATGATGAAAGGTTTGTATTGCTTGAAATTACTTTTTGGTCCTTCGACTGAGAAAGTTTCAGGGGAAGTGCTTTTCTGTCCTCTCCTATGGAGTCAGTCTTTGATAAAGGACAGGCAAGCGATGGCTCTGCCTCTTTTGCTCAGGATCAGAGCTTGGTCTCCCTTTTTATTTCAGCTCCTCATTTGCCTAATCGCCCCGTGAGCCTGGCAGGGACATTCCCCGCAGGGCTCTGCTGACTGCAGAGACCCTACCTGATACTCCAAGTTAGCGTGTCAGCACTTTAGCTCGGAGTGAACGAAAATCAATCTGTGTGACTGCGGCGGTGCATCTTGCACAGACCTAATCTGGTTGTCCAAATTTCCAACTCTTCACCCTAGCCCCCAGTGTGTAAGATGGTAAGTGCCTCTAGCGAAGGGGCTGCTTAGCAAAGATTGATTGTTGGTTTTGGTTGATTTTTCATCCTCTTTTCTATCTGGAAGAAGCAAATTAACCTGCTTAGGAAGCCACGTGTGCAGTGAAGAGAGTGTCAGGGCTCATGCAATATCCCGTATTTGCTCTGGTCTAAGATTCAGTTCTTAATTAGGCTGGCTATCATAAATATTCATAAATACATGTGCCAAATTGCTCCTTGGTTAACTTATACTGCAAACACAGGGGGTTAATGTTTTAAGAGAGTGCTTGCCTCCGTACTAAAGCTCCTTCTATCTCTCTGTAAGTCTTTGAGCCAAAAACACAGTGTTTTAAATTTCCAGATCCACAATTCTGCAAAGACAGAGTTAAACACTGTTTGGACTCTGGCTGCCTAACAGGAACTGAAATGTTTCAAAGCTCGGTCATCAGCTCTCAAAGGCTGCCAGAGGAACTTTCTGAACAGATTGGGTTAAATATTTTTACAGACCCATTCTACGATGATAAGGCGGTAATAATTTGTGCAGTGCAACACTCCAAAGGGTGCCAAATTTCTCAAGCCTCTTTGTATGATCCTCAGAGTGGAGAAGGGTCTGAGCTACAAGGATGAAGAGGCTCCTTCTCCTGGTGCTGCTCTCAGTCTGCTGGGCTGATCACCTTCCAGACAGCTACACTCCGGATCAAGACAGAATCATTCACATCCAAGGTAAGAAAAGCACAAGTTCTCAAGTGAGCATCCCATGGAATGCCAGTGATTGACAGTGGGATGCAAGATGCTTGTTCTTTCTGTCCTGCTGCATGAACTTTTCCTTTCCTTTTCTGCTAATTAGTAAACATGTTTCTGGTGGAGGGGATGCTTATACATGGTGGGGGGGGCATTCATTATAACTCAGGAACAGTTGAAGTTGAGCATTTTAAGAACAGCTGACTGTAGGAAGCTGGTGCAGTTAACTGCAATTGATATCTTCAAGTAGAATGGAGTGTGGGAAGTTCATGTTAAAGCAAATGGGAAGGAGGCAGCCACAAGGCAGAGGAATTTATGATGTAAGGTTCTTCTGTCACAATAGTTGCTTAATGATGGAGAGAAGTACTGCAAATGAGGGAACTATAGTAGCTTACCCCTAGCTTCTGTTAGTTTCTGGGTAAAGCCTTCATTCCCATGGACCAGTATTCTGGCCCTGCCTATTTCTGTTGAGCTCAGCTGAATCCTCAGCCAGAGAGCTGTAGCAGGGCTAGCGGCTGCAGTATAATGCAGCTCTTTAGTCAGCCTAAGCGTCTGTTGAGGGACATCCTGCAAAAAGAAAGCTGAAGACTTATGCAATAACGAAAAGCAGGCCAAGGATCAAAGCCAAGGATCAAGGATCTCACCTGCCCTTGGATGCTAAATAGTTATAGTAAGAATTACACAATGTAAGAGTTTAAATATATGCACTCTTATTAATTTTAGATACGTTCAGTTAGGGAGCCAGAGACATTATAAGTTTGCTAAAAGACATTAAACAGCTGGTTAGAATTTCAAGGTCAAAAGAAGTGTGGCTTCGGAGAACTATGATTGCTGTTGAAAACCAAGACTTGTAAAGGTCATTTGATAATATAAATCTGGTGAATATTGTCCTATAATTGTTTTGGAAGTCCAGAATAGAATTTCTAATTAATATGTCTCTGAGTGTTTTAGGAACATCTTTTTCAGTTTTGTTTGCTTCCAGCAGCTTTATTTTTCACTGTTGAAGCATAAAAAGAAATTATATAATCATAAATTCTCCTTTGCAAGCTGCTGACTCAGCTGTTTCCTTAATGTATGTATTAGAATCAAAGCTCTTGCCCGAAGGCTGAAACATTTTCACAAACTGAGATTAAAGATGAAGAATAACATCCTTTAACTTCTAGTTACAGAACTCAACGCAAATGGTAATGCTCAATCATTAGCAATAGCAACTTTAAATCTCATATAAAATAGTCCTTGTATAACTATGCTTTAAACTTACAAGATCTACTCAAGGTATATTATAAACCATGCAATCCAGCTAGCGTATGTGAAACCCAATGAATGAAAATATTATTTCACAAACACACTGACATTTATAAACAAATTCATATTAGAGTAAGTTATTTAAACAAGAAAAATTCCTGTAGCCCAACCCTCAAAATCCCATGTGGTCTGTTAAAATTTAAAAAGGCACCTAGCCCTAGTTACCTGAGCTATTCAAAGGATTTCATACACTTTTGGATATTTTCCAGATGTCTTGAGAGTCCTCTTCATTTCAATTGGTAAATTCGTATTCTTAGAAAGTCTAGGCTTCCCTGGAAGGATTGCTTAAGGCTTTCAAGTGATACCATGCTTGTATTCACTAGTCCAAATAACACTGAAATATGGCTTGGGTCACAGCATTGTGAGGTCATCCTCATTTAAATTCATTCATTTATGAATTTATTCTAAAGTTGTCCAAATAACCATCCCCACAATTTCCTCTTTCTTCTCCCTTCCTTACAGCACTCATGCTGAAGTTTCAAGTTACAGAGCCCTGGTTACCACCTCCAGGGGCCTGTGGTAGTTTTAGTTGTCCTTTCTAATACAAACGTAAACTTCATAGCACAGGAAGGAACCGTGAAGGTAGAGACCCTTCATTACACACATGAAATACTAGATTTCTTTCTCATTTTAAACTTTATTTGTAATAACCCAGAAGAATTAAAGGAGTTGAAACTCTCACAAACTGTTATGAGCCATTTGTACTTCAATTATTAAACTGGCTAGCTGACCCTCAAATTACTGAATTGTTGCTTTTAAGTAGTGTGATTTCACAGAGGTAGAAAAATATTAAGAATTCACATTATTATTAAAAAGTATTTTATATCCCTTATTCATCATTGATATTCCATTTTATATTCCAAATTCCAAGACCAAATAATATTGAGGAAATATTACATATAGTCCTGAGACTCTCCTCAGATGCCTCATATAAACAGGACATTTGACTGATTCATCCTTGAGCCTCTCCCATCACAGCTACCTAGGTGCATCTCTGGTGGCGTCTTCACGGCTTTGTTGCAGTCTTTATAGGGATATAAGCATGGGAAAGTTTAGTGTGGCAAGAAGAGAGGGAAAGAAGGAGGGATGAAGAGGAAGAAAGGAAGAGAGAGAGAGAGAGAGAGAGAGAGAGAGAGAGAGAGAGAGAAGATTGAGGAGAAAAGGAGAAAAGACAGGCAGGAAATCAAACTCTGAGCACAGAGCAGGGATCTCGGTTGGTAAAGTGCACACTGTACAAGCATGAGGCACTGACCCCAAGTTCCCCAGGACCCACATGAAAGGCTGGATGTGGAAGCACTTTCGTAACCCCGGCACTGTGGGAAGAGGGAAATCGGAGACAGATGGATTCCTGGAGCCCACTCACTCGCCAGCCTAATCAATGAGCTCCAGATTCAATGAGAGATTCTGTCTCGAAAATATAAGACACCACACAAACAACAGCACACACATTCACACACACACAAAGAACTACCAATTATGCATACATGTATATGTATATATGTGTATGTATATGAGCATACCACCCTCAATTTCAAACAATCTATTTATTCAAGTGTTTGCCAAACACTGGTCAGCTTTCACAGAGACAGCACCTATACTGCAGAAGGAAGAATCATGTCAACAAACTTGTTCACACCACCACTGGTTCAACACAAGTGATACAATAGAAGAAAATGAAGATCAAATAGAGGTGAATAGATACAGAAAAAGGAATCAGTCACAAAAAGGTCATGTTTAAAACTCTGTATCCAAATTCACTGAAGTTTTTAATTTTTAGCACTTTAAACCCATAATATGTAGCTTGTAAATATTTTTAAGCTTGGTATAAATAATATACACTGTTCTCTGCTAGCTGTCAATTGAAACCAGTAGTTTTATACAGATACAAAATCTTCCTTTTTAGTGGCAACAAATTCATATAGGATAGCCTTTGCATTTTATGCTCTTTTCCTTGGTACTGAAATTTTAAAAAACTAAGAAAGAAATCAAATTATTAGGAAATGCATATCTACGAACAAGCAGATAAATAACTAGTATTATTGAAACTTGAGGAGAATGAATGTTGATTCCCTTGCCTAACCCTTACAGCATGATTATTTCCTATTTTACCACCTAATGAAAATATTTATATTTCTTTATTGTTTCAGATCTTTACTTAAAAATAAAGTGAAAATCTATTATTTTAATCAAGTCTTTGGAATATAAACACTATCAAATTCTAAAAAGTTTAAAAAGTCACTTAAAGATTATTAAACAATTAATCTCTAGGAAAAATAAGATCATTATTATAAACAATATTCCAAAATAAAAATATTGAAAAACTAAATACAATACCTTTATAAAAACTACCTCATTTTTTGTATATTTTAGATGGCCATAGTGAAGTACTATTTACCTCTCTAGTGATGGTGGGACCTGGGAAAATGGAGTCGGTAAATGAGATGGACTAAAATCTCATGCAATAGCCAGTGTCATTCAGATCATCAGACAATTTACACTCTGAGAGTTAAGCGTCTTCACAGAGTGTGCACTCACAAAGGCAAGCCACACGGAGCAGAAATACACTTTTCCATAGGAGCACATGAACAAATAACAATAGCCAGTTGTAAAGAATAATATGAAGTAAACTCACTCCTATCCAATACACCTGGGAAGGGCACAAAAGCAAAATCTGAGACCAATTCTGTGTTCTTGAATAAACTGACGTCACAAGACTCTTATCTTGGTTTCTTGGAGGTTTCTCACAAGCACTCAACAATGTCCTCACACAGGATTGTGCCCTAACATCTCCCCCTTTTTAAATCTTTTTTAAACGCAAGATACCTAGAGTGGTTTTGATTTAAGATGTTGTGGATAAATCTAATTGTTATTTGATGTGTGAATATCCTATAAGCAAGCGGCTTATAATATTAGGACAATGAAAACATTGTGTGCAATACTCTGCCACCAAAAATGGATCCAAACTGTGTCTAGTACTACTGGTTACATTATTATGTTGAATAGAAAATTCTAGAGAATAGTTTGAAAAGAGACCCATATGATTAGAAGCTCTGGTACCTTGTAAAAGTAAGCCCGTGTTCTCCATTTAATAAGAACACAAATGTTATGTTGTCCTATGTAAATGAGAAATGATACAAATCCCAAGGAAAAAATGAACATAGTCCTTTTTCTCAGATGATAGTCCCAAGGTCTGACCATGAACACAGGGTCATTATAAGGATAACAGGAGTTGAACTCATCAAATCTACAAGTTGAAACAAAGGAGAATGAAGAACATAAGACCAATACATGTGCTCAGAGACACTCATTGCAGATGTACAGATTAAAGCAGCTAGTATTACCATAAAGAGATTCTCAGGAGACATAGGACTCTGTGCATTTCATAGCATAACTTCTTCCTTAGTGTATGGAGCCTTGACTTCACTCCAGGTGGGTAGACTTACTTCTGATGATATACACAATATCTCCTTTTGCCCTGTAGCTGAAAGTTTGCTAGGTTTCTGGTGACTCCCATTGTCTCTGCAGTTGTCCTTGATGCCCCCAAGACTGGAGGAATCAGAGAGGAGCCCCCAGTGTTTTAGGGGATCAGTCTTCTGTGAGAATCCCCATTTCCTTTCTTCACGAAGGGCAGGTCTCTGTTAGTGGCCCCACTATTTTACAGCTCTACTTGGAGGTGGAACCTGGAAAATGGCTCTGATAAATGAGATAGATGAAAGTTTCTTGCAATAGCTAACTTTATTCAGGGCATCAGACAATTTATACTCTGAGGGTTAAGAGGAGTTCCATGAATAAAGTGTCCAATCCCCAGGGCAAGCCACATACAGCAGATACATGCTTTTCCATAGAGGCATATAAACAGATAACAATAGTCAGTTGTAATGAATAATCTGAGGTAAACTCATTCCTATCCACTAAACCTGGGATGGGAATGAAAGCATAATCTAAGAACAATTTTTTGTTTGGAAGAAAATGAGGTCATAATGACTTTTGTGTTGTTTCTTGGAGCTTTCTCACAAACACTCACAGGACTCCATTCTTACACTGAGCTCCCACACAGACCTTTAGACACGTGGAACGTTTAGGAATCATTATCCAATATTCAGTCCAAGTGGTAACCATTTTGCCTGGCTTTTTACATACATTGGCTGCTTGCTTCCTTGTAGAGTCAGCTATTACTCAGTACTTGTACACACTCTGAGTAGTATATCACTTTATGTCCAAAGACATACGTAAAGTGTGTTGAACCGAGTAAGTCAAACAAGAATCCACCCCACCTCTTCTACTCTTCACTCAAACGGGACGTAGATATCCTGAGAAACATAAACACCCCAAAGCCACAAGGCATCATGTACAAAGCCTGCTCGGACAAGAATCTTTTTATTATAGTCAGATGTGTAGACTATGTGAGCAGGATGGGGAAATGGGAAAGAAAGCCTTACTGTGTTTTTACAAAGCGTTTAGAAGTTTCTCGTCAAGAAGGTATGATTTAAAATGAGACTGAAAAAGTAAACAAAACCCCGACTACCATAATTTTTCTGTCATCCAGGGTTGCATTTTACATTTAACCAGTGAAAAATGTTTAAGTCTTAAGCAAAGGTATAATCTGTTATGACTGCCTCTTTTAAATGACTGTGTGGACAACACACTACAGTGAATGGTCCATGAGTCAATGTGGGGTAGCCCTTTGGGAATGTGTTGCTTAGTTTTTGTCAGTTTCACCAGCTTGGCTCACTTGGGAGAAGGGAACCCCTGCTGAAGAGCTGCCTTCATCAGAGTTGCTTGTGAGGTTGCTTGCAGGGCATCTTCTTGATTAATAATTGATGTGAGAGGATGCAGCTCACTGTAGACAGTGCTGCCCCTGAGCAAATAGTCCTGGGTTATTATTTTTTTTAAAAAAAGCAACTGAATAAAACACAGAGCAAGCCAGGAACCAACACCCCATGGTTTCTGCTTCAAGCTCCTGCATTAAGTCCTTGTCTTGGCGTCCCTAGAAGATGAACTGTAGCCTGTAAGCCAAATAAATCATTCATAAGTTGCTTTTGGTCACAAGGTCTTATCATAACTACAGAACATACCTAGGATATCGAGGGTCTTTAACTAGTGTAGATGGGAATTCATGATGGTATGAGTCTGGATGGACTGTTAATTTTAGTGAATGTAGAAACCAGAACTAACTGATAGAATGAATGCAGAGAATATGTGAAGTGTCTTAAATGTAGGTCATGGGCTTTATATTGAGTAAATGAATGGAGGATGGAGGCAAAGCCTAGACTGATGGAAATTCATAAAATGTGTTTGACCACACAATATATGATTAGAAGGTATATGGATTTGCTAATTTATAAAATTATCAGTATGAGTTACATTTATAACTAGATGATATAGGTCCCCACTGATTCTGGGACTAGACAGTATAGTCTTTGGAGCGAGAATACACAGGCAGAGGCAAGAGGATGCCTTTGGATATCATCACTACTATTAAGTTGAGTAAGGGAGTATACAAGACATGTATTTGCTTCCAAAGGCTCAAAATCCTCGTCTTTAATGCATGTGAATTTTTTCTCATTATTTTTGATTCTAAATTGGGATGGCAGCACATTCCAGTAATCCCAGAATTTGGGAGACAGGTTAAGAAATCATGTTCCAAACTTGTCTGAATATATAGGTAGGGAAATCCAAAAACCCCTCTAAATCTAAATTAGCTACAAGGAATTAGAAGTAGGTACTTTGATATTAAATATTACTTCACTAGACTGTGTAGAAAAAACAAAGGCTTGCTGTTTCCCAGTCTGTATTCCCTAAGATGACGTTGGTAGGACCCAGATCAACTGCCCATTTAGAACACAGTGTGTGCTCCCAGACTGCATATAGTCCTTTTTACACATTTTTCTACTATCCAAGCTGTTCCTGTCATTATTCTAACCCTTGATGAACCAAAGCATTTGTGTTTGACTTGTGCAGGGGTCCCTGCTGGTCATGGAAGGCAGGGAAACGAACTTTGAAGGAGTGAGATTGAAAATATATTTAAGTTTGACTTAGTCAAACTGGATCAAACTTTGGACAGTTTATTGCAGCATATTTAAACACAGTATATTTGGAAAAAAAGTTTCCTGGTGTAAAACAATCCCTATGCACAAAGACGCATAATTACATTGAAACTCAGCTCTGGCCTGATCTCAGTCATACTGCTAGCACTGAGGTCAATTGGGCTATTAGTCATCTCTGTTTCTGGTGTGGGAGCGAGGAGGACCCTCTGGCTACACACAGATAATGTAAGGGTCATTTCGATTACTAGCCACCTCCAGCGTGGTTGTGAGGGCTTGATGTGGTCTGGCCCAAGAGATAACACAGATCAACAGGTTGTTAATCACTTCCAGATACCAGCCTTCTGCATGGAAGAACAGGCTTTACATCTTTTCTTTAAAGAAGACAATCCTACATGCTTAGCATTCCTTGTGTCCCTGGGGATCTGTGGGCACAAGAACCTTCATGCTCCCAACAGACTTATATTTTTCTTTCTTTCATCCCTAAACTCAACACCTAACCCCACTGAAGGCTTAATGATTCATGATTGTTAGCAAAACAATAAAGCCCCCTAAATAATTTTCTAAGTGATTTTGTATTCCTATGATATCTTTCATTATGAAAAGCTGTTGATCTTATCAGTGTGTACAACTGAGAATCCTTCCTAAAGTCAGTTGAACATCTACTTCCTCCCATAACAGAAACTTTCTGCCTGGAAACAAGAGATTTGAGTTCTTTTCTTTGAGACATAATAGAAGAGTTTTAACAATTAGGAAATAGGATAATTTCAGATATTAAAGAAAACAACACACAATATTGTTCCAGTTTCTTTATAAAGTTTGAAACACATCCTGCTAGTGACCATCTTGGGAAGTATATTTATCTTTTTTCTCATCTTTATTAATTCCTTGAGAATTTCATGCAGTATTCATTGCTTCCCTCATTCTAACAGATCCACACTCACCTTCCCTACCCACCAAAATCTGTGTCCTCTTTCTTTTTGGTTTTTCTAGACAGGGTTTCTTTGGTCTTTGTAACTACCCCGGCTTTCCTGAAACTCATTTTGTGGATCAGGCTGGCCTCGAATTCACAGCAATTGACCTGCTTCTTCCTCCCAAGTGCTGGAATTAAAGGCGTGTGCTACCACCACCTGGCTTGTGCCCTCTCTTTTTGGAAGGCCCATCAAATACAGTTTCTGCTGCCTGTATACTCCTCCACTGGTATATGATCAATCCACTATAGGCCTCCTTCTTAGAAAAACTGATACTCCCTCTCCCAGCCCCTATCAACTGCCAATAGGTCCTTAGCCAGGGACCGTGGCCTCCTCTCCATGCTGGGATCTTGTACCGCCTAAGCCTGTACAGGGACCGTGGCCTCCTCTCCATGCTGGGATCTTGTACCGCCTAAGCCTGTACAGGGACCGTGGCCTCCTCTCCATGCTGGGGTCTTGTACCGCCTAAGCCTGTACAGGGACCGTGGCCTCTTCTCCATGCTGGGGTCTTGTACCGCCTAAGCCTGTACAGGTCTTCTGCTGTCACAGTGCTGTGCGTTTGCATCTGCAACCGCCTTGTTGTGTTCAGAAAACATGTTTGCTTAAAGTCCTCCACAGCCTCTACCTCTTAAAAACCTCCCCACTCCCTCTGCTGCAACGATCCCTGAGCATTGAGAAATACATGTTCCATTTATCTTAACAGTATCATTCAATACACTGATGAATTGTCCCAATTTGATTTTTTTCTCTTTTCCTTAATCTTTCTATGATACCCTGATTTATTTTTTTTACAGTCTAAATTAGTAAGAACTTAATGCTAATTTTTTACCTGTTATCCACTGGTAACAAAAATGAATTTAAATTCTGAAGGTTATTAACCAGAGATGAGAACTCTATAGGTAACAAAAATACTAAAACCATCTCTTGCTCTGAAATAAATAACAGACGTCATGGCAGAATGCCCGTGCATCAGCCTTGACATGTACAATCTCTTACCTGTAGAAGAATGACTGAAAGCGAACCCTATCATCCCATCTATTTCTTCCCAACAGGGATGCGTCAGTGGTGAGTCTCACTAACACTGACAGAGACTAAGCATCCTGCCTGAGGCAGGTGCTTGTCAGCCATTGAAGCTGAGATTCCCCGCTGAGCAGTCTGTTCTCTCTTGAGAGCCAAGCTTTCAGGGGAGCCAGACAAGCTGCATGGAAATGTCCCCACTCTTCAGGGAGGTACTATTCGAGTGAAGGCATAGGTTAAAATAGTCGACATTTTATTCCACTCGTTGCTGCTCCAATTGTTTAAAATTGTGTTCCAAATGAAACAAATGACTCTGAAAAGTTTAGTCTTGGCCCTGACTAGAAACGTGCCTCCAGTCTGCCGTGGTGCTTTAGCTAAGAGTAAGATCAAGGGGTGGAGAACGCTGTGAATCCATCCCAGTAAAGATTGTCTGACACCTATGAAGAGACTGAAGAAGGAGCAGAAAGAAAGGGTATTATAGAGTGATAAAGGTGAGAGGGAGAACCTATTTACAGTTTGACATTCATACATTTATAAAAACAATTTTTAGGCGTTTACACACACCCTATCCCACTCTTTTACCCTCCTTCTCCCAGTAAATTCTCCCCCCCACACACGCACACACAGGTCTTCCCCGACATTCACGTCCTCCTTCTGTGTGTGACTCCCTGAGTTTAATTTGAATTTTCTGCCTGAGCATCAATGGGAGGTTCTTTGCACAGCAAGAGCAACTTACCAGAGGTTATACCACGGAAGGAAAAGAAACCTCACGTCCCATCAGCTGTCAATTGTCAGTGGGCCAGAAGAGCAAGGCAGAGCCTCTTGGAGGTTGATGGCCTTAGACATCTCAGCAGGAGGACTGATGAAGTGTTAGGTTTTAAGCTGACTGATCCTAGAAACTCTTTTCTGGAAGAGCCTGGAAAAGTAGAAGGTCAGATGTTAAACACACCAGATTCGTGAGCACTGCGCAAATGTTTCTTGTTTCTCTGCACAAGTAACTTTAACTAGACACTTGCTTAGTCAGGCGTTAGCAAAGATTTCTCTATGTTGAGCTTAAGTAACCTAAGGATCCCAGGATGAGGCTGTCTTGTTCTCCTGTACTTATGAGGAAACTCAGGGCCAGAAGGAATTGGCATCATGATCTAAGAGTCATAGCCCGTGTGCTTAACTAATAGCTTTGCTAGTGAAGAAAGAAGTGGACATAATTAACATAGGAAAGTAAGAAGCCCACAAAGAAGTCTATTAGTAAAACAGACATAAACCAACTCTTTTTATATCTTCCTTATAGTAAAATATGAAGAAAATAGAAATGTAAAAGGCAGAATATTTATTAATATCTTAACACAGATTTCGGTGTAGATCTCAGAATCGAGATTTTTAAAATGCAATTCGTTTGACTCCATAGGGTTCCTCTGGGCCTCTTGATGCCTAGCTCAAGCAGAAAGGCTTGCTCTTCTTGGCAGAAAAAAAATGTTTTCAATATTGCCTTAAATACACCTTTAGGATTTATAGTAGCAGTGGCACGTGTCTTACCTTCTTCCTGTGAAGTTTTCAGTAACAATAACATAGCACACACTCATGATCAGAATACTCCCAAATACTACCTTTCCGTGTAGAACGATTTCCCATCACTGCCAGTTTAGCCAGAAAGCAAGGGAGGAAGACCATTGTCTGAGTTCCTAGAGGGTGCTTGCTCCATAGCACAACCACTGAAAATGCGGGTCTACCCACCTACTGCCTGAGAAGTTTGTAAAAATACAGTTCTGGATAATTCGGTAGATTAACAAGGAAGAATTGGGTGCAAAGGCTCTGCGGTTGTTAGAGAAGGACCAGAGCATGGAGAGGAGGCGAAATGGATGCAAGGAGCATGATCTGGACACTTGTGTAGTTTGAAGTCAGCGCTGCTAAAGATGAAAAACAGCAGCAATCACTGCCCGAAAGGGTGATCTTCATTACCCTTTTATCAGCATTGGGCCTTTTAGTTATAATTCAAAACTAAACACCACAAGCCTTTAAGGAGTAAGAGAAATGAAATGAACATCTTTAAAATCTTGCCTCGAGAGATCAGTTTTGCTAAGAGAGCAGCAGGACTTCCTGTAAAAAAAAAAAAAGTGGGGGGCTGGAGAGATGGCTCAGAGGTTGAGAACATTGCCTACTCTTCCAAAGGTCCTGAGTTCAGTTCCCAGCGACCACATGGTGGCTCATACCATCTGTAATGAGGTCTGGTGCCCTCTTCTGGCCTTCAGGCATACAAACAGACAGAATGTTGTGTACATAATAAATAAATATTAAAAAAATTAAAAAAAATAAAAAAGTGTAATATTTATTCCATAATCACACCTGGTGGCTTCTTGTATGTCTTTCCTGAGGTACCACAGACAAGAACTTGTGGTTTTTGTTTGTTTGTTTATTTTGATTTCTGTATGCCCATTTGTTTTATTTTTAAAGCTTTATTACTTAAGAAATTCCTCAATTTTTAATTTATTTTCATATCATTGTTAAACATTGTGTATATAAAACGCAAGTTTTCAAAACATGGAAGTATGCATACAAACAGGTCAACAACTCCCCCCTACACACACACACACACACACACACACACACACAAACACACACAATTTTTCTTCCAGAAAGAATTTTTAAAACTTTGTTCAAAGTCTTTCAAATAGCTTGCAGTTGCATCTTTGTCCATGTGTTTAGGAAACAGGAGAAATCAGCTTTCTATTGCATGTGAGGAAAAAGTTCAGTGATGGCCTCACAGTCCAGAGGAAGCAGGTAGTGGCACCTCATTGCATACATGAATGTGACTTGAAAACATGTAAGTATTTATATGTGTGACTATACACGTGTGTATTTATTGTCACAGATACCATATGGAGTCAGATACCAAAAAAGGTAACAAGGTTATTGTGTTGTTGTTGTTCTGTTTGTTTGTGTTTGTTTGCAGAGGTGTATATTTAATTCCCATATTTGACTATTTTAAATAAGTGACCACTTTTTAAAAAAAACTGTTTTAAGATATCTAAAATTCTGAAACTTGTTAGTTCCCTACACCAGGGGAGAAAGTAAGCTCCCAAGAATTGTCATCTTGCTTGACTATCTCAAAGGGATGAGCTGTGACTCACAGTACATTTCCTATTTTTGTTACCTGGGTTTCTCTCAACATGAACTTCAAAACAATTACACTTCTAATAGAACTAAGAACATCAGTTTTAAAGCTGTGCTGCTAATATTTTTTTCTACAATCGTTTTTAGCCTATTGTTTAAAGATTTCACCTAAAGCACATGGCAAACACAAGGGTCACTGCTGCCACTTGGTGTGACCGAGTTTATGCTCTAGGTTTCACAGCAGTCTGTAAAACAATAACAGGCACCCAGCGGGCCAGTGCTTCCCCAGTTGACTTTCTCACCATGCCCTGCTCTTTTCCCCGGGGAAGCTCTGAGCTTGGAAGGGCATCAAGTCTCTCAAGTCACGGTCACTCACCATTTCTGTTAGAAGCAAGTAATTTCATCCTTAGAAGACGCTCTTCAAAACAGCTACATCCCCCACTGGGCATCTTTAATTTCCCGAATGACCTTTATGTTTTGAGTAAACAGCCTCATTTAAGGACAAGGACTTCAGCTTACTTAAGAGTTGTGTGACTCTAGAGTGAAGACAGGAACAAAATAAGCACACACATGCAGCTTTATTTTATTTATTTTTTTCATTTTCTTAAGAAGAAACAGTACTGATTCTGAAGATCAAGGTTTAATTTTATATTTTGCCTTTGTGTTGCTGTGAGACCTTCTGCCCTGCCACTCAAAGAATTTTGATTGATTCATGAATGTATCAGACTAAGCTATGATCTGAAATCTCATGATTAATACCATGTGGTGGAGGCACATGCCTTTAATCCCAGCACTTGTGAGGCAGAGGCAGGCAGATTTCTGAGTGTGAGGCCAGCCTGGTCTATAGAGTGAATTCCAGGACAGCCAAGTCTACATAAAGAAACCTTGTTTGAAAAAAAAAGCAAACAAACAAAAATAGTTTAAACTCCATGATCAGATCCAAGATTCTTTTACTTTTGGCAACCCTGTCCATTCTGCCTTCAGCTCTCTTGAATCCTTTCTGATACTGTTGTCATTTCTTTCTCATTTCCTTGCTTGATGTGTTTCCTATCTGGTCCACGTGATGGGAAAGCGTGGTGACAGGACACAGAGCCTAGTGACAGGATTCAGCTAGGTGTTCTCCCGCTATAGACATGGTGGAGCTGAGCTATAGTAGGGCTTTGACAGAATGCTGAAAGCATCTGACTTGCTAGCCAGGTTTTATTCCCCCAAATCTTCTTGTTGGGTAATAGATCCTTCTCTCCAGCCATGCTCAGTGCTTTATAATCTGCAGTAGACATTCTCTGAAATGTAAAGCCATCGTCAGAGTCATGGGGTTTGGGTTAATAAACACTGATGGCCGTTCATTACCAAATGTGCTAGGCATCCTTCTTAGGGATATTTGAATTTCAGGCAATTCACCATTCCCATTAAAAAAATAAGAACCCTAGCCTTTCACACAGCCCGGAAAGAAGGTTAAACCCTGAAATACATAAGTCAGCTTCTGCCCACAGGAAATACTACAGAAAAAGTGTTAACGGTTAAACACAGAAAACATAGAAGTCTCAGTCCTTGGTATAAGTGTTTTGTTCTATGCTCTGCTATTTTTGAAACAAGACTTTGGATTCATCTTGAAACATTTTACAATTGCACTAAACCCACAAATTCCCAATTCCCTTTTCTGTTTATATATAAAAATATAAACAGCTTGAATTTGATATATTCTTCATTTTTTACCTGCTTGGCTCAACAACATGACAAGCAGTTGGTACAGAATATCTATATATGACAAGTCTGCTTGGCACTGGGCAGACACTGAGTGAAAGCTGTGCAGCAGACACCCAGCATTAGTGCCAGGGGCTGTATTCTGACAGTGCTCTAAGTGTGTCCTGTGTGCAAGGTCCACTATGTGACTGCTTCACTATCCTGAGTTCATCTGCAAGGCACAAGCTTAAGGGTTGCACAGCGAGCCCAAATGAAACCGTTCTACACTGACACAGTGAGACTAGGCTGGGGGTCTCTATCCAATGAAAAGGCCTATGCCTATGTGCTGCTGTGCCCTTTATATTTGCACAATGGGTGTTGGTTTTAACTTTAAATAGAATAACTTGTACAAATCATATAACTGAGACTTCTTGTGGAAATGCGCAGTGTTTCTGTTTGTACTCAGAGTCCAGCATGGTCTAAAGCCACACTGGGCCTCTATGTCCCTTATGGTCATTGATGAGCATAGTCAGTCAGCAGAATCCTTTCCTACCCTGAGAAATATGGCTAGAGATGTTTAGATAGAATTTAGATACAGACCTGGGATATTGTGTGGAGCAAGTATATGTGTGTATTCATATATGTATACATATATATGCGTATGTGGGGTAGGATAGAAAGAACAGTTGTCCTTTTCTCTTCAGATTCTCTTTTGCTAAATGAGATAATGATTTAAATATATAAAAATGTTTAATGTACTGTGTTCGTGATTCATTTTAACTAACTACTCTATAAAGTCATTCTTCTCCACCTACAGTATCTATTGAAAGTAAGAACATGGATGATTTTGTTACACTGTTTAGTTTCTGAGGATTGGGGCTCACTTATATAAATATAATGACGTGCTCAATTTTGAATATCCATTCTGATCACAATAACATCAGACTACCTGATTGTGGATATTTTAATATTGAATCAAAACTTATTGTACATGTGTCAATAAAAAAAATTTTGAGCTCTGTCTCAAGGTAAATGGTTGTTCTTGGTGATTTGTACATCTTAAAAGATTCATGTCCAAGGATTGCTCAGTAGCAATTGTCCTAAGGCTGTAAGGACTGCCAAGCTATATAGAACGAAGCTTTTATAGTTTAAAAGTTGTGCAGACAAGAGGTATGTTTGTCCTAGAGTTCTTACACCTTTTCCTTTTCATATCTCAAGAATCCTCAGTAGAATATGTCAAGGTCAAAAACACAAAGTGCTAACCAGGGAACCCCAGGGAAATCGAATCTCTGAACATAACAGCTGGCTTTCTAAAAGCAAAGGCCCTGCTGACTTGGCAACTTATATTGTTGTGGTGCTCTTTGGAAAGCCATGAAGTCCTTGACAGGTGAAGGCAGGAAACAAAAGGGCAAGAACAATGAAGGCAGAAGTGATAAGTGTAAAACAAGACTAGTGAGCAAGGGAGAGAGGAAAGAAATAGAGAGGAAGGAGGGCACCTAAAAATACAAAGACTGAAACAGTTCCTTGATGTTAGAAAATAAGTACCATTTTCAGCACAATTGAAACTTTCAAAATTTGAACAACGTATTTCAAAACTTACCAGAGTTTGTCACCAGCAATAAGACTGCCCTTCTAATGCCCAGTCTCAGCTGAAATGGGATGCATGAATGTTGATTGAAGGGCTCTAGAATAGCACAGCACAGACGTGCACATAAACAGAAAACATAAATGCAAAAGTGCTCGCATGGGACTGTAATGATAAGATGCAAGTGAACTGTGCTTCTTTAAAGGTTTTCTATTAGGGTATTTCAGACTTACTACACTAGAAAATCTAGACGGACTTACTTAGCTTTGAAAAATTAGGGGGTCATACTGATTGTCAGGGAACTGTGTCCCTTCTCGCAACTTTTCGTCTACTTTTCTGGTATTTCAATAAAGAAAAACGGAATCAAAACAATATTGAGAACCTACTATAAAACCGTTAATATCATTTGAATCCCATAACTTATAATGGTTGATGTGCATATCATTCCCAGCTTAACAGTTTCTTACAGAAACTTCCTGTCTAATAGAGATATCTTAATATATGCTTTAAAGCAATGACAGGGAGAATGGTGTTCCCTGTCACATGGTCCTTTTTATTATGTGAAAAAGTATGCAAACCCTTGAAATTATTTTCTGCTTCCCCACCCCTGCTTTTTTGTTTTTGTTATAGCGGAAAATGGCCCCCGTCTTCTTGTGGAAGCAGAACAAGCCAAAGTCTTCTCACACAGAGGTGGCAATGTGACACTACCGTGTACATTTTACCGAGACCCTACAGCATTTGGCTCAGGAATCCACAAAATCCGCATCAAGTGGACCAAGCTGACTTCGGATTACCTCAGGGAGGTCGATGTCTTCGTTTCCATGGGCTATCACAAGAAGACCTACGGTGCATATCAGGGTCGAGTGTTTCTGAAGGGAGGTAGTGACAATGACGCCTCCCTGGTCATCACAGACCTCACCCTGGAGGATTATGGGAGATACAAGTGTGAGGTGATTGAAGGACTGGAAGACGATACTGCTGTGGTAGCATTGGAGCTGCAAGGTAGGCATTCAGACAACCTGTTAACTTTGAAGGAAGTCACTACTCTTTTGTTTTCATGAGATGACGTGTAGTGGTTACTGCAGTAATAATGTGAGGACCCCAAAGTCTAAGCCTAGCAAATTTTTATTATTTTTCTGCATATGATTTCAGCTTTCATGTTTGAGATGTCCTCAGAATACTTCTTTGCCAGATTGAAGCTATTTACAAGGAGAAACGTGTAATGAAACTGAATCATTTTTGGAAATAGCCTTATGCTATTCAAAACTTAAATCCCGTTTTATGGTTATCGAGAAATTCTAATTAGATTCTTCTTTATTATGCTTCTAAAGTTATCTCCATTTCAAACTAATAGTAAGATTTGTAAAGGACATCTGCAGTACAATACATGTAATTGTATTCTGTAAAATGACTGCAAAAATTAATTTGACAAAAAAGTAACCTGGATTTACTTAAATATTCTGGCAAAGGAGTAATTCTTTTAATGGCCCAAGGTCTTTTAGACATCAAATATCAAATAATAGAGGCATTTTGGGAGGATTTCTATTTTTTTAATATATTGCAGTCAATAGGTTCAAAAGTCACCACGTGGACAAAGCTATACAAGCAAACGTGCCCTTGCCTTTATCTTGCTTCTTCTCAGTCATCACTCTAGGAAAAGGTTTGTGCAGAGAGTTGTACAGTTCAAGCCCTCTTATTTTCCTGAGTTTCACCAGTGTTCTATACTGAAGAATGAAACTGACTGCATTAACAGGCTAATTTCCTTCACAAAATCACAGATCTGTGTTTGCTAGAAGCTTTTATCCCATCCTAGAACAAATTGGTTCCTTTTGAAAATGATAACACTGAACACTGGCCCTCCTGAATCCCACCAGATTCCATTAGGCATGTAGAATTTCGTCAGTTTCCTCTTGCTGATGAAACCCAGCATGAAGCTCCATGGCTTCAGAACATACATTCTAACTGTAAAGAAGTTCAGTGTGACGTATAGACTGTGGGCCTATTAATCCTGACATGGGACACATTTTACTTTTAACTTTTTAAACAAAAAAGTTAATAATTAAACTTTTACAGAAAATAATAAAATGTTAACAAAAGGCTTGTGACTTTCTAGAAAGACTATATGACATTAAGTTAAAACAGAAAACAACTTAAAAATAAATATAGTATACTGGATTTGGAAATAAATCAATCATATTGCAGATAATCAAGGACTAATGAAAATTTTCTAGTGCCCATGAGAAACACCATGACCTATGACACACAATAGTGAATTTAAATCCGAAAGATTTCCTGGGTCTTTAAAGCTATTACAAATTAAAGCATCCTATATTTTCCACTGTTTCTATTATAAACCATTTGGCAAAGAAAGGTGACACAAATAGTTTCTATCTTCAGATAAAGATGCTGGGAGGTTTTCTCTCATTCGAATTCTAGCTACCGAGAGAGTCATTGCCCCATGGATTATTTTCCTTCTTAAGCACACATCTGGGATTACTAAGAAAAGAGAACAAATGATACGAGGTACAGAAAGCACTGTAGCACTTCTGTCCTGGGGTACACTGTGGTCCCAGTTGGGCAGGAGCAGGGCATCCTTAGAGCCATCTCCAGGCTCTTTCTCCCCCTTACCGCAGCAGGAGTCAGAGGTTTGCCTTCTTCCTTTGGCTCTGGTCCAGCTGACAGATCCCTCAGCCAAGAACCTGAGAAAGCAGGGTGAGATCAGAAAGCCTTCTTGGATCCTCGCCTGCAGTAACCTGCGCCAGCTGGAATGGTCTAGAGGGACAAGGGACGAGACTTGATTTAAAGCCTCAAAGTCCTCTTGTAGAAATGTCCAGGATCATTTAGAAAAGAACACGCTGGCCATGCCTGGTTGTTAGAGAACTGTACACCATCTTGAACAGGATCTACAGATTTGTAAACCAGAACTTAACGCCCACACAGTTACCCAGGGAGACAAGATGCTTGCACTCCATCTGCTAAGATAGTAATTAGTTGTAGCAATATTTCTAAGAATGTTTTCGCTGGATTATCTTTGTCTAACTATAAGGTAAACATTTTGACAGATGCCTTCTTTAATAAGCAGTAAGTGACACAATTCTGAATACTTGGGTATCCATCCAGATAAAAAAGAAAAGTATATGAGACAGCACTCGATCTCCCCCAATAATTATTTGACCAAAAGAAATGCTTTCAGAAGACCACTGTGTCTTGCTTTCAGAAGACCACTGTGTCTTCCCAGACACAGTCAAATGCCAATTCATGGTCTTTGCATTTACGAAGGGATTGTTCTCTGAAATACTTGACTCTTCGGGATTAAGCAGTCAGTTAATGGATGCACTCATTTTCATGGCACGAGTCAAAGGAAACATTTTTTTTTGTCTATTTACATTGAAAGAATATTTCAGTAGTACGTATCTGCTGCAGGGAGGTGTGCTTTATTCTCAATTGGCTTTGCTTGCCTGGCCTTTAAATAAGTAATATTAGAAATGTATTAAGTAGAAGCCCCTGTTTTAACTGTTTTAAGGTCAGGAAAAAACAATTAAAGAATACATTAAAGTTGAAACAAAAAGCTATAATGCTTCGCATGGGGTATGCCTTACTAGCACAGAATTGCCTTATTAATATAACATAAAGCTAATGAAGCTTTTTTTTAGATATGCACATTCAAGTTTCTCCAAATAAAAATCCCAAGGAGACAGTCACTTCCTTGCATGGCTTCAGGAGCACATGTGGAAATAGATGGATATGCATATTTGAAGCATTCAACATATGTCTTTATTTGTATTGAAAACTACAGGAAACTACTTGCTAACTCCATAATAATAATGAATATTAAAAAATTGTGAATTTTTTAAAAATATCATGTCCAAGAATCCCCCACCACCCTTACTATTTAGTACTGACTTTTCCCTTCCTAGAAAAGTTCCGCAGCATCTCTTTTGGGGTTTGTATTCAGTAGCAGGAAACATGCTTTTAGGACACTACATAGACACTATAACTCAGGGCTGCATCTCTTCCAGAAGAGAGAAATTTTGAGCGTAAGTTGAGCTCTTGGCAGCAGAGGCAAATCATTGAAGTTGTCAGTCCAAGTAAGAAACAGCAAATTGTGTGATGCTTACAATAAAGTGTGCCATAAAAAGGGGCTGTGAGAAACCGTTGAGAGCTGACAAAACCTAGTTCATCCGGGAACCCCACATTTTCTCCACACCTATCTGAACATGAAAACGCTCAGGGTTCTAACACTAATGACCTTTCCCTTGTCTTCTTTGGACAGGTGTTGTGTTCCCTTACTTTCCACGGCTGGGACGCTACAATCTTAACTTCCATGAGGCCCGGCAGGCTTGCCTGGACCAGGATGCTGTGATTGCATCCTTCGACCAGCTGTATGATGCCTGGCGAGGTGGGCTGGACTGGTGCAATGCTGGCTGGCTCAGTGACGGATCTGTGCAGTACCCTATCACCAAACCACGCGAGCCCTGTGGGGGCCAAAACACAGTGCCTGGTGTCAGGAACTATGGGTTCTGGGACAAAGATAAAAGCAGATATGATGTTTTCTGCTTTACATCCAACTTCAATGGTAAGATGGTAGCTGCATTGCCTTCCTTTCTAGTCCAGAGAACAAGTTGTATTAAAACACTGTTTGGATTTCCGTGTTATCTTCGAAAAACAAAACTAAATAGCAGCAATAAAAACCAACCACATGATGTATTACTATATTTTAAAAAGATGGATAAAATATTCTTGAATCTTGAATGTCATAATTCTTTTAAATATCTACATAAAGCAGACAAAGCTTCCTCTGGTTCTCCCACAGTTTAGCCATTCTGTTTTGTGAAGCGACTGAAGCTGTTGCATGATACATGCCCCATTGCCTTGGTGTGCTATCCCTGCACCGTTGCTCTCTTTGCTGAAGGCAGGAGCTTCTCTGCCATGCATGCCCTCCCTTGCCCAGTCATGGTATTGTTATCAGCAAAGTTCAGGCCAAAGGGGAAACTGAGAAGACAAGTAAAGTACAACCAGCATTGGGAGAGAACGGTGGGGAAAGGCTTCCACGATGTATGACTGACTCACGGCATTCCTCCCATCCAGCCCTTTGGGCATGCCGTCCTGAGCATAATCTCAGGGACTATCATAAAATGAAAATGCAGGATCCTTTATTCAAAATATATTAATAACTTTAAGGCATATTATGGTACAAGCCTGTAATCTTATCATTTGGTAGTCTGAGTCAGGAGGACTATACATTCAAGGCCAGCCTGAGCTATTCAGTAACATTGTCTCAAATGAACAAGGACAAAACCAAAAATCACCCAAAGGATTTTAAGACTGCAGAACCTCAACACAAACATGGGGCCTTGTAATGATTTAGCCAGAGCAAATGCACAAGTCACATGCCTGTGAGTCAGACTCTGAGCCCATATTTTTATATTTAAGGGGAAAACAGAAATGTGTGGTCACTATGCTATCTCTGTTAAAAGAGAGACACCAGATGGGAAACAGTTTTATTTTGCTGACCACGTGGTCACTGTCACCCAGCTCTGACTGTTGTAGCTCTATCTGTCACAGTACTAAAGTTGTTCATGGTGTTGAACAGACGGATATGCGTCCCAGGCAAACTTCATCCTCAAACACGTAGAGGTCAGACTTGAACTGATGTACTATGGTTTGCTGATCTGTACAGTTGGCAGACTTAACTCTAGTTAACGAATGTTGTAGTGGCTTCTATGCTTCTTCCAAATCTCATTAATTTAGGGAAGAAAGAACCGGTAACCTTAGTATAGACTTTGGCTGCCAATTTTGGGATAGGGAGGGGAGGACATCTCAGTTGTAAAACACTTGCCTCCCATACAGGAAGAGATATGTTCAGTTCTAAAAACTCATAATTGAAATGCCAGATATTGTACTTGACGCAGTTATAATCCCAGCAATGGAGAAACAGAAACAAGGGGATCCCTGGGACTCACTGACCAGCTAGGCTAGTTTTTAATGAGAGGCCTTGTATCAAAAGACATAAAGAGCATTTCTGAGTGTGACACCAAGGATTGTCCCTCTAGCAGCCACGTGCACATATTCAAAACCATAAACAAATGTACACACACACACACACAAGAGCACCACACTTAATGAGGGCTAGTGGACACTACATTATATGGTGTGTCGGATAAAGAAATGTGATATTATACTTGAAACTAAGACGAACGAAAATATATTCAGCAAATGCTGCTGGAGTCAATTGATAATACAGTTTGTACATTTTATCATATTTCACCGTGTTAATGGGATCCCAGTAACTAATACTGCAGTAAGTGATTGGAAGTAACAGTGTCCCTGTGCGATGAAGCAGCAGCCTGAGAAGTTTTAAAGCATCCACAAAGGCCTTGACTAGTAAGGGAATGCAGGCCCGGTTTGCATTCAGTGAGCGTATCATTGATGGCGAGTGACTTCCTGTGTTTGATGCATTTTTATGCTACACGCTTTGGTTGAGAATAAGGTCTTATTGATACCTGTAATGAAAAGAACTTGAGGGCTTTTGATTTTCTTAAATGGACTTTTATGTCAGGAACGTTTTTTGATCCTTTCACATTCAAATTTTGCCTCTCTAGAAACTCGTACTGGGCTTCAGTCTTGCTACAAGCAGAATTTCAATGGCCCTTCTTTCGGTGTGGAATTCTGTCTTCCCTAGAATTACAGAAGGGCTCTTTTGGTGTCTAATTAGCTAACAGAAACTGCATCTGCCATTGCCCTTCTCTTTTTAATGCTATACGAGGGCATGTGTGAGCACATGCCAAGAAGCAAGAGGAAGGTGAATTTATTTCATCTAGAGTGACCTATTAATATGACATTGAGATGGCAATGCTATGTTCTCCAAATTTCAGATGTTGCTCTGTGCCTCCCCACTGAGAAGCACTTTAGCTTTTGGCTCCTTCCTTCTCTGTGGTTCTGTCCCAGGCTGACTCACTTTCTCCTTCTCTCCACAGGCCGATTTTACTACCTGATCCACCCCACCAAGCTCACCTACGATGAGGCGGTGCAAGCTTGTCTCAACGATGGTGCTCAGATTGCCAAAGTGGGCCAGATATTTGCTGCCTGGAAGCTTCTGGGCTATGACCGTTGTGATGCCGGCTGGCTGGCGGATGGCAGTGTCCGCTACCCTATTTCTCGGCCAAGAAGGCGCTGCAGTCCTACCGAGGCGGCAGTGCGTTTTGTGGGGTTCCCGGATAAAAAGCATAAGCTGTACGGGGTCTATTGCTTCAGAGCATACAACTGAGTGTGGCCTAGGAAGAGGCAATTCTCAAGTCAGAGGGAACACGTGAAAGGTTTTCTGTTTTTGTTTTTGTTTTTAATATGAACTCATGCAAGTTACCAAAACTGTGATAACCCTTTTTCACTTACTGTAAAGAGTTGTTTTCATGAAGGCCAATTCATTCATTTGTTTTGTAAAGCTATCAGTCAGTGTATATTATAAATTAATATAACTATAAGGGAAGCTAAAAAAAAACAGGCTCCAGAGCCTGTTTTATGCTACATCATCCCAACAAAATGCCATTTCATGAATGGGGCATGCAATAGTCTGATAACCAGAGTTGGTTAGGGAAAAGAAGCAGCAACTTCCACAAGCACAAACTTTACATATTTCTACAACTTTGAAATGCACTCCTCCACTAAACAAATTAGAACAGCAAATCTGAAATACATAAACTGGGATTCTCGGAGGTGCAAAAACTCAGTTTCACAAAAGAATAATGAACACTTTTCTAAAAATTAATACTTCAAGTCTCCAGGATCTAAAAAAGTTTACTATTTAAAATTCTACCTTTTTGACTAAAAAGAAAACCATATAGACTCAAATGCATAATAATAAAACCACAGTTAGAACTCCTAGATCAACCCATTTATATGAAGTATAGAATTATATACACAGATAATATTTTACCAATGAGAGATTGCTACCTTCTAATTAAAATTACCTATCAAAAAGAATTGTTTTATCATTTTTGAGTAGCTTCACTGAGTTATATTTAAATTCTAAGGGATCTTTGCTAAGCAGTATTTAGAATTTACTCAGGGCAGTTGAAAAGATAAACTGCTGGACAGAAAAACATATAAAATGTAGCAGCTTGATTTTATGTTAGCTTATGAAACATTGTCTTATAAAATAATTTTAACCTATTTAATATTTCTTTCTTATTTACATTATATGACAAAAACCATCCAAATGAATCAATAACTCTATGCTTGCTTAACTAAGAAATCAAGACTCAACATCCAAAATTGTTATCCCTGCTTGCATACACAACAGAGACCCCAAATAGGAGCTGTGTTTAGGAGGGAAAAGTAAGATCATGCAGTTCTAAAGAGTCTCTCAAATAAAAAATAGAGTCACTGCCAGTTTCCTTTCTGGTTATCATTTGGCAGAAAAAAATACTGACACTCACATCAAAGACTTTACAACTTCAAGCTTTAAGTGAAAAGTTGAGTTCAGGCTCAGAAAAAAAAATGACTTTCAGTATTAGCAAGCCCAATCTTAAATAAAGCTCTCTTTTTATGACTGCTGAGACCCCACAGGGACCAATATTTGTATTCAAGTAATTTTCTGGTTTCCCATTGTTTCACAGAGAATTCTGGTGAGTGGGTCTTAGTATAATAATCCACTACAACATAGCTGATGTACTGTCCTCGATGTTTTTTTTTAATGTAGATTCCCCCCCCCCAATGAACATGACAAAATAAATCTGTTTCCTGAATTGACCGTGGTTGCATTTAAAACTCTCTAATAACTAAGCTTACTCTATAGGCGTACATGTGTGGAAGGCACAGAGCAGTTTGAAGTCCATGGAATCATAACTATCATGATATACTGTCTAGATAAAATATTATAAGTAAAACTAGCTCCTTTCTTTCAGATTCTTTAGTCTTAGAGCATGAGGATGCAGTTTTAAGTTAGGATACACAAATTACACAAGACTTTAAGGTCAAAGAGATGATGAGGCTTCATGCAAACACTGCTGATTTATCTCAAACTTCTAAACTCAACACATATTGAAGATACTGAACGGTCTAAAATATAATGAATATTTTATTTAAGCAGGAGACTCTGAACACCTTATGGCAGGGCTATGCTCTTTAGAGGAAGACCATACTTGAACAATTATTACCTATATTATAGGAATTTTGTCAGAAATGCAAGTAGGAAAATTTTATATTGAAGTGGGTGCATTCTTTACAGTTATCGTCATAGAATTCCACACTTAAGTATAGTAGCATTTCTTAACTTTTGAATACTTAGTATAGGAAACGGTGCTGATCTAAATCTCCAAAGTGACTGTTAGCTGACTTACATCTGTATCAATTGCATACCATCTGTCTATTCTTGGAAAAAAAAATTCCCTAGGATGAACACTGCTGAGCAGAGTTTTTATCTTCTGATTTTACACAAAGGACCAGAATCCTGATTCCCTTTGAACTCCTAATTAAAAGGGGGTCTTTTAATGGTCTCATCTTGCTGTTTTATTCCACCAAATATCTATTTTCATACTTCATATCTCATTATGAATATCTTCAAGAGAGGAGTTGTCTTAGCACAATTCCTAGCAGAAATCTGATATGACACTAATTCAGAAATCACTTTGCAGACTTTAAGATTTCCAGAGTATCAAAATATAGATAGATTACAAAATGTTTTCATCATTTTGTCTTATGACATATAAAAAACAAATTATATCCACACATTTTACTGAAATTCCATCTGAAAAACTCTAAGCCAAAAAGAGCCAATTCATATAAATGAATACAATATAGGGATGAAGATAAGTTGTCATATGAACACTGGAAGCCATCTTTTAATGACTGCTGCCATATTTTGTCACAGCAACTTTTAGCCAAATGTAGATTTGTAAATTTAAAATTTCTTTCATATAAAGGGGGCCGGCACCTGTTAGTGTTGTTTTATGCAGTAAGATGGTCGCTTGTTATTGAGGCAATTAGTAGACTCAAATAAAATCCCCATTTGGTTGCTGGCAGCCATACTGGGTGTGTTGATTTCAGTACTCCTAAAAACAGACTTGTGTCATGGAGTAGCTGACCACTACAGAGGGAGGACTAGAAGGCAATCAGTCATCAGGTTTGGTTTAGCTTTGTTTATGTTTTTTGTTTTCTTTTATTTGTTTGTTTCATTTTGGTTTTGCATAGAATACTTAGAGAAAAATCAATGGACAGCTGACAGGGTTTTGTTTCTTTTGTTGTTGTCGTTGAGAAGTTAACTGTGTCATAGCTTATGACTGCCAGAAGATCAGGGTCCAGAAAAAACTATGAATAATACAGAAGTCATTAAGCCACCCAATTAGAAGAAAAGTCAATTTTTAAATGCATTTCATAGCTAGTAAGTACAAGTTTGAGGAGAACTGATCTGTATTACAAAAAGACTGTTTTTATTTTCTGTAAGATACAATGAACTGGTAACAAACATTAAAAGTCAATTTTGCTTTACTCCAGTATTATTTGATTCTTCTGGCTTGTAAAATCAGTCATTTTTCTTTGGGTCCAAGCTGGTAAATATATCAGCAATAGTCTGTTGCTAGTGTCATGCTTTGGATAAAAACACATCCCAATAACTTAGAGCTTTGGCATTCAAACAAGAAAGAATACTTCACAATTCCCCTATACTTATCTGCAATACATTAAAAGACTTGAAGAAAAAACCTTCCAAAAGAGAGGCCAATTAAATCTCCTTTTAGTGTGTAAACTCTTTCAAAACGAGGGATATAATTTTTATTCTGTCATTGTTTTTTATATATTTTTAATCTTGTTTTAAACTAAGTGTGTGAGGCAGGGTGAAAGATCCTATTGAAGTCCTTAGTCCCCAAATAAAAGTAATTAAACCATTCAAGTGTGATGTGTTACTTCTCTACCAAGGACATGACTTAATACTACAACCAGATGCATAAAAAGAGTAATAAGAGGGAGGGGTTATTGAGTGGCATGTAGCCTACTGAATTTAAGAAGAAACTGACATACTGCTGGCTTCTACTTCAATTTAGTCCCTTCATTTAGGATCTTTAAAGGTTCTGCAGATTTACTTCTCAGTAGCTGGTGTGTGTGTGTGTGTGTGTGTGTGTGTGTGTGTGTGTGTATGTATGTATATGAGTTAGGTCTAGCCTGACTGGTTCATATGTTCCTGAGAAGGGGAATGTGGATTGAGGAAAGAAATAGACAAGAGACAGAAGATAGAGTCAGGAGGGCTTCCAGTGACTACTGTAGCAAAAAGCCTGAGTTTATTACTCACAGTCCTTCCATACCCTAATCAAAAGGGGAGGGCACAAGGCTTCCATGATACAAAGAACAAGCAAGCATAATTACCTCCTTGCATCTCAAAACACCTGGTAACCACACCCTAAGTCAAACATCCTGTTCTCTGGCTTTTGAGGAGCAAAGCATCCAGTAGCCACACCTTTGGTCAAACAGCCTGTTGTTCGACCTTGAGGAGCAAGAATGGTTTTGAACTCTCTGACATTTAGCCCGTATGGAACAGATTCAAAACTGTGGGCCTATACCCAACCCACACACACACCCCCACACACAAAATGTATACTATTTGATTCATGTTCTAAACTTAAGGGAAAAATTCATGACACATATTATATTTTCTACAAGAAGCAAACATAAAATTCAAATTCATTTCACTGTGTTTCTATATCTTTTTAAGGCCAGTAAGTGGTTACTTACATAGCCACTCACCATCTGAATATATTGGCAGACCAAGGTGGAAGTCAATGGTTTATAAAATCAAGTAACTTTCCTTCCTTCAATCTGCCCCTTCTACTCTTTCCCTCTGAGGTTGTCCACACAGCTCAAGCTCCAACTGTTAAAACTGGGCTTTTTCACATAGTAGATAACTGACTGTGTGACCACTGTTGATTTGGGAGAATACCCCCAAGGTGAAGGTAAAGCTCAAGTTCTCATATGTCTGGTAATTAAAGTCTTGGATGATAAAAGACTTGTGATAGTATTAGTCCCAATATGTTTCTATCCAAGGAAATAAACCTGGAAATCATGTCTTTATTCCATTGAAAAATAGTTTTCCTTTTAAAAATACCTTATGTTTTCCATCAATGGAAATTCCTTGTGCCAAAATGAATATATTGAGAGAACAGAAAAAGAGTTTTAAAGCAAATAACTTTGAGGGTTTATAAACTATCAAAGTCCTGTCTTTGAAAATAGTGAGACTCTTGTGTGTGAATCTAAGTGTACAGCTACAGAAACACTCATTGTCATTTATTTTTCTGATAAATTGGCACACCTTCAGACTACCTCTGCACATTCAGGGACAGACAATGCCTTTAGTGGTCCTTTCTGTTCTTGGGTTCCACCAACCAAGACATCTTTACTTTATCGGAAGAAGTTTGTTTCTGTGATGGGAGATAATTTTAAGTGGCTGAATACTGAGTTCTGTTCTTCTAAGAGAATGTTTCCCCAAAAAATCTTTTTTGATGGCTATGTAGTTCAGTGGAAAAGCACAAACCTAGCATGTGGGAGACCCTATGTTCAATACTCAATGTCGTTAAATAAATAAACAACTATTTTTCAGTTCATTGTATATGAAAACTCAGAAATCTGTTAAAATAGTTGTGCGCAGCATTTCAGAATCATCTGTGTTCATAAATGAAGACAATGGCCAGGCAGCAACCTGTAAATAGTATTTTCTTAACTCCTTAAATAATTAAATATATGCACTCATGGTACTGAAAAATAAAACCAGCCAGAGCATGAAGAAAATATTTACAGTTCTTCTTTATACAAATAGTAAAAATAGCAGTTTAAAATGTATTTGTCTTTATGATCTCAATGCAATAAATTCAGTAATAAGTCTAGAAGATATCAAACCAACATTTTCAAGGAGTTAACAGTTCACATTTTCTAAGGCCTTCACAACAACAGAAATGCATTATAAAATAATTAATTAAAGAATTTTAGTGTGATGGTTTTCATAAGAATGAAACATAAGCTTATATATTTGAATGCTTAGTCATCAGGGCATGATACTATTTGAAAGAACTAGAAGGTGTGGCCTTATCGAAGGAAGTGTATTACTGGGTGTGAGCTTTAAGGTTTAAAAGCGCATGTCAGGCCAGTCTCCTTCTCTTTCTGCTGCCTTCAGATCAGCTATGTCTATAGCACCATGACTGTCATATGTGCATCCATGCTGCCAACTATGATGATAGCCGGTTAAACCTCTGAAACTGTAAGCAGTCCCCCAATTAAATGTTTTCTCTTATAAGAGCTGTCTTGGTCATGGTGTCTCTTCAATAGAACAGTAAGACATTTAATCATCATGGCATAGTAGAAACCAATTCGGGAGGCACATAACACTCTATAGTGCACTATCAAACATGTTCTTTCCAATAATTTATCCTCTTTTCAGTATGGTTCTGGCTAACAGAAATCTAAACAGTTCTATCAAATAGTCAAAATCTGAACCTTTGTCTTATTCTTATTCCCACTGAGGAAGAGCATTCTACACCCGACAATGTATTTTTCAAAAGAAACTACCAAAACTCTTCACAAATGTACATTTTACCAACATTTGCTAAGTTGTAAAACCAAATACAGTGTAATCATGACACATATGTTCCTTTAGAAGTGTGTGCACTGGGAAGATGAGTTGACATTTTTTAAAGCATAATACCAATGACAGTTGGACCAAACATAATCTGCTCCTGACTTAGTAAATTTCTCCATGAACAGCAAAATCTTCACTGATCAGAGAGCTTCTCGCTTGTCTTCAAATTTAGAGACAATATCTTAAAATTCTTCACTATCAGTCTCATATATTTTTTTGAGACAGGATCTCATTGTGTAGCACTGGTCAACCAGGAACAATATTTAGACCAGGAGGGACTTAAACTCATAGAGATCCTCCTGCCTCTCCTTGCCAGTACTGGGATTAAAGGCGTGGGCCACCGTACTCTGTAGTTTACACTATCTTCAATTGATTCTGAAACACAGCCTGGAGCCTGTGTTGGTGTAACTTAGTAAAAGTTAGTACTGTTTAAGTAATGATGAAAACTAAATTTATTTATTCATGCTTTTAACAAGGCCTGAATTTGTTATCTGCCAAATTCATACAAACTGAGGGCCAACTATGTTCTGGTTCATGACATAGAAACATCACAAGCCTCTTAGGTAAGGGCTGTCCATCACTCTTCAACAATTCTAGAAGAACACATGGTGCTTTCGGTGGGATATGAATACAGTTCTACCAATGGAAATTAACCACATTGCATTCTCACAGTAATTTAAAATATGTTTTACAGGTGTGGTCTAATGTTGATGAAAAGAGTTTTCAGTTAATTATTACAATAATTAGCATCCTTCTTCACCTCCCCCAGGGAAAAGAAAATATCATGGATCATGGGCTCAAAAGATATCTATTCATTAGTCCTTACTAAGTAACTCTGAATAGTCTGTTACTGATTTTATGTCCCAATTTAAAAGTCATTCAAGTTCAAATTATTTTCGGTTATAAATATGTTCAAGATTCCTGGTGAGTTTGTTACTGAACCAGATGGCTGGCAGATATGCAGAGTTCCACCTAATCTCACTTTTTAATCTTAAAATAATTGAGTTTTTCCTCTTCTCACAGCCTTCAATGGTAAGCCAGCTATGTAAGAAAAAAACAGTACTGACACTTGCTAGTGTTTTATCAAGTGAGTTGACGTGAGTCAGTCTTGGTCAATGTAGGGAGAAACTATGGATCAAAAGATTTCCAAGTTTTTGGTGATCTCTACCATGCTAAGGAAGTGACTGTTGAATATGAAGCCTGCTTAGTGGAAATACTGAGAACCCACAAACTTCCAGGTTTGGCTGACATGTTTTCTGGTTGGTTTTGCCAGTTAATGATACATTTTTTTGGAAGTTCTCAAACTATTTTCTGCCCCAAAAGAAAACAAAGTAATACAATATAGAGATTCATGATGTGGTCTAATAATATTGTGAAGTACGTGTGTGTGTGTCCTATCAAATACAGAATTGATTCATTCACAAGTTATCACCTCCCTCACAAATCCAAGGACAGACTCAAAAGTTATCCATATGGAGCCTAAAAATTAAAGCTAAGATACGCAATTCTTCAACATCTGTATACTCCAAAAGAGGTTGAGATTCATATTCCCAAAAGGGCATCACTGCTCTCCAAAAGCAGAAAATGATGAAGTAGGTTATAAGGGAGAGATTGGCATTATTATAAGCACAGCAGATGAGAAAGAATGAGAGAGCTTACACAAGTAGAAGCCATCTGTGCACAGCAATGTGTTGATGCTGAGTAAGCACAGAATTTATGTCCTATCTGGAGCACCAGTGGGAAGCATTCAGACCCTTGTCTGTCCATCATCCACCCTCTGATCCACACCTAGACAGTCTTCTAATCCTACTTTTGATCTATCCAGAATAAAAGAGATGTGTAGTTTTAGAAGGAAAGTCCCTTCTCTGAATAAATAATACAGATTCAGAAATATGAGGGACCATAACCTCTTCTTAAAGCCTCATTCTCTTTCTGTACATTCTGTTAGCAAACAATAAAAGTATAGTAACTCCATAACAAAAGGAAGACTCAGACTCTGGTAATGCAATTACTGGTTGAAAATCATGTCTACTCTAGAATTCATATAATATAGAAAAATTTTGGTTTTTGTATTTTACAAATGCAATCAAATCTGTTAAGTATGTGGCTGAGATACTACCATATGCTAAATATGAAAGATATGTTTGTAGCTGTGATATCCTGAGAAGAAAGACACAGAACCCCCTTATCCCCTAGAAACTCCTATTAATTAGTGAGTCTACACTGAGATACTGCTTTCAAAAACTCAATGATTTTCATGGTCCTTACCAACAGAAGTAGTCAAAGAAATGGAAAATGTTTGCCACCTTAGTTTCATTTCTCACTGGAAGAAGAAAGCAAACCAGTTCTACTAGAGTTCTGTTACAGTTTCACAGTTCAAGGTCCTTTGTCACTATTGCCTGGCCTCCATTTATGTAATGTTAGCCAGATTAAAAGTGACGAAGGAATGTTATCATCATGGTGCCCATACAAAGCACATATCTATGCCATCATTGATCCCTGGTTAGTTCTTTCAGACTGGAGAGATATGCAGTACCTCGAAATTCTTGATAATCTGAACATAATAGGCCATCTTACCCACCTTGCTACCAACAACTCCCTTTGCAATGAGTTGACTTAGATGAGATTTCTTTGAAGTGCATTTCATGATACCCATTTTATCAGGAATATTGGTTTAGGAGGTTTTTCTGTCTATGTGTTGCTTTTATTGGTTAAATAAAGAAACTGCCTTGGCCTTTTAATAGGGTAGCACTTAGGTAGGCAGAGTAGACCGAACAGAATCCTGGGAAGAAGGGCAGAGTGGCAGACACCATGAATCTCCTGCCTGAGATGGACATAGATTAGAATCTTGCCAGTAAGCCACAATCATGTGATGATACACAGATTTAATAGCAATGGGTTAATCAAAATATGAGAGTTAGCCAATAAGAGGCTAGAGCTAATGGACCAGGCAGTGATTCAATTAATACAATTTCTGTGTGATTATTTTGGGGGTAAGCTAGCAGGGCAGCTGGGACCAAAAGCAGGCCCTCTTACACAACACTCTTTCTCCTTCAACAGGATAAATATCTTTGACCCTTTTGCCTTGCTTGTAGGCCCTATCTACAAAACACTGTATATTACCATGCCTGGCTCTGCTACCTTCCAAATGAAAACAATACCAAATATATAGAAGGCTGCAATTTCTACCCAATGGAAAAATTCATTTCCTTAATGATTGAGAACTGTTTTTAAAGAGGCTATAGTGATATTACTGTCCTTTTTTTCTGTTTCAGGCATTATTATTCACAAAACACACAAAAATTATTAACAAGAAAAAATGTACATTAATCACGTGGATGCTCTGTTACAATGAATTTCCAAGGTTGTAAGAGATAAAAGGGCATTGTGTGTAAACAGATGTTTGGGAACTAAAGAATCCATCATCAAAATTGCAGTTCCAAGAATAAACTGGACATGGATATGGGTATTTCCCTGAGTCCTAAGAAAGACCTTAAATAAAATAGAAGAGAAAGAAGCTAAGTTTGTGTGCAACTGTGATGTTTAGTTCTGTGAAAGTCATCTGAAATATTAATTTTTAAGCATTTCATAATATACTTGTTAAAACTGGACTCATGGTTTATTGCCTCAGGAGGATAATTAGTAGGTAAGTGTGGTGATACATGTCTTTAATCCCAGCACTCAAGAGGCAGACACAGGTAGGTCTTTATGAGGTAGAAGCTGCTCTGATCACTATGGTGAGTCTCAGGGCAGCCAGGAATAAATATTGAGACCCTGTGTCAGGAGCCAATTTCCTCCTAAAATCATTACAGGAACCATCACCCTGGGGAGTCTGCAGAGAACCCCACACCCCTAATTGTGTTAAGAATGGTTCTATTGACAGAGCCTACCCCACACCCAAATTGGCTGTTAATGAGAGCTATCTGTTAGCGGAACCCACCCCACATTCCAAACTATCTAAAGAACTAGGTGTGTCATCTCCTAGTTGTAACTTCCAGGCCTACTGTGACTTGACCGAAGATAACCTCCTGCCTACGTGACCAACGAGGACCATGTGACCAACGTGAACCACGCGGCAAGAGCCCAGAACCCTGTGCCCATCCCCCCAACTCCTTACCCTATAAAAGGTTGTATCTCGTCCCTAATAAACGGAGGCTCTGACAAACTTTGCATGGCCTTCTTCCTGTCTCCTAGCCCATATCTTCCAGGTAGTGCCTCTCCGTGACCCTGGAATAACTCAACTGCCAGGCGGGTTACTAACCCTAGACTAAGTGGCCCGCCAAGGCAATCTACAGTGGCGCCCGAACCAGCGACTCGGAGCACGGTCAACTATCGGACGACAACGCGCAGTCCCGGGACAACAAGAAGAAAACAGAAGGTTCTGCGGCTGTAGAACTCGGACAGATCTGCAGAATGAGGTAGGCGCAGGGTCACCGTCGTCCAAAAAGATATGGGACTTTCAAGGGAAGAGAAATTTATACAGGAATTTAATCAATCACTCAGGGAGAGAGGAGTAAGAGTCAAAAACAGAGATTCATATGTTTGCTTAATGTGTTTGCTTGCAGACTCAAAAGGGAGTCCCTCGAGATGCGAGAAGTTAGGGTACAATCCACACAGCTACGCCTGCCAAGCAGGCTGGCTGCTAGGGCTAGAGAGCCTATGTCTTTAACCCCCTGCCATATGGAGCAAAAGCTGACAGGCAGGTTTGCTATACAGGAATCTAGACTCAAAAAGCTACAGCTTCATTTAGGACAGTAAATATGCTTCTTTTCCATTTTAAAAATCTTGCTTCTTGGTCAAAAATCTTTAGTTTGTAGGTGTATAAGTTTATATCTAAGGTAGATTAATTTCAGTACTGTGTTTCTATAGGAAAGTTTTAAAATCAAAGACTGTGATACATTCAGAGGATTTTTAGAATTGTTTAGGCTATCCTGAGTTTTTATTTCTTTCGTATAAGGTTGGAGATTGTTTTTTTGAGTTCTATATTGTTCTTTTGAGTTCTGTGAAAAGTTTTGCTATAATTTTAATGAACATTTACATTAAATCTGTGAGTTCTGTGAGGAATGTTGCTATAATTTTTAATGGACATTTACACTGAATCTGTAAACTGCTTTCAGTGAAATTGTCATTTTTGCTGTGTTTCTTCTGCTTTCGCAAGAAGGTAGGGGATCTTTCAAGATTTAAAGTTCTTATCCTACAAGTTTTTCCATTTGTACGGCCCACTCTTGGGTGGGAGTCGTATTGTTTCAGCTTGAGGTCCTTTCCTGCTGCCAGGTATGGCTTCAAGGTGGAATGCTGAGACTCAGGCCTCTTAATTAAATTTATCAAGGGCCAGAGCTATACTCTTAACAAGCTATAGAGATGACAGGACCCAAAACTTCTGTCCTGCTTGCTTGGAATTACTCCGAGATATTTTGTGGTATTCATGGATATTTAAAAGGAGGATGTCTCATTTATCCTAGATGTAAAAGAGGTACATCTGGGTTATTTTCAGATTCTAGGCTATGATAAAATGGTTCTGCTATGGGCATGGCTGAACACTTGTCCTTGTGGTTTGGTCAAACATCTTTGTATTTAGGCCCAAAAGGGGTATTGCTAAGTTTTGAGGTAGATATTTGCCTAATTTTAAAAAATAGACAAAATGAGGGTCCCTCAGTGCTGGGGAGACTCTCACTCAGGTCTTGGGATGGCGCAGCTGCCCCATAGCTCGCCAGAGACCATCCTTGCTGAGGTTGCACACGTGGCCTTGGTTGGTGGGGGAGGAGTTCGACCCCCAATGACCAGGAGAAAGAATTTTTTGAGGAAAGGGGCCACACCCCAGTGGTCCGGGAGGGTCGTAAATTCCAAAAATCCTGTGGTGGTTACAGGAGGACAGCTCTCCTGCCTCGCGACCACTCCCAAGGTTGTAATCCACTAGTTCCTAAAACAGTGCTGTGATAATTGCAGCTGGAAAACCTGTTTTTCCGAGGTCAAGGCTTTGTCTTCAGCTGATTCCTGGTGCAGGGTCGCTGAAGCGGCTGGCCCTGGATTTTTGGTTCTTCTCTTCCTGCTGGGAGAGTCTGGTTTATCCAGGATTTTCAATACTAGGTATGATCCAAAAGTGGCTGTGCCAGTATGCACTTCCAGCACCAGTTTACACGTCCAGCAATAAAAGTTTTTTCTTTACCCACATTTTCTTAAGCATAAATTGTTAACAATAATTTTTAATCTTGGTAATTTCTACAAGGATAAGATAAAATCTCGGAGTTTTGGTTTGCATTTCTCTGAGGGCTAAAGGTTGTTATGTTTGAGCATTTTTAAGTGTCTCAGTCATTTTTTAAGTTCGTCTGAGAGTTTTCAGTTTAGGTCTATAACAAATATTTTTTGGATTAAAATTTTTAATAACTAATTTCCTGAGTTCTTCATATATTTTTGAAATGGATTTATGATAAGTAAAGATCTTTTCCCACTATATAGCCTTGTTATACAAAAGTTTCTCAGTTCAGGAGATTTATGGTTTCTTCAAATGTTTAGGCCACTGAGGCTGTGTTTGAGATGTGGCAAAGTGTGCTTCAAAAATTTTTCTCTGTGAGGTTCAACATAATTTTTATATGCTGAGGCCTTTGGCTCATTTAAACATAAAAAGTTTTGTATATGGAGATGAATGTAGATTTATTTTCATTCTTCTACATGTTGGTGTCTAATGAGGCCAGCATTATTAGTTAAAAAATGCTTCATTTTTCCATTTTCCTATCTGCAAGGCAGACTTAAAACTTAAGAGGAGGATAGCTTAAAAACTTTTGGTTGGAGGTCCAATGGTTAAAGCCCTAGTTATAATATTCTTATAAAAGACCTTGAGCCGCTAGGTAAAATTCATACAAAAAAAACAGTTTCCAATAGAGAGCTTAAAGCTGCCTAACAGGTACTCAAACAGGTAAACTATACAATAATCAACAAATGCAGTATATTAATTATAATTCAGCTATGACAAGTGTGTATATTAAATGTAAAACTTATTTTACAACAGTTTTATAAAAAATGCTGTTTATGGCTAAACCTTCTCAGTTTTGCCAGTTAAGATATTAAACTCTTAATTTAAAACAGTAACCTGTCTAATACAAAAAGGCAGGATAAAAGCTGAAAAATGGTTTGACAAAATATTGACTATAATCAATGTTTCTTATACTAAACAATAGATTCATTGATAATTTTAAGACTGATTCCTAGACAATTGTCTTTGCTCAATTCAAAGGCAAAAACAATAATCTTTTCCCGGATCATTGCTACAATTCACACAACTGTATTTTGCTAATGTTATAGCAAAAAAATCCCTTAAAGGATTTTATGCTAAATTTTACAAACGGCTTTTCCAATGGAAAAACTGCATATATGGCTAAAAATAAAAAAAAAATTGCGGAGCATAACAAGGCTCCTTGAAAGCAACTCATAAAAGGTTGCAAGCAGATCCTAACGCAAATGGATCTGGCGTGATAACACCAAGCTGACCTTTGCTAAGGCAAGGTGGAAAAGCCCTTGCAATGCATTATGAAAAAACCCGACCTATTTATATTTGGGGTCGAGGATATGTTTATGCTTTTTTCACAGAAAGAAAAGAAAAGCTGGATCTGATGCTGTCGTGGCTGCGGACATCCCACAGAGGAGTTCCAGAGGAGACTGGGGAGAGGTCCTTGGTCCGGCCTTTCCTGCCCCCGAGGAGAGGAGTGACTGATAACAGAACCTGCTACACCACTCTGCAGGGTGTCAATTCTGCCCCTAGAGAGTCCAGAGAGACTGGCCTGAGATAAGTGCCAGGATGTGCTGCTTCAGATAGCTGACTCCAGCTCACCTCACTCAGGAATCCTCTGATGCGGACTAAACATCAGACAGTTTTAATCTTTGGGACACAAAACTCATTTTAATTAAAATATTAATGCTTCTTCACTTAAGAAGGGGAAAGATTAGGGTTCCTGTCACTGTTGCTCAGAGACTGGAACTGGTGGTATTTGGTAACAACTATGTATGTCATTGTGCTCTTACTGCAATTGACCTAATGATACTTATAACTGCTTATAGATGTTGGGAAAAGTCTGACACACGCTGTAAAGTGTTTGGGTTTAATGCATATGTTAAAAAATTTTAGATTTAGATCCCTTTTACACTGCCCTAAATTTTGGCAGGCAGCACTCATAATCTTATTGTGGAGTAGGCATTTAGGAAGGAGGATACCTAAGGCCAGATTAAAAGGTGAATACTGGGTTTGGAAAATGCCCTTTCTTCTTGTCTGGAGATGGAGTTATTGGTGCCCAAAATTATATCATTATATTTTGTTTGAGGAGCTACTCACAGTCTTTTCATTAGTGATAGACACAGGGGCCCAATGACGGGAGTTAGTGTGGATCCTCGCCTGAACAGCACACCATACAGAGGCTGTACTGGCCGGCTCAACAATGGCATGGTGCCAGGCACGAGGAGTGCCCTCCACATAGCCTAAGACAGGGCGACCTGTGATCTGTTTACTTTAAATCTCGCTAGATACCTTTCATTTGAGGAGCTCCAAGGATGGGTGACTTGTGGCAGGAAATCCCCCAACCTAAGACAGGATACTGGGAATCCTAAGACGGGTAAGGGGGATAAAGACCTGGTCCCCACTAAACCTAAGAATCATAAGGCACCCCTCTGTTCCCAGGAGAGGTAAATTGCTTCACCATTCGAGAGGAGGGTCTCTCCTTGTCCCAATCCCTTCTCCTTTAGATCTGACACCTTGGTTGGACTCTGACCTGATGCCCTTCACTTAATAGCTGCTTGTCTTTATAAAAGAAAGGGGGATCTGTCAGGAGCCAATTTCCTCCTAAAATCATTACAGGAACCATCACCCTGGGGAGTCTGCAGAGAACCCCACACCCCTAATTGTGTTAAGAATGGTTCTATTGACAGAGCCTACCCCACACCCAAATTGGCTGTTAATGAGAGCTATCTGTTAGCGGAACCCACCCCACATTCCAAACTATCTAAAGAACTAGGTGTGTCATCTCCTAGTTGTAACTTCCAGGCCTACTGTGACTTGACCGAAGATAACCTCCTGCCTACGTGACCAACGAGGACCATGTGACCAACGTGAACCACGCGGCAAGAGCCCAGAACCCTGTGCCCATCCCCCCAACTCCTTACCCTATAAAAGGTTGTATCTCGTCCCTAATAAACGGAGGCTCTGACAAACTTTGCATGGCCTTCTTCCTGTCTCCTAGCCCATATCTTCCAGGTAGTGCCTCTCCGTGACCCTGGAATAACTGACTGCCAGGCGGGTTACTAACCCTAGACTAAGTAGCCCGCCAAGGCAATCAACAACCCTGTCTCAAAACAACAAAGATTATCATGGAAGAGAATTATGTAGAGTGCACATAGTTTATGACCTGCAATTATGTTCCAAAGGAAAATTTATTATTTCCTGCTAATGGTCAAAAACAGAATTTTGCATGCAAATGGATGGAAATAGAAAACACTGTCCTGAGTGAGGTATCCCAGACCCAAAAAGATGAACATGGGATGTACTCACTCATAATTGGTTTCTAGCCATAAATAGGGCTCACAGAGTCTACAATAGGCGAATCTAAAGAAACTAAGTAAGAAGGTGAACCCAAGGAAAAACATATAGTTATCCTCTTGGATAAGGGAAGTAGACAAAATTGCCGGGGAGAAAAGTGGGATCTTGGGGGGTGGGGTGGGATGAGGGTTAGGGGAGATGGGGAGAGAAAAGGTAGAAGGGAAGGAGGGGGGACTTGGGGAAACAGGAGGATCGGGATAAAGGAAGGTTGGATAGGGGAGCACGGAACCACAATTCTTAGTTAAGGGACCCACTTTAGGGTGGGCAGGAGACTTGACTCTAGAGGGGCTCCCAGGTGCCCAAGCTGAGGTCCCCAGTTAGTTCCCTGGGCAGCTGAGGATAGGGAACCTGAAATGACCCTACCCTAGAGCAATACTGACGAATATATTGCATATCATCCTAGAACTCGCATCTGGCGATGGGTGGAGATAGAGACAGAGACCCACACTGGAGCACTGGACTGAGCTCCCAAGGTCCCAATGAGGAGCAGAAAGAGTGAGAACATGAGCAAAGATGTCGGGACCACGAGGAGTGCACCCACCCACTGAGACAGTGGAGATGATCTACTGGGAGCTCACCAAGGCCAGCTGGACTGTTACCAGAAAAAGCATGGGATAAAACTGGACTCTCGGAACATGGCGAACAATGAGGGCTGATGAGACACCAAGGACATTGGCACGCGGTTTTGATCCTACGCAATGTGCTGGCTTGGTGGGAGCCTAGCCAGTCTGGATGTTCACCTTCCTAGATATGGATGGAGGGGGGAGGACCTAGGACTTACCACAGGGCAGGGAACCCTGACAGCTCTTTGGACTGGAAAGGGAGGGGGAGAGGAGTGGGGGGAAGGGGAGAGGGGTGGGAGGAGGGGGAGAAGAGTGGGAGGAGGGGGAGAAGAGTGGGAGGAGGGGGAGGGAAATGGGAGGCTGGTGGGAGGAGGTGGAAATTTGTTTTTTTTCTTTTCTTTATCCTCCTTTTATCAATAAAAAAAAATTAAAAAAAAAAACAAAAAAAAACCCCAAAAAAAACCAACCAAACAAACGAACAATTTTTATACTCTACTATATTAAATCTTATAGAATAAATATTTAAAAACAGAAAAAAAAACCAGAAGCAACTCTTTTTGAGCCAGTGGTTCTTGCATAATTCCTTTACATTGTAACAAATCTCTTGGTGTTATTACTTTATTCTAGTAGTGTCTTAGCAAATAAGACAACATGGTAATTTTACCAATAAATGTAGGACTGAAAGCAAAGCCTACAGGCCCAAGAACATAAGACTAAAAATGAGGAAAATTGCGGGTTAGAGCACACTTTGGAAGAGCCAGACATTTGTGCTCTTAGCCTCAGGTTTGTTGGATGTAGTTTAGCTGTCAAGCTAATAAGTAACCTTTTAATTTCCTCTATATAATTTCATCTATAATCAGATTCTGAGAGTAATGTTAAAAGTATCTGGAAATTGCACCATGGAACAAGATATGTTTGGCAGATAACACTGCTAAAGGGGCTGTACCAGAGCTGTATTCTTAATCAGAAGGAATGAAGTATTTTAGAGAAATACTGAAGGTACAAAGCTACAAAAGGTTACTGAGAGGAGTTGCTATAGAGATTCTGCAGTTATAACTGAAAATACGCAAGGGTTCTTCATTCAGAACCATACCTGGTTTTGAAAAAAGAAATTCCAGGCCAGGGCCCAAGTCTCAGACTACGCAGTGGGTAGTCACTCATAAAAGTGAATGCTGAAGAGAATTGAGGTCTTGTAAATGTTTGGGTGTCGGAACTGAGTGATAGTACTAGGTCTTAAAGAATTCTTGCTGTCTGCAGAATCCAGTGTGCCCACAAAACATGTTCCTGAGGAGCTAACGGAGTCTCTGATATGGAAGAGAGATATATGAGGGAGAAAGGGAGTGTTAGTGATATTTAGCTAAGTAATTGAGAAGCAAGGTGAAAGAATCTAATAAGATAATGGGCAAGGCTACAAATGGTGGTCCTGAGTTTGACCCGGGAGAAACACAACTAGCATTCTCCAAAGCAGTCAGGCAAAGCATTAAAAAATAACTGATAGGCAGAGGTTAAGATCTGAAACAAGAGGCGGTGTGGCAGTGCAATGGGATCAATATCGTTTCAAAGTGGTTATGTGAGCGATGTAAGAACCTTGGAGGAACCTTGGACCACATCACCCACTATCCTTATACCTAGGAGTTGAAAGAGTGGGATATGTACCTTCTGTGTTTTGATTATGCCTGATGGGCAAATGTAATCAATTCTATAGAAAAGATTACCAATTATCCCATCTCCCACCTGGGGTGCCATGGGTCATTAATTAGAATATAAAAGATTGGTCATTTTGCATAAAAGGTAGGACATCTTCCTGAATACGCATCATGTCTCCTATAGGACCAATAAGGGCAGCCTCCATGAGTCTCTGGCCAATGTTGACAGTGATTTCTAGTTTGATCAAAAAGAAAGTAGGCAAATGGAATAGGTGTGATAGATAGCAATTTAGGTGTTACAGGTACAAGTATCTCCTATTGGCAGTCTGCTACTGAGCAATCTCCAGACCCCGCCATGTGAGTAGTCTCCCACATTACGTGTCGGTTTCCCGAATTTTTGAAATCTTACTATAACAATAACACAGAGGGGGAAAGAAGTCTGGAACATTTTCCATTACCTTAAATCACTTTCTTGTACCTTCAGAACTTTCTTAAGCTTTTGTATCCTCAGACCTTCATACACTTTCTGAGACCCTCAGAACTTTCTGAAAGTCTCACATTCTCAGATATTCATAACACTTTCTTAGACTCCCACTACCACTGGGCTGTGTCTTCACCAACAACCTCTCCTGGGCTCTCTGTAGAAACTTCAGTCACACAGTGTCAAGTCTCAGTTTCTCTCCATGACTTCTTCATGTCTTTTTAAAACTAATACCACCTAGGTAGCTCTTACATTACCAAGTTTGACTACCAAGATGAGGTACATTCTTGTATGAGTGCAGGGCATTGCAGCTTTAATGCCTTACTACACAAGCAACTTTTTAAAATCTTATCATAAACCCTATTTTTATGGTTTTTGTTTTCAGGCAGGAACTATCATATAGAAATAGAGAAAATGGGCATGGGGTAAGGTACTGTGAAGGAGAGATGAATAGGGAGTACAGGGAATTAAATTAGCCTTTGACAACCTGTTACAGAGCAATTTTCCTACCCTATTAGAACAGGCTATTGGTTAGAGGTGGGAGTCTCCATATATAAGAGCTACCTACAACAGGTGCAGATAGGAAGAAATGGAGGAGGAGACACCAAGCTTAGATATAAAATATTTTCAAATCATTTGTTTGTGCAATGGCAGAAGTTGCCACCATTGAAAATCAAGCATGTTATTTTAGGCCATCAAAATATACTAAGGCCAAGTTGTTTTTAATAACAGAATGAGGCTTTAATAGTTTAAGTCGGTGAAAGAAGAGAAGGAAAGTCACAAGACGAACTCATGAACTCTGCTGGAGGGAGTTTTTGTAAATTTTCAGTTGGAGCTGACAGGCAAGAGAGAAGCTTAGGAGGGTGCAGAAAAGCTGTGAGACTTTGAGGATGAAGCTGAGATTCAGAAAAGACAAGGTTGCAGAGGCCAAGAAAGGCTTAAGAAAGCTACAGGACTTACCAGTCAGCCACCAGGAAGATAAGGCAAGAAAATAGAAATCTTCCAGTAGAGGGAGAGGAGTCAATTTCTCAGCAACTAGAGAGTGGCCCTGAGGATGAATTCCCAGTGGATGAAGCAGGGTACAGATACCAGAGAAAGGATACTTACCTAGTAGGGGAGATGTGAATGGACAGAGCAGGTGGAAGGAAGAAGCAGTTGAAGAAGAAGACTCTAAAATTTGGAATCAATATGATGGGTGACAGAAACCAGCAGAAACAAATGACCCATACACACCATGTGAGAGTCAACTCAGCAAATGTTGAGAAGTAAGTATGGCTGAAATGTCAATGTAGCATCCTCTACTAATACTAAGTGAAGAAAGAGGACTCTGGTAGGGGATAGTGTTTGGAGACCCTTCTAAGTTAGGAGATGGGATAGGTGGTGAAAAGGACGACAATCATGGTTAACCTTTTTTATTCTTGTATATGAAGTTCAGCTGTGGCCAGAGCACACAGGCAAGGTGTCCATTTTTGGACAGCATGTTCTAATCTTTTGATAAGTATGCAATGGTCACAAACGAAGGTCCCAGTTGGTACCCATGACTCCAATGGCATACCTTTTCTTTTCTGTAAACTGAAAAAAGAAGGGGGTGAGTTAAGACTAGAAGATGTAGGGTTAGTACCTGGAGGAGGGCCTATTGAAGCTTACAAATTGGCTCCAAGAAGGGGTTCATGTGAGGGGATGAGGGCCACCTAATATAGGAGCATGTAAGAAGAGAGAAAGGAATCTAAAAACAGAGGAAGATGGCCAGCCCTAGGAAGGATAGAATTTCGTCCTTGGTGGTAGGAGCTATGAGTAACTGAATTAAGTGTTTTCTTTCTAGGGTAATGAATAGCCTTGTAAATTGAAGTAATAGCTAATCCTAGATAAATAACCTGAAGGGTTGACATTTGTACTTTAGAGGGTGAGACTCCATAATGCCACCTGCACAGAAAGTTTAATAAAGAAGAGGTGTTAGCTTGGCTAATTTACAGGGATGGACTAAACAGAAAAAGACCAACTATATATCATAAAAGCTTGGATTTAGGAAAAGACAAAGAGACTAAGTCAGGGGCCAGAGCCTGGCCAAATAGATGTGGGATGTGGAACCCCTGGGGTAGGACAGTCTACTTGGGTGGAAAGATGAGTATCTGGTTCAGACCAAGTAAATGCAAAGATACTTTGTGGCTAGACATTGAGAGGTATGGAAAATAAGACATCCTTGGGGTCTAAGACAGATAAATAGGAGTTCCCTGAGGGAATGGTGGAGAGGAGAGTACTACAGGGGTTGTGTACTCTGAGCCACTATTCAGTTGCTGAATCAGAGATCCTGAGTCAACTGGTAGATTCCATTGTTTTTCTTTTTTTTTTTCTGAGAGTATAGGGGTATTAAAGACAGAAGAAGTGAGGAGCAGAAGATTCTTTCTTAGGGGTCAGAGAAAAGAGGCTTAAGTCTCCTGAGGCTGTGGAGAAAGAGTGGGTAAGGAACCTGGGTGATATATTTGATGGGGTTTGGTGAGGCTGGTAAAGCTGTCCCCCTATCCTGGAAATAGGGGAACAAGAAGACATGGGTCCCTAAAACTCTTGTCAATGTGGTGGCTCCAGTGTCCAGAAGGAAATGAATAGATAGTCCTGAGATTCTGGTATACAACCAAGGCTCCTGAACAGAGATGGGTGTGGTTGGGTCAAGGGAGCCTGGGCCTCCACAGTCATCTATGGTCAGACAGGAAGTTGGCTGAAAGGCAATCTGGGCTTGATGTTCCCATGCCATGAGGGATACGGAGGCAGTCAATACCCCACTGACCTTCTTGGTTGCACCTTGGACATGGTCTGGGTGGTTTACATAGGTTCAGACAGACTTTGGTGTTTTGGAATATTTGTTTACACTTTGTGAAGATGTGTCACTGTGATTGGTTTAATAAAGAGCTGAAAGGCCAATAATGAGGCAAGTGAATAGGCAGGAGTTTTTGGAGAGAGAGAGAACTCTGGGAAGAAAAGAAGCAGGGAGAAGCTCATGAGATGTAAAACAAGTTGGACACACAGTGCAGAGGAGAGGAACAGTCACGTGGCAGAACATAGATTAACAGAAACAGGTTAATTTGTGTTATAAGAGCTAGTTGGGAAAAAAAGGCTAAGCTAAGGCCAAGCTTTCATAATGAATAATAAGTATCCATGTCATTATTTGTGGGCTTGTGGGCAACGAAAGTCCAATTAGATAGTACAACAATACCTTGGCCTAGTGACTCTCCTGACTGCATTTGAAATAGGGTCCCAGAGGTTCTCAGGCTTTGGGAGACCAGGGAGTCTAGGCAGATGCCTTCACTGGTATCAGGCATTTTTATCTCTCCAATGGTGCACTTTAAAGGTCATTGCTAAGATTTCTGCCTGTGGAGTCAGGGATTCATTCTCTAGATATTCAAGTTTGACCTTAGCTGTTATCAGGAAGACTCTGGAAGAAAAAGTAGGCCATGAGGAGCTCGTTTCCATGTGGGTTCTCAGGATCCAGATTAGTAAATTGTAAAATGGCCTTTGTGAGGCGGTCTAGGAATTAAGGTGGATTATCATGTTTGTCCTGGATCACCTCTTGAATTTTCTCATAATTTACCCCTTTAAGGGTAGCCTTGTGAAGACCAGCCAGGAGGCAAGTGACAAATAAAACTCCCTGAGATACTGTAATTCCATTCAAGGTCTGATGTGGGATTCCCCTCTGTATGCTGTGAATATCATTGGTTAATAAAGGAACTGCTTTGGGTCTATAGCAGAGCTATAGGGGAACAGAGCTAGATGGGGAAAACTAAACTGAATGCTGGGAGAAAGGAGGCAGACTCAAGGAGAAGCCATGTAGCTCCGCCGGTGACAGATGCCTGAACTTTAGCCAGTAAGCCACAGCCATGGGGCAATACACAGATTAATAGAAGTAGGTTAAATTAATAGGTAAGAGTTAACCAATAAGAAGCTAGAGCTAATGGGCCAAGTAGTGATTTAATTAATACAGTTTCTATGTGATTATTTCTGGGCTGAGCAGCAGAGAACCAAAAGGCAGCTCTTTCCTCTTACAAAGGCCCTGGTCAGGGACTGCCTTAGCTTTGACTTGCTGACCAACCTGTTACTAAGGAGGGAGAAAGGGAATCCAGAGGGGTTAGAGAAGAAGAGAAGGGACTATAGGTTGAGGGTTGTCAGTATGATAGAAAATACTGGAGAATCATCTGGTTTAGGAGGAGTTGCTTCCTTGGTTGCCTTATACCATGTGGTCACTTTTCATCAAGTGGGAGTAAAGGTCACAAAGTGTATCCTTTGCAACCCTAGCAAAGATGGCTGTCAGCCATGTGACTGTCTCCATCCCAATGGGGAGATAGCAGCAAAGATGTAAGCAAGCCACTTGTTTCCTTTAAGATTACCTATGTGTGGATTTTTAACTGCCAACCACGGTGTTATGAATTTTAAATTAACCTTTAGTTGAGGATTTTACAGAATTTTTAGTCATACTCAATATGCTTATGACTCTTGAGGTATGGAAATTTTACACAATGGTTTTACAAATATTGAGATAAGATATATACCATAGCAAAAGCTTTAGAGAATTAAACAAAACCCAAAAGAGAATGAGACGAGTCGGAGTAGCCCTTTGTCCCTTTACTCTGTTTTGCTATCCTTTCTCTGTCACATAGTTAGGTGGCTTGCCTGAAATGGAAGATTTTGGAGGAAAGTTTTTAAACAAGTGTGCTTGGGTCTAGAGGAGGGGGAACCCTACTCCAACCCCAGATCCGGCTTTTAATTGATGTAGAACAGCACAAAACAATAGTCTGATGCCACCCATACCTAAAAGACACTTAAATTTCTATAAAACTGAATCTAAGATGCTAGAAACAAAGAAGGATTAGAGATGGGAGATTTTTCAGTCCTGGCTATAGATGTCCCAGCCATTGAAGAGTGTGTGCAGCAGCCTGTGCTCACATTGCAGCCTGTACACACCTTTGCTTTCTTCTCCTCCTGCTGGGCCAGCCTCCTGGCTACCACTTTGCCACCAACTTACAGATCCGTCAACTAGTGACTTAAAAGACAGGACATTTATACCATGGTGGGTGAGGGAAATTAGACAAAAACAAATAGGGCTTGAAACAGAGAAAAGGGAAATGGGGAATGGGGAACCACTTTCCACTTCTGTGATAGTTCACGGTATTTGTAATAGTTTTGAATAATATTAGGATCTAGAGTGACATTAGGTGGCCCCTTGAATTGATTATATAAAGGGGTATTGAAGCCAAATTTGATGGCAAAATAGAATGAATTCAGGGCCTTTTGGGTTGGGTGCCAGGTCTAGGGGCTGGGCATTTTTAAAAAGGCATTCTATGGGGCAATGAGAGCATGTGGAAGGCACCATTCCCATGGGTGAGAGAGGGAAAGGAAAGTGTCACTGCAGCATCTAGTCATGGGCATCCCCGGGACTCAGGGAGGACTGAACAAGGACCAAGCCATTCAGTCTTGCTAAAGGCAAGACTAAGTACATGGTACCAGGGTTTTCATGGATGCCAGAACAAAGACCGAGTTCTAGGAGATCTCATTCACAGGAAAAGGTTAGAGAATGGAGTCACAAAAGTCACAAAGGGATTATGGGCAGCTCTGAAGGGGAGGCAAGACAAGAGGTCAGGGGTGGTGCAATAGCCCAGGTGTACCTAAGGAAACTGCAAGATTATACCTTCAAGGGTGGGAAAATAGGGTTAGGTGAAGAAGACCAGACATAGTGAATCTTTAAAGACTATGGCTGGGGGTACATCTGCCTCCAGGAGTACTGGGGAAGGGGAGGTCCCAGACACTCAACAGTCACTTCCTTGGACTTAGGGAAATCTTTACACTGACCAAAGGGGAAACTTGCTTAATGGCCATTGGTGGGTGGAGTTCTGAATGATCAATGAACCTGAAGGTTAGTCTGTTTTGGGTGGACTTGGAGATGAGAGATAGGGTCCCAGTGAAGCTTGGGCCCCCAAGGGAAAATGCAGGAACTAGGGGAATCTTTCCTGGGTTTTCACAAGCATTACAAATTTGATGGAAAGTTTATCCTGGTAACTGGGACCCAAAGAGTACCACAAATTCACACCACACAACAAACTTCACACAAGAGATTTGTTAGGAGGGAAAAACAATAGGAGGGTGGCTGCCTCTGCTCAGGCAAGAAACAACAGAGAACTGAACAGACCACAGGGCTTATATAGAATTTCTTGGGGAGGGGGAAGGGCTTTTCAGGGTAAAGCTTTCGAGGGTGGCGATTGGTGGGATTTCAAGTCCAGAGCTTGGGATTTATATTCAGTAGGGCAGGAACAGGGTCAAACCATTAGGGCAGTTAGAGTATTCTGTGGGAGGTCCTCAGGGGAGGGGCCTGGCCACTCATGTAGCTTGACAGCTTACAGTGAGAGCTCATATTGAGAACTTGGTGACTATTTATTATAAGGCAACAAAAGAATCTTTCATGGACAAGTTCCGTCGAGCCTAGGAACAAGTGCTGTGTGACAGAAGCTATGTGGTTCAAGAAGATAGAGAAAAAAAATGTGTGTATTTGCTAAAAGATATCTGTGAAATGATGAAAATAATGTCTTGATATGCATCTCAGGTCTCTGATGCAGTGTAATAAGCTACCTAGCCACCTGCAGTTAAAATACCACCAACGTTCACCTTCTCAGGTGAGAACAGGGGCCCTACGAAAGCCCTTCTCCCATGGTAGCTTCTCAAATACACTTTGAACAGCTCTTTTAATGAGTCTTTCTCTGTTAAATTTACTTTTGTTCTTGCAGATATCTTCACTAACCTGGGAAGAATTCTTAGAGCTTAACTGTTTACCTATCGAGCTGAGATATCAAGTCTAGGCTGTAAAGTGATATCTTTTTTTTTTTTAGCATTATCACAGAAAAAGGTAATCATAAAATAAATCATGGTTTAGCAACCAAAGTCATCGTCAAAGTAACTGAGATTCTTTGAAATTCCTTATTCTTGAAACCGTTTCTTCCCAGTCTCCAGCTGCTCAGGTGTCCCTCACAGCACTCACCCCAAGACCCTCCACCTCACCTCCTAGTCATCTGTAGCCTCTCCACACCTTTTGTATGGACCTCTCACTTTTTCATGACTTTGGTCACAGAGGCCGACTGTATTGAGTGCTATGAAAACAAGATAGTAGACCATTGTATGGAAAGTCCCCTCCCGGGCATGGGCGGACAAACTGCACTGCCTGATCTCACGTCCTGCCCCTTCTATTCCTGGCTCCTCTGGTGAGATTTGGTATGGAGCCTTCTCTATAGATTCGAAAATGTATTCATTTCCCACACAGCTCATTCAAGGTTGCATAGAGTTCCATGAAGGAAAGCTATTTACCTAGGCTGGATAGAGGCCTAACATTCCAACCTATCTAAAACATAAAAGAGTTAAGCCAGTGTCGCTAGAAAGTTACCTGGCAAGGGATCACCCCTCAGGAAGGTAAGCCATGCCAATGAAATAAAAATTATTTCTCTTTAATGGTGTTCTTTTCCTACCAAGAATGTGTGCCCCTTGCTTCTTATAAAGCCATAGCATATGGCAGCCTGCTTTTCAAAATGACACACAAAAGGTAACTTTTCCTTTTCTTCTCTGTCTCCCTTCTGAGCATGCTTCCTCTAACCCTTTGCCCTTGTACTTTCTCTGTAGCTCCCGCCCTTCAGTGTGGCTGCCTGTCCACCATCCAGCTGACCTCCGCAAAGGCCTAACTCAGACAGCATACTTTCTTCTCTCCTCCTCTTTGTCCCTTTTGTCAGAGTTGCTGTGATTTTAGCACGTGTCTACTCTATTGCTGTTGTTGTTTTCACTTGAATTAAATTGTCCCCATGCTTCCTTTGAATTGGTTTTTCAGTTCGTTTACTAATGACATGAATCTCTAAGTTACACTCTCAAATTCTAGTAACTTTTCTTCCTTTCCTTGTAGAGAAAGAGAGACCATTTATAAATGAATGTCTAGTTCATAGACATAAATTTTTATTATAGAATGGCAATTATCCAGGCCTTCCCTTGTTTGCCCCATTACTCTCGACAACCAGATCAAAAACTATTTTTATGTCAAAGAGGCATACTTACAGTATCATATTCTAGTAAAAGTCTAGAGTGATTTTTCACTAACCCCATCATTAAGATAAACAGAGATTTGATTCAGTAACTAGATAGAAAAAGTGAAAGATAATGGAGTTTGAAGGACCATAAAATGATATCTGGATGATGCTGGTTAAGTTTTAGGACTGGAAGATTGTATCTTTCCTATGCAAATCTGATATACTTACCTGAGAGTGAAGAACTGAACTTTTCCCTTTGTTTCTTCAGCAAAATAATATTGGTGTCTACTCTGAGCCAAGAAATCTGACAGAAATCTGTGGATGTGCTGTGCTGCGTGGGTCGTCCAAAGGAGAGCCACTCCAGAATGTCATTGTAAGCTCTCTGGCAGCAGAGAGGAACAGCTACTGGGAATTGACCTCAAACCTCTATTCAGCAGAATATTTATTGATTTATACACTAACATGTTTGGGATGCAGCAAGTTGCTCATGCCAAAGCACCTTTGTTCTATTCTATATGATCCCTGAGAAAAATTATCACCCCTGCCACACACACACACACACACACACACACACACACACACACACACACACATCCTTTAGTCCCTGTTGCGTACTGTTTGCAGTACTCACTAATTCAAGATGTACCAAATGCACCTGGATAATCTTGTGACTAAAGTCTTGCAATGGATGGAAAACGTTCTCAGAAAAACAACTCTATAAATCATAGAAAGCAGTCACTGTCCTCTGCGGTAATTCCTTCAAGGTTTAAGTGCCTTCAATAGACACTAATACATTCTACTATTACTCTAAATACAGTGAGAAACAACTAGTATGTTCTAATGTTTACCCTACATACTCTACTAGATTTCTACTAAGGAAATCATACTGCAATGAAAAGCTAGGGAAAAGAAAGCCATCCCTAAACTAGACAGGAAGAACTCAGGGTATGGAGGTGAGCAGGATAGCCAAGATGATTTGTTGTCTATGTAAGGTGCCTTCTGGGTCACAGCACACCAAGAGAGAGCGGGTATGGCTCTGGATGCCAGTGAGGTGGCACTCCCGCAGGGAAGGTTTATTTTAGAGACATTGCTTGCATTTTAAAATTCATGATTATATTTTAATGTTTACCTTTAGTCACCTTTATGGTTATTATTTGTATTTATTTATTAAAAATTTCTGCCTCCTCCCCGCCACCACCTCCCATTTCCCTCCCCCTCCCCTAATCAACTCCCTCTCCCTCATCAGCCCGAAGAGCAGTCAGGGTTCCCTGAGCTGTGGGAAGTCCAAGGACCTCCCACCTCCTTCCAGGTCTAGTAAAGTGAGCATCCAAACAGACTAGGCTCCCACAAAGCCAGTACGTGCAGTAGGATCAAAACCCAGTGACAATGAGGACTACTGAGAAGTGAAACAAAAATGCATTTTATTTATATGGAAAGAGTAGGTCAAAGGATAACTTTTGCAAGTCCCTTTTTCTTCCACCACCAGGTAGGTCCTTGAAATTGAACTCATGGGATCAGGCTTCTAAAATCAGGAACTGAAACTACAGGACTGCGAACGTGGTAAAAAGAAGAGCAAATGAGTGTATCTCGGCACCAAGGAAATATGACATTCTAAACTGCGAAGAATCTCAAAAGATTGGCATCTGACTGGAGGATAGTCAAGAATAATGGCATTATTATTGTCCCCTCCATCAAGAGTCAAACCAAATGGGATTGATACATATATGGGCAGGAAAATAGTCACCAGGAATATTGCCTGTTTCAAAAGTTTAAGAAAGAGTAAAAAGCCCACCTATTGAATATGTGCACAGCACTCCTTTTGTTCTTGGCCACTCTCACCTCGAGCCTATCCCCTTCACCATGGTGTAAGCCCCGCCCATCTTCTGTGCTGTGCTCTGCATCTGTGCCTGGATTCTTCAAAGATAGCAAAGACCAAGGAGCTGAGGGGAGAGCAGAGCTAGATGCTGGTCCCAGACTGACTGCTCTTCTCTGCTTCTTTGTCATTGTTCACCTTTGGAGCATATGTGATGCTGACTGCATTGTGCAAACAAAATGAAAAGTAGACTGACTTTTTCTGAGGAAGGTGCTTAGGAAAAAAATACCAAGACTATTGAGAAAGTGCATGTAGTAAAGAATAGTCATCTGCAGTTAACATACCACAAAGTAGTAATTCCCAACTGAGCTTTGGGATACACTGTTTGGTGGTAAAACAACTTGTTCTTATAACCAGTTTTTCCTGACATCATAGAATGCTGAAATCACTGTCACTCACTGCCCTGAGATTTATCCAGGCATCTTTGAAGTCTGGATGTGGAAACCAGACCCCAGAGCTCATGCATGCTGTATACTTGTAGAGGAAGGACCCTACAGAAAGAGCCACATTTTCCCTTCTGTGCCCTCTCTTGAAGGCCTGAGACACATCTGTGCTTCCTGGATCTGTATCCGAGGTGACTGAGGAATGTTAGTCAGAAGGGAGGAGCAGCAACCTTAAGCTGCATATGGCATCAAAGATCCTTAGGTATCCATGACATATTTGAACATTGTTCTTTTACGTTGCTTATTGGGATTGTTAATCTCTGAAATGCTTTCGGGGTCATGACTTGTTATGAACAGAAAATACCCTTATCAAAGGGTCACTTGGTCACACCCTCAGTGTCCTTTCCTCAACATGTTTTTCTATCTTCATAACAAGGCCCAGAAGAAAACTCAAACCTTTAGGTTCTGTTTATCTTGTAATTGTTTATAACTGTGCCTTCAATGTGTTTCTCTTTTTTCATATCCCAAAATAAACAAAGGAGAGAGGTCATATTTCATTCCAACACTTAACTTAGATATTTATTCTGTCCAGCATCCTATTTATTACTCAGAAGTTCAAATATCCACAAAGCACTTGGTCATGAGTGTTTTTCAGTCAAGTTTTCTTTTACTTTATAAGAATAACCTTTCTTTTCACTTCCAATAACATAGTTCTCAGTGGCATTTGTGACCTCATCAGAATGACCTTTGCCTTCTGTTCTGTTTATTCCTCTGTTCCCTGGGCTCCTTCTGGAATAACTCTCTGGTATTAGTGCTTCATTCAGGGCAATTGTAAGAGTGTATGCCAAGGTGTCTTAGAAACACAAAGAAAATCAAAAGAACAGGAGAAGAAAAGAGCCCCTTGGAGCATTTGCATACCAAATACACATCTCTTCATCTTGAGGAAGCAGTCTGTTGCTTTGGACCCCTGTCTATACATATAAGACTACCCTTGATACTGAAAGCATCCATGCACCATGACCTTGCAGCCCTTCACTAGCAAGTCTGTTAGGGTTCTCTAGTCAAGCACAGTGCAACTGCCCGCTGCTGCTATTCTTTCTTTCTTTTTTAGAATTTATTTTTTTAAAAACAATCTCTTTTTATTTGTATACCAATCCCAGTTCTCTCTCCCTTCTCTCCTTTCACTCTCCCTACCTTCCCCCCACTTCACCCCCAATCCACTTCTCAGAGGGCAGAAAGATTCCCATGGGGAGTCAACAAAATCTGCCACATAGCTTTGAGGCAAGACCAAGGTCTCCCCCCGCCCATATCCATGCTAAGTATGTCATCCCTCCAATGAAAATGGGCTCTGAAAAGTCAAGTCATAAATCCTAGGCATAAATCCTGGTCCCATTGCCAGTGCCCCCACTGACCGTCACAGTCACACAACTGTCACCAACATTTGGGCTTATACAGGTTCTCCTGCTGGCAGTCCAGAGTCAGTGAGCTCCCACTAGCTCAGGTCAGCTGTTTCTGTGGGTGTCCCTACCCCATCATGGTATTGACCCCTTTGCTAATAACATCACTCCTCACTCACTTTGACTGGACTCTGGGAGCTTCTCCCAGTGCTAGCTGTGGATCTCTGCATATGCTTCCATCAGTTGCTAAATGAAGGATCTATGATGACAATTAAGGTAGTCATCAATCTGACTACAGAGGAAGGTCAGTTCGGGAACCCTCTCCACTATTGCTTAGGGTCTTAGTTGGGGTCATCCTTGTGGATTCCTGAGAAGTTCCCTAGTGCCAGGTTTCTTGCTAGCATCATAATGGTTCCCTTAATCAAGAAACACCTTTACTTGCTCTCCCTCTGTCCTTCCCCCACCTCGACTATCTCATTCCTCACATTCTCCTCCTCCTTTCCCTTCTTCCTTCCCTCTCCCATTATGCTCTCCCTCCTGACTTCTAATTTTCTCAGGAGTTCGGTCTGTATCCCCTTCCAAGGGGGATCCATGAATGTGTCTCTTCGGGTTCTCCTCGTTATCTAGCTTCTCTGGGATTGTGGATTATAGACTTGTTATCCTTTGCTTTACATCTAATATCCACTTATGAGTAAGTACATATTGTGTTTGTCTTTCTAGGTCTAGGTTACCTCATTCAATATCATGTTTCCCTGATCCATCCATCTGCCTGCAAATATCAAGGTGTCATTATTGTTTTCTGCTGTGCAGTACTCCATTGTGTAAATGTAGCACATTTTCCTTATCCATTCTTCAGTTGAAGATCACCTAGGTTTCTTATTTGTAGGCACCACACTTGTGATTATCATGAATTATAGTTTATTTTGGGGTGTACCATGAATGTCGACTCTGCCAGCCCCAAAGACCTCAGCCTCTCCTATATTTTACCTAGGACCATCCTAAAGAGGAAAATAATTTCCTCACACTTGCTCAAATTTTTAGCTTCTTCAGCATTTATGTCTAGGAAGAACAGTAAACTCTGTGCTTGAGGATACACGCGCGCACGCGAGCACGCACACACACACACACACACACATTTTGCTTTAGAATTTTATGGACTACTCAAATATACTTTTGTAATAGATTTACATACAGCTTTTTTAAAAAAATGTTTTTGAGCCAAAGGAACTAAAATAAGGGGAGAAAATCTCAGATTTGTTTATTAAGGGTCAATGTTTTTAGTTAAAGTGTCCTTATTTCTGTTTTTATTTTCATGGCTATTCAGCCAGTGAACATACAAAACATAAGTAAATTGCATAAGACAGTCCCAAAGACTGAATTTAATACACATCAACAATTTTCTGGGGAAAACTGTTATTCCAGAAAAGAGTATTTCTAGGGAGAGCTTTGAGGCTCTTTGCATTCTGTTTTTTGTTTGTTTGTTTGTTTTTGTTTCTTTTCAGCTTTGGCTTATTTGGGGGCTCTTTATTTGTTTTCTTTGGGTCTCCCCTCTGCTTTCTCCTTGGCTTCTGCAGTGGGAGTGGTTGAGCAGTGGTAAAACCCTGCCAAGGAGGCATCTTTGAGCTCTGAATGGCAGCATTCAGAGATACCAGAGCTAGAGTTCAGAAACTGTGGCACCTTAAAGAAAAACCTAAGATTTTCTTTCTTTTTCTAAAAGTATGTCAAAACACCAAGATAAAGCTAAACTTCCAAAATTAGATTAAAGATCTCTACATGATTTTATTATTCATTTATAAAATAAAGAACATTTAAACATTAAAGAAGAAATAGTTCTTCATGGTAAATAATTCCAGTCACCCCATGTCTTTATCATTCTGGCTTTATTGTAATGAAGCTGATTAGCATTCTTGGGCTCCATTAATCCTTCTAGGAAGACAACATCTAAAATTGTGTGTTTGTCATTGGTTTTTTTAATGATATTTGTTATGACTGTATATTTGTAAGCAATTCTTGAAAATATTGTCATAGGTTGTCATTGTCATGGAATCAGTATGTAATTGACTGGTAAAAATAATACATGTAATATCTAGTAGAGATCCCACAGGTTTTTTTTTTATCAGTTTTACTCATTTATCGTCCCTTTGTATTTCTTTATTAACATTCAAATTGAGGTATTTACAAATAATTTTTATCTTAGAGACTTAATTATAAATAGGGGAGAGAGGACTGTTCAGCCTTCCCAAGTCCTTGCTGTAAGAATGCACTGCAAATGCTTGCAGCCTGTCACTGATATGACATCATTGGTTACTGCAGCCAACGAAAGCTGGATTACAATATACCTCCTTTTCTTCCAAGCCAATCCTTAAAGATCAGAACAGAACACGTCCCCATTTGTGACTTCTAGTGGCCCAGAATATGCACGGCCAGCCCTTACTCAAGCAAGGTCAAAGTACCTTTGTTCAGTCTTTATTTCTAAAAATTTACTAGAACACACCTTATTCTCCTGGAGAGACTGGTGGAAACCCAGGAACTGGGCAGATTAAAATAAAAATATTGGAATGTCTGCTAAAGTGTACCAAGGCTCAAAAATAATTTTCAAAAGGAAGACATGACAACCCGACATTCAACACTGGCCTATCCTTACAAAAGGAGGGAAATAAAGGCACATCCTCGGGGTGGCATCTTGCACAGCAATGGGAAATGATGTTCAGAAAGAAGCTTCAGGCCAATACCTGCTCTTTCTGGAGGCTGACTCTTAGGACACAGTGTGGAAACCAAGCCAGTCTTCAAGCATTTGTGGGACATCAGCCCATTGTGGTCCCTTTTGGGTTTAAGTGCTCCAACTTTGCATCAATTATCCCATTATACTTAGTACTCAAAACAACTCCAGGAAAGCCTCCTGCTCTATCTACTTTAGGAAGTAAAAATGCAAAGTCTCTGGAAACTAAACAAAATTTGTATCATTTTACAGGTAGAAAAATCACATGGTTGGCACCTGACTTTAAGTCTCTTTGGCATTGGAATATCTTTTCTTCCATATCGCTAGTCTCCGTGTGCTACTTGTATTAGTCAACTAATGAAATTCATTTTTATCAGCATTTTCCTTGCCATCTCAGTCCGCAGCACATGTACTGAGATCTTTGCATCAGAGGAGAGGTGTAAGAAAGAAACAATAACTGAAAATGATGGAGATAACTACTAAATATTGTGGGTTCTGTACCTCTGTGTTTAAGTAATTAGAGGATTCGAAGCTTGGATATAAAGTATATGACAGACTTTGAGATAGGGTTTGGGAAACAAGGTCTAATTATTTTTCCATGACTTCAGAGGTAGAGAGAGAGAGCACACAGTCTTGAAAAGAGACTTATTAATTACTCATTGCTGTGAAAAAATATTTTACAAAAGCAACTTAAAGACAGAAAGATTGATTTTGACTTACAGCTCTAGATGATACCATACATCATGGTGGCAGGCGACAGCTGTGTCCACAGTCGAGAAGCAGAGTAATGGATAGGCATGCTCCGCTCCCTTTCCCTTCATAACTGAGTCTCATGGATTGGATTGGTAGCACCCACACTTAGGGTGGCATTTGCTACTTCTGTAACCTAACTTACATAGGCAGGCACAGACAAGCCTAAACGCTTGTTGTCATGGTCCTTCTAATCTTATCAAGTGAGCAATCGGGATAAGTCATTGCAGAGTTTATACCTTTGCTCCTAGTCAAGGATATCATGGGAAAGGGGCACTTGCTGGGTTCTTTGACTCTGCAGCTATCTATAGGAAACTGTAAGCTGTCTATGTGAGGATCATGTACCCTGTGGGAGCTAGGAAACTGTTGGATCCATCAAATCAGGCTTGGTCATGTGATGTTTCCATATTATGCAATTAATCAAATGAGAGCAATCTAGAGCTTGGACAAGTCCTAGAGGAGGAATGGATTGCACATGAGTCTAGATTGGTTGGATATAATGTCTATCTCCCTAAAATAACCGAATCACAAAACAAATATTATCTTGAATTAGAAGAAACTGCCATTTTTACTATTAACTTTCATCAGTTTTCTAAGGCTGTCATAACAAAGACGCGCAAATTGGATGTCCTGATGGTTGCTTGCTATTGCTTGTCAGCTGGGCACAATTCTGGACCAAACAGGTACTGGGATGTCAACTTCTCCAGCAGAAGCCAGCCACTATGAAACTACTCTGACTGCTTATAAATGCATCCTCAAAGATTGAGCAGCTTCTAGGTTCTCAGTCTTAGGTGTGAGTCAACAGTTATTGGTATTTTAAGTATATGTACTTTAAAAATACATATTTTTAAAATATGAATTTGGATAAATAATTCATCCAATGGGTTCTATTCTTCTAGAGAAGTCTGACTAACACAGTCATAAAGTGTTAAACCCTCAGGGTGACTGCATTAAGTAGAGATGGGGCTAAGTGGGACAGGAGAGAAAGACTTAATGATTGCCAAGGGAAACTCAGACACGATTCAGAGGAGAAATTACTAAAAAGTTAATGCAAGATTTAGGCCCTGCTTGACTTCTCTGTTAGTATTGCAAATGAGTTCTAAAAATAAAAGTGTGCCAGAGGTGAGCCAAGGCCAATCCAAGCTCCCACAGTTCATCTTGAAATGAAGAGCTGCTGATTGGAGTCATAAGAACCCTACCCTACTGTGAAAAGTAAAATTGGTTTTCAGAGGTAGAGGGTTGAGTGAAACCTGGGCTTGCTTTTTATATCAAAATGCTCTGCTGTTTAGGACTATGAAAAATCACAGAGCCAGGACAGACGAGGAATTGGTTTATGAAGTTGTGGAATTCAAAAAGTTCTATAGCTGCTAGCCTGCACTATGTAGGTCTATAAAAATCCCAGGTATTGATGGCTTAAGTGCCACTCCAAATGTAAGACAGACCAAGTCTTACCATCATCAAACATCATCACATGGTGATGGTTACATTCGTGGTTTCAAGATGTGTCTCCCTTCCACATCTTGTGTCTTGGAAACAGTCTCCAATGCCAAAGTGTTGAGCGATGTGGACTGATAGGTGTTGTAGGTCGTGGGGAATCTCCCTTCATAAATGGACTAGTGTTTTAATTAAAAGGGCATGTGAGAATGAGTTCCACATTTTTCTTTGCTATAAAAGAAACAACTTTCCTCTTACTGCTCAACGTGCTATTGTAGAACTAGAGACTGAGCCCCAATAAATGTTCAAACCTGCCAGCCATTGTCGGTGAAATTTCATGTAAAAAGTTGCAATCTTTCTGTTTTTCGTAAAATTTCTCATCTCTATCACTCTTTTGAAGCCTCAGACACTTAGGCATGTTATAATTAAGACATCTGGCTTGTAATATTAAGCATCACATTCTGTAAATCAAACACAATCAGACGCTAGGGAAAAACGGAGAGAATCTTAGAGGAGGTTAGAATCGGTATGCTCTAGAGACTCGCTGCCTGGGTGTCACATTTACTCAATACCTGACTTCAGGAAATGTTTACTTTTCTAGGTCTCTGATAAAAGACGCCTTTTAGAGTCCTGTCTGGGAGAGTTGTGAAGACTGATGGACATAAAATGGAACAATGACTTCACAGCATGCCTGGTGCAAATGGCACCAATGTCACTCGAAGTTTTGGGTTGAAAGGGAAATGTCTTAATGAGTTATACTTAAAGACTTAGTGATGTTGCTTCAGAAAGCTCCAGACCTTTAGAAAGTGACGTATTGCTAGATGGAGTGGGTTACAAGGAGAGCACCTAGAGGTTTTATAGTCTGACCCCATTTCAAGTTCACGTTCCACTTCCTGTTTATGCAAGCATGCAATAGGACCAAGCAGCCTCCCCCTGCTGCTATGCTTCCTGTTCTGTATTGTCCAGAGAGTGATCTAGCCCAACTTCCAGTATTAAGTGAGATGATTTAGCTAAATATAGATTGTAAATCAAAGTAAAAAAAAATAAACAGCAGATAGAAGCTTGAAAAAAAGAACAAGGAGAATGATATAGAATATTATTATACACACGCATTCCCTACCAATCCTTGGACCACATCCAAAGCTGTTGAGTAGTGTAGGATGCCTCTCTCTATAAGAACCAGAACTACTGATAGCTAAAGAGCTGGCCATAGACTACAGCACCATGCAATATGGAGGAGCCAGAGGTTTACTTGAGGCTCCACTACTGTGAATCAGCCAACATGACAAGAATTAAATCTAAACTGCAAGGGGCAGGGGTTAAGGGACTTTTATTTTCACACATTGCTATTCTAAGATGTTTGAAGAGTGACTTTCAATTCCTGATCATAGCACGTTGTTTCTTGACTGGCTGTGCACACGTCCACGTTTGTCATAGGGCTCCAGAAATGTTTTGGAACAACTTAAACCTCTCATTTTGGCATTTGTCCACAGAAGCTTGACTGAGAATAACTTTTATCCCTCTCTTTCTGTAGCCCCTCTTCCTTTCCTATGCAGACAATCTTCCAGAGTGTTTCAGAAAACAAGATTTTCACAAGCCAACGAGCCCTTTAACCAAATACCTCAGCAATAACTTTTGAATCAAGTTAGTGCCCCAGAAATAAGCATTGGATAGATTATAGGGTTAACCTAAAAGCAATGAACAATATCTTTTAATGTTCTGTCGATATCTGAAACTCAAGTTTGAGTGAAACGAAATCATTAGTTGGTATGGTCTACATGTTAGAACTGTTTTTATCCTAAGTTAAATTCACTGCCTCCCCTAGGATATCATTATATCATTCATTCTGTATTGCTGTAAATAGAAAAACTACATCAAAAGAATCCATATACAGCTTCCTGGCTTCCTATTAGGCCTGGATACAGAATTGGCAGCACATACCAGCACAATTACGAACAGAAAAGTCTTTTTTCAAGGTTTGTTTTGTTTTCCTTTCATTACACAAAGGAATGAATAACAAAGAATTTTCTTTCCTACAATAAAATCATCTATTTTCAGCATTTTAACTGATGAAGAAAATTGTTTTGTTCAAAATGAAAATAGAAAGCATAGCGTTAATATGTGAATTCATATCCAATCATCCACTTCTCGCTTACAGAAAGGAAATAGTGAGATATTCAAGCTAAAATGCTCTGCCCAGAAATCAATGCCACAGAAAGATGATTTTCTATAGAAAATGTTTCTTATTGTCTTGGGTCATATTCCAATTTCCAAATATAGATCTGTTGAATAGGGTTTCACATCAGTTCAATTTTAGTATTGAAATGTGTTAAAAGAATGGGAACTCAAGAACAATCGCAGTGGGTTTTTGATCCTACTGCACGTACTGGCTTTGGGGGAGCCTAGGCAGTTTGGATGCTCACCTTATGAGACCTGGATAGAGGTGGGCGGTCCTTGGGCTTCCCACAGGTCAGGGAACCCTGATTGCTCTTTGAGCAGATGAGGGAGGGTGACTTGATCGGGGGAGGGGGAGGGAAATGGCAGGCGGTGGCGGGGAGGAGGCAGAAATCCTTAATAAATAAATAAATTAAAAAAAAAGAAATGTGTTTTCAGGGGAAGAGATTGAGGTATTATCTATGGACATCATGCTGACTATCAGATATAACACATTTCTGCAGATATGATTTATACTTCTCAGTTTCTAGCGTTCAGATTTAACATGATATACCTAGTATAAAAATAAGTTATAATTAACTGGTCAAACACTATGCCACATGAGGTCATATCAGACTTTGGGGCTCCCAGAAGCATCTATTATGGAATCTGGCTGATTATACCAATTGTTAAAAACAGGGGACTTAAAATAACAAAAGTAACCCTTAGGAAAAGAAAACAAAGGATATACCATGTCAACACTTCTCAATGGGCATGCGTGTATTTTCTATATCAGTCCCTGTTTCCTGAAACAGTGGCATACTGACTTGGGACCCAATCATTAGCATGAGTTGCCTTTATGAAAAATGCCACATTAGTCAGAAGTCCATACTCCACACACACACACACACACACACACACACACACACACACACACGAACTTTCACTTATGAAAATAGTATACATGAAGCTATATTGTTTACACAGGGTAAAGTGATAGGGTTGATGTCTACTTTGATTTAAGTGACTCAGTTTACAACAGAGCAAACCTAACAGTTTTCAGACAGTGAACAAACGGTAGCATTGGACAGAGGCTGAGAGAAAAGAAACAAAGAAGGCAACAGTGAAGAGGAAAATCTCACAGCTGCCCAGAACACACATGCAATGGTTTTCCTTAATTTTTCAGAAGCACCCTTTTATTCAAGAAATGCTTGAATACTGGATGTCAGAATTAAAAAAATACTTGGGTCCAGTGAGGAAAATCAGCAAAAAAAAAAAAAGAAGAAGAAGAAGAAGAAGAAGAAGAAGAAGAAGAAGAAGAAGAAGAAGAAGAAGAAGAAGAAGAAGAAGCACTGAAGCTTTAATACAGTTTCCATTGATTAAGAGCAAAATGTAAATATAAAATAGCATGTAGATTACTTGAATGATGGATGACAAAGGAGATACCAATTTAGATGAGTCTCTCATTGAAGTCATATGCAAAAGACATTTGAGCAGAATCCTGATAAGCAAAGAAAAACATTAGGGCAGGAGCTTTCCAAACTGCAAACACAGAAACATTACATTTATAAATAATGAGTGGGATTGAGGTGTGGTAGAAAAGCACAATGAGTTAAGGGAACTTGTCATCCATTGTGTTGAAAGTGTCCAACAAAGACTAAATAATGTAGGACACCAGAGGCTATGGAAAAGGTTTCATATTTTATTACACATGCAGTATGTTTAATATGGAAGGCCTTGAATGGGTCAATTATATTATCAACATTCATTTATAAATAACTTACCTTGCCGGGCGGTGGTGGCGCACGCCTTTAATCCCAGCACTTGGGAGGCAGAGGCAGGCAGATCTCTGTGAGTTCGAGACCAGCCTGGTCTGCAGAGCTAGTTCCAGGACAGGCTCCAACGCCACAGGGAAACCCTGTCTCAAAAAACCCCCCAAAAAAATAAAAAATAAAATAAATAAATAAATAAATAAATAACTTACCTTGTATGGGGACATGGCTCAGCGAGTGAAGTGTTTGTTCTACAAGTATGAAGAACTGAATCCAGATCTTTAGCACGTATGGGATGAGAGAAACAAACTTCGAGACATAGGTCTATTGTTAGCAGATTGGTAAGTGAAGAATTGGAGTGTCTTTCTTAGGGTGCTTTGTGTGGTTACCCTGAAACTCTGACCTCATCTATAGCTGCAAAGTTTAAACTTGTGATCTATTTACAAAAAAAACTTAATCTAGTTTGAACTTGCTTGTAGTGGGAGCAGAGGGCTGCATTCCTGCCACAAATTGTATTCTTTTAAACACTGTCTGGCCCATTGTATCTAGCCTCTTCTTGGCTAACTCTCATATCTTGCTTAACCTATTTCTAATAATCTGTGTAGCACCACGAGGTGGTGGCTTACTGGGAAAGATTCAGCATGTCTGACCTGGCGGCTGGCTCCATGGCATCTGACCCAGAGAGGAGAGGCATGGTGATTGCCTAACTTCCCTTCTTCCCAGCATTCTATTCTGTCTTCCCTGCCTACCTATGTTCTGACCTATCAGGCCAAGCAGTTTTCTTTATTAATCAACCAATGAAACAACAGATAAATAAAGACCCTTCTACATCACTTGCTCTGAAGTAGAAATAGTTAATTGTGCACAGTGGTCTTAGCAAAAGGAGCAAGGCAAGCTTTTAAGTGTCTGCAGTCCTCAGGGGACAATAAATCTAGTTATGAAGCATGTCCTAATATATATTCTATATATCAAAATTATACAGCCAAATGAAGTCACCTTCCTGACCACTCATAGATGTATGTGACCATAAGTTTGAGATGTAATCATGATATTGCATACACATAACATAAAATGCATGGTAATGGGGAGATATCATAGCTGTTATTGCCCAAGTGACATTACAGATAAAAGTGAGTTTTCAGAGTCGGTGGTTCCACAAGCCTTGCGAGCAGGTTACCCTTGAATACTTCCGCTGGAGGATTGGCATCTGAATTATCAATTGCTATAAGCTGTAATTGTGTCATGGCCCACAATAGCTCATGACAAATGCTCCTGACAATCATTCATGAAGGGATGAGTGTTTCTCCACTACTTTTGGGTCATCCACACCCTGTAAGTAACGTTACTCATGCTCCTGTAAATAACACCAATGAACTCCATACTTTTTCAAGCTCGACTTCTATGAATACTTCTGTTGTCAGTGTAAACATAAATATGTCCTTAGAGATCCTGGTGGATCCCAGCAGAATCAGCACAAGTAACTGAGGGAACTGGTCTCTAATGAGGTTCTTAGTCTTATTTGTAAAAGAATTTAAAGGCAGCCTCTGAAAGACACTAAAAGGTACATTTATTACAGTTTAAAGGAAAAGCCGCAAAGCAGACAAGCTGTCAATCCCAGAAACTGCCCAGAGGAGGGAGTTAGAAACAGGAAAGTGATGGAAAAGCTGTGCTGCTGGAGTTAGAGAATTGTGGAAGTGAGCTGCAGGGTGGACAAGCAGCCACAGGCAGGGAGGAGATCCTGGAGAACAGGTGGGACTCTTACAGGGGAGTTAGGTTTCTCTAACCATTCAGGAAAGTAGGCAGCCTTATGAAGTTGCATGGCTGAGATTCTATAAGCAACTGAACTAAGGAGAGGAAATTCTGAGATGGAAAAATACATTATCTTATTAAAGAAATAATTATCCCTCCATTTCTTTAGTATTCCCTAAGGTGAACTCACCTTCATTAGGATTGGTCCTATTGTCTACTGACCAAATGGCAAACAGAATTTCCTCTTGATGGAGGAAAAGATAGCATGTCTTCAGCCGGAGGTAAAGTCGACTCTTTTCTGTAAGAAATAGGTACTTGTTTGTTTGTCCCCTGGAAAGGAAATGTCACACAACATAGATACAAATTTCTATTATTCATAAGACACTCGTTCTGTGTTACTTTTCTTATGGTACTACAAATGGACTAAAACATTGCCTGGCAGATACTGTTATAAATACTTGATAAGCAATGAATGGCTCACTTGATAGTGCAACTGCAAAACAGTTCATCTCCATTTTAGAAATGAGAAACTAAGGAAAAGACGAGTTCAGCAACTTGTTATATATCACAGTGCATTAAGAGATGAAGTCCATTTTGATCCACAGATTTGGGCTCAAGAATTCAGGCTCTTTGCCATTGTATGGTACTACAGAACCCTTAGTATCTGTCGGTCTTCACCTTTATCACAATGGTCTCCTTTAGTTTATCGAATATTCTATTTTCTGTTTCTTTCTCATGCTTTCATATGCTTTCCTAGTGGAGGAAGATCAGCTGGAAGAGCTACCAGTGAACTTAACTACTGATCCATTTTTCCAGCCCATATTGTATTATGGACAGAACATAGTCATTTCCTTGAACCCAGGTTCTTTTCATTAATGGGAAAAATGATCTTTCTCAGCCCAATTTTCAAAAGGCAACATATGAAGAGGAGACTTTCCGAAGGCTGTTCAACCAAAGAGGACACACTAGCTCTGCCACAGCGGGACTGCATTTGGCCCTGGTGATTGTTCATGTAAAATCCTGTGCAAACTTTCTTCATTTGGTTTCTACAAATCACAGTTTACTGATCAGTCTCTATGAGCCTCTATGAGGCCAGGTTAGTTGGTTCTGTGGATTTTCTTCTGGTGTCCTTGACCCTTCTGGCTCCTATAATCCTTCCTCCTCCTCTGCCACAGGATTCCCTGAGCTCTGACTAATGTTCAGCTGCAGGTCTCTACAACTTTTTCATCAGGTGCTAGATGAAACCTCCCTGATGGCAGTTGGATTTGGCACGAATCTATGTGTAGAGCAGAATCATTAGAAATCATTTCGTTGACTTTTATTTCTTTGAAAATTGTGCTCAGTTCTAACCTTGTTCTCTGGTCTATCCTGCTTCTGGGTCCTGGTTCTCAAGTGAGTGGCCTCTCAGGGTATGGGTCTCAAGCTGAACAAGTTATTGGTTGGTCACTCCCAAAGTGTCTGTGCCACTTATACCCCAACTCATCTTGTAGATAGAACAAATAGTAGGTCAAAGGTTTTGTGGCTGAATTGGTGTCCCACTCTCTCCACTGGAAATCTTACCTGGTTACAAGAGATGGTTAGTTCAGGGTCCACATGCCCCTTTGCTGGAAGTCTTATCTAGGGTCATGCTCATATATTCCTGAGAGTTTCCAATGCACACAGAGATGCTCCTATATTCCAGTTTTCTATCCCAGAACTTTCTCTCCATCTTCCTCACACCTGATTCCTCCTGTTCCCATTCCCACCTCTCATTCAGACCCCTTCCCTAATCCATCGAAGATGCCTATTCTATTTTCTCTTCACAGTAAAATTCATGTGCCCACCCCCATGAACCCTTTTTGTCACTTAGCTTCTCTGGGTCTGTGGATCATAGCATGGTTATCCTTTACTAACAGCTAATATCCACTTATGAGTGAGGATATACTGTATTTGTCTTTCTGGGTCTGGGTTATCTCACTCAGAATGATTTTTTTCTAGTTCCAACCATTTACCAGAAAATTTCATAATGTCATTCTCTTTAACAACTGAGTAATTCTCCATTGTGTAAATGTACTACATTCTTTTAAGCCATTTTCAGTTGAGACATCTAGGTTGTTTACAGTTTCTGGCTACTACCAATAAAGCTGCTACAAACACAGTTGAGCAAGTGTCTTTATGGTATGGTGAAGCATCCTTTGGGTGCATGCCCAGGAGTATAGCTGGGTCTTGAGGTAAATCTATACCCAATTTTCTGAGAAACCACTATATTGATTTTCCAAAGTGGCTGTATAAGTTTTGCCCTTGTACCAGCGTGGATGAATATTCCCTTTGTTCCACATCTGTGCCAGCATGAGTTGTCATTTGTGTTTTTGATCTTAGCCATTCTAACAGGTATAAGATGGAATCTAGGTATTATAACTTGAGTTGGAATCTTAACTGACTGTAACTCAAGTCCCTGGGGATCTGATGCTTTCTTCTCTCCTTGGTAACCAGGCACACATGTGGTACAGAGACATAAGTCTAGGCAATACACTCTTACAATAAAGAAATAAATATTTAGACAAATATAGTATATACTCACTCAAGTGGATATCAGACATAAAGCAAAGGATACCCAGTCTATAGTTCACAATCCCAGAGAAGCTAGAACCCTCATCCAGAAGCAGATGGAAGAAGATGCAGAGATTCACAACTAACCACTGGGTTGAGCTCCCAGAGTACAATCAAAGAGAGGGAAGAATGATAATATGAACAAAGGGGTCAAGACTATGATGGGGAAACCCACAGAAACAGCTGACCCGAGCTAGTGGGAGCTCACTAACTCCAGACTGACAACTGGGGAACCTGCATAGAACCAAACTAGCCCCCCTGAATGCAGGTGACAATGGTGTGGCTTGGGAAGTATGTGGGGTCACTGGCAGTGGGACGAGGATCTAACCCTAAAGTATGAACTAACTTTGTGGAGACTATTATCTGTGGAGAGATACCTCACTCAGCCTAAACACAGTGCCGGGTGGGAGGGGGGCTTAGTCCTGCCTCAAAGTGTTGGGATAGTCTTAATTGACTTCCCAGGGAGGTCTTACCCTCTCTGAGTAGAGGATGGGATGGGGCGGAGGGAAGGTGGGGGAGGGATAGTGGGGGAAACAGAAGGAGAGAAAGGAGGGGTAACTGGGATTGGTATGTAAAAAAAACAAAAAGATATTTTTTTAAAAATTAGTTTTATACCTATATAAATTTATTTTTATTATAAGAAAATTTGATCTGAAATATGGCTGCACTTGAAAACACTAAGTACTGGAGTTGAGGACCTGCTATCTCCATCAGGATCCCATTAAGTTAGAAATTGATTTCACTTCCCACATTGCAGGTGGTTGTGTAAGGTGCTTTAGAACTGAGAAGTGCACAGTATAAAACTCAGTGGGCAGTACGTCAAACCATAGAGGATGTTTCACCAGCACCTACTACACAAACACACTTCCTCCAGACACACTAGACACACCTCCAGACACACATACCTTTAGACACATGCACCTCCAGACACACACCTCCAGGCCGACACACCAGACACACCTTCAGGCGCACTCACCTCCAGACAGATACACCTCCAGACACACACACCTCCAGACACATACCTCCAGACAGACACACCTCCAGACAGACACATCTCCAGACACACCACACACACCTCCACACACACCTCCAGACACACACACCTCCAGACACACCTCCAGACAGCCTCACCTTTCATCTCTTTAGCTGCAGGATCCACAGCTTCAGATGGGCAAATCAAAATCAAAGTCCAGTGGACAAGCTTCAAAGTCCGGGAAGCAATTTTTTTATAAAAACATATATAAATACTTACACATTTATACCATAATATGCAACCTGTCCTGCATTATTTTGTAGTATTCTGAGTCATAGAGTATGTATTTAGTACAGTATGCTGTTTAGGTATGAACTATGGATGACCATCCATTGTTTCAATGGGACTTTTTTTCACTTTCAAAAATGCAATCAAATCTTATAAAATACTAAGACCCTACCTGTCTCAACAGTCCAATTTCATATCCTTTCAGTAATCACTATTTCAACTGCAGATCGCAGCACTGGACCTCACAGTAGTGATTCTGTGAGGAAGGTTAAATATTAATACACATGTGAGAAAAATAATTCTCTTCCTTTCTTGCATTCAGCACTTCCACTCAGAATATCATCATGAGTACATGAGGCTAATGTACATAGACCAAATGAAATTAAAGATATTAGCATGTTAATACCAAATGATGAAACAATCATTCTTACAGCTAGACTGAAATGCTTTCTCTCTCTCTCTCTCTTTCTCTCTCTCTCTCTCTCTCTCTCTCTCTCTCTCTCTCTCTCTGGTTAATTATTGAGTTTCAATTTTTAATATGAACTACCAACTCCTGGAACTGACTCTAATCAGCTTCATTTGTATTTTAAATAATTGCTGTTTAATATTATATTATGCATTACACAGATATTCACAGAGAACCCAATTACCTGCCACTTTAAATTACAGGTGCCCAGTAATTAGCTTCTGCCTTAGAAGCCACAATGGAACAGATTCAAGTTAGTAAAAACTCGGAATAAAAACTATTGCCACCAGTTTAGCATGAGTAAATTTCAGAATCATCCAATGTGTATATTTTAGTATATTTCTCTACAAGAATTAATGGAATTCCTGTTTAACCTTTCTGAGGCTCCCTCATGTGCACTAAAGAAAGAACAAAGTCCAGGTGGAAGGCATGAATCCCAGGTAAGAGGATTCCATCGGTAACCTACTTTGAAATACCTTTGATCCAGACAAAAATCGCTTTCAAAAGCCAAGCCTCGTATTATATTTAGAATAGAATCTGAAGACCTCTGTGACCTCCAAGGCCTTGTTGAAATGGCTCTCTAACCTGCTGTGTGCTAGCATCACTCTTAGGGCTACAGTTTAGACTCTGAGAGGCAATGATGGGATCGGGAGGAATGGCAGTGTCTAGCATGAGACTATGCCGTAGATTGGCCAAGTGTGGCGATGGTTTAGACCACTGCCTGACATAATTGCTTCTCGCTGGATTAGCCACGAGGATATCAGGATTGCATGTGATCAGATTCTACAGGTTCAGATGCTGTGGGAACTTGGCACTAGAAAAGTTAATAAGTACCCGTGGGAAATGAGAGTGAAGATCAGAACTCCAAGATGTTTAAAGTGTGTTTTACCTACCAGCAACATCAGCACCACTTGGGAGCTCGTTAAATCTGAAGAACCTCAGACAATCCCTGACCTTCTGCATCAGAATTTGCATTTTAACAGGATCCCAGGGTGACTGGGGGGCACAGCTGGGATGCACTACTCTGGGGCAAACTTGTCTGCAAATTGGAAGCACTTAGAGGAACTCTATTAAAAATACACGTTTGCTAAGCTGAGCAGGTGGCTCTCACTTCTCTTGTCAGCATACGAGTGCTATTTTGAATTTTTTTACAGTGTTTGTAAGAGGCTTTTAGGAAAAGAATTGGTATCTGGCAAAAGTTTGTGAGACACCTTTGGCCTTATCTACTGCTTTCTTCTCTGGCACAGTCTCATTGCAATCACAGTAATGAGTCTGATTGTTGCTTACATCTATACTGAGGACTTCACAGCACCCCTAACTCCTAAAGAGGCCGCTAGTTCTTCTTGGACAGACAGTCCCATAATGCTATGCTCAGTTTCCAATAGTCATCAAAGAGCCAAAGTCTGTTCATTTTCTTTGACGTTTTCTGTTTAACCCTAGGTCATGTTTTGTCCTGTTTGCCCAGGAGCACAGCACTAAGTAAGCCTTGGTTCGTTCCAATGGTTTTGTTGCCTCCCAGATGAACTGATGCACGGGTTAGACCTCTGCCTCCTCACTCAACATCGAGTGTCAAATAAAGAAAATGGATAAATGTTCCTTTAGTTTCAACTCACACTGAAATTAATTCTCAGAAAATGATTTCTAAAACGCACCTCTTCCTACTCTACAATGTCAAACCGCTGCTGCCTTCTGTGAAAAAAATGTTTCTCCCAGGCTGTATCTTGGGAATCTATTAGATGATCATGAGAGGGACTGGTCCTATGTTTTTCTAATTTCAGTCAGGTCTTTTGCTCTCAACAACACCTCTGCTGCCTCTTACCTGTGGGCTGGCAATGGTGTCTTTTCCTCCACACTAGCAACTGATGCTCATGATGTATGGGGAGAATCTTTCCAGAGTGCTTAGACCCTGAGCTCAGCCTCAGTGTCTAAGCAAGAAGCTGGGATGTGGGAAAACAGACGTCCGCAGAAAGTGGTGTTTGTACCACGTCTGCATGGTGTACATCTACTTCAAAGATAGCAGATGACAAGACTTTAAAAAATATTGTTGGAAGTCCTTATTGGATGTCTTGTTTGAATGCAGGTCTTCCTTTTTGTCCACTTATTTCTAACTTGTACTCACAACCAATTTCTAGTTTCCAAGGAAGCTTCCTTGTCTTGAAATGTCTTTAATCTTGAGACAGTGAGTACATGTGTTTAGTGTGTCAGCATAGATTATGATGGGTCTGGTCATACCATTTCTGAGTGGCTGAAAATGTCGACATTTCAGGAACATTACTAAACTCTAGGCTGTTTTGTTGTCATGTTATCTAATAAAATCTGAAATTAATCCAAAAAACAAAATCAAGCAATTCCTGAATTGTGGTCTGTTAAGAGAGGTTTCTGTCCCACCTGGTCCTGCAGTCATTCACTCCCAAAGAAATATACAGAGGTCTACAATATAAATTGGTTGGCCTATTAGCTCAGGCTTCAAATTAACTCTTTCTTACATCTTAAATTAGCCCATAATTCTTGCACCTTTTATCAGTGAGGTGTTCTCATCTTGCTTCCTTTGTGTCTGGCTTCTTCTCTATCAACTGCAGACTCAGCCTTTCCTCTTCCTAGAATTCTCCTATTCTGCTCACCTCACCTATACTTCCTGCCTGGTTACTGGCCAATCAGCATTTTATTAAACCAGTACAACTTACAAAACTTTACAGGGTAAAAGACTATTGTCCCACAGCACCCCCCCACCACCTTTTTTCAAAACAAGAATTCTAAATCGAATCTCCTTTGTTTATCTTTTTTTTCCTGACCATTATCCATAACAACTTGCAACCAACATACCAACATTCTAAACAAAGACAAACATCCCTAATCCATTTTGGGGGATTGTGGGCACAGTTTTGTAGGCTACTTTCTGCTGACTGGGGGTACTGATAATCTTATGGGGAAATAAAGAAAACTGAGAATTATGATCAAATCCTGACTGGAGTATTCTGTGAGGCTTGATCATCTCAGCCAACAAACTCTTCTGGATGTAGAACTTAGACAACTGGACCATCTGTTCCTATCAAAGATTTCTCAAGGGGGTCTTCCTTGATCAAACTTGATTTTTCTTAACCCGTAATGAATCCACATTTCTTAAAGAAACAAAAGCAAAACCTCTTCTCCAAAGTAGCATATCTTTTGATTAAATTTTAAAGTCAAGGCATTTTCAAAATACATATGTTGGATTAATACAGCAATATTTATAATCAAATGTCTTTTAGTAGCTCTTATTCCTTTCTGAGCCATCAAACAATTCAAAGACAGCACAATAACATACAGTATCCAGATTCTCTACGTATTTTCCATTATTATTCGGCTTTATTTTAAACTCTATTTCTTTTATTTTTATTTTTTTAGGATGGGGTTTTCTGTGTATCTTTGGCTGTCCTGGAACTCACTCTATAGACCAGCTGTTCTTGAACTCACAGAAATCTGCCTACCTCTGCCTCCCAAGTGCTGAGAGTAAAGGGGTGTGCCACCACAGTGGTCTTCACTCAAAAGATGTCTGTAGAGTAGATAAAAATCTGAGTGCGTGAAGCACTGTGTTTATGCTATTGTTTCATAAACCTAAACATAAATATCTGCCTAAGTATTATAAAGATAGCTTAGCATAGTCCAGAAATCTTTCCTGAATTTTCCCTGAAAGGAAATGTTAGATTGTTTTATGCAATATGTATTTATTTCAAAACTTCACATATCCATATATTATTTTGGATAGTGCTAGAATATACAAGATAAATATACCAGCTTTTACTTCAGATATTATAATGTGCACTTTAAAATTCCATTCATTTATTTTTTAAATCCTAGATCATATTTTAATGGATGCATGGATTTTTGACCATATCTTGCTAGAAAACAAGCAATTTGTTGTCTGGCCAAATATTTACTTTGCTGAACTGGAAAGCTGTGAAAGACATGATGTTCGGGAATTCAGCATGAAATTAAAGTCATATTTTTTTTGCAGTTTAGATAGATATTGATGAAAATGTATTTTTCTAAACATTTCTTTCAAAAAGGTATTTCAGAAACCCCAATACTCTAAGTCTTGTTTGCTAAAGCATTCAGCTTCATATTTAGGTGAAAGCCAAGCACGGTGGCATATTCCAGGACAAGATGACAAGAGATAAGTTAGATTGTCTTTCATTTCTGATGCTGACAGCAAGTAGAACTGTTCAAACAACAATGCATACTATTTTCTACTATTTGTCACAAAGAGGTGAACAGATTTTTGTACTTTCAGTATTATATTTAAACACCACCCTATTAATGTCCATGCCTGCATGTTCTCCCATTACTGAAAGAGTTATAACTGAAAATATTCATGAGCACTGTGGCCACTTTCCAGCAGTACATCCCAGTTTGTTGGATGCTTCGCAACTTTGAGGAGTCATAAGACTTTCTTTATTCTGTTTCCTTACAGGTAAGGAGACGTGACAATCCCTCTGGCATTAGCATTAAGAGAAGTGATTTCGTAATGTATTTAAGAAGTATTTATTGAGTGTCTGCTACATGCCATGCACCATTGCAGGTGTTAGGAACCTGGTGACATGCAGAACAGAAGAGGTCCTGTGCTCACAGACGACATGTTCTTGTAACAAAAAACAGACTGCAGCACACTTAGGAAAAGGCCTGGCACTCAGTAAATAGCTCCTTCTACACGTAGTTATTCAGCCCAGACCAGAGCTACATGAGTTCAACATAGTCATCAAATGCAAATCTTCTCTTCAATGTTGGCATTCCAATTTGGACTTTACTGTAATTTTTTTGTAAGTTTAGCAATGAATAGGTATTACCTGAGCAATAAATTCAAAATAGCAACAAAAAAGAGCAATGACATAACTCAATATATATCTAACAGTGTTTCGTGGTGTTAAGCAGAGGAATTATGACTTAGGTAAGCATTCCCTAAACATTATTTGCCCACGGTGTTTTTAGGGGAGATGCAGTCTTTCCAGTGCCCACACACTGGCCTATTCATTGTCCATTATTTCTCTTGTGCTTTGATCTGGTCTCTGTTCCAGAACCTACTCCTGTGTAGAAAAGAATGTCTGGTTTGTTTGTTTGTTTGTTTTCAAACCCTCATTTAACAAAACACAATCCTAATTTTATTTAGCTCTTCTATACTCAGATACTTCCAAGCCCCTCTGAGATTTGCTCTGTTGGTAAGAAGCTTTCAGTGTTCCTTGATTATTTATCTATGTAGGATGCTCGTGATAGAATTTATGGCTTTGCAGGTACCAAGTACACACTGTACTACTGAAACCCATCAGCATTCCTTGTTTCTTGCTTTTCTCCATAAGCTGTCTCCTTATGCAAATGCTCTATGACATCTCTATTTTCCCAACCTTTGTAGAAGAGACCGCATACTTAATGATTTTCTTCTTCTGTAGAGCAATACTAAATCCCTTTGCCTACTTTTTAAGAATCATTTTTGTCTTATTTTTATTGAGAAGTCCATACATGCTCATAATTTCTATATGTGATTACAATGATACAAATAGAACAACCTCACGGTTTTGAGGAGAGAGTGCTCGCTGGGGTTCTGGGGACTGGTAGCTTAGGCTGGGCTGAATCACACCTTTCAAAAGCAGGCATGACAATTAATGGCTACTGTGGGAGGAGGTGTGTTTCCTTATGGGTGTGGCCTCTGCGATAGTACCCATGCTCCAAAGGATGGTCCTTTACTCCTGCACATACAGACAGCATCACGTGTACTCCATGGGATTTAAACCCAAAAGAGCAAAGGGATTTTGGAAGGAAATGATGGGGAAGAAGATAGGGAATTGTCTGGAAGGTAAAAAACTAGTGGTGGGCTTGATCAAATGCCTTTATTAGACTGCAGCATTCTTTCCAGCTCTCCACACACCAATGTGAGGGTATGGTCCATCATTTAATGCTGAAAAATACAATGTAGTTAAGATTTAATGAAACTATCTTGGGCACTACGGAAACATGATGAGTTTAAACACAACTAAATACAGAACAACTTAAAACTGTACAATCTATTAGACTAGATCCAGAATCCTCGAGCCCGTCTCAGGGATTTCTTAGCTGTTTCTCATAATTTCAGCACACCTTCGTGATGGTACTCAACTGTCTTCACTCTTCAGCCTGGAAAGACCTGACCTTAACTTTCCATTCTCTGGTTTCGATGCCCCATAGAGAGAAAGTGTTCTAATGTCAAAGTTTGAACCAAAGGAGAGACATGATGTGTGAGACTGGAATTTCGAACTTAGTGTGATGGTCACACATGCAATCCCAGCACTTGAGAGACTGAGATAGGAAGTCGCATTTGTTACGAGCCTGGGTTACAAAGGACACCTTACTTCACAAACAAGAGAAGAGAGACAACAGCAGCAAATAGATTTACGGTCTCTCTAAGTCCACCCCCAAGAAACACACAATGCAGAAGAGCCAGGAGTCTCGTTTTTCTAGTTCCTTCTACCTGTGGACTTGTTTTAAAGCACAGCAAGTTTAGAGGCCCCTCAGATTCCAAATGGTTTCCCCAAACATAAAGGACACTATTGTTTTGGAAAGACAAATGCCTCTAGCGATTTAAAATGGTGACTTCACCCCTTGTTCTCCTAACATTATGAACAGCCATAAAATTTCAAAAATATCTGAAATTAATCTCAGAAAAAATTGTTATCCACATAATGTAATTTTCCTATTTTTTTCTTTGCTCCCAATTACAAAACAAATGTTGAAACCTGAGCTTGGCTGTGGTCTCCAGCTGAGGAGTACCATGCTTCGTTTATTAACTCTAAGCCTGAGGACACTGAATTAGGACTAGCCAGTCAGGTAATTATCCATGGCTGAGGCCGAAAAAGATGGCTTACAGCTTTAAACCACATGGCTAGAAGGGAGGCTTGCTAAATTAAAGGAGGGGAAGAAGGATGAGAGAGAATAATAACTGGGGGAGGATTAAAATGACCAAATTTCACTATTTATAGATATGAACCTGCCAAAGGAAAAGGAAAACCTGAAGTCTTAACTTCCTAAAAGGACACAATAAACTGCCAGGGGAGACATCTGAGGGGACGAGAGTAGAGACGCCCAAAGCTAGGCAATTTACCCATCTAATGTCAAAGTTTGAACCAAAGGAGAGACATGATGTGTGAGACTGGAATTTCGAACTTAGTGTGATGGTCACACATGCAATCCCAGCACTTGAGAGACTGAGATAGGAAGTCGCATTTGTTACGAGCCTGGGTTACAAAGGACACCTTACTTCACAAACAAGAGAAGAGAGACAACAGCAGCAAATAGATTTACGGTCTCTCTAAGTCCACCCCCAAGAAACACACAATGCAGAAGAGCCAGGAGTCTCGTTTTTCTAGTTCCTTCTACCTGTGGACTTGTTTTAAAGCACAGCAAGTTTAGAGGCCCCTCAGATTCCAAATGGTTTCCCCAAACATAAAGGACACTATTGTTTTGGAAAGACAAATGGGTAGGAGCTAACTTATGCCATACTCTTCCTGAAGACAAGAACCAGAGATCTCTGATCTTTGGTAGAGTAAGGACAAGAGGGTCACTGTGGTATGTTGGTCAGCTGCTCTATTCAAAATGGTAAACTCTTGGTTCAGTGGGAGAACTATCTCAAAGGCATATGGCAAAGAGTTATAGAGCAGGGTACCCGATGTCCCCTCTGGCCTCCATATGCTACCTGCAACTTGTGCATATACCACACAAACCACACACACACACACACACACACACACACACACACACACACACGGCCTTTTAAAATGAATAATGCAACAGAAACTGCTAAAAATTAATATAGTTTAGTGATTGATTGTATAATAGTATTAGGATAGATGGGAAAGAACTCAGCCTACAAGTCTTGCAAACTGATAGGTGGAGCCATAGCTTGAAGTTTGCCTCCTCTGAAGCCCTAGCTGAGAAACAATTGCTGTTGTGTCAATGTTAAGAGGTGGAGCTACTGGAAGGCCTTTAGAGCTACTGAGGTTAGTAGGCTACTCCTGTTATGATTAGTGGATTTACACAGAGAGAAAGATTCTAGCTAGTAAGTTGTTCTATCTCATAATGTAACTGATGCTCTCCACCAGACTCTAGGAAGACCCCAAGTCTAGGATCATGGACATCTCAGCCTTTGGAACCATGAGCTAACAACCCTCTATTAGATACCCAGTAGATAATTTTCAGCTATACAGCAAGAAAAATTATCAGAGAGTTGGCTAAGGACAGGGCTGGATAATAATTTATTCTGAAGCTTAGTATATCTGTGAAATTTCAACCATCTGGAACCAGAAGCCATAGTACAAAGAGTATTGAAGATGTGGTTATGAACAATATCGAGCAAAGATGAAAAGAGAACACGGAGATGGCCAGGAATAAAGGCTTTCACAACATCTGAGAAGTCTTTTCCGTTCCCACTTCGGAGTCCTAATCTTCTCCATAAGCCTGAATGTAACTCCATCTGTAAGGACAGAAACTCCAACAGTCCATTTGTAACTGTCCTGTTTTCCCATAGTTCCTAGACCACGGGAAGTACTTCTGGTTATTGACTAGATGGTCCATCTGACTAACGATCATGAGAGATCTGGGAACTAAGGAAATTTTGAGAGAAAATCATGCCGAAACGACCTCTCAGCTAAAAGTCTCATGTCACTCACTTGGACATGTGAACTTCCTTCTTCCAGATAGGGAGTGCTGGGGAATTACATCTTCTCTGCTTCCTTTTCAGTTTTCAAATTCACCCTACTTTCTGCTTTTAAAGGGTTGTGAGAAACAATCAGTTTCCTCATACTGCTTTTTCCGATTGTCTCTGCAGTGAATATCTTTCTTGGTTTTCTTGGGAAGTCACAGGCTTATTCAAAGACTGAAAAGTACAATCACTTTGTAGTAAGTAAACATATGCTACCAGTTTATATATAGTGTATATATAGTGTATATACCAGTGTATAGACAACCTGGGAGTCCTATAAAGAGTGCACAACTCAGTGGTCTTGGGTAGTGGCCTGCCTACCCAAGAAGTACCCCATCATGCTACAAGAGATTTATAGGCATACAGAGCCAAGCAATTTCCCAAGGTTTGGATTCAAAAATAAACCATGGCCATGCGCATGGTAGGCTGTTTATCACTGAGTTATAACCTATTTCCAAGATGAGTGACTCTATGTCAGTATGACGAATCTTTTTCAAGTCATGGCTCATGACAAAAAAGAACAGAACCCCACTGTACCATCAACAGAGAGGCAGTTCAAAGTAAGCCTTGAGAGTTATCGGTGGCAAAAGGGACTTCATGAATTGGGTAGCACCATCTAATAAAACAAGAGTCCCCATGTATTTATTTATTTCAACACATTTTCCTAGTATTTAAGAATACTAGTAACTATTAAACTGAATAGGAGGACTGAGTGCTAAGCATGACATGGTCTACTTTTAAAGATTATTTACTTATAAAAAATGATTCTGTAAAAACAGCTTAAATCATCTCATTCAGATTTTTCCTGTTAGAATTTTATAACTTACAGAATTAACTTTCAAATTTTATAATGGCTTTACATTGTCTGATCAAATATAGACCAATAACTTACAATGATTCATTCCGTTAAATCACTAACTTTTATAACTTCATTATAAGAAAAAAATAATTTTCAAATGTCAATGACGACTCTTAATGCATATATGCTTGATAGTCTAATCAATGGAAAACTTTGAAATATACATATGTCTAATATTGGATGAAATTCATAGTGGAAGTTAAGATGAAGAGTCCACAGTTGAGGAAAGAAAAATATAAAATTTCTGACTGCTTAAAACACAATTTTTCTTCACGTTTAAAAAATGATGGTAGTGGAGTTGGAGAGCTGGCTCGGGGAATAAGAGCACTTGCTCCTCCTGCTGATGACATGGATTTGGTGACCATCACCGAAGTGGTGGTTCACAACGAGAGGTAAGCCAGTTCCAGAGGAGTTTACCCCTCTTGTGGCCTCAACAGTCATAGGCACTTAGAGGTAAACACACACAGGCAAAATACTCATCACATTAAATGAACAAATAAATAAATGTAAAAGTGTTGAAGGGTGATAGTACATATGTATTAAAGTGCTATATCTGATTCCACAAAATAGTTTTAAAGGGTCGTGTTGGGGTTTAGGGAAGCTGTGGAAGCTAAGAGCCTGTGTGCAAGCATGACAACTGCCCTGAGCTCTCAGCACCACATGAGAGTCAGACATGGTGCCGCACATCCTTAACGCCACTGCTGGGCATGGTGAGGCACACAAAGACACGAGGATCCCTGGAGCTCATTGGCCACACAGCCTACCCAACTGATTGCTCCACAGTCAATGCAAGACCCTGTATTAAACACAGTGGAGAGCAATTGAGGAAGATACCTGATATTGACCTCTAGCCTACACAACCATGTGTGGATAAACATACATACATGCATCAACACCACACACACACACACACACACACACACACGCTCGCACGGACACACACATTTTATGTGCAGAAAGATGTAAAATGTTTTTCAGAACTGCTATATTTAAAATATGACAAAACAACATCCATTTTTAATCTTTTTAAATTTTATTGTGATAAAAGTCTTGAGACGTGAAATCTGTGGAACACCTACCTTTAAACTTTATTTTAGAAAGTACACTATCAAAAATCATTTAACGGCCCTCAGCAGTGCACTTTTGATCTTTGTCAGAGATCATATGATGGACTCACACAAGCTCTGAATTAAATTTGGATTAAAACCCAGACTTTGCTAGCTAGGTAAACACCTCAACAGACCCATTCTTGTTCTGTTTTGGCAGTTGCTCTTTCTTGTCCGGTTGGGATGCAAACATACCAGAATGAGTAATAATGGGAAAAGTTTACACAGTTTCAAATGACTCATTCAGGGTCCTCTACAAACTTTCTGTTTAAGCTTGTTTTAGAGAAGAATAAATTGAATGAATCATCCTGGTTTGTTTAGCAAATATGAGTCACAACATAGAGGAAAGAATGGTACCTAACTTTCAAGGCTAACTCCACAGTGTGGAGCCATTGCTTCAAAAACAGTTTCTCCGCCTTTCTAATACTAGACAGAATTAAAGAGAAACACGCTAAAACTAGCCATTACTGCGTCTTTCAGTACATGGTAACACTGTTTGTCTTTCTCTGGAACATTCTCTTTCATAGACTTTCCTCTTTGAAAGTGGCTCTGCACAGCACATGCGTTAAACCAGCTCTGAAGCTTCAGCAATCCATTTTCTTATGGTGTATTTACTTCCAAACTTCTTGAGTTTGATCCAGTGAGATCGCTCAGAGGGTGAGCATCCACCGAGCTTGAAGACCTTGGTTTTATCACCAGGTCCCAAATGTTAGGATACCACCAATTTAGTTATTAGTACCTCGTCCACTGAGTAAATAAGCCATTGTAAACATAAGAAGTTGTGTTAAAGAAACAGCAGACTATACACTAATGTAACACACTCAGAAGGAAAAGCAGATTTTGTTTCCCTTTCGTTTGTTTCGTTCATGTTATTTTCAGACAGGATCCACTCTGCAAGAAGGCTGGCCTCCGATTCATGTCAATCCTCCTCTCTAGGCCTCCTAAATCGTAGGACTGGCATCAGGCCTGGTTTCAAAATCTCTTCTGTACTATGCAAGTCTAATTTCAGGTGTAGTTTTGTTATCCTAGGAGAAAGATCTTAAAATAATTTGACCAACTTTTGTTGTATGATATTGTCTTTAAATGTGAGTATAATTAATTATTTTCCATATTACCAAAAAAGGTACTGAGTAAATGGGCCCATTGACTGTAACCAATATAAAAACTTTTATACGGGCACAGATGTCAAACTTATTCTCCGTTGAGTTTTCAGAGCCTATGACCATGCCTGGAATACAGGAAGTGCTTAACGAGGAGCGAAGGATTAAAACTTGAAGAACTCATTACGGATAGATGAATGTATGAAAACATCATCTGGTAATTGGATATGGTCATTTAGTCTCTAAATTAAGGTTCTAGATATAAAATAGTCATGAACATAACCTTTTAAGTTTCTCTTGAGTGTATTACACAGGTTCTGTAGATTATCTGCTTTCACTCCACACTATGAAGTTTGGACAAAGAACTTCATCTCTCGATGCTCAGTTCTCCTTCCAAATGCAATGGTGGTCATCATCGGCCTATTGTGAGACGATGCTTGTGGACACCTGTCTGGTTCACGAGAAAGTAGTCTCTCACTTGAGCTGTCACTTCCTAATCAGTCTCTTCCACATCAGAGACCCATGCACAGCGGGGACATCAGGAAGGGCACTGCTAAGGTCTCTAGCTTAGGGGCTGCGGGTGTGTCGAGCCCTCTCTCTACTAAACATAAAATTAATTCATTTCACTTTCAAATGAAAAGTTTGGTGTGTATTAGGGTCTAAAGTTGGAAATAAACAGACAAGTCACAAAATAGTAAAAGAAGGATTTTTAGGTTTCTTTGGTGAAACAAAAGCAGATATAAAAAGTTACAAAGGTTTCCATTCACAAAGAAGTCATTCACATTTTACACTATACATGTTATAAATACAGGGAAGGATTATGTGCATTGTAATGAAAAAGGAAAGAGTTCTAATAAGTCAACACAGTGATTTTTTGTGCTCTGAGACACATAGGATGTGCTACACTTACTGCAGAGACCCAGGATTTTGCCTACAACACCATGGATGCTCGTGAGCACAGTTATTCCTTCTAAGCCAAAGGTGGCTTCATGAGAAACCATCGGCATAGGGCCACCCAAGTATGCTCTTTTTCTATTCTTTTCATTTTTAAAAATTTACTTTGATCTCATGTGTAAAACATAAAATTTGCCCATATTTATGGCATACTTTATGATGGTTCAATGCTTGTATACATTATGTAATTTTAAAGTTTTGTTTCTGTTCATATTTTATTTGTAATTATTCTTAAAGTTTCTAAATGAACTTTGTGGAAAAAAATGAAAAAGGCTCAAATGCCTTCTTTCTGCTCGGGCTTTTATCTTTGAACCTTAAAAGAACTGGGTCCTGATTCAGTGTCATCTTCAGTGACCACTATTCAAATGCAAGGGGGGCATGGGGTGGGAAGAGAGAAGCAAAATCTCCAACACATAACGCTCCACTTCACTGGAAGAAACGCCCACACTATTTCTACACTCCCACTCTTGCTTGGAATGGGCAAACACCACTTCCTGGAAGCTAAACGCCTTTCCATTCTCCGTAATAAACACTTGAAGCAATCTATTCGTCACATTATTGAATCAGGAACACGGCGCCTATATGAGAAAGGTTTCGAACTGTGGAGAAAGTATAAAAGCTAACACTGAAACATTACTAGCATACTATACTGCTTTCAGGTCTTGGGGAAAATAACATCCAATAAATTAAATCCGTATGGCTTACTTCATTTATTTACGTGTGCTTCACAGCTGCAGCATTCATACATAAACATTCAAAATTTTATAAAGGATTAAAATGGTTATATGTACAAAATGGAGGGGTTTTTTTTTTTGCACGACTGTTGTTGAATTAAGAACCCACCCCCACCCTCCACAACAAGGTATAAACCCTTGGTCTCTACATCCATTCCTAATACCTTCATCAGCGTTAGTGTTAAGAAAGCCATTATAAAGAAAACCTGGTTGAGTTAATAATTAGCACTTTGACCCCTAAAAATGTTCCAGGTCATAGAAAAGTCCTCCATTCGAGCCCTTCTTGTAAATGAAGAAAAAGGAACGTGGCCAAACAGGGTCACACCCCGGAACTCTGAGTTTCGCCAGTCCCCTATCCGCTGGGTATCAGCTCGGGCAAGCGTGGCTCCCGAAGCTGGCGTAGGCGTCGGAGACCTGCAAGAATCTGTTTGCTGGTGGTCCAGGAAAGCCATCCTCAAACTTGCTGACAGTCAATGGGCAGACAAAACCATTCCCAGCCTAAACAAACTATAGCAAAGCAGCCAAACCAATGATGAAAGACCTAGAAAGCTCCATAATCATCATTAAATATGCCTGAATTCAGTGTGATGTTTTATTTTATATACAGGATTAAAATCAACATTAAATCATCTTATTTACATGGCCATCGGGGTTGAAATCGCGTTTCTTTTTTAAATAGTACAGTAGGCTGGCGTACAGGAAGTGGTCTTCACTAGCGGAAGAGAGAAAACTAAAGAAATTAGGCTGGGGTGGCTACTTTCTTCCCTCATTTGCTCTCATTTTATTCGCTTTTTTTTCTTTTAATTCCATGTTTCATTGAAAATACTTTAAGAGCACAGCAACCCCAAATGACCAGACGGCAGTCCCCAAATCCAAACCAACTGCTAATACTTCTTGAGGTGCTAGGAAAGGCACGGAAAGTCGGGACTTTGGCTGAAGTGAGGAAGCACATGTTCGCCATTTTAAGGATCAGCGCCTCGATTCCTGCCACCTCCGGCTCCAGCGATGCTCATGTTTTGATGCATTTATGGAATTGTCCTTTGCTGATGAGGAATTTTTAAAGTATTTCTTAGAATAAGTCCTTTGGTATGCAGATGCTACATGGAAGAAAACAAACAAAGAAAACACAACAGTATTACTTGCTCCATACCCTAAACTACCAGTACCACAGCTGTAAAATGTGGGCATCTAGAATCTGCTAAAGCATGGTTGTCCATTCTTTCTAAAGTACCACTTACGGTTCATGCAGGTTATTTTAGGCATAGCCCATCTCCCGTTTCCTAGACACCGGATAGTTGGAAGATGACGCTGAATGAAACCATCTTTGCAGTGGTATCTAACCAAGGAGTTGATTTCATAACGTGGTTTCATTTTTCCAAAGGTCTTGGCATTTTCTACAACAGGGGGCTGGCCGCAAGCAACTAAGAAAAGAAAGCAAATTGTGTTACTTCCAAGAAATAAATCTATCTATCTATCTATCTATCTATCTATCTATCTATCTATCTATCTATCTATATTAGTGTAAGCATCACAATCAATTGCGCTTCTGTATTTCCTCATTGCAACATTGCCAAACCTCAGTCATATACCTTTGTGCAAAGGCATTAATACAGAATTTAAAATTTGAAGCAACTTTAAATATTTAGCTTCAGGCTCTGAATGTAGATTTTTATCTTAGATCAGGTCATTTTTGAGTTATATTTCCATTAAAATGCAGTATCATTAAATGACCATACATTTATCTATCCATCTACAAAGTCACTTTTCTAAAATACCTCCCAATCAAAAAGCACATGTCTGACAGCAGAAGGGAGCCTACTGATACTCTCTTATTATCCTAGATTTTACCAAGAATCTTGAGTTGAGGTGATGATACATTTGCAACAGCTAACTATCCTTCCCTGAAAGAAGAAGTATAATCTTCAACAGCAATAATTTGAAATATAGAAATATACTTCTAAGTACAAAAAAAAATGTTATCTGGTCCCACCTCTTCTATACTAAACTAGCGAATAGTGAACAGTGTTCTTGCCTTGGGTTTGCCTGTCTGTCTGTTCGTTGTTGTTTGAGATGGAATGTTATGTAGACCAGGCTGACCCTGAATTTACTGTCATTAAGGATAACATTGAACCCCTGATCATTCTGCTTCTTCTCCCCACACGTTGATACTACAAACAAATGTTACTGCGCATGGTCTATGCTGTTGTGGACTGAACTTAAGCTTCTTGCACATTAAGCAAGCGCTCTCTTTGAGCTGCATCCCCAGCCCCTCAGGCCTCAGTTTCTTAATTAGCTTAACATACATAGTCAACTCTTATGAAAGGAAGTGAGAGGAATGCCTAAAATACATTATTGTATTTTAATTCACAATGGAAACTTTAGCTATTAACAGACTAAACAATAAGAAGAGATGATAAGAAGTAGATGTTAGACATCTCACTATATGAAACTCCAAGATGAGAAAACCACCTCAACTGAATTTGTATTCATTCAGTTTTCATGAGTCCAATATCTTAACTACTCTTTAAAGATTTATTTATTCATGTATTTTATGTGCACCAATGCTTTGCCTGTATCTTTGTCTGTGTGAGGGTGTTGGATACCCTGGAACTGGAGTTAGAACAGCTCTGAGCTGCCATGTGGGTGTTGTGAATTGAACCATGGTCCTTTGGAAGAACAACCTGTGCTCTTAACTGCTAAGTCATCCCTCCAGCTTCTATTTTAACTATTTTTTAAACTGTTAAAACTATTATATTGTGATATCTATTCCTAATAGAAGTATAACATGTATAATTCTTCTTAAATAATATTTCTGACCCCACTTTAGCCATGTGCTAATAACATACATTGTGATGCCTTATGAAATAACATGACACCTTGGTGGGAAAATGGTTATGAGAAATTATGAGAAAATATACTTCAAATCTTAATATATTAAAAGTTTATAATTATTACATTTGTTTACATACTAAAAGGCAATTAATTAGCACATTGTTTTTCAATGACAAATTCAGGTTTAATTTTAATATTTAGTTCTCCCAATTTACTTTTGCTTTATCCAACTTGCACCTGCACAGTGTATTTATTATAATATTAAATGCTATAATTGGTCCCAGATAATGGCACAGATCAGGTAGAATGAGGTTACAGTGATAGAGAAGATTAAAACAGTCAGCTAGATAATTGATTGTATGTGATTCTGTAATCTGTTAACAAATTAGAACCTGAATTTATTTTTATTTTTAGGAAAAGTTACATGATTTCTTCAAAGTTATTTATATGTCAAAATTAATAAAAAGCTAAAATAATCCAATTGAATATGGTAGTGGCAAGGTTAAGAAAGTATGCTGGAATTATATTCAAGCATATAAGCTTGATATGTGACAGAAACAACATGTCAGAGTAGGAAGGAAAGCAGTCTTAAAACACAAGGGATCTGGTATTCATATGGTGAAATATATTTGATTCTGTACCTCCCGGAGCACATGGAAAGTCAGATCTAGGTAGCTTCAACACGCAGACACAAATGCAAAGTTATAAAACATTCAGCAAACAATACCACGTATCTTTATGATTTTCAAGTTCATAAAGACTTTCTAAAGCACAGGAAAGTTGAAATAACAAAGACATTAAAAATGATGAGTTATCTTCATCAAAAAACCATATTATGAGAGAAAAGAACAACTACAAACTAGGAGAAGATATTTACAAACTATGTAAATATCAAGAGATTAGAAATAAGAATGCAATCAGAGGCCCTACAAATCAAAATAGAAAAAGAAAACCAATTTTTTAAAATAAGGAAAATGCCTGAATAAAAAAAATTAACTAAAGGAGATCTACAAATAATTAACAAATATATGAAAATATATTCAGCAAATTACCAAGAAAAGGTAAAGTAAGTCACAAATGATAAATTTTCATACCCACCAAACTGGCCCAAAATTTCCCAAATCCAAAAATATCATATGTTGGAGAAGAGGTGAAGAGACAGCGCCTCTCACATATGGCTGGTGGGACTGTGAATTGCTACAAGTTTGGGATTTGCAAATCCAATTGCAATTTGACGTTTGCTAGTAAATCTGATGGTGCATAGATCTCATGAGTCAGCATCTTCAGTCCTGGAAATGTGTCCTACAGAAACTCATGAAAGTCTACGAAAAGCAAGTTTAGGAATATTCATAGAAGCATTACTTATAACAATAAAAACACTGACTACAATGCAGATGTTCACTGGAAAGAGAAGTAATAAATAAAATACAATTGTATATAATGAACCACTTACACAGCAGAAGCAGAGAATATGTAATTACATACATCCATGTGCACAAATCTCAACAAGACAGAATAGTAAAAAAGCAAGAAATAGACTATATAAATATAATCCTCTCCGTATATAAATTTTCAAAAAATTGGGAACAATCTGTTTTTCTGGAATATTACAGGGAAAAGCAAGAGAACCAAGTCATTATCTCTGGCAGGAATTTTGATGAGGAAATAACAACAAGATGGTCCAAAGATGGATGGACAGCATGAGGGAAAGAGGCTCTTCTAAAAACATCACTTTTCTATATATTAGGTATCTTTTCTTACCTGCAGCTAATAATTAGAAGAACTACTTGGGGTAGGTAGGTTTAAAGGTATATGAAATATCTAAGAGATTACCTTTTTACAAAACTTGTAAACACTGACATTACAAAACTCTTCTGGAACTGTGAAAAAAGATTCTAGTCTTTAGTGAAGTAAAATTAGCATCTTTCAAAACTCATTCCCCATTGAGGAATTTTAAATGTATTTGTATTATGCATATGAATCTTTTTTGGATCTAGAAATTCTCAACCTGCAGCAAACTTTCCTTTCTCTCTAAATTGTAACCACCCTAGAGAATATGGACTTATGTACAAGAATAAGGTCTTATGGGTTGGCACAGCGAGGAGAAAGTATGGAGGCATGGGTAATACTGGCATGCAGTTCACATGGGCCAGGAGGATGCTAAGTATTCTTGATGCACTCCACAGTCTGTCATCATAAAGAAAATACCCTGCTCAAGACATCAACAGCGTTGCTTTTGTGAAACGGCGAGAGGACAACGTAGCTTCGAAGACAGCATGTTGAGACCACAAATGAAAAACATGACTCTGGGACCATTTCGAGGTCGCAGAAGACAAACATGACATTTGGATAAAGACAAACAGTTTATTAAAGACTCGTTATCCTGGAAAAAGGAAAACAGCAAATACTCGATTTGCTATTTTTACCAGTTCCATGCAGACGTGCTGAGGAAATGCACAGGCAGGAAAGATTCTTACAGACGTAATGCATTGTGGGTAAGTTCTACCTTTGGATGAGAGAATGGCAGAGTAGTCAATGAGAGCAACTCTGAGTTTCCGCTGAGACTAGAACTGTGTGTATCTTAATGGGCTCTTTCTCCTAATACAGTTTGTTATAGGTGTTAAAGTATTGCCTAGCATGTTTATTCCGTGTGTGTGTATGTGTGTGTGTGTTCAAGCATGTGCGTGTTCATGTGTGTGTGTTCTGTACTTTTAAATATAAGAACTCAAATGAGTTTTACATTTTGTATCAGTAGTTCTCACTTGTCCTTTAGCTGGGTCTTTTAAGAAGCAGATGTTTGCACTTTAAGATCACTATTGCAATCAGTGTTGAAACTCTTCCATTTGCTTCAGGAAGACAACTATATGCTACAGATATTCAAACATATTCATCAATGACAAACACAAAATAGAGTTAAAGTTCAGCTTTCTCGGTAATTGGTTTTCCCAGCTTAGCATTAACTAAGGAATTCTCATCCTGAAACTTCCCTTACAAATACCTTTAATGTTTATTGAGGGTTGAAAGTACTCAGTTACAGGCATAGGGCTAATAGTTTTGTTGCATGGGTTATAAGTAGAAAATAAACCTCTAAAGGAACGCTTAAAAACTCAAATGCCCCTAAAGACCAAGCAGTTAGTAAAAACTGTGAACATTTTGGTTGAAGAGTGTAGTGAATCTGAGCCTGCAGCCCACTCTGGGTTAAGTTTCTCAGTTCTGCATCCTCAACCCATGAAAAGTTTGATCATGAGCTAAGTGTACTGGATTCTCTTATAAAAACAAAATTGACTCCTCCATGACATATTCAACGGTTTTCCTGGCAAGGTCTTCAGTATTTTCTTCACCAGAATAAAAATGTCTACAGGCTCTAGGCCAGCAATTTCTTTCTTACAGATCCTACTGGGCAGGTTTCCTGTATAAATGTCACCTTTTTATCTTAAGCACCTGTAATCTAAAGTGAGGATAGTACTGAAAACAAACGTTTTAATTCTATCAAGACAGCAAGACATCCTTGGGTAACAAGAAAGAACATGTCTAACTTTCACCTGCAAGGGTGAAACCCTTCTTCCCTGACATCTGCCAGTTGAGATGCAGATTTAGCGTCCAGCAGCCGCAGTCCTTACCTGTTCCCTTCTTGCAGGTGTAGGTGAGGTGGTAATTGCAGGGAACATCATTCCATTGGCCATTCTCATGCCAAATGATCACAACACAGTCTTCTCCTGCAGAAAAGAAGCTGTCTGGCTGGTTGGGTCTCCAGTTCTCATATTGCTGTAAACGTGGAGAGAGAAGATAAACACTCAATATTCAGAGGGTAACCTGACTACTTTAGTGGCTACCTGTTGGGATGAACTCAACAATTGCTGTTCCACCACAGAACTGAAATTATTTTCATTGTAAATACTTTCAAGCACTTATGGGAAATAAATATATCTCAAAGACTTTGTTTTACAATAAGCTAATAGTTTTTGGCAATGAAATGTCCTTGAAAATTTTTGGTCTAGTTAACCCAGATTCCTAAATATGTGATCTGCCCTCAATTTAAGAAATTTCATCATTATCTGATTATTAAATGTAATAGACAAAATTTTCACAATCTCCCTCTTAGTCAGTTGTGTTTTTTCTAGATTTTTGTATGCATATACAACCTTGTATAGTTGTAATTTGTAATGCAATTGAAATAAGTTTTACTTTATTTTATAACTATAAAATATGTTTTTCATTTAATGCAAATGCCTTTATCAAAATACATTCTTTGAGTGTGCAAACTGAAGGTGTTTGCAGTTTGTTTGTGTTTATCTGATAAGCCTATATTCAAGGTATTTTTTCAACATTCCAGAATCACTGTGCTTGTGTTTAATTTATTACTCTTATTTGGAAAAACAGTCAAGTTTTGTTTTCTGTCCTAATCTTTCACTAATAACATTTGTCAAATTTATGCATTTTAACATGAGTGATATACTTTCAAAATGCATCAAATGATATGTTCCCTGTGCAAGGTGTTCAGATAGTTATATGAATGCTTTCTGCTATCTTTGCATTTATGTTTGTAATAATACTTATTGCTGGTCTCTTTTCTCTCTGCACACACACACACACACACACACACACACACAAAGTACCTTTAGCCCTCTATTATGCTGTTACATATCATTTTATTTAGCATCAATACTGGATAAAGACTTTTCCTAAATACTTGATACACATTACCTCTTATAATAATTTGAGACAATTGATAATAATAGCCTCAGAACTCATAGGGATAAGTTTCTTTCTTACCTTAAAATGTTGCCTACATGGTAATAAAAAACACAGTCTTTCCTTGCATCTACATACATGTCTACATACAGAGAGAGAGAGAGACAGAGAGAGAGACAGAGAGAGAATGGTGAGGAAGTAGGGAGGAAGAAAATCAGAAACAGACAGAAACGACACCCAGCCCTCAAGAGGAGTAGGTATCTGGGCTCCAGTCCTGGCTGTGTTCCCAGCTTGCCCTACAATATAGCAAAGTTTGAATTCCCCATCTTTGAAATGACCAGGTTGCCACCATTTCCCAGATTTTGACTGAAGTGGTACTTAAAGGATATGAGTTTTAGCCCATGGACGGGTATTTTTAAAAATTGAACTAATTACGTATTTAACAAACAATACAAATGGCATACCAGACCCATGATTTTGCCAGTATTCCAACATCATTTACATTTCTCTTTAAACTTACTACAATTTTTTAAAAGGCACTATATAGAAAAATGGGTCGATGATAAAAGTTATTTGTGGGTGATGCAAAAACTGAAAGTGTAGATATTGTTGGAAAAGATGGGGTGCTGGTGAAATGGTTCAGTGGATGAGGGTGCTTCCTACTAAGGCTGATGACCCAAGCTCAATTCTCAGGATACACATTAGAAAGATAGAGCTGACTAAACATTGTATTCTATCTTCTCCAAGCATGCCATAGTCTACACAAGAGTACATGAACACACACACTAAGAAATGGAAATAGGAGGTGGAAAGATGGCTCAGCAGAGGACCCAAGTTTAGTTCCCAGCAGCACATCAGGTAGCTCACAGTCTCCAACAATTCCAGCTCCAGCAGAGCTGCTGCTGGGAGGTATTCCTGAGCACACATTCAGAGACAAACATACTTACACATATACTTAATTTAAAATAATAAAAATGAATATATTTTTAAAGAAATGCAAAGGTAAAAAGGAAAGCAATCTTCGTGACTGTCATACTATCATTAGAAGGCCATTTCCTAGATTAGGGTCTTCTTGATATGAATGTGTTATGAGTTCTTTCCTATCTTTCTGGCTCAACTTAAGTATTGCTCCCTCCCCAGAAGCCCTGCTGAGCTTTACCTACGATGGTGTCTTATCATGAGTCTCAATAGCAAGACGAATTCATGTGGACATGGTTGGTAATGCAGGCTCGGATTTATGGGACAACTAAACAACTATCGCTGGAGACATATACATCTTTTAGCCTTTCCTTAAATTCAATTTTAAATGCATCTTTAGTCTGATGCTGAGCAAAGATTTTACTTAGCAAATGTAGTCAGAAAAAATTGAAAATTAAAAACGAAAATTCTAAATTTAGAGTATATTACAAAGTCTTTCTGTTTTCTTAATCTTACCAGTAGCTGTTTTTATTGCCATAAACATGCATATTCCATGTTTTACTTTCAAATATCTATATTTTTGGGTTTGGATACTTACAATGTTTTTCATCAAATGTTTCTTTTTAGTTTTTAATCTTCAAAAACCAGTATTAGAGAATCTTCCAAGAAATATTTCTTTACTTATGAAATAATTTTGAGTATCAAGAAACCCTATACTAAAAACCCTGGAAGTTTCATTACTATGACAGAGAAAGGCTATAATTCTTCTTCTCAAAAAAGAAAAATAATTTTGAGAACTTTAAAAAATGATAAGCTGCTGAGAAAGCAATTGGTAAGTAGAATGACCCAGAACTAGAAGACCTGCCTGCCTTTCCATCTCCTTGCTTAGCTTTACTTGCGTCTCTTCCTCATGCTAGTCACAAGAGGAGATGAGCTTCCTGCCACGTGAAAAAATTTTGAAGGTTGATAGAATTGTGTGGAGCCTTGGAGCTAAATGAACCTGTTTCCTCACCCCACAAAACAACAAAAAATAACTCTTAGTTCTCTGGGGCAATGTATTTCAGGGTTGAGAGAAATTTAAATGCTGTCCTAGTAACTTGAATCCTGCCATAAAGATATCCTACAGGGCCCTGGAAAGGTGCTTAGGAGACCACACTCTCTAAAGCACTAGGACTGGTGGGTTTCCTGGCAGCCAGGAACTGACACTCGCTCTGAGAGGGTTTTTAAATTTCCCTTTTCCTGTTCTTTGCTTATTTCCTCACACTTCCTTTTTCACCTCTCACCCTCCATCACCAAGACTTTTCCGTTTAACATTCTACTTTGATGTGGGATTTCCCTCTGTATGCTGTGATTACCACTGATAAATAAAGGAACTGCTTTGAGCCTATAACAGAGCTAGGTGGTGAAAACTAAGATGAATGCTGGGAGAAAGAAGGGCAAAGTCAGAGAGAAGTCATGTAGCCCTGCCGGAGCCAGACAGAACTTTACCTGGTAAGCCACTGCCACATGGCGATACACAGATTGATAGAAATGGGTTAAATTAAGGTGTAAGAGTTAGCCAAGAAGAAGCTAGAGCTAATGGGTCAAGCAGTGATTTAATTAATACAGTTTCTGTGTGATTATTTCCAGGCTAAGCGGCTGGGAACAAACAAGCAGCCTTCCTCACTACACTACTTTCATAAGCAACAAAGGAGAAGTAGGAAATTCTTGTTCCTTGTGATGCTGATGAGTCATTCAGTGGGGTTTTTGAAATGTATGAATCAGTATAGGGCAGAAAACTTGCTAGATTCAGAGGTCAGAGAGACTGTGGCAAAGAAGTGGTTCTGGACATGAGAGGTACATTCTCTCATGAACGCATGGCAGCTATGGCTTCCTGCAAAATAGCTGGACAAGATCAAGCCCACACCATTCCAGCATGGATAATGGGAGGCACAGGAGGTGCCATCTCTGCTGAGGCGGTATTGACAGCTGTTGGCTGTTCAGTGGAGGGGACTATGGACTAGTGGATAGCCCCTCACCCATGTGTACATGGTCAGTACCGCCTGGCCTCAGTGGGTGTGAATGATGTTGTATAGTCCCTCCTTAATCATCTCTCCCATGCTGCGCATCCCCAAAAATTTCTACCTGACAGTCACCACTCTCGAACATCCTTCATAACTGATCCATTTGTTATCTTTCTTCCATGGAGTAAAATATATGTTCAGTGAAAACTTGCTTATTGGCTTATTTTCTTTTCTACTTCATATTTAGAGCTATATATGACATGTGGTTTAAGCAGTGTGATATTTAGAAATAATGAACTATAGTGAACATTTCTTAATAACCCAATTCATTATCCTCCTCAAAGAAGTCCCTTGCTGACAGCAAAAAATAGGGGAGATTGCAGCTATAATTTAGATGGTAGAAATAAGCTTTCTGAAGATGCTTGGCACTGTATATCAGGAACCTCAAAAGGTTCCTACCCTTGGATTCATAATTCTGCTCATTATATCCTATTCTAAAAAATAACCAAAGATAAGAACAACATTTATGATAAATACTCTTTATAGGAAAGTTAAATGAAAACCATTATATAGGAAGATCATATTTTGATGTGGACAGAAAAATGGAAAGTTATATAATCACAAAATAAATTATTCTTGAAGACTATTCAAGGAAATGAGAATATAAATTTAGAGATAAGATAATGCCAGACTCACACATCATTTCAGATGCCATTTCATATGTCTATAATACCAAAACAAAATCCAGTAAAATGTCATAATGAGTACTATGACACCAAGAGTATTTTTACGTATTTTCTAAATTCCACAGAATAAGAACAGTTATGTTTCTAACCAGTGAAGTTAAATGTTATAAAATCACCTACGCATTTATCTAAAGTAGTCACAGATATTCTAGCTACACTGCTACATCTAGCAGATGCCCCTGAACGCTCCCAAAGACACTCGACAGTTTTGTACTCTTCAGCCGACATTTTCTACCGGTCTGAACAACGCCTGTGCCATTTTCACACTGAAATTAATTTGAGCTCTATGCCAGTGAGCTGTCTCTTGGTGCTTAAATTACAGTCTTTGCGGAGAATTGAATCTGGCACCTAACAATGTTTCCAAATGTGTGCTTTTCGTGTTGGCCGGCAGAGATCTGGCTAAATTGTGTATGTAGTTTGTATAAGAATGTCTAATGCCTGTAGGCATGTCACACTACTGCCTCCTGATAACTCAGTGGTGCCATTTACCTTAGCTAAGATGCTTCAGATTTGTTCCTGTTATTGCCAAATTGACGCAGCAAAGGAAGCCCAGATTGCTGCTTCCTCCTTAATTGTTTTATAGGCTTACTTAACTTTTATGGAAAATGAATATAAATAAATAAATAAATAACTGTGGATTCAAAATAACATTAAATATTAAGAAGAAGTCGCTCCTGAGTAAATCAATCTAATTACAATAATGTAAACTCTCATCTTCACTATCTCTAGCAACAAAATAAGTATTCGTCAAACAAATAAAGAAAAATCCACCCCTTGAAATCCTTTCCTTCACTATGAGTTATGAACAAGCATCTTGGGTGTTGGCGTTTGCTTGGTTTTTTGTTTTGTTTTGTTTTTTTCAAGACAGGGTTTCTCTGTAGCTTTAAAGCCTGTCCTGGAACTAACCCTTGTAGGCCAGACTGACCTCGAACTCACAGAGATCTGCCTGCCTCTGCCTCCCAAGTGCTGGGATTAAAGGTGTGCACCACCACTGCCTGGCTGTTCTGTTTTTAAATAAGCTTTCTAGGTATTCCAGACCAGCTTCAGACTTGATTTGTAGTCTTGGATGATGTCTCGTGAACTGACCTGTCTCAGACCACTGGGATGAGAAAATTCTCTTCAAAATATTTGTTTGACAAGAATAAGTGCTGGCCATACATCTACATGGTTATGCCTCTGAGACTTAGGTTTCTCACCACAAACCTTGAACTCACGTTCCCTTGAGAGAGAATGCTAAAATTATTTTGCTCTTTCATTCTTCTCTGATGGCAAGGAAAAACTGTGACCTAAAACTCAAAGGACTGAAGTAGAGGAATGCCAACTCAGATGTAAATTTTCTTCTGTTTTATTAAAAGATAATTATTTGACACACTATGAAATTGCTTAATGCTTTGTATCATATGACAAAATTACTCTGGGAGTTTCAATTAAATAGCTAGCTCTCCATACCTGCAAAACAAGTTCTCAAATGACAAGCATTGCAATTAAATTAAGTTCGGTCACTTTTCAGCTACCCCTCCAACCGAATTCAAATGTATCACCTGCCAAAATAATAAAATGGCTGAAAAAAAACCTGGATAAACTCCAACTGCTAATAAGTATGGTTCTATTATACAGAACTGGTCTCCATATACAGGAAAGCTGTTTCAAACCAACCTTAAGGAAAACTCAGAGCAGACTGGAGTTATTCCACTAAGGCTACCAAATCATAAACGCTTAGTTATTTGTTACAAATAGTCTTTCTTATTAAAATTATCCTGCAGGTTCTCTGAAGCCCACGTGACCCCTCAGGCTGGCAGCATCCTAACCAGATTACAGATTGCAAAGCAACTGAAAGGGATTTCCCTCGAATGGGTGCAGCTACTTTCTCTCACCTGAAGTAGAGTAGGATTTGGGAAGTTTTCAGTGATGTACTACCAGGAGAATCTCTGATTATATGGAGACTAGCAATTCAAAATTCCCATTCATACATAATAGGTGATTTTTTTTTCTAGCTCTATGTAAGACTTAGAAATCAAGGTGTTTCCTCCAGTCCTTAAAACGAGTGGGGGAAGTAGTCTTGGGTTCAGCTTTAATACCACTTTTATTGGAAAAAAGAAAAGAAGGTTTTCAGACATTAGCTGCTGTTGTGGTGATTGAGATTTGGATTAGTCTTTAATTGACACAAATAAAGACCAATTAAAATCTGAGGAGGAGTGTGAACGTCCGGGTAGCAAGGACCACAGACAGGTTAAGAAAATTTCTTAAACATAAATGAATTCACTCTTTTCCCCATGCACCACACCAAAATACATTTTGGGCTTTTCTTTTGCTTTTGTTTTTGTCTATACTAGGATTTTTGAAAGAAATCTTGAGAGAAGAAGTAGGAGAAGGTGGAGTAGGAAGAGGAAGAGGAGAAGGAGGTAGTGTCTGGGAGGAGTTAGAGGGAGAATGGATCTTATCTAAATACACTATCTTCATGTATGAAATTACCAAAAGGATATAATAATACTTTTAAGAAAACTGAGGAGAAGAGTGGGGGTGAATATGATCTAAACACTGTATAAAATTCTCAAAGCATTAATAATGTGGCAATAAGTCATCTAAAATTCTATCTTAAAAAGATCAAAACCCTTAGGACACAAGGTAAAGGAATTCATAGAATACTAAAATGTCTAGTAAGGAACTAGAGAGATGGCAGTGTTTAAGGGCACTTGTTGTATATGATCCAGGTTTGGTTCCCAGCACCCACATAGTAAGCTAGGGGATCAAAAACCATCTTCTGTCATTCTCTTCTGGACTCTGCAGGCCCTAGGCATGCAGATGGTGCACATACATATACATAGAAAAAAACAATAATACACATAAAGATAAATCTGAAAGAAGACTTTTAAAAACACCTTGTTTAAATCTCTTTTATCATCATCTTAAAACTGAGACCTTTGGGGCTGGAGAGATGGCTAGAGGTTAAGAGCACTGGTTGCTCTTCCAAAGGTCCTGAGTTCAATTGTCAGCAACTACATGATGGCTCACAACCATCTATGGCTAGCGGGATCTTGTTGTGAAGAGCGGTGGGCTATGTTCTTTCCATCCCGGGGTAGCTTATGCCCCGAAATAATTATATGGAAATTGTATTCTTTTAAACATTGCCTGGCCCATTAGTTCCAGCCTCTTATTGGCTAGCTTTTACATATTGATCTAACCCATTTCTAATAATCTGTGTAGCCCATGAGATGGCTTACCAGGGAAGATCTTAACCTGCGTCTGTGTTGGGTGAGAGAATCATGGCGACTCATTAACTCAGCTTCTTTCTCCCACCATTGTGTTCTGTTTACTCCGCCTATCTAAATTCTACCCTATCAGAGATCCAAGCAGTTTCTTTATTAATTAACCAATGAAAGCAACAGATAAGATACAAGTCCCACCTCCATCATTTCAAAATCTGATGCCCTCTTCTGGAATAAAGGTGTACATACAGATAGAGCACGCATACATAAGATAAATGAAACTTAAAAACAAACAAACAGACAAAAATCTAAAAACTTTTCAGTAATTTGAGGCCCATTCCAGGAGAGGGAACCCACACTTCACACTGCCTAGAGGGCCAGGAAGCAGAGGCTGGACAGTCCAGAGACCTAGGAGAGAACCAAACACAGCTGGCAAGAAAGAAAGAAAGAGAGAGAGAGAGAGAGAGAGAGAGAGAGAGAGAGAGAGAGAGGGAGGGAGGGAGGGAGGGAGGGAGGGAGGGAGGGAGGGAGGGAGGGAGGGAGAGAGGGAAGGAAGGAAGGAAGGAAGGAAGGAAGGAAGGAAGGAAGGAAGGAAGGAAGGAAGGAAGGAAGGAAAAAGATAGATAGATCAAGGAAATGATTCCTTAAGGATATTTTGCTAAACTCCTCGGATACCTGAGCCTAGCTAGCCCTTTTCTTCATCCAGACACTGATAGAACTCACAGTCAACCATTACACAGAGCTCACAGAGACCACAATGACAATCAGGAGTCTGCCTGGGTCTAAGCTAGGTCCTCTGCATGTATGTTATGGTTGTATAGCTTGGTGTTCTTGTGAGATTCCTAACAGTGTGAGTAGGGGTGACTCTGACTCTCTTGCCTACTTCTGGGACCCTATTCCTCCTACTGGGTTGCCTTATCCAGCCTTGATGAGGGGATGTGCCTAGTCTTATTGCAACATGGTATGCCATGTTGGGTGGGTATTCCTGGGAGACCTGCTCTTTTCTGAAGGGAACTGAAGAAGGAGTGGATCTGTGGGAGAGAGGGATCAGAGAAGCAGAGGGGGTATCTGCGGTGAGGATGTAATAAATGAGAGAAGAATACATAAATCATTAAAAAAGAATTTGAGCAGTAGCTAGTTCCCCTTCTGATTCTTTTCACTTGACCTTATTTAATTTGGTCAAATAACCACAGAGAAAATCAGTGAACACTGATTTTCTTAATGAATCTCTCCTTAGAGACTGTGGGAGTCTTTTCTTCTGCTGGTTCCTAGTTACTACAATGTGAAAAAGAAAAGGAAACAGTTGTCATAGACACTAAATAATGTATTATTATTATTTATTATTATTATTTTATTAAGTTTCATCTGCATGGGAGCCACAGCTTTGAGGTGTACTTTTGTTTCATACACACACACAATCACATACACACATGCATGCACAAGGGTCTATCCATATAGCCCTAGTAATAATTATGGGCACCTAGAGGGTGTGTGGAAGAATTCGAGGATGTCCTTATGCATACAGACTTGTGTAGCAGATGAATTTCTGCTGAAATGTACTAGAGAGAAGACTCAGGATGACCAGAGCAGTAGAGAGAAAGATTCCCTGCGAGACGGGAAGTCGGAGCTGTCTACTGTGCAGAAAGCGAATGGAACACTTGGTAAACGCTGGCTGCCCATCAGGGCCAGATGAAGTCTGTGCTGTGGGGTATCTCAGCTATCACTGGCACTTTAAACCCTTACTCTGTGACTGCAAGGACCCTACTATATGTGCCTCTGCATCCACTCAAATATTTATTATAAGTCCTAAGCTTAGATGCCACTGTATTTTATACTTGAAAATTCACCATCCTTTGGATTTCCTAACGTAATAATTAAAGACTATCTTTTAGAACTATTTTCATAGTGCTAAGAACATTTAAATATTATCCACAACCTGTTAGTAGAAGCAATCGTGACAGCTTTCCAGGCATGATTTGAAAAGGGAAATTTACTAAACTTCCAACTATAATTTGGGTTTATTTTCCTTGATAAATCCATTCATTGCTCTCCACTTATCCTTTTGCTCCAAACACAAATAAATGAATTCACAGAGGGAAAAAAGGTTTCATACTAAACCACAGAAGTCCTCTCAGGTTACCTCTCAAGAAAAGAAACTAAGGAAGCTATTCTATTGATTTTTATTACTATGTTTGGAGTGAAAGTTCAGGAAAGAGCTAATGTTAGCCTTATCTACCAGGACTTTATCAAGCATATGACTAACTGGTAGCTTCCTGTTGAACTTTAAAATTATCTCATTTTGCATTTAGCTATAGGCTTACAATACTATACACATCAAGGCTATAGAAACCTAAACATTCCTCCTTGCTCTAGTGGTGTTCATTTTGAAACACAAAGCACAATGTGACCACTAGGTGGTGACATAGACCGCTTATTGTGGTCATAACTTTTTGTCAGCGTTTTAGAATCACAAATATTAACTCCAAATGGAGAAAAACTTAAGGGTTTACCTGTGGCATGTCCTGCCAATCTTAAGAAAGACTTCAGAACAAGACAAAGCTTCTAATCTCAACCTGTTCTGTTATTGACTGATATTATCTGTCATAAGAACTTTCTGCCAATGCACCTCCAAAAACTTGTTTCTCTATGTTCCTATTAATAGTATCTGATGATTTACTTGATTTACATCAATAGTAAAATTTCATCAAAAGTAAAGTCACGTCTAGTGTATCCACCAAACATCTTTATAAGCAGGACTAATCAATAATTAGCACCAACGCACAAAAATGAAACAACTGCTGTGTGAATCTGAAAACTTATTTTCTGAGTATATCATACCTGTAATACAAGCCGAATTCTCTGGGCAAACTTCATTCATCACCAATGTCCATTATACTACTACTGACCTCCAAGAACTACAAACAAAATCCAAATATAGCCCATGCCACCAAGGACAAGCAGACTGTTGCCAAAGAATACAAGCAAATTCTATATACAAAACACTTTTTTAAGATAGGTACCTACCTACAGCACACACACACACACTCTTGCACAATCATGCACACATACTGATCAGTAGTTTTTCACTAGGTAACCTCTAGAGTCAGCAGGTGCACGCGCACACACACACACATACACAGAGTCATGCACAGGCACACACACTGATAAATAGTTAGCTTTTCAGTAGGGAACCTCTAGAGTCAGCAGGTGCGCGCACGCACACACACACACACATACACAGAGTCATGCACAGGCACACACACTGATAGTTAGCTTTTCACTAGGGAACCTCTAGAGTCAGCACGCACACACACACACACACACGCACACACACACACACACATACAGAGTCACACACTGGCCTGCACATGCACATACATTGATAAGTAGTTAGCTTTTCACTAAGTAACCTCTAGAGTGAGCTTCAGTCTTTCCCAACACAGGGCAAATGGTTATCTGAGGAAAAGGCTCTGGGACCACTTATTACAAAAATCAAAACATTTGGTCCCTTTCAAACGCCTTCCCTCCTGAATAGCTGGTGCACAATAGGCATTTGTTCGTAGTCTGCAGGGGTCATATTTAACTGTTCTACTTGAAGGAGGCAAGTTCCTTTCCTGCAAGGTAGGTATACCCGCTTTTGATCCCTGCAAGCTGGTCTGGGTCATGATTTATTTATGTTTTGCGGGAGGTTATGGTTTTTCTGTTATCATTTAGTTGAACCCACAACTGGAAAAGAAAAGAGCAGCTTTGTTTCAGAGGAGAAAGAGGCGTTTGTTTGGGTGTCGCTACGCGCTGGAAGCCTGCAGTTGGACTCTACCAAACTGAGCATGCTGAAGGGAAGGAAAATTAACTTGGGGTCTCCAGATAGCTGTTAAAGTGGCAATGTGCCCATTATTTTCCTAGCTGGCAAAGTTCTGCGCGGGAGAGACAATCTGGCCACTCTTGAGTAAGGCACTAATCTTGGGAAAAGTGTGAGCTCACTGCCTGACAAAGCAGTAATTATCAACAGCATTTCCAGAGGGCTGTGAGTTCCGCCCACTGTGAGACCACTGTGAGACAGGGGCCCCAGGCAGAGCCCCACGGAGCAACATGCACTTAATCCATGCAAAGCACGGTGCCAGTAGGCTCCCGCACGAGCTTGTTTGCACAAGTCGTCAGTCATGAGATGCTAAGGAACCAAAGGCTGGAGAAAGTGCCAAACCCATTCAACCTCTTTCCCTTCGCTTTTTCCATGGTTGCGCACAGCCTTAAACTAATTAGCAGCTAAATTTAAACATGTGCATGTGGTTCTAAAGTTTCCTGCGGTGCTGGAAAAGGGACCCCCGCATTCATTAAGTTTTCTTCACTTGCCGGACAGACTGGCCAATTACAAGGTGATTTTCCCGTGGTGGCAAACATTGTCTTAGGCAATTTAAACCCATCCTTAGACATCCGAGCAGCAAGAACAAAAGGTATGGGCATGAGTTTTAAGTTCTGCAGATACAGCATGACTCATAGTATCCTGCATGTAAGTTCAGAAGAAACATCTGTTGATTCAAATCAAATTAAACCACAACAGAAGTAAAAATTTTCATTAGCAATGTAGTGGGCTTTGGTAGAAAGAAATCTACAGTCTTCTACTCATGAGTAATATGTTAAAGGCTGAAGAAAGGGCATATGCTTTTCTTGGCTTTGAATTTAATATAATGAAGCCTGCAAAGTTCAACATAATTAAATTAATACTGACACACAGTGCGACTTGCTCACAAAGATGTGGCATTTGGCTGGAAGCTAAAACCACATCACAGATAAAACATGCACAAATATCTTTTTTAAAAGGCCTTCTAAGACTTCCCAGGTGAAAACGTCAAACTCAAAGACTCTTGGTGGGAGAACAGAATTTTAAAAATATTTTCATATTTAATTGACACACAGTAATACATGTTTTAGCATACAGTGTGGCGTTTCAATACACTGAAGTGACATGAAAAAAATCACATTAGAGTAACTAATCATCTCAAACATTTATCATGTCTTTGTGTGAAAACTCAAAATTCTCTCTACCTGTTATTTTCAAAAATATTGTTTTAAAAACATATATTATTTTTAAAGTATACACATACATATATGCATGCATACATACACACATACATGCATAAATACACACATACATGCATACATACACGCACATACACACACACACACACACACACACACACACACACATATATATATATATATATATATATATAGAGAGAGAGAGAGAGAGAGAGAGAGAGAGAGAGAGAGACTTTATTTTCAATCATTTTCTGCCAAATCACATCCAACCCTTTCTTGTGGGTAGAAACCTATGAACAAGTCCAGCAAACCCCTCTGAGTGAGTGAGTTAGTACTCTCTTTTGCTGCCCGAGACACACAGGAGATGAAGGACAGCCTCTGGTGTCTGTGAAAGGACAGCAGTGATGCATTGCTGCAGAAAAATGAGCAAGGGTTTATTGTCCGTGATTCCTTACTGCTTTTCTCTGTCCTTTAGAATGTCTCTCTCAGTTATAGTCTGTTTTTGTACTATTTCTATTCATTTCAAAGCTTTCTTTTCCTAACAACCCATTGTTTGACAATTTTATGAAAAAAAGAAAAAGGATCTCTGGATATAAGGGCAAACCCACACCAATGCGGTTTTTCTGTGTCACAATTCTAATAACAGGCTGGAGAAGAAGGGGTTCTGAAGTACTGGCTGTGCTAGCTTGACAATGCTAAGTCACAATTACTAAAATGGGGAGGGGGATTCAGGAATCACTCAGAAATACTTTAAGTGGACTTTTAATAAAAACAACAATTAAAATTAATTACACTGTTAATTAACCTATTTTAGTCTACAACACAGCTATCAAAGGCAACCCGAGATGGTTAGGATTAGAAATATGACATTTCTAGCCCTATGATTCAATAAACTTTTTAGTACTTACTGGATAGACAAAGAAACAAAGCAACAGCCCTAAACAGGAAACTCCATCAAATCACTCTACTCAGGGTCCAGTGTACCCCACTGAAGAGATGGAAAGGGTATAGGGGTCAGAGAGGATGGACAACCCCAAAAACTAAAACTTTCTAAATAAATATCATCAGGACACATATGAACTCAGAGACTGTGCACTGTACACACAGGGACTACATGGTTCTTCACCAGATGGGGACCTAGAAGTAAAAGGAGAAGTAGACACATGCCTGCATCCCTAACCTAGAAGCACCTGCAGTGGAAAACTACTTGCAAGAAACAACGTGAAAGCTGAAATGTGTTAAGAAAAATAATAATGAAAGCATAGATCACAAGAGAAGGCTGGATACTATTGTATTCAGAACAATACTTTATGAAAGTTATTGGGAAAATACCCCAAATAAATAATGAAAAGATTCTTCAACTATAACATAAACAAGAATTTGGCTTTTTATCACTATTATCAACATTTTATTATAGAGGCCAATAAAATGTAAAGATTAATCAGAATCTGAGGAATACAGGCGATTCTCATGACTTAGCCAAACAGAACCACTACCTTAGCATAAGCATATGAACTGAATTAGTCTAGCTCTAAAGAACACTCATGTTAAATATGATATGATTATACTGCCAGCTTCTTGGAAATTTAATTATTTAAATAAAGCAAATCGCTGACACTGAGATCTAATTGAAGCTTTTTTCCACCCTGGATTATACTGATTATTCCTGGATACCAAATATAGCAAGAAAAGCAAAAGATATCAGGTAAATAGCAAGCATTCTTTGTCTTTCTTTTTTTTTTCTTTTGATACCGCTCTCCCTCCTAAGCTGAATAACTCTAATAACTGTCAAACAAAATATCTGAGATGGCGGAAGAGGAGAGAAAGCAGCCTAATACAGAAGCGAGGTCTTTGAAACTGCACGTGGCCAATTGACTTTCCCCAAGTAATCGGGTACCATTCTTCCAGAGGAAGACTTGGCCACTGTAAGGACATGTTAAAGTGGAAACCCTTGGACTACACAGCGAAGCAAAGGAAAATTACTTTAGCCAGTGCCTGCACACATATGGAACCTGTTAAGGGGAAGGGGACTACACAAAGATCTAGGGGGGAGTTCAGGAGAGACACCTAGGTTGTCTCTGAACGAAGGAGGATAGAGGAAAGGGTGGATCCAAAGGAAGAAAACTGGGCCAGAGATCAGTCAATTGTAGGCAGGCTGGTGGGCAGCTGTGCACTTCTGGTCCCAAATGTTCAAAGTTAGGGAACACTCCTTAACATGTTTTTATTTCTCTAACACAAAGACTGGATTAAGAAGAAATCAAGGGTGTATCAGTTTGTTCTGGATGTACTTTGGTCGTTTCCTTAATTAACCTCGCTTGTTTACAAGATTTATTTTAGTAAAGGCTCGGTCCTCAGACTTTAATGATAGGTGGGACCTGCGAAGACTAAGCCTCCAGCTAATGTCCTATGGTTGTCATGTTACATTATTCTGTCTTCCCTTAACAACATCCCAGTAGATACTTCTCTCTCTTGAAAAAGTGCAATGCTCACCGTCTTACTGTATTTAGTCAATCTTGAGCGTAGAAATGATAATTAGATTAACTTTATAAGATTTTATGCCTACATGAAAAATTTATGGGCACAGATGAGGCAGAAAGATAACTATAGAGAAAATTTAAGAAACTAGTCATAAGCTATTATCTTCTGAGCATAGCACAGCCATTGCAAATATGATCTCAAGGCAGCCATGGTCACCTACACTGGCCCTTCACAAAACTGGGCCTGTCAACAGTCATACATGCGTACATCCAGGAGGGACTCCAGGCTCTTGGCCTCCCCAATGAACAGCTGGATACAGCTGGTTGCAGGGAAAGACACAGTCATTGTCTTCATCTGTGTACCCAATGGTGAGCACATCGAGTTCCAATGCATAGTTCTAAACCCAAGGGCACACAGGCCGCACTAGTTAAACTCAGTTTGTCACAGAATCAGACAAAAAAGATGTGGCAAAGGGGTTAGAGGGGAAGAGGGAAGATGGCAGGAGAGAGGGGGAGAAAAGAAAAGATTGATAAGAACTCACTGTAGCTTTAGATACATAGAAGAGATTGTCAAAGAACATTGAATAAATAAACGCAAAAGCAACAAACACAAACAAAATGAGTTGGCTTGCTTTCGTGTGGAACAGGAGAATAATGATACCGAAAGCTCATCTGTGTACATGTGTCAGACAAGGTACATTCCCTAGGTGTATGGATGTGGCAGAGAAGGTACACTCCCTAAGATGTCTTTCATACTCCGTAGAGTTGCCAGAAAGAGGTCAGTCTGGTCTTATGGAGCTAGCTTATAGGGCTCAGTAATATAGGGTTTATTTTGACAGGAAATCAAAAACAAGGTGGTGGGGGTAGTGGCCCAGATCTACAGGACACATGCATTGCCAAGTAAACTTGACCAACTGAGTCTTGAGCATTCCAGTTTCCGTTTGAAAAAGAGCAGCTCACAGGAAATGGCATGTCTCTCTGAAGTATGAGAAGGAAAGCTTTGCAGCAGTTAGACTCGGGCAGGTACTACTGCAGCAGAATTCAGTCAGGGAATGCACTAAAACCGAATGTGTGCTCCAATTCACTTTGTTCTGGCTTGGTTCTGAAATGTTCCCCACCAGCCCATCATTTGACTACTTGCTTGTCAACAGTGCTATTTTCTGGGTGGAGTTTAGGAGGCTTGCAAGTGGAACCTAGCTAGCAAAGTGGGTGTTTACAGGTGGGACTTGGAAGGCTATTTATTGCCTGGTGCCTACATTCAGTCGCCTGCTTCCAGGACCACCATGGTATAAGGACCCATCAATACCCTTCCATTATCAACTATTCTGCGCTGCACTATATTTGCACAATGACTAAAACTCCCTGGAACCAAGAAGCAAAAAATATCTTCCCTCCCCAAAGTTTTTCCTGTAATATATTTCCATTGCAGGAAAACAATTTTTTTTCCAAAAGCCTCCTTATAATCATGAATGACAAATAGTGCTAATTTCCCAGATATGGTGCTGACAGGGAGAGGGCCAGCTGAGCTTTATGTGGAGTTACTCAAATAAAAATTATAGTAAATTATGCTATTTATCCACGGAAAAGGGGGACGAGCCAGAAGAAAAATTGACTCTGGACATATTACTGAACTCAGGTACAGGCCTCGTAACCACAGTTTGGCGATGCTGGACAGAGAACTCAACTAACAGGTGAATTCTATGGGTATCTTGACTCTACCCAGATGTGTGAACTCTCTCAGTGGATATCTAGACTCAGATGTGTGAATGCAGTGGCTATCCAGGCCCAGATGTGTGAACTCAGTGGATATCTAGAGCCAGATGTGTAGTGAGTCCAGACAGGAATCATTGGACAAAGCAGAGATTCCAGAAATAGAGAGGAGTTCCGCACTGATTCCAGAATGACCTTTAGCTTTGCCAAACACAAATCCAGATGACTGGCAGGTAGTAAGTAAAATTTAATCACTTAAGTGATTCATATACAAAACTTAAACCTTAAACTTAAAAATTACATATAATATTTTCCTGTTATCATATCTAGAACTTACTTACACTTACTGTCCAGCTGAGTGGCTCTCCATGCTGATGGAATTTCGGAAACACCCGGGACTGCCCAAAAACTACAGCTGCTAGGGGCTTTGCTAGAACACATCTGCCCTGAGGCCTGGGAGAAGGTGTTTAATTATTCTCAAGCGGCCATTATGCACAGTGGCACCGAGCACATCCAGTGTGGCCAATCACAGCTGCGCGAGCCCTAAAACACTAGGTTCTCTTGTCCATTCAGATTTAAAAAGTTATTATACTACATACTGAGCAGCCGGCCAGTCTGGATTACATAGTGAGCCCCTTCCTAAAAACCAAAACAAACAAAAACTAGTGCAGTTTAAGAAGAGTTATAGCCAGAATTGCCAAGTTGTATTTCTTATGGGAAGAAACAGAAATAAGTAATAAATAAAAAAGACTATTCAGCAATAAAGAAACGGAATGAGATTTACAACATTGTAAATTTCCTTATATTAAAAAATGAACCCTTTTCCTACATAAAAATGAGCCACGCTTTATAGTGGAATTTCATTGCGATTGTGTAAGAAGAAAGAGGTACTTGTCAAAGACTCTCTTGTCTCTCTTACATTTATTCTTCTCCTTTGATAACCACCTGAAAGCATGGTCGAGCACAATTTTTATGGTCTAGCTGTCCCTTTCCACAGAGTTTGTTCTACTCTTCTTCAAGGACGCCACTACTCGGGGAGAGGGACAAGAAGGCTAGAGGAGCTAGCTGAGAACTCTTAGTCATTGTTTCAAGGAGTGCTGCTACCCAGCGCATTGCTCACTGTATAACCCAAACCAGTGCATAGGACCCTGAAGCTTCATCTCCATCAGCATCTTACCAGTGCGCTGCCATCAGTCCAACGGAAGTCGTGCTCAAACATCTTGTCATTGAGGCCTATCCACTGGTAATCATGGCCCACACCTAAGTGACAGAAGACAGATGTTTTATCTCTGTTCCAAAGCACTATTTCAAAGAAAACTATTCTCAGAGTGAGTTATGCATCCTCTTTTCTGTTTCTTTTTACTTAGCTGTTCATAAATCTTTCTTACTTTATTCTTCTTCCTCCCAATGAGCATTACATTAACAAACACATTTTCAAACACTATGAAAAATTAATATATCAGAGGCAATCATTTCCCTGGGAATCAATCATAATTAAATTATGTTCTATCTTCACTCATAATAGAAAGCATCTATTTACTTTTCTTGCTAATCTATGCCATTGGGAAAGATCTAGTGGCCCACTGAAATACACCAGATTTTGCAGTCTACCCTCACTTGGAAAAAAAAAACTCTTTTCTCCAAATAATAAACACGAAGACCAAATAGTCCTGAAAAATTACTTTCAAAGACATTTACCATAACATGAGTTACTAGCTAAAATATCAGGCAGTAGGGTTCAATAAACTCTACCCAGATTACCCAGATTACAAATTAACAAAACTATGCCAAAAGAATAGAAGGATACAACAAAAGGACAGAGGGTACAACTAATTGAGCACCAAACTATGCTTCATGAGCAAAGCAGTTGACCCTGTGCTGGACACACTTGCTTCCCCCTCTTTGCTATGACTTAAGATTAACGTTAGGAAACAGCCCCAGTACTAGATTTTATCTGCTTTCAATCTTCACCTCTCTGTGATCTTGATAGACAGCTCACTTTCTAACATGAGGAGACCACTGTAGGAGAATCGGGATGCACAGTTACAATTAGGATGCTAGTCACAGCTCTGATTTGCAGGATAACCCTCAAAGCAACTTTATTCAATATTCAAATATTCAAAACAGAAGGATAATGATAACTAAACGTGACAAGAACTATATTGAGCCAGAAGAAATAACTCTCTGTGTGAGGGTAAAGATCAAGTAGCAATTGCTTATGATCCAATCTATAGTTACACCTGTCACTGCTGCTGCACTAAGTAACGGCTTCTTGTACCCTACCTACAGGAATCCTAAAGTGGAGGCGGTAACAGAGTTTATCTTACATAGCTCACAGGCGAGAGACCTCATACACCGAACAAAGGCCTAGAAAACTACTTGAAACTGGGATCCAAAGAAAGCTAAGGCAGCGGAGAGATGAGTGAGGCTCCAAACAACTGATGTCCGGTACATACGATTCACAAACATCTGTTCCTCGTGAGACAGGATGCTGGTGAGGTGGGCACCCTGCAGGCGACACTCCCTCTCCGCAGCATCCCACGTGCGGCGGTGAGCGAAGTACTTGTAGCACTGCCCCTGGAACTTGTGCCAGCCGTAATCACAGGTCTCCGTGTCTGGGAAGAAACAAGGCCAGCGTTTAGCAAACTTACCAACGGCGTACGAATGGGGCTCCTTAGTCCCTGCGTGAAACGCAATGTTCCTGAGGAAAATGACTCAAAAGTTTTGATCACAGTGACAAAGACATCATTGTCAAGTAACTGCAACTGATCCCCGTGAAGTGAGTGGCTGTGCACATCTTTGGACTGAAAAGGCACTCTCTAGTTGCAGTTTCCTTAGTTAAAGACAGTTTTCAAAGGAGAAAAACCAGCAGAGCAATAGGCCTAAAACCTCTGAGGCTGCAGAGAAACTGACTTACTTGTGACATAGTTGCCACTAATTTCTTTTCAACACACCTTCTCGAAGCAGATGGTTCACTAGAGATGGGATGAAGATTCCCGCTAACAGGGTCATGAACACTGTATTTGTGCAATGACTTCAAAAGCTCTGGAAGAGTTCACTCCCCAGAGAGCTCTCTAGGAGGCCGCGGGCTCTTGTCATGTAAGATTTATGAAAAGAAGAAACACCCTGAGCAGACAACTTCAGGGACACGGTTTGGAATGTGTACTTCCTTCCTCCAAAGAGGAATAACTGGGAAATTCTGATGCAAACTCACCAAGCTTTTGAGTTAATTAAAAGTAAAACGACCAAGGCCTTTTACGATCTATTCTGAAATAATTTTGATCTTCGTAAAATGTATCTCAAAAATACATTGAAATAGTTCCATGTTAAAAAAAAAACTGCAGCATTAACAGAATTTTAGACAAAAAGGAGAACCTTCTTGATCTCCAAATAAAATTGACTTTGCCATCATTTTACCAATTCATAGATTAAAAAATACGACCTTCCAGTGCTTGCTTTATATGCTGCCCATGGTAGCCCCACTGGAACTCAACCCCCCTGACTCTGGTCCAATTGATTCCTCTTGGTGCAGTTTTAAGATTTTCATCCTAAGGGATTTAAATTTCTCCCCTGACTTCAGTGTTTTCCAGTCACAGTTTCCATGGAATGTGGCTCATCTATGCAAATAGTCAAATAGTCTTTAGGTCTGTTGCAGGCAGCAGCTGACTGTTCTGGATAATGTGCGCTGGAAGGTTGCCTTGTGATACTGTTTGGACCTCCTAGTTCTCATAGGAAGGATGCATAACACAGCCATGTGCTTCAGATAAAGTGGCTGGCAGAACCCCCAAAGGAAGTCAATTTTAGTCGGTTAGATATTAGTTTGCCTTTTGGGAAAAATTCGCTTGAAAGAATTCAGTAATGGGGGGGAAGTCAAGGAAAAAAATCGATTTCCATGAATGAGGTTCCCTATACAGGAAGAGTTGAAAACCACTTAGAACACTTTTCCTGCCAAAATCCGTACTGCAAGATGTAACTGTGCAGCTTGCCTTAACCGTGCAACTCACCATTTATACTAAGATAAGGCACACAGCGTTAGCATCCAAATTTCTGATTAACGCACCAGGAAATTAATCTGGACAGACTTTCTTATCTTCCATAAACTGAGTGATGTCAGTTCGACTTTCTTTTTCTGTCTTTTATCATTAAAATGGACTGTCAATAACTGCGTTTTTCTTTTCCACAAAACCAAAGTCATAAAATTCAAGTGCTTGACCACGCCAGCCATTCACAGTTTGGTTGTGCCTAACCCTCCAGAGGTCCATGTGCTGGAGACCAGTCCCTGATATCAGGCTGTCATTAGGTGCTATGACAGACATGAACCTGAATGGAAGGGAAGTAGGCGAAGGGACCCTACCTGGTGACGCTGATGCTTTGGGGTGTCTTAAGGTAGGATGCTATAGAAAGAGCAAGTCTGCCCCTCTTAGGTCTCTAGTTTGTTTCTCTTTTGATTCCTACCCTCTGCATGAGATTAGTTTATTTTCTAGTCCTCCATCGTGTCATGGTATGGCAAGTAGGCCCCATCAGAGACCAGATAGATGGAGCTACCCTGTTTTGAACTTTTAGCCTTCATAATTAGAAATTAAATAAACCCTTTTCCTTTATTATATTATTATTATTATTATAGTAGTTAGCATCAGGAAGTCTGTTACAGCACAACAGAATAGACAAATGCCTTCCTTAGGTAATAGTGCATGGAGTCTTATAAAAAGATGGGCCCAAATATTAAGGAGCCAAGTTTTTATTAATACCAAGGTAGGAGAATTTACCACCTGCAGTATCTAAGTAAAATGTATTCCCTTTCAAAAATCATAGATAGAACTAGGAATTGAGCCTATTGTCATAGCATGCTAGGCAAGTGCTCTACCATTGAGTTATAACCTTAGTCTTTCCTTTATGTTTTTTTTTACTGAAATAACATATCATTAAATTGGAAAAACAGCCCTTGAACTTACAATCCTCCTACTGAGCCTCACAAGTAAGTGTGATTATAAATAAGTCCCACAAACACTTGCTAAGTCACAGCTGTCTGAGAGCTGTAAATATCTAGATGAAGAACACTTAGAATTAAGGAACTTCTGTTTCAGTCAAGTCAAAATCCATTTTTATCTCTTTAATTTCTAGTATTCATGAATTCAACAGTTGTGTGATGGGGAAGTTACAAAATTAAGGATCACCTCCCAGCATATATTTCCATGGGACATTTAAGAATTGCTCTTGGGCACAGCAGTGGGAAGCAGAGGCAGGCCAATCTCTGTGAGTTCGAGAGCAGCCTGCTCTACAAAGAGAGTTCCAGGACAGTCAGGGTTGTTATATAGAAAAATCTTGCCTTGAAAAACAAACAAACAAATTTCTCTGGTGCTTTTTCAACTTGATCTAAAAATAATGTGAATCTTGGTATTTTGTTGCTGTTGTTTTTCTGCTTTTTTATTTGTTTGTTTGTTGTTGTTGGGGTTTTTTTTTGTTTGTTTTTGTTTTTTTGTTTTTTTTTTTTTTTTTGATTTTCGAGACCGGGTTTCTCTGTGTTGTTTTGGAGCCTGCCCTGGAACTAGCTCTTGAAGACCAGGCTGGCCTTGAACTCACAGAGAGCCGCCTGCCTCTACCTCCCAAGTGATGGGATTAAAGGCGTGCACCACCATCACCCAGCTTCTGTTTTCTTTTTTAAAGGCAACACTTTGAAGTATTTTTAGTCCTCCTCCCCCTTGCCCCTTTCAACATTTGGCATCAAACCCAGAGCTTTGCACATGCTGGGCAAGCATTCTACCTCTGAGATCTGGCAGAGATCCCCACACTAGTTGCTCTTAAAAACCCATCCCCCATCACGATAGATGGGTATCATCTGCCTCACGGTCTGTACAGCACAAAAGTTACAACACAAAGACACGGTGACTCCTGCTCATAAGGGCAGGGCCTGAAGAGTCACTCTTAAAACTACTCCATAAACATTGTCCCATAGGCTGTGGAGGTGACGTTTTCTGCACTTCTGAACCAGAGCGGCCAAATTTTAAAGCCACTGTCAACACCTCGACTCCTTGCCTCAGCAATCTGTCATTGCCTTCACAGCAAGCTGTCTGTGCCTGTTTCTCTAGTATTCCAGAAGCCCTTCCTAGAGTTTGTGACCATTCACCAAAATATGTCCCCTGCCCAAAGTTCCTGAGGCTTAAGCAGTTACTCGTGCAGGGTAAAGGTCAGCTGAGGAAACAATGACACAGTCACAGGCCCCTTGGACAGAAAGCCCTTTGACAACAGCACTGCTGTTAATGAAGAAAACATTTGTTCTTAGGCAACCTGAAAAGAAGAGAGAAAAATGTTCCTGTGCTGGGCGGTGAATGGGAGGCATACAGCTGTGCTAGTAAACAGCTGGGTAGACAGTCAGAAGCAAATAAAAGCAACAAAGCTAGGCTTGCTGGAGAGGAAACAGAGGCTCCTGAATGTCGGGTGACCCCATTAATGAAGAAGCAATCTATCTCGTTTCAAAGCAAAGGGGAGAGTAAGGAGGCCCAAAGTCCCTTCATGGAATCTGTTCCCACTTAACCTATTAGATGCTCATCAAGTAAGATCTCTGTCTTTGGGGATTGCTTCGGATGCAAGAAGATATTGGAAAACCTTGGGCTTTAGAAGTAAAGCTGCTCAGGATCATCAGCTTGAGTGCATCACTTGTCCTCTCTAAGCCACAGTTCCTAACACAAAGCAAAGTTGTTAGCACTCGGAAAACCATAGCACTTTGATGCAACAGTTTTCCCTGATTTACCAAGATCAGTAAGTGGACCCTGTTTGAAGGTTCACCTTTAGGGCTGCAGTGTCGGGACAAGCGCTCAACAAATACTTGGTCAATTACTGTCTGCTTTTGTTTTATTTGTTCCTCGTACTGGAAACTGCATGTTGGTAATCATTTCAATGCACTAGAGTGTTTAAGTGTCTTCCCTTTTCGTGTTTGTGTAGTAATATGTTTCTTATTCTTACTTTAAGAGTATGAGCTTGGACCAGGTGGTGGTGGTGCACGCCTTCAATCCTAGCACTTGGGAGGCAGAAGCAGGTGGATCTCTGTGAGTTCCTAGCAAGCCTGGCTACAGACTGAGTTCTAAGACAGCCAGGAATACACAGAGACCCCCTGTTTCTAAAAACTAAACCAAACGAACAAACAACAACAGAAAGATGTCCTCCTCCACATGTGTGACGTGGTACCTACAGGCACAAAATAATAAATAAATGTCCAAAAAAGAATGTTGGTCTGTTTTCATTTGTAAACACGGATGCTGACAATTTTTAAAAGAGAAAACAAATCTTAACAATGTAGCCATTAGCCCTCCCCTACAACAGTAACTTCAGTCCAGATGGCAATGGGTTACTCTTGCTTTCTTGTAGTGACCGTCTGGATTAATGTCACAAAGACGGAGAGTGCCCAATATGTCTGGATGTCTAGTATATTTCTACTTTGCTTTGTAGAATAGAAGCTCAGCACTGAGCATTCTTATCAAAGCCAAAGCACTTCACAGCTTTAAGCAGAGGAAACCGGCCTTCTGAAGTTCAGTGTGCTAAGTGAGCCTGTAGCCCATTTCTGAACAATGAAGTAAGCAGGGTTACCACTAACCACCTGAAACACACTGTGAGTTTGGCCATAATTACAAGTATTGGGAGATTTGGGGGCTTTCTTTCATTCAGGAAACCCAGATGCTTCTTCGATGGAATAGGTTCCTGGAAGCAGCTGTGCATCCTCTCCCACAAAGCAGGTGGCAGGCCACAGCTAACAAAACGCACTGTAACCATGTGTCAATGCCTTCTCTAGCTATGGCTGAACAAGAGCAGAAGCCCCAGCATTTCAAATGCTTATGGGGATAAAATTAAGGCAATCCATTAGTCCTGATATACATACTGGTCATGAAATGATAAATGACTTGTGTTCCCAGAAATAATACTTATACGTATTTCTTTAATGACCAGATATCCTTAAGTTGGCTTCAGCATGCCCATTATGACTCCAGCATATCAACAACACAAGCAATCCAGTCCACTCTATAGTTTATATGTTTGGGGCTAGTCACATACAGGGAACCCAACATAACCCGTGAACTTTCCCAATACAAAGCATATAGAACAAGTCCCAAAATTAATGCCATTAGCGTTCATCACAAAGGATGATATAAAATACTGTATTAGCTCTTACCTTGTTCACACAGGGCACCAACATAGCTTGGAAGGCAGAGGCACCGAAATGTGTTAAAACCATCCACACACGTGGCTCCATTTCGGCAAGGGTTAGAATGGCATTCATCAAAATCTGAAATAAAATTTTAAGCATGAATAAAGAGGGCAAAAATGTTCTATTAAGAGATATTGCTAGATAAGACACATGATGGCAGCTAAATTTAATTCTCCTATTTTATAAAAAGTAATTTGTGTAAGTTCATTATACTATATTTTGGACAATGTTACACATACCCCAAAAATTCCATTTTTAAATATGAAATTCTCTTTCATGAATGTTTGTTTGATGAGACTGGAAACTCTAAAACAATTTCAAAAATATCAGGAGTAAGGTGTTTCCATTGCTAATTGGTGAATCCAGTGAGCCCTGAAACTAATAAAGAATCTCACATCTGGTGGTGGAGCTTCAGTTAGCGCAGATGTTCACAGAGATGGCCTTGTGAAGCCTGGGTGGGTATGGATTGGAACGACAGAACCATCAAAAGCCTGATTAACTTATTTAATACACATTTTGTTAGACACAGGTTTCTCTGAAATTGCGGATGGAGTCCACAGTACACCTTCTCTCCCATTATAGCTGCCAGAGAAGTACCATAGCTTTCCAGCCAAGAGCATCTTACCCAGTTCACACTGGTCTCCACTGAAGCCAGGAACACAGGTGCACACATAGGAAGTCTCCGTAGGATAGCAGGTGCCTCCATTGAGGCATGGGTTCGTTTTGCAGTGATCAGGTCCTATCATGTTCAGGAAAAATAAAAACAATTAGCCTCCCCTCCCAAGTTAAAATGTGTTTTAGCACAAAACATCACTTACTTCTACCATAAAAATAAGCTTTGCCGCAGCAGTGTAGAGATACTGTATATAAAATTAACTTTACTCTGGAGTGTTTCTTGGCATTATTACTAATTGTTACAAATTCCATCTATTCATTTCTAGGATTCGATCATTATTACTTGCAAACAATACATTATACCCCAACTGGCCACTACTATATTCTATGGCAGATTTAGTTGGCATGATAATGGCATTGATTTTAGTTGAGGATGATTACACGTATGTGCACAGTGAATGGAAATGTATTCTTTTACACGATGTTAGTTCATGTGAAATGGCTGGGAACACAGAACATGCATTCTTTTAGCAGGTTGGCTTGTTACCAGTGTTTGAATTACTATTGCCTTTTACCAATTAATGCTCAGAAACTGTCTTCGAAAGTGTGCACTGAAGTTTCTTCTGCTACATTAACGTGCCTTTCCAAAAACACGCTCCAATGCACTCCTTTAAACTATACTTGAAGAAAAGCAACACAGGCATTAAACTCTACTGTATGAAAACAACCCCAAACACAAAACACTCACTTAAAACGAAGCCCCAAATTTTATTACAGTTTCTTAATAAAACATAAATAGAACTAAGCCTCCTAGAAGATGGATGAAAAGGCAAACGCATAAATTTTCAGTGAAATACAGTAGTTTAAGGTGCATTTTCTAAATATAAATACTTCATACCTCTGAAGCATGTATTTTATTCTGTTACTTTGTTACGCAATATGGATATATGTATTCTTATTAAAAATTTGAATATTGTTTCAGAAATACTTAATTTTTAAAATATCTGAGGATCCAGTTGAAGTTCAAAAGCTTTACAAAACAATAAAATAAAATATATGTTCTATGGACACAACCATAAATCTTGCCTCCCCCAAATCCTGAAACGACTGCACGCGAAAGGATGTGTAATTTCTGAAGAATCCCTGGCTATAGCAGTAACATGACCCGTTCCCAGGTAAGAAGCTCAGACTCAACCTTCCCTACAACTAAATAAAATGTGGACAACTGCAGGTTCTGAGGAGTCTACACATCCATTCATAACCTGGACAACTACAAGGGCCTGGCAAGTCTACACACATCCGTTATTCAAATTGGGTAATCTCAGATGCTTACTCAGTTTCTCTAATTTTTTTTTTTTTTTGCTTTTTCTAAAGTACTTTCTCTTGTATTTTCAAGGATAAAAATTTTCCCATAGTCCTGGTCTGCCACATATTAAAGTACACTGCCTACACTAAACAGAATTCAGCGGACACTTAGGTGGCGATGCCTCTGGCACTGTGACATGCTTTTACTCCTATCATAGACACCAGACACCAAGGTGAGGTCATGTGGCAAGTCTGGTGGGAAAGGAGCTTTTCCTGTAAACTTGAATAAGTTCTGGTTAAAAGACAAGTTTGCTTTTCAACATCTCATTCTTCCCTAAGTACTCTGGGAAAGCTGACCCTGAAACAGATAAGCTGGGCACTCCCACACAAGTTGCTGTCTACAGAACTACAGTACAGAAGGGGCTGAGTCTCAGTAAATAGTGTGGTTTGGAAAATGCAGAGGTTCCCTTTCATCTGCTAATTATTTCCACGTCTTTAAGTTCATTTCAGTTTACTGATGAAACAATAAATATTAGCCAGATCACTAGATTACCATTATGTATTTAATATAGTTATACACCAAAGTAATCCCAGTGTCAACTACCTTGAATTAATTTTATTCACAAAATACTCCAATGATAAGCCCTTTATGAAAGTCCCAAGCTTCTGATAAATGCGTTCTTCTGATTCCCAAAGAAGAATATCTGTCACAGTAATATTAATATGACGAGAAGAATAATTCTAATATCTATGACCTAAAGTACAGGATTTAAGATGAGACATGTTTTCAGCAAACACAACCCTCAAAATTATGTATCTCCTCCCTCCCTCCCTCCCTTGCTTTCTTTCTAGGTAGTGATAGTGGTTATTTGTGTGTTTCATTATGATTCTTATTTAAATAATAACATTCTAAGAACAAACAATAAGAGCTAACTTTGCAAACTTTTTAGACTAGATTAAAAAAGATTACTTCTATTAAGTAAATATTCTGGTTTTGGTTTATATATTATTAAATATCAGTTGTTAATTTTATGCCATACTAAAAATCAATAAAAGGGCAGTAAAAAGACCATGGACATCAGCGTATGATTGTTTTGTCAAACCCCATTTTTGCCATTGTGTGGCTGTGCATCCTTGGGCAAATTATTGACCCTTTCTGAATACCTATGTCTTATCCTTTTACATTGAGTTCATGTAAGAGGATGAGTTCTAAGGCATTTTGTGAAGATTAAATGAAATGATCTATATGAAGTAGTATCAAATATATGTTTTTATAGTCAGTATATAAATAGGAATTAATTTCTCAAGAGGCAGAAGTAAACATACTGAATACACTATGGCTAGGAACTAAGTGAGATTCATGTAAACTATTTCAAGCAAGGAAATCACACTAGAGTGCAAACTGTCATTGCTCACACCAACCACAAGGCATCTGGAAGAAGCAGTTCACTATTCTCAAATGTTAAAGGCCTGACCGATTATGGTGCTGCCATAATAGAGTCATTGAAGTCAAGGGGTTTTAAAAGAAAAGCCTGCTCTTCCCCCATTTTTACTGCTATGATATATGATTGTAGGACACAAGACAATATTTCAGCTGTGGATAAAAACACATTGAATTTTAGACCATTATTTCACTTTATCTATAACTGTATGTTACAACTGTATGTTGTCCGTGAGACGCATAAAAAATGCAAAGTATGTTTGTAAAGTACAGAAGTGTCCATACTTACATTCATTGCCTCAAGTTATGACTCACTACTGTGGCTTGGCCTGAACAATATAAAAGTCTCTATGAATTTGACATTGCACAGAACCTATATACATATATATGTGTATAGATACATACATCAAGGGACTGATCCAAGCCTTGGAAACAGATGTATCAATGCTGACATCTTACCTGGTAGATAAACTGCTGTGCCTTCCACGGATTCTTCATTAATGCCAACCAGGAAAGCGGTTTCATTAGAATTGTCCAGAATGGAAAATGGTGTTACCGAACGTGGAGTATTTCGATCCAGAGTGCTGGCTGTTGCCTGACTACTGTGATCAATTGTTTTTGACCCTTGCTTTTCAGATGTCGTTATTACGGAGTTTTCTCCAATTAACGATGTGTATGTTTCACGGTTAATTTCCAAAGGAGGAAAGGTGGGCTCCTCGGGCTTCTGTGGGATGGGCTGAGGTACCACTCCTGTCTCAACCCTGAAAGCCAGAGAAGCAGAAGATTGCGGCTGCTGTGTGGCACCTACCAACTCAATGTCACCTGCAGCTGTCAGGGCATGTCCACTCTCTGGTGTTTTGGCACTGGGGGGCATTCCAAATATTTCTCCTGGAAGCTGATTGTTGGCTTTGTTTAGGTAATCTTGTGAGATCTCAGTTTCTTCTTCAACAGCTGGTTCAGTGGGAGAAGTTTCCAGCTCTACTAGTAAGGTAGGCTTTCTTTCATCTTCCAAAATATCTAATGTAGGGTCAGGAGACAAGAATAGGGGCTCAGTTCTGGGGACATCCTCTTCGCCGGATGGCTTGATGGTTGCTTCAATATTAGCACGAACTTCCTTAAAGGTGTTGTCTAGCGGTCTTTGGGATGAGGCAGCACTAGGACCTGGCTGAGCCCTCGTGTGGGGAACCTCTGGGTATTCAGAGACTCCACTGTCTATGAAGACAGGGAAGGGAGAAGGTGGTGTCTGGGGAGACAACTCTGCCAGGGAGAAAACTGCAGGTGTTGTCTCCGTGTGAAGTGTGGAGTCAGGTGCCTCTGTCACTTCAGGGGTTTCTGTTAAATGCTGAGTGCTACCAATACTTACAAAAGCAGGGGGACCTGTCAGTGCCTCCCCTGCTCCTGAGAAGAATTCTTGCTGGAAAGAAGGACCTTCGTATTTCTTTTCCTCATATTCTTCCCGTGTCCTTTCCAAATGACCCAGGGTTGATACGACTTCACTTTGGTCTGCAATCGCTTGGCCGTCAGACAATGTGCTTGATTCAAATATATCATCCAGAGAAACTGCTTCAATGTTGGGTTTTTCAGTCTCTGGACTGACTGTTGTTAGTTGATTAGGAACGTGCAAGGTGGCCACTGTGGGAAGGAAAGTGTCTACTTCTGTTTCTCTGCTAGAAACTGGGATTCCAGTTGCAAAGTTAAAGCCTGTGTCTTCTGCCTGCCTGCCATCCTGAGAACTTCCAGGCTCACTGGAGACCGCTTGAGTGGAGCCAGCAAGAAGTGCATCACCAGAGCCCTCAAATGCCTCCTCGGTAGTAGAAAGGTTAACAGCTGCCTCATGCTTCTCTTGGCCTTGAAGGATTTTTTCATTACCGCCATGGGAGCCCAATGGCATCTCTGGATCGAGGTCAGTTTGTATTCCTGGGATATACTCATATACGGGTTTAATGTGATCAATGTCTATAATGACATTTTTATCTGATGTCAGCTCAGGCAGAATTTCAACAATGGTACTCTCAGTAACTGTTAATCCTAAATCCTTACCATCCTCTTTGTCTAGATCTATAATAATGCTTTCAGTGGGTTTTCTTCTGTTAGGCTTCAAGGTAGAGCCTTCAAATCTGATATGGTCTTGTAAACCATCTGCAATACTTTCTGTGAGACTCTCATATGGCACTGTGCTGGGCAGCGTGCTGGCTGAATACAGGGAATTCTCATTGTACTCTGAGTGATGCAATAGCATTGCTGAAGCTGTTGGTCCATCAGTAGTGCCGACCTCATTCCTTGACTCCTCTGGATGCTTTTCCAGGAATCCATCAGATGCAAATGTGCTGTCTCCTTGATTGGTTCTCTGAGTAGGTTCAGAGGTGTACATTAAATCACGAGCATCCACTTCTCCAGATCCTTCTCCAGAATTTACATAAAAGAAATCAGGTTGTTTTGATGCTGATGCAACAAATGCTTTGGTCATTTCGATTCTGTAAGTTTGATCCAGAAAAGCAGTGGAAGAGGTCGTTGCTGCTTCAGTTTCTGATGTTGAAGAATTCTCACTAGTAATCTGTCCAGTTATGGTATGAGGTGTATGAGTGTGGATTTCATCTTCCCACATGAGGGTCTGATCTGGAGAATGTTCCATGTCTATGTGCTTGGTGAAAAGAAGAGGTGGAGTAGTAAGTCCTTCTGGTCCAGCATCACTCAAAGTTGTGCTGGGTGCTTCCTTACTTTCTTGAGAAATGTTGCCTGTTTTGGAAATGAGTATTCTAACTTCGTCTGTCCCATTTTCTATTATCTCATTGTCTTCTACTTTATCAGTTAAAACGTTTGTTCCTAAAATACCCGTGTGAGATGTGTCAGGATACAACGTACTAATGATCTGCTCCACTTCAGTCAAAGTCACTAATGCTGTAGGCAGAGGAGGCAAGGACTCCCCTGATCCCAGTCCAGAGAATGAGAGATCAGTATTTGACTCTCTAATTGTTGACTTCATACCCTTTTCAAAGAGTTGTGTACTTTCTTCTTGATTTGAGGTATCCATGACTGCATCTCTAGCTGGTACAGATTCAGTCACTAAAGCAGTAATTAGAAAAGAACGTGGCTTCTCAGTAGTCTCAGGATGAGTAGTATATGATTCTGAGCCTTTAATCCCTGGATCTGGAGTAGACTGATGAGCTGTGGCCATGTCTTCCTCCCCCATTTCCTCATTAGTGTCGTATGATGTCTTTGTTGTTAACAGAGAGTGCTCTGATGTTTGGAGTTTATCTTCAGAAAGTGTTTGGGATTCCAAAATAATTTGTTCTGGTGCGAGAGATCCATGGAGAGATTCAAAAGTCTTTTGTTCTTGAGCTTTTGCTTCAGGTGTTGTTTCACTTTCAATGGCTTGTTTTACAGTATTGACTCCCTGTTTAGACCATAATTTGGTTGGATCCATTGTTTGGGGAAAGTCCACTGACACTGTGGTATTTCCCTTTATGTCCCCACTTTCTGTCAGCTCTACAATATTTCCAGTGTCTGCTGTCGGCAAAACAGTGGATCTTTTCTCTACTTCTGTCACAGCACCGACTTCTTGAAAACCTTCATCAAGATATTGAGACTCTGTACTAGGAAAACTGTCCACAACAAGGGGAAGCACTGGACCGACAGAGCTCCCGACTGAGGTCAGCTGCTCGCCTGAGCCCTCAGCTGAGGCAATAAACTCTTCCCAGGGGAAGGCTGAGGTGCTGGCCGGGGTACTGCTGAGTCCTTTGGAGGCAGGCACTAGGTAGATGTCCTCTGAGGTAGGTGGTGTAGATGATGGAGTCTGCGTATCTCTAACTTGCTTGTTCTCAGAGCCTTCCGTCCCCACTCTTTCCTCTCTCATTGTTGGGTAAGACACTGTTGACTGTTCACTAAAGTCACCGCTAAAATCTTCTCCGAAAGGAAAGGCTGTAGAAAAGTCCCTTACTTCTGGCAGGAAGCTTGGATTTCCTGGAACTTCTGAAGTAGGTGTTTCCTTAGATGCCTGGTTCATAACTTCAGCAACTCCTCTGTCCGATACCGGACTCAGAGCTAACCCTGTTGGCTCAGAGGGGAGCGAAGTTTCCACATTGGGAAACAGTGTACTAGGTGATTCTTCTCTGACTTGGGTTTCAGACTTGGAATTTAATAAAAACGAAGCAATGGTAGATTCTGGATCAGCGCTAGCATCTCCTGAGCCCTGTTCCATAGAAAGAGAGGAAGGCCATCCTGAGAGAGTGGGCAGCACTCCCTCCACCTGGGACTGGCTGCTACTACTAAGCTTAAAGGGCTGTGCCTCCACATTGACCAAACCACTTGTTTCTCTAAAAGCAAGAGTAGAATTTGCCATTTCCTTTTCAGACTGGATGGGTGTTGTCTCTGGCATGAAACTTTCCCAGGTAGCTGAATCACTAGGTGCAGCTACATTTGGGCTTTCTAATTCTGGAGGGAAAATTAAGTGTTCTGACCTCTGTGTTGGCGATTGGACTTCAACGATGGGGACTGCATTTGTAGCTTCCTCTTTGTCTTCTTCTCTTTTCCTTCCTTCAAAAGGTGTACTGGAAACCCACTCAGAAGCATCTGTTTGGATTCCAAATTGTGTAGGCCTTCCATCTACAGAAGGAAGCTCTGAATCTAAAGGAGTGGTGGTTTCAGGAATATATAAATGGCTGTCTGTGATCATTATCTTGCTTATATCCAAAGGGATGAGTGTATCTGTAGGATTTCCCTGTGGTAAATCAGTTACCATGGAGAAGACTTTATTTTTATATTCTTCTACTTCCCCGGACCCTTCAGTAATAGGGGTTAAAATACTCCCTGAGAACTCTACCGTTTGTTTAGGTGTTATATTGACCATGGTAGAAGAGGAGTCATCAGTCTGCTGGATTCCTGTTAGGGTAATTGGTTTTTCCTCCAAGATGTTTACTGACACAGAACTTGAAAGAGTATTAGAGGTAGACAGGGTAGGACTTTGTCCTGCCTCTTTGCCTGGTGCTACTTCTGTAGCCCCAGAGAAGATGGTTTTTTGAGATACTTGGTCAACAGCACCCTCTCCTGAAGACTCTTGAGAAAACAGAGGTATAGGCTTAGGCTGCTCGGGTTCAGAATTTTCAAGGTTTGGACTGCTCTCTGTGATAGACTCTGCCCATTTGGTGGCTTTATCCTCATGGAGTGAGATTGTAGGTAAAATATCAGGCTCACCACTTGAAAAGTGTTCAGATGTTTCAGGGTAGGTCTCAGGTTTCCACGTGATTTCTAACAATTCGGTGGTGGCTTCTTTAGATTTGTTCAACTGTGTGGCAGTTGCCCGTTCCGTCTCCGCTATGATAAACTGATGGGCATCACCTGCAGAACTGTCTGAGAAATTAGGAGAAGGTGCAACACTTTCATACTGGCCACGCCTAGCTTCTGCAGCTTCCGGGTCCTTGGGCACTGTGGTGACAAGCTGCTTCCCATTGATGTACTGCACTGAGGGCGTAGTTGTGACATCCGTTGCGTTTGCACAGTCCTCCTCTCCTTCTTCCTCGTCCTCAGTGTGATATATGTCTATTTCAAAGGAATCTGGCAACTCTGGTAAAATTTCAGCAAACAGGTCATGCAGTGGATCTGTTTCTTCACTGCATGGCTCATCTTCTTTAGGCTCTGAATCTACTGGGTGACCATTCACAACCATATCACTCATTCGACCTGAAAAAAACAAAGAGTTTTCACAATACTTAAATGGAAGATTTGGCATGGCATGACAGAAGACAGGGCGGCTCACACTCATACACACGGAAAAGAAGGTTCTGAATCTTTACAAGCCAAGTGAGATCACCCTGCTGCAAATGCTTCTTGCTCTTCAAATTTGCTGCTGTATAATTATAATAAGAAGAAAAATTCCATTTTAAGGGTGTAAGAACAAATCATCAAAACACATCAATATGCTTAATATGACAACAGAGTTTTTAAAAGGAAAAGAGAAATCACATAGACATTTTGGTCCTGAAATGCACAATTGATGATACTGCTGTGAGCTGCAAGAATAAAAAAAAAAGTTGAAATTAAGACCTTTTCACCAGATCATATATAAAAACTATTGGTCTTTGTTGCATAGATCAAAAAAAAAAAAAAGATCAGTCTCTATTCAGTAAGAAAGGAGAAAAGGTTCCTTCTGGCCTCTTCATTCCCTGCCCCAAGTGTCTATTTTTAGACAAGCCAAGTTTGTTTCTGTCCCATTTATAATGCAGTGGTCACCTGTATTCACTGAAGCAATGAGAAAGGAGCCTGAGCACATCAAAACCAGGACTCCCTGGATGGGAAGGACTGGTACAGGCCTTTCTCTGAGAAGACCAGGAGGAGCCTTTCACTCCTGTACAACACTGTCTTTTATAATATACGCCGGGACCAGACTGATTCTACTCCTTGCTATTGACATTTTCACCAACGACAATCTCAACGTTGCATGCAAATATTCTAATTACATATTTCAAGGCATACATATCAAACCATTCTTTAGACTAAGTGTCACAGGGCACCAAATACTAAGCCTGCTGACAGAAATACAAAACTTCCAGCCTAGGGTTCTAAGAAATGAGAGAAACTGAGGCTTCAACCATACCAGAATGACATTCAGTCACCTGTGACAGAGTCCCGCTGCTGCGGGTACCCTATTTCCAGTGCCTGCGGAGGTGCCGGACCATGGAAGATACACAGGCTGCACCAGGTCTCCACCTGCCCCGAGGAATGCCGCTAGAGGATTCGCTTTCTCTGACACACGGACGCAGGATAAACTTCCACAGGGGGAACAACTACGACGGAGCCAACTCTGCCACTGCAAACCCATCTCTAAAGAAGAAAAAGATTCCTTTCCTGCTGGATTGCTCCTCTTCTCAGCTCCTTCTTTTCATACAGAAGGCATAAATGTTCAATCTCCATCCATCCTTACCTATACACTCAGATTGCATTTATTCAAGCTAAAGCATATGCGTATTCAAATGATTAAACATTATTAATAATAATGATTATTAGATGAATGCACAAGTCTGGTGAATATAATAGCATCAAACAACCGAAAGCTATTTTTGGTACAGATACTGCAACTACTCTTTAGCACCAGGTTGAGGAAAACAATTAAATACCTAGCCTTTTACCAAAGCATCATTAAAACTATGTGTGCCCAATATTAGTTGTTACTATAATCTTACAGTGACCATTGTAAGCTTTAAAAGAAGATACGATACAAACTTCAGATAGTTCGAATGAAGATACACTTTGTCCGATGAGAAGGGTAACATAAAGACAGTGTTCAAAGCACATGAAAGACACAATTTAGATGCCTCTGCACATGAGTCTCTTTTAATATAATGTCAATAATTTAATCATTCAACAAATATTTCCTTATCATCAATACTATCTGAATATAGTTAAATAAGGCCAGATTAAGTTATAATTTCAGCATACATCCATGAAAATTTAAGTAGAGTTTCAAAAAGTGCCTGTCTTAAACGGCTTCCATTCTCATGAGCTTCATTTTGTCTTGTTTCCTTAATATATAATATGCTCATTTGATAAATACTGTAGCTTTTTTTTTGTCATATGAAGTCACTGGATGCATTAGGTTTACTGTATGTTTATTGATGGTAGAGTGATTCGCATAGAAAAGCACGCTGGCATATCATGCCATGTGGGTTTTTATGTGACAAGAGCACCTAAAATCCTTAACAGTGTAAATCATACTCTTTATGTTTTATGGATTCCAAGAAATTTTCCTACTAAGTAAGACTTAATTCAAACAAAAATGCAGAATGAGAGTAAAAGTTATTGTTTCCTTCTTCTGAAAGGAATGTCCTCCAAGTTGACAAATGGTCCTTACAAATAGTGTCCTTGGGTTCCTTAACATCAGTTTGAGGATGGAACAATGTTACCTACTTAGGGATTTCAACTCGCATTTTTTCACATTTTATTCTGTCAGTATATACCTGGTTTGTCCCCATGCCTTCAACACTTCATGAACAGGGGCAGAGCTTTATAAAATCTATCTACAGTATGCATAAGTAGATGAATTCTTCCCTGCCACGTGGCCTGAATTGCCATCAATAATTCCTTACAACTCATCAAATCCTATTTGGTCTCCTTTGTTTATTCATTCTCCAAAATTACCCCTTCATTCCCCTTTACTGTCACCACCCCCACCACCACACATATTATTAGGGAACTGCAACAGCTATAATTATGGCAAACCAGAAAAGTTTCTTTGTGGCATACGGTGGGGGGAGGGGACGCCTGTGCTATTGTCCTGTCTCGTTGCAAAACAGTGATCTGCTCTGTTTCACACTAACAAGAACAACTTAACAGAGTGGCTGACACTCCAGGTTCTTAGAAGAATGAAGCCTTATGGAAGACGGCTTTAGTTTAGAATTTTCCTAGAAAGGATAATATAGCTTTTATTTAGATTTCAAGAGTCAAACCACAGAACTCTGTAGGCTGAATGTATAATCTTTTCTATGTTTATATGAGCATATTTTAACAGCTTGGCTTGACTATACTAGAACCATAGCTAATGGGTTTTTTAACGACATTTCGCACAAGGCTTTATGGCTAACCGACCTTAAACTATTCAACAAGTGTTTTTAAGGACTTCACAGCCGAACGTGGCTGACATAGCACAAGTCTTGCAGTCATGCTGTGACCAGACACAAAACATAGCTGCTGTGATGCACAGGCGACAGGGCAAGGATCAGATTCTCGTCAGGGAATTTTATAATTTAAGTTTAAGAGTTTTTAATTAAACATAAGCTATTGCAATGTACTCAGCAGAAATATATAAGATTGCATTTCCTTTAAAATGGAATTTGTTCTAAAATAAAGAAAAAATATCAGGTTTCCTTATTCCAAAAATAAATAGCCAAAACTGTAGGGGTTTGAATGGAGCTTGCAGATCTTAAAGTGAAGAATCTTGAAATTCCTCACAAAGTTAAATTTCCAATCATATATGTATAGATTCAAATGCCAGACAGAAATAAATGCTTTCTTTGATTCACTTTCCCCCGGTTACTAATTGAAATATAACACTACATAGCACATTAAGGGAAAAATATGTGATTTTTAAATCAAATTGCTTAAGATATCTAGAATCTTCAATATGTTTTAAAATTTGGAATACTATAGGCTGATTGTCCCAGCAAAAGGGATCAAGATACAAACAGATTCCCAAAGTTTGTAAGATGCTCTTGTTCCTTCATTCCTCAGGACTTGGGTAGCATGTACTGCTTCTGGTAATACAGCAGAGAGGTCAGCAGAATCAAAGATGGAGAGATCACTGTGTTCTGTGACCCTGGCTCCTTATGGCTTAGCTAGGATGCAGCCTGCTTGGGACACCACTCAGGCATGTTGTCTCACCCTGAAAGCCATGGTATGCCGAGTACAGTGCAAATATTTTTCTCTTCACAAACTACACACCCTGAACGGATCGTACATATATGTAAAAACTGAGGCTGATTCTGATGCCTCCCTTGGAAGAGGCAGCATGTTACATGGATGGTAAATAGGTACCATAGCTTTTCTCAGTTTCCAATAATCCTCAAACAACACAGTTTCTTCAAGTGAGAAGACTGACTTTAGATACAACTTCTGGCTTGAGTATACTTAAAGAGATATCACAAAATATAGGTTCTTCTTCCTTCTAAAGGACCTAGGGGATTCTAGCCCCATTTCAAGAGAGCAAGAGATTTCTCGGACAGAATATTCAAATAATCAGAGACATTTGAGAAATTTCTAAACCGTAAAAAAGAGCTTCATAGCTGGGCGGTGGTGGCGCACGCCTTTAATCCCAGCACTCGAGAGGCAGAAGCAGGCAGATCTCTGTGAGTTTGAGGCCAGCCTGGTCTACAAGAGCTACTTCCAGGACAGGCTCCAAAGCTACAGAGAAACCCTGTCTCGGAAAACAACAACAACAACAAAGCGCTTCATAAAAAGAAGCAATTAAGGCTTCAAGATGCTTACAAGAGTAATGACACTGGGAGACCGAGCATGGTCCAAGAGATAGCCCCACCCCCACAGAGGATCTGAGCAGCCCAAACTCAACTAGATAGGTTAAAATATTAAAAGATGATAGGAATTTGGGTAAGTTGTTTAGTAGAAGTGGATCTGGGAAGAGCTGGAGTGAGAATAATCAAAATACATTCCAAGTTCTCAAAAAATGTTTTCAAAAATATTAAACACAACAAATAGGGGTTGAAGAGATCACCCAACAGTTTAGAACAAGGGTCACTCTTCCACAGGATCTGGGTTGGATTCCTAACACCTACATAGCTCCTCAAAAGCTGACTATGACTTGAGGCCCAAGGGATCCAGCACCCTCTCTGGCCTGTCTGAGTACCAGGTGTGCACATGGTACATGGAGAGACATTCACACCAAACACTCAAGAGTTTTTTATTTGAGCAAATAAAGACCAGTCATAAAGTGGAACATTATTACCTGTTTGCTTTAGTTTTCTAGTACTCAAGACCTCTGAAAAATACACATACACATGTAGAGATATAGACATAGTCATACAGAAAGATATTACCAAATATTTTAATGCCAGAGCCAGAATAAAGAACTTAAATGTAAGTAAATCTTTGGCTACAATAAGGCAAAGGACTCTAAGAAGTAAGCATGTATAGTTTCTCTTCAATTATAGAAACCCATCCACTAAGCTATAGTGTATAAAACAACTCTTCTTTGCCATTGCTCTGTCAAATGCTAGTCTTGTTTCCAACCAACTATTCAACCTGACCCCTTCACTGGGACATTTAAACAGCCCGAATAACTGAGCTAAATCATTCCACTCCTTCCATTCTCCATTGGCGTCCTCTGTACCTGCATATCTGAACCCAGCAATACCAGAGTCTGCAGTCGTCCTGCAGTCTCCCAAGTGTTGGCGTTACAGTTGTGAGCCACCACAGGAGCCTCATTCTCTCACCTCACTTTTCCCAGTTCTGTGTCTCAGCATAAAGTCATCCTAGAAGACACGATGATTTCCTTTAAACACATAATATGTTATCCATTTAGTTACACTTTTGAGAGTTCAGGTAGAAGAACATCATTCTAGGGCTTTATCATCAAGGATCAAAAAGTGGTCATTGTGTTGAAATTCCTTTGAAGATTTATATATCCAACCAAAGAAACCATCAGTCTTTGATGGGACTACAGATCAAAAACTGAGACAAAAACAATAAATCATACCCCCAAAAAATCCTCAGATAGTATAGAGTTCGAGGGTTATGGAAATTTAGATAGTCTGAATATACAGTCAGAGTCTCAGTATTTTTAATCACTCACTGTCTTTACAAATTTATAGGCATTTATGAAGACACTGAATACCAATTTTTTTCTTTATATGTAAATGAATTGAAGAAACTTACTTGGTCAGTACAAAGAAAAAGAATTATTATAACATTAACGCATCACTGGAAATTCCTGTGCTTGCAGACAAAACGTAACAGGGATATAGCAGAATAAGACGCGCAGTTCTAAGGGACTAAAAATAAGCTGCCCGTTCATCCCATTCATCCCTACTGCTTTGGCTTTAGTGATAATTATTCCTAGTATTTTGAAAGTACGTATAAGTCATCGATGTTTCATTCTGTTTTCTTCCTCGTTTACAGATATCAAGGTGTAGTAAGACCTTGTGACAAACAGTACACTTGCTGAGATCTGACCAGTTTCAGGGAAGAAGGTTTAAATCAGACAAGCTCCTTTCCCTTGGAATTTTCAAGTACAGTTCAGCCTCATTAAGACTGGAGGCAGCTTCTCCAGAGGACCTGCTGTGTCTCAGTGCACTGAAGAATCAGGAACTTTTTGCACTACTGGTTGTTTAATACATTGTTCAACAAAACTATTTGGGAAACATTTGAAACTACAGATTCAAAGATTAACAATATCTCAAGCCCATTTAAGAAAGGAAATAAATTGCAATGCTTACACCTCCCACCAGCAATTCAGAACAGTTGTCTGGGGCGTTGGAATTGTCACCGCTTTATCTGGAGGTTTCTGGTCTACAGCCAAGTGCAGAGGCAGTATGGGTGAATCATGCATCGGGAGGTTTCCCTGTGCCCATCAAACTGTGTCAGGCAGTAGCATCTTGGAGGATTATCTGCTGCTTCCTCAGGTTGGTTTGGTTGTGGCCCCCAGGACATCTGACTGGTGCTCAAGGATGGGGTGGACAGCACAGGTTTCTCTGAGATGAGTTGGAGGATCTGCCTAACACAGACACCTCTGATCTATTTTGCATTACTCTTTAACGTGTTTATTAACACATGGCATTCTCTTTTCTGTGTACTCATTTACTGAGTATTCAAGTTGTCTGACTAACTAAACTGTAAATCACATTGGCTTAATTCCCTAGCTACACAACAGCTGGATTGAATGAATGTCCATGGGAGATATGAAAAGAGGAACAGAGAATTTTTACCTACTAATAGTAACACAGGCTCCCTAGAAAGCCAAGGAGTGTGAGCTACTGAGAGTGAATATAAGAATTATATTGTGTTCCTATATATTCCTAAAAAACATACATTAATATCTTCATTTCTCCTTTTCTCCCTTTAGCAGTACAAACACCCTCACAGCTTGTGGCTACAATAACTAAATTCTATTTTCTGTGAGACATCAGGAATGCTGTTCTGATATATGAAACACTGGCTCTACAAGAGCCTACCACACACTAACTGTCTACTAATTATATGTGTGTACAGAAACGTTGAGGACATCTAAATGACGCAATGTTTTCATTTTCACAGAGTTTGAAACTTTCTCTTTCTGCAGGGATCCTTTATATTTTAAAATCTTCTATTTAAGCTTTCTGTTATTCATGGAGAAGTACTGCACATGGCCCTGTTATTCAGAAGTAACACAGGTTGTACTATTTAATTATTTTCCCTCCATCAGATCAATTGTTTTGGGGGAAATCACAATACCTCAACACAATTGAAAACATGTATCTACCAGCTTTACTGAAACACAAATCCATACCACAATCAGCTCTCAACTAGCTAATCACCATCACTATTCTTGGAAGTCATCTGTAAATGAAGTCACTTCATTAAACAACCATGTTTGTATATGGAAAACTAGTTTCACTGAGAAGTATTTCTATGCGTTTCTAAAATGACCAAAATTGGCAAAGCTCCCTTAAAATATACAAATTTCAGCTTTACCTCTTTAAAATGACACTCCAGAGAACTTTGTTTTCCTCTTCCTTCTGGTCCTTTCCATTTGCATCTCTCCCCTTAGCTAGCCCCTGGTTCAAAATGTTCTGAACACTATCTCTGGACTCCTTCACTGCACAGATGAAAGGTAGCAAAGTTGCTAAGGAAGAAGGAAGCAAGCTCTGGGTAGAAAGTTGCAATATCCCTCACAGCAACCAAACACTATCAGGTACTTTCCCTATATTTTATGAAAACAGAAGGAGAGGTTAGGACCATGCATGGGGACATTTAAAAGAATTTGTCAAAGAGACAATCTTGAGACAAGAATTGAGATAGCTATTGCCACCAACAGCTCTATTTTCATCCATGTAGAAGAGCTTGAAGCTGAAGGGTTCTGCTCACAAGCCCTATGGAATCAACACTGCAGTGAAATTACAAAGGAGCTGTAGCTGCTGCCAAGATACGCTCAAAGTGGCACGACTGTAAACCAACATTTACTATGGGGGACTAAAATTTTAATATGCCCTTTCAGTTAAGAAAATTACCAAATTATAGCTCTATTTGTTTCCTTCCATGATAAATAACATGTTATCTAGTGGAACAGAGATGTCAACAAGATTGAAGCAACATCGGCTTAACTGGCTTCATTTAGCATAATGAATAGAGACAACAAAGGTGCCTATTAATAAATGTATGCCTTTATATAAGCGAAAGGTAGTCATAATCAGCCTTACTGAAAATGCATTTGGGGGTTTGAACCATGATCCAGTAGTTAAGAGCACAAAATGCTCTTCTAGGTGACCCTGGTTCTATTCCCAGCATCCAGATAGCACTTCACACACATCTGTAACTCCAGTTCCACGGGTCTGACACCCACTTCTGACCCCTATTGGCAGCTTCAGGCATACAAGTGGTGCACACACAAAAGTGTAGGCAAAACAACTGTACACATAAAATAATATGATAAAAGAATTTTTTTAAAAAAGTCTATCTTCCCTTTAAATTTCAGCTCATTTGGGAATGAGTGCTTCTGTTTCATTTTCAGTTATATCTTCAATTCCCTTTTCTTCTGGGGCTGAGGCACATGGCACTCCAGACACCAGCTTGTACACTCCAACATTAACAAGACAGCCACTATGTTATGACACATGGAGGCCCCTTAATCTACTGTTTGAAGAATGAAATCTGATCCTCTAATTTAAAAAGAAAACATAAAGTACTTTACATATGGCTATAAAATTTTTAAACATAAAATGTGAGTCCTAAAAATTGTATGAAAAAAATTCTCAATTAAAAATAAATACAATTTCAAAAGAAAAATAATTACATTTTTGCCAAGAATGAAAACAAAAAAATTAGTAAAAATTATATGGCTCTCTTATAGAATCACCTTAAATCAGCCAGTGATTATCAGTATTTGTCCAGACTGCTCACTCGAGATCCTGCCTCTTATTGCTCATCTCCCCCACAAGAGCTTCCCCCATAAGAGCAAAGCTCTCAAAAGCAAACCTACAACTTTGATGTATATTTTTATATTTAGTAGTAGTAGAAGAAATAGAGCCGATGGGAGTTATTTCTAAATGATGCCACCAAGAACGTGCAGTAGTTCTGCCCAAGGAAGCTAGGCAAATGAATCCTGATGCTGTCCTGGTCAAAATCCAATTGATGTGCATATTGCTAAACTAAAAATTTCACCCGTATCACATATTTATATAATTTCTGCCTAATATTCAATTTTTTGCACTTAAGAAGACAGAAAAACCAGTAAAACTAATTAAGAAGAACGCCTAGAAGATTGGCAGGGCTGACATGTGATAGCATCTATACGCCTGTTATCTGAGTCCTTACCTGATGTTGGCACTTAAAATCCGCACATTCCAAATCATTCCTTGACTTAAAGACGCTGCTACATCTGAGTTCTGTTTCTTTGTTTCCGTTTGTTTAACATCTGCAGTTCTGATATACTAACTTGCAACATTTCAGGTAATTTTCCTAGGTAGTCTTTACAAACCACAAAAAGAAAACAACAGCAAAAACCCAGACGTAACTGAAGAAACTCTCCCCATACTGTCGGATCCTGCAACCTTCATACACATTCACAAAGAAAGTCTTTGAATAATTTTCTCAAGTGCAGGTGTGCAAATTACTCCTGAAACAGACAAGTTTTCAGGACCCCTGTACCACTTTTAACCACACCCCACGGCGTTTTTCAGCTCATAAAACCTTTATAAGCTGCGAAGTTCCTTCAGGTTTTTAAACTGTTAACCACACTTGCCCTCCAGCAGCAGTGCAATGCCCTACAGTGACATTAGCATCCTTCTGAGTGTATGATGTAAGCGGGCATTGAGTAGCGTGTCTCGTTTCATGGTATTTCATAAAAGTCAAGCTTTATACCACTCTCTGAGTGCAGAAAAAAAATTATAAATGTCTTGGTTTGGGGTAGCTTGGGTGGCATTTTTACTTACTTGGATACATAATATATGTTAAGGTCAATTTTACTCTAGGGAATAGGTTTATACAATGGCACCTATGCATTGAGGATTTTCCAGTCGGGAAACATAAAAATGCTGGCTTTCCAGGCTTCCCTCATTAACACACCTGCCTTAGAATTTAACTGAACATCTGGGTGCCGGTTTTCATGAGCAAAGTTCAAAATATTGGGGAAAATTAAATTATTGTTGGAAAACTAGCAAAATTTGTTAACTGAGTAGTTGGGTCTAAGTATTTGGGTCTCACTGCCTTCTGAAAATAACAAACCAAGCTGCTATTCTTAAGAATGAAAGTCTAGAACACATAAAACCAGGTGAAGGAGAGCCTACTCCAGTATTCCATGCCCCTCCCAACAGGCGCATACTGTAATTCTCTGCCTGATGGAAATGGCCAGATCTTCCACAAGTTTCTCAGAATGTACTATAAGTATAGCCCTAGGTTTTAGCAGTGGAGAAAAGAAAGCAGCTATGAGGGTCCTGCCAAATGGGGACAAGGGGGTGCATATAAACCAGCCGCTATGCGGGTTCTGCCGATTGGAGACGAGGGGGTCCTATAAATGTGCAGCTGTGCAGTCTTCAGAAGCCGCTACTCTCACCCTGGCAGACTCTCCACGTGAACTGCCACTTATGAAGTTAGTGTGTTTTTCACCTGATAATTGCCATCCTTCAGAAATGGGGGTGGGACGGGTTCAAGTTTCAGCCTTTTTACTATTTTGTAGTTTGATTACCCTAAACTGAATGTACAATTTTCCATTTAGAAGAGCCGGTAGGAACCATGTATTTTCATACCATTTCATACAGTTTCATACTATTTGATACAGCTTAGTATGTCCCTATGAAGAGAAAAAGATGAATTAAGAAGATATGTACCTAACTGGTATGTACTTTACACATTCTGAATGCAAAGGTTGATACCAAGCTTCTCTATGCCCCCTCCCCCATCCCATTTTGAACCCTAGTTTTGAGAGATGTAGCAGTCAGGTAGAAGACGGGAATTGGCTTATGATTCACAAAATACAGTATCGAGAACAAAAACAACATCAACAAAACAACCAAAAAAAAAAAGCATACTTCATTTCGTGCCTCTAAAATGCTATGCTGGGAAGAGAGGAGTTTAGTAATGCAGGGCTGTATAGCCTACGAATCGAGCCATGCAAATATTTCCACACCAAGAGAATGCTAATGAGGAGATAATAGAAGCCACGAAGTTTCTATCTACAGCACTGGATCCCGACTCAATGAATGCTACCGTTACCTGTTCGTTTTCACCGGGTGTACTCCTGATCATGCTAATGAAAATGCCATCTCTCTTCCGTATGACACCCAGCAAGGCGTATCCCAATACGAAGAAAGAAACTGATCAACAAGCATCTTTCCCATACGGCTTCTCCGAACCAGGCCACAGAAAAGTGAACATTTATTCATTTAATTCTTATATTCAAATTTGAACCAAGCAATTTAAGAAAACCAGTAGACTTGAGCTCTAAATTTAAAGGACACAAAGATGGAACAGTCCGTCAGACTGTCTGTGCTATATAGTCTCAAGTCGGTTTCTCCAATTTAACATGATGGTGCACTCTCACTTCCCGGTAAGAACAAGACGTGTTTGACCATGACAACTGCAAGTATCAACCAGTGCAAATAAACCACTTTTAGAGGAGACAATGAAATCACAATACATATTTCATGACCTGAGTTTTAGAAAGAAAAGATAACGTTTACAAATCCACCTTCTAAAAGTTACCCTTGTTAACGATTCCAAGCAGTTCCTAGAACTTAGATAGGTTGTGTTGGTTCTCAACAGTTCAAGCTGCATTTTAGAAATATCCTGAAAACAGTTAACATCTTGAAAATGTTAAATTCGAATCAAAATAGACCAATTAATTACCCATTCCACCACTTATGTGACAAACCTGCAAAATCCTGGAAGAGAGAAAAACAAAACAAACCTTTAGTGATCTTTCGGTCAGCCCTAGGGATGGATGTGCAAAGTCATTTAGCCGTTTACGTGAGTGCTAGGGGTTAATGGCTGCAGACCAATGGAATGTTAGCACAGTCTAGTGCTACACTTGAGTAGTAAGGTATGGAAAGACACTGAAATTAAAACACTCGCTTCTGCGCGGTCTGAAGTGATGCAACAGTGATGAAGTGGTTGTATTAGATGACAAAGCAGGGCTTCTTACGACTTGCAAAATAAAACTGTGGCTAACATTCTTCCCAACGCTTTAACATAGCCTTCCAATTCTTGTACAGCTGCATGAAGCTAACACATTTTTGACACTCCAGTTATCAGCGCCTAATGGCGGCATTTGTTACGGTGGTTATTTTAACTTTCAAGATAAAATGCTGATTGCCTTGAAAGCAAAGACTTACCTGTCTTGTTTTCTCTGACCTCAATAATATAAACATTTATGTCAGGGCGGGATTTTGTCCCTGTCGGGGCTGGTGAAGTAGACAATGCCTGAGGTTTGGAGGTTGTTTTTCTTTCCACAGTGGGTGGTCTTGTTGGCTGTGTTACCGGAGGCTTTGAGGTCACATGATCCTCTTGGTCAATGTCAGTTTCCGTTTCCTTAGCTATGATATCCGTGAGAGTTGTGGGAGGGGGTTGCGTTACAGATTCTCTAGGAAGTACAATGTCACCTGTCGTTTTCTCACTGGGCTCCTCCACGGCAGGCGGTTCTGCAGTGAATAAAGAGGGCCCGGAAGGTGGAGTTCTGTGAAGGCTGTCTATCGAAGGGAAGGCACTGGTATCGCTTGGAACTATTGGAAATTCTGGGAGTTCAGTGGCTCCGGGTCTTTCAAATAATCCTGAACCTAAATCTGTATCATCTAGGGATGGCACTTTGCCTTCCTCAGTAGGTTCCTGCATAAGCTGTGTGACTTGAGTACTGAGAGGCCTCAGCGTTGATGCAAATTCTGTCAGGCTACTACCTTCTGCTTCATACTTTAATTCCGGCTCAGGACTTGAAACTTCCTTTGGCCTAATGGTTGATACTAGGGGTACCATTGTCTCCATTTCCACTTTGGGCTGTATTATTGTACCGGGTGGATAAGATTTACCATGCTCAGTTGTTCCAACTGGAGTAGTTTCTAAACCAGGGACTCTCTCCACACCTGTCACCCACGTGTCTTCAGAGACAGTATATGCTGATCCCTCCCCCTCTTCTTTAAATGCCACTGTCTCCTTGGTCATGCCTGCAGTAGAACTGAGAACAGGAAAGGAGCTCCCTACAGTCTGCAGTTCTTCCAGGCTTTCTCTCTGTGTGGTTTCTGCTGTTCTCAAAGCCCCAGGAGGCGTGGTGGCTTCTAGGTGAGTCTGTTCAACCATATCTTTATCGGATTTGCCTAGAACCTCATATTCTAGGGGAACAGAAGACTCCAGCACACTCCATTCTGTCTCGGGAATTACAGAAAGAGGACTGGTGTGGGACTTGTCTACGTAAGTAGTGGGCTCTGGGGTGCTGCTGTAATTAACAAAGGCCAATCCTTCCACATAGGAGGTGTGTGCAAATGGGGGGAGAGTAAACAGTGGTTTGGAGGCATCTGCCTCTTCACCCCAAGCACTTCCTTCCGCAGTTGCAGTGATGACTTGGTGCTCTGTGCTTGTGGTAGGAAGCACCCCGTCTTCAGTTGTAGACTCTCTCAAAGTTGACTCATCAGCACTACCAACTGATGGAGCTGGCTGAAAAGGAACTGTGAATTCTCCCGATGGGAAATCTTCCTCAGGAACCTTCTCTGATGGTTTTCGAGTACTATCTGGAAAAAGAGTATATTGGTCTCCTACATGTGGAAAACTTGGGGTTTCTTTAGCCTTTCCCTTTGTTCCTACGGTGCTAAGTAAGATGGGGGGCAATGCAGTAGAGCGGGCAAGCTCTGTTGAGGATAAAGGCTTTGAAGTTGAATTATCTTCTTCCCATGGCCATTTGGATACTGTGACCACTTCCACATTTAAAGTACTGTGGGTCAAATGGGCTGCTGTAACATCTCGGGAGGGCTTTGACGTATCTGTGTCTAATCTAGTCAGAGTTGCCATTTCTTCTACATCTCTGGCTTCTGTTGGCTTCACGCTTAACTTTCCAGTTGTCAACGCTGGGGAAACAGATTCTTCAACTGAAGGTTCTGTAAAATGAATTTGTTCTGAGGGAGACGTAAAGAGCTTCATCCCAGATGAGCCTTCTTCTGTTATCCTTATAAATAGATCATTGGTGATCTTTTCTTGTATCTCATCAACTGTGTACGCTTCCTGTTTTAGCTCTGGTCTTGGTGTTTCTGTTCTTTCTCTTCCTTCTGTCACTTCTGTTTGCAATGAGGGATAAACAACTGTGGATATTCCCTCTACTGATACCATGTCACCAGAATAGGGAGACAACTCTTTTTCGGTAAAATGCTCTGATGGCGAAGGGGTTGCAGGCTGTGATTGACCAAAAGGATCTTCGGTCACTTTGTCATTAGTTTTCGGTTCTTTCTCTTTATGTATGAGTGATCCATCTACGTCAAGCATAGTTAAAGGTGAAACAACTGTTGACGTTGAAATGGACTCTAAGTCCCCTGGCTGGGAGTAGGTAGTGTCTTCTGATGTCTTTGATACCGTGACGACCTCGCGTATTTGGCTGAAGTCCCGGGTGCTCTGACCAGACCTAACTGTCAGTGTTCTGTCTTCACTCTCACCTTCTCTCGAGGTAAATCCATACTGACTTGTGGTCACCACTTCGGGAGTGGTGCCAACCGTTGACATTTCAGTTTTCTGTTCCAGGGTCACTTCTGTGGATTCCAATGTCGCTTCAGATGCTGGCAGTTCCTTGGAAGAAATGTGCTTTGTGATTTCTGTGGATGTCACTAATGGGGCCACTTCTATTTGTTCAATCTGTGTCACTGATTCATGTGTTTGCATATCTTCTGTAATTCCGTCCTGTGAGCCAATAGCATGCTGGGAGATGACAGTTGTACTTTGGAGTCCTTCCTTCTTAATTTCAGATATATCTGGCTTCCCAAGTGGTTCTGGCCCAGAAGGTGAATAGTCATCCATATCCCAGTGGTTCTTGGTACTCCCAGCAGGTGTGGGTGACTCGGTGGCTAATATGTCTGTAATAGCCTGAGATTGGACTACAGATTTCTGTTCAAAACTGACTATATTTCCTGCAGGAGGGAAGTATGTGGTAATGATAGGTAATTCGGTGACTAATGGAAAGATTGGTGTAGCTCTGTCAGGTACCATGTGTGGTTCTTTGGTTAAACTGGGTGATGCAGTTTCTGCGAGGATATTCGTTTCAATGGTGGTTGCCTCTGATATATTCTGTTTAGCTAAAAAATAATTTCAAAGAATTAATTAGACAAGTCACTAATATGGAATTGCATGACCAGTGTTTTAAGTGGACCAAGTGATCTCTGATATAAAGGAGTCTAAAATCTAAACTTGAAATTAATGCAAAAGAAGATAAGTGATCACTTAATCAATAATCATCAACTGGTAAGTTGTACTGTATTGCAAGTCTTATTATACTTGATTGAACAAATAATTGTTCTCACAAATGAACATCGTGTGTTTTAAGATAAGTGGATGCCAAAAAGCTACTAACACAGAATTTTCATAAATGGTTATCTGTAACAATCTACAGTAGCACCACAAAACTTAGAAGGAGAACTTGGCTTTGTTATCTGGGGACGGATGTCCCCTGCTGTTTAGCTTTCTCCAAATATTGCCTTCTTTTCAAGCTGCAAAGTGTCTCAGGGGACAGGGAGTGTTTCAGACTGCAAAACAACAGAAAGCCACATCAAATGGAACCACGTGACACATAAACCATGACATTGTCCATAATGTGTAGACTTTCATAAAAACAGGATATTAAACTTTTAATACCGGCTCTTCATTTGGTTCCAGGTGTTGGACATTTGACTTCATCTTCCTTTCAACTCTGGAGGCGTGCTGCCAGCAGACCATACAGCATGTCTGCCAGAGGCTGGTTTGGCATTTGCTGTAGTCCTACTCTTTCTGAGCGATCTGCACACTGTGTTTGTACTTATCCTGGGCCTTGGTTTCAGTCTTATGTTAGCATGAAACACAAATATAGTAAAGAAAGTAGCTACAAGATAGTTTTCAGCCTGTCACTACAAATTCCTGGGGGTGGGGGTGTTCCTGGATCATCACAGAGTGAGCACATGCTACATAAAGTACACTTGTCATTATAAAAGGCTACTTTATAATGGCTCCAGGCTTATCGAGAATGACTGAGTTAAGGAAATTTAAGCTGTATATAAAAATGACAATGTTATAAATAAAAGTATTTCTCAACACAGCAAATGGAGCATCTTAGTGTACAAAGACTGTGTTTTCCAAAAGAATCAGTACTTTCTAAAATCAAAAATGAGTTGCCAGTGAATTTAAAAGGAACTGCTGCGAGGAACCCACATCCGCCATCTTGATACATTCTATGATGTGAAGTGGCCATGTATGTAAGGCTGGTCCTCTCTGTTAGAAACTGTTGCCTCAGGAAACTCTAAGGACTGGATCTTCCTCCAAAAAGAACCACTGAGAATCAAAATTGGCTGCCTATTAAAACCTTCACCTGTTCTGTCAGAATTCCATGATAAGCTAATACGATTTTATCCTAAATCTGAACAAGGCTATAAGTACTAATTTGGGGGAGGGGCTGGAATTTGTTATTAGCGCTTGATATTCTCCAAACCATTTTAAAAGTCCAAAAACATCAGTGTTCTGATGAAAATGCGGTGTTCATTTACACTATAACATATGTTCTTTAAAAATCCATCCGTGCTTATCCTTTTATACTTAAAAAGAAATTAACCCAAAAGAATACTGGGACCTTGAAAAGAGTGTTATATGAACTCCCCCCCTCCTTTTTTTTTAAAAAAAAAATAGCAGTAAGCTGCTTCTGCATTTATTTCCTGGCACAAACATTAGTCAATTTTGATTGACAAGAACAACTTAAAGACCTAAAATGTGTCTGACTAGTTTTCTTTTAATTGAATTCTCTATCCTCTGAAATTCCATCACGGTTACCTCACTTAACTGCCAGATTTGATGTTTGTCTTATAACTGCATTCTTTAGGGAAATAGTAAAAAATATGTATGGAGAATGTTCCCATGGAAACATAATACAAACTCATAGGCACTTTCATATTAGAGAAAATTCAATCATATTATTATTAATAACAGCAGAATTGTAATTTTACTTTTCCCCTCAGAGCATTTTTCATGGCCAATGAAATTAACTTAGGAGAAGGTGGCATCGCACTGGATCCAAGAGAAAGTCTGTGGATCTGGTCCTCCTGTTCCATCTAGCAACTCTTCATTTAATCCTAAGGAAATATTTTTATAGCATTTTAAAAATGGACTCAGATTTTTTAAATCAAATAAGCACATGTCATTATCAATTATGACTAATTTTCTGTCTCTCTCCTCTAGCCTTGCTGCACAGTAAGGTGAGAGCATTGAGTCTCGCTGTGCCTGTCTTACAAAAGCCAGGATTTATGTGACTTTGTTTTCAGGGGGAAAGGAGGGTTTAATAATTTTAGAGTCCTATTTAAGAAAGTCTGCTTACAATTACGTTAATTAATTCTATGACTTGAAATGGAAAACCTCAGACTTCCTTTTGGGGTTGGGTGACTTTTCTCATCAACCCTAACAGCTGACTGCCATCAAAACTCCGTGTATCTGATAATGTGTGCCACTTGCTTCAGCCATCCCAAAAAAGGAAACAATCTTTTAAAACACCACCTACAAAGAAATAGCCTAAGAATAAAAACCATTGCATTACTTTCCTGATGATTATTCTAAAGAGAAGAATACAATTCTAGATTGTTGTACAAGTATCCCCTCCCTTAGTTTCATTCACATTAGACACTTGGATTTTGAAAAACTCCGATTTTTTTTTCAATTCCATTATTGAGGAAGCCAACAAAAATCAGCATGCTTTCTTTCCCACAAATACTCCCTTGCAATCTTTGCAGCTGTCTGCCACACAGATGTTTCACATCAGCACGCTATGGTGTTCTACACCCTATGGACTATCTTTTCCGTGCGTCTTCTATCATGACACATGAGGCAGACTTTCCTAACACAATAGAAACCCATATCACCAGCATAGTGGCCTGTTTAGCTCCTACACTATCTACATTTTGGAGAAATGGCCGACGCTGACTCGAGTCTTTTATATGGGAACCATGTGTGAATGTGAATACGGGGACAAGGGACAAGAGCAGTCAGTGGGTGTTCCACAGTGCGACTAGAAGGTGACATGTGAGGAATGTGTCATATTGATACAGTAGGATTCAATTTATCTGCCAGCTTAAAGCTCTACAAGTGATTGGATGGTAAATTAAGTCAGTCAATCAGTAGGAAACATTGTGAAATACAAAATAAGAACTATTCCATTTGGTACCTAATGGCATATAGTTGTTTAGGGTACAAAAAAAATCAATGATGTGATCATAGATTAGAATAGCCTAATTATAAACATGAAAGCGTATGAAGTGTGGGGAACCAATTGAACCTGCTCTAGACCGTAGTTCCAAATCTAATGAGAGAAGGAGAAACAAGAAGAACAAAACCAGATCAAATGGTAACTAGAAGTTTAGACATTATAACTGTCATCAATGGAATTGTTCAAGTTGGAGGAGATGTAGAGAGACAATCAAGGAACTATATTCAATAGAAATGCTGCTTTTTTAAATTTGATCAACAGCTTAAAAAAAGAATAGTCCAAACTCTGATGTTCAAACTTTGATTAAAAACAAACTAAGAGTGAGAGCTAAAGAATATTAGAATGACTTTTTTAGGAAATGTGGAATTTTCCCTCACATGGAGATCCTTAATGACATGCATTAGGAAATTTTCAAAAGTCTTCAATTATTTTGATTCATTTAAATTTGGAGATATTTCACATGAAATTTCAAAACTCTGAACTAAATTCTTTCATAAAATGTTTTTATCCTGAAGCCAAAGAAAATTAGAAAGTAGACAGTTTTTTTTTTTTTATCACAGAATGGGTTAGAAAAGTTATTTTTAAAAGGCATTTAGTTGCCTGTTTTTCAAATCTATTTGACCAGTTAATTTCTATCTGCACATTATCTGCTGTTATATGTGTGCTATTAACTGCTTTTAAAAGGAAGAGGAATTAGAACAAAATAAGATTTGAACTATCTATTTACTACGTGGCCTAAAAACCCACTTTCTATGTTTGACAAAACCAATGCTTTACAGCATGCAAGCATCTCTTCTTCAACTTAACAAGACAGCTGCACAACACAGTCACCACTTCAAGGGCTGCAGAGGAGGGCATGCTTGGTGACCACGGGACTACACAGGAAAATTGGACATCAGACAAATCATCTGGGAATAATTTCAATCTTGAAGTATACACCTATTAAAAAGAAGTATCGCAAAATGCACTAGAAGCTGGAAGAAGCTGTTGCCACTGCCACTTCCTAACCTCTTCTGTGATCAACAAACTAGGAAAGACAGTCTTAAGGACGGAAGAAATGAACAAAAATCTGTCCTTCAGTTTACATAGGGGAAATATTACTGAATTTATTCCAAAATTCTATTCATGTAAATGAATAGAAAAACAAATATCAACCACTTTTGTACTTAATGTAAGTTAAATTTAATGTGGCCAACCTATTTAAATCTAAGGGTTTTTCTTTTTATGTATCCATGTAAATTTATTTAGATAAGAATTTAAAATCTGCCAGGATAAATTCTTTAATAATACTCTCTATGGCTACAGATAAGCTTGGGTTTCCATTTTACCATCAAGGAAAAAATGTGGTTTTATTTCCTGTTGTTAATTTTATGCAGTGCAGGAAAAACTAGTGAAGTTCAATAGTCAGAGCAACGCCTCTATTCCCCCCTTAGAACTTTTCCAGTCCCATCCCTTTCTCACCATCAGCCCAAGCCTGTTCCTTCATCACATCAGTAACTTAAGGGGAAAGTCATTTTATAACCTGATTTATATGAATATCATTAATGACAGAATTTGGCACAAATGAATATGCATGCAGTATATGCATACGTGCATATATGACTATATTTAAGATAAGACCTTTCATTATTATTGTTGTTTTTTTTATAAAAAAAAAACATTATAAAAACTTTGGTTTTAGTTTCAATGCCTGAGAAGAAAAGCTAGCATTTGCTAGGCCTTTCATGGATCAGCCAGCTTGAATTAAGCTAATACACAACATATGGCTATAACAGAGGCGCAAGTCTAAAGCTGAGATTTAGGCAGAGGCAGCCTAGTGGGGAGACAGAAGTCTGTGAACGAAACCTTCCCATGCTTCTATCAGTTCAGGGATCCAAGACCTTTGCCGACACACTGCTTGGGCTCGTGGCTCTGTCTTTTTCTCCCTAAAAAATGCCTGCATATTTCACTCTCGAAACCAATTAATAACCAACTAGTGTATTATCTAATTGTTTTAGTTACCTATTGCTCCAACAAGAAGAATTAGTAAGCTAGTTCCAAACACTTCCTGTCTTCTAGACATTTAATTACTATATTAGTCAATGTGGAACTCTCATCAGGTTACTAGAATATCTAAGCATTTGTTATTTAGCTGACATAATACAAACCCTAGAGTAAATATTACCATAAAAGTTTTAACTAGTTATTGTTTAGTTAAACACTCTAAAATTATCATACTATTAAATGTGGTTAATATTTAAAAGTAATTTAAGGATATCTAAAAGTCAAAATATGCATAGCATGAATGCCATTTAAAAATTAATTTTAAAAGGTAAACTTAACTAAGCATAGCTAATTAATGCTACATGTTGCAAAGAGTCTATATTGTACTTTAATTAATTAAAAGCAAAAATAATAACTAAGAGATACATATTCTATTACTCAAAGCTAAATGAGATATATGAATTATATTGATTATTTGATCGTATTGTTCATTTTTAGGTATGAATTGAACATAATTATTTTCAGTTTCAGCAAAAATACTCACCTGTAGTTACTAAAATTTAAACTGTCTGCTTTTTCTGATGAGAATGATATCAAAGGCAACATAAACAGAATTCAAATGCTTAACTCAGATTCTGTTGGCTTAACATTGTTATACCAACTGCGAGACTGCATTTAAAGGCCTCAGCTAATAGGAAATGAGAATCCAGGATATTTTCTGTGATGCTTGGTAAAGCAGAGTGCAGTGAAGACTCTAATCTGGCATTCCCATCCCTTCAGAACAAACTACTTGCCACACTCCCTACCTTGTTTTAACCTTTGTTCTGGTATCAAGTCTGTTGCGTATAAGTCACTAAACTATTTCTATTCCATGCACACCGCACAGGATTCAGAATCCATCCCAACATCTACTTGAACCTTAATGAATATCTTTGCTGCAGCTTTTAATTCTCTATTTTTAAGAAAGATATCAAACACTTACGTTTAAAGCAGTAGGCATCAAATCTGCTATCAGGGGAAGGGAAGCATGTCTGGTTCTCAAAACGATACAGGGTTCTCACCCCAAGGAGACCACCTCCACACTGGGCCCTGGCCACAGTCACAGGGTGCCGTACACTGGCATCCGACAGCCACCCGTAATCGCATTGGTCAAAGCCGTTTCTCCAAGCTGCGTGCAGTTCCCCAACAGTTGCCAGCCTAGCATCCTGGTTCTCACACTCTTCTTCAGCCTCCTCAAAGGTGAACTTATTGGGAGCCGTGATGTGGAACACATCGCCTGGAGCAAGAAGAGGGAGAAAAAACTTAAGGTTTACTGCTCATTCTGTTCCTATTTTGATAAATGTGGAGGGGATGTGTGAGTCTTTGTGCAGTAAGGAGGCAGCTTCTTATACGATAAAGCAAGTAGAAACATAGCTACTTCAATAAAGCTATTATTACCATATAATAAAAATAATACATCACACAAATTTAATTCTACGTAAGTGTTTGTGTATGTATGTGTGTGGATGAGTATATGTGTGTCTGTATATCTACATATATTTCCTTCCAAAAGGTTGGTGGAGCATTCACTTGCTAATAACATTTGATAAATCATTAAGAATGAGATCTTTCCAAGTGATTCTTCAACATCCTGTTCAAAGAACCCTAAAATTAGTCAGTAGTCCTCTGACTCCCTCTTCTCTTGTGTTACTACTGCCCAAACAGATTAATCCGGATCAGACTTCTAGATGAGAAAAGTCCCTGGAAATCTGATTTGGAAAAGGATTGCCCTGTATCCCTGACTCAGTGTTACTGTAACAGGTTTGTGGGCCACCGTCACGCAGCAACACGAGGCCAAGTATGTGCCACTGAACAGCTAAAGAGACCATAGCCTCTATGGGGGAAATCCTTCCCTGCTCACTTTCTTCTTACTTGTTCTACCCAGAGAAGAAGACACATACTCTAATTTTCACAAAATAACCAGAAATGTCAGCAGGGTTTCTGGCGAGATCAATATGCTCTAATACCTGCTGATCGATTAGCAAGCAAATCCTGAACACTTGCTGTGCTCATCACTGGATCCAATTAGCAAAGGCAACTGCTCATTTTCATCTGCATATTGCAATATAATTCTGGAAATTTGAGCGGTTAAACCTGTATTTTTATTTGGGCAACCAGTGTCAACAATTTTTTTCAAAATAATTTGACTCAATTTAAATGATGTTTTTAAGATATAAGCACAAATGGCTCAAAGTCAGAGGAAACATTGAAGAACACCTAAATAAATTTACCTTTAACAGGAAGGAGTAACATTGAGATGCATAGAGTAACATTTGACATGCCAGTATTGCAGAAGCCAGGCCCTGTTTCTATAACTCAGAGGCGATCTCTAACTCTGTGCATTATAAGACAATAAGGACACAGAGTTCTTAGGATGTCTTAAGATGCACATGAAGAGCATCTTCTGCCTCCATACTCCTGCAGTGTCAACCCCTCCTCCTACAGTGCCAACCCCTCCTCCTGCAGTGCCAACCCCTCCTCCTGCAGTGCCAACCCCTCCTCCTACAGTGTCAACCCCTCCTCCTGCAGTGCCAACCCCTCCTCCTACAGTGTCAACCCCTCCTCCTACAGTGTCAACCCCTCCTCCTACAGTGTCAACCTCTCCTCCTACAGTGTCAACCCCTCCTCCTACAGTGTCAACCCCTCCTCCTACAGTGTCAACCCCTCCTCCTGCAGTGCCAACCCCTCCTCCTGCAGTGTCAACCCCTCCTCCTGCAGTGCCAACCCCTCCTCCTACAGTGTCAACCCCTCCTCCTACAGTGCCAACCCCTCCTCCTGCAGTGACAACCTCTCCTCCTACAGTGACAACCTCTCCTCTTGCAGTGTCAACCTCTCCTCCTGCAGTGTCAACCCCTCCTCCTGCAGTGCCAACCCCTCCTCCTGCAGTGCCAACCTCTCCTCCTACAGTGTCAACCCCTCCTCCTGCAGTGCCAACCCCTCCTCCTGCAGTGACAACCTCTCCTCCTACAGTGACAACCTCTCCTCTTGCAGTGTCAACCCTTGGTCCTGCAGTGACAACCTCTCCTCCTGCAGTTGCAACCCGTACTCCCATAAGTTTTAAATGCATCAAAGGCATTCTACCAGTTACACAGGGTACACTCAGTAATATGTGTTAAATAAATGATATCTCTTGTTCTTGTTAGAAATAGTATCTTTCTCCATGCTCCTCAAGAAACATATTGGATAAAATTAATTCTGGTGCCACCTTCAACAATCATTGAATTTCATTTATAGACATGGCACAAAGAACTTGGGAAAGACTGGAGGGAGATGTCCTCCTGTACAGCCTCACTTTTCTCAGTATCACACCTGGCTTGGCCTGGAATTGGATGCACATTTAGGGAGGACATGCCCACATCTGTCCCTCAAAGTTAGAACACATGGGTTTGTTGGCACAGCTGACATCACTCCAGGCATCTCAGTTGCCTGCATTGTTGACAGTCTGTTCTGAAAACACTACTCTTCCCTGAGACTATCAAGATTGAGGTGCCAGCCAGCAGAAGCAAAGAATCTCAGTCGTTAAGGACAGCTCTACTTGTACAAACAAAAACCAGAGAAATGACTAATACGGAACAATGACCCCAGGATAACTAGATCCCACTTTTCAAGGTCAAACATGGCTGGTATTAAAATGAATAAAGATTTAGTTATTGCCAAAATGGTTAGAAGGGGAAATGCCATTTTTACTCACCAATCAAGAACTACATACTAAACTTTCTGTGTCAGAATTAACATCAAATTTAACCTTACATCAATGATTTAACTCATTTGCAGGATATGACTTCCCTTTTCTCTGTAATATCAGAGAATGATTTTACTAGTTGTGCTTCTGTAATCCCAAGACTAATTAATTTCCTCTTTGTTTATCTGTAGGACATTTCCAACCTTGCAAGGTTTAATTTCATTTACTTTACATTTTATATGTATTTTTATTTCATTTACATGTATGTATGTATATGTGTCTCTCTGTGTGTATGTTCTCTCAGAAGCCCAAAGATGTCAGAGTCCCTGAAGCTAGAGCTACCAGCTGTAAGCAAGGCAATGTGAGTTCTAGGAGCTAAATCTGGTCCTCTGTAAGAACATCAAGTACTCTTAAACACTAAGCCATCTTTCCAGCCCCCAATATTGTGAATACTTAAAAAAACTGAAAAAAGTTGCAGAGCATATCATGCCACTTATATGAAAATGGAATATTTAACAAGATTGTTTGAGGTTATTTTAAGGCAAGGATAGAAAAAAAACATAAAGATAAAATGTAGTCACTCACCCTCTGTGGTATAGTTGTTATTTTGGAGTAATAAGAAAAAGGGAAGAAAACATATTAACTTTAACTCTGCTTCAAAATTAAGGACCTAAGCGTTCCTACACCAGAGTATTTTTAGTAAAAACATTACCTCCGCTCATCTCAAAGCCCTAATGATAACAAAGCCTGCCTCAAACAACTGTATTATTGTGCTTTAGTATTCTACAATCACGGTCAATGCTCATCCCGGAGCCACCACACTCCCTACACAAGGAAAGCCACACCTGCTCTGTCTCCGAATATTCAAGCAGGACATTTGTCAATGGGTTCATCTCCTGAAATGTTCTGGAAATTTTTACTCCAAGGACACGTAGTTCAATGAACTAGAGAATTCACAAATGATTCATAGTGAAGAAATCTTAAAATCTGGTAGATACTAGGAAGCCTGTTCACAGAAACTGAAAAAGTGAACCAGGTTACCAGACAGAACCAAAACAGGAGACAGCAATCCAAGTACGTAGCCAGTTGCCTCCCGTGGTTCTATCAAGGACAGTGAGTAAACAAGAGGACCAGGGTACGGTTCATTAGTCACGTATCTAAGTCAGCAATTTAAACCAAATGGAGGAAGTCATCTCTTTTATGCAACAGAGGCATGTCTTCCAGAAAATAAGGAAAATTCGTATGTTTGTACCCCAGCACTGTCTTTGGCGCTTAGGAGGCAAGCACAGAGCCTTTGGTGAGGAAACTTAAACTTTACTAGAATAGGACACCTTTACTCTATTGCCCCTCATACGGACGTGTACCTGAGCAACCAAGGTGATCTTGGATGCAGCAGACAGCTGCCTCCTAGAACAATGATTTTTTTTTATACTTTGCCAAGAAATCCACTGCAAAGTTCTGGGAGTGGCTTTTTCAAAACAGCTGTGTGAATTTTTTAAGGCGTTTTAACCTATTCTTCTTTTGATTAGCTCTCCAGGGAGGATCTAGAACACTGGTTCTCAATTTGTGGGTCGCAACCCTCTTTCACAGGGGTCTCATGTGAGATATCCTGTATGACAGATTTTTACATTACAATTCATGACAGTAGCAAAATTACAGTTATAAAGTAGCAATGATAATACTTTTATGGTTGGGGGTCACCACAAAAGGAACTGTTTTAAAAGGTCACAGAATTGGGAAGATTGAGAACCACTAGTCTAGAAAGAGCTAGAAGGAATTTTATTTAGATTTTAATATCTGCTGGCATTGCACAAACTAGAACTTTCTTAATCATAGGAATTACCATCATCAGAAATATTAAGGAAAATTACTTTAGTTTGACCAGTAGCCACCGCAGGACTCCTTGGAATAGAGCATGCCTGTGCTTTTTCCGTGCTCTGAGTGCTGGATAGAAAAGGCACTTCTTGGCAGACTACAAGGTGACACATACTGAACCCGAAAGCAATGACGAAACGAATTAAAGCTTGAAAAGTGATCCCTGGTGTTCAGACGTTAATGCTTCTTCCCAGGAGACACAGCAGAACTGTTGGAAAGCTAAGTCCAGAGCTGGGATACTAAAGAAAGCTAATGGCTGCTCTCAGTGGTCAAAGCTGAAGCATCACCACGGTTTTCTGAATGAGGGAATTTTCTGGGTGGCATCAAAAATTTTAAGCTTCTTTTTTTCACACATGCTAATTGGTCCTGTTATACCCAACTAGGTGTTGTGACTATCAGTTCTGTAAACCAGCAAAATCCCTGCTTTTGTTTTAAATTTCACTATAAAATTTATATGTGTGTATGTATGTATATATGTATGTATGTATGTATGTATGTGTGTATGTATGTATGTGTGTATGTATGTATGTGTACACATAACCTTGTTATTTGGGTAAACCCTACATGTGAGCAGCTTATTGTTGACTGAAATAAGTGAACAGGAAGTAACCAGAGAAGATGAACATCTAAGTAGCCATGAGTCAAAACCACTTGCCAAATATGCCAGACCTAGTGGTGTTAACAGCAAGTCAACATAATCATTGACTTCGACGTATTGACTTAAACTTTTTCAAAGGATTTCTCCTTTACTCTTTCTGTCAGATTTTGACTCAAATGCATGTATACACCTATATGCACTACTAAGATAAAATGAATAAATGAATTTTTAGTATCCCATGAGTCACAAATCAATTAACTATACCTGCTTGCGGTAGCATCTCATCAGCTATGTTAACTGATTCCTGAAAGAGTCACTATCTATGTGGACATGTGTGTCAGTTCCACTAAAATTGGGTCTTACGACCTGCAGAGCAGCCAGCCTTCTGCACACAGTAACAGGAAGGCTCTGGGCTGGCAGAATGACTTCGCTGAAGGTCAGAACCCAGATCAGCATCAGGAGCCAGTCGTTCTCATTTGGGAGTCAAGACATTGGAAAGGGACATAGGAGCTTTCCGAATTTCCCACTTGTTCTAAGCTAATGTTGAGATAAAAACGTAAATTAGCACTGGTAGATGGGGTACAGTTATGCTGACAAATACATGGAGATCAATTGATTGCTAAACACTTGAAGCAGATAATTAGAAAGAGAAACTAAGAAAAATTTATTTACATTCATATCAAAAATATAATGCTAAGAATAAATTGTACAAACTTTTGCAAATTTTATACTCTGAAAACAAAATTTGATTTCTTGAGTGAAATCAAATATTTGACCACCACCCCCAAAGAAAAGCATCCTATGTTCGTGGACTTCCAGTTGGTATGATGGCAAAATCCTCCCGCTTGCTCTGGAAACTTAATGTCTACTGAATCCTAGCTGATGTCCTTGTAGAAATTGGCAAGCTGATTCTAAAATTAATTTAGGAACCCAAGAGACTCCAAATAGCAACAACACTGGAAAAGAAAAACAGAAGAGGTCTCACATGTTCCAATTTCAAACTTAACTACAAAACTATAGCAACAAAGGCAATTCATAATATAAGCCAAGCATTAAGTGTTACATCTACACCCTCAACTTGGAGGCAGAGAGAGGAAGATCAGTTCAAGACCTGCCTTGACTACACAGAAATGTTGTGGCCAGCCTGTGCTATAAGAGGTTTTATAGCAAAAATCACAACAGAAAAGACAATAAATGGGATAAGTTTGGGCAAGTAGGTCAACATGGTAGAACTGAGAGCCCCCAAATAAATATATGTTTGCTTGATTTGTTTTCAAGAGGGTGGAAAACTCATTAAATGGAAATATTATATATAAAAAGAAACTCAAAATGAATTAAAATAAAAGCAGGAAAATAAAAAAGTCATGAAATTCAGCTGAGCATTGTGGTACACGCCTTTGAATCTCAGCATTTGGGAGATAGCGGCAGGCAGTTATCTGTGAGTTTGAGAACAGCCTGATCTACAAAGTAAGTTCCAGAACAGCCAGGGCTATTTCACAGAGAAACCCTGTCTCAAAAACCAAAAACAGCAACAAACAAAAAGTCATGGAATTCTTTGAAGGAAACACAGTGGAAAGTTTTTATGATTGCGATGTGGCAATATTTTTAGTGTTGACACAAAAAGAACAACAGCAATAGATGAACTAGATTTGGTTAAAATTAAAAACTTAACTTCAAAGGAGTCCTAGTTTAAATGGTCAAAGTCTAAATGACACCTCACAGACTTCAGAAAATATTTTCAAGTAATATACAAAGTAATAAGCAACAATTTAAAGAAAGAGGGAAAGAAAGGTAAGTTTAAAAAAAATTTACAATTTCTATCGCGACTTTCTTGGCTAAGGCATGTGTGTTCATGCCTACAACAATCCCTTGATGTTGGCTCAGAAATAAAACACAGAAACTTATTATCTTTTCTCAACTGAGAGTCATATTTTTTTCCAGAAATAAAACTGGCAATGTCACATTTGAAGAAAAGAAATACCAGTGTAAACAAGAAGAGCCAATTAAAAAATTCTGGAAGCATTAAGCTATTTAATACCAGTAATCTAAGGAGTGTTCTCTATGGCAGTCAGTGTGCCACTGCAGGGGAAGCATGTGCCAGGTCTGCAGAGGGTCAGGCGCTTGGTATGCACTCAGAGTCACAATAGAGAAAGGGCAAAGTCTGAGTAGGTGGTGGGGGCAGTGACGACCAGGCAGAGTCTGTGCTTGTGGAAAAACACATGAAGTGCAATGTTTGGTAGGGGAATGGCAGAGTCAATGTATTGGATTTGCACTTATGATACAAAATAGATCTTCTGAAGAACTGTTACAGACCCCATTCGTGAATCACAAAACCAAAGGCGAGTGACAAAATGATGCACAAATGGAAAATACCAGTGTATGTGACGTTTTGAATAGGAATGGCTCCCCTAGGCTCATGTATTTAAATGTGTGGTCATTAGGGAGTGGTATTACTTGTGAGGAATTAGGAGGTATGGACTCCTTAGAGCAGGTGCAGTGATGTTGTTGGAGGAAGTATGACACTGGGGGTGGAATTGGGGTTCCAAAAACTCAAGCCTGGCTCAGGTGTCTCTCTGTCCCTGCTGTCTGTGGATTCAAATGTAGAACAATCAGTTCCTCTCCAGCACAATGTCTGCATGCATGCCTTGCTTCCTGCCGTGATAACAATGGACTAAGCCTCTGAAAGTGTAAGCAAGCCCCAAGTAAATGTTTTCCTTTAGAAGAGTTCTTGTGATCATGGGGTTTCTTCAGAGCAATAGAACACTGAGTAAGACTGATATGGGATTCCCCTCTGTATGCTGTGAATACCATTGGTTACTAAAGAAGCTGCTTTGGGCCTAAAGAAGCACAGAATAGAGCAAGGCTGAAATTCCAAGCAGAGACAGAGGAGAAAGCAGGCAGAGTCAACGAGAAGTCTTGAGGCTGCCAGAGGAGACAGATGCTGGAAACTTGCGGGTAGGCCACAACCTCGTGGTGATACACAGATTAATAGAAATGAGTTAATTTAAGATTTAGATATAAGAACTAGTTAGAGATATGCATAAGCTATTGGCCAAGCATTGTTTTAAATAATATAGTTCTATGTAATTATTTCAGATCTGGGCAGCTGGGAACAAATGAACAGTCTCTGCCTATATAAGACAGTGTGAAATGAGGAAAAAGTTTGGGGCCAGACATGCAAATCTACAAATTAACATTTCATTGTGGATTCATTTGTTTTTATAAAATACTTTGGTGCCCCATTCATCCCAGAGAGCATGTAAATTCCAGTTTACATAGAGGACAATAGGAAATTAAATTATCTATTTTGCTGATTTATTCAACCTATGGAGGACCTACTGTGTGACGATGATCTATTACGAATAGAAGGATAAATTTGTATGATTTTTCTCCTCCCAGAATTCCCAGACTAGCAAAAGAAAGAGATGAAAGCAAATATTTTTAAGGGGTGATTACTGCTATACATTCAAGGTTCCTTGATGATAAAGGTTAGAGACTGATCAGAACTCAGAAAAGAGACAACAGAAAATAGAGAAAATCCTCAGGGAAGGTCTCTCAGCACACCAGGAGCCTCTGGAAAAGCCTGAGGCCCAGAATGGCACCAAGCTCCTGGAGCTGAGGCAAAACCTAAAGGCAGGGCTGCACAGAAAACACAGGCCAAGAGAAGATAGGACAGAGGTCTCTACAGTGAGTAGAGGGAACTCTGAGGCAGTCAGTCAAGTCGGGATGCAAGCCTAGGATTGATTCATTTGCAAGGGAACTCAAGGGGTCAGCCACAAAGGGAGGCTCTCTGAACCCATTCGGCACACTCCCGTTCATCTGCAGAGAAAATAGAACACTTTCAAAAGCCAACTGTTTTCTGACAAGTACGTATTAGAGTTAGAAGCCCAAACAAATATTTTCCTTGAAAGGGGGATGATTTTGTTTTAAGTTTGAGGTATTTTTAGCTGGAATATTTACGTTAGTGGAAACAGGGTGCTCTTTTCAATTGTTCCCACTCTTCTCATTTCGGGATTGCTTCTCACCATATAGCTACAACGAGGCACACAAACCTTCTAACCCACTGCCAGCTTCAGCAGAGAAACATTTTAAATCACAGCACACCTTCAGAAAGATGTCAACCTTCAAACAGCAAGACCACGGCCGTGGGTCTGTGCGTGCATGAACATGCGGAGAGGTAGAGGTCAGAATGCTCCCAAATGCTGTGATATGGGCAGACAATGTCTCATCAGAGCAGATTTATTTCAAACAGATTCAGGGGGATAATATTAAACCATTTATTTACAGTGTTTTCTTTTAAGTATTCAACAATGTTCCAGTATTAAGTTACATTCACAATGATCGTATTCACGGTGCCCTGTTTCCAGCTGATCCATCCACCCTTCAAAGTGCCATGACTCCAGCTGGCTTTGACAGAGCGCTGAACTCTTAACACCTCACATCAAATCTATTTTTAAGAAGTCTCTAGGGATGAAACTTCGTAGTTTCCAAAGACTTTTCAACATTTAACAACCGTCATTCCTAGAAAACTTCACCTCCTATATAGCCTAATACAGGAAGGTGTGGCTTCAAAGGCTTTTCAGCTCTGTCTGCAGTGGGAATAAAGAACCTCTCATTTTCACAAGTATATAGCAGCTATGGTTTATTAATCACTAACCTGGTACCATACAGCGTAGTAAAAGCAACTCTTACTATTTCATTCAATCTCCGTACCATGCTTCAAAAGTAAATACTCTAAATTGTCCTAAATTTCACAAAAGAAGTAACCATTAAAGCTTAAAAGATGCCAAATTTGCCCATGACCTGACAAGTAGTAAATGGCAGGGTAGAACTGCACCAAGGTGTTTCTTTTTAAATAATACTTTATTAATTCTTTAAACCTTTCATACAATGTAGTTTTTAAATCACATTTACTCCCCTCCCAGCTCTTCCCACATCTACCCTCATTGAGCACAGTTTGAGTTGTCCAGCTGCTCTTGGGAGTGGAGCCTACCCTAGAGTGTGATGGGTATGACTCCCTTTCAGATCAGGTATCAAATGCCAATACTGCCTAGGCTAGTAGATGGATTTTCTGCCCACCTTCCCTCCAACATTGCAATTTCTCTAAAAATACTTTATTTATTGGATTTTTTTTAATGATCTCACTTTGTACTCCTGCTTGGCCTGGAACTCACAATGTAGCCCAAACTGGCCATACACTCACAGAGCTCTATATGCTGAGACTAAAGGCAGATGACTAGCTCCACTTTTGTTGTACTGATGCTGAAGAAAGGAACCTCCTCTTGAGGCTGCTTTCAACAGGGTTTTCACCCTTCCTAAGTAGTGCTGGTCCCCAGTAGGCTATGGCTTGAGTTATGACGATCAGACTTACAGTGATGTGAAAGTAGCATGTATTTCATAGAATCATACATAATATGAACTGTGAGTTTCAACATTTTCCAGAGCCAACAATGGACAGTTTAGTTTCTTACCATGTTGGCATCCGCATTAAGCCAGAGAGTCTATTCAGCCATTCTCTCAGATAATAGCAACAACTGGCATTTTTCAAGTTAATATTGCTAAGTGATAATGCCTTGTAGGCTACATATTAAATACATGCTCAATTTATAATAGCTTTATGTAATCTCATCACAAATCCAGGCCCTCTGGGGTCTCAAAATTTTATCTATTTTTCTGAATCATTTTATCATCTCAGTTCTACTTTAAAGGCATCTCAACATCTTCCAAATTCAGTTGATAGGAAAATGAAGATTACATATAATAATGATTATTTCATGAATCTTAACTTCTGTGTTCCTATTTTAAGCCCTAGTTCCCACTGATATTTTAATAACATTATTCTAGTCCTAACTCATATCTAATAAAACACAAACCCTAGAACAGTTTTTAATAACATGAGCTAATGTTGAAGTGCTCACGAGTGGGCATAGCCGATATATATGCCCTTTTATGCTTTCTCAGCTGTTTTTTCAAAGTAAAACTGAATATTATATTCATGTGCCAAATTATGCTATAAATACCACATTAGAAAAGTCAGAAAACTGGTTATAATGTATATAATTAGTTAACTTTTAAGAAAAATGTCAATGTACATATGACATTCTAAATTACGAAAGCAAAAAATGCTTAATGTTCTGCTAATGTAACATTTCATGATAACTAAATTTAAAGAAAAATTAGTGTCAGTATCTACAGCTTCAACTGCCTTCACCATCTCTCATGTACTTGGCTTCGCTGAACACAACTAAATATGGGCAGAAATTATTAAATCTATGACTGCACCAATTTTGGGGCATTCTGGCTCACTTTCAAATAACTTTTATTAGAACAGTAATTTAAAAAAAAAACAGAAGTAATTTTGTGCTGTCAACTCTTTACACAAATTTTTGTCAATTCAATTCAGCTAACAGGCAGAACTTTTAGACAGGAATGGGAGAAACTTTGTGGGAATGAGTGTGGCCTTTCACTTATATCACCAGCCATAAAAGTTTATTTAACCGTCATTCCACTTCAATTTCAAAGTGAGAGAAAAGAGCAGTGTCTAAAGAGTTTTTCAATTTCCCAAGTGCAATGCACAAGGGAGAAAAGGCTTCCCCAGCAGGGTTGTTATAAACACAGTGGTGTCCCCAGAATCATCAAATGTCTGAAACAAAAGCCTGGCTGCTCTGTTGACACAGATTTTAACAAGTGTTTGACATACTGTTTGTATTGATTCTGGTCTCTAGCTTCCAACTTTTATCTACTAAAACAACGTGGTTCAAAGTCTGTTGATTTTGTCATGCTATATTTCCACACAAGACTGTAGTCATCAAAGGTGTGAAATATTTATCCCAAGTAACATACAATCGAGCTGGGTTACACTGGGACAGATGCAAACGTTATATAGCACACCTGCCTTGGAAATAAGAATGAGGACAGAGGTAGAAAGGCACTTCTGTTGAGAACAACAAAAGCAGGCCTGAGAGCTCAGCACCGGGAAGACTAAGGCAGAGGATTGTGAGTGTGAGGCCAAAGCAGTCTATACAGCCTGGGGAAGAAGAAAGAAAGGAAGAAAGGAAGGAAGGAAGGAAGGAAGGAAGGGAGGGAGGGAGGGAGGGAGGGAGGGAGGGGGGAAGGAAGGAAGAAAGGGGGGAGGGAGGAAGGGAGGGAGGATGGATGGATAGATAGATAGATAGATAGATAGATAGATAGATAGATAGATAGATAGATAGACAAATCCTTCCTCATGGTAAGTTTCATACATATACAGAGAGCTACTCTCTGACAGAATCTAATTACTGAACACCAAAAATGACACTTGCAGGTAGACGGTGAGAGACAACTCCCTGAGAGACAACTCCCAACTGGTACAGTGTGGCTAAGAGATCTCTGGCAGACTCCTACCATCCAGACTTTCAAAATGTCTACAACTTTTAAAAGCAGAATTCAGGCAGCTCCTTTGAGGGACATTGGAGAACAGACCAACAGAAGGATCCCTGAGTACACAAACCTGGCTTTACATCAAGAAGTTTGGCTTATGATTTGTGCCTGAATGTTCATCATATCAGTAAGAGTTGATAGAGTTCTTTCCAATCGATTGGATCTCACAAATATCTTTCATAAACTACCTCTGGCTCTGATGCAGATTTAGCAGCATCTCAGATACATGCATTGAAGTCCTGAGAAATTTTATTCTAATCTAAAAGCATGATACAAATTTCCACCATATTGAGATTGCAGTAGGAAATGTATTTACTGGAGCCAGGTATTCCAAGTAACCATTAAAAAAACCCTGCTATTAAAAACTATTTTAAAGATATTTTAATCAGTTAAAATAAGAGGAAGAGAAAGGTTCTAATTTTATTGATGTGGGAGTGATTTCTTTCTAATCTGTTGCTTTCATTGGTTAATTAATAAAGAAACTGCCTAGGCCCATTTGATAGGCCAACTTTTAGGTGGGTGGAGTAAACAGAACAGAATGCTGGGAGAAAGAAGCTGAGTGAGGAGTCGTCATGATTCTCTCACCCAACACAGCTGCAGGTTAAGATCTTCCCTGGTAAGCCACCTCGTGGGCTACACAGATTATTAGAAATGGGTTAGATCAATATGTAAGAGCTAGCCAATAAGAGGCTTTAACTAATGGGCCAGGCAGTATTTAAAAGAATACAGTTTCCGTGTAATTATTTCGGGTATAAAGCTAGATGTGTGGGCGGCTGGGTGCTGGGGACACAGCCCCACCGCTCCTATTACAACATTTTATAAGCATCAATAGTAGTTTGGCTAATATCTATGTCTTCCTTTGCCCATGTACAAAACCAAGAGGTGTTGGCACTGAAATCTGTTACTTAGAAAACTTACTTACTGGTATCAAAATCAGTGTAACAGGAATGCTAATGTACCCTTCAAGGCACATTTAATCAATGTGTAAGGAAAACGGGAGCTGTTTATAGCCTAGCACTCACATCTCGTAACGACTCATTCAGTGAACAGAATTGTAGAGTCAAAGCCTGGGAGAGTGGCACACGCCTGACCCCCAGCTATGCAAGAGGTCAAACGGCATGACCTTTTGAGCCCAGGAGTATGAGGCTTGCCTAGCCAACACAGCCAAACTCAAAATAAGGAACAAATGAATAAAAACATCAAACGGAATCACAGAATTTTAATGCTGGAAGGGACTGTCTCATCTAACCTCGTTTTATACTTGTCAAAAATTGCAAGACTAAGTCAATTTAACATCATTTATTTATAGACTTGGGCTTCTAAGATAACTGCCACTATAAAATAAAATCCATTTCAACTTTGTTGGAAGACAGTCCAAGGATGGAGTTGTACGTAGAGAATTCTGAAAACTTGTGAGAAAACTCCAAGAAAACAAGAGTCTTGAGACTTCAGTTTCTTTGAAAACATGAAACTGTTCTTGTTACGTGTTTTTGTGTGCCTACCATGTGTACTGGATAGGAGTATGCTAACTTCAAATTATTCATTGCTACTGGCTATGGTTCCTTGTTTAGGAGCCTCTATGGAAAAGCATGTTTTGCCACATGGAGCTTGATTACCATGGGCAGCCTGTCCTTGTGGTTGTACTCATGTGATTACTCTTAAATGTCTGATGCTCCAAATAAAGGTGACCAACGCATGAGACTTTAGTCTGCCTCATTTATCGGCTCCATTCACCCAGGTCTACAGCCTCTAACGTGGTAAACATCATCTCTCCTCCCTTGTTTTGGAAACCAGCTTAGAACCCTTTAGATACTTTCACTGATAACCTCAAACACTCTTTACTCAGGCAGAGAGAAATGACAGAGCTAAAATTAACCAGACTCTGCCATCTTCGAAAGAAAAGGTTTTATCTACATTGAATTTCAGGTCCCTGGCAGTTAGCAGGCTACCTACAACAGTAGGTGTTTTTGATGTCACTTTGAATGTGTGGATTGGTTAGAAGAATGACTTCTCTGAAAACTCCATGTGACAAAGGAGACTGGAGAAGAAATCTGATACCACCTCATTTGCCGGTTGATAGTGTTTACCGCGTTTGGGAGTTGTGTTTATCTTCACTTGGAGTCACAGCAGCTTGTCACTACAGGGTTTCTACCTGCCTCTCACATGAATAGGTGCCAACCTACCAGTTTTCTATTCTGAATGCTCTAAGAAGGCAGCATGACTGGGAAGAGCCTGCCATTGGCCAAGATGTTTCTATCCTGCATAAACATTTACACCGCCCTCCTAACCTTCCCACTGTAATTTTGGCTTATCTTACCACAAAATCATACAGGCATGGAAATAAAATGCTGCCATGTGGAATGCAAACAAGCCTGGAGACTCGCTCCATGCTCTTGTCTGGTTTTCTCTTACATTCATAGGAAGCTCTATATAGCTAAATGTCTTACCATCCAGATGGTCCACATAACAGTATACGTCGTAGGTTTCGTGGGGAGAGCGGAATCCGTAGGTCCTGACCCCTTCCTTCCCCATCATGTCTCCATAACAGCCTTCTCTGGGAGCCCGTATGGGATATCTAGGAAAGCAAAGGAGATGTGAGAGGCACTGTCCCTGGCATATGAATACTGAAAAGCTTTTAGGCCCAGGCCTCTTACCTAACAGTTTGATCAGACAGCCACCCTGCATCACACTGCTCAAATCCATCTTCATAGGCAGCAAAGAGCTGCTCTGCTGTGGCTATGACTGCCCCAATGTCCAAACAAGCCTGTTGAGCACTTGCAAAGTTCAGTGTATATCTACTGGTCGCTGCCCTGTAGTGAAACACAACTCCTGCAAAGACAGCAAACAATAGAAGGTTTCAGTGTTCAAATCCCCATTGTATTGTGCAAAATTTCAGAATGAAGTAATATACCGATTAATAACATTATCATAGTTAATTATTTTATGATGCAAAACTCTTGTAGAATGAAGGCATTTAAAAAGGCCACCTACCTAGGGGTCCTGCTCTTCATGCTACATCCTTAAATCATGCAGCATTGTGACATTTGATTTCACAGACAGTGTGGTAAGGCAAAGAAAAGCACCAGGCTATACGCGTGACAATACCTATTTCAGTCATCGTTTGCTTCTTCATCATAGACTACTTCAGTTCTCTGAACCGTAATCTCCTGTCTTATCCAGTGATCTAATATTTATTTGATCTGAAAGTTGGGTAGATTATAGTGCATTGTCTACTGTCTGGATATACGCCACATCCACTGTCTAGCTCGTATTAGTTTTGTGTCTGCTATGACTGAGGCAAGTCTACAATTTCCATGCCAACAGAGGCCTTCCCAGGTAAAAGCAAGGCATGCTTGTCTCAGGTTCCGCTTTGTTGTATTTTAAGTATTGCTAAGGAAGTAGGTAGAAACTGTGTTCTAGGTTTCAAATGACTGTCAAAGAACTGAAGAAAGAGCAGCGAAGGGGTGGAACTGTCAGTCCTTTCTTCGCAATTCAACATGCTATCCATATTTAACTGGGGGAAATATGAATCATCAAAATGATATTCCAGGGAAGTCACCGCAAAATACAGATTGGAGCAACCAACTTTTAGAAGTGAATTTTTATCATATCATAGTATTCAAGACCACCTTTTGTTGTTTAAAATGAATTGTGGTTTCCAAGATATCTGCTGCCCTCCTTTGATTCCTAGTCATTTCCTGGGGTTGACAGATCTGTCTTCCACAGTCAGACTGGCTATCAGAGTGTCTCTCTCATGTTATTCTTTATATTGTGTCTCTGTCTCAAGACAAGCCAGCAAAAGAACCGAGGAAGAATAAAATAGCCATCTTGCAGATAAGCCTGTTATCAGTACCCACACAAAGGGAGCTACATAGCAACTTAGAGATGGACTGACTGGCAAGGAGCATTCTTTTTCCTGTTTTTCATCTTTCATGTCTCAAAATGTCACCAAATGCCAGTCTACTTTCATGTGGCCTTTCTACATACACACCCTGTATCTAGTAAGCGTGAGAAATATCCTAAAGTAACTTTTAAGCATTAAGTAAGAACTTGAATCGGTTTAAATTAGTTTATAGTGGTGAAAGTTCCAAGTAATTTGGGGAATTATAAATCTTCCACCGGTGCTGAATACTGGTACTAAGAGGGAAAAGAACAGGGGGTCTTGCCAAAGGCAGGGACTATCAATCCATATGTAAGGTAAGTGTCTGCAATTGCTAGACTAACCTGAAGACAGCATGGGGCTAAGAAGATTAGGTGGAGGATGTTCATTGTTTGTGAGCAGCAAGAGGCAAATCCTTTGCTAAGTCTTTAATGATGAGAAAAAGAAATAAGAAGCTATGAAAGTCTGAGAATTTTAGAGAGTGAATGTATGCAATATATTTTATGCATATACATATATATGAAGAGACAGTCTTAGACAAACTGAAATTAATGATGAACAACTCAGGGATAAGATCTCAGGGATTGAGTGAATATAAAGACATCAGGAAACAGATGAATTTAATGATAAAGGATGCTCAGTGAATTTGTTTGTTGCCCTGAAATTCAAGTCATTTCCTTTTGGCTAAACAAGAAAGAGTTTTTAGAAAGCTCCTTTTATGTATTTCTGAAAGGTAAATATTTTATAGGGAAATTGAGAGTTGGAAGAAAATCTGTCCCATCATGTCTGGGTATTAGAGTTTTGCTTAATAACTTGCCAGCACATTCTGGTTCCAAGAGCTGCGGTATTATGTGTGTGCCCAATTAAAGCAATTTCTCTTTGCTTTGTCTTCTAACTTAAGCTCAAATGACATATAAACCATCATTAAAAGGGGGGATGAAGGTAAAATGAGTCATTACAAACCTAATGGATAGCAACTAGTGTTAAAGTTATATTTTTTTTTACTCTGATTTCTTGCTCTGAACGAACTGCAAATTCAAATATTGATTGCCTTTGTAAGACATTATGATATAAATCATGGTTAGTTTTTCAATGAAACTTTTAAATGATACTTCTTGAAATTAAATTCAAAGGCTTTTTTCACTCAGTGTGTCTGTGTGTACATGCATGGAGGCATGGGTAAACGCGTGCCCTTCTACCACGTGGATTCCAGGAATCAAACTGAGCTTTTCAGGCTCGGACGTGAGTATCTTTCTCCTGAGCCAATTTACAGATAAGCATTTATAATGAAAGTAAGGAGTTTTGAGGTTATAGTTCAGTGAGAGAACACTTGCCTAGCATGCACAAGACCTTGGGTTTGGTCTTCGGTAGCCCCAAAAATCACACTAAGAGAATTAACAGAAAAAAGGGAAAAGTCTTTTATCTATATATGTATGTTTATACATATGTGATACTTGGAATGAGAATTGCCCTAGAGGTTCATATGTTTCAATACTTGGTCTCCATTTGGTAGGAATGTTTGAGAAGAACTAGGAGGGGTGGCCCTGTTGGAGAAGGTGTGTCTTGGGGGGAGGACTTTGACTTTCAAAAGCCCACACCAATTCAGGTTAGCTCTCTGCCTCTTGCATAAAGGTAAGGACTTAAGCTCCCAGCTATATTCCAACACCATGCTTGATGGTCTGTTGCCACATGGTCATTGCCATCATGGTCATAGCCTTTTGTAACTATCAGTCCTAAACTAAACCTTTTCTTTTGTAAGTTGCCTTGGCTGGGGAATTTTATCATGGAAATAGAAAAGTAACTAAGACAACATATATACAACATCAAACTTAAAATGTAGAATAGCCTTTCACTAGTAGGTATTAGCACTAAATAACGGTTTAAGAACTAAATACTGTGTCTTGAGGTTTTCATTATTTCTAGTATACAGTACATTACTAGCCTCAATCAATAAAGTTGCTTCACAAAAAGTTACCTATTCTTAACTAAGTTTGGTTTCAGTGGAAAGCAAAGATTCTTGGGTTGATGGTTTTCCTCTTGTTCATATGCTGAACAAGAGATATGTTTGAGTATTGGCCCACACTGCTTTCCTGGGTATCATGCTACAACCTTTCTTACAAATCTGAGAGCCTTACCATCCACGGCCAGTGACACGGAATCCTGAGTGTCTTCAATCCCGTACATGACATCACAGCGGTAGACACCAGCATCACTAGCGCGGAGTTTGACCATGGTGAGGGAGGCATCGCCCACATCCTCAGGATGTGTAAGCACTGACACCCGTCCTTTGTAGTCCTGACCAATCTTGATATTCCCATCTTGAGCCACCAGGACAGTAGTCTCCTTTATGTCTTTTCCGTTTTTGTCCACTTCCATCTTAGACCATTTGATTCTGAGAAACTCACTCGTGTTGTAATTGGGCGGTAGGGTAGGCAGGGTGGGAAAATGACAAGGTAGGGTCACTCTTCCGGAGAGAGAGCCTTTAACAGGTGGACTGGTTTCCATTTTCACTAGAGGAAAGACAAAATATCAAATCAGTATTCCTGAAAGGCTGAAGCTGCGTCCGTTGAACGTGTGAATGGAAAGGCAACAGCCAGAGAACGTCACTCCGTCCTGAGTGTGTAGAAAACCGAGAATGATTTATATAAAGAAAATAGCACAGGACTTCAATAATGCATTACAACAGTGATAGAGATTAATGGAGTTCTCTTTGTACACTGAAATATAGAGCTTGTTTGAAAGCATTTGTTACTCTATATTTAACATGAAAAAAGAGGGAAGAATAAGCAAACAATGGCAGAAAAGAACAGGGCAGGCTAGACTTGGTACTATAGACTGAGAGATTAGAACAAACTGAGATGCTGGGTGTTTGTGCCTATCAGTCATAGTACTCAGGAGAATGAGGCAAGGGCATTGCTCTAAGATATAGTTTAGTTTATACCACAAAGAAAAAAATTAATTCTCACCCTTCTCCCTCCCTTTTCACCCTTTCTCTCAAAAAAAATCTAGACTAGTATTAAGATAAACAGTTAAAGGGGAAACCTTATGTTTCTAGATCAGAGAGAAAATGATCATTTAAGAAAACTGCCATATATATTACTTTGGGAAAATAAAATTAAAAAATTAACATTGAAAGACAAAGTAAGAATTTGAAACAGTCCTTGAGAAGACTAGAGACAGAATAAGGCTCATATTTTAAGAGCCTTCTTTAGCCCAGCAATTGAGGCAGGCAAAATTTCAAAGCCGGTTTGAACTTGTTACTTTTTAACAGGTCAGAGATGAAACTCATTTAAGGTAACTACATTACCTTAGAGAAAATAAAAATAAAATTGAAAGAAGAATTTGAAAGAGCACTTCATGAGCCTGGAGTGAAGGCAAGTCTAAGGTCTGAAGAGCCCTCCTTGGGCCCTGGCTTCAGCCTAAGGCCTCCTCATAATGACAACTGCAGCTGCACCACATTGCAGACAAACACCGCCTTTCATTATGCCTGGGCCGGAAAACCAGCTTCTGTTCACCTAGCGGGCCTAACATACTTATTTCTGTTTAAGCTCTTAAACATTTAATGACAAAGGGTGCACTGGTTACAATTTAACACCACTGCCTACAAAAGAAAACATCCTTTCTCCCTTCCTGGACTCCATCCCCCTCACCCCAGCCCTCCTGCCATTTCCCAGCCTTCACTAACAAGGCTAAACCAGGAGTTAGAAAGGAAAAAGAAAACTTAGTGTCCTTGCAAGCAATGCTTGCTACATGAAATGCTGGCCGAAAGTAAAGAGTTGCCTCCAAATCAAGTGACGCTGTGACTTTTATGTTGTTGTTGTTGTTGTTACATTGTGCCAGTGACAGAGAAATATGGGTCCCCAAGTAGACATGTATCAGCAATGATATAGCTCATTGAACCCTTTTCAGCCAGTTGAGTCATTTTCAAAATTACAGGAAGATATTACTCTCTTTAAGAAAAAAAGGAAATTCTATTGCCAAAGACAAAAATGCAACTTTAAAGATGGTGGGTCTAAAGTTGGCACGGTGACTCATGCTTGCAATCCTGGGTGTGAGGCATCAGGATAGGTGACTCTCCACTCACTGGAGACCAGTTTATGCTACATAGAAAATTCCAAGCTTGTCTGGGCTGCACAAGGACACTCTGTTTCCTCCTCCCAAAAATATGATTAATATAATGTCTGGTGTATTTATGATAGGAGTCACTCACATATTCCAAAATTGCAGTGACTGTTACTTTTAAGACTAGCTCATCATTCTGTTAATCTACATATGTAGCTCGATCACATGATGTTTAACAAAATTAGTTAAAAAATGAAGTGACTTATTGGCTGCACTAAATTATTCTTTAAAACACTACTGATATTTTTTTTATTTTACAAGGTAAGGTAACAATCTCATTTACATTGCTAAACAAATAAAACCTTTAATTTAAAGTTCACCCTTTGAAACGAGCCTAATTTCTTGGTGATAATGTCCCCTGGGAGGAAAAAGCCCCCCAGCTGGCTGGCAACACACCTGAGACAGAATATGTATCTTGTTATATCTAACCAAGCAATTTTTAGCACTGGTATTTATTAATTTCCTCCCCTGTCCCTAGATTCATTTCCACAGCAGTCTTCACTTTGTCTCACTCTCGAGACACCTGCTTTAGTCACTGCCAGAACAGAGAGACTTTGAGTGATCTCATCATCTCTTCTACACATCCATAAAGTCTATGGGAGACATACTAAAAGTGACCCCTACTTATTCACATTCCTTTAATATACAATGAACTAAAGGGACACCAGCATTTCTGTTCTATTTCTTTGATTAGCATGGGGATTCTGAGATTTGCAAATTCTGTACCTAAAAATCTAATTTACAGTTACTGAATATTCTACAAGTTCACACTTTCCATCCTAAAGAATCAGCTAACACAAATAAAATATAGTTGCATTACCACAAATACTAAGGTTTGTTTTTAATAGAAAAAGAAGCGATTTTATACCAGTGTAGGATAGATGATATCTAATTCCTCAATATCTATTTCTAAATTACAATTGCTTTCACAATTATAAAAGAATAGGGGACGACATAGGATTCAGCCAAGCTATCAAGTAGAGAACTTCCTGAAATATGGACATAATTTAATCACTCCTGCTGTAATGAAGAACACATTGAGACAAAAGATGGTGTCCGAGGGCTACGGACTGTTCTGGCCATTCATAAACACACAAATATTAAAACCTTCACTCTGAAATGAATACACTCTTACATAGACTCTAATCTTCAAAATAAGATTAACCAAAAGATGTGTGGTCAAAACTTATGAGTAAATTAAGACACGGGTCTTAATTTACCAGGTCACAAAAACCAAGTTAATCACAGCTAAATAGTTAAGAGTTATCTTAGCACTCTGTAGGATCATGTAGATAAAGTGTGCACGTTTAAAGAATCTGCTACCTGCAGGAACTTGTCTGAATCTAGTAAAAAAATGTATCTGGACAAAACCAGTGATTTTTGGTTTGGAGTCTACATAAGTACAGTAAAGGAGGACTATGCATTGTGTACTGAATGATCCATTACTCCCCATGCTGTGCACAGACTCTGCACAGCAAAAATGGCATAAATTCCATCTGTGCAGACAGAGAAAGGGGCACCAGACAAATATCAGATTGAGAATATTGGGATTTAGTATGTTCTTGTTCAATTCATGATCTCACAGCTCTGCATTCTGTTTTGTGCTATTAGAGGGATATTAAAATAAGCGGGTATGATCAGTAATTAAGATGGTTTCTGATGTAATAGGTATTGTTAAAGCAGAGTGCTAAAGCCAACAAGTCAGTGTGACATGGCTGGTGTTCGTTAAATATGAACAATCAACCTTTAGAATCCTATGACCAACTAGAGTAGACAACAAAATCCCTGCTTCCCCTCAGCAAGTTACTGCTGCCTAGCCCACTGTGAACAAGGCAACTGGCTTTATTTGCATCTTAAATTTGTATACTTTTTACTTCTGCCTCTCATAGGAAAGAACTAAATATCCCTCACTTTAGATAAACATTGACTATGTGTAGTATAAAAGATGGGGCCTCAAAAAAAAAAAAAAGATGGGGCCTCAAATGGAATAATTGAGTGATATTGTTAGCTTTAATGTTTTCTAATTCTTTGAAGGAAATACACTATGCGTTGTTTTGTGTTCAGTGTGAATCTTTATTTCAAATGAGGGATGTCTTTGTTTCTTCTTCAACTATTAGCCAACCCAAACTTTTCCCCATCCTCTTGACACTCCCTGTCTTTACTAGGTACTGTTATTCTTTCCTCTCTGGTCTCTACATCTACTCTTTGAAAACTTCTAAAAAGATGGTTTTGGGGGTATTAACAGATACTGGAGTCTAGACTCCTCATCCTCATACCCACCACCTGAAGTAAGTTGTGGTTTCATGTCCAACCCACCACAATAATCATCCAAAATTAACTCCTTGCCACCATCCCTGTTCTCCTATAATAAGAACATGTGTGTGTATATATATATAATCTTAACAGAACAACAGCATAAGGTTTAAAGAACTTGATGCTACATGTCCTTTGTGGACTGAAAACCTTTAGTGAGTGTTAGCGTACACAAAATAAAATCTGGTCTTCTAAAAAGCCTGCACGGCCCCAGACAGATGAGAAGTGTAAGACAATGGTGAGGGCTGTGCCTTATGCTTCCCTTCCTCATTCCCTCCCTCTGACCCTTACTGGATGTGGAAAGCAATTGTTCTGCTTGGTGCTTCAGTTTCCTCTTTATAGCACACGGGTAATGGATGTTTTGGTTAATCAATGTTAAGCACTTAAAATAGCTTCCAGCTCGCAGCGAATCCTGTCTACGTGACTAGCGCTGCTTCTATTTATGTAAGCTGATCTCTGCTTATCTCTCTGCTTATATCTCCCTCTTTTCTTTTGATCACTACTGTCCAACAAGACTGACTTTCCTGCTACTTGAACGTGTTTATCTTTCTACCTGAAAGGCAGATCTTAGTAGGATGGCAACTCTTCACTTTTATTTCAGTTTGCATGTTACTTTTTCAAAGAGACATGCCCTGCTTCCCTCAACCGAAGCCATTCACTGGGATGCTTTCTGCTTTATTTTCATCATCGGGAGATATCTAGGTTGGTTATTTGTTTGTTTATTTCCATTACATAGAAAACAAAATTTATAATACCCACTGATACATCTGTGGACATTTAGAATAATACCTGATACAAAGAAGGAATTAAAAAATATTGACAGACGATAGAAGGATGGATTGGTGAATGGATGAATGGATGGATGGATTGATGGCTAAATGGATGGGTGAATGGGTGGATGGGTGGATAAATGAACAAAGATGAGGAAGCCTTCAGTCCTGAAGAATAAATTAAAATATAACTTAAAAAAAACCCCACAGAGGAAGTGTCAAACAAAAGGAATCACATGTGAGAAGGAGGAAAGACAAGTTTGTGGCTAGGCAAATTATTTCAGAAAGTCTGGAGCATGGGTATGCAGAAGTAGCAGCAGGGTATGCAGAGTCCACAAAGCAGAAGTCAGTGAAGCTCACCACGGGCCCTTCCAGTTCTTCCTGGTGTCTCCTTGGCTATACTAGAAACTAAAGTTAGAATTATAGGGTCCTCGCTGAATAGCTATGAAAGTGAAAGCTAGGCAAGACAGTGTCGTGTGTGCTCGCTGGCCACTTACCTTTTCATAGACAAAGACAAAGGGAGATGGCTACAAATACTTGCTGGCAACATCTTTTAATTTTCCTAGCTTAAAATTCTAGACCCCAGATTTAATTTATTTTTTTGGTATAAGAAAGTTTAAAGACTTTTTTTTAAAGAAAAGCAGTCCAGAAGAAATTAGAATTTTAAATATTCTCAACGCTCTAAAAGAGTATTTTTACACGGTTCAACTTTGGAGGCCAGACATGGTAACACATATTAGTAACCTATCATTTGTAAGGCTCGAGTAGGAGACCCACAAGTCTGAGGCTAGCTGGACTACCTAATGAGAGACTGTTTCAAAAAACAAAACAAAACAGAAAAACAAACATACAAACCAAATGGGCTATAGGTTACCAAAAGTTTCACTAACAAGAATTTGTTATTTTGGTCTGTTTGGTTTACTGATATATGCGACATCCAGTAATACTTCAAGTACAGATCATAAGCAATGCATAGATTTTTTTAAATGATTCTTAGCTGTAGTGTCTCCATCTTATAATTCCATTCCCCACTGCTTTTTCACATCTTAATAAAGAACAAGTTATTCTACTTACCTTTAGGTAGTGCATGGGTTATTAATAAGGCTGAACAGATCCATAAGATGTTTTTCATATTTATCAACATCTTGCCTAGAAATGAAAGAAAACCAAATTATATCACAAGTATTTATGGTGGTGGCTGGCTGAAAATCACATGTTAATAAGGAACTGGGTGCAATGAAAGAGGCAGTTCTCTGTGGACTGTAAAAACAGGGGGCTTGTCATAGACGATATCACAGTATTGGAAGTAATAATTTCAGTCACACTTGAGACGATAGTTACCAAAATAACTCCAAGCCCAAATGTGGGGACTTACAGGTGATGGCCACAGCTGGGAGGGCACAGGAAGAACGCTAGAAATAACAGTCTCTGTAAATAAAGTGAAGAGCTGGCTCCAGGAGGATAAGGAACCCTCAGAATCTAATGAGAATGAGGAACGTGAGTGTGGACAGAATGAGAAAATGATGAAGATGATGGAAAGGAGGTGCTGCAAGCCCAAGCATCCAGTGTGAGAACGAACCCACCGGTGGCTCCGGCAGACGCTATCACCAGCCAGATTAAGGCCTTCGGAAGGTCTGTGTTATAGCTGAAGCACAAACAGCACTGGCTGTCCAGCTGGCCAAACAAACAAAATAAATGTACCCCAAAGAGCTGCTAATGACAAAAGTAACCAGTTTTAAAACACTCTCCACAGCCTTCGAGTCTCAACAGTAAACAATGAAAGGAGATATCCTTCACTGTAAGTCAGAAAACACTGACCTTGGCTTAGCTACTAATTTACTGTACGCTTTGGGAAAGACGTTTTGCAATCGGAGTCACAAAATGGGCCCTTCCAAGTCTGGATTTACAGAAACCGGCCAGTAAGGATAAGCACCAGGGCTGAGGGTTGTTAGTGTCTCCATTTAAGTATCTTTCAAAGACCCATATTTGGAAAGTTTGGGCCTGAACATGGCTTTGCTGGAGTTGGAGAAACTTCCAGAGATGGTACCTAGTGGGCGTTCTCAGGTCGTCAATGTGGTGTCCTCAAAGGGCTGTGGGCTGTGGCTGTCTTCCTCTCTGTTTGCTTTCCCATTGGCATCATATGAGCAGCCTATTCCACCACATGCTCCCGGGCCTGATGTGCTACCTGGCCACGGGCCCTCACCCAAGGCCAATCAATCATGCACTTCATCTTCCAAATCTGTAGAGCAAAATAAACCTCTTTCTGTGTACGTAAGTTGATTGTCTAAGCTTTTTGTTATAGTCTTAGACTCATAGACATATTACTGTTTGAATATATTCAAGAACACTTTGTTCCATACAGCCAAAGATATCTTCACTGGCTCATATGTAAGTTGGTACCCAATTGAACTCCCTTTGCCTTCCTTAAAAAACAAAGTCTGTATTACCTAGGAAACCTGGACTGAAATAAGTAAATTATGAAAGATTCCAAGTCCAGTTTGTGCTCAAATATATTTTAATACTCTGTGACAGCTACTTATTTTTCTTTAATAATATTCTGCATTTGATCTTGTTTTATAAATCTTAAAACACTACAACCAAACTAAATGAAACTGTGAATTGCTTAGCTTATGGGTTTATGGCTTTACCTGTGTCTTGATGGACTGACAGTGTTTGAGAAATAAGAGATATTAATTTCACAGGCAAGATGAGAATTTATGTCATAAAATCATATTAAATATAAATATATGCAATCCCTGAATATTAATTTAATCCAGATAGAAAGCCTTCTTTTAATCCTATTTCTAAATAAAACTTTCTTTAAAGAAAAATTAGTCTCTTCCTGTTTTAGTTTGTAGGACATCTTTATAAAGTATTTCTTAATGTTTGAAATGTTTGAACTCTACTGTTAAAGTGTCTTAAATTCAAATTCTGAATTTTCTACTTAAATCCTCAGATTATAATGAAATAGGTATGCCTCTCTAAAGTTTACTTCTCTATTTACTTTCCAAGCTTGATTATTAATGTGCACTATAGAAATGATTGCAAGACCTGAAAATATTGCAAATAAAATATGCTTGTTCATATCTAACATAGTCGATACTCAGTGATTATTATTAAAATCAGTAACTCAAGCTTTCTGTAGATGCTCTAATTCTTGCTTCAGGTCACTAGTAATAAAAGATTTGAAGCCCTAAGTCTTACTTTGGATCACTTTATGTTTATAATAAACTGCCATCACTTACGTTGGCTTTAATCATTACTTTGAAATATATTTTACTGGCCAGAGCGGTTGCTCAGTGGGTAAAGGCACCTGCTATGAAGTCTGATGACCTGAATTTGATCCCTAGGAACTACTTGGTCATAGAGAACTGACTCTTTCAAGTTGTTCGCTGAGTTTTACATGCTCACTGTGGAACATTTGCAAATACCCAAATACCCATAAATGTAACAAAATATGTTTTATATCCACAGAGCTACTTACTAAATCCCACAATATTCTATAGTTCTAGGGTCAATACCCCTTGAAGAGGGTTTGTAGACCAAATGTGTAATCAGTATTTCCACTTTGAAGAACTAGCACTCCTTATGAAAATAAGTGTATATGTAGGACTAATGGAGATTTGAAACACATATGAAACTGTCTAACTGAATATTAATAATACCTAATAAAATATTGGACACATCAATATTCAGACAGTCAAATCTTATAAAACCAAGAGAAAATGATGAATTTTGACTCTAGAACATAGCCTCCACATTCTTACTTCCTGCCCAGGACAAATGCCAAAAAAACCTAACTCTTTATATACCAACCTTAATCCTTATAAACAGGTCTGTAGTTTTTCTAAATTAAAGAGAAAAATCTGTCTTCATATCTACAGCAAGTCTTCCCACCTGCCCAGAGACTCTTATTAAACCTAAATTTAAAGAATAAATTCAGTGCATTAAAAGCATAGAGGTGAAACACGTTTGGGATGCACTGGTATTAAATTACAAAAATGTGCTTGAATAAATTGCTCCAAAACAAATATGAGAGCTCTCAAACTAAATCCCAGATCTCCAACGCGGTGGAAAATGAACCAGAAGATCCGTATTCTGATTGTTCAGTCACCAGCAGTAAGCACACAGCGGCCTCCCACCTTGAGTTTTGTGCTGGAGGTCACGGGTGCTCCAGCTAGCCTCTTCTCTATCTCCACTCATACCTACCCCTGTCAGCACGTTTGCCACACTCAAACTGAAGGATGATGAGCCATGGCTTTGGTTACTATGTCTGAGAGCCGTTCCTGATTTGGGGAGTCTCAGATCTGTATATCTATTGTCCCATCATCGGCGTAAGTAAACCTGTATTTCCCTTTTTTTCTTTTACAGTTTTGTGAGACCTACACATATGTCTTTAAATAAGGTCTACCACGTTTCTTCTGCATCTGAGCCTATCGAATGAGAAAACTGACTCTGTTTCTAGCATGCCTCCAACTCCCATTTCTATTCTTCTGCTCCAGAATCTGTCTGTCTGTCTCGTAAGTGTGGTCTGCCAGTGATAACAAATCTCTGTACATGGAAATACTGAGGAGATAAGCCCACTAGTAGTCTCTATATTTAGCCATATACTTCAGTAAAGTCAAAAATAGGAAAAAAAGCCATCGAACCCTCAAGGTCCAGCTGACTGCAGCTGTTTAGTTGCCTGGGAAACAAAAGACAAGGTCAACAGAACTTGTATCCCTGCGAAATGTTTGCAGAGAAGAGGGGCACCGCACACCAGTAATAGACTGCCAGGGCTCTATTAATCAGATAGTTAGTATTCTTCCTCCTTCTTAGGAAAGCCTAGATGAGCGAAGGTAACCTAAGGACAAAGACACAATGGTTCCATCTACCATCCTGCCAAAGAGTTATTCTGGACCACTGGTTGCCTTGGATACCTCAGTTACAAATTAGATATACTAAGCATTACACGTTATACTATAGTGCTTAGTAGTGCATTATCTCAGGAAGACTCTCCAAGAGATGCTCCTGGTTTGTACTTCCCAGTATTGACTGTACCACAGGAATCTGTCACAGCCGATAGCTAGATTCCTGGACCTAGACTCAGTTAAGCTTTTTACTGATGTCCCTTAGCACTCTGTTCCCTGCCAGGGACTCTGCTTTCATTCCTCCGTCTCTGCCATGCTCCATTCTCACTCTAACACATGACATTGCTTTTCTTATGTATTTGTGAATTATCTTCCTCTTTTAACCAACACAGAAACCTTAAGAGAAAACCTCTAACATTTTTTTCACTTCTAGTTCTACAATACCTAGGATGTTCAGTAACCGATTGTTTTAAAATGATGACTATGTACTTACTTCATGTCACTAAATAATTCTCTCTACACTGTCCCCTTTTATTCTCTTCTATTAAAAACACATTTCCAATCAAAAAAATACAATTTCCATAGTATAGTAGAAATGTTTACTCAGCAAGTTCCTTGGGATGAATCCTTAGGATAGTTCAAAGCTTCAACTATTAAAAAAAATTACGCTTCAAGTCAGGCGTGATCACTCACACCTTTAATACAAGCTCTTGTGAGGCAAAAGCAAGCAGATCTCTTTGAGTTCAAGAACAGGCAAGCTCCAGGACAGCCAGGGCAGTTACACAGAAAAACCCTGTCTTGAAATACCAAAAAATTTGCCTCAGTCTATATGTAGTAGAAAATACCTGTAATTCAGCACTGGGCAGTCTGGATGAAGCAGGAGGATTGAAAATGCCACGGGGAGTAAGGGTCCAGAAGAAATCTCAGACTTGCCTTGGTACCTACCCAGGCCCTGTCCTACAACAGACCTATCTGTCAATAAAACACTTCAAGGAAAAATCCTATGCATCTATCTTAAGTGATATTCCTACCATGATTGACATAACATGTAAAAGTCAATATCCTTTGCTGGCAAATTTAAAAAATGTTTGCTGAATTGTTTTCTAAAGAAAATGAACTTAATGAAGTTCTTATAATAATTTATAACTTTTGTTCTCTGCAACCCAGACAACACATGTTTCCCAAACTTTTCCTTGACTGACTGGTGAAAAAGTAATGCAGTATGTTGTTGCTGCTGTTTTAGTGACTTAAAAAAAAGATTTATTTACTTTATTTTATGTGTAAGAGTGTTTTGCCTGCATGTACGCATGTGCACCATGGGTATGCCTAATGCTCTTGGAGGCCAAGAGAGGGCATCTAATACCCTGTAATTGACTTACAGATAGCTATGAACCACCCAGTTGGGAACTGAACCAAGGTCTTCTGCAAGAACAAGTGCCCTTAACCACTGAGCCATTTCTCCAGCCCTTTTTGACTATTTTTACAACTATTAATGGAACTGAACAAATATTCTCACGGGATTCAAAAACATATTTTTTACAACACTACCAGGCTGTAATTTTGCCCAGTTTTTTGCTAAATTCAAGATTTGTTTTAACAGGGAGAGTACATCAGTATCTCTCACTTATAAGTTTTCTATTTTTCAAAGCTTTTTCATAGGTATTTGGTATTTTAAACATTATAACTTTATCCATTTAACAAATGATGACACTGAAGGTCCAACAGTTCCATTTAACTTGGTTTCCCAGCTACAGCATCCAACACAAGCTTTCTGATTGCCAAATCTATTGGTCACTCCATTCTGTCTCAGGTCAGGTTGAAACAATAAATTAACGGTTTAAAAGACTGTAATTTATAACTTATTACGTCTGTGCTTACTATGAAATGGGTAATTTATGTTTTAAAGTATTTTATTTTTAGAGTGTGTGTGTGTATGCACAGACGTGAATGCATGCTTGTGTGACTCTGTGTGTGTGTGTGTGTGTGTGTGTGTGTGTGTGTGTGTGTGTGTATGTATGCTAGTGCAGGTGCCTTCAGGGGCCAGAGGTGTCAGATCTCTCTGCATCTGGGTTAAAAGTGATTGTGAACAGCCTGACATAAAGCCGAACTACAGTCCTCTGCTAGAGAAGTGCACACTGCCTAACACACTCCACTGAGGCTCTCTGTGCTGAAAATAGTTAATTTCTGGCAAGCAGTCTATATTTGTACCCTTCTATGTATGACAGACCGATCAAAAGTGTTTAGTTAGCAAACACTTTTAACAAAGAGACCACTGGAGAAAAACTACCCAGTCACATCCAATCCTAAGAACGTTACATCAGATTTGATTTTGTGTCCTAGATGCATTTACAGATTTTCATATCTACCAAGTCTAGATTATAAGAGGAAACTGTCAAATCTTCACTTATCCAAATTGAACTTGGTCAAACATGTCTTTACTTTCCCTTGTTCTGACTCCAAACGTATGCAACAGGTAGCCTACTTTTCCATAGTAGGGCAAGTAACCTCTAACAATGAGTGTTTGCCTGTCTCCTCACTGGTGTCTCTGGGAGGGAGTGAGGGGGAATTTTTAAACCCACTTAGCATAGGCATTCATTCCTATGCCACAAAGCACTAAGAAATTCTGCCCTTCTCAAAGCCATAACCCATCTGAAATGTAGCCAAGGGATGTTTGACCAAGAATAAAGTCAACAAAGATGTTTAAACTCCAACCAGAAAAAAAAAGAGATTAAGTATACGACTGTGGAAGAGGGAGTCGGTTGGTCTTTGTGCTTCCAGGGGCTCCGGGATGTCCTATTACTGACCAATCATTAACCTGAGAGTGTTTAAGCATAGCCCTGTAAGGAGAGACGGAACAATGGCTGCATCATCCACATTAACAATATTCAGTTTTGAGTTAGCTTTTAATAACCTTTTCCAAACAGAAAGTTACTCCAATACAGATGGAGGTAGCTAGGAATACCAGAAGGATTGCCCTCCAACTTGCAAAAGCAAAGAAGGGGAGACCTGATCATAACCACCCATAAACCCGAAAAAAATTCTTTTCAGACTTCCTTTTTTAAAAAAAAGAACTAAGACTTATGAAAAGGCTTAATTTTTTTAAACCATCAAGGAAAACCAAACTTTGAACTTGTACATCAATTCAAAGTGATGGTCTTGAATCCCATCCCTCTTTCCACCGCCCACAAGAAGATTAAGGACTGTGGACTTCCTGCTGGAGGAAGTAATTGCTCAATTGCCTCGGAATCCACTGGAACCCTTTGCAGTGTTAGTAGGGACAGGCAGATGCAACTTGTCAAATATCCGTTTCTTACTTTGTGCTTAGATTCTTTGAGATCCCCTCCTCGCTACGTAGCTCTTACAATGGGAACCCACTCCGCCTCAGAAAACTATCTGATGCTTCCTTGGTTGTTTTCCTATTAAAAATCAAAGTATTCCGTTTCAGCACGTTGTGTATTTCCTGAGTTGAACACAGTTGCCAAGCTGTACTTAACACAATTTAGGTCATAGCTTTCAGAAAGAAACAAAACCAGTAATGGTCCAATTACAAACACAATTTAAGGTGAGAGAGTGGACCATTAAAACCTAGCTCTTCCCAACTAGAAGCTGGAGAATTTCAAGTGAAGATCTTTGTAGCAGCGTCCAGTCTATATCGCCACACCCACCTCACATCCCCCCACCCCGCCCCAAGTCTTTTATCAACCATTTGGATAACTTGTGGGACACACCTACCCCCTGCCCACACTAAGGGTCCTGATTAATACTCAGTTAATTTTACTATTAATAATTAATTAATACACCAGCATTAATTTTGTCCATGGCTAAAAAAGGTATTTAGGCAAATGTGAATGTATTTAAAAACGAGTGCAGGGAACAATCACAAACTTGTCTGATTTTCATGCCAGGAGTTGACGAAGAGTAAATCTTCCTTTCTCCTTTTAAAGTAAAAACCCCGAATCTTGCATGTCACTCTCAAGAATCAGGAGGGGAAAAAAGAGTATTTTAAAGGCTTTTAATATGAGCGTCTAGTACCATATGAGCAGAAGTTGGGTCCGCTCCAGCTTCAGCAAGCCTCGGGAGCTCTAGGAGGCATGCCAGCCAAGGCCCCACCCGGATTCAGCCCAGTCCCGCCCCAGTTGGCCACAGCCGCTGGAGACCTAGGCTGAGTGGATCGCCGGAGCAGCTGTGCAGCTGTCTCAGAGCCCAGGAAGTCACACCCGTCTCGCGCCCTTAACTGAAGCTCCAGCCCACGTGGCGGATGGCGAACCCCCTCCGCTGAAGGGAGTACCTAGCAGCGTCCCTCCCCAAAAAAGCAAGATGAGCTCGGGTAGGCGGGGCGGGACCACCTCTGCTTATGTAGTCTCTTCCCAGGCCAGAAGCAGGCAAAGATGCGCTTGCTATCGCCTTGAACATAATGGGCACAAAATTGAGACCAGTATTTCGAAACCTGGCTATTTGCATTCATCTGTTTCGTCTTCTTTCCTTTCTTTTTCCGCCTACCCTCCATTGTCCTCGTTTTTTCACTATCTTTTCCCCTCCTTTCCCTTGCTTCTGGGCGCCCTCTCCCTAGTTTCCACGTGCAACGCATGTCCCCGTGTGGAGGAAGTTAAGTTGGATTAGGGGGCATTCTTCCGCAAGAACCTGAAACTCGGCCCTAGCATTGTGTTCAAGGACCTTAGCTAAATTTGCCAGAGCAAGTATCTGTATTACTTCTCTTAAAAATGAGCAAATTGCATGTCAAAAAACCTCAAACCTGGCTCAGTTGCCAGCCTTGTGTGTGTGCCCACCCAGCTGCAGGCGCCGCCCAGAGCGCCGCGGGAAGCCAGGGGGACTGAAGAAAAGGAGGCCCTGCTCTTGGGAAGGCCACATTCCCTTCTTTCCATCTCCTCCAAACCCCAAGATTCACGTCCCAGTTTCTGAAATGGAAAACTGACTATTGAAAGGAAACCGGGATCTTCTCTCTTTGAACCCAAGGATGAGAAAGCGGTTTACGGGCCTTCTTTTTCTCCGCTTGTTCTTAATTCCTCCATCAGGGGGAGCTCACACCTACTACAAAACTCCCTATTCCTAGACATCTGGGTTCTGAGAGTCTGAAAGACCCAACTGCAAGCAGATCTTAAGGAGCGCACCGCCCCCCTTGCTCCTCCCTCTGGGCCTGCCTCCTCGGACAGAGAAGGAAGGGATTTCACACTAGCCATTCATTTGTCAGCCATGGGGGAGGGGACGCAAAAGCAGAGAGGAGGCAGAGAGGGGTGAGAGAGACGGCAGAGAAGATGGAGACGGAGAAGGAGACACAAAGATGAGGGGACACAGATAGCGAGCTTTACTCGAGGCGGTACAGCATTGCAGTCTGGCGGGGGGGTAGGGCGGCTCTCTTCCCCTTTCTGCAGGATCCCAAGAACACGCAGGACATGCGGAGGCGTACTTAGTTGGATTCGAGAGTAAATAGTTTAGACTATGACATTATTTTTTTACCTCTATTTCTTCAGTCTAACCCCCTGACCGCTCCACGCCCATTGACATAGAGAACAAGCCGGGACAACCGGGATGTCCCGGGTCGGCAGGCACCACCGAAGACTCTGCAATGCCCACGCCTACTCAGGGCGATGGGACTCTCCGGGCTAGGACGTCCCCGGGGACTCCCAGCACGCGTTCTCTGCCACCACTCTACCAGCGGGTAAAGTTGCTCAACTGAAGTGGAGAAATGAAAGCAGAGCGGGTGGAGATATATAGCGGGGAACAGAGGACCTCTGTAATCCAGGAGAGAAGACTGGACCAATTGGTCCCTAACTCGGGTCTCTGTGCCACCTTTGTCTGGAGAGCGCTCTGGGTCCTGTTTTACTACTAAAGATGAGGGAGACAAGTTCCCATTTCGCTTTTCAGGGCGAGGGAGAAAAATAGTGCACATCTCTCTGGTTCAGGGCAAGCTTTCCCGCCCAGGAGCCTCCCAGACCTCCACGGTGTTCCAACAACCCCACCCCCAACCACAGCTCCTTCCCTCCGGCTCCGGCGCACCACGCGCAGGACAAAAGAACACAGGGGCAACGTGAGAGAGCTTTGACAGCCCCCAAGTCATCAAAGAAACGCAACCCCAGTACCCTGCCCAGCCCCTGCCAGAAAGCTTCCAATATTGCTTGTGCGGGGACCGGAGGCAGGGAGGGGTCATGTCCGCGCAGGTCCGAGGTAGCTAAAGTACCCCGCTGTCTAGTCGGGAGCAGCCCAGGGGTGGCTTTCCAGGAACAGAGATACTGACCACACACCAGGAGCCCGGAAACCAGGTGGTCTGCCCTAAGGTGTTTTCAGAGACCTGTATTTTGGGCGAGTTTGGGAACTCCCCATTCAAAGTTTTGCCTCAATCAGTTTAAAGACAAAAAAAAAAAAAATCAAGGTGTGAGGAGTCCCTCCTATTCTTCCAACTCAAGATAGCATGACTTTTCTAGGATTTCTCTACCAAACCCCGTCCCCCTATTCCGTCCGTCCTTTTCCTCTACCCCACCCCGGGCTTCTTTGTCTACATCTTTTTCAGCACCAGTCTGAATTCCTCTTTAACAAGCCTCTTCAAAGTTACCTGCATATTTTAAAGTGAGCACATTGTCTTAACTTCGCCTTACGGCTAGTCCTCTTGGCTTTAATTAAAGCCCTCTTCCAATTGCAGTGCACCATTTCCCCCGCAACTAAGCTCAGCGATTTTCTTTTCCCAACAAGTTTTACCCCCTTTCTTTTAAATTGGGGAACAAAAGAAACGTGATTACCTTGAAAGACGGCTTACTGCAGTTTGGGGAGAAATTCACTGCTGAGCTGTGAGGATGGGCTCCGCGTTGCCCCTGCAGATCACATAGGAAGCGCGGTGGACTGGGGAAGGATGTGGCGAGTGCGGGACAGAGCAGGAGGTGAGGGAGGATGCGCTGCTCGCCAGCGCAGATCCCGGTCCCAGCGCCTGTTCACAGCACCTACTGCTCACTGCTGCTGCGCCCGCGCGCCTTGAGTTCTTCCCCCAGAAAGGCTCGGGGCAGCTCGCCTGCAAGTTCAAATGCGAGTTGTGACACCCATCGTCATTATATCACTGTACCGTCAGCACCGAGGAGGAGACTCAGCGAGAAGGAGGAGGGAGAGGAGGAGGGTTCATTCACAGGCTCCAGAAGCGCTCGGCAGCTTCAGCCACTCCAAAGAGCCCAGGCTTGGAAACAGGCGGAGGGGCGGTAAGGAGCTACCAGCGCCCTCCGAGGGACCGCCTGCCTCTCTCGCCAGGCACTCCCACCTCTAAGTCGTTCTTCCCGACAAGAAGTACCAATCCGCTGGAGGGGTGGGGGTGGGGGGAGTGCGCTTCTCATTCAGGGACGCTGTGCCATCTCACTGTGCGCTCTCAAACAACTGCGTTCCCACCGTCCCCCACTCCCCAACCCCCTTCCCCGCCCTGTACAGCCACTTCTGAATTAGGGGAAAGGAGTCCCCAAGCCCTGGTGGAGCAGGCAAGCCTGGAGCAATTAAGTATGGTCAGTTTTTAGGGGCGGACAGGACCATAAAACGAGCAAAGAACTTGCTTATAATGTGTTTATGCTCCCACAGAGCTTGCCTGTCCCATCTGAAGAGGTGTCAGGCTCGAGGCTTCTGCCAACCTGAAAGAGATACTGAGAAAGTGAGACCCTGAGCTCAGAGAGACTGTAAGCATTCGCTGCTGCCCTCCCTAGGGAACTGCCCAATGGGGAGCCCGCGGCATCAAGCTGTACACAAAGACCCTGGCAATAAAGGGCTGGACAGGAAATCCCCCAGGCAATCCCTTGTCCCATTCAAAGAGAATCCTTTCTCTGACATAAATCCGCATCTTTACTTAAATGTACTCTGCTTTCTTCCTTTCCTCTGTCTTTACAGGACCCGTTGGAGATTTTTCTGCCAGAACACAGATTCCATGGACTTATCAGTCCTTCCATGTTGTCAGGAAACGGAATCTTTTATGTTTGTATTTTTTCCCCATTCTGGCTTAGCCGGCGATGTAAACATCAATATAAGGAAGAGCAAGCACCCTTCACTGAGTCACAAAAGACTTCCATTAGGACCTTAAAGAGCAAGGGGTCAACCAGTTAACACAAAGGAGTTCTGTCCCTGGGAGAAGGACTTTGAATTTTCTGTTACTTTGAAGTCTAGTATGATTTTACGCAGTGGGTACAGAGTAAGTTTGCAAGACGTATGGAGGTTACTCTAGGGGTACTGAAACAATTACCAACTTCTCCTTCTACACCAATGTGGAAATATCCTTGTAATTATTGGCTCTGGATGTTTTGCTTAGAAAATTGCATCAAGCACAGGACTTCAGAAATGGTAGTGATTAACGCACAAAGTTTGTCTTCATTCTGGATTTCTTTAATTAGATTGGCCGCATCTCACGGTTCTCAATGTGTAATACGGACCCCTCAGAATGCGGATTCCTTTTCTACGGTTTATAGATTCAATACGATGGTGGATTTTAACTGATAAACGTGGCAGATTTATCAGTACGATCTCGTCCTCAAATGTGTGTTCTTCATGATTCCCTTTATTTCTCAGCCATTGCAATGGGTGACTTCACTACCCTGTGGACCACTTTGACATCAGTTTGGCTTGCAGTGAGTAATTTACCCTTTAGGCAATGGTTATACTACCATGGCTAAAACTGAAATTTCATCCCATGTCTTGTTTCAATTGAAAGTCACAGCTCGGAATCAGACTTTCGCTCAGCATTTAACACTCGAGCCCAATCCCGTTTAGAAAGTGACTTACCAAAGTGACACAGTTACACCGGAGATTTTTTTTTATCAGAATACAGCTCTGGAGTCAACATGAATTCATTCAAAATGAAGAAAAGTAGAATATAATGAATTCTCATTGGAATTTATATGCCAGGCGTTGGGGTTGAATTTTCTCTGAAATGCTTCAAGCTGTGTATCATTAATCTATTTCTTAACTTTGAGGGAAGCTAGTTTGAGTTTAAGTGGTTTGCCTGAGGCTACTTTGTGACAGATCCTTAGCCTAAAACCTTATCAACTGTTATTCTTCTCTCCCTTCTTACTACAGTTGAATAAACAATTCTAAGACACAGAGCAGAAGCAAGCAACTGGTAATAGCTGATATTCATTGCCCAGACCTGCTTATGATCATTATTCACTGCAAGGGCCATCTACAAACACATATGATGGGACACCACAAAACTTCATTGGTTGCATATGTTTTATCATAAGTGCTTACGTACAAGCCCTACCCCTGTCCACGTAGACCCAAAAAGGTTAAGATGTTGGGGATCTCCAGCTAGAGGCCCCATTCCACAGTATGGTCTCACTCCTCCCATTCCAAACTCCACCCCGAGAAAGCCTAACAAAAGTCACCCCCTTCCTGGGGCTGCCCAAGACCACACTTACAGGCTATATAAGACCTGGTAGCCATATTTGTCAGGTGGTTCCTGTCCTCCCCTTCCAAGTGTCACCCAGAAGTTGCTTTGCTCTGTTCAAAACCTGGATATATCATTTCAGTTTGATTGGCTTATTACATCAGTGGCGGCAGATATCTAAAAATCAGGGATTCAATACTTATCAAAATTTTACAGCCGGGCAGTGGTGGCGCTCGCCTTTAATCCCAGAACTTGGGAGGCAGAGGCAGGCAGATCTCTGTGAGTTCGAGACCAGCCTGGTCTACAAGAGCTAGTTCAAGGACAGGCTCCAAAAACCACAGAGAAAGCCTGTCTCGAAAAACCAAAAAAAAAAAAAATTACTTTATCTTGTCAAATGTTTTTTTTTTTATCTGGTCAAAATTTATAGTCCCTCACATTATCTGCTGACATGTGATCTACAGGGCAAGGGTGCTTTCTCAGGCAATGTCAACTTACCAAGGAATGGACAGTTCTACAAAGCTTTATGTTACATGTTTTGCCACCTTCTTAGCTCTCAAAATTATTATTTAGAAAACTATGTTGTCAGGTAACTAAAAGAAAATCATACATACCTTAATATTTACTTCCTTTCTCTGTGGACAGATTCCCTGTTTTGGTTATCTAAAATAATGTATTTTAAAATAAAAATAAGAAAAGCAAGGTATATTTGGGATAGTCTACAAATATAGTGAACTTAGTGTTTTCTTTCTGCATGAGTCTGTCTATCTGTTTCTCTTTGTCTCTGTCTCTGTCTCTCTCTGTCTCTCTGTGGTCAATATGTGTGCTTGTGTTTCTCTGTGTGCAAGTTTGTCTCTGTCTCTGTCTCTCTCTGTCTCTCTGTGGTCAATATGTGTGCTTGTGTTTCTCTGTGTGCAAGTTTGTCTCTGTCTCTGTCTCTGTCTCTGTCTCTCTGTGGTCAATGTGTGTGCTTGTGTTTCTCTGTGTGCAAGTTAAGTGAAGCCCAAACCTAAGTCATTCCCTAGCTTTTTTAATTTTTGAGACATATTCCTTTTGTTTCTGCCTCCCAAGCACTGGGGTTACAGACACAAGGCATGTGCCCCTGCTCTTTTATGTAGGTGCCAAATAGCTGAACTCTGGTCCCCTTGCCTGTGCCCTGAGAACACTTCACTGTTTCAACCATCCCCCCCAGCCCCTTGTGAGTATTCTTGAAGGGCATCTTTCTTTAAAGAAAACCAGATAGTAGTTATGTCTGAGTCTCCAATATCTGACAAAATTATCAGAACTCTTAAAATGGAAAATATTATTTTATAAGCTTTAATGCTAATAATATACGTATACACATATTACACTCAAATCTATTAAAACGGTCATTAGAATCACTTTCTGTGAGTGCCCCCTTGTACAGGAAATGTTGGGTATATAAACTCCAGGATCTCAGGCAGATAAAGCAAGACATTAATTTATATTGTTGGCATCTAAAAGACATTAAGAGCTTGAAGCACCGCGCCTTGCTGCCTTGCCTCAACCTAGTCTTAAGAACTTGGCTGAGCTTGGGGGCAAACACCCAAAGACTCAAAGAGCAGAAGGATGGAGTTGGCAGGTGTGCCTCTGCGGAGTTCCATTATCTTCATTCACACTTCTTGCCAAGGTCTGTTAGGATCACGTTTCTGTGTTTTCCTGTTGTTGATTGGGCGAAGTGCTTCTAGACATGACAGTATCTGTTGCTGGGCTCTGGATCAGGCTGTCCTATTCAAGTCAGGGGGCGGGGGCAACAAAGAATTCATGCTTCTGTGCCCCTCTGCTGATCTTAAGGCACAACCAACAACCAGACAAAGTATACTGCGCTTGGATCCTTAAAGAAGGCTGCAGACTAGAAAGCACCTCAAACAAATAGACTGAGAAAGCAAGAACCACAAGAAAACAACTTTTCAGAAACAACAGCAATAAAAATGATTCCCAGTCTTTGTCTCCTCAAACTCCTAAAACCAAACATTTTCATAAAACATTTCTTTCAATGGATCGTTTGCTTTTAATCAGCTCTGCCCAGACCACTTTGAATAGCATACATACGTAGAAATCATAACAAGAGCAGTCACTTCGTGTGGTAACTTTTAGAAGCAACTAAAATGTAAGAAAAATTATTTTCTTACTTTCTGTGTGAGGCTGGATAGATTTCTCTAGAACTTAACTGGAAGGCCATCTACATCACAACAGAACTATGCAGGCGAAAGCCAAGTTCCAGCACGGACTGATGGGAGAGGCTGGGCTGCAGGCAGAGATGACTTCATTAGAGTCTCTGAATCTGTCCACAGAGCAGCCAAAAGGCCCAGCACATCTGCACTCACCCAGGGAGGCTGCCCAGACAAAGCATCAAAAACACTAGCCTTGTAACAGAGGGAAAGATCAAGCCCTTATGAAGGCAGTCCAACTGAAAGAAATCACAGCCAGTGTCCATCTTCGTCCCTCCTTACTCACTTTCTCGAACTCTTTCCCTTCCTCCCCAATCCTCTGAAAAATATGGGTCAGTTTTTCTGACTGAACCAAAGCTGAAGGGTTGGTTTCTGAGCACGAGGACGCCTTAGAGACTTTAGCTTCTATGAGGCAAGCAGAGAACAATGCAGAGGTTTTCCGAGAGGCAAAACTTTGGTGATTGCTGCTTGTTTTCAGTGGCTTTCTGTCTCCAGTTATTTAATTAGACCACAGAGGCACACAGAAACAAGGACTTCGGTGAACACTACTGAACTGAGAGTGCCACAAGAGCCCACAAGTGTGTCAGTGGGGAGCGAATCAGGAGGTAAAGCAGGAAACATCTCTGCAGAGAGAGAGGGAAGTTCAGAGAACACAAGTGTGGACCTCAGAGCAGGAGTAAAGACGGGTATCACATTCTAAACCTATTAATCAGCAGAATTGTACAAGTAATTGAATGCCATGGACTTCAGGTTCTGAAATATGAACAGTCACATTCTAACATATAAACAAATGGAAGTCCAATATTTGTTATATTAATTCAACCAAACAGCAGAGGTTGTATAAGACTGAGCAAATACTTGCCACTGACTGTTCATAATGATCTTTTATTTGTTCAGTTCGGCAAGTCATTTACCACTTTTAAAGTAGTTTTGCACTTGAAAATAGTTTTCTTATTTCTATTATGTGGTTAAGTCAGAGTCAAAGATAGATAGATAGATAGATAGATAGATAGATAGATAGATAGATAGATAGATAGATGATAGATAGATAGACAGATAGACAGACAGATGATAGATAGATAGATAGATAGATAGATAGATAGATAGATAGATAGATGATATATAGATAGATACATAGAAGATTGATAGATACATAGAGGATAGATAGACAGATAGACAGATAGACAGACAGACAGACAGACAGACAGATAGCACTCCATCCACTACACATGGCTAGGGAAAAGTGACTGCTGAAGACCTCTAGGTCCTTTATTGGAAACTGTCTTCCATGAGTCCTGTTTCTTATTCCAGCACAATGAAAACAGGTAAGCGACACAGCGTTAGAGTTCGCTTAAACTTCTGAATGCCTCCCATAGTCGATAAATCGAGCAGTTTTATCAACAGGCTACAGCAGTTGCAAGCCGTGAAAGAAGACAAAGAGTGAAAGGAAAGCATTAAATATCACGCTAACAAGAAAAGAAGGCTAGGGAAAGTAAACACATGAAGGGTCTCTGGGATGCTGGGCACAGATAGGAATTAAAGACAAGAAAAAAAAGGAACTGAACGAACAAAGAAAAAGAAACTAGCTTAAAAGTGTTCATCATTATCAAGCGGCTAAAACAGTGTGATTTTTAAAATACATTTTAAAATCCATTTTAAAAGCTTCTTTCAAGAAGAAACAAAACAAGATCCAGTGGAGAATGTGCCACGACCCTTCCTACCCCCCTATTTCCACAAATATTTTGGGACAGTTTGTTTCCTTCACTCTTACGAGATTGAAGCTGCCTCTTCCTCCCACATCTTCTGACAAGATGCCTATCTCATTCTGGATTCCCACAGCAGAAAATCCGGAGATGAGGAGGTGAGGTCACCATTGATAAGAAAGTACTGCGGCAGGGAAGGGGAAGAGAGATGGGACATTTTGAGCAAGTTTTTACTACAAGCTGAAGGCCTTTACCCCATAGGGGATGATGACTCAGAGATACTGCCTAAGGGAGAGAGGTCCGAAAGCATCTGTGCACTTGGTTAAAAGCTTCTCCAAGGGGTGTTAATCCTGCACTACTTCTGCCATATGGGAAGGTTTTCTGGGCTGTAGTTTTATTTCCACAGGGAAAGGGACCAGGCAGGGCTCTAGGCAAAAGATATTGAGCTACAATGGGAAGGCAGACTGAGGTGCACAGAAATGACAATGGTCCATAAGTTGAGTGCGAAATATACTTGCTGTAATTCACACACACACACACACACACACACACACACACACACACACACACACACACTCACTTCCTAGGTTGAGAAGGTTGCAGAAATAGTAACAATGTGTTTCTTACTCAGTTAGAGCAGGCTGTGATAGTAAGTCCTAGGACACAGAGAGAGGAAGGCAGATCCTTCTGTGGGCTGCTTCTCAGAGCGAAAGCCATCTTTCCCCTACTCCAGGGCTTTCCACCCAGATGCCATTCTCATACCCAGGCGCATCTTTAGCAAGCACTTCTTCTCGTGTCTCTGCCAATGTCTCGCCACCCCCAACCCATATCAAAGCCTTCTTTGACACTCAGATGTCTCAGTGCTGGAAAACAACTCAGCTGCTACATGAGAACTATCCTGGAAGAGATCTGTGAATATTAAATTCATACAAACAAAAGCAAGAAAGACTGTAAGTTACCATAAGCAGGTCTTTTACACTATGGTTTCCAATCGTAAACATGTTTCTTAAGTACAGCTCCTAGATTTTTTACAGTTGGTATGTGTTCTGTCTTCTGCACGGCCCTCTTCTCCTTCTGGTCTACTCACCATAATGAATCTTTTCTCATCACTACAGCAGTGTACAAACAACCAAGGAAGTTTCCTTTAGGCTCACAGTTCCTGAGGGGTCCATCTATGGATCTTTTCTTTTTCTTTTTTTTAATTTAAATTAGATTTTTCAAAAATACCAATCCAAGTTTCCATTTCCTCCCTCCTCCCATTCCCCCCACATCCTCCCGTCCCACCCCCATCCAATCCTTAGAGAGGATAAGGCACATTGCTTTGTGGAAGGTCCAAAGCCTTCCCTACTATATCCATGCTGAGTAAGGTTTCCACCCAAAGAGAATAGGATACCAAAAAACCAGCACATGCAGTAGGATAAATCCTGGTGCCACTGCCAGTGGCCCCTCAGTCTGCCCCAGCCATGCAACTGTCAACCACATTCAGAGTTTGCCACATTCATAGTTTGGTCCTATACTTGTTCCTTCCCAGTCTGCTGGAGTTGGTGAGCTCCCATTAGCTCAGGTAGACTGTTTCAGTGGGTGAACCCATCATGGTCTTGACCTCTTTGCTCATATTCTCATTCCTCTCACTCTTCAGCTGGACTTTGGGAGCTCAGAGGTAGAGACCGTGTATGGATCTTTAGAGCCGTGCAATTGGGCAGCACATGATAATTGCACAAGTGGATGGGGAGGACCAACTCCAGCCTCTTTTGGTTGGTTTGAATCAGAAAGAGAAAATGCCAATGGAGGCTGACGTTCTTCATTTTCTCTTTCACTTAGTCAGATTCTCAGCCTGTAGAATGGCATCATGCACTGTCTGAGGAATCACTTTTATTTTTGCTGTGTGTGTGTAAAGAAAGGCTATACCAATTGAGGGTATCATATGTCCTGTAACATTTGTTAGATAACAGGGATGATAATGGTAATAAAACATACTTTCTGCCTTAATAAGGGATACAGACTTCAATACAAGTTTAATATAAAAGATGAAGGAGGAGAAGTAAAGTTAGAGAACCATGAGAAGTGTGGTAAACTTTGCAGTGCAAGCTTTTGTTGATGGGAGCCCTTGTTCCAGGACTTTAAGGTCTTAAAACATTGAGCAAATTAAATAAAACTAAACTGTGGGATACCTAAGAAATGCCAGAGCTCAGCCCCAAATTTAAATGACCCAGGGACAGGCAAGCGATGGGAAAACGAAGAGCAGAGAGTCATTTTATTCCCCTCATTCAGTCTCTCCTTTTATTAGTCCCCATCTTTTTTCCTGATCAGTAAACATCTTTATCTCCAAGAGGATGATATGTTCCACAGTGGTTTGGAAAAAAGAAGAAGCAGAGAGAACAAGAGACAAAGACAGAAGGAGAGAGAGAGAGAGAGAGAGAGAGAGAGAGAGAGAGAGAGAGAGAGAGAGAGAGAGCTCAAACTAGAGACGACACCAATGCATAATCTTTTCTGAAGAAACAAGGAAAGGAAGATTCCCTAGGCATGTCTAGATCCCTCTCTTGGGGTCACATCACCTCAGCCTTTGGTATCAGCAGCTCTGTTTTATTTGAGCTCTTACTCTGGAAGCCAAAAATCCCTTGCAGCGAGGAGGCCAGCTTTGTAGCAGCCAAGTCACATTGGAGGTTGTATTGCTCTCAGGGAGTCTTCAGTAATAATACTGCTAACTCTGCACTTCTCGTGTACAGTCTTAAGCAATAGGCTTTCCAGGATTTTATATCCCGGACACTATATTCCCAGAACTAAAAGAACAATTTCCTAATCATTATAAATAGAGACTGGCACACTAGAGTGTAAATAAAACAGAAAAAAAAAAACCCTAGATACACTCTGGGAAACATAATTATAGTTTCAGAGGGAAGGAAGAAGTAGAAAAACAGTTTTTAAGAATGCATGAACTTGGGGAATAAGCCAGAAAGTTTCTTATAATTAGACACTATTTCTTAAAATATGCAGAGATGGCTCACCAAGATTGAAAGTATGCATGTCAAATGCAGAAACTGAGATGGGATAGTATTAACCTGGAGACAGATGAGGCTGTGGGAGCAGTAGGAAAGAATGGAAATGGGTATAAGATTACGCTCCTTAAAATCAGGTGATTCGACAAACTCTGCCCAGTGAGAACCCCGAAATGACGTTATTCCCTGTCACTGACTGAACTAAGTTCTCGGATGCCCCATCCTCACCAAGAGATTAGACGACCTCAATCTTGGGTAAATTTCAAAACTCTCTGTATACTTTTAACTAATAAATTATGTCTTTACATAGTTTAAAAAGACAACATGAAGCACCAGTCAAGGCTTTTTTCTCTCCAAAGTTTTCATGTTTGTTGCTCAAGGGACATGAAGCAGAATAGAAGGGACACTGGTTGGCTCTGTTTGGTTCTCCCCGCCCCCCCCCCCCGCCTTCCCCGCACCCAGATGAGGAGCTGCAACCAGTGTGCGCTGTCTTGGTCCTCAGTTCTTTTGGTTTTCAAGCTCTCTGTCTCTCTCTTTCTCTCCCTCCCCCTTCATCTTTCCTTTATGGAAGAATAATTGGTAAATAAAAATTTTAGATATTCAAAATAGATGTTATGCTTTGATATAGGTTATTAGATTATTATCACAATCAAACAGTTAATACAGTCATCTGTAAGATCTACTTACTCAGCAAATTTCAGCACATCGTCTTGTTAGCTATCATTACCTTGCTCTAACAAGGCTTCTTGAGCACACTCCTTAGAAAGTTAGGATTCTGCACTTCTTGACCATTTCCCCTTCCCTGTGACTCTAGATAACAACCCTTCACCTCTCTGTTTCTCTGAAATCAACTTCTGTAGACTTCACGCATAGAGGAGCATGCTGCATTTGCATTCCTATAGCTGGACAATTTTGGTTTGTCTAAAGTCCTGTAGGCTCACCTGTGTTATTTTAAGTGGCATGATTTATAAATGTATATATATATATATATATATATATATATATATATGCAGATGTGTGGATACGTCTTGATTCATCTATTTATCACTTGAAACATTGGTTCTTTACCTTGGTTTTTGGGACCAATGCTGTCATAAATATTGATGCATGGTTGGCTCTTCAACATCTGATTCATTCTGATTGCAAATTCCTGAAAATAAAAGTCTTGGGTGATATGTCAATGCTACTCCTAATTTTTGGAAGAAATTCCATACTGTTTCCATGATGGATCCATAAATCTGTATTTTCATAATGATGTGTAAAATATTCCATTTTTCCATATTTCCTTTCAAAATTATCATTTATTTATTTTATTTTGTGTAGATGACCATTTGGCCTGGATGTAGGTGTGTGCACCGTGTGTGTGCCTAGTGCCAGCAGAGATCAGAAGGCATTGGAGCCTCTGAACCTGGAGTCTTAGAGAGTCATGAGCCACCAAATGGATGCTGGGAACAGAGCCAAGGTCCTCAGTAACAGCAACAAGTGCTCTTAGCTGCTGAATCATGTCTTCAGATCCCATGTCCTCTTTCTTATGTCTTTATATTGACCATCTTGACAAGTGTGGAATGATATCATCATTTTGATTTTCAATCCCTGTTGAGTTGTGATGGAGCACTTTTCTAATCTATTGCTCATTTCTGTGGCATTCTTGGAAAAATGTCTACTAAAGTCTTTCGCCTATTTTCATCCAGATTATCATTTTTAAGGGCTGATTGTATTTAGATATTGTATTAGATATTTTGAATACCAATCTTTCATCAGATTTTTTTTCACTACCATCTTTTTTACTAATGTTGTAGCCAATGTGGAATGCAATGGGGGAGTTTCTTGAAAAGTTAAATACTAAAACTTAAAAGTTAATTGTTTTACCCAAAAGAAATAAAAACATAGAAACTCGATCACAAAAGTTTGAAGCAATATTACTTACAGTAAACAAAAACTGGAAACAAATTAAGGCCCATCAACTGTCGAATACATAAGAGGCAATAGATAAGACAACAGAATATTATTTAGTGTCGAAAGGAAACGAGGTGCTAGTGCCCTCTATATCATGCATGGACCTTGGAAAATGCAGTGTGGGGAAGAAACAAGTTCCGAAAGACAACATCTTGAATGTTTTCATTTATATAATAAGAGACATGGCAACACAAACAGCAACTGACTGGCTCGTGCTGGGGGACAAAGGGCAGGCCAGAGCGATTGCTGAGGGCATGAGGCTTCATAGCACAGTAAAGAACAGAATCTGTGTATTAGCTTCGATGGTTGCTTAGTTCTATGAATTTACTAAAACTCATTTAATTATACAATATAAATGATTAGCTGCACGGTACATGAATTACATTGCTTAATGATATTACCAGAAAATGGAATGCATACTTTTGAAAAATGACCTGAGATACCTGTTAAAATTATAGGTATTGAACTCTTCTCCAGGCCTAGTATAGTTAGAATATCTGTGAATAAATTAAAATATATGTGAATATATTCTATATTTAACATACATAAGTTCATGAAAGTCATTTCTTGCATTGTCATGTGTTGTATATATGCATGCATGCATGTTATTGCGTGTGTGGTTGCACATGTGGATTGCAGGCACAGGTCTGGGTATACATAGGAAGGTCAGGGGTTAATGTCAGTTTCTTCTCTTATCGCTCTTCTTATATTTTAAGGTTTCTCACTTGAAGGCAAGCTGGACCAACTCGACTAATCTGGCTGTCTGTTCTGGGATCTGCTGACCAACCTCCCAGCATCGGGATTATGTAGTTCACCACACTGGCTGGCGTTTACTAAGTACTAAAGATCCAAATCTCAGTTCAGTCCTGATAGTTTTTCAGCAAGTCCTTTAATCAGTGAGTGATCTCCGTAAACCAGGAATCACTGTTATATGTATTATATCTGCTAACCAACAACTAGTTTATCTAACAGGTGAGCTACACCCAAGAGCTATTGTATTTTCTGCTACAGTTTTTCCCAGCTATAGCTATGGTCTGTGAAACACACCACCTAGGAATGGCTTGAATAAAAACGAATTCTTTTTTTGTTACTAAGGATAACCAGGTACAAGGCTGTCTTCATTCTTCACATGGGAATGCCTGATGTCCTATGTGACCAAAGTGTCCAAGAGGCTAAGCGTGTTCAGCATCTTTTCTCCTTTAAGAGCCTCCAACTTGCCGTGAGTTTGCCAGGACATGACCCATATGAGGCAGGGAGCATCTCTCCCTATGGAAGAGACTCCTCTCCCCCCTGCCAGAGGCCATTAGCTAATCTTCTCCAAATAGGCCATCCCTCTTTTGATCCCACACTGGGATCATAATTCCTAGCAAAAATTCTCTATATTCTGTTAGAACCAGACAGGATAATTAGACTAAATCCTGACCAGTGTGACAGGCAGGCTAGAATGGCAGAATGGCTTCCTCTCTCCTTCATCCACTCTGTTGCCTGTGGTACATGGATATGGCTTGAAACCCCTTCATGTGGGCTCTTTATCAGTGGCATAAAAGGAAAGAGAAAACCCCCAGGTTCCTGATGCTATGAGTCAAGCATGTCAATTTAGTCTATGCACAGGCAACTATTTAAATCATTCCACAAGAAAGAAATGGAGTCACAGTGGGTGAATTTCAGAGGTTATAGCGGATAAATCTAGATTCTAATGAAACAGGTAAGCCACTGCGTACAGTTGTACAGGCCAGGTAATTCTCACACTGCTCAGCTTGTAGATTCTGTATGTATATGACCTCACAGAATCCTATCCACGTCTTAGAACAGGGACAGACACCTCAAAAACGTGTCATTCACTTGATTATAATCTCAAAGGATTAAAATATGATTCTTTAATTTTAAAATGAGACAATACTATCTCAATATTCTTATTGAAAAGATAAAAAATTATTTTCAGAAACAAAAGAAATCTATACCAACATAAAAGTAAAAACAATTCTCATGTTGATAGTTTTTTCAACATTCTGAGAGGCCAAAATAAAAAAGCTGTATAGAAGGAGGATTGTAAGAGCTATACATGCAGAGCCTTTCATTTGCATGCATCACAGCTGACACTGAACATGCGTATTTCTATGTATGCACCAGCACAGTGATTGCACGGCCTACGATAGGTTTCTAATTGTAATTACTTGATTTGTGAATCAAATGTGTGCTTTGAGAATAGAAATTTGTACATTGTAATTCTATTGTCGGGGGTAGGGAGAGGTGTCCAATTTGCCAAAAAAAGGAGTGAAGACTTTAAATACTTGATATTTGAAGATCAATAGAATTAAAATAATTTTCAGGTTGAGAAACAAGTTGAAATTATGTTTGATTTTTAATCATCAAAGTGTATCATAGCACCTACTGTCTCATGAGAGTGTCAACATTTTATGCTTACAGGAAGGCTGCCAATGCCCTGAACTAAGTTAGGTGCCCGTCGCTCCAACACAGGGACTTAATAAGAACAATTGCAAAGTTGGGTTTTATCTTCCACAGACCCAAGAAATACTTTTCTCAAAATATCCAGGGTTCATAGTTTAATTGAAAACATTTTTCCTACTTTGAGAAGTTAAAATTATTTTTCATTTGTGAAATGATATTCCACAGGAATTGTGATGGCCTTTAAAATAATTTTTTTAAGCCATTCAATTTCCCTATACATGTACATGTACCACAGACAAACCTCTCTGCCACTATATCACATGTTGGATTACTGGTGCTATGAAGTACTTAATGTGCTTGGCTCAGCCATGCCCTGGTATAAGTAAGATGATCTTCTATACTTGCAGGAGCTGGCAGAGCAGCTGGAAGACTGAGTGTTTGGGTAGAGGCCCCGGAGCAAGTCGAGCTCACTGCTCGGGGTTCTCATGGGGAAGTAACCGTTAACCATAGTGCAATGTGATTTAATGACAACTATCACCTAAAATGCTGAAATATATGCGGCCAGTTTTAGTTTTTAAATTGAATATAGTAGCTAACATTAGGGCTTTAAAAGGATGTTCTAATTGATTAAAGTAAATATACAAGACTGACTTTGATTTCTCACTTCTGTTCCGGTTCTATCAGCTCATCACATTATCTCCTTCTTATCAAAACCAAAATATTTTGTTTTTAGGGTCATGCTTGTCCGAAAAATTACAAAAGATGCTACTATCTCAGATGAGCTCTAAATCTCATTCATTTTCCAAACGTGATTATGATAGAAGTGAACACAATAATGATAAAATCATGACGAATGGCTCTGAGTTGTTCAACACTTAACACAAGCCAAGCATGGTCTTCATGAGAATCTTGAAATAGTAGTGGCTATAATTGTCCTGGTTTTACAGGGGGGTAATTGACATTGAGAGAGGAAAGAAATGACCTCCTTCATCTGAGACTGGACTGATCCGCAAGGCTACCATCTACACCGTATATGTCTATACGCATATACATGTCTTAGGAGACGTTAAGATGAAGATGTTAGATATAGGGAGAGCAGAGGTGAGATGATAGCAAGCAATTTCATCTATACTGTGAAAAATATGCTTATATTTTTTTAATATTCACATGCGTTCCCCCATCCTCAGAACAGGGATGCCCTCCACATCAAAGCATTGGACCTTTCCCAAGGAAAAGGTCACAGAGTCTTCAGAGTAAACGAAAGCCATTGCTGTTTGCATGGGGTGTCACATCCTCAGCTTTTCTTCTCTGGGATGAAGTAGACCAGACCAGACAGCTCTGCTCTGACCCTCTTCTAAGCGAAATGAAAAAGGGTGCCCTAACTACTTATCACATTCAAGTGGCCTCAGCCTGGTTGAGTGCCTTGTAAGTCCTTCCACCCAGGACACTCTGATAAACACTGTTCTGGGAAGATTTTGTTTGGATTTTGATAATTTGGCTCCTATGCCATTCAGTTATGTGTACCTTTTTTTTTAATTGCCTGATGTCTTGTTCCGTTGCTCTTACTCAATCAAATGCTGCTTTTTACACTGCCCCCCCTCCAGTATGCTTCAAAGTCATACAGCATGATAGCCCAGCCTTGGAATCAGTCCCCACAGATAGAAGTGTTCTTGAAATAAGCACAGTAGGACTTTGTGTAAGAACTTTGCCCATGCTCTCAGACTCTTATCAGCGCCAGAGGTAGTCATAATAAACACAAAGTGCAACTTCAAAATCTTCAGGAAACTCTGGCCTCTAATTCCAAAGCCAAACAACAGTAGGCTGTGGGAGTTTCTCTGAAGTGCATGCCGTCTTTAGAAACTGGGTCAATGATCGATGAAGAGGATAGCCAAGAAATCTGTAAATACGAAGAGAAATATTAGAGGCTGAAACCTCCTTGCAAACGCCTGGGTAAGAGCGAGACTCCTCAAGGGGAATCAGCATTTAAGTTGTGGTATTTGACCCTCTCTGCATCTGTAAAGAGTTGGAGTGCCAGAAAAGTAGTCCAGCGGCGTGTTTACACATGTGTGTACCTGGCAGAGCACGCTTCTGAACCTCTGTTCTTTCTTAAAGGAATGCCAGGGTGTGCTTTCGGCATGGAAACTTTCTTCCAGACTCACAGCACTATCCCTTTGTCCACCCAGCACTCAGAGATGCTAGGCCCACAGGATCCTGGGTCACACATTAAAACTTCAAATGTGTCTGTTTCTGCCACCCGAGGCCACAAAGGAATATGTTTTTTAATGTTTAAACACACCAGAAAAATATGCTATCCCAATGAATACTTTTCACATTCCAGAAATTTCAAGCTCAAATATACAATGTAATTACTTTAAAAAAAAAAAAAAAAACAAGGTATCCTAAAACTTGCTGTGATTTCTTTTTTTTTTTTTTTCGAGACAGGATTTCTCTGTAGTTTTGGAGCCTGTCCTGGCACTAGCTCTTGTAGACCAGGCTGGCCTCGAACTCACAGAGATCCACCTGCCTCTGCCTCCCGAGTGCTGGGATTAAAGGCGTGCGCCACCACTGCCCGGCCAACCATTATGTGGTTGCCAGGAATCGAACTTCTGACCTTTGGAAGGGCAGCCAATGCTCTTAACCACTGAGCTATCTCTCCAGCTCTTGTGATTTCTATGCTCCAGAACACACTGCTTCTTTGGAGCTTTCTGCTTGCCCTTTTAGACATTGTTTCTCTAGTCTGTGAGCTTGCCTTTGCTTCACATCTTTACCCAGTTAGAAAAAAAAAATAGACTCCAAATTTCTAGATAAATCTAAATTTATAATATTTGATGAAGTTTGTTTCAAAAACCCTATGCCCACTTGCTGAGGTCCTTCGGCTTTCCCACTACTATCTCTTAGAAGGAGCTGCTTCAACTGTTATCTAACCATGTAGGTTATAACCTACAGATTATGTGGAAAGCTAAAAGCCAGCACCCAGCTCTAAATTGACTGGATATTGTGGGCAGGCTTTTCTCTTGTATATTGAACTTCAGGAGCAGCATTTGATGTCCAGGGCCATCTGAAAAGTCACCACCACGTGAGTGATGAGAATATGCACACACACACACCTAGGTTTTTCTAAATCAGAGATTCTTTCCATTAAAGAACTTATTTCACTTAATTTTTTGGCATTTGAAATTTATCCCTGGATTTTTTCAATTAGCCACCTGGGCTTGAAGTCTGTCTGCATAATCTTGCTGGGTGAATATACTTTGAATAGAATTGATTCCCCCACCCCACCCCACCCCCCAATAAAAGGAATCTTGGATCTACTAGTCTGTGAGGCAGAGTTCACCAGGTTATACACCATAGAGACTTCTCCTGGAGGTCGAAGGGTTTAATAAGACACAGAGGTCTGTCCTAGGCCAACTATCAACTCACATAAACAATCAGTTATAAGACTCATTGTAAGAACTTATTTTCATATTTTAAATTTGAAGGAATTATCTTTTGGTGGCTTCATCTTTAAAGACAGCTGTACTGCATCTACTTAGGTGTTAGATTCACATATAGTCTATTAACTGTAGCAACTACATTTAGTTTTATCAAGCCTAAAATTCTCTAGAGATGGATGGTGATGAAGTCTGCGCAAGAAACTAGATATACTTCATTCCATTGAACTCTAACCTTCAAAAGGACTAAAGGAATAGCTAGCGAAATGGTCCAGAGGGTAAAGGCAACTTCCATCAAACTCCATTGACTGGAGCTTTGATTCCTGGAATGTGCATAGTGGAACAAACTCCAGGAAATGATTCTCCGACTTTTACATGTGAGACACACTTGCACGCGCATGAGCATGCATGCCTGCACACATGCAAAATGCAGAATATATTTAAAATACATTTTATAATACGCATCATTTATACATTTTAGAAAATATTTTAAATGGCATGCCGTAAGCATCAAGTGGAAAGGTACATATTTGACCACATTGTGTATGCAGGCACTTGTATTACCATTAACACAGTAACTATGAGCATGTTCGGTTCAAAGATTCAATGTGTCCCTTTGCTTCAGGCCTTTGCCCAGCTGCTGCGCTCTCAGCATCCATGCCCCTACCTTCAACTACTAATCTCTCTCTACAAATGAGCATGTATTTTCTAGAATGTTCGTCAGTGAATCCATACTTATTGTTTGTGGGACTGCTGCTGCCTCTCTTTCTGCCTCCCTCCCTCCAGTTCTTGATTTCAATGTTGCTGTAGTAAAGAAAATTCCTAGGAAGTATCTAACTGTATGGATTATATCACAGCATCTTTATTCCTTCACTATTAATGCTCACTTGCCTTGTTTCCACTCAAGTGTTAATTACAAATAAAGATGCTGTGAACATTAATTCACAGGCTTCTTATGGGAACACGTTTCTATGCTTTTGATACATGAGATTAGAAAATCTTTACCATATAGAAGGGGTATTTTCACTGCCAACAAAAGCAACACAAAGAAATGAACAAAAAAAATCCTCAAAAATATGTCAAATTGTTTCCAATACATTTTCCCTGTTTTTTTTATTTGTTTCTGCTCAGAGAATAGAAGTATATCCTTATATTCCATCTTACAGATGGATGTCTTCTGTGTTCTCATTTTTGTGTTGTGAACAGCTAAATTTAGCAGTTAAACCAATAAGCATGCAATCAATAACTAAAATAACAAACATGCTATATTTGCAAATATATTGCACCTTGCAATGAGCACCAAAAAGCCAGTACATTATTCATATTTGCTCCACTGAAATAATCATTTCTGTCTCATGGATTAGAAATAAAGAAACTGCAGTTTTTTGACTGTTAACTTGGAGAATGAAAAAGAAGGAAAGGTCATCTTTTCATGGCCCACTAGTTGGTGTTACGTCACTTCCATCAGCAACAAAGAGGACCACGGCAATAACGTTGCTTAGCGCGGGACACATTCAATAATAAGATCTTAATAAATGAAAACTACCGATCCGGTTAGAATAGCTTGGTAGGAACCCATGTGAGCTGAACACAAGGAATACTTAGAAGCATTTTTACTTCATTCCGCTTCTCCGCTGATGAGGTTTACCAAGCAACTCTCTCATTAAGTATGTTTGTAAAGACCCGCTTGCCCTGGGCAGTTTATGGATGATTAACGCATACCATGCTATGTTTTCCATCTTTTTTGATGTCAGCCGGTGCTTCAACTGTTAAGAGCATGCCCCTTGGCCTCAAAGAATCAGTGCAAGGAAAAAAAATTAAAAACCCAACAAAACAAAACAAACATACAAACAAAAATCCCAGCTCCCTGTAGCCTAGGCCCAAACGTCAGATCCTCCCTTGAAACCCTTTAATGGGAACCATTGCGTAACCCTTTCAGGAAGCCCTAGAGATCAGAAGAGCTTCTACCTCTGAGTGTGTTCTAATTAGTGCTCATCGCCAGGTCTGCCTTCCATCTTTACACTTGAAATGAAAGTCAACTCTGATGAGAAAATTACACTCCAGTTGGTGAGCAACACTCCAGTTGGCAGGAACACAGTTGAGGTACTGGGGGTAGAAAGTGGCAGAGTTTCAGGGGACATGAAACAGCTCACAGGAGCCTGGGCAAGTCCTGGGGAAGCCTCACCCAAATAGACAAGTGTCCACAGCAGAACAGACCTTCACTGCAGAGACTTCATTAGTAAAAAATCTCACTAATGCAGGTCCAGACTCCAAGAGGAACCATTAAGGAAAATACCTTGCTGCATAAAAGGCCTGTGAGTAAATGCACCTACTTAACAAGCGCTTCAAGCATTAGCATTCTGAATGCCGAAGACCCTCAAGAAAGGCAAACAAATCCAACAGTAAAGGGTGATGGGAAGAAAGAAACTCAACGAGTAAAGGTCAAGGTTCTTTACATGATATGACATCAACGATCATCAATATGTTCTTGAAATACCAATTTTAAAACCAAAGTATCTCTGAGTACGTAAATAACCTGAATCTAAAGTAAAACCCAACACACAGAGAATGAACTTAAGATGAATGAAAATGTTTCCTTAGTGTTCTTGGTGGTTTCAGGTTGAAACAGTTCAAAGTGATGAATTCCTCCTTACCCCTTAGTCATGCTATAAAGGAGAGGACTACACAGCGTGAGTTAAGTTGGGGGAAAAGCATCCCCTTTGCACACAGCAGATGAGAGTCACAGACTTGGCTTTCGTGGTGTTCCCTTTTCTTAACATTTGGCAAGTTGAACTTATTCAAACTGGTCATTTTCTCACTGGTGGAGGCAAAAGGAAAGTTCCATTATCACATGACTGACAGCAAAAACTCCCTTGGGGTTAATAAGTAGCATGGGCATAATGAGGGTTGACCACTGTGTAGCAATCAGTTCTCAGGGATACAGGGGCATTCCTCACTTCAAGTATTTCCCAGTTTCCTAGTTTAAATTCTCCTAATAAGGATCATTTCTTCCTTTGTGCTGTTTTTCTGGTCCTAGATTTTCTGTGTTTGTGTGTCTGTTTGTCTGTCTATATAGTGGTATTGGGAATGAACATGGACAATTTCAACTTACCTATGTGATTCCCCAATCTTATTTCTACAGAGTTTGTTTGTTTTCATATATTTTTATACATTGTTCTTTACAAGGACTATGTTGGAAATCAAAACACAAACCCCAAAATCTAAATTCCTATGAAACCTGAAACATAGTTTTACAAGTAGGAAGTTTCACACCTAACCTCTTAAAGGTAACAGCCAAAAGGCATTATACATAATTTCCTTTAAACCACATGTCTAAAGTATAAAAGAAATATAAATGACTTTCTTCTTAGACTTGGGTTCCATGTCTAGTATATCTCAATAAGTATAAGAAAACTTGAAACAGCCTGGTATTGGTATAAAAACAGACAGGAGGACCAATGGAACCAAATCGAAGACCCGGATATTAATCCATGCACCTTCGAAGACCTGATTTTGACAAAGAAGCAAAAAATATAAAACAGAAAAAGAAAACATATTTAACAAATGGTGCTGGCATAACTGGATATCAATATGTAGTAGAAGAATGAAAATTGATCCATAACTATCACCATGCACAAAACTCAAATCTAAACGGATCAAAGACCTCAACGCCAGCCACACTGAATCTCATAGAAGAGAAAGTGAGAAGTACACTTGAATGCGTTGGCACAGGAGACTACTTCCTAAATATAATCCCAGTAGCAAAGACACTGAGAGAAACAATTAATAAATGGGACATCCTGAAACTGAGAAGCTTCTGTAAAGCAAAGGACACAGTCAACAAGACAAAATGGCAGCCTACAGAATGAGAAAAGATCTTCACCAAGCCCACATCAGACAGAAGTCGATCTCAAAAATATACAAAGAACCCAAGAAATTGGTCATCAAAAGAACAAATAAACCAATTAAAAAAATGGAGTACAGACCTAAACAGAGAACTCTCAACAGAGGAATCTAAAATGACTGAAAGACACTTAAGGAAATGCTCAATATCCTTAGCCACCAGAGAAATGCAAATCAAAACAACTCTGAGATTCCTTCTTACACCTGTAAGAATGGTCAAGATCAAAAACACTGATGACAACTTACGTTGGAGAGGTTTGGAGTAAAAGGAACACTCCTGCATTGCTGGTGGTAGTGCAAGCTGATACAACCGCTTTGGATATCAGTTATGGCAATTTCTCAGAAAATTATGAATACAACCTTCCTCAAGACCCAGTAATACCACTTTTGGTTATATGCCCAAAGGATGCTCAATCATACCACAAGACATGTGCTCAACTGTCTTCATAGCAGCTTTGTTTGTCATAGCCAGAACCTGGAAAAAACCTAAATGCCCCTTGACCAGAGGATGGATAAGGAAAATGTGGTACATTTACACAATGGAGTACTACACGACAGAAAAAAAAATATTAAAGACATCTTGAAATTTGCAGGCAAATGGATGGAGCTAGAAAACATCATATTGAGTAAGGTAACCCAGACCCAGAAAGACAATTATCATATGTACTCACTCATAAGTGGTTTTTAAACATAAAGCAATGAAAACCAGTCTACAAATCACAATCCCAGAGAACCTAGACAACACCGAGGACCCTAAGAGAGACATACATGAATCTAATCCACATGGGAAGTAGAAAAAGAAAAGATCTTCTGAGTAAATTCGGAGCATGGGGACCATGGGAGAAGGTTAAAGGGGAGGGAAGAGGAAAGGGGAAGAGCAGAGAAAAATGTAGAGCTCAATAAAATCAATAAAAAAATAAGTATAAGAAAACATTCTGAAATCCAAAACGAAAAAAAAAAAATCCCAAATCTGGATCTCGACTGTTCTCAAGAATTTCAGATGAAGAACATTCAGCCTAAATTAGTGTTTGTTAAGTAAGAATAAAGACCTGCTAGTTATATTGAAAATATTGGCAGTTGACATAAAGATAGAGCAGAGCTTCTAGTTTTAGCAAAGAACCAAATACAAAAATATATTACAATACTCTGCCTTCAAGAATGATAGCATCTCAAACTAAAAAAGAATTTCTCTGATGGCAAACAAAGTTGAAAATACTCAGGACAAAAGCTTCCTGCCCTTGAATTTAAAATGTTTAATTCAAAAAGTGTCATGGTTACTCTGTATTTTGGTATCTGTGCTAATAAATAAGGTTCGTATGTAACAAGTAGCTGAAGTTTACCTTATGTGTTATAACACATAACTCATTTTCAGTAACTTAGATGCCCACTGGAAACCCCTGGAAGATATTTTGCTGCCAGATCTTCTGAAGAATGTTCATGGCGCAGGGCTGTTTGTGCTCAGGTTCGCTTGCTTTTAGACTGTGTTCTGGTTTATTCATGGGAAGTCTTACTATGGAGTTCAGAACTAGAGTAAGTCTTTCAAGATTCTCTCCTGAGTCCTGTTGCTGCAGGTGGCATTTCTAAAGAAGGAAAGAAACAAAGGTGAATGAGAAAGAAACTCAAGGACATTAGAGGCAAATTAAAGATGCTAAAATGTCTAGATTTAGACTTCTGGGATCTGGAACTCTCTAGTAGCAGATGGGTTTGGCTTGATCATCACAGAGTGAATATCCCACCCCCGACACACACACACATCATGTCAATGAAAACCTTTAAAATGTCAAATGTTCTGGGTTTCTTAAACTATGAGACAAGTGGAAACATGGGCCTCACAGTTCTATCTGACAACATTGGCTGCTGTTGAGTAGTGACTAGTCTCTCAACACAGGCCACCAGTCTCTAGGGAGGCCTAGTCCCCCTCCTATTGTACAATTCCGGGTTAGTTTTGTTTTTTTTTCCAATACCCTCAGGGAGTTGCAACTATTTTCTGTGTATAAGGGAATCATATGGCTTTTATCACATAGCTACCGTCAACTCTTTTATAGAAATATCTTCAGCTTCAGTGGGCTTATTTGAATTGTACTATCTCAAACAAAGAGCTATGTAAAGTTAAACTCAGAAATGAATAAATTTCATTCACCAAACAAATATTTGTTGAGTGCCTTGCTTAAGAATTAAACTTACTTCATACTTACTTTTGAAAATTTCTCCTAAGATGATTAATAAGGAAAAGTAACGGTTCAGACAATTGCTATCTGATAAAGAGCCAGTATTAGGAGCAAGATACAAATGCTTTTGATTATCCATTTTCAGAATCGAATTTCAACAATGTATGGTTGCCTTTAGTCTTCCATTCGAAACTCAGGTTTAAGGATTCCAAAGAAATGATGTAAAACTGCAGATCAAAGTACTCAAAGGGATCTGTGGGAGGATTTTAAAGATCTGTGATGTTGTTTACCCAACTGTGCTACATATGAGAAAAACAACACCAAGTTTCAAGTACATCAAGAAGTTGGCCAGACATATCACCTTCAGATCTCTTCAAAGATGTCACCATACTCTATGTAGACATTATTAAGTTCATTTTTCTGTCAGGCTGCCTTTCAAATTTCTACATCATTACAGCTTAGATTAAAATAAATGATAAAGGAATTGTTGAAAGTAGAACCAGACTCCTGAAAGGGTTTTATTTGTTTGCCAGTTTCTGTGGTTTTCAAAATCCACGGTTATGAAAATAACCCAAAAGATGATGGTAGAAGGCGGTGCTAAAAGGCAGGCAGTAGGGGAAGGCAGGCAATCGTGGAAAGCAATGGGGAAGGAGATGGGGGAAGGCAATGGTGTTAACTAATACAGGGCACTTGGGAGTGATTAAGACATTTGCACTCTGTCCTCACTGGTGTGATAAATGACCTGATACAAAGGCTAGAGGGAACAAGCCAGGCCATGTGAGGACAGCATCTATGCCTTTTAAGGACACAGCAGCAAGGTGCCATCTTGAAAGCAGAGGGGAACCTGAGCCCACACCAAGCCGACCAACACCAGGATCTTGCCCTCCCATCCCTGGATCGCTGATTAAGAACCCTATTGTTATACTACTTCATCTATAGTAGCTGGTTATAGTAGTCAAATGGACTAACAGCATGTGTATTAGAATCCTATACTTGCCATCACAATTACAAACTTGGTAGTATAAAACAACAGAAAGTGTATTCTCTTATAGCTGTTGGCTAAAGTCCTAAAATCAAGGTATTGAAAGAGCCATCTGTCTTTCAAACACCCTAGGGTAGAGGGAACCCTTTCTGCCACTTCTCGTTTCAGATGAGTACAGGAATTATATGGTGGGTGGCCGCATAATTTGAATACATGCCTCTACCTCCACAGGTCTTTCCCCCCTGCATCTATGTCTTCTCCATGTCTCTAATAAAGACACTTGTCCTAGGATTTAGTGCCTGCTCAGATAACCTAGGGTGACCTCACCTTAAGCTCCTCAGTTACATTTGTGAGGGCTCCCCCCGCCAAATATGGTCACATTAAAAGTTTCTAGTGGCGAATATGTGGATATAATTTCAGTGAAGCTATTCTTCCACCAACTGTACTGTCTCCTTGTTTGTGCTCCTAGTACCACACTGAACAGTTGTGCCGTTCCACACACTGCCTATGATCAGCTCCACAAAATGTTAGCACTACAGGCTCAGTCCCACCTTGGTTTGAAATCGGTCCTGCAATTCCAAGCGTAGTATAAATCCTTACAGTGTAAAATTGGGCCTTATGTTTATTCCTTTTTTGTCCTCAGCACCTAAGATACATTAACACTTACAGATAGATATTTGCTTTGGGCTTGTTTATTGATACAAATCCTATTGAAATTAGTATTTGTGTACGGCCTCTGTAGGGATTTTCATAAGGGTATAGGTATTTTGTTAGAATAAAAACAGTTTTTCATGACAACGTAATGCACCTTGGGCACAAAATATGGGGGTGTGACCAAGGTTGTAATTTCTCCACATTTCCCCCTGGAGTTTTCCGATGCATTATTTGGACTGGTCTACAAGCCCCCTTTTAAAAGGTACTTTTATGAAGTGCCAGCTTATTAACCCTTTTCAGGAACAGAAGGAGAAGAGTATTAGCAAGAAATTTTATGGAATCTTTTGAGGGTCTCAGTTATGATAGAGACTGGAGAGATATGTCAGCGTTTGGAGAGATTGTGTATGCAGCCCTGCTATGGGGAAGGAAGGAAGAAGGAAGACAAGTCGAGAGGGATGAAGAGAAACAATTTCAACTTCAGTGGTTATCCCAATAAAGGAATGATTTTTCAGGTTCAGAGAGATTTCAAAATTTTTGAGACATTCTAAGAAGTGCCTGAAAAATAAAACTCAAATGAAAACCTGCAAAGGGGGAAATATTTTTGCATTAGGTTCATGAACACAGGAAACAGAAATTGAAATATCATAATGTCCTATGCTCACTGATGGCAATTAGGGCAGAGAAAAAATAATGAAAAGAAAAATAATAATGTGTTTGTGAGAAGCTGAAATACAGAAGGACAGTGATGCAATTACAATATGAATAGCTGGCTGACCTGGGGCTGCTGGAAGGAGTCATTAGCTTTGGTTAAATGAACGAGTTTCTGCTGTGAAAATTAAATAAAGTACCTTCGAGGCATCATAAGTAGGGCTGGAGGCGGGTGGCTATCCTCTTGATGCTTCATTAATTAACCATGACCACCTTCTCCTAAGCTTCTTTGAACCTTAGTGGACATCATAGATAGATATTTTTCTCTGAGGTAGAGAAAGAAACCGGCATAATCATGTCCTTTAGTTCCTTTTAAGTGGAGGTCATTTAGATTTCCTTAAACGTAGTGAAAACATTACCCAGACAAAGATTCCACTTCACACTGCAATAACTCTGCTAATCCAGAGCCCTAGATTACCCTCTAAATGGTTTCCCTGTGAAACAAGGCAAAGTCGAAACTGCTGAGCCAGTGTGAGGCACTAGAGAAAAGGTTGGACTCTATTGTATGCTCTGCTCCAAGACGTGTGAGCTCTTCTAGCCCTTGTCTGACTGTCTAGCCAAGGCGTCTCTGAATACTCAAGGATTGTTTTCAAACCAAATTGATAAGAGGCTAACACCAGCCAGTCTTAGCTTGCCGGAGTTAGCTTTTCCCCCTTCACAGTGCCTAGCACATTGTAAATGTGAATCAAGCAGATAAAAATCAAATAAACATGGCCCAAATCAATATATTTTCTTCTAATATATAAAAGTTGTGTGTGAGTCACAGAAAACGAAGGCAATTACAAAGTTGAGATTTGGGTATCGGAAGGAGAAAGTTATGGTACGATTTCTTGGCAAGAGAACAAAGCTCTCTTGTTCTTGCAGGGCCTAGACCTGACTGAGAACGTGTCCACCAGGTGGCGTCTCACCTCTTAAATTGTTTTCCTAATTACAAAATCCCCATCAGCAAGAAGCATTTTGGTAAGTGGGGGAAAGCAAATATAAATCATTTACTTTTAAAACATGTATTTTTAAGTCATAACTTTTAGTAGTAGTGAGAACAATAAACGTCTTTCTTTTCAGGAGAAAACAGAATACAGTCACTTTAGAAGAACTCGTAGTCTCCAGTGAATCTGAAGCTAAGATGATGCAGAAAACTGAAAGTGATGTTAAAGATTGCTTCAGCCTTGGGTTCCTGATGGAGACACTGATAACAAGCATTTAATATCCCTGGGAACCAGTATTAGCCCCTCTGCCATCTCAATTATCCTATTTATGCTAAGAGTTTTTGTGAGTACAACTTAATTATAGGGCTTGTAAAGCATGACCAAGAGGTACAAGTTCGACTCCAGAGGCAACAAATCAAACCAACCAACCAAGACTCAAAGCAGCAAAAACTTCCAAACTGTTTTGTGCTCATGTACAGCTCCAAACACAAGCTGGTGGCTGAGGATGTTGGAGACCTGTATAGAATCAGACCATCTGGTAGAGCTGGAGAAAGCAGCTAACAGATAACAAGGGCCATGCACCCGATACTCATCTGTGATGATGTCTAACTGGGGCCCAGAGCAGACTGTTCTGGGGTACAATACCAGGGCAGGTACTGGGAGAAGTGAGATAAGGATGCATGCTTAGAAGAGAGTGAGTTGAGGAGCTGCCCAGGGAATCACACAAGGCAAAAGCTAGGTGTGAAGAGCCAGTGGGTCTTTAGAATAGAAGACATGAGTGGAAAATGAGGCTGTGCAGTAAGCAGGCTTGCTCCAGGATTCACCTTTGAGTCACACAAAAGCGGACAAAGCCCAACTACCCCATGTCAGGCTTGAGATGAGAGCATCCTTGGGTAACTGTCAGAAGAGCATCCCTGGGTTGCTGTTAGGAGAGCATTGCTGGGTAGCTGTTAGGAATGGTATTGGGTCCAGCAGGATGGCCACACAAGCCAAAATATTTCAGCAAAAACCTCAAGGTTTACTTTGCAGAAAGGTGCTTAGCCTTGTCAAATCAAGCAACCCAGCTCACTCAGCAGGCTCCACGGGGTCTTTACACACTGACTGCAGTGGGTCCTATGTCTCACTGTGAATGGCCCGATCTCAGCCTCCCATTGGTAGCAATTGACTAATTTAATCCTATGCCATTGCTAACCCAAGCATATATTTTGAATTTGAATTTTAGAAATATACTGACCGAGGAGGGATTGTTATCAAATGGCATCTTTACAATTTCCTTAAAGACAAAAGTTTCTTCATCTCATTTAACCCTTTGATAAAAAGGACCGCATATTTCATGTCCATTTCCAACACTAGAGAAGCTGGGCAGTGGTTGGTTGATCAGGTAACTCAGCCAGGATATAGGAATCTGGTTTGGAGTTCAAATTATCCTTGGTCAGAGAGTTTCCAACACCCCTCGCTGGCAGGAGGGGTATTTTCAAGGTGTGTGTATCCAAGGACATAGTAATGGAAGGCATAGTGCAGTCACATTCATTCATTCATTCATTTGTTCATTCATTCACTCCTAGTAAGGCTTAAGGCAGATACTGAGTTCACTCACCCAACCTTGTATTTAGCTATGATGTTATCCTACCAAAGGTTTAATACCAGTAGGAAAGGACAAGATTTCACAGAGGAAATCATCTGTGAGGAAACCAGGCTCTTTCATTTTAGACACTGGATACCAGGTCCACTCCTACACAAATTCAGACTCCAGGAAGGCAGTGGATTCTCCTTTGGGTGGATCTCAGAACTGAGCAGGATAACAGCATGCAAGGCATCAATGGAGGAAGCTGAGCTTCTGTTGGAGGCGGTTGTATTCCTTCCTGGAATGTCTCACTAGATTGGAACATCAATCCTGGCTTTAAAAGATTCATTTGTCTTTATTTATTCAAATAAAGTTGGTTTATGTCACTTATCTGGAACATTAAGTTTGGAAGATAGGGTTTACAATTATCGACCCTGGGAAAGGGTTATGAATTACTGACATGACCTTGGTTTTTGGCCTATATGATAACTGTGTGGGTTTTGGAAATAATAGTTCATCGTGTTTAGGTTTATACATGTATTCTGCATTGTACTTCAGAGCCCCGAGGTAAAAGTCTTAGGAAATGTTCTATATTGCACTTCTGTAGCCCCTTCCAGGAAGCACAGTGAGTAAATACTTTGCAAAACCACCCTGTACATCCATGGCATTAGCTGACACCATGAAGCCAATTTCCAGTGTAAATAGTGATTTATAAGGAATCAGTAGCCAGGTGGTGGCACGTGCCTTTAATTTGAGCAATGAAAAGGCAGAGGTAGTTGGGTCTCTGTGAGTTCAAGGCCAGGTCTACAGAGCAAGTACCAAGAAAATTGTCCCACAAAGAAACTCTATCTTGAAAGGCCAAAAAAAAAAAAAAAAACAACAACAACAAAAAAAAAACGGAAAGAAAAAAAAAAAGAAAAGAAAAAATAAAAAAAGAAAAAAAGGAAATTATTGTGTGTGTGTGTATTAGTGATTTGAAAATATTTTACACACACCCCTTTTCTTTCCTTAGAATTTCTTTTTCCTTAGAATTTTTTATATGCAGATGAAGGAATTTTGGTCACATTAACTATGGGGTTTAAGTTAAGTAATGGTAATTCAAAGTTGACTTTCTTTTTTTTTTTTTTAACATCTAAACATTACCTTGGACCTCAATTCTCAGTTGTGAAATTCCTCTGAGAATTAATATGCACTTGGTATATTTGTATGTTTGGGCTCCTCATTTGCCTCGGAGAGCTTCGCTGACTTCTCTGAAGGCGTTCAACTTTCTGCTAACTTTCTCCAGGTGCTTTGTACTGGAACATGCGCACAGGTCTTCAGGTTCCTGTTCCCTGGAACAGACCTAAGCTTTTAATCCTTTCCTGAGCACTCTGCTAGTACAGACTGGTCTCTCTGCTGCTCTTTGTTCAACTGTGAATATTTCTCTCTTTTATCCAATAGTAGAAACAATGATGTGAGGTCTACCCTGCCAAGTCTAGATCAAATCAAAATTTGTGGTTTCTGTTTCAGCCTGACCTTGAACCTTTGGTGTTTGGGCTTGTTTAATCTTGGCAAAATTTTGCTTCCTGTTTCAAAGAATGAACTATTATTAGGCTAATAGGCTTCTTGCCCATCTAATAGTTCTTAGAAAGCAAGGGAGTGGATTTCATAGGTTAAATATCCATGATAATGAAATGAAGCTTGGAAGAATCAAAGCACCGTGAAGAAATTTTCCTTGACAAAAAACATTGCATTTAAGAAAACTCTGAAGCATTTAAAATACACTCTATTATATATTTACAATAATAAAAGACAAAGCTTAATCCCCAGCACTGACCTTTTAAAGTGCTCTGCTGCCATAAAAAACAAACAAACAAACAAAAAACCTCTACAAACCTGCCTTTGTTTGACTTTTAAAACCTTCCAGTTGGAAGTCAGGACACATAGATCGAAACTGCTTCTGCTGTCAATTCGCTTACCATTTACTCATAGCTAAGTAATTACCTTATATATTCTTTAGTACCTTACTATTTTATTCCCGAAAGGTGCAAATGAAGCAGCAGATAGAGGTGGATGCTTTGGTAGATGTGCAGGGGATGCAGATGAGAGTAGACGCTATCGTTGATAAACGTCTGTCCTGGCTCCAAGAAATCCAGGCTCCAGGTCCACTGATGCGTTGCTATCTCCCACGTTTGCCTGGCACAGACATAAACCTGAGAGAGGATCTCGGTTCCTTCGCTTGTACACACTTATCCCATTATTAGCCCATTTCAAAAGTGTATTTTACCAATTTACTTAGGAAGACAAAGGGAGTCGCTTTTGCTTCTGGTTAGGTTTTACAGTTCTAGCAGCCACGGTGTCCTTCGTGTGTTTTCTGCCAGTTATGCATACCCCTTTGCAATCAGCTTGCTTTCCCATCATCAAAATCTGCCTTCTCAATACCCCGTGGAGAATAAGGTCAGGTTCTGAGTTCTGTAGTCCTCATAGTAGTTCCACAGCACTTTCAAGAAAGCCATCGTGACCTGCTGTTACCAACACAGTTGGCTATAGTGGTATATTGGAGTGTTTGGGTCTTTTGGGATGTTGAATATAGAACATGGTGATGAAGTAGGTATGTCACTGAACACAGTAGGTCTCTCTCATCCTCTTGGTAAGGATAAAACAAATAAACATACCAGATGACAAAAGAATAGAGAAAGTATTGCTACTCTCCAAACAATTATGAGAATGTTATTCTAGATATTGGATTTGTAACATAAGAAATCACTTTAAGGAAGGACACATTCCAAGGCACATTCAGATTGAAATGCGCATTATTGAGCAGGCTCAGTTTAGGGTCATAGTTTGAGAAGAATCACTGGAAGACACATGCTTGGCTATGCTTAGCCAGAGTTCATAGAGGATCTGTAGAAAGGATTCAGCGGCATCAAGGAACATATCTGGACATACCCAGCTTCCATCTTGAGGATGGCAGAGAGGCCTTCTTTCAGGAAAGAAGAGATCATGTTGTCGGTGTGTTTGCTCTAAGGATGCTCCATTCACTTTGCTGCTAACAGGTGCTGCCAAGCTCCAGGTTCCATTTAACCCTCACCGAAGAGGGAGGCTGCCTCACGTCACTCTCTGTATTATGCATCTTCTCAATCAACAGCACTCTTTAGTTGAGGAAAACACTAGTAGATTTTGATTTTGGCTGTAATGACTAACAAAGTGTCGATAAACTTTTTCATCTTAAATAATAAGAAAATATATGTAAAATGGGGCTTAGCCAGATTCCTCAGGGGCTAAAAGCTTTTGCTGACAAGCGTCACAGCCTGGGTTTGAGCCATAGGCCTCACCTGGTAGATGGGAAAACCAACTAGAGGAAGTTGTCCTCTGTCTGACCTGTGCGCCATAGCATGCATGTGTATGTATACATGCACGAGTGCAAACACACACACACACACACACACACAAATGTTAAAACAATCGTTTTGTGAAATAATAATTTTCAGACATTAGCTAATGGGCATTTTAAAACTATTGCCCTCCACTAGAAAAAAGCAAAAGCAAAAGAAGGGAGTAAGTTTATAATTAGAATGGTTTACAGAGAGAGGAGGAATGGGAAACTCGAAACCCACTTTGGTTTTACCAAGTAAAGGAAGTAGTGGTTAGAGTAAGGAGGAGTCAAGGAAGTTAGAATTCATGGGACATCTTCTAGAGAGGAGCCAACTAGAGATAGTTGGGGGAGAACAGGGGAAGGCAAACAAATTATAGAGAAACTAAGTCCATTTGTTGTTTCTCTCTTTGACTCCAGAGAAAGTCTTAAACGCAATCTTGACTCTAATTTTCATATGTATATCCAGTGTTATATATAAACCATCAGCGGAGACTGGCACTACCTGTACACGTAGAGTATGGCGCACCCTGCTCTGTCATACCACGTGGTGCAGCTCAGTAGTGGGTCTAGATGATTTGATGATGAAACCCAGACTTTGCCTTTAGCAGAACTTGAGGTCTGCACTTTATGGAACCACTAAGATCTCTGTGATCACTGCCTGACCTCCATCTTTCTGAATACAGAAGATGTCTCTTCAGCTGTGTGTAGCATCTCCAGGAGCCTGTCATGCCAGCTCTTAGCCTTTAAAGAAGTCCTTTGTTCTCTCCAGTGTGGTTATTGTATTTCTAGATCCCCAAAAGGTTTTGGACTCCAGACTTCCGAGGCCTGAGATGGCACGTTTCTTTGATGCTCTGAGTTCCTTGAAGCACTGTACTTGCTCTTCCACCCTACTCTCAGGGTGCCCCCTTGTTGCCTTGTTCTCAAGGATGCCCTGGCGATGCCCAGTGCCTTCTCATGTTCACCTGCTCTGACTCTAGCCTTCAGCATCCCACATGAGCATGCTCACTAAGTCACTTAAAGGCATTTTTATTAACTTTCTGTTAAATACTACACATTCATTGTTTAGACTCAAATTATACAAAATTGCATAAATATCAGGTACATAGATCTAAGAGTTTCCCTATGGGTATATAATATGTGAAAGTTTGCTCTAGTGTTATTCAAATAGCAAATATATTTCGTAAACTCAAAAATAATCAAATTTACTGAGAATTATTTTAATAACTATTTTTATATTTATTTTATTTTATGTGTTTGAGTGTTTTGTCCTCAAATATGCCTGTGCACCACATGCATGCCTGGGGCCTGTATCAGAAGAGGGTGTTAAAACCCCTGGAAATTGAGTTACAGATTGCTGTAAGCTGGGAATCAAACCTGGCTGGGGTCCTCTGTAAGAGCAACAAGTGCTCTTAACTGCTGATCCATATTTCCAGCCCCCGAGACTTATTTTTAACATGACTATGCATGTGGCTTGAGCTAGAAATGAAATATTCATTTCATCACACTATTAGGATAAATAATATCTCCAGATTAAATCAGTGTCATGAAAACTTTAAACCAGCAAGGAATAGCGTTTCTCTTCTCTCCTCCCAGCAAGTCTTAATTCTAGCCTAATCTTAGATGGCAAACTTTCATTATAGTCAAACCATAGTAGCAACATTACAACTGAAGATCTACATAGATCAAAGAGAAATACAGTTTGGTTGAGAGCAGATTATAAATCAGGTTACATCATACGGATGTTCTGTGGAGAGAATCCGTGTAGGTTAATTCCATTAGAGTGTATGGTTGATGGAGAAACGGTTTTGATTGATATTGAGATAATGGAGCACTGTTGGCTTACCCAAAACAATTGTGGGAATAAAAATTTCATTACTGTGTCACTCTTTATAGGTAATAATTTTTAATAATTTAAAAGTTGGTTTTATGAGCTAATGTGATAGCCATTTCATAAAATCAAGGAGAAGTTTTCTCCCCAAGGAATTCAAATGAATAATATGTTTGAATGTTTTAGGAAACCTTTCCCAAAATATTACAAGGAGGAAGTTTTTCGTTGTGTGACAGTAGGAGCTAGCAAAGATTTCAGTCTCAGAAATATTGATGTTCTAAAGGGACATTGCTATCTGTGAGCAGAAGTTCAGCAGTAATAGAGAACTGTAATTCCTGTATAATATGTGGTTTATTCTATTAATTATAAAGCAGACTTTTAGAGTTTACATTACCCATCTATTCAATACAAACCACCTACTGTGTGCTAGGTGCTGTACTGGCTGCTACGATGCTGTATTAGAAAGGTGAGTGAAATCAAACAGAATCCCTGCTTTCACAGTGCCTGTGCTCTGTTTCAGAAACCAATACCTGCCCAATAATCACAAGAGATAAGGAGTAATTACAAATCGAGGTATAAACTCTGCATGTAAGGAATGCGTGATACAAAGGCATGCAACAGAATGTCCCAGGCAAGACAAGGTCAGGAATCTGTGCTCCGAAGGATGAACAGATTGGTTGAGTGAGTGGAAGAGGGTGAAGCAGATGGAGGGAACTCTGTTCACAAATACACAGTGCGTCCAGAGCTACTTTAGGAGGCTAAAACAGTGGAGAGACAGAGAGATTTTACTTTTGCTATTTGTTGTGATTATTGCAGTAATATCAGTCTTCCTCGGCATAGTGAAAAGACCACCAAGGCAGAGGTTGGCTTTTATTTTTCTCAATTTTCTATTTACCTACACTTTAATTTTTTAATCTAAGAGCAAAGTGAATTTAATAGAGAATTTTGGCATGGTAGAGGTAGGGCAATTAACACATTACCTGGTCAAAATTACACTAAGAACAGATATATGGAAAGATTCAGAGGAAGGAAAGGTTTTGGGGGGATGATGTAATTATATTGTAATCTCAAATACCAAAGATAATTGCAATTAAACCAACCTGTCTGAAATGTGGAATAAAATTGCAAGAGAGTAATGTGGGCTCAGGAAGACCACTTAGTAGATTGTGCCAAGTAGACTTGGTGAAAGTACCAAAAATAGCAATCTCTCTCTCTCTCTCTCTCTCTCTCTCTCTCTCTCTCTCTCTCTCTCTCTCTCTCTCTCTCTCACTCTCTCAGTGAAGAATGAGAGACAAGAACTATTTTTTTTTGTTTCTTTTTATCAAGGTTTTTTTTTTTTTCTGTAGCTTTGGAGCCTGTCCTAGAACTCACTCTGTAGACCAGGCTGGTCTCAAACTCATAGAGTCTCTGCCTCTCTAGTGCCGGGATTAAAGTGTCTATCACCACCCAGTAAGACAGGCAAGAACTATTATTATATGAAACATTTGGTGGGTAAAATTGGAAAGACTTGATTGTGTGTATATTGATTTGGGAGCCAAGGAAAAATAAAACATTAATGATTGCTTTTAAAATCATAGCTTGCCCAAATGAATGGGGTGTGATTTGCCAATCCTTGAGACAGGTAACACTGTAGGAAGAGGAATTCATGGTGGAAGATTGAGGATTTGAGCTTAGATTTTTAAGTGTTTGTGAGTCTAAGGCGACCTGCCATGCAAGCAATCAGATAGAGAGATCATCTTCAAACCATGCAATTATGAGGAAAAAATAGATATATAAAGTCTAGAGATGGAAAAAGCTGAGGGAAAGTATAGAATAATAGAGAAGCATAAACGGTAAACTATAGCTACATTTATTATTTCAAAATGTAATGTGTCTCCTGTAGGAGGAGTTTTCCTGTGCCAGCAGGACTCCCAAATAACCACTCAGAAGCTTATTAATATTAATTGTAAATGATAGGTCAGGCTTGATAGGTCAGGCTTATTACTAGCTAATTCTTACATTTAAATTAACTCATTTCTTGTTTACCCTCTGCCACGTGTCTTATGGCTTGTTACCTCATTTTCTATATGTCCTGCTTCCTTTGCATCTTCTGGGGACTCTCTGACTCTGCCCTTCTTCATCAGCATCCTTAGATTGGTTTTCCCGCCTATTCTTCCTGCTTGGCTACTAGCTTGTCAGCTTTATATGAAGCCAATTTAAGTGACAAATCTTTACTGCACACCAAAGGATTATTCTACAGTAGTCTTCCTGCTGCAATATCTGGGAAGGTTACATTATCTCTGCTATAGTATCCCCCACTAGAAGCATGTTTGATTATAATTGAAAGGAAACGTTGGACATCAAAGTGGAGGAATTTTATATAAATGACAGATCTGCATCGTTCAGAACCAGAACCACGAAAACCAAAGATCAGAGAATTGTCCTAAACTAAAGCAGGTTAAAGAGACATGACAAATTAAACACAACAAGAGATGCTGGACTGGATCCAGAGTAGTAGAGCAAGAAGTGGTAGATAATACAGCCTTGTGGCATGAGCAGCCAATCACTAATCACTAATTGGTTCTAAACTACAGAAATGCAGGATGTCTTCAATTGTGTTCATACTATGTATCTTGTAGCTGTACCTAAGGAGCTATATGTATGTATGTATACATATACATATATATGCAAATATATGTGTAATATTCTGTAAAATAATAAATGTGTGGATTAGTAGAATGCTCTTAGTTCCAGTAGAATCAACTAGAAATGAGGAAAGGGTGACCTTAATTCTTACTAATTTTCCCATGCTTTTTATTTCCTTCCTTTTGGTGACTAAGCTACAGAGTTTCAAGCCCATGCCACCACACAGATACACCCTTAAGATTGAGAAATTCAATTTAGCTCTTCATCAAGAGAAACTTCTTTATCACAAAATAGCTAGTGTGTGTGTAGATGTTCATATATTCATGTGTATGTATGTATATGTGCAGTTGTTGTACGTGTATGTGTGTGTATATGTGCAATTTTTCTGCGTGTTTGTATATATGTATGTTGTGTGAATGTGTGTTTTCACTGTACCACAATAGTTGCTTTTTCACTGAATTCCAATGCAGGAGACATCTACAATTTTGGGCCGCATAATAACCTATAAAAAGAATTGCCCCTTGGTGTCTGATAGAGGTGTTATTTCCTATAAATAGTGGAGCCATTTTTATTGATCATCGTATCCCTTAGCAGCACAGAACACAGTTTTATATGTAGTAAATTATTGATTATAGACCCACACGAGCTGTGTGTGTGAGAGAGAGAGAGAAAGAAAAAAGACAGAGATTATCCTGAATTCGCCAGTTGCTTCCTGTATCATTTTACAATATAGGCATCAATTGAACGTGCAGGTTTCCTGTCTGTAAAGCAGAAGGCAGTGGGATTGATGGCTAGAAGCCTCTCCTGTGCTTATTCAATTGTGCTCCACTAAAGAGTCTGCATCACCAGTGGGAAGGACAGCACATGCTTCATCAGGCATTCTCTCAGTTTTGCACTTCAGGTACTTGGACTAGATGGCAGCTCTGTGTTGAATGGCTTATTCAAGCGTGGCAAGATGCCAGTGAGTGTGTGGAGAAGCAGCAGAATGAAAAGTGCCCTCTGCATCCAGAAGACACTGCCTCTCACTCCTCATAATGCTGGATTGATCTCTGGGGCTAATAAATATTCATAAGTCCCAGAAGAATGTCTCAGATTAATGAACAAACATCCCAGGATTCGTTGCTGGGTGGCTCTGCTAATGTTTCAGAATTAGAAATTTGTTATTAGAGAAGTGAACTATGAGCTTCCCTTGGCACCTTTTATGAGATGTAGCTTATTGACCTATTTGTTTTAAATTTTAGTATGTAGGCAATGTTAATCATTTTTGGTGGTTGAATATGATTCAACAATATCTTAGCTTTGTAAAATATGAATCTTGAAGATTTTATTTTCTGAAACCGAATGATGCACATTGCAGGGATATTATCTTTGAAGCAGATTTAATTCTCCCAAACCCCATTTTTTACATTCATCTATTTACTTGCATTCACACAAATAAGAAATACTTGACTATGTGATACTTGACAAATTTTACTATTTTCATAATTTCACAGGAAATGAGCCAACCTGACCTTTAATTGATAAAAAGCTGATATTATTAAATTTAGTTCTCTTTGGAAATAATGAAATACTAAAGCATTCCTGGCTTTCCTGAAGGAATTTCTATTTATGAATGAATGAAGTCAACTCTCTTTAACTAGGGATGGGGTTCCCTCATCCACAGTGGAATTTTTACTGGCTTGTGTAGGTGACCACTGCTGCTGGAGTTTATGAGCTTAACGGCCGTGCCATGCCCCAAAGATGGCATTTCATACCCCCCCCCCCCATCATCAAGCTCTTATTTCTGTCTCCTTTCTCTTGATGCTCCCTGAGCCTTGGAAGAGGAAGGTTGATAAAGATGTCAAATCCATGGATGAGTACTCCCTGTCCCTTATTCTCCAAACTTTGACCAGTTAGAAGCCTGTGTACTGACTGCTTCCTACTGTGAATGGAAGTTCTCCTGACCAAGAGAAAGGGCAACATAAATCTGGATATGGACATAAATATATGGAAGACTGTGAGACAACATGACTACTTAGCATGCAGTTTCCCCTATGATGCTCCCAGCTATGGAACTGTAACCATGTGTATAGCTAGGCACAATTTCCCTTCTGAGGAGCAGGCCTCAGATCCAGTAACAGTCAAGCCGTTATTCCACCCGTAGATCCATCTCGCCCAGCCTGTTGGCATTGTTGGGTATCACTGCAGATCATGGTACATTCCAGCTAACCAGCAGGGATGAAGTTGCCTGTCAATTTAAGATGAATTTCTCTATGTCCTATAGCCAAGGTGTTTAGTGTCTTTAGCAATAGGGGTGGGATCTTTTAGTTATAGTGGGCAGCAAAAACCATGATAGTTTCTGGGGCTTCCTAAGAGTTTCATTTAATAATCCATGATTATGAGGAGCAGTTCTGTGCATCTTTGATGGGAGTCTCTGTCAAACTTAATTTTTAATGAGCTTAGAAAATACTGTGTTTTCATAAAGCTTCTTTGTACCTCCTTACTGTTCCTTAACCTCCTACTCAGTCCCTCCCTTTCTGTGACCCCTTACCCTTTTAAAACAACTAAACCAAAGTTTTCAGTGGCATAGGTCAATTCAAGAAGAAACTCCATGAAAATACAAAGACTTTCAGAGAAAAGATGAAAAAAAAATCCAGAAATGTCAGCTGAGACAGAACTCAGTAATCCTTAAGGGTCAAGCCCTACTTGATGGGTTTAATGTCTCAGAAACAGCATTAAAGTTGCACTGTTTCCTGTATAATGACTCAACATTTTTCTTTCTGTTCTTTTCTTTCTTTCTTTCTTTCTCCCCCATCTCTTTGTATCTTTCTCTCTTTTTCTTTTTGATTTCTCTTAATGAAAATTGACTCTGGCTTATTTGCTGTCAGGAGCACACAAATGTCGTCTGACTGAAGGGCTGCTGTGTTTCTCTCCACATCCCTTTTCTCTCACAGGAGTCTTGCTTTCTCCCTTCCTGGCCCCACACATACTTTCCTTAAAACAAACATCCTTGTTTTAAAAGCAAAGAAATCTCTGCTCTCCATTTTTGTTTGACTTCCCACACATTGCTGTTAACGATTCCCCAAACACAGATGGAGGACAGGCTTGGTCCCCTCCACGGTTGGCTATTTCACAAGATTGCTGCCCTTTAAATATTTTGATTTGTTGTTCTGAAATGAACTTTTGCCTTTCGGGGATCCCTCTTCCTTGCTCCCCACTTATTCAGCACCACTAGGACTTGGTTATTTGTGAATCTTACCATGTGGGTAGTCTTAGCCCTATAGTTAATTCAGAGTTAAAAAGAAACAGTAAATTGGGATTCAAGTTAGGATGGATTCATGGAAAAGAAAGAATATTCCTTAATTAATTATCATTCATAATTTTTCTTGTTTTACCAATGAGCTAAGAAAGTTTTGACCAACATTCTCAGTGGATTGGAAAACCTGGAGAGAACAGTTTGTCCTTGCTCCTGGGGTATAAACCCACTGACTCCCCAAAGCCTTTAGAAGTGAAGCAAACTATTCCTTTTCAAGGGGAGATGGGCTTTGTCACAACAACTATTACCAGCATGAAATCTTATAAAATTCTATTGAGCGTGATTCTAAAATAATATAAGGCTTTTACTTAGAAGAGGTCCAGTACAGAACAAAAAGTACATAGCTCAGCGATGACCTGGGAATGGAAATTCCTGAGAACTCTGTTCGTGGCTCTATCCTCACGTCCTTATCCTACAAAAAGTACATAGCTCAGCGGTGACCTGGGAATGGAAATTCCTGAAAACTCTGTTCGTGGCTCTATCCTCGCGTCCTTATCCTAACCATGTGGACGCTGAACCAGAACCAACTGTGTGGTTGTTTTAATGCCAATATTTATCCTCTCATGATTCTTCAAACATTGTTACTTATCTCAAACACTAGAGGCACCTCCAATTTAAGAATATTCACTACCCCAAATCTCCAGCTTTGATTAAGAGCCAATTATTCACAAAAGTAGAAGGAACAAACTCTCCTTTCCCTCCCTTCCTTAGTCCCTTCCATCTCAAAGTTAAAGCTAGGAAGTAAAAAATGAACATTAAAATTTTAGACAATTTTGAAGAATTCATATCAAATGCAACAGTTGTATATCTTGATACCAGAATGCATTTAAAATCAAATAAAAACTTATTTCTTATTTAAATTCTTCTTGTAATTTATAGATGACAGAGTTCTGATTATATATACAATGTACATGGGTAAACGAAGCAGGAATATTTCGTGAAAAATACCACTAATACAGAATATACATACATGCAAATATACGCACATTAAACTTAATGTAATTATCCCATGAAATCTAATTTTCCTGTTATATTTTGAATTTTTTATCCATTAAACATATTTATTATACACTCAATATTGAAGCCCATATAGCAATATATATGGAAGAGATCTCTACAGATAAATAGATGTAGTGAGATCTCTATTATATAGTATTAATTTCTCATAATATTATAATTAAGCAATTATACACTATGTAATATTCACAGATATATATATATATATATATATAGGTTTGGAATTCAGTATGTATAACAGAAATATCTATTTACATTTATGTTATAGTAATATCTTTATATTTACAAACATAAAGATAAAAGAATCAACAAATAGGTTCTTATTCCTCTCTTCTTGAACAAGTTTTATTGGCACAAGCAATAAAGTATGTGCCCTCAGATATATGGAGCCTACATCAATACTGTCATTCACCATATAACTTTAGTTGTGTTTCTTCCAGACACGAGCTAGAATTGCATCTCCGTTGTAGTCAGATGCAGAAGTGTGACTGGAATGTGGCCAGAGGTGGCGCATTTCACACACAGGTGGAAATTCCCAGAGCCAGTGTTTGGCTCAGATCATTCTCATTACTACGGTGACTGTCAAACACATATTGACCTGAAGTTTTTGCCGGGCTGTATTTTTCATTGGTTCTGATAAGCAGGGAACTCTCATAACCTGGTTAGGCATAGTTGGCAAAAAATTAAACTTTTGTTGTACAAGATTGTTGCAATATGTGCGTGTGAGAGACGGTTGTTATCCCTGCACACAAACACAATCTAGTTTGGGTGTTGGCCAGTGAGTGGGCATTTTGCCTTTTGTGACCTACATATGGTCTCTGTAATATATCTCCTCTGTCTTTTTACTTCTCATAACAAACATCATTTAAAACGCATCCTTAGGGTACAGCCCAGACAAAAGTGGGCTACAGTCCACCTTGCCTGGTGAGCTATAATTTCTAATTGTCACTTCACAACTTCCTGAGAAAGGAAGGGCTGGGAGATGTCCCAGTGGGAAAGAGCACTTGCTTCCCTTGCAGATCCTTGTTTAGCTCCCAGCATCCACATTTGCTGCTCACAACTGTTGCAGCTCCACCTTTGAGGAATCCCACACCCTCTTCTGAATGCCACAAAAACCTGTATATACAAGGATGCGCTAATGTGTACGTGCACACAAACACACACACACAGAAGTACACACTCATGTACACACTCACATATACACATTCTCTCTCTCACAGATACACATACACATAGAGACACATACACAGAAAGACAACCACATATATCATAATAACACATATTAGTTGTTAAGTTAAATATCTTTTACATATGCTACAGAAATACACCTGTATATATAATATAAATGCATATAATATACTAAGTTAAATATATTTAACATATATTTCAAGAGTATATCACATATATGATATGAATACACAAAAGAAGTTAAATATCTTTCATATGTATCATAGATGAATACACCCACATATACAATATGAACACATATAATATGCCACTGGAAGAAACCTGGGAAATACAGAACTTACAGACACCTGTATTTCACAGCAGATAAAGGGAAATAAGCAATAAAATATGGCATTTAAGGTGAAAGATAGTGGACCACGGAAGCAGGGATGTGCTTTTCCTCTCAGGATACTCTCTTCTTTTTGTTCAGTCCACGGCCCCAGCACACGGAACACTGCCTCCTGGAGGCAGAGTGCCTGCGTTCTCAACTGAACCTTTCTGAAAACACCCTTATAGACACCTTGAGAGGCAAGTTCCTTGATGATTTTAACCCTGTCAAGTTGACCAGCAAGATTGATGGTCATGCATCCCGGGTAAGCGAGAAACAGTGAAGCATATCTGAATGTCCTATTCTGGTACTGTTTTTACCCGACTCCAGAGGCGTGGATGACGCACTGGGGATGTTTTCGGTAAGAAAATGCCAGCACAGGTGCCTTTTCACAATGGCACTGGGTTTTGATCCTACTTCATGTTCTGGCTTTGTGGGAGCCTAGCAGTTTGGATGCTCACCTTCCTAGGCCTGGACGGAGGGGGGAGGACCTTGGACTTTCCACAGGGCAGGGAACCCTGACTGCTCTTCGGACTGGAGAGGGAGGGGGAGAGAAGTGGGAGGAGGGGGAGGGAAATGGGAGGCTGGGAGGAGGCGAAAAATTTTTTTTCAATTAAAAAAAAAAAACAGAATAAAAAAAGATTTTTACCGACTCTGCTGTTACCAAACAGCTACCTGACAGAAATGTAAGAGTTGTGCAGAACATTATCTGGAGAGACATACTTCACAAAACGCTAGAAAGGAATCCGCTGTTCTGACGATACAGTTACACCAATCCCGGAGTGCAAGAAACCACCCTTGTTGAAGCAGCATACGGGTAAACCGTTGCTGTTTTGGTTTTGAAACAGGACTGCCTGTAGTCCCAGTCCTAATGCAAACTCACTGTGCAGCTAAGGATAACCTTGAATTATAGATTGTCCTGATTCTATTTCCTGAGTGACGGGGCTACCGGTGTGAGTTACCACACTCAGTTTACCTGGCGCTCAGGACTGAACTCAGAGTTTCATGCAAGTGAGACAAGGACCCTATGACTGAACTACATTGCCATTCCCAGGTGAGGATTTTTTTTTTTACCGTTTAAGATTGGATTATAGCCACAACATTTATCCCTCCTCTCTAAAAACCTTCCCATATACCTTCTTCCCCTTTGCTCTCTTTCAAATATACGGCCTCTTATAAATTAATCGTTATTGCATGCACATACTGTCACTTATTCATGAATTTATTGACTGTGAAAAATACAAATTGATGTGGAATCTGTTCTCTTACCTATTAGAGAACAACGAGCCTATATGGCTGTTATTTCTGGAGTATTATTCTAATTTCAATAGTTTTTGAAAAGCTATGAATCATTTATGCTATTCAATAATATAATGAATCCATCTTATTTGAATGTTCATTTTAATAGTATTTAATCATTAATGATCTAAGAATAAAATAAATAGAACTTTACTATAGACTATATTACTTAGCATGCTACAAACCTGAGCTAATGCCAACATTATAAATTCTATGGCAGTGTGATTTGATTTAGTCTGAAAAGCCCCATTCTGGAACTTGCCTAGTCCGAGGCAGCTCCCCAGGGAATGTGGACTTTTGAGGACTTAGATTAGAAATGGATGGAGCTGGAACAGTATGCTTGCAAGCAACTATGAGAAAGCAATCCAGAACGGGACCTTGAGTAGGTGGATCAGTAGCTATCACGAGCAATGAAAACCACGTCAAGTTGATGAGTGTGCATACATGGTAAACACCTTACAGCCTCTTTCATTCCTCAACATCAGAATCATATCCCTTCCCAGTGAGGAAAGAGAAGCTTTAGAGTTAAAGACACTTGCTCAGCATCACCACATTTACACCCAGCATCAGCACCTCGAGGACAGGGTTCTTCTTCAGTGATGGTTGGGGGAGGCCCGGACTACGTGCAAACTCACTAAGCTTAATAATGAACCCAAACTGATTTTCGTGTTTTTAAAGCTAGGCTGTATGCTTCCAGTCTTCAAACAGTTCCATGAAAAGCAAACAAGAAAGGGTTTTCATTAGAAAAAAAATATGTAACTTTGTTCTTACATTTTATTTGAGGAAACCTGAATAATAATAGGATTTTAACAAAAATAATAGGCAATTTCTCAGAATTTACCCAGGACAAACACTGCTTAAATACCTTTTGCACTTCCAATAACCACAGTGTGTGAAACCATTCTGCAAATGAAGTAAAGAAGTATAAAAATACTAAGAAGTTCCCCCCAAATTGCACAGCTATAAGAAAGAAAAAGCCAATAGTGATGCAATCTCCACAGATTTAAAACTCAAGGTTGCTCTGTGGTACTATACTGACAAAAATAAACAGAAAAAGATGTTGATGAAATTCATAGGACTTGAGAAATATATTCCCAACTTCTGGGTCATCTGCCTAAATTCCCTCTCCAGCTTAGTTCTCAAAACAACTGAGCAACATCATGGGACACTATATATACTACACTCGTGCCGAAAGTCCTCTATGGGAATGAACATTTCCAGGAGGCAGAAATGCAGAGAATGGAACAAGCAACATGACAGCTTTTTCAGATATGGAACAGGATGTGGATTATCGCAAACATTTTTTCATCTAGTCAGTAAAAGTCATAATCTTACTGAGATTTCTTGAAGGTAAATTACAGCTTCTATAAGATGCTGGAATTTGTTTGAAATGTGTGCATTCAGCGATAAAAATAATATGGAGAACAATGCAAATCAAATAGCATAATTTGTTCAAATGCTTATCTCTTTGGTCACACCTTCTTAATGAATAGAAGCAGACAAGCACGGCAGCTAATAAGTTATTTTAATAGGGTGATGTAACGGTGTGTGAACTGTTACCTCCTGAGAGAGTGAGTGACAGATTCCTGTTCTCATTTCTGTGTAGATTAGTCTCAGAGAATTCATTAGTGCCCAGTGTGGCAGCTCTGCTGAGTGCCCTTAATTTGAAGAAAGAGACAGGAGGCTGGTGTGCCCGTGCAACTCCAAAGACAGATGATCCGGAGATGAAGGCTTTTAGGGCAAAGGACTCTCCTGAGAAGACGGCAATTATTCATGGGGTTTTCAGGCCAATGGTGACAGCTCTCTTCCCTTCGTTTCGTGTCACTATATACAAAAAACACAACAGAGAACTGAATTTCGCCTAACCTTATCGGGAACAGATTTAATGCAGGGTGTTTCAAAGATATCTATATGGCAGAGTTCCACTACAAATAATTTGTTTTACAGAAGGATGACAGCAAACAGAAACAGCATATATAGATGGAATTTGTCAGGAACTGCAGCATCTGATTTTTATGCAATGGGTTTGTTCTCTTCACCAAAGCTTTTTATCGACTGATGTTTAAAATTGTCTATACTATTCTTGCCATACATAGGAGAACTATTTCTCTGAAAATGCTTATGCCAAGCACAAACAAAATTCTGATTTCTGGACAAGTATCCACAAAACACTGTTCACATCTATTAAAAATCTTTCCAACTTTGACTCCAGCCCTTAGTAAGAAATACATCGTATCCTTAAGCAATACCCATAGACATGTAGGTTTGTCTGTCTGAAACCAAATGTTATAGTACCTGTAAGGTAGCGTTTCTGTTTTAGTTTATTCTAGTCTTTTTCTTCATACCACTGTATTGTATTTTTTTAATTGCTGATCCTATTGCTTTACCGTATTGTAACAGTTAAGTATGTACACATTGAAAAACCATACAGAATAATCATCTCAGGAAAAAAAGCCTTTTAATCTTATTTTTTGTAAGATTTTTTTTTTTTTTAGTTTTTCGAGACAGGGTTTCTCTGTAGCTTTGGAGCCTGTCCTGAAACTAGCTCTGTAGTCCAGGCTGGTCTCGAACCTGCCTCTGACTCCCGAGTGCTGGGATTAAAGGCATGCGCCACCATCGCCTGGCTTGTAAGAAAAATTATTGTGTGCTTACAATACATCAGGCACAGTACCAGTGCACTACAGAAATGCTTTGATACACCCTTCACACCAGGTACAGAAGCACATACTACTATTTCATTGCTAATGTAAGAACATCAAATGCAGAGAGGTAACGAAAGTTGCTCCAGACACAGAAAGTATGTGGCATGGCCGGAGTATCAGCACAGAGTAGCTGTGCAGTAAACTTGTCTGAACCAATAGTGCATCATTTGTACACAACCTTTCAGATGAGGTTAGATTATAGCAGTAAAGACAAGAACAAACGTTTCAGCTTTGGGGGAGCCTAGGCAGTTTGGATGCTCACCTTACTAGACCTGGATAGAGGTGGGCGGTCCTTGGACTTCCCACACGTCAGGGAACCCTGATTGCTCTTTGAGCTGATGAAGGAGGGGAACTTGATCGGGGGAGAGGGAGGGAAATGGGAGGCGGTGGCGGGGAGGAGACAGAAATCTTTAATAAATAGATAAATTAATTAATTAATTAAAAAAAACCTGAGCGATTTAAAATAAGCTAGAGAAGGGCACCTGGAATGACTTTCTATACATACACTTTCCTGATGTGTCCTCTTTAAATCTCTTGGCTATTGCTGACAATAAAAGAATGCTCAAAGGCTATATTCGACCTTTCTTTTTCATTGGACATTCCATCATGTTGTCCGGCAGCCTCTCTCATGAAGGTAGAGATGCAATTATTGGCCAGAGTTTATCAGCTCCATTTCTACCAAAACCCAGTTGACAGTTAACATGTTCATAAAAGGAACAAATGAGGTATGAACAGAAATCAAGCAGAAGCCTAAAGGTAGCCTGGTGACAGCAAAATGTAGCCAGTCCTGGATGACCATGAAAGCTGACTTGCCTAATCAGTCTGGAGTGCCCTCATTGCTCACAGAAGAAAAGGAAATCATGTGTACCTATTTTGGAAATCTTGAGCACAAATCAATAGCTGTTTGCTTTCATTTATAAGCGAAATCATTGGTTATTTAATTATCATTAATGGGTACCATTAATATTTAAATATTAATGAAGCTTTGTGCCAAAATATGTCTTCAATGCCAAAGTAAACATTGTTTTTACTTGAATAAGGTAGTCAAGTTGATAACCAAATATAGCCATCACAAGTTCAGCCCTGTCAACTCGTCAAAGAATCATATTTCCTCATGTCATTCTTAATTTCTAAATAAAAACAATAACCACATCATAATTATCCTCAACATGGTTTAACCATTCCTTGTACTACCCCAAGCATGATGATGAACCTCTGTTTTATCCCCTGATAGAACATGATGGCACACAGGTTTAATTACATTTGTAGGACTGGGAAAACAGAGACAGGCACGTACTGCGGCTTGCTGGTCAGGTAGTCAAGTCTAATCCGTGAGCCTCCAGGTCTCAATGAGAAACTCTCTCAAAAACCAAGATGATGGGGGTGGGGGCTTGGGGAATGGATAGCTCCTGAAGAATAACACCCAAGATTGATCTCTGGCCCGGCTTAAACACATGCACACACACACACACACACACACACACACACACACACACACACACTCTGTCACACACAGGCTTACAAACACTCATACACACACACATGCATCTACACATAGACAACCAGGAAGGCACACACATGCACACCCTCATACAGAAACACACACCCTTGTAGGCATTTTCACAAAACTAGTGAACAAACATCCTTTACTGCTATGTGTCTATCTCTTTTGTGTAATTTTTGTGCATGTGATCCCACTCAGTACTTGGATCTTCACATGAGTTATATATTATGAACATCTTACTTAACAACATTTACGGACCACATGTCCGACACTATTCTAGGCATTTGGAAAACAGTAAGCCTGTAGAAAAAAAATGATTTGTGTTTAGCAATTATTAAATTCTGTAGAAACTTGAATGTTTAACATTTTTAAACTGTGAAAAACCAGCTAAAATCACACCCTCTGACACTGAGGTTAGGCTAGTTCATTGTAACCCTAGTAATTGGTGTTACTCTAGGTTTATTTTGATACCTTTCTAAGAATGAAAAATGACACCACTGTTCGTGGGGCGGTAGCTGGTGGGAATTCTTTTTACAGCTGCCAGTGTCATTTGTCTTGATCAGGCACTGAATCAGCCTCCAGCTCTTTATGATTTTAAGATCACTGTGGCTTTTCTATTCTGGTCCCCGCACTTTGAAAAAATATAGTGCTGAAGTTTTACTTTTTGTCATCCATGTGGAAAAATATGCTACAGACTCCCTAAGTCTTGTTTTAATTCAACTACTTTAAATGTATGAATTAAAAAATACCAGCTGTACAAGTGCACAAAAGAGAGTTATGTGTGTTTTACCAGAGATATGCAAAACATGTGCGAAAGCTCTATAACACAGAAGCAACCTGCATATACATTTAAATATACTGCTAAGCCTTCGAGGCTCTAGTGCCACTCTGCTCAATACATATGTGAATGAGAAGCATATACGCTAAGTGCACACACATGTAATATAAGGAATGGCATTTACTGGATGTGTGGTGATCTCAAACATTTTTAAGTTCACGTGTCTGACTTGCAAAAGTTAGTGAATGACCAAAGCCTGCCCAGAATGCTATCCTAACAAGGTGGTATGAAATCTGATAGTGTGAAAAGTTGAATATTTATACAAAGGGCCAGAAACCAAGTAGCTGTATGCAAACTAAAGAAAAGCCAACAAACATCCTCAGACAGCTCTTTTGCTTGACCAGCTATGGATATGGCATCATTTTTAAAACCAAGATATTATAAATGTTTCTAAATCAGGACATGTTCCCTAGAAGACAATTTTTTGGGGGGTAGCTTGCAGCCCAAAGCATTCTGAATAAAATAATAAAATGTGTTTATTTTCTCCCTGTGACTTTTTTTTGTCTCAAAAATTGTATTTTAACTTTAGTACTAATAATTTATTTCTAGCATTTAGAGAAAACACTTTTACATTGAATGAAGCAAATCTGGACTGTGTATACATGTTTTATTTTTATTCTGATGGTTTGAGCAATATTTAATTTCTTAAACAATGAAGTTCAGACCCTACTGCTGAAGATACAATACACTTGGATACAGAACTTAGAGAAATCTAGTTGAAAATGACTTGGAAGTTTCCTCCCTGACAACTAGCTCATAGTATACAGAGATGGTGTTCACTCCCCCACTATACACACACACACACACAAAGAAATCAGTAGTGCTGTTCAGCTGTAAAGTCTATGAACCACAACAACGACCAGCCTGTCAGGGACATAATAGTGATACATCGATGTTTGGGCACCCAACAGCTGTACAATTAGATTTAAGGCTCACTTAATAGGAGGGAATTCATGCCTAGTACTGTAAAATTATCCAACTACCTATGGCTGAGGTCACAGAACTTAGAGGAGAATCTATTACTGTTCTAAACTAGAATATTTACATATTTACAACATGACCCCTGCACCTAAGGCTCAGAGACCATTAGGACAGAAAGGAGAAAAGACTGTAAAGGCCAGAGTACCAGACTTCTACTGCAAGGTAGTGTCTTCTTTGACAGAGAAACTGCAGCCATGAAATCCCAACAATACGCAAGTGAGACCTCCAAAATTACAACATGGTTGGCATGCTATCATAGATAGGGAAACTCTCACCAGATAGGGAAACTTTCACTCCTAGATGAAGAATTATAGGCAGTTAGTAGCTACTAAAAGAGGGTAAATCTGCTTTCCCCAAGGACAGCACTTTCTCCAATAGTTTATCCAATCCCCGTCCCTACTGGTCAGTCCTATACACATATACATAGGAACAACAGATAATGAAACCAGTAGATTCTCTCTCTCCTTCTCTCTCTCTCTCTCTCTCTCTCTCTCTCTCTCTCTCTCTCTCTCTCTCCTCCCTCCATCCCCCCCTCTCCTCCTGTAACAAAAACAATTAAAGAAGAATAATTCATGAATTTAACAGCAATGGAGAAAACACAGATGTGGCTGGGGAAGAGAGTTGAGTGGAAATGATATAATACAGTATTCAGGTAAGAAACTCTAAAAACATTAATTATTTTTGAAAAATTACAAAGATAATCTTAAAGAGAAGTTTTATAATTTATATGCTAAAGGACCATTTAGTTTTTAGTTCTCTTTCCCAAGAGTAGTCAGAAGCCACAGCAGCTCACAAAGGTCTAAACACTGCACAGGGGTCTCTATAGGACACTGATGACTTGAACTTCTCAGGAGAGTGTAATTGCTTCTTCACCACACAGGTTTCTAGAGCCTGGGACATTTACTCTCAGTAGACAGCAGGTGTTTTCTTTATTCTCTATTTTTTTATTGTTGAAAATTTCATTGTTTTAAAATATTTTGTGCCTATGGTACAGAAGTCAGAAAGGCTAGAAAGTCAAGCGGGGTTTAATTATAGCTCAAATGACATTATCCAAGCATTGTTATCTCTTCTACAATTTTAATATGCATGCAAACATACACACAAAGTTGTTAACCAAAGCACATATTCTATTTAACAATATGGTAAAAATATATACCATTTTAATTTAAGGAACATGCTGGCCATTGATCCTAGGCATCTCACATGCTAAGCAAATGCTTTACCATGGACTCCATGTCCAGTTCCCATTATCTGAATTTTAGTTGTATGGTTCTGTTGAAGTCCATTTATTTGCATCACTCTGAGATGGATCTCCAGAGCGTTTTCTTCTTGTAGAACTGAATCGCTATACACATTAAGCAACTTTCATTTTCGCTGAGTACTAGCCACAATTCCATTAAAACTTTGACTGCTTTAGATGGCTTATCCTTTATAAACTTCATACTTTGTCATTTTGTGACAGGCTTGTTTCATTAGCATGTGATGGCTCAGACTTGTTGGATCATGTGACAGAATTGCTTCCTTTTTAAAGCAAAATACTATTCTATTGTGCAAACGTACCAGTTTGGTTAGTTCATTCACCTGTTGGGAGATATTTAGGTTGCTTCTGCCTCCTGACTACTGTATGATGTAATGGTGCTGAAATACGTTTGGACCCTGCTTGCAATTCACTGAGATGTATGTTGTGTCACAGACTTCTCCTGGGGATATAACATACACAGTAATCTACTTATCCTGGTTATAGAGTCCACACCAGACTAAAGTACAAATAACACCAAAGTTAACTTGGTGAACCAATGAGTTTTACTGGGGTTACATGCAGGAACACATAGAAGGAGTTGCATCGAAGACAGCTGCATCACTAAAGCTCAAACTAGCATGGTTGACCACTCATAAAAGTTGGAAACCTGGAGCATACTGCACAGCCTGCAGGCAGCTTAACAGGTCGTCCTGTCTAAGTATCTCAGTTTCCCCAATTCTCTTCCATCAGATCTGCTAGTTTCTACTGTTTGACTGGGCTCTGTATCTCAGCAGCTTTGCTCCTCTTGAGTCTTTCACAGCTTGGCTTTCCTGAAAGTGAATCTCAGCTGTGTTTACTGTTTGTCTCTGGAGGAGGGAATGGTCTAGTGAATTTGGTAAGTTTCAGGGACTTCGTGAAGCTACTTGAGTTACTTTCTGTCTTAAGGTGCTTCCCTGTAGGATGGAATGTTTCAATATCAGAGGAAACTGATACAAAACTAGTAGCTTTATAGTTGAATTACTACATGTGATGGTTTAGTTTTTGTCAGCTTGACACAGACTTAAACACGTGTGGGAAGAGGCTATATTAATTGAGAAAATGCCTCCATAATATTGATTTGTAGTAGGGCATTTTCATGATTAATGTGCAATTTCAAAGGTCTCCACTCATTGTTGATGGTCCTGGCTGGTATACGAAAGCAAGCTGAGCCAGCTACAAGAAGCAAGTCAGTAAGCATCATCCCTCCATGGATTATGCTGCAGTTCTGCTTCTAGGTTTCTTCCTTGAGTTCCTGTCCTGATTCCCAGATAAACGACTATAAGCTATAAGATGAAAAAAAAAAAAAACGTTTTTTCCCCAAGGTGCTTTTGGCCATGGCACTTTACTACAGCAATAGAAATCCCATCTGAACTACTGGATCATAAGATAATGTTACCTTTACCTTGAAAAAAAATCACAATGCTATTTTCCAGAATGGTCACACCATTGTACATCTTTACCAGTTTCATTGGGTCTCAACAATGTTCATTTGTTTCTGTTTTGAAAAGACTAATATAAAGAGTCTGGGGACCTGAATTAGAAGGCCCAGCATTCACATGGAAGTCCATATAGCAGTGCATCTGTAAGCACAGTATGAGGGGGAGGGGGAAGACAGTAGTGTACTAGAATGTTATTTTTCATTTTACTGTTGAGTTGTAGGGTTCTTTATGTATTCAGCATACTGAATCGTTCTTAGATAGTTGAGTTGCTAATATTTTTTCTCATTATCTCAGTCACCTCTTTACTCTATTGACTGAGTACGTTTTTCTTTTTCAATTTGTAATTTGTTGAAAGTTTTACATAAGTGTGTTATATATCAAGCCTATTCCCACCACACACTACCCTGATGTCCCTTTCTTACATAAGTCTGTTTGCTGTTTCGGCTTACCTACATAACTTCACATCTACTTTTATTTTATACAAACACACGCAGCTGCTGCCACCACCACCACACTCACACAACACATGGTTTTATGTGATGTGTAAATTCCTCTTGAAGTTTTTGGGAAATTTTAGAGATGATTGATATTATTCTCTAAATGTTGAATTTTCTAGTGAGGTTATCTATTGCCTGTTGAGATTTTCTGTTTTCCACAATTAATTCTTTATAAGTTACATAAATCTGGGTCATTTAGGTACAGTTCCCTGGCAATTATGTATAATACTCAATCTTTTCTGTAATTACCGTTCCTTTAAAATTTCATTTTGAAAAAAAATACTATCTCCATTGATCTTTTCTTTTCAAAAATTCTATTTGCATAATGTTTGCTTTAGTTATTGTTATTTTCTTTCTTCTGTCATTACCATTAAACACAACAAAATAATTACTGAATCCACCAAAGCCATCTAAAGTCAAATTACTTAAAGTATAGTTTCTGAAACTGCAGGCATGTGTGGAGGGTGGAGGTATATGGTGAGTGTCTTCTCTTTTGTTCTCAACCTTATATTTGTTCAAGAACAGGTATTTCTATAGATTTGGAGTTCAGCTCTTTGCCTCAACTGGTTGACCAGTGAGTTCCAAAGATCCAGTTGTCTCTACCTCCAAGTACTAGGACTACAACCACGTGCCACCACAATTAACTTTTCATATGGGTGCTGGAGACCTCAGACTCATGCCTGGAGTCTGAGTCTTGGGTCTGATTGTCCAAAGCATTCCAGAACTAGATGTTCCGTGTGTCTACCACCGACTGGACATGCTTTCATTAGTTTACAGAGCCCTTAACTGAAGTACACCAAAGTGGCTTCACATGAGGTGATTCAAGGAGCCAGGGTCCATGCCCTTGACACTGTGGTTTTACTTTTCTAGATTGCGAATCATTTTATCAGGAACACTAACTGTATTAGTCTGAAGTTTTTTCTCTCTGTAACTTGGTATCTTCTTGTCAATATTTTTGATTACTTATTTTCTGAGATTATAATTACATCATGTCACCCTTCCCTTTTCTGCCTCTAAGTCCTCCCATACACACATCGTTACTCTCTTTCAAATGCAGTTCCTCTTTATCATCAATTGTTGGTACAAGCATATATGTATATATCCCTAAATACACAAGTACAGTCTGCTCAGTCTGTTCAGAAATGTCACAGAGTGCTTAGATAAGAACTTTGTTTGATCACTAGATTTGGCCTTGGGTGGCATGATTTGATTCGAAGCTTTTTATCTTTCTTTCTAGATTTGGTCGTGGGTGGTATGACTTGATTTGAAGCTTTTTATCTCTCTTTAGCTATAGTTCACATCTTTTTTATTACTTGTTTGTATAATATTAGCATGGTTCTCTCTCTTTCCCTCTTTTTATGGTTTTTATTAGTTGGATGTTGGCTGCTCAGCTTGTTCCTTATCTCATCATCTTTCTCATTTGTAGTTTCTTTTGGTGGATTTTTATTATTTTCTGGCCTCTGTTCTATGTTTTTAGATTTGGCAGTCATAATTAAATTTCATTTTAGCATTGTTCTGTTTCTTTGGTTTGATGTTATTTTCCTTAGATCTTATTTTCAGGATGCTTTTAAGAATGTTTTCAATGTTTTAATTTCCTCAACTAGTTCAGCCTCCTCTAATTTGACTTTTCCGAGCTCAAAGTTTTGCACATCCCTTTTCATTTTACCTATTTTCCTCATCTGAGAATGACTTCTGTCTCACACTAAGCAAGAAGGCTTGAGGAGATGAACAGACCAGTTTTCCTACAAAGTTTGTCTTCCTGGGGTGGGTAGACAATGTTGACTAGTAAGTTCTTTAGGGTGGATAATGGAAGCTGCCTGTTAAGCTAATGGTTTACCAACAACCTAGAGATGATGGTTTTTTTTCTTCTGTACTATTTAGAAGTTATACCTTTCTGGATAGCTTTAGAAAGAATTTCTCAGGTGTCTTCCCTGGGTCATATTTTCCCAGTGCCTTGTGTACATGCTGTAGAAGTGCTGGTTTGAATTTTGTCACATTCAGCTTCAAGTAATATGTTTTTAGCTCCATATTTTACTTTCCCCCTAATTTTTACCAACTGGTTTTGTACCCAGTGTTCTGTGGGATACCTAAGGCAGGCTGACTGCCATCTTTCTACACCGATCACTATTGCCAACTGTTGATTCCTCACTTTTTCATGTCAAATGCTCTTTCCTACATTAATATTACATGAATAAATTAGACATTAAACCTTCAGCAATGCGCCAACTTTGTCTTATCCACTGTGCTGGGCATGTTCCTTTGTACTCTTACCACTTTACCTCACCCTCTTGGCTTTTCGTCACAGGAAACTGACCCGAGCCAGTGATATTTTGCTACCAACTGCCAGCCAGTTGTCATCTATGTTCAACCATTAAGAAGCACCGGAGAGATGTTGGGAAGAGGAGGAAAGAGACTTTGCTTGAGGATGCTTTGGGCAGCCTCTCTACAATCACCAGCACTTCCTTTATTATATCCAACTCAATAGCCTCTGAACCTGCATAGCCTCCCAGCTTGTGATTCCAATTCCTGTCTGGTAGTTCTTGATTCTGAGATCTGCTAACAATATCGTGTCCCTGGGCCCCTCCACAAATAGTGTTGTTAATAGCATTAAATGTTACTTACTTTTATAACTTTTTACATGACCCCATACTTTAGTTAAGTGATGGCATAGATTAAATTTTTTTCCTATTAAACTATTTGAGTTGATTTTTCTTACTCCATAAGGGGTATTCTGTAACTCTGTTTAATGGGTTCCTGTAAGAAATGGGAGGTCAATGTATATGGCCAGTCTGTCATCATGAACTGAAAAATGTATATGTTTTGAGGATTTTGGTGTACATTGCCAGAACTGCTGTGTCATATTTCATTTACACTAACAGCAGATGGTGTCCCTACCCTGACATCTGCACAGCACAGGATCTGATGTTGCTATTATCAGAGCCTCTATCTTTACATGGGAAACTGAGTTTTTTTTAAAAAAAAAAATACAAGTTCTCTCAGCTCAGAACATCTCGTATTTTTGTTTTCAACAGCTGAAAATGATCTATAAGGGCAGAAAACCAATAGTATTTTTCTAAGTTTTGGTTCAAAATGGCTGGTAAGTTACCCAGGAGTTCAGATTCTCAACAACGTGAGATACAAAAGCCATTTTTTTCTTCCCGGGAGGCTATTCTGATGTTTAATGAGGAGGGATTTTTCTGGCTCTCTAGAAAAGTAAAATTCTTCCCAGAAAAGAAAGCCATTACTGAGATCCAAGTTTTTGGGTCATTACTCAGAAAAGAGTATGTCTCACCAAGAACTGAGTCCCAGTTAACCACCTCTGTTCTCGACCAGAAGAAGTCTTTTCTTCAGAGTTCCACATTTAGAACTGAAAAGAGAGTAAAAGTGCATGATATAATGGATTTCTAAATGCAATAAGTTGACTTCTCTTCATTGTTTGGAAGAAAGTCCTAACTGTATTCCCTATGGAAATCACATAGATTCACCAGTTTGAAATCTTGATTGACTGTGGTTCACGGCCTTCTATGGCTTTGCACTGTGCTCCCAGTCTCCAACACTTCATTCATTAACAATGGTCGTCTACGCTCAAGCTGTCCTCTAACACACCTAGCTTCTTCCACCCACAGAGACGGCACACTTGTGCAGCACCACATGGTTTTTCTCTGATGGACATTGTTTACAGTGATGACATCATCATTCTTAGCTCTAAAATGAAGCTAAGTGGTACCAGAAATATCCAACCAGTGCTGAGTAGAGCATATGACTGGGAAATCAACATAGCTAGGCCTTCTATTTAAAAAACCCTGAACTGGAGTACATGATCGTTCTCTCAACAATGTTATTTTATGTTATGTATTCACACCACAATTTGAAGAGTTAAAAGATCCCTTTCTCTCTTTTTCTGTTCCAACCTTTCTTTCCTTGCTATCCCCCATTATTCAAAGAAAATGTGGAGGAGCCTCGGTTCTCTTTTGACGTCTGAGAAAGTTGGGCTTTCTCATCGGTGAATTTACTCACAGATGTGCCATTCCCCATGGTCTATGAACAGGTTACTGTGGAATGGAGAGGCACTCTTAGTTTTATGGAGTGACGAATTAGTGTTCTGACTAAACTCAAATGTTTTGGTGACTTGTTGGGGTGGAGCCCAATAACGTCGCCAAGTTGGGATCAACACCAGTGATATTTCCTGTTGGTGGACAGTCAGCCTCAAGTTAAAGTCAATGGGAAACAAAGGCAGTTTAGCATACAGACTACAGACAACTCAGAGTACAATAATCACTAGAAGTGGTTTGTACAGCTTTAAGAAAAGAAATATGAAACTGTCGTTGACACTTTTGCAATTTGTATAATGAATACTTTATTGAAGACTATTTCTAATATAAAATTAAAACCCAATACTAATGAAAAGGTTAGGCCAATTGATTTATGAAAACAATGTCCCTGGAATTTTCCTTACTTTATTTGACACATTTCCATACATATCATTTTACCTTATTAGTTATTACTGATTCCTTTAAATCCTAAGAACCAAAGTAAAATTCCCAAATTATTTTAGAAAATAACATTTTTCATAGTCACAAGAATTATACAAAAAAATCCTCCAACTGTAAGCTCCAATTCACGAATGAAGGAATTTAAATAGAATCTTCTTGATCCCTCAGTAAAGATAAGACTTGGTAATTACTTAATATGAATAAGCGTTCCCTCATGCTGTGGTTCTAATTGTGGTAAGCCCGTTACCCTTACAGTGCCCTTGGGTATCATGTATGAAATGACCAGCAGGGACAAACCAAGTGTAATTCATGTTCTGAAATGATAGGCACCTCTGCTTTTTATTTGGTTCAAACACACAACTTAATAAATCCATATACTAGACCGCTTCTAAAGGCTCATTTTATTTTATTTATGCATGTGTTTTGTCTTTATGTATGTCTACATATGCTCTCTGCCTGCAGAGGCTCAAAGAGGGAATTGTATCTCTTGAAACTGGAATGGTTGTTAGCTACCCCTAGAGTGTTAGAATTGAACCTGGCTCCTCTGGAAGAGCAATCATTATTCTTAACTAATAGTGAGTCATTACTCCAATGTCTTACCAGAGGCCACTTCTAACTTGCCACTATCTTTAGTATAAAGCGTTTTTATTTTTAAGCTAACATTGACATTTGTCTTTCAGTCTTTCCAGCTACAAAGAAAATATCCTGAGATGCTCAGAAACTTTCTTCTCCATACCTCTTCTCTTCCTTTGTAAGAATTTGGGATAGCACTTAGAAAGATAATGAAAGGTGAGCATTAAGAATATCTAAAGTACTAAACTGAACACAGTTACAAGTATTCATGTTTTAAGCATATTTTTCATGAATTTCATAATAGTAGAATACTTTTCTGTGACAGGTGTTTATTTCGTATTTTGAATGTGACATGAAAATCTCTGTCATGGCAATTCTCAGTAAACTCTGCTTTTTCTCACTGTTCTTTTTTACTCATAAATCTCACATTTTAACTCAATTCAGTTTTTTTTCCACAGTGACAGGGTGAATAGACAGCAATGTCATTTTTTATGTGTCTACAGAATCAAATTTTACTATGGAGATTCAAGATGTGTTGTCTCTACATTCTAAGTAATGTTAAAAAGCAAAGCATATGTGATGTGTACCAAGCAACACCCCTATTTCTTTAAAAATCATGTGTCTGGGATATAAAGGCATTTTAATATATATATTAATATATATATAGAGAGAGAGTCTGAAATAAATAATAAAGATTAACAATTTAGATGATGATTAATAAAGCTCAAATACAAAGAAAAATAGTGCTGCTATTTTTGTAAACCTATTTATGGAGGCAGTAAATGATTACTAGAAGAAAACTAGGTGATCTTAAATACAGGAGGGGCCTCCTGGCTGGTAGTCTTTTCACATTGGTAGTATATGAACATGTTGACTTAGGAAGTCATAGGGAATGTCTCCTGAGAAGAGCTTACTCTGTTCAGCACTCCATGGCCATTGCCTCTGTGCAGCACCAGGCCCTGTCTATTACTTAGATGGGAAATTTTTACAATCAAGTTCATTTTCAAGGAAGCTGGCTTTCAAAAAGAAGGTCAAGAGGCTAGTTTGTGAATTGAGAGTTAAGCAAGGAGATCTAGGATTGGAACATCACTAGTGACTTCAGCCCATTTCATTCTGCGTGTGATGATGTCTCTAATATGCTGCACTGGAGAAAAAGTATTGTGAGGATTATCCATCAATTGGAGTAGGCATTTGTGCTATTTGGAGTCTTTGGAGGGAAATGTTTTCAGTTAGCTGCAAGAAACACTCGCTCTTCTTCTTCCAGAGGTCATTATGAGTGAGGTAGGTGTGGAATTCATTCATTTTGGCAACAGCATCATGGTGAGAAAGGGAGAGCCAGGATTATCTCACAGATAGAGAGGAACAGCAAGTTTTCCACCCACTGGCCTTAGAAACGATAGCAGTGACGTCTGACCTGAATTGAGTAAGGCACTTGAGACGACTCTGCCTGCGTTCCAAAAGTACTCTTTCCCCTCTTACATGAATAGTCCCCGAGACACCACGGCATAGAGGGAAAATGAAAAAAAAACACAAAGGATACTTTCTCCAGGCAGAAAGTAAGTAGAAGGAAGGATTCCTCCTTCCTTCCTTCTTTCCTTCCTTCCTTCCTTCCTTCCTTCCTTCCTTCCTTCCTTCCTTCCTTCCTCCCTCCCTCCCTCCCTCCCTCCCTCCCTCCCTCCCTCCTTCCTTCCTTCCTTCCTTCCTTCCTTCCTTCCTTTCTTTCTTCTTCTTTTTTTTGTTCTTTGCCTTGGAGAGTACTATCAGTATTCAAAAGAGAAACTCTCCTGCCAGACTACAGATCTTGTCTTGAATGCTAGGTTTCACTTTTAAGGCATGCTGATGTTTTCAGTGTGGACTAAAACTGGCTTTACACAAAAACAGTCTACAGGAATAACCATTGAATAAAACAAGTTTGTTCCATGAGCATGCTATAGTGTTCTACATAACTTTAATAATGCATGAAAAGCTTTAAAAATTCAATATAATAGGTTCAGGATGTCTTTCAGAGGTTGCTTGCGTGCAGCCGTTCCCGCAATCACCAGTACCAAAGAAACCAGGCATGAGAGCACACAGGTATAATTCTATCACTAGGAAGTGGTGGATTCAGGAGGATCAGAAGTATATCACCTTCAGCTACAAATGAATTCCAGGCCAGCCTGGTCATCATAAGAACCCATGCCCCCCAACACACACACCAAAGGCTGCTGAGACTACTCACTGGCAAAAGCTCTTGTTATGAAGTTCAGCAATTTGAATTAGATCCCCAGAACATAAGTGGAAGAACCGACTCCCACAAGTTGTTCTCCAACTTCCACATGTGTATTCACACACACACACACACACACACACACACACACACACACACACACACACACAGAGAGGGAGAGAGAGCGAGCAAGCGAGAGAGAGAGAGAGAGAGAGAGAGAGAGAGAGATGCACACACACACACCCAATAAATGAAATGTAAGAAAAAGAAATAAAATAAAACACTCTGCTTAGAATTTAAGTTTTCTACTGGTAGCTTTATAGAGGCTTTCTGTAAGAGGCCATATTCACTCAGCTGTTTCTGACTATGAGAATGTAATGCTAGAAATGGTCTTTTTAATATTTGTAGATTGAAAAGACCTAAGGGCCAGGCACCGCTATTACTTCAGCTGCGTTAACAAAACTGTGCTTTCCCATCACCTCATCTATAGACATGTTAAAAATAGCAATGCACGTTCATGACATGTTATTTATTTAGTCTCCCCAGATTGAATGTGCATGTGGATTTACAGACCCCTCACAATAAATTCTGCTACCCTCAGGGGTCCCAGACCTACTGCTCGAGAACCATGGAGCAGGACAGGCTTATGATTGATGACAATGAGGAGGGCCCGGGGCACATCTGCTAGTCTTCCGTGGCTTTCATCCTCCCAGCCCTCACACAGCCTCCTTGAAACCCCGCACTCTGCTGTGTTTACTAGAAATATTTCTGTGTAAACTTCAACACGTTCGTTATGATTTGCTACAGCTGAAACATTTTTCATACCAAAAAAAAAAATGAAGTGCACCTTGGATGGAGATGTAGTTCTCAAGAGAAGAATAATTTTCAATTCAGGATCTAGCAGGTCTTCAAACGTGCTTGATACTTTAAGTGGGAGGTGAATACCTGCTTGTTTATTACATGATTCTCCCCACCTTGGTTCTGTTTTCTCTTACACTGTGGTTGCAATACAGCAACAGTGCCTACTGAAAAGACACTACCACTGCACAGTGCACAGCCAAGCAGCGCTGTGAACTCCCTTTCTAGTGCCTTCTGGGATTTCTTTATTTCTCTTGGCAGATTTTTGTCACAGCTTGTGATTCAAAATGTGAGTGTGCATACTACCCAGTTGTGCCTCCTCCTGTGTGAGTGTATATACTACCCAGTTGTGCTCCCTCCCTTCCCTTCCCCGTGTGAGTGTGTACACTACCCAGTTGTGCCTCCTCCCTTCCTGTTTTTATTGTCTCCTTTTGGTTCATCCTAGGCAGAGTGTTGATATTTTTTTCTCTAGTAATGACTTTCTCTAGTAAAAATCTTTCATATATGAATCTGTATATATGTCTCTTCAACAATATCTTCGTTTTTTCCCCTTCTGGAGCAACTTTCCAGTGAGTTTGCTCTCCTTTGATTTTTTATTTTTATTATATTATTATTATTATTTTGATTTTTCGATACAGGGTTTCTCTGCACAACCAGTTTCAATGAACTTCACTTTGGTTTCCAGCCTCACTACACCACTGAAAATCTTCGTGCCATAAACCTGAATCATGTGGACCTTGTTCTGGAGGGAGTTTGTTGCTTCTCTTTCACTGAGCCTTATAGTCGCGTGCACGCATTGATCTGTCTTTCTTTAATGCCCCGTTAGTTCTGTTGCCATGAGATGCCAATTCATTTATGTAGGAAGATTTGCTTGTGTGTGGATGGACCGACAGTGGAAGGCTGCGGTTAAATTCATGAGCTGAGAGAGTCTAGACTGAGTGAGAGAGGGAAGGTAACATATGGCTGCAATAGAGTAAGCGTGATGGCTGACAAAACACAGTCCTGAGAGAGCACTGAAGAGAAATGCCTACTTAAGATTGGCACCGTCGAGGGAAACTTCCTGGGGACAATGACACTTCATCAGAGATACCTGTCAGGTGAATGGGGGTCAGCCAGATCAGGGCAGCACAGTGAACAAGGCGACAGAAGGCGGAGGAGCTCATGCAAAGGGCTCGGTGGCAGAGAGGAATGAGGGACACACACAGGCACACAGAGAGAGACAGACTAAAGGAGAGTATAGAAAGTAGAAAGGACCACTGCGATGAGGCAGTGCTATGCTATGACAGGCCTTGTGTCATATTCGAGATTAGACTGTTTCATGGAGTGGAGATACCTTAAAGAGCATAGATGTTGAAATTTCTGAGGTAGGAGAAAGGGTTGGGAATGGGACAAGGTAGATGAAGAGCGTCTGAAGGCTGCTGCACCAGTCCCGTGTAGTGAGACTGTTACACGGCATCTATTGGTAGGAGATGGTGTTTTCCCTGTGTTCTCTCTCTCTCCACCAGAACTGTTATGGCTTGTTAGTGTAGGTGACATGTGGAAATCATGGCAGTAGTGTTAGAGAAAAAAAAAAAGGAAGAAGGAGAGGGGGAATTGGGAGGAAGGGAGGGAATGAGAGAACTGAATTAAATGCTACATGGTAAGAAATGAAAGATTTCAGACTGCTGGAAAGCAGAAGTGGGTAAAATGCCTGCTCATGGCAGTTTAAAACTAGGACACCCACCAGTATGGTGATGCCATTCGGTCCACTGGGAAGTACTCAAGTAGGAACATGGTGTGGCTAACCTGGAAAGGAGACAGTTGAATCAGTCTTAGATGATTGATTCTTTCCAAATACAAACCCACTCAGAGAGGCAGGCCCTTTAGAGACAGGCAGCAGAATAAAGAATTAAGAAGGATCTCTGTGTTCTCAGGAGCTCTAGTAGAGAATATGCCCGAGTGACCCACAATGCCGGATATGAGAAGCAGGGATGCTCTGGTTCTGGGGAAACCTCCTTTTTCTCTGGGAAATAAGAAGCTTCTAAGAATAGATTTAAAAAAACAGTTCTGGATTAATGTCCCCTTTATAATTGATATATCAAAGATTCCGTGACAAGAATCACATCTCTATGGCTAGCGCTATTTCTTCAATGGCAGAGAACTTGCCTACATGCATATGGTTCTGGATTTGAACCTTGACACCGTCAAAAGAATAAGCAACTGTAAAGCACGAATGCATTAAATAAGTCAATTTTAAAGGAAGAATCACACGTATAGTAGCCGAAACCACGTGATTGTGTTGTGTTTTCATCTCCATGCTGAGAATGGCACTAATCACCAGAGGGTCCAAGAGAAGTTTGGGGAAGTAAAGGAAGTCTTCGAATAGTTTCATATAAAATTTAGTGACTTTCACTTGCTCAGGGTCCTGCCAGGGGCTGTGCAACCTGACCACATTTGTGGTCTGTAAGTCACACAAGGTTATAACGCGTACAGCCATATAAAATATAAGTGAAGAAACCCAATAGCTTTTCAGCTTTGTTGGTTTGTTCCTCCTTTTGTGTTTCATGGCACACACTACTTGCAGCACAAGTCACATTTTTGCAAGATCATTGCTTTGGATACTATATGGAGCAATAGGTTACGAAAGGTGGGGGTTTTCTACAAAAGAAGGAACAGCTTAAATACTTCTAAAAAAAAAGAAGTATTTAAGCTGCTTCCAAGAAGTCCTGCACACGGCTACATACTTGATCACCATCAGCGACATTTCTGATACTCCTCAGGGAATAGCTTCACAGTGGTTTAGAGAGAGAAATTCAAAACAGTTCCAATACTGAGGTCAATAAGGACTATTTTTCCTGCTATTGATATGAGCTTTCATTTCACCTCCTGGCACACCATCATATATCAGATTCCACATCTCTGCCCATGCCAACATACTCAGGAACACAACCTGCCTTATCAAAAGGCTCTTACTCCACCAGTAATCAATGAATTTTACTTTAGGAATGCAAAGCTAGTTTCTAGAAACTTTGCATTTAGGGTTCCATATGGGTTGCCCTTTGTTTCCTAGAAATGAGTAAATTTCTCTCCGCTTATGAAACGCTATAGCAGCTACAAGGACCAGAAACTTCCTATCTGTGGTGAAATTTCTGTTTCCCAGTGTGGTCAACTTCCCAACAGTGTCTTACAAGAGGATGGCCAACTCCCTTCTCTGTGTTAGTCATAGTTAGTCACAGCAGGGAGGGACTTAACTCTGCTTACAAAAAAGTGATTGTTCTACAACCCTAAGGGATTTGGTTAGTCACCAGCACCAGGCTTTGCTGCCTGGGGCATTACATTGCGTCTGTCCTTCCCCCAGGACAGTTTTATACTTAGACAAAAGTGCCAGCAGATCAAACTACCACCCCCCCCACTTTTCCCAGAGAGCCTTGAGCACAGACACAAGGAAAATCACTGTTTTGTTATCTCACTCAGTTCTCAGAACCACCTGGAATTATTGGCTGCATTTTAGAGGTGACAGAGCAGGAGTTTGGAAGTAAAAGGCATTTTCCAAGGCTCAACCAGAATTTGGTTTTGAATTGAGTTTGGCATCTGAGTCCTCTCTTATAATTTTATCACACCAACGGCTTCTAAATTTTGTTACTAAGTAAGAAGAACCGGAGCATCCTCTTCCAGGCACAGCATCTCTTCTGCTCTGCTTTGCCTACCAAAGGTCCACAAGGAGCTTACTGTCAGGGGCCAGCAGACGTGTTTTTTAAACCTGTGTGAAACTGCTGTATCACGGAAGTTCTCTGTGCCTCTGGACAGCTTGTGGACAGAAATGTAGAAATGCCCTTGATGTTCATTTAAAACCTCCAACTTGTCAACACGATTATTATGCCAGTAGCTCTGAGTTAGACATCGGCTCAGACTGGCAAAGTGTGCACATGAGAATAATAGTGCAGCTAAATATCAATGACCTCAAAGGTACCTTTAAAGAAGTGCTGTAGTATTTGTCTTGTTATTAAGGAGTATCCCAGAATAAGAGACAAGGGCAGGAGTATATGGTGATGGCCCAGAAAGTAAGCTTTAGGACAAGAGAAGCTATTTTCTCACCCCTGAAGACTGAGGATACCCTGAGTTGGAAGAACAGGCATGTTAGAGGATTTTCCATTGGTCGGCATGCAAGTCCATGTGCTGTGATCTACATGTGTGATTCTTGTAACATACCTCCTGTTTCCGGAAAGTCTCCAGGAATCTGGCTATGGTCACTTCTTCAGTTAACAGTACTTCCTTGGCATTATGATTAACCTTTTGGGTTTTCTCATGATCACTATTAATGTATAAATACAATGAAGACCATGGAATGGCCAGAGGACTTAGCAATACAGAGGTTATTGGGGAACAGATGAGAACTTACAGAATCCTATCTCAGCGGAGCTTTGATCATAGCATGGACTGAGAGAAGTCTTGAGATCCGTTGGGGGCATGACACTTTTGCTTGGGCACAACTCTTCAAGATCACATGGTCTAAGATGATAGAGAAGTGATCCTAGAGAGGCACAGAAACCTAAGACCCTGGCCAGATGCTTTTGTCCGACATGATCAACAATGAGCATGATGGATCTGTAGAGGGAAGAACCCCACACTCACACAGGCTGAAGGTTTATAGAGGAAAGAACCCCACACTCACACAGGCTGAAGGTTTATAGAGGAAATAACCCCACACCCACACAGGCTGAAGGTTTGTAGAGGGAAGAACAAGAGTGAGGACACTAAGAGAAACTTACATATATCTAATCTACATGGGAAGTAGAAAAAGTAGAAAAAGAGAAGATCTGAGTAAATTGGGAGCATGGCAACCATGGGAGAGGGTTGAAGGAGAGGGGAGGGGAGGAGAGAAAAATGTAGAGCTCAATAAAATCAATAAAAGTAAAGGGAGAACTGTTGTACAGTTATGAGACCTAAGCAGGGCACCAATAACTGCTGTCACAGAGCCTGAACTGAAGCTCCCAGAAAGTCCACCTCAATGACCTTTTCTCTAGCTGAAATTTGAAAAAAGCAACCCACGTACTCAGTTTTACCTGTTCACAGTTTTGCTTTTACTTTGCACTAGTAAGTGCATTTTTTCAGAATTCTGTAGCATGTCTAGGGGACGGAGTTTATTGTTGTTGTTTGTCTGTGATGGGCACTCTTGTTTGAATATAGTGACACAAAGTTGAGCGGTATCTGGAAACATAAAAGCCAGACACCAAGTGCTTTGTTCGGTGCTTTATGTAGGAACTAATCACATAAGGGCTTAGGTTGGCACCCTTCTGAAGGACAGAAAATATCATAATTTCCCATGACCCAGGGTAGAAAACCATCCCAGTGCTCCTGGAGCCATGGAGAGTACACACCATCCAATGGAGTCATAAAGTGTTTTATTTATCTTAATTTTTCCTCTTGCAAGTTTCCTTTATTTTCACAGATACTAGGGTTTGATGGCCTAAACTAAGCATGCCATTGAATTTCCAGATTCTGGGACACTCATTTTATTTGGTCACTTAAAACCTCAGCGAGCTTTAAGCAGTTACTCACAAGACCCTGCTGTAGGTAAGTACCCCAGCACTTTGCAGACTCCTGAAACCGTTTACTCGAATGGAGGGTTCTATTGCCTTTTGAGGAGAGTGGTCATATGAAACAAATTTACTATACAGTAAGTTGTATTTCCTGAGGTAAGTAAGTTCCCATCTAATGGCCTTGGAGTGCAAGTCCCAGGAGCCGTAATGCTTTTTGCACACAAGCTTACAAATGCTCGGTGCAGACTTTGGCAAATAGGTCCCCCTGATGCACACACAGTTCTGGAAATCTATCGCAGGAAATTCAAACAACATTGCGTTCTCCTTTCCTCACCTTTCTCTAAACTTATACCTCTGGGTTTTTTTGTTAACAGTTTAAAAAGATATTTAAGACTGCACTTTGGCCACCTTGTAAAATGAAAGAGTATATTGCAGAGGTTCTAAAGGTACACACCAGTGCTTCTATCAAGTCAGGGGCCTGCACTGCAGCACTAATTGGAAACATGTGTCGAAAATGCAGGGCAGAATTTTCAGCGATTCTTTAATTGAGCAGAATAAAATCAGAACTCAATTCACATGTCTTTATGAGGCCATTCTGTTGGAGCTATTCTATTAGCAGGCCTGATGGATGACTCTGCAGGGCAGAGCTGGCACCTGCATCTAGGCTGCTAGGGTGCTGGTGTTTGTTTTATTTAAGGCATTATCAATGGCTCTATTATGCCCTTAAGCAACATTATAGAGGGCTTGGTTGCAAATGCTTCTCTGTTAATTACTTGAAGGATATTGATAGAAAGCTTAATTGTTTTCAAAACACTGGATAACCTACTCATGAAAGGTTTGTAAATAGCTCTATATTAGAAGCTAAATTCATAAAGTCTCACTAACATGGCAGCCTAAACATGACTGGAAGAAGGACACCAGCAATAGGCATGCCAAAGCAGACAGGGGAAAGACAGCAAGGCCTCAACCGACAGGACCTACAAACAATAAAGGAATGTGAAAAGTGAGAGAAATCGTCTTCCCCCAGGGAAGAGCACATCAATCGGCTATGCAATATAAAATGGTCATTCCTGAAAACATACATGTAAGTAGCAATATACAAAATGGGCTGGTTATATGTATGTAAGAACAATTAGTTAAAAGAGAACTCATGCGTTTGTAAGAGTATAAGATGCATCTAGGAAGGCTTAGAGGGAGGAAAAGTAGGGAAGAAGTGGCATAATTACATTATAGTCTCAAAAATAAAAAAATGCAAGAGTCATGCAAGAAGTAGAAAAAATGTCTCTTCACACATTGTCCACAGAAATCTGTGGAGATATAGGGGATGGTTTTTGGCCCCTGCTCAGAAATGATGATAAAATTTTCTAAAGCTCTCTGTTTAAATTAGAAACAAGATATAATTTGAGATTTTTAAGAGTGCTATTTATTTTATTGCTTTCTTGGGAGAAAGATACTCTGTACCTTGTAAATAATGTGGGACCAAAATTCCAAGAAAGGTGTTAGATCATAATGTATTTTCAGGCTTTTCATATAATTTAACATCCCCTGAATGGCACCAGTGTAGCTGACTCCTTCCAGTGTCCTTTGAAATGACTAGATATTGAGTTGCTATCTCTTCACTAATCGCCTTAAGAAGCAAATGATTATTGCTTCCAATATCACAGTTCTACCCCTAGCCTCTGGGAAGAGAGTCATAGAGATATGAATTGACAATAACAACAGCAGCAATCATTTCAGAGGTGCACAGGAGTAGCATTTGGTAGGAAATGAGGAGTCAATACAGGATTGGGATCGATCAAAAATGGAAGCTAATTTTACCAGAACCTAACAACACTCCCAAATCATTCCTGAAGATGGATGGGAAAGAGTTTCTCTGTCAGCTGGTTTTCAGCTTCCAGATCATTCAGTCTGTGCATGTTCCTGGGTCTGTAGCACCGTTTGATGATGTCTTACATGAGCTAGAAATAGCACTAAGGAGCTGCATAGCCCACAGACAAATCTGACTCCTTTGAGAGTATGCGGTTGTGCCTGCCCTCACATTCCCTTTAATCATTTCACTCAGAACATAGATCCAATCCAGTCACCTCCCTACTTCCCTTGAAAATTTCCTAGAGCCTGCATTCACATTAACAGCTTTCCTCTTAGTAACAATTCAAGATTCTTAGTTGGTAGACAGTCCTAGCAACTACATGGGCTACATGAACTAAAAGGGTCCTTCCTGCTACAAAGTACTGATCATGCTACATAAATTCTCCATGCCTAGAATGGTACAGATTGCTCCTCAGACAAACTTGGAGGATCCTTGAAGGGAAGTTCAGAAACTTCACTTATCTCCTTCTTTCATTTCCTTGGGCTCCAATTTCTACTCCCTGAGATTTCACAATGAAACGGAAACATAACAATATTCTAGGGTTGGAATGAAAATGAACTTCAGAAATGAAATTATTTGGGTGCTGGAAAGATGGCTCAGTGGTTAAGAATTCTCAAAACTCAAACCTCACATCAGATGGCTCAAAACCACCACCAACTCCAGCTCCAAGGGATCCAAAGCCTCCTTGTGGCCTCTACAGGGATGTGTGCTCATGCAACAACCCCTGTAACTAACAGACACAGACACACACACACACACCACACACAGAGAAAAATAATTAGCAATGTTTTATATAGAAGTTTTGAAGAAAACACTCCTTTTGTTATTGTATTCTTTTTCTTTTTCTTCTATCATAACTCTTGCAGAATAGGAAAATCTTATTAAAGTGAATACTCTGTGATAAACTAATGCACAAGCAAAGCTGTATCCTGGCTGGTAAGATAGTTCACTTAGCGGGTAAGAGTGCTTGAAGAGAAACCCACCAACCTGAGTTCACTTTCTTGAATCCCTGGTGGGAGGAAAGAACCAATTCCCTCAAACTATCCTGTGACCTCTACACATGTAAGCTATAACATGCATAAGCTCATGAACACACACACACACACACGCACACACACACCATGTAGCAAGTGGTTATTCATGTTTGACAGTAGGACTATCTGCCTACAGTTCTGCGGCCTAGCATAACTGCAGTGGCTTAGACAGTCAGCTTCCCGAAAGTCTCACTGAAGTGGACTGGACTCTAGCCTACAGATCAGACTCCTTTATGATCTGTAAGTCAGCAGAGGCCAGATGTGGGGGACAGCAACTCCTGAGAAATTGCTATTTGAGATCTTTGGAAAATGTATTGCATTTCCTTGCTAGTTTAATCCCACCCTCCCTTTAAAGAGACATTCAACTAACAAAACTACAGAAAGGGGCGCATTAGTGTTTAACAGTATACTTACGCTGGAACTAGCTCCGAAAAGCGCAGGTTTCAGAGGCATGGCAGGCATTGCTTTCCCTCGTCATTAGTTCTTAGACTCCTTTGCTTCTCTCAGCCATTTTGCTCAGGTCTTTACGCCTCTTAGTTTCCTCATAACTTACAGGTTGCATTCCCCAGAAAAATCCATTTTCAGATAAGCCAGGAAGCCAGCTTATTCCCTGGCCTCCCAGTCTTAGCAATTCGACTAAGATTGTGAGATGAGGCTGCACAAAATGGCATAAAGCAATGTGTACCACATTGGTTAACCATTGGGCTCAAGATCCTTAAAATCACCATCAGTCAACTGCAGTAAGATTTGACCTCCTTCGGGAGATGCACTGGTTCTGTACTTCTGCTTTTGACCCCAGAGCATGGGTCATCAGCAGGAACTGTAATGTGAGGGACCAATGCAGCCAGGCCACCACTAACTGAAAGCAGCAAGCAATAAATAACGGTTTCTTCTTTCGTGCCCGATCATGTGTAGTTTTGAAAAATCATCCAAACAGTTTCTTCCAAGATCCTGGTGAGAACACATTATGCCCACATGGCAGCCATATTGATGGGGCATCTCTGCATTGCCTTCTCCTTTCCTGCTTCTTACTGTGTCACACTCCTGTGGTGTATGGATAATATTCCTAGGAATATTATACTACCTTCATAAAAGCTCCTGTCTCAACCGCAGCTTTTGAGGAAGAGCACAGCTCAGAGGCAAAGCCTTTATAGAAGGGTCTTGTATAAGCAGGTTCCAAAAACATTGTTTCAACTACCTGTTCTTGACTGGCTAGTATATCCAAGATCACCAGGAAGTTGCAAACTCTCTATAAACAAAGTAAATGGTTCAAGATTCATATTCCTTCAACTGGTACTTAGGTCACTAAAATCTCTCCTGCCTTTCATGAAAAAAAAAATTCCCTATCAATATGGAGATGGGGGTGATTCTCTCCTGCAGAAGCAAGCATATTTAGGGACAATGTGGGATGAGAATTTCAGACGAAATATTTAAATAATAGAAAGAAAAAAATTAACAGGCAAGCAATAAATGCTGATTTTTATTCACATATTAGAGGAAAATCAGAAATCATGGATAAGTAAAAGAATCACAGGGCAGGGTAAATATGAGCCAAGTATAACTTGGACAGTATTTGATACTGAGGAGACAAGAGAGTTAACTGGTCTGAAAGAAAGTGGACAATCATTTCAAAGACCCCCTTACAATTAGTATACAGAGAAAATCAGTTAGGTTAAGTCAGAGAACATCTACAGAGAAATCTCATCTATAAAGAACCCTGGTGAAAAACCTAAGTTCAGACAACAGCCATAAATATGTGCGGGGAAGGTCTTGTGGATGTCATCATTTTCCCTAACAATGTCATTAAGATGAGGCTGAAATGTGACTATGTGTTTTCTGGGATTACTAACTCACAGGTAAACTGAGGATGCTTACTTTGATGACAGATATTTGTGATGGGTCCTATAAATGATACTGAGTATAAGGATGAGAAAGACATGAAAGGATTAGAGCTGATTTTTTGGGCTGTGTCTAGCAAGTCTCATTGATCAGCAGTTTATTTCCTTTTTCTTATTCTCAGGCATCCTAAAAAAGCCCAATGAATTCTGTTAATTATAGGGCAGTTACAGCTTCTCAAAAAAATGGTCCTGTTTTAGGGTTCCGGAATGTATTTACTGCAATGTGAGTGCTATGGAAACAGGGAGCTTACCTGTGTTGCTCACTGTTTGCCACATCTCATGCCAAGAACAAAAACTAGCACAAATGTTCAGCGACTGCTTGCAAAATGAAGAGATCTAGTCTTCAGTTCTCCAGATGGCCCAGTCCTGTACTCTGTGTACAACCTTCCCTGGGGAAACATTCGTTGACTTCAATACCCAATAAATAGTTGCTTGGCTCAAAGACAGAGTTCTGTATTTTATAAATTTGAATTAGAGACCAGGAAGCAAACCTTTTCAAAAATAGATCTCTGACCTTTTAAAACAATATAAGGACACCTTTTCATGTACAGCGACTTTTTGTTCCTTCTCTAATGAACCCTGGACTGTATCTCATGTCAACCATCAACTTAAAAATTTTAAGCTGAATCCCCCTTCCAGAACTGAAATCCATTTGTCTTAGAATGAGGATACTAACATTCAAAGACTCATAGTGTAGCCCTGCTCAGTTCTTACAAGTCCATCCGTGGTCTCTAGAACACTTTTTTAGAACACAGAGGGTGAAAACCATGGGCTTAAACATGGCTGAGCATGGCAGGATCTGAGTACTGTGTAGAGCGCTGTCTATGGAGTGCATGAAACAGAATGCCATGCCCTTCATGTCTCTATGAGACATGAACAACCTGTGGTTATAGCCTGTATGTACCCTTTTATAACCAACTGAATCAACATGACACAGAAATGGATGAAAATATCCATTGTCCTACAAAGAGAAAATAAAAATTGAAAACTTTCAAAATCTGATGAACTTTATGGATGCTGTTGTCATTTATGCATACTGGTAGCATAATTTTAATTAGTTGAATACCATCTCATATTTAAAAGTCCCTTGGAGAGAGCTAATGTGCATACATCTTAGATTATCAAAGACTTAACAGTATAACAATATTCTCGGGTGGCTAAGTAAGCTTGTGTTTTAGAATTATATTTTCAATTGATAATTTATATCGTTTTTTCTTATGTAAACCATAAAAAATTAATTTGTGATAAATTTTTTTAAAAAAAACATTTTTCATAGCCAAGCTAGCTCATAACTCACTAGGTAATCCAGGCTAGTTTTGAATCCATGGCAAATTCTCCAGCTTTAGTCTTCTGAGTCATGGGATTATAGGCATAAGCTATATGTGGCAAAATGTAGGAAAATCTCTCTCTCTCTCTCTCTCTCTCTCTTTCTCTCTCTCTCTCATGTATATATATATGTATATATAATATACATGAATACACATACATACACATTTTATTGCACGTGTTTGAAACTCAAGAATAAAGAAATAAATATGAGTGCTTACTCATGCAAATGCAACTATTTTGGGTTTTCAGGACCAAAACAAACCAAAACAAAATAAACAAACAAACATACCAAAATACATGTACATGTAACTATATACATAAATATGTATGTATAAGTCTCTTTATAACCTTGCCTATTAACTTTGGAGATAAGCTATATAGGTGACATTTAAATAACATGAAACCTAAAGTGGTGTTGGACAGTGATGAGCAGAGTGTTGAGGACTAAACCTAGAGTGACCAAGCATTTGGCTACTGAGCAGAGAAGAATCAGCAGAGATGCCTAAATAGTAGGGGGCCAGAAAAAAGGAAGATGCTGTTCCAAAAATCAAGAGGAAAAAACAGAAGTGATGAGTTTCATCAAAAATGCAGATGACACAGAATAGACCCAATACGAGATTTGACAACATGCTGTGCATTGTAACTTTGATAGGAAGGAATGGGTGCTCAGCTGGAAAGAAATGATGACAGGAGAGGTTAGGAAGTAGGGTGGTGAACATTAAGAGAAAATGTACCAGTTTTACTGGTATTAGATTTGACACGTCTTTGCTTTCAGGAAAAGCCTGAAAAGGTTATATTTTTGTTGCTTATTTTGTTTTGGTCTCCCAAATGGTACATTTACATATGTAAGCACTCATATTTCTTTCTTTATTCTTCAGTTAAATGTGATAAATTTGTTCCCTATTTCTCTTCTCTAAATCCTTCCACATGCTCTTCGGGATGTTCCCTTCCCAACTTGGCTTTTTAAAATAGCCCACTAAGGCCAATCAGTGCTGCCAGTGTGTGCATGGGTACGGGTCATCGCACTGGAACGCGGCATGTCCATCAGTAAATGCTTTAGAAAGACAAGTTACTAAAATAAAGAAAAACTTCAGACAAATAAGGTTTCTGTAAGAACACAAACTTTTATTAACTATCGGATTTTCAGATTGTTTACATACAACATACAGATCTATTTTATATGTGTCATCTTATAAGTTAAACTTTTCAAACATGTTTAAAGTGCAATTTGAAAAGAACTGGAGACATTTAAAAAAATTTTTTTTAGTCTATTCCCAAAATCTTCCAAGAGTCATTAGAAAGTCACAATAATACTTAAAGGAATATGATGAATGTGCCATTTGGAACAAAAGTCCAATTTTAATGGGCAACCTGAATGCTTGAGAAAAATGTCAAGTTGAAAGCTTGACTTTTCATTTGAAAGAACTGGATGAAGAACATAGCTTAATGAACACTGAAGTTGGGTTCTAGGGTTTGTATCTAATCAAAGATATCTTCTGGGCTGCTGTTCCTCAGGGTTTCTAAAGACATGTCTGCAGCAGCTGCATGCTCTTCTTTCAAGGTCTGAGGCAGTGAGGGGGCAAGCCTAGAGGAAAAAGAAAGCCAGGAGAGTTATCTTTTAGGTTTTTTAAAAATTTCTATTTTATCTTTATTTTTTCTTTTATTGAAAATTGTTTTCTTAAACCTTACATAACATATCCTGACGACAGTTTCCTTTCCCTCTGTACCTCCCAGTTTTTTCCCATCTCCCTCCCGTCCATATCCACTGCCTTTCTGGCTCTCATCAGAAAATAAATAGGTTTCTAAAGGATAATAATAAAATAAAATAAGATAAAATGAAATTAGCACATTGGGTTAGGACAAAACAATGAGCAGAAGGAATAGAGCCCAAGAGAAGGCACAAGAAACTGAGACCCACTCATCTGCACACTCAAGACTCTCATAAAAACACTAAATCAGAAGCCATTTTACACACACACACACACACACACACACACACACACACACACACACACACACAGGACCTGTAGAGTAAAGGGGGCGAAAAATAAATAAAGTTCAATTTAAAAAAGATACATTTAAATAACAACAGCAGAATGACTTGAACTTCCAAGGATGTCAGGGGGTTCATTTTCCCTTGGCTACCTACTACTGGGCACGCAGCCTACCCTTAAGAGTACTTTGCTCCCCAAGTGAAACTCCATGGAGAAAACTAAATTTTCATTTGCAAGAAGTTTTCAATTAGACATAGCTTCTGGGTCAGGGATGGGGGCATATGTCTGGTGTGAGAAGTCCTTCTATATATGTGTTGCTTTTATTGGTTAATCAATAAAGAAGCTGCTTGGGCCTATGACAGGGCAGAATAGAGCAAGGTGGGAATTCTAAGCAGAGATAGAGGAAAAAAGAAGGTAGAGTCAGGAGACACCATATAGCTGCCAAAGGAGGCAGATGCCAGAACTTTACCCGGTAAGCAATAGCCTTGTGGAGATACATAGAATAATAGAAATGGGTTTATTTAAGATGTAAGAGTTAGTTAATAAGAAGCCTAAGCCATTAGGTCAAGTAGTCTTTACTATATTTTCTGTGTGATTATTTTGGGTCTGGGTGGCTGGGGACAAACGAGCAGTCTCTGCCTACATGTGCCCACTTCTCCTTTCAGTTCTAGGACCCCATCTGGGATAGACCCATGTGCGTGCTGCTTCAGTCTCTGTGAGTTCATCTGTGTATACATCATGTGGACTCAGAAGACCTTGTTTTCTTGGTGTCTTCCAACCCCTCTGCCTCTTACACTCTTTCCCTCTCCTCTTCTGCAGGACTGAGCACTGAGAGGAGGGACTGGATGGAGACATCTTGTTTAGAGCTGAATGTTCTCAGTTCACCCATCCTTGGCATACTGTCTGGTTGTGAGTCTGTACATTTGTTTTACCCATTAATATCCATGTTGTTTCTCAGCAACTGTACTCTCTGATCACACGACTTCACTCTAGTAGTCAGCTGGTCAGTTGATTAATGATGACACCATATCCTGGCACATGGGGACAAAATGTACTTGTCTATATGATTTATAGGGTCTACAGTTAATCACACAGTAAGCTAAATTCTATTTAGATGCATGAGAACAGCTACTGCTTCACTGGATTTGACCTCTATACGTAAACACATCTGTGAAACCAAGACAATAGCCTGTTCACTCCATGACTACTGTGGCCAAGCAAACTGGGCTGGAAGATCACAGAGCTTAGTCAAAGTGAATTGCCGTCCTTGAGTAAACCCTGCCAGTGGTTCACCACTGAGCCTTGGGAAGCATTGCTCAATATTAACTAGAGATGGCTTCAGGGGTAGATGTGATTAGATCAAATCAATCTATTAATAGAGGTTTCTCCATATTTCCAGCTTCAAAGCCATGCCTAGCCTACTATAGCTGAAAAAGTACAAGGTTGAAGTTAGGACATGTAGGTGTGAATTATGGTATGACTAGGCCAGCCAGTCCATTCAATAGGACTTCAGTTTTCTTTCCATAAAACTGAGGTGGCATGAGGCTTAATAATGATGTGAAGATTAAACTAGGTGACGAAAATGAAAATGTTTGTAAATTCCCACAAGACACACAGAAGCTGTTATTACAAGTGGCTAAATACTGAATAAAGTATTAAGATTTGGTAGAGGCAGAATAAAGGAATAACCAACTGAAATCCAGAAATATGGGCTATGTATTATTATTTTAAAATCCCTGTGCCTATATTCAGTTGCACAGATTATTAAAATTGAATTCACTGCCCAGTCCTCTTTGGTCTCTTGACTATGCCCAATTAACCATGACTGGCTACTCCCAATCAGGGATGGGTCTTCATTATGCTAAGTAAGCCAAGGGCAGATAACCTGATTATGCCAAGATACTAGGCATTAATACAGAGTCAAGGTGATAATTACAACTCCTGGGAATTAACAGGAAACACAGATGTAACTATCATAGCACATAAACAAGTATCTAGAATGTACTTCATAAGAGAAAAAAGATACTATATCCTTTACACATTTTCACACTTATACACAAACATATACATGTAGAAACACATATATATGCTTTCACACAAAAACACACATATACATGCACACGAATGCATACACACACATCTTTTTCTCTGGTCTGAGATGTATTTGCTCTCTTGAGCAAAAAGAGGACTGAATTATGTCAATTAGGAAGCCAGACGTGGAAAGGCCTCTGCAATATTGTTCACTGTACACACCTAGAAAACAGAGGTCTATCAATTCTGTTTTAAAATATCAGCAGAAGGAAAAAGGATTACTCTGAAGGGACGAGACACAAAGACAGAGATTCCTGGTGCTACATGTATAACTGCTGTTTTTGGAAAGCCTGGAGCTGAAGAAACTGAGTTGACCTTTGTTAGGATTGTGAGCCATGACAGTGATTGTGAGCCATGACAGTGCAGTCAGGATAGCACGTGACAGAAACGCACAATTCTCAGGTCTCATATCACAGTGAGTCAACAGAGACAGTTAAAACTCTGTCCACAGCAAAGAAACATTCATCTCTTTCACAAGTGACAAATATTTCAGAGATGTTTGGTAAATTTATAGAAAACAGAAAGAACTAAGATGCATTTTTCTGTTCTACATTTCTACTATTTAGGAGTTAGGTAGATTTCAGATAGTTTGATGATGGTTCCACAGAGGGAATTCAGAAGCCAGGATCAGGAGATCTTTATCTGGGATCAACTAAATTCTATGTGCACATTAAAACCATTGTGAAACTTCTTTCAATGGCAGGTTAACAATATCTGTAATAATATCAAGGCTTGCAGAGGATGTCAAACAACTAGATAAAATATTGTTGGTAAGATATCCGACATTTGAAATTACTACAGAAAACAACTGGCCAATATCTGTCAAAGATAAGGAAATGTTTCTACCTGTGGCTCAGAAATTCACCACGAGGCAGATACTCAGGACATACATACATACATATATACATACATATGGTCATAGAGGTGTTTATTAGTAGTGAAAAACTGAAAACTATATACATGTCTCTCAACATGGAAACGGCATATTACTGAATATCTATATAGCAATACACACAATTTTCACAGAGTAGAATACTATATAGTTATATACATAAGTCTTGTATAGTAGAATACTATACAGGTATACACATGCACAAATCTCAAATGAAGTGTCAAGCAACAGATCCAAGCATGAAAGCCATACTACTGCATGGCTCTACCTAAAAGTCAACATCACAAAACTAAGCAATAGTGATCTTTGAACAGTGATATATGTGTGGATGTGTCATGTGCACACACATGTGTGCATACAGGATATATCTGTGTACCTATGGATGTTTATTACATCTGCTTTTCCATGAGATGTCAATTCTGGCTATTTTCAGCTCCTCCATGACAATCTTTTCAGCTCCTCTAGACCTTGTAGCTTTGGCTGTGGTGGAGATATTTATAGAGAAGAACAGGAGATGCAGTGCTAGTTTTGAGAGCTTGGTTTGAAACACCAGCTAGTCATCTAATTGGAGGGAGAGTGAGACGGGGGAGGGGATACATAGCAACAAAACTCAGGGAAGGCATCTTCAGAGGAGGGCAGACATGGCCTCATCAACAGTCACTACAGTAAAAGGTGAAAGGGAAAAGCTATCCAGAGGTGGGCTTGTTAAATAGAAAATGCATTGTTGTGAACAATAAATGATGGAGGAGTTATTTTCATTTAATAAAGAAACTGCCTTGGCCCATTTGATAGGCCAACCCTTAGGTGGGTGGAGTAAACAGAACAGAATGCTGGGATAAAGAAGCCAAGTCAGTCAGTCGCCATGATTCTCCCACTCCAGACAGATGTAGGTTAAGATCATTCCTGGTAAGCCAGCTCGTGGTGCTACACAAAATATTAGAAATGGGTTAGATCAATGTGTAAGAGCTAGCCAATAAGAGGTTAAAACTAATGGGCCAACCAGTGTTTAAAAGAATACAGTTTCCATGTAATTATTTCAGGTAAAGCTAGCCGGGTGGCAGAAAGCAGCCCACCGCCCTTATTACTACAAATAAAGATTAAAATTGAAGAGACAGGGAAAGGAGAAAAGGAAACAGAGGAGTGACTCAAGACAGCACTAACAGCTTGAGTGGCTGCCACTTTCACCAACTCTGGCTCCCACTGCAATGTTGACTGCGGAAGCTTACATTTTAGGTAAATTATTTCACTCATTATTAATTATCTGGAGCTGAGAAGAATAATCTGGAAGGACACTGTTAAGCTTAAGATTTATCATAGAAGGGCAGGCAGTGTTTTTTTCTCAGGAAGGAAGAAGTATTAAACTCCCAGATCACAGCCGTCACACATTCAAGTGCTGAACCACCACCACCCAGCCACCTCAGAAGGACAGCTGGAAGCAACTGTTCTGCTTATGTAAAGAAAAAAATTGCCTACACAGTTAAACTTTGTTTTATTCTCTTTCTTCCTCCTGGAGTTTGAATGGTGGAACATGAGTAACTGCCTATAAGAACATATACCACACACACACAAATACATAAAATACAACTTGAAAAAGCCAATACTGACAAGAATTGCTGGGGCATGACAATAATCCTAGTGCATGGGAAGTTGAGGCAGTAGGAGCACAAGTTTGAGGTGAGCCTGGGCTAGCTTACAATTTACATATCAAAAGTCTGTCTCTAATAGCAAAACAAAAAGAAGCTAATTATCTAATGGTTTGACTTTAGGATTCATCAGTTCAAGTTTTCATGAGAAAATCCCACAAAAACCAAAGGGAGGGGGAGAAAGAGAACCCCCCCAACAAGACACCAACAACAAAACTAAATCAAACAATAAGATCCCTGCCAAGATCAAGCAGGCAGACCACTATCACACTGATTTTAACACAGCTCCTATCATGCATTCTACAAGAACACTGATGAACTACCAAACTCAACTCTATGACTACCATTTAAATAAGATATTTAAATGATGAACTTAAAGATTTGATATTACCAATGTCACTAGTTTATTTTTAATATGGAATTGGTACATAGAGATATATTGGGTGTTAGGATGGGAAGAGTGGCTGACTGATTTCATGCTGACCTTATAAAAACCAAGGCTTCTCCGAAACAAATTAACAGACCGAAGCCTCCATGACCCAGTAAAAGCAGAGGCTCACGCTGTCTGGAATTCACAAGTCTAGACGTCATTTCATTGGCCTGAGAAAGTGAAAGAAGAGAAACAGACTCTCCTGGCAACTCAAGTAGCAAGCAAGAGAAACTATTCATTAGTTTCAATTATATCATAGATAACTTCTAATACAAACAACCCTACGGTTTAAACATGAGCAAAAAGAGCACAGAAATGCCCTTTGGAGTATGTGACATTGAATAAAACAAGAAAAAAGAGTAACAAAAGTAGTTATATTTAACCCTATAATGCACTTAATGAAGCATAGACATTGCAAAAGGATAATTCTAAATATTTCATGTAGAGTGTTTCAAGTAAAGTTTGAAAATAAGACTATTGGGGAGCAGTGAGATGGCTCAGCATGCAAAAGCTGTTGCCGCAGAGGAATGATGACCCACGCTGGAGCCCTAGAACCCATCATAAAGGTAGATGGAGAGGACCAACTCCACAAAGCTCTCCTCTGAGCTCTGCATAGAATTCAGTACTAACACCAACCATTAGCTAAATAGGGCCACAATCCCTAAGGAGGGAAGCACTTATACAGAAATTCCATAACAATAAATTGAACACTTGTTAAATGTCTGCGGATAAACAAACTGTTGTGGCAAGCAAGCGCATTCTCAGTGGACCAGTTTACACAAGCTTTTCAAGCCCGTTTTGCATAGCGTCAGCTTCAGCTGTGTATTCACTGGGTGGAACTGGCACAGGGATGTTTGCTACTGCTGCTCAGTGCTCTCCATGGGAAACCTTCTTGGGAGGCCATGCTGTATTTTACCTGGCACCACATTTGGCTCACAAATGTTCCAGCGATTGCATGTATTAACAATGACAAATGAGTAAATCAATGAGGTAGACAGGATGGAGGAGAAGACTAAGCAAAGTCTCACAGTCCATGCAGCAGTGAACGTGGGAGGAGGCAGCCAGGCAACAAAGCCAGGGCGTTAGCCTACACTTTCCCCACTCCAAGGTAAACAGCACCTAGGCCACACTTGTTAATGAAGAACATTAGTTAGTGTGTTTCCTCCAGGGGACACTCTTATTCTCAGGAGGCCAGCATGAATGTGGAGATGGTGGGTCTCAAAAAGTGGGATGCTTTCTAAAAAGGAAGGAGACATTTAGTGCAAATGTCAGGAAACTATTTTCTTTCACTAACTCCTACAATTATTTCATGACAACAGAAGGCATAAAATTTCTCCTGTAATAATATCTTTAAATAAAGTACAGAATAGTGTATGTAGAAAACCAAATTATATGTGTATTTACACATATATATGTGCATATAAATGCATGAGTAAATATGCTTCTGTGTCGAGAACAGGTCTGGAACGTTCTATGGCCAGAGATAGTAAACGTTTTATTTGGAAACAGGGATAACTTATACTAGATAGTCTCTTTAACTGCCAGTTGTATATATGTATATATACACACATACACAAAATTATATTTTAAAAAGTATTTTAAGAAAACAAAAAGGAATCTTGTTTACTATGGTTTCCAAATGAGTCTGAATTTTTTTTAATTTATTTTTTATTGAAAAAAAATTTCCGCCTCCTCCCAGCCTCCCATTTCCCTCCCCCTCCTCCAACTCCTCTCCCCTCCCCTCTCCCCTCTCCCCTCATCTCCCCTCCCCCCTCCTTTCCCTCTTCTCTCCAGTCCGAAGAGCAGTCAGGATTCCCTGCCCTGTGGAAAGTCCAAGGTCCTCCCCCCTCAATCCAGGTCTAGGAAGGTGAGCATCCAAACTGGCTAGGCTCCCACAAAGCCAGAAAATGAAGTAGGATCAAAACCCAGTGGCATTGTCCGCCATGTTCAGAGAGTCCGTTTTATCCCATGCTTTTTCAGTCACAGTCCAGCTGGCCTTGGTGAGCTCCCAATAGATCAGCCCCGCTGTCTCAGTGGGTGGGTGCACCCCTCACGGTTCTGACTTCCTTGATCATGTTCTCCGTCCTTCTGCTCCTCATTGGGACCTTGGGAGCTCAGTCCGGTGCTCCAGTGTAGGTCTCTGTCTCTATCTCCATCCATCGCCAATGAGTCTGGTGTTGGGTGCTCTTTTTCTCACAATCTCATCCATTAACATTCCATGAAACCAGCATTTTCTGAACAGTCAACATTAACTTGCTTCCCTGAGAATACAATCTCTTGACTTGGACTCCAGAATTTACTAGTTGAGTGAAATAAAATGGAAATATAGAAAATGAGCTCCAGGCTAGGGAAGTTTAGTGCTGGAGCAGTAGAAACCACATAATCAGATGGTCTTCTGAGCCATGGAAGGCAGTGATTTCTCATGGACCTAGGACCAAGGATGGCTTCCCCCTGGTATGGAAGGTGCTGCTTTAATTCCTGTGGCTGATGCTACAATTCACACAATGTGGCACCTCAGTTAGAAGCTTGGGTTAAAATCAAGGTGTTGGCTGGATGGTGCTCTCCTTTGGAGGAGATGGTGAAGAAGAAACTCCTACACTTTTCAGCTTTCTGAATTCTCCCACTTCCATCATTGGTAGCAGGACACATCCTTACATTGCCATAGCTTTCTAATTCTTTCTTTCTTTCTTTCTTTCTTTCTTTCTTTCTTTCTTTCTTTCTTTCTTTCTTCCTTCCTTCCTTCCTTCCTTCCTTCTTTCTTTTCTTTTCTTTTTTTTTTTTTTTGAGACAGGTTTCTCTGTAGCTTTGGAGCCTGTCCTGGCACTTGGTATTAGCTCTGTAGACCAGGCTGGCCTCAAACTCACAGAGATCCGCCTGCCCCTGCCTCCCAAGTGCTGGGATTAAAGGCGTGCGCCACCACCGCCCGGTACATCACCAATCACTTCCATGCTGCGACGCTTTCATTTTCTCTAGCTTTCCCCTCCTGATCCTACCACTTAGTGATTAACCTGGACTACCCTGGATAATCTAATATTACATTTGTGCTATTATATAGCCAGCTTATTTGCAACCTCAATTCTTGCTTCCACACAGTCAAACACATTCTCAGAGTTCAGGGGTTACAAATGCAATCATTCTGGAGTAGAGTATTTTTCTGCCATCATTCCATTGTTCATCTTGTTAGGGCTCAATTGTTGCTTCAACCTACTAAGGTACATAGATTTCAGGAAAACTGATTAGAACAGGTGACATAAGGACAATCTATGTAAAGTCTAGAGGTGAAAAAGCCCCTGGACTGGCTGAAAAAGACATCTGACATATCGGGGAGCGCTGAAGGGGAGGGGAGAGGCAGGGAAGGGAGGAGAGAAAAATGTAGAGCTCAATAAAATCAATTAAAAATATTAAAAAGACAGAGATGACCCAAAAATTGTAAAAAAAAATACATGTTGGGTCTTCATTAGAGATTATTGGAACTAGAATCATTGACACAGGCTGGCCAGAGTTGTTTTTACTTTAAATTATGAGTGTACACAGTGACTTTTCTAAGTAGTTCTGGAGTTTATATATTTATATGCTGAAGGTTCACATTAGTATTTTCAGTTCCATTTTATTGGCATGTTTGAAAGAGGCAAGTGGTGGTTAAATGAATGGTCTTTCAATCCTGTGGCTGTGGTCTCAACAGGAAATGCTGGGAAATTTCTAGGCACACACATCCTCAGAACCCAACCAACAGAAGACTCCAGAATACTGAATTTTTTCTTTCTTTGAGTCATTAAGTTATTATTCTTTATTACTGTTAAAGCTTTTGGAGTGTCAGTGAACATAAATGTCTTCTATTTGCCTACTGAAAAACAAGTCAAGCATGAAATAAAATCTGCTGCATATATCATATTCTTCTCAAGAGGTGGGGGATACTAGCTCAGCTCAGTCTCTCAATAATCGATCAAGAAAGAGAACCAACTAGCAAAAATTAAAATAGTCAATTAAAAAAAATACAACACTTATTTGAAATTACGAAATTCACATGCATATTTACTCCACAAAACCTGGACACCCATGGGTGTTTACTCATGGGAAATATTCACCTGAGTTCTCTGGTCTGATCATAATTACCTTTGAATTAACTTTGAAATATATATATATATATATATATATATATATATATATATATATATATATATATATCTCCCCAAATATTATTCTATAACAAACTTAATTCTTTTAAGTGACCATCTAAAGTATACTTTTTGTTTTTTCATAATATAAGGTTTGTTTGTCATTACAAAAGAAAAAGGGTGTTTGATATTTCCTATTATACTCCTGAACCCTTATCTACAGATGGACAATTTGTAGCTAAGTAACCTCAAAGAACTATTGTAATAGCTGGATTTTCTCTACAGCAGGAAGTACAAATTCATTCTGGAAGATTTATTTTTTATATGTAAATGATTTTTATCTCAAGAAATGTTTTTTTAAGGTTTGTTTAAAAATCAAGATGTTTAAACATAAAGCAAAGAAAACCAGCCTACAAACCACAATTCCAGAGAAATTAGACAACAATGAGGACACTAAGAGAGAATTACATAGATCTAATCTACTTATGTAGAAAAAGACAAGATCACCTGAGTAAATTGGGAGCATGGGGACCTTGGGGGAGGGTTGAATGGGGGAAGAGAAAGGCAGGGAGGGGAATCAGAGAAAAATATAGAGAGCTCAATAAAAAAAAATCAATAAAAAAATCAATATGTATTTGTCAAAAACTTTTTGGCCTATGATAAAGACAAATTATTAGAAAGTAGTAACCATAAGAACTTAACTAATAATCAGCCCAACCCATCAGAATGTGTTTCTCATACATTCCATGCTTCAACATTTTTAAGTCTCACCTATCTTGTGAGCCCTTGACACAAAAGATTAAAGCCAAATCTTGCATCCTTGAAGATTTTACTACTGAACTCAGCAAAAATATACTTAAAAAGCTAATACATGATGATGGTGACATAGGTATGAAGTATTGATTTTTAGGGTTTAAAATCTATGTAAGCCTAAAATATTCTGTTAAGAACATATCTTTCCGGGCTGGAGAGATGGCTCAGTGGTTAAGAGCATTGCCTGCTCTTCCAAAGGTCCTGAGTTCAATTCCCGGCAACCACATGGTGATTCACAACCATCTGTAATGAGGTCTGATGCCCTCTTCTGACCTGCAGGCATACACGCAGACAGAATATTGTATACATAATAAATAAATATTTTAAAAAAGAACGTATCTTTCCTTAGAGAAGGCCCATCCATATATGTATGTTGTACGTATGTATACATAATACAAAACACTACATGAGTAATCTACAGGAAAGTTACCCATGACCACAGAAGAAACACTTTGCTGTTAGTGATTCAAAGAAATTGCTATTCATAACAAAATAAAATTTTTGTCACTTTAAGCTATTTTAAAACAAAACAGAGTTAACTGATAATACTCAGTCCACTGAGTATTAATAGGAAATTTTGATATTCATTCTAAATCCATTTTATATACTAACATATTAATAGGTCCTTCTATTCCAGAAAATCTCAATGCAAATATGCAAAATTTCAGTGAGAGCTAATAAGCCATTTCTACCTTTGCATATCTCTCCTGGGTACAACATTCTATTACTGTATGCTCAGTATGGAAGAGAACACTGTGGCTTTCAGGTTCTATCTAACGTGCTGACCTTTCTGTGTTACGTCTTACCTTGCTTTATTTTCTGTTCAGTCACACATATCTTTTATAGTGAAATAGTAATCTAGGATTTGACACAAATAAATAAATACTATATTTTCTATCATTTTAAGAAGACTAGAACTTCAAGCACAGAATTTCTAGATCCAATCTGAACCAAATCTATTTTTCTGGTTGGTATCTAGTACAACTATTACAAATACTTCAGAAAATTCAAAGGAACTAATGATTATACTTTATGCCTTCACCTTCTGATACTTTAATGTATATCCTTAAAAACTTATACATATATATATATAAAATTCTTTTTTATTATGATACTATAAAATTCCTTATAGTACTTTCTCTTAATAATTTATTGGAGACAACCTTTTAGAAAATGACAGTTCTGCACAAATACTTTTAATAACCTCATAATATTCTAAGTATCCTATAAACAAAATTTATTCTTCTTTTAAATTAACTTTTTCTTTTTTTTGTTTATTTTTTTCAGTTGTTGAAAAAAAATTCTGCCTCCGCTCCATTTCCCATTTCCCTCCCCCTCCTCCCACACATTGCTCCCTTCCCCCACTCTCCTCCCCCTCCCCCCACTCCATTCCCCCTCCCTCTTGAGAATTTATTAGTATGTATGTAGTACAAGTGTGTGTAAGTACATGTGTGTGTTCCAAGGCACATATATGACTATCAGAGGACATCTTTCAGGAGCCATGGGTTCCAGGAGTGTAACTTGGGTCATCAGCCCTTTAACATACTGATCTGCCTTTATGGCTCCAAAGTGACTCCTGATTAATAGTAAAAAAAATACAAACAATTTAAATACTAATATAAATAACGCTTCAATTAACACCAACTATACTAATTTTAGGTATAGTTGCTACGACTAACGTCTATCTCTAACTAGAAAAGTTGAATGTAAATGCTTTCCTAAGACTTCTTACTCCTAGAATGCTACAGAAGAAGTAGAGCTTATGAAAGAAAGTACCGTATATATTTTTTCAACTGAGATTCAATTATTTTTAACAGGGTTCTATTTTGATATGATTATCATAGAACAATGTGAGCTGCACAAAATTGTAAAGAATAGGAACAAATACTACAATAACATCACATTAACCTAAAAAGGAGGAACAAATCCCGGGGGAGTGGAGACAGTATATAGTCAACTGCTGCATATTACTAACATAGAGGATGATTAAAACAGTCTTTCAGTTTCTCTTTGAAGACTACTGTTTTTTTTTCCCACCATGTCTCTAAATTCACAGTCACAACAATGTTCTGTAGATTCTATAAGCACCACCCCAGAATGACGACAGCTTTCTTCATTTTTAAAATTTTATTTTTGGGATAAAAAATCTGTTGGCCTTGAACTCACTATGTACTGGAGGATGACTCTGAGTTTCTGGCTCACTGCCTACACCTCTCTACAGGTGTGTACCATCATACTTGGCTTTGTGGTTCTGGAGATCAAACCCGAGGCTTTGGGCATTCTACTACGTGGCCAATTGATCCAGATCCCCATGTAACTTTTATTTATTTATTTTTCTGAAAAACAGATTAGCCTGTCTTTCCTGTTATAGATGGTGTTAATTATCTATTTATACTTGTATGGAGGCAAATTTTCTTCCTTACACATAAAATGAAAGGTTATTATTTATTTTGAAATAAGATACATAGGTTTACTTCCATAGCTTGTGTCTACAGGCTTTTGACTTGTACACGAAGAGATGAACTAAAACCAAAATGCAACCTATTCTTTGTATTTATCATAGTGCTCAAATATTTATCATAAATTTAAATATGTATGATAATTTGACATCACTCAGGAAACAGGTATAACTGAAATAATTCACACAATAGAAATTATTTACAACCTTTCTCTGTGTAAATGAAGAGAAGCTGTACATGCCTGTGTACAACTGAAGCTTCCTCCCACTGTTTCCTTTGTGGTTGGCTGGTTTGGTTGTCTTATTTCATGCAGTACTTCAAATATTATGGAAAGGCAATGTAAAGTATTTAGTATTCTTACGTCATGCTCCTTACATAACCAATAACTTCATGTTCTTACATCTCTATTTTTCAGGTGAAAATACAACCATAGACACAGAGTTGTCCACCAAGGCATTACAACTTGCAAGTGGCCGAGTCAGTGGTTGACTCCATGCCCTGCCATCCCCTCAGGATCTTAACCATTGCTTCTTTCCTGGCTTTCCTCTTTTCTTCAACCTTTGTTCCTGTTATTATGCATTCAAATTCTATCTAAGAAATATCAGCTAAAACTATTACGTCCTTCATTTACACATACAATCTACACTACAGAACTATTTTAACATATTGCAAACTTATCTTACTGAAAACAACATGGCCATGTGTTATCTTGCTAACTATAATGTATGAAATTCAAACCAGGACAATTTATATGGCTAATGCATCTTTAATGCAAAAGGTGCTTATGGCCACATTATAAATGCTATTTTTAAAAGTAATTAACATACCCATCTTGACTGACAAATACTCAGCAAACATTCAAGGGAGAATGATGCATTACTGGATGTTGTCTGCATAATAAAAAGCTGACATGGTCACTGCCTTCTTTGAGCCTACAATCCAAAACAGATGTCATGCTATGAATGAATACCAAAAGATCAAGGTGCTTTCACTGCATCTGCTCAGTGATAGAAAAACATTTCATGAAATGTTTACATTATATTTCAGTATAGAGCAAATTTTGTGTTGTGTGCGAATGCATGTATAAGAATAAATTTTCCATTCAAAAATTGCTAAGGCACAAATTTTATAAAGGCAACATTTTATCTCTCTAAGAAACCAAGACTTCACATCTGTGCATCTAGGACTTTATGAGAAGAATATAGTTGTCAATCACCATGGAACAACCACTGTACACATGTGTACCAGATGCGACCATGTAAAATAATCCAGCGTGTTTCACAGATGAATCATTGAAAACATAATTACACACCAGTCCTACTTTATTAGCAACAGGTCGACATGACAAAGCCATATGGTATAATCCACCCAGAAGTCACAGAGAATTTAAAACTGGCTACTTAGAGATGTTCAAGCAGTAACTCTGCTTGTGCTGTTCTGCTTTGTTATATTTGTAACAAGGTAAGTGATGATTGTGTTTTCAATAAGATATCTTTGAGGTAGGCATGTGTTGCCATCTCTTATTAGCAAAAGTTATACCAATAAATTTACAATATATTACCTTATTTTGATAAAAATGAAAAGTTAGTGATCACAAAACTCTCACCAATACAATGACAATTAATACAAAAATTCATTATTTGGTATCAATTATTACAGATATTTTATTTCTTATATAGTTTAAACATTGTCTATATATAATACACATAATTTATCTACAATAAATAGATATATGTTGACTTACTGAAGATGAACAAACACGAGTAAACTTTGTCAGGAAATGTTCATACTTTATAACATCAGCCCCTAGAGCAGTAAAAACTACTCTGTGTTTAATAAATCTCTTTGACTATTTACATAAGCAGTTTGCTTCCTTCATTTGTTAGAGTACCATGTGACAAAAATATTTCTTCAGTGGAAAAGTCTTTTAAGAGTTTAATTTTCTGTCTCAAAGAGATTATTTAAAGCAAAGAAAAGCACCACACCAAAAGACTCTACACTCCCTCTCTTCCCTCCAGCCCTCTCATGGTGCCCTGCTTTCAAGCTGACAATTCCTTTTCCTCTGATTGTATTTGTTACATATATACATATATGCATGCATGAATATTTATAAGTATGACATACTGTGCCTGTTTTTGTTGTTTGTGTATATAATGTTTCAAGGCAGGTTACTATTGGGCACAGAAATCAAAGGATTGTTTGGAGCCCAGACCTAACCAATGGATAGCCCTACATCATAACTCTTACATCTATGCCATAGGTAACACAATAGAAGAGAGGGTGATAACAATAGAAGAGCTATAATACTAGGAAGTCTGCTGTGAAGCAGTCTCTGCTAGAAATGGCTGCACAGACTAACCAGACTGTACCAAGAGCAATAGACATGTTAACCAAATCTTTTCCGATGGAGCATTTTATTTGGAAACTATACCTGGATGTTACACTACATCAAAAAGGTTATGAGAAATGCTGTCATAAACTCACACTTCAGTGTTAAGAATTAAGAGACATTTCTAAAAGTCTCAACCTTTGAAATGTGGAAGATAGCCCTAAACTGAATTCTACTACTTCATCTCTGTGCTGTGTGTGAGTGTGTGTACATATATGCATAGCAAATATGTGAACATGTTGGCGTATGGTGTGGGACAATTGTCTGTACTCTGTCAATTATATTTTAAATAAACACTGATTGATCAGTAGTCAGGCAGGAAGTATAGGCAGGACAACCAGACAGGAAGTAGAGGTGGGTCAATGAGAACAGGAGAATTCTGGGAAGAAGGAAGTTTCTTGGGCAGTCCTGGCCCAACCATAATAGAAGCAAGATGTAACTGCCTTGCTGAAAAAGGTACCGAGCCATGTGGCTAGCATAGACAAGAATAATGGGCTAATATAAGTTGTAAGAGTTAATAAGAAGCCTGAGCTAATGGGCCAATCAGTTTATAACTAATGTAGACCTCTATGTGATTTCTTTGGGACTTAATGACTATGGAAACCAGGCAGGACAGAAAACCCAGTCAACAGGTGTACATGTCTTTCATGCTGTCCTGGAACTCACTTTGTAGACCAGACTGACCTGGAACTCACAAAAATCTGCCTTGCTCTGCCTCCTCAGTGCTGAGATTAGTGGCATGTGTCACAACACAGGTTTCACTTTATCTTTTAAGATAGCATTTTTCAGTGAGTCCAGACCTCTTTGCCTAATCCAACCAGCCAGCATGCTCTTGAGCCTTTCTTCCTCGTTCTGCCCTCAGTTCCCTGCATTAGAGATGTATATGACTATCTGCTCTTTTATTTTTAAAAACTATTGTTTGAGGATATTAGTTTAAAATATGCACTTTTCTTTCTCTCCTTTTCTCTCGGTTTAACGTATTTTAATAGTAACAAAATCATGGCAACAGCAACATGGGAGTAACCAACAACTTTCGAATTGGACACAAGGCCTATTCCACAAGAAGAAACTCAGACCTGTGGTGTGGCCTGCTGAGGTACAGTCAATCCTTTAGTCCCTTCATGTTCACTTGCAAGTGTTCACTGCCATGAGTCATTGGTTTGGTTCGAGGCCTCTGGCTTCCCCTATACCATCAATATTGGGCTTTCACTGGTGCTCCTCTTGGAGATCCTGCTGTCCTGTGTAGTGGGGATCCTCATGTTTCGAATCTGCAGTTTCATCCCCTTCACGTGTTCCAACAGTTCACAGAAGGTGTATGTGTCAACTCCTAGCCCAGGTTCTGGGTCTGGGTTGTAGTTGGGTTGATCAGACCACCAGCTTTCCCTCACTATCACCATCCGGGTGAGCTCTCCAGCACTGCCTAGGCCAGCCTACCCAATGCAACCTGTAGCGAGGAGCACGGCCGGTTCTCCTGCTCTCAGGCCTTTGGGTCTGGCTCACCAATACTCACACCACCAGGGCCACCTGCACTGTCTTGTCCAGGCAAAGTGCAGGACCCTCTCTCTAGAATGCTAGTGTGCTGTCCAAGTGAGGTTCATGCCTATGGTGAGGGGTCATGTTTTCTGACTGTGGGGGACCAGCTCTACTGCTGCAGTATTCAGTGACTGGGAGGGCTAGCAATCCCAGGGCCAGTGACGGGCAGGGCCAGCCCAGCACCGCTCTTGGATTTCAACATGCTTGTTTTTTTTTTTTTTTTTGGTTTTTCGAGACAGGGTTTCTCTGTGGTTTTGGAGCCTGTCCTGGAACTAGCTCTTGCAGACTAGGCTGGTCTCGAACTCACAGAGATCCACCTGCCTCTGCTGGGATTAAAGGCGTGCGCCACCACCGCCCGGCTTAACATGCTTGGTTCTTATAACCCTTATGGTAACATGAGTCATGAACATTAAAACAGACCCCAATTGCAGCAGGACCACAGGTCCAGACACGGCCCTTGGCAGCAACCGAGGACCAGACATCACCATGGCCCTGATGGCAGCACAGGCCACTCAGATCAGTATGGTCCAGCAGCATGGCCCAAGGACTAACATAGTTTCAGGTGGCTGACCAGATCCCGTGCACCTACACAGCCCTTGGCAATAACACAGGCCACAGACATCAACCCAGACCCTGGCCACTGTAGAGCCACAGATCCAGATATGGCCCTTAGAGGCAGCCCTGGCCCAGACGATACCATGGACCCAGGTGATAACACAGGCCACTCAGATCAGTATGGCCTTAGTAGCAGCATGGCCCCAGGATACCCACATGACCACAGGTTGTAGCCTAGGCCCTAGGCATCCATGTGGCCTTTGGTGGCAACACGAGCCAAGGGTATCAATACAGATCCTGGCTGTGGTAGGACCACAGACCAAGACATGGTGCTAGGCCACAGCCCAGGCTCAGATGTCACCATGGTCTCAAGTGGCAGCTCAGGCCAGTACTGGTATGACATGGCTCTGGAGCAGACTGGCCCTCAGACACCAACCTGGCCCTAGCTTGGTAGCACAGACTCTTGGCATTGGAATGGCCTTCAGTGCTATCAAGAGTTATGGACATCAACTCAGACTCTGGCTACTGTAGGGCCATGGGTCCAGACATGGCCCTTAGTAGTAACCCTGGCCTGGATGATAGCATGGTCCCTGGTGACAGTGCTAGCAACTTAACTTAGCATGGTCCTGGTAGTGGCATAGTCCTTGAAAACCACCATGGTCATAGGTTATGGCCTAGAACTAGGTAGCCACGTGTCCTTTGGTGGCACCATGGGCCACCAGACATCAACACAGACCCCAGCTCTGGCAGGCCCACAAACCCAGACACGGTACTCAGCAGCAGCTGGGACTAGGATGTAGCTGTTGCTAAATTGTGGCCGGAGGCTACAGCATTAAGATGTTGTTATTAATTCAATGTCGTAGATTCGGTCATGAATGTTAAAATTGTTCTCTTAATCAGACTTACATGTTTTATTTCTTTGTGTTCTACATATACTACCTAGAATTTCTAATATAATACTGAAAGAGTAACCGAGGGTGTCATTATATATAAACAAGTTTCTATTTTGTTTGGTTCTTTCTGGGGTATATAAGGAAGTTCTTATGAATCTGAACTTAAAAAGAAAAATTTTATGCACAAATGATGAACTACAAAAAACGTTCACATATTAGTTTATTATATCATGTAGGCTTTTTTCTTCTCTTATAATTGTCCCCCCCCTGAAATCAGCTGACCTTTGGTGCATTTATCAGCTTTACTGAGTTTAGGTGACAAGGAAAATTATATATATTTAGGGTACACAAATTTATGTTTTGATATCGAAATAAATACCATAATTACACCAATCAACATACCTAAGACTCAAAGAGTTGCTTTTTTGTGGTGAGATCACTAATCTCAACCCCATCTAGATACCGTATAATGTTAACTAATCATGTTATTGTCCATAAGACTCCTAGGCCTCATTCATGAGGAAACTTTGTATCCTTCGACCTACCATCCTTCCAGTTCTCCCTTCCCCTCACGTTTAGTGCTTTAAAAATGAGTTGCTAGATTAAGCTTGATTTTATCATTTGAAAAATTTCCACTTTGTTCTCGAATAATAGTGGGTTGGAATTTTCTGTGTGTAAGCTTTCCCTCCCAAACTTTTGTCTGTTTCTGCAATTAGTGTTATGCTAGTTTTATAGAATCAGTTGGTAATGTTTACTCATTTAATTTTGTGGAAAAGTGTAACAATATTGAGATAATTTATTACTTGGGAAACCTGTGGATTTCCTCAATAGACATTTCTGTTTATTTCTAGTGAGATCAATGGGTGCCTGCTAGGGTACTTGGGGGTCTGATGTAGTTTCCCTCTCATGTGCGACCAACATCTTTAAGATGCCCTATTTGACAGTTCATTGTTCAGACCAAAACACCTATTTTGGCTTTACCTTGTACACTTTCTGTAATCTTATGTTTTATTTTGTTTGTTTAAAAACTTAGGTGGTTATCATAAGTTATGTAGAAATGAGACCTTAGGAGAATGTTCATTTTGACAGAGGCACTGTAAAAGTACTTAAGTTTAATTTGTTGCGGTGTGTGTGTGTGTGTGTGTGTGTGTGTGTGTGTGTGTATGTATGTAGGAGTGTATGTACAGGTGACCTCAGAGGCATGAAGACAATACTGGGTCCTTTCAAGCTGAAGTTATAGGCAGTTTTGAATGCTGGGACCTTTTGGATGCTGGGACCTGAACTCTGATCCTTTCCAATAAGAGCATATATTCTTTACTGCTGAAAAATTTCTCCAGTCTAAATCCAGCACTTTAAATTTTCTAAGATTCATAGAAAAGAATGAAGTTTCAAATCAGAAAACGTGCTAACATCTTGGATCTGTTATTTATTGTCATTTATTGATAACATGACCAAAAAAAATTAAGAATTTGTATCTGCCTGCCTCATATTTAAATTGAGGATACCAAAACTGAACTTTATAAAGTTTCCCCTAAGTTCAGAGTGAACCACAACTGATACCTACTACGCACCATGGGGCAGATCATGCTCTGCTTACCTCAGGTATTAACTGACTTAAACTTTTCAGCAGCACTAGGAAGTATCCTGATAGCATCGCATCACAGTGCTAAAATGTAGAAGAAACACTGTTTCTTCAAGTCCATAAAATGGTAAATAGAGGAGACAGCATTCAGTCTTAAAAGTGTAATGCTAGTGTCAAGTGTCATGCTGTAATTTACAGCATTTGTCCATTTAAATAACTTAAAGCATTTACAACAGTACCTGGCACACAGTGAGAAATTTGTAATAATAATGACTTTATTGGTTAAATGCACAATTTAACGCATAAGCGAATATGACATGTTCACTCGGAGTTCTTGTTACAAAGGGCAATGAAATGCTGATACAGTTCCCTACAGAATGATTTCAAAGGGATTGTTCTACATAAAAGAAGTCATATTAAAAAGGACTACATATTTATAATTTTATTTAACATTCTAGAAAAGGCAGAAGTACTGTGATAGAAATCAGGCCAGTGGTTGCCAGGGCTAGGGATCAAGGCAGGACTGACTGACTACAGGGAGCATGTGGAAAATGTCTGTGGTGATGGAAAGTCCTCTCTCGGGTGCTTGAACTGGCCATTTCCCATATCACCATAGAACCTTCATCTGGCGATAGATGGAGATCGAGACAGAGACCCACATTGGAGCACTGGACTGAGTTCCCAAAGCCCAGATGAAGAGCAGAAGGAGGGAGAACATGAGCAAGGAAGTCAGGACTGCAAGGGGTGCATCCACCCATGGAGACGGCGGGACTGATCTATTGGGAGCTTACCAAGGCCAGCTGGACTGGGACTGATGGAGCATGTGATCAAACCAGACTCTCTGAATGTGGCTGACAATGAGGGCTGACTGAGAACCCAATGATAATGAGACTGGGTTTTGGTCCTACTGCATGTACTGGCGTTTTGGGAGCCTAGTCTGTTTGGATGCTCACCTTCCTAGACCTGGATGGAGGGGGGAGGGCCTTGGACTTCCCACAGGGCAGGGAACCCTGACTGCTCTTAGGACTGAAGAGGGAGGGGGAGTTTGAGTAGGGGAGGGAAATAGGAGGTTGGGAGGAGGTGGAAATTTTTAATAAATAAATAATAAATAAATAAAGTCCTCTCTCTCATTGTTACATGCCACAGCTCATGAAACTGCATACCTAGAGGCACAGGCTTTACTAATTATACCTTGGATAAACAAAGCAAACAAGAGCATTTTCAAACAATTTGGTACCCATAATGAGCTTAGTCCTGATTAATATGCAGATTTATGTCACCAATGATTTTAAGAATATGTGGACATAAAAAATGGTGTTTTGTTAATTGTGCAGTGAATGCCCATGAAACAGCAGCAGGGGTTCCTTATCAACTCTCTGGAAACAGAGAAAAGCAATTTAAAAAGGGAAAGGGCTGTTATTACTGTCAAATTATCAGGGACACTCAATGTGCATTTTTAGGTTTTCTGTTACTTTGTACACTGTTTAAGAATCAGATTAAAAGCTGCTTACCAGTAAGCAGGAACTAGGTGCGCAAACACCAACAGAAATGCCACCCTGGAGAAATAAAAGGCTGTGCTCTACAGTCACAGATTATACCTGCCAAAGCAGAGCATCACGAAAGCACTACATTGCAGTTCAAAATGAAAGAGTGGAAATTGTGACGTCAATACAATATACAGATCAAAAAAAATTTACAATATACAGATCATGAGTGGACTTCTCTACAAAGACTATTTCATGTGAAATGGCTTGCTAGAAAGATCTCAGAAAAGAAGGCAAATCTAATATAGAGACTATATAAAATGGAAGCTTCGGAGAATAGCTTATAGGAATAAAAGAATCAAGCTGAAAGCAAGCAAGGCCACAGCTGCTAAAACCACAGTTCAGATTCACTGCATGAGGGAGATGCTGACTGCAGGTCACAGCAGAAAGAATACAAAACATAACAAGCTAAAGAACGCAGCACTCACCTATATTATTTGACCAGTATCTTCTTAAAAAAAATCACTTGAAACATCCCCACAAAACTTAGGAAAGCAGCTAATGAGAGTGTTACTCCTACAAGATTAGCTGCAATGGCCATCAATCTGACGCATCTTTAATAATTCTATCTGTAAATTATTTTTATGCTGCCTCTATGGAACAGATTTTATTTTTTAAACTGAGATGGTAATAAAAAATACCATATCTTGGCGAGAGCAAGACTGTAAAAATCCTTTAATCTTAGCACTTGAGAGCTGGAGGCAGTAGGATTGAAGTGAGTCTGAGATAGGCATAAATTACACAGTAAATTCCATTAAGCCTGGGTTACATAGTAAGACCTGTCTGCAAAAATCAACATATTCAGCGGGGCAGTGGTGGTGCATGCCTTTAATCCCAGCACTCAGGAGGCAGAGGCAGGTAGATCTCTGTGAGTTTGATGTCAGCCTGGTCTACAAGAGCTAGTTCTAGGACAAGCGGCAAAGCTACAGAGAAACCCTGTCTTGAAAAACTAAATAATAATAATAATGAATTAAAAAATTAAAAATCAATATATCCTACATCCCTAAGATGACTATCCAAAATGAAGGCGGCCACAACCTTAATTCCCAGTTCATCCTCGGAAGAAACAAAGGCACTGAAAAGAGTAATCCATTGGCATCAACACACGGAACTCAAGGGCATATTTGCCCTTACAAATAAAAACTGTACCTTCCACCTCCCAAATACTTACATTTATGATTATTGCAAAAGTCAATTTCATCTTATGTACAAAGAAAGATATTGATTTATGCATTTTACATTTCCCTTCTCTTTACTGAAAATTTTTATTTAAGAGCAAATCCAGCGTTTTACACTTGTTAGGTATAAGCACTTTACCAGTGACTTAAACCTCCAACCTCTCCAAAGAAACAAACACTAAATGAGTGCAACTGTTACTTCTGTAAATTTGACACTGGTGTATTAGCTGATTAAGGTGGTATTTTTAACGTACATTCATTTTGTTATAGCCTGAACGGTGGAGTTTGAAATAATTTTTTATTTAGTGGATATTTGCAGAGTAAATAGTTTGAGAATGGTTCAAGTTTCTGGGCTTAGGGTGGTATGGGTTGGATTAAAATAGAGAGAGTCAAGTTAACTCATTAAAAATTTAAATAGCCTATGGTATATCTTATCAAAGAACTTGGAAAACTAATAGAAATGTGTACATCTGCTTAAGTCAAAATTAATAAAATACTTGAACACATAACTTTGAAATTGAAAGTTTAAATGTATATTAGAATAGTTATAGTAATCTTATTTTACAATGAGAAGTAAAGATTTTGAAAATATTTAAATGCAACTTTCTATAAGAAAATATTAGCATATATTTTCTTCCAACAAGTGAGTATCCCAGGAATTTATATTTCAGAATTGATAGGATTCTTATCTGAGTAGTAGATATTCTAAAATATTTAAAGTACATCTTTTATAAGCAAATGTTAGCATATATGTTTTTCCTACAGGGGAGTATGTGAGAACATTGTGTGAGACTATTATCCTCCTCCTTATTTTTTTTCTTTTTTTAGAAATCCCAAGTGATATATACTAGGGAAAAAGGGGGAGGATGCTCGGAGGGAAATAAGAGAGGAAACTTCTTACTATACACTAGCAATATTACTCTTGCATATAAATAAACTATTTAAAGAGTTTTATCAATAAGAGAGTTCTTTTAGACAGTTCATAAAAGCAAGCATGCAAACAAAGAAGCCAACAGGAAATTGCCATCTGTCTCCATAAATTATAATCTCCTTTGCAGTTCTGTGTTCATTTGCATTAATAGCCAACTTATTTAGCCTGTGATGGAAGCAATTATCCCTGAAAGCCCTCTGCCAGAATAAAACATGAAGGGAGGCCTCCCTGATGGGCTAAGCTTGCAAACCCGTGTGTAACTGGGATGTAGACACAGCTTAATTTACTAAATGTTTGGGCTGCCAGCCAGGAAGGCTTGGGATGGACATGTGTGCCCCAAGGCTCTCAGGTGAGCCAGACATTTTTAGAAAGAGAGCGAATGTTGGGCGTCCACAGGACACCTGGTACATATGGATAAAACATCACTTTTAATGTTTATTTTCTAGTAGTTTGGGAAATGCTAGGAAGTATTTGGCTTCTTTCCCTACAGAATTGAAGAGTTGGATAATGTCTAATGCTATGATGTGGGAATGAGCTTTGCAGATTTACTGACTGGCTAACTCTCTTTCTTGGCTCTTGGTACAAAGAGGAAATCAACAGCTGCCTTTGTACTTCCTTCGTTATCACTGGATGAGAGCTAATTGTCCTTTATATAATTTATTTGTCTTCTCCTCTTTGTTTTCCCAGTCAAATCATTAAAGACTTCCCATCACAGTCCATCCTCACTTTTCTTTATAGTTTTTCTCATCTATCCTCTCAGTTGTTTAAATTCCCATTCCAAGCATACATATTACACATATCACTTGAGTGTGGTTGACATGACAAACTGAGGTGCAGTGCATCAGACTCTTCCAGCTATCTTTGCTATCACTTTGAAAAAAGAACACAGGGAAGTGACTTATTCCTACTTTTCACTTCATGAAAACTTACCAGGTCAAAATTCTCAGTAAACAAAAGGAGACATGAGAAATAATTTTATTAACATCATATCCAAAATTTTATTAGGATTTCAGGGTTTGGTGATGTCCATAGACAGAAAAGTGTCTTAATTACTTCAAATGGTTAAAATTTGGTGCCTTGAAGAGGCTCATGTGACATTTCTGGGAACCAGCTTCTCATTAGAGATGGTTGTGAGCCACCATGTGGTTGCTGGGAATTGAACTCAGGACCTCTGAAAAAATAGGCATTGCTCTTAACCCCTGAGCCATCTCTCCAGTGAACCAGCTCCTCTAACATCCTAGGCAATTATCAATGATGTGAAATGATGGCCCTTTCTTTTACCATATCTGATGTCACTATTCAAACAAACAGTTATTGATGAATATCACTAATTAAAGTTTAAAAAAATCAATGAATATTGTTTAAGTCTTAATCTTTTTCTTAGAGTAAACATGGAATTTTTTGTAGTACAAAACTAACCAGATTCATTTCTAATTCTGCAATTTCTCTTGCTTGCTTAGGAAACTCTTACTTCTGCTATGAGATCAGTTTAGATTTTCCAAGTAGCTTTATAGAATGCAGACTATCAGAGTTAAGTGTAGTGATGAGGCGAGCAGGCCTGCTTTTCATCCCATCCGGCTCCTGCACGGCTAGCTTTACACCTGAAATAACAACACACAAATTGTATTCTTTTAAACACTGCCTGACCCATTATATCTATCCTCTTACTGGCTAACTCTCACATCTTGATTAACCCATTTCTATTAATGTGTGTAGCACCATGAGGTGGTGGCTTACTGGGAAAATTCTAACCTGTGTCCATCTCAGAGAGGAGAGCTATGGTGCCTGACTCACTTCCCTTCTTCCCAGCATTCTGTTCTGTCTTTCCCACCTACCTATGTTCTGACCTATAAGGCCAAGCAGTTTTCTTTATTAATTAACCAATGAAACAACAGATAGATAGAAGACCCACCCACATCAGTTAAGGGCATACTCCTGTCCTCTGTTCTTCTTTCCCATGTCTCAATCACACATTCATCTCACTAAAACTGTTAGTATTTGTATCTGTGTCTGTCATTAAAGTCATTCTATCTGATTTTTACGAATATTATAGAAAACTAGCACAAATTCCATGGTTTAAAACAACACGTGTTTACTCTCTCATAGTCCTGTTCCAGAAACCTAAAATTCCTCTTCTTGAACAAAATGAAACTGTAAGACTAAGAGGCCTTGCTCTGTATCTACGAGGAGACAAGATGTTCCTGTAGCTTTGGGCTCTGGGGTTGTGGCATCCCTTGCCTTGGAGACTCACCACTACACACTGTTCACTGAGTCATACTGACATTTTCTTCCCTGCCTTTGTATTATCTTTCTCCTTTCTTACCAGGACACATGTCACTGTAGCAAATTATAATTATTCTTTTTTTTTTTTTGGTTTGTCGAGACAGGGTTTCTCTGTGGCTTTGGAGCCTGTCCTGGAACTAGCTCTGTAGACCAGGCTGGTCTCGAACTCACAGAGATCTGCCTGCCTCTGCCTCCCGAGTGCTGGGATTAAAGGCGTGCGCCACCATCGCCCGGCTATAATTATTCTTAATAAAAACCCAGAGTCAGAAATTAGGGGGTGAAAGCTGAGAGATCAGAGAAGCAGTACAGTCAGCCACTAGAGAGACATTTTACTTCTACTAATGTTCAGGTCAAAAGGACGATCCTGTCCTCAGACTGCATCTCAGACTGCCTGCTATCTTGTCTCCACCAAACCTCAGACTGCACTGAGCTCCTGCCCCCTCCCGCCCTACATTCTCTCCATCCAGTCATATAATTCCTGTCTCCACCTCTCTAGTGCTGGAATTAAAGGTGTGTGACTCCCAAGTGCTGGGAACATCTTTGTGTGAGTTCTATTTCTCTTTTTTAACAGACTCAGTGTTGTGTAGTCCAGGGTGGCCTTGAACTAACAGATATCCCTCTGCCTCTTTCTCTCCAGTCCTGTGATTAGTGATTAAGCAATTAAAGGTATGTACCACCACTCCCTAGCCTCGAGTGGTTTAACTCTGGGCTCTTTGGGCAAGCTTTAGTTGTTAAAACATAGACAATATATCAGTACAAGTCACTGCAATCAGCCCACACTGAGATTCCAACATAATTCTAGGAAAATCTCAAAATTCATAATTTGTCCAGAGCTTCAAAGTCTCTGTCATATATAACAAATCAATCTATTCAAGGTGAAATAGAGGTTTCCTTTTCAGGCTGGACCTTCATTCCTTAGATAATTTAGTATAGGGTAGATGCCATTTAAATATCAAACAAGTGTATTCAAGTGTATTTCCCTGAGGTACATAAAATAAAACTGATGTTTACAGAGGCAAATTCATAGAAAATTATGGCCTTATAGTATTTATCAGAAAATTGCAACACTGAAACACTGATTAGGGGCTTTAATCATTTGTGGGAAAGATATGTGATATGTATGTTTAAATTATATGTGATGTGTATTGGGCATATGTATACCATGGGGCACATGTGAAGCCATCAGACAATTTTGTGATGTCAGCTCTCATCCTTGGCCTTTAACTGGGTTCTAGGAATTGCAATTCTTTTGTCAGCGTTCGCAGCAAGTGCCTTAACCCGCTGGGCTATCTTCCTGGCCCCAGAGTTTTACAGATCACTTTTCCTCATTGATCCTTGCTTTGCAGTATTGGGTGTTAAACCAAGGCCTTGCAGCACTACCACCGAGACACATACTCAGCTTGACAGGAACTTTCGTGATGTGCTTTTTGTGTTATTACAAAATTTCTGATGAAACTTGTGGTAAATTTTGCAATTCTGAAAAATGAAGTGAAACTACTATCAGTGTACTACAGGCCCTGCCAGTGCCCATTAAAATCCATTATCACCCACACCGTTTACATTGAAATTTAGGTAGTCATCACTGTTTCTTTTTATTCTGAATATAGACAATCTATAACACACAACAATTTCATACAAGATTGGAATATTTTCTTATGTAATAAGTAACCTTCTTTCACTAAGCTGTGATTAACTCAAAGTTATTACAGAAGATACCATATCATCTGTGTCTATTTTTAGAGTTAGGATCCTTATTCATTTGAGTAGCACAATTTTTAAAAGTGGTTCATGCCATATACTAAGATTGTGATATTTAAAGAACTATATATTAAGAAGACATTTGTTAAAGGAAAAACTACAATATTTGAGAATAAAAAGGGATGTATGTGGAAGAATGATTAAGTAACATTAATCAAGAATGTTTTACTTAAGATTACGATCTTAGTTGAGCATGTGTCTAGAAATTCTTTCCTCAGGTATCAGCAACAAATTGTTTATACAAATTATTGTTGTTATGTAACATATTATGGGAAAGGTACATCACATGAATTAGAACATAATATTTTAGAAACTGGTATGGTCAGAGAAGAAAAAATTAAAGGTATGAAACCTAGTCTTTGGGATGAGATATGTTACAATATTAGCATAGGGTAAGGTGATTTCATGGAGAGCAAGAAGTGGGGACTGAGAAGTAAGAAGGGGATGGCTAGTGTGCCAGAGGAGCAGTCTAGGCAAAGGATGCTGCAGAAAAGCATCCACAGGTGATCAGGAGAAAGAACACACTGCGGATAGTTGTTGGTATGCAGAGTGAGCAAGGGGAAGAAAAATCTGAGGTAAGTTCTGAGTGCTATGTAGGGTACATGGGAGCAATGAGAAAAAATGGGAAGAAATACCAATGTCCTGCATTGTGGGAAATCTAGACAAGATATTTTGTTGTCATGAAAAGTTAAATGTTTAGTGTATTAAAGTTTCTCAGGAATAGGGTCAGCACCAAGAGTAGTCCCGGACCTCACTTGTACACAGTAACAGATAGACTTCAATTGGAAAAAAACACTTTAATAAAGATTATAGAAGCAAGTTTAATTCCCCAGTCCCACATCAATAGCTTATTTATTGACTGGAGAATTTGAAGACACTTTTCTTTAGTATCTTTAGTATGTTAGGTTTTTGTTTGTTTTTCTGGGTTATCCATTCCTTTCCTTTCCATTCCATTCCATTCCATCCCAGCCCATCCCATCCCATCTCATTCGATCCCACTCCTCTATGAGTGTTTGTGTCATTTCTATGTTCTCTTTGCAATAATGATAATACATGCTGTTTGTTAAAAAGCAGCTGTGGAGAGATGGTGGACAGACTATACACTCATTCACAGATTCTCAGGCTGTCATGCAGAGGGACTTCCTAGCTTATACTACAGGTTCTCATGTTCTATTGGCAGAACTAAATGATCACTTCTCTAACAATTAGAACCTAGTCCAGTCTTCTCCATGACTATGGAACTTAATTCCTAATGTCTATTAGATTGCTATGGATAAATGGCCGCAAAGTTGACAATTCCATAAATAGAAAATGCTCCCATACAGTTCTGAAAGTTATCAAGGTGTTGACAGGATTACGCTTTAACCACTGGTTTCCTGGGATAATCAGTTTCCTTGGATTTTCCATCGCTTAGAGTTCCAATTCTTGCATTGCTTTTCTCAAGCCACCTCTTCCAGTGTTCAAAGGCAGCAGTTCAGCATCTTCTGTTCCCTCCCATCCTACAAGCACCTTCTTATTCATCTGAAGTTGTCCTTTCCTCCCTCCAATACAGAGACACATTTAGGGTCATCTTGACATTGCTCACCATGGGATCCTCGAGTTATGTACTGCGGAAAATCAAGTCTGTCCTACACAGAAACAATCACAGGTTCCAAGAACTGTCATGTTGAACTTTGCAAAGCTCCCTTTTGCCACCATACTTTCACATGTTGTCACAGGAAGTCACATTTTCACGGATTCCAGGCAACTGGATTCTGACTTTTTTTTTTCTTTTTTGAGCAACAGTAGGAAGCATGACTCTGCGATGCAGAAAGGTACAAAGGTACAAAGAATAGGTGCAAAAATGCAAGTACTGCCCGAAGGAAAATTTCCTTTCCTTCATTTCTAAATCAGACCCACCCTTCCTATTCAGCTCCTACTGGTACATCAAGCCTGGAGAGCTACAAAACTCCCAGAGGAAATCTGGACTTGGCTCACATGGCCCTGCTCTGCTGGACAGTCTCCGCCTCCTCTCTTCACAGTGATAATCTAACAGATGTTCTCCTGCTCCTGAAAGTCTCCAATATGACTTCAGTTTTAAAGACTTGGGGATCTGTGACCTATTGCTTTTATCACCATAATAGTTAATACATAAGTTTACCTTTCAATCCACAGGGGCTACACACTTCTGAGTTTATGAAAAGAAGATTCATATGACAGTGTTTAAAAGGATATCTTATTTTTCTCTAGGAGACCTATCACATAAAATCTGTTTCAAATTTTGCAAAAACTTGCTGTTCTCTCACGCAGCCAGCCAATGATAGAAATAATTTTGATCACTGTGTGCTGTGGAAAATTCCCTCCTTTCTAGCTAAAACCTCAATCTATTTTCTAGAAGCCTACAATATATTTTTCTTTTGTTCAAAAGCAATGTAAAAGTCACATTGTACAAATACTAATGAGCGACTTATGGAAAACAGGGTAACTTCTAGATTTGATAATTTTCCTTATTAAATTAATGGAGTGCCATGAATAGCCTGGTGAAACTTTCCAATTATATTTCTAAGGGTAGTATTATGTAAACATCTGCCCATGGACAGAAAGTGGAAAATGTGGTTCTGCTATTATGAGTTCCCATACATGGAGATATAGACAATCAAGTACAATTTTGAGAGTAGATTGACAATATTAGCTAACAGAAATAATTACAAATTAAGATTAAGCTGAACAATAATTATGTAATTATATAATAGAAATTTTAATGAGTGGCTTGTAGATTAAATGAATAAATTGCAATTTGAACCATTTAATTAAAAAAAACCCCAGAGGATATTTTCTGTACTTGTAGCTCAATTGAAATATATTTAACGAGTCTTTTCTTATAAAGAACATGACATATTACAAGTACTTATACTTTCATAAACCACGAAGAGCAGTATTTTAGAAGGCCTTTTAAGCTAAGTATAAAAATGTTTAAAAGTATAGAAAACTTTCAGTATTGATTTTTCCAACAAACCAGGAAATTATTTTGCAAACACATGGATTAATGTATTGAACAAGATTACTGTTTTCTTCAATATATAAATGGTTAAAAATCAGACCATTGTGTAACCGGTATTATCTTATTCCTATCTACACAGCTTTTCATTCAAACAGACACACCATGTTTTACTATTTCTATACATCAATGTGCTCATGTTTTAACTCAGTCTCTATCCAGGTAATTTATATCTAGATATGAAAAGAAATTGAATGCTCAGACAGAGTGAACACTTTCTGAGAGGACAACATACAACATTTTCTTACTAGATTCAAACTTTTTTAATTGCTATAATTTTGTTTTTCAAATGTAGTTTTGCATCTAATAAGCAAAATGATGAAAAGTTTAACTGAGCTGAGATAATGAAGATAAGGTATCACTAAGATCTTTTGATTTACCAACACTCTTCTTGGTCTTTCAAGAATATTTACGGATATTTAAGGATTCATAAAACAGTCATAGAAAGAAGAATGTATAATATGCTTAGCAAGACACAGAATATACATCATGTGCTTTTAAAAGGCTTTTTCACAAAAGTGAAACATGAATTTTAACATTTAGTGTTAACTCTAAACTAATTGATTATAATATATAAATGTTTCTAGGACTTCTATAGCTCTACTAGGCCAACCTTCTACAGCATATACATGTAATATATATATATATATATATATATATATATATATATATATATATGAAATACATACATATATGTACACACACACACACACACACATATATATATACTGGATTTTATAGTACTTTTATAATTCTCTCTTACTCTTACTACTTAACCTAAACTTCAGCTATAAATTAATCATTTTCCTGTTCCTTACATATATTTCTTTTTCTACTTCCATGTTTCTGAATCTTTCATGAGATTCTTTTTCCCTTACCTATATCATTCTCAAGCTCAGCACTGAACCCTTAAAGTTCCTGATAGCCACAACTAAGTTGATACCATGTCCCTAGTCTATAACATGTAGTTTACGATTTTCTTAAAATAATCAAATGTACTCTTTATCATTTTCTTCAAATGTGAGTCCTAAATTGTTTTTAAAAGTGTTTTTGATTATTGCTTATCCTTTAGCTGAATTACACTGAAAGATGTATAGAAAGCTAGGTGATCCTCAGTGTTGAATATAGTGTCAATGTTGCCAAAACTGCAACAGATGCTTAAAATGGAATACTGCCCATATTTTGCATTTAGTCCCACTCCAAGATCTAAGAAATAGGCAGGAATAATGTATAGCCACCGTCTAGACACTAGAACAAATAACGAAAATCGGTGGTTTGAAATAATAAAATTTAAAATCCCATTAGAATTCTTGGAGCCGTCTAATATTATTCCATTAACAAGTGTGTCAGACTAAAGTAATATAGGAAAAGCTAAATTTCTTTGCATCATTTGGCCAGAATAATCCTGTACTATGTAACAGAGAGAGGCAAAAAAGTTAAATCTCCTCTTTCATTGCAAAGACACTAAGAGCCAAATGCAATTATCCCCGAATCCTTACTCCCACAGAGAAAGAGGGTGATCAAAGAGTTGAACATTGATATATCTTATGGTGGTGACATTTCCGTTTTTCTGTTTCCTCATTTCCCTTTTCTATTCTGCTCTATGTTCTGGTTTATTGTTGGCTCCATGGAAGAAAAGAAACAAGAGAAGGGTGACTCAGAATTTCCTGCGTCTCTAGTGCTCATGCCGGCCAGGCTGCAGCTCTCACCAGGGCAGAGGCTCACTGGAGTCAGGGTGGGGGAGGGCTGTGGCTTTGCCCACGTCACCCACTCTCCATCAGTGCCACGTACTGCTGACTCAATTTCAGAACTCATAAATCCTGCACAGTACCAAGCTACAAAGGGTGAACATTGTAGTAAACCATTTCTTTGGTACCAATATTTCTTTTTGATTGAGAAATTATTCACACTAACCTAAAACTGATAAAAGTTTGATATTTTAAAAATCGTTCTTAAGAGAAGAGCACACAACTGTAACAGATTTACCAACCACTTGATGTTTTTATTAAGGCCAGCCCTGTGTTGAAATGTGGCTCGATTGCCTAATATGGGAAATTAATAATGGTCTTGATCTCACGAACTGAAGTCTTTTTCTTTTTATGTTTAAAGGGAGATGAACACAGAAGTACTTAATCATGAATAAACTTTGATATGATGAAAAGTTCTATTTTTCAATAGCTACTAATTTTCTACTTCTTGAAGTTTTTGGCTATTCATAGGTGTTAGCCTTAATTTTCTCTATTCATCTTTGTCTCTTTAACAGTATTTTTTCTCTTATTAATTGTAGGTTTTTTGCTAGATTATATTGAATTTTCCTAAATTACAGTACTATAAAATTAAAGATTTAATTAAAAACTAAAATAAAACTAAAAATAAAAATTTAATTGTCTCATGTTTAAAAGTCGCTATAATTTAATAATTTTGAAGTGTTATAAATAACTTCTGCTATTTTCATTATAATACATTCAAATAATATTACTTTTATAAAATGACAAAATTACAATTTTAATTCATTTTCTTATAAAAACATTTATTAGCCACACATGTATGTGATGTGTCCTCATAATTATATGATAATTATGAAAAATGAATGTTTTGTTGAATCCAATTCTCAAATAAAATATACCTAAAACGCTTTTTGTACACAAGTGAAAAGGATGTTGATACAGTTCACTGCTACGGCAGCAATACAACATGGAGTCTGCGCCTACGATGCTGTTAATCAAGTCTGACGTCCTTCTCTATCGCTCATCATCCATAACTCTCTGTGCTTCAGTTTCTTCATCTACAAAATGCAGTTTAAAGCAGTGGCTACTCCATGGAGTCTATGGAAGGACTGACTTAGGAGTGTGAGTGATGGGAAGAGTGTGGAAAGTCGTCATGGGACTCTACTGCAGTAGTGGTCATCACTGCTTTGTTTGCTGCTATTTTTAATTATTCCAAGCAACCGTTTTAAGAGATTTCTCTTTGAATGTGGCTGTTTATGCTTGTTTAAACTGAAACCTGTGTACTATGAACCTCTTTTCCCAGATGATTAACTTTACCTGTAACAGTGTTCTTTATGGAATTAGCAAAATATTGATAATTTTCAAAAGCTTAAGAAGTTGAGTGTTTGTTTTTAATAATATGTAAGTCTAGGTATTTGGACAATATTTCCTACTTGAAAAGAACTTTAGTAAAGAGGCAGTTAAGGGTCTCCTCCAAGTTCCATGACTTCACTAGACCTGAGTAGTAGTCTGGTTTTCAAGAGCAGGCATGATTTCACTCTTTGGTGAGCAGATCTTAAGTGCAATGAGAGAGCTGTTGGTTACTGTAAGGTCTGTGCTATAACACCGTTAGTGCTATCAGGTAATGGCTGGTCATGGTTGTGGTTCCTAGGCATCACAGCTAGGGAGGATTGTTGGTTGCTTACCTCTAGAAGTTTCCACGGCATCTTATGGTACTGTGAAAGCTATTCCCTAGGGAGCAGGCATTCAGGTCAGTTCCAGTTCCAGGACCCCTGGGTCCTGTGTCTAACGTGCATGGTGTCTTCAGCAGGACTTACCTTCCACTTCTTGAGAGCAACTAAGGGTAACAGCAATAGGCTGTGATGTTTTGGAGTTTCTTGGACAACCTTGACCAAAAACTAAAAAGAGAGTTTCTCATGATTGGTACTGAGATGTTTTAGTACTCTGGCTCCTGAGAGAGTATTATCAGCTCAAATGGGAAAATCTCACTTAAAGTATATGTATACTTACACACAGATTTTTAGGTAGGTACTTAATAGCATGATTCCTTGTGACTTTTTCAGACATTCTTACTGTTTTATTACCCTCCATCTTAGATCTCCCCTCACCCTCCCTGTTTAGTACCCTCCTTTTCCATTTCCCAGATCAGAGATTTACCTGTAGCCGCTATTTATCCCCATCTCTTTGGGTCCTCAACACTCTACCGTGCCAATGGTCTCTTCTAACTTTCCTGACCTACTTCTGCAGTTAGTGCAGGATATGCCCTGAGATCTGAAGGTTTGCTGGGAAAAGTCTCCACTGAGAGAGAATATGCCATGTTTGTCTTTCTGTGCCTAGTTTACTTTACGCAACGTTATCTTTTCTAGTTCCACCCAGTCACTTGTAATATCGTGATTTCACTTTTCTCTAGAGCTGGAGTATTCCACAGTGTATATGTATTACATTTTCATTATCCATTTCTTAGTTAAACTAGCTATACCCTAAATAATGACAAAAAGGGATCCGGACTTTGAGAAAGAACAAGGAGAGGTATATGGGAGGGTTTGGAAGGAGGAAAGGGAAGGGAGGTGTGATGTAAAATATAAAGGAGCAACAAAATACAAACTCCAACTGTTCTTTGTTTTGTTTGTATGTGTTGTGTGTTTTAACCACCCCAAAACAAACCTCTATCAAAATGCAAAAAAATAATTGGATTGTGTACTCATGTTGCGCACACTATTACTGCTTTTATAGCACTGGAGAAACTGCATTTAGTAGGGAAATAATGCAGCTAAAATCTACATGAAGTCTGTATTCTAGATGTCCTAGAAAGAAAACTTCCCTCTTCCACTCTCTTCCTACCTCTCCATCTCCTTCTCTGTATCTGAGGATGTTTAATAAAGCTAAGTGAACTACCACTTCAACTTTCACAAAGTTTGAAGCATGGTAGTCACAGACAAAGCCTAACGTCCCACCAATGAAACTTCTAGTAGACTACTCCCCCAGAGGACAGGGCGATTTTGTTATTACACCACAACTGCAAACCTGCACTTGGTTATATTTGAGGATGAAATTAATAGCATGTGTGGTAACAATAAAACCTTTATATTAGTTTAAAGTATACCAATATAATAATTTTTTCAGGGAGCAGAAACAAAGCATAGAAAACACCTTGATGACAGAATTCTAAGAATTCTGAAGAGAATGAGTATCATGTACCTAGTGGTTACTATAGCCACAGGTACCTAAACACACATGGAAACAGGAGAAAGGATTTTACTCAAATGTGGCAACTAACCGTAATAAAACAACCACTTATTTATTACAGTCCTAGAAATAACTTGGTACATCAAGACATACAAACTATTTATAGGCTACCAGGTGATGTCTTGATACATGTATAGGTTATTAAACACTGTGGTGAAAACATTCAAATGAAAACCTCCTACTGGGTTTCTGAGAGTAACAGTGCATCATTGTTTAAATGAGCACACCAGAAAACCTTGCCCAGTGAATAATCTTCTGCAGTTTGAAGGAGTGTGGAGGGTACTTGACTGATTTTGCATCATGTAAAGTTAAAAGAGTATGTTCGATTTTTGAGTCAGAGAAAGAGAAGCAGCTCATCCCCTCTAAATCAGCAAAAAGATAAAATCTATCAGAATTAAGGAATTCAAAACAATTTAAATGTTGTACATCTAAAGAGACAAAACTGCAGGCATACACAAGGTATAAAAAAATGTTAGGACTGGAAAACACCCATACCAAATAAATCCTAACAAAAGACAGTTCTGTGCCCATATTAACACCACATAAAACAGAGCTGCTAGAAATAATCAGAGCTATTTTATAATAAACAGCAACTTGTTCTCCAGGAAAACTACTTTATCTAACAATACAGCTGCAGACTGAGCACTGTAAAGCTGCAGGCACGTTTATTGAAACAGCAGGGATCTTAACACATCTCTTTTCACTAAACAGAAGAAAATGAACTTTAGTTAGGAGAGCTACATAACAAGATTTACAAATCTGACCTACTAAAACATGGCAGACACATTTTCCCAGCACTGTTAGAACATTTATAGTGCCATCTCACAGTTTTCAGAAAACTTTAAAGTCCAAATTACTACAATGTCAACGAAATTTTCTATCATATTCCTATCTATTTGTTCGTCTAAGGTCACTCTCCTTTCTGAGCTCAGTCTCCTAAACTTCAAGGGGCAATGAAGCACTGGAATGCTCGCAGTTTGGGAGACAGGGACAAAGCATAAAAGTGACTTGCACTAACAGGAAAAGTTTGCATCCACCCCAAATGAGCTCAAAGATGAAATGGCAGGCACAGAATGGTGATTTTGGTAGGCAGTAAGAACTACCATAGAAAACGGAAATGTAAAGGCAGCAGAAGTAGCTGAAATAAATGATCATAAACAGGATGGGAAATACAAAGGCTCGCCCAGATCGAAAGAACACACATGCATAGATGTAGCTACGCTCAGAAGGTATGTAATAACTCAGCCCCAAAGAATACCAATCATAGCTAGGGTCACTAGTTATGTGGTTAGTAGTGTAAAACCTGAGGGTGAGCAAGAATACGGTAGGATATAGTTTTAAAGTCCTTAAAGAAGGCACGTAGAAACCGGGCTTTAAGGTAAAGATATTTATAATTTAAGAAAAGGAAGTAGAATCTTAGTATCATTTTTCTATATTATTTTACTACACATACGGCTATACACACATTCATACATATGAGGCATTTAAAATGTTCTACAGTCTCACTCTTTATTTAGTACTGTGACATATAAAATACATAGTGTTAGATATGTTTTTATAACCAGTTCTCAAAAGCAAAAATATATTTCTGTGAACTGAAATGAATAAATATTTAAATTTCCTATGTATAACATAAGAAAGTACACACACACACACACACACACAGACAGACAGACAGAGACTCCATAACCTTAGAAAATTCAAGAAAACAAACTTCTTCAGCCCTGAGATTTAAGGAAATACTGCTTGTAAATGCCTTCAATATTATGGCAAACACCAAATCGAATAGCCTTCTAACTTGTCTCTGAGAGTCCTATTCTTGCCACTTTCAATAACATATAGAAGAAAAACTGTTTGTCTGATAATAATATATATCAAATAACATACACAATCAATCACTTAAAATCTTCCCAAGCTTCCATAGGTACATGGAGTACTGTCCAAGTTTCTTATTAATTGTTTGGGAACTAATAAGAATCTTATTTTCAAAAAGGTGTCCAAGTAGAACATGATGTAATGGCAATTTTGCTCCTGTCCTTGATAAACCACATTATCTGCTCGATATCTATTGCTCCTAAAATATTTTGCTTAGTTGATTTAGCAGTTGTTCTGAGAGTCATGAATGCACCTGAGAGTCTGTGGCTTTTAATAGCTCAGTATAATGAAGATAAATTTCTGCTGTTAGAGCTCCATGTTGAGACTACTTCAGAACATCACATGACATCTGTAACAATACAACAGTACCAAATCTTTTTTTTTTTTGATCTACCTTACTATCTTTCAATTATGGTTTTGGCACAAACACTTTCCCAATGTTCTTCCTATGCATTTAGGAGCTTGAGTATCTCCATGGCATTACCTGGAGTTCAAATGCGTGGTTGCTTCCAAATGATATTAAAAGGCAATAGTGTTGTCTTCATCTCATGATTTTGCTTTTGTTCTTGAGTCTACAAAATTGGATATTTACCTATTTGTGATGAAAAGAAAATCCCCAAATAAAGTATCCTTATCAGTTCCAAAAGAATTTAAAAACCAATCCAGAATAATTAGATAATAATGCCAAATAAATATTTTTATGAAACCAACCTTAAATATCTATATATTGATTATTTTTGTAGTGTTAATTAAAAGGACTCTAGTGGTTTTAATGACAATAACCCAGAAAGGCTCATAGCTGAATGGCTGGTCCCTAGGTGGTAGAAAATCTAGGCACGGATTAGGAGGTGTGATCTTGTTGGTGGAGGTGTGCTACAAAGGGTGGGCTGTGAGAAAAGACCCATTTCAGGCCCCAGGCCATGGCCCAGGTGTGCAAAATTCATTCATTCTCTCTCTCTCTCTCCATTCTTTTTCTTCCTCCACTTACAGATAAGATATAAGCTCACACCAGTGATCCTACCCCTTGCCTGCCAGCCCACTGCCATGCCCCCCACCACGATTGTCGTGAATTTATCCCATGAAACTGTAGGCAAGCCAGCAATTAGAGACTTTCTTTTATAAATTGACTTGGTCATGGTATCACTTCACAGTAATAGAAAAGTAACTAAGATAAGGACACTTTAAAAATCTTCTTTGTTTAAAACCATAAATGCTTATATATTCATGGTGCCTATTATTTTTCTTAGATAATCTGATATAACAGGTACAGAATAAGGGACTAGATGTGTGGGTTGGATCACCCTAGAAAGGGGAAATAGAACAGATGATTATGGATGGGTAGTGGTGGTTAGAATGACAGGATTAAAGTGAGGGAGAATGACGGGATTGAGGGAGGGCATATGGGGAGAGAAGTTAATCCTAAGGACCAAATGAGGGGTAATATGGAAATCTAACACAGAATACGTTTTCTATAATATATACATATATAAAAGTGATCTAATTGGAATTGCCAAGTAATGGGGAAGACAGAGCCACTGCTAGATATCTCTAGTCACCAGATAAAGCCTAAGAATAGATTCTAAGAATGGATTAAATCTAATTGATGTGTTGACCAAAGGGGCCCTATGGGAACTCCCCAAAAACCTAGGTTATTGTCAATATTTTTGATTGCTCTCCACAAAGTGACAACATCTACAGAATTCACTGAACATGGAGATGTCGAGCAGGAGTCTACCTAGAGCCTACACCTGCTCCTGCTGTTCTGAAACCTACCAAAGGAGGAAAGTAAACACCAAAGCAGCTACAAACTCTTCTATCTAGAATGGGGACATACTGCTAGATTAACTGCGGCAATAGTGAAACAACTCGTGGGATTAACCTACAAACATTTGATTTGACTGAGGACCCACCCCACTAAATGGAACCCAACCCTGCCACTTCCTAGATGGACAAGACCTGAGAGCACACAGGCCAGGGACCTAGGGGAAAACACATTCCACTTTTCTGCTAAAGGAATGTAGCAATGAAATGATACCTAATGGCGGTCAGCTATACTTCAGGTCAGTGTCTTGCTCAGCTATCATCATAGAAGCTTCTTCGTGAAGCAGATAGGAACAAACACAGGCAGCCATAGCGGGACAGTGTGCACAGAGTGACTCCTTGAAGCACTTAGTCCCATATGGGATGCCTCCACCAAGCCCATTCCCTCAGGGCTCAGGGAACTGTGAACAAGGAGGCACAAAGTGAATTCAATGGCATTTCTGGATGTTTTTTTTTTGTCTTGTAATGCTTTTTCCTTTCAATATTATGGTTTCCAGTTTTGTGACTGTTATGGGACCTGTGTGTGTTCCTGTGTCTATATGTGTTTCCTGAGCTTTTTCTTTGGCTCCTTTTCCTCTGTTCATTTTGTGCTAATCTGGTTTGTTTTAATTTTTCTAATTTTATTATTATTATTTTATCATCATCATTCTTATTATTATCATTAAATTGTCTGCTTGTATCCTAATAAGAGAGAAATAAAGGATGCTGATTCGGGTTGCTGGCGAAGGAAGAAAAATTTTGGAGGAGCTGGGGGAGGGGAAGCAATAATCAAAATAGACTGTAATAAGAAAATTTATCTTCAATTAAAAGATTTAGGGTCACTGAGATTTCTGTCACAGAAAAGATTGCAATTTCTTTTGGGAAGAAAGAAACAAACTGGTTAGGAACAAGAAAGAGAGGTTCTTACTAGACACAGAGTCTCCAATGTGGTGGCCTGGGAATGAGTTCCTGGAAAGAAGAGCTGAGTCAGCAGGCCAACACAAAGTTACACATCCTCATTTACATTTTAACTCACAATTGTTAAATAAAATTACATTGGGCAAGAAACAGGCTTGTAATAAACCTCATTGTTGTTCTTACTGTTTATGACAATTATGACTAATCCTGTAGAATTACCATATATTGACTTAAAAAGATCACTTTTTCTGTTACTTTATATATGGTAAGATACAGAAAACTCTCTCTCCTTGTGAACAGAAATCAAAAATATTTTTTTTTTATCATCTAGTTCAGGGAATAAGTAAAGAACACATTTGATTTAATTGTGGGTTTATGAAAATGTTTAATATGCTAGATGACCACCACCAAGTAAAAACAAAGGAAAAAAGGAGGGAAGGAGAAGGGGGCGGAGCGGAAAGAAGAGAGCCCCAAGTGTCCCTTGAGTGCAGTGCTTTGGGATGCCAGATAGCCTGGAGTGAGAGAGAAGTTGTCTTTGTTAACTTGCAGAACTGTAAACTAACATCATCTTCAGAAAGGAATTACAACATTGAATTGATTTGGGGAATACAACAGCATTAAAATGTCATTTAGATATAATATTTACATTTCATTACCATAAGGCAAACAATGAGAATTATGTTTCAGTTTGTGGGTGAAGAATCCCATAAAACACTGCAAACTTTTTACCAGAGAAAAATTTACTCAACCCTAATTTTTCTGAGGACATTTAGTACAAGTTGTAATAATTTTAATGAGAAAATGCTCTAGGCCAGTATTTTATAAAATCCCACAAAACACTCTGTTTAAAAAGATTTTAAATTCAAACACATTTGGGAAGTATTGATTCAATAAAGTTAACATGCTAGTGTGTGCGCTGAATCCCAGGCCAGTTCTCTTTCCTTCAGTTTCCCAACAGTAAGGGACAAGGAAACATGGTACTTCCAGATTACTTTTTATCAGTTTAGGGAATAAACTCTACATGAGATTCTAGTCTATGAGAAATCGTGGAAACTGCACTTCTCTTTAGGAAGTTTGTGGTTTTGCTTAATCTTTTTTTTCTGTCTTTCTCACAGAATACCCAAGAGTTCTTCACATTACAACATATGTACAGAGAGAAAGAAACTGCACATTTCTATTTACCTAGCTAAGTATTTATCTACCTACCTATCTGGTACAGGTATATTTAGGGATAACCACATGCTCTTCCTGACACTGGTTCAAGACTGACTTGTTCCCATCTACCATCTTTCCCAAAAGCCTTATATAGTGCCTACAAGTCAGCTATCACAAAGCAAAGCACCTAAAATCATAATGACTTGGTAGGTAAGTAGGTAAGCATTTAGATATGCATGAATTTTAAAAAGTATACTGGTTTATTTGTTTAGGATGTGTGTGTGTGTGTGTGTGTGTGTGTGTGTGTGTGTGTGTGTGTACACATGTACCACGACTATTTGCAGATCTGAGTTTGTTCTTCTTCCATCATGTGGGTTCTGAGGACTGGCGTCAGGTTGTTAGGCTTGGCATCAAGCATCTTAACCGACTGAGACATCTAACTGGAATAGTATGCAGAGATTTTTTTTTTTAAGAATAGGTTTGCTTGTCTAAGCCTTGGAAATGAATATGTCATTGTGACACAAGGTACGTGGATGTCTAACGGACAACATTGTACCCTGAAAGTCCACTACTCTATATAACACCTCACCACCCAGTATAAATGGGCAGAGGAGGTGACATAATTGGAAAAGGAACTTGTAACCAAGTCTAATGACCCGAGTTCCATTTCTAGAACCCACATGGTATAAGGAGAGAATCAGTTTTTCAAAGTTAAGCTTTGACCTCTTTGTTGGCACATGCCTATATGTGAATGTATTAATAATTGTCTTATATATAATTACTTCAATCAACATTTTAATTAACTAATTAATTAATTTTTTGTTTCTTTGAGGCAGGGTTTCTCAGTAGCCATGGAGCAAGTCCTGGCACTTGCTCTGTTGACCAGGCTCAGGCTGGCCTCGAACTCAGAGATTCATCTGTATCTGCCTCCTGAGTGCTGGGTTTAAAGGTATATGCCACCACCATCTGGCAACATTTTAATTTTTTAATGCATATGTATGTGTGTCTGTATGAATGTATATCATATGTATGCCCTAAGAAGCCATAATAGGTTTTCAGATTCCCTGGAGCTGAGGTCACTGGTGATTGTGAGCAATCCTACATGAGGGAGGGGCTGAACTTGATTCCTCTGGAAAAGTTGCAAGTGCTCTTAATCACTGAACAACCTGTGCAGCCCCTTAATATTCTCATTTATTAATGAAAGTTAAAATGGGGGGAAGGATAAGCAAATTCAATGTCATAAACACAAGTTACGGTATGACCAAGGTACACAACTGAAGTTCTGAAACTCTGTGTCTTAAGTCTTGACATCACCAGTGTGTCTCTCATATGCTTGTTTTGCTTTTGAGAGTATCAAACACCCCCCCCCCAAGAAGAAACATAAATTTAGTATATTGGTTTATATTTTACTCACTTAGATATTTAAATAATTTTTTTTTTTGTTTTCTTGAGACAGGGTTTTTCTGTAGCTTTGGAGCCTATCCTGGAACCTTGTAGACCAGGCTGGCCTGGAACTCACAGAGATCCGCCTGTCTCTGCCTCCCGAGTGCTGGGATTAAAGGTGTGCACCACCACTGCCCGGCTTATTTAAAGAATTTAAAAGCTATCAGTAGAGGTTATTTTATTTTCTAAATTTGTTTATATTCTATCCAGGGCTCAATCTATCTAAAGTGAATAAAATACAAAATTCAATAAAGCAATAATTTTATGGATATACATTTCCCTTCAAAGATGACACATTATATTGTGGAAAAATGAATGTATTTTAGCTGCTAAAATTCATTAGCATCGATAATTAGGTAGCAATTTATAAGTTCCTATGGTATAAATAGTAAAAAAGATAAAATTTATTTATTTAGATTAGAGAAAATTGTGGAAAACTTAAGACATTTTGTACTAATTTAGAGAACCCCTGAGCTCTCTAAATAGATAAATTAAAAGATGTCTCAATGAACAAAATTTCATTAATCTAAGTAGTAGAGTGAATTCAACTATTTTGCTCATTTTTCAGACAAGAAACTGCCAGGTGAAACTGTAATAAAATGGTTACAAAACACCAAAGTAATGTACATTGGTTTTTAGCAGATAATCTTTACAAAAACACACATCATACAGAACATAAGCAGGATACTTATGATGCAGTACTAATAAACACATACAGTATGAATGATGCACATTTTAAAAATTTCAAAAGTCTAGTAAATTACCTTTGTATATAATTCTCTACAATAAACATAAACTCAGTTTTTTTTATATTTTATGTTACAAAAATTTAGTTAAATGTTAACTATGGAATTAAAATGTTAAGTTATACACTTAATACATGAGCAAGATGTACAGTTCAGTACAGTTGACTTCCGAGATGTAAAGAAGTCTTCAGATTGTCCTTTAAAGGGAAAGCTGAATAAGCTGAACACCAGCTTTTACTGAACCAGAGAAGTAACCGAATCAGTAGAGCTACTGTAAAGAAGAGACACATCAAAGAGGATTTTATGATTACATTTGTAGATGTCTGCCTGCATTTCCTGTCTGCATAATTTATAAGATGAATAAAGAAAACTGTTATAAAATGCTATGTAAATTTCCAAGTTGGAAGAGTCAAACATCAACATTAATATAACTAACTTGTCCTTATTTTTCCTCTTTCAGTTGGAATGTGCAGAGTATGCCATAGGGAGCAGTGGACAGCTAAGGCTACACAAGGAAATCCTGCCTTGAAACACCCCCCTCAAAAAAAAAAAGGTAAAAAATCAAGTGTCCATCTTGGACAATCACACCAGAAGGCCACTAAGCAAGGAGAGCACGGCTAATGGCCTTGCTTACAGAGAGAAGGTGACAAGAAATCAGACAGAAAATCAAATCTGTAAGCCAGAAACGTCAGCAGGAGCCGGATTGGGAGCTTTTTCCTACAGAGATTCTCTGACAAAAAGTGGACGAGTTGAGAAAGGAAACTGAAATTCCTGCAGATACACCAAGTCCATTGGTCCCAAGAGAGCCACTTAGGTTTCAGCCAGAGATTCACCAAATTATTCCATCTCCCAAACCTCACCCAGCCATGGGTGTTATCTTACTAATGAGGATTTAAGTGCTGGATGGCCTAAGTTTCCTAAATGAACACATGCCAGGGGACATGGTATCTTAGGCTAATGGCAAGGGAACTTTGGAAAGCGAATAACAAGTCCTGGGAAACGTCATGGTCTCAGCTTTTGAAAGTCAGCTGCCACATAGAGGAGGGTGGAGTGACAACGGAGGGGTCACAGACCATGGCTCCACCCCATGAATAAACCCCAGAGGAAATAGCAACGGGAACAGAAAAAAATTATACCATTCAGATTTGTAAGAACAGACTTGTGGTTTGCAACTGAATTTATTACTTTTAATTTATCAAGGCTATTGTAATGGAACCAACAATTCCTCCTTGAATGACACTCATTTGTTGCACAATTCTGTACTAGAACTTTCTTTCTTTTCATTTCTTTTTTCTATCTATCTATCTATCTATCTATCTATCTATCTATCTATCTATCTATCTATCTATCTATCTATCTATCTATCTATCTATTTTGCTGGCCGAAACTACAACTGAATCAGAATTGTTCTGGAAGGAGAGGTTTCCTTTCAATTCCTTTGTTTATACAACACAGCAATTTGTGAAAAACATGACAGCCAGACTACAGAAACAGTACAACGACCCATGTTTACTTCGCAAAAGCTGTGACTTCTCCATTGACCCTACCTATCCTTCCTGCAATAGTTATGCCAGAGTCCACTTGTACATTTCTGAATTTTAATTCATAAGAAAATAAATTTGCTTTTAGAATCTAGTTACTGAATGGATCATTTATAAAGATAACATCCCTTTTAAATATAAAATATTCTTTGGTTGATTTCAAGGGCTAATGAGCAACAGTCCTGGCGCAGACTGACAAGGTTGTTGCACACATGATTTCATAGCAGCTAGAACTATCGGTATAAAATCTGCACATGACCAAGCTGCCCAAAATACCTGCATGGAGTCTTGAAGTACTACTGCTAGTTAAGGAACTCCTGCCCATTGATGGCTGGCTAGGGAGGGAAGTCCATTTTCTTTAGGGATGCAGCTTTTGAGAGGCCATCTTTTTTCTGCAGGTGGTCCTACACTCGTGTTCATAAAAGCTTAGTAGATCCAGAGCAAACAGCCCATGAAGTTGGGAAGGAAAAGTAATTAAGAGAATGGGGGAGAAGCTGGAGGGAAAGGTTCTGGGAGTGGATTTGACCAAAATATATATGTACAGATAAAATCTGAAAACTAAAATTAGAACTTAAGAAACAAGAAAGACAATGTAACTCTAAGACATTTTAACATGAAAAAATAAAACCCGAATCTCCTACATGTGGAATCTGGAGGGGTGAGTTAGGTAAATTAAATTGTTATACTTTAGGTACTGTGTTCTTGATGATACAAGACTGAATGGTTTCCACCTCAGTACATTAAGTCATTAAGATTTTCCTTTACCCCACAACCTCTCCAGCATAAGTTGTCCCGCATTGCTGGTGGAAATGCAAGCTGGTACAGCCCCTTCGGATGCCAGTGTGGCTATTTCTCAGAAAATGCGGAAACAACCTTCCTAAAGACCCAACAATACCACTTTTGGGTATATTCCCAAAGGATGTTCAACCATGCCACAAGGAAATGTGCTCAACTATGTTCATAGCAGCTTTGTTTGTCATAGCCAGAACCTGGAAACACATTAAATGCCCCTTGACTGAAGAATGGATCAGGAAAATGTGGTACATTTACACAATGGAGTACTACACAGCAGAATAAAATAATGACATCTTGAATTTTGCAGGAAAATGGATTGAGCTAGAAAAAATCATTTTGAGTGAGATAACCCAGACCCAGAAAGACAATTATCATATATATTCACTCATAAGTGGTTTTTAAACATAAAGCAAAGAAAACCCGCCCACAAATCACAATTCCAGAAAACCTAGATGACAATGAAGACCCTAAGAGAGACATACATGGAGCTAATCTACATGGGAAGTAGAAAAAGACAAGATCTCCTGAGTAAATTGGGAGTATGAAGACCTTGGGAGAAGGTTGAAGCAGAGGGGAGAAGAAGGGGGGGGCAAAGAAAAATGTAGAGCTCAATAAAAATCAATAAAAAAGAAAATAAAGAAATAAAGGAGAAAAAATATTTTCATTGGAGAATATAAAATATACTAATCTGCAAATTAGGATGGATTATGATAAAGTTCACTACATATCTTTAATCAGACATTATTGACTTCCATTTTTACTATAAAATTAAATGTCAAATAAAAGAATAATCTATAACATCCCTCTTTTCAAAGCTTTTTCATGACTAGAGTCCTTAGTGACTGCCGGTATCACTTCTACTTTAAAGATCTCCGTGTGTGTTTGAACTGCCTTGCATTATGTATTACAATGTCTTTGGAGGTGGGTGGAGTTCAGCAACGGGCTTTGCAGGATGGTTCTTAGCTTCTTTATTTTCCTACATTTGAAACAAGTCACCTCATTCTTCAAATTCTTCAAATAAAAGTGAATACAAGTTTTCATATCTCAGTAAGAAAATAAAAAAGAACCGTGGGAAAGGTCTGACTTATCCTAGGAAAAAGAAGAAGCAGCAATGAGTTAAGATCCTGAAGTCCAGGACACAGTGCTTCATGGATTCATTCACGTCTGCGAAGGAGGGTGGACCCATGGAACATGTATCTCATGTCTTCCTTTCAGATGCCAAAGAGCAGGCAAATGCGAATGCTTGAGTCAGTTTAGTTCACACGCAAATTACAAACCTGAGTGAATTTACGTGTTTATTGAGTTAGTGAAGTAAAATAAATTAGGGAACACTAATCAAATAAATCAGAAAACTGAGTCACACAGCAGTCTTCAGATGTCCTAATTTGTGCTGATTTTTCTAAATAAAGAAATTTTGGTCACTGGTACTCTAAAAATCATTAATATTTTAATTAAAGAAAAAATTAAGAAATTATTATGGATGTTTCAAGTAGGTGGGCATGTAAGTGGAAGAAGTGAGAATTATGAAAAGCCAATATGCTGCTGGGAGGACAGAAAAAGCACACGCAACCAAAGATGCTAGGTCTAGGCTAAGTATGGTAAAAGACTGCTTGATTCTCAGATCTTCAAGTAAGGAGAGGGCAACAGACTGTTCAATGTTCTCTCCAGCTTGCAGTAGTCAGCCGGAAACATTTCCTAACTTGGCAGGTCACTATCCAGATGTGATATAACGACAAGCTAGGAAATGAACTCACTGTTCTGTTACAAGAGGCAGGTTCTCTGATGGAAAGTTTCACTGCATAGTGTTTTCCTTTTTTTTTTTTTAAAATATCAACTATAGGAAAAGAAAAAAGACACAAATTCTATTGCACACTGTGACAAATGTAGTTGATTGAGAGGCCAGTAGACAGAAGTGGAGTTGGGGGAGTGTTTTGGAGAACCTAGAGCTTATCTTGTAGTTTAAGGGAGTACATGGGCCAGTGTGACACAGACCTGGAAAGGCAGGAAGATGCCCCAAACAGGAATAATCATCAACACTGGAGGAACGTGGTGCAGCACGGTGCTATGGATGATGAACATTTAAAAGGTGGCTGGTGAAGAGACTTGAGAGACATGCAAACCCAAATGCCCAAAGTTATCCAAACAAACTAAATTTGTGAGTGAAGATTATAGAAAATTAAAGGAGGAGCAGCAATATGGCTTATTGAGTGTTTGTGCCCAGACCTGATAGCCCAAGTTTGATTCCCAGGATCCACACGATGAGAGGAGAAAACTGGGTCTCTCAGGCTGGCCTCTGATACATGCATACTGTACCAAGTGCCTACCCACTCCACACACACTCAGACAATTAATGACTTAACCTACAAAATAAAACTAGAGTGAACATACTCTCAAGAAAAGCGTTGCAATAGTTAATTGCCACTGCATATGGCACCAATCTTCTAATGTTAAGAGAAATCAGAAATCTCTCCCTTTTAAGTTAAAATGTCAAAGCTAACATTTAAAACACAAGAAAACCATGTCAACTGCAGATGTGCGCTGAACTCTGCTAACTGTCTGCTGCTGTGCAATTTCAGAGTTATAGTCAAGCAAGCCAAGCTTCCAAAAGATTCTGCGGGGTTTGAACTTTATTGAAAACTATAGAACTCAAGAAGAGATTGGAACTAACATCCCAGACAACTTTCTCTGGCTGCGGTATTGAAAGTCTGGAAAGGAGCTACACAGGGACTTCCACAAAGCAGTGATGGACATGGAAAGATACCAGTTTGAAAGAAGCTAAACAACACATGAGTTTAGCTTTTGACACAATGCAAACTCGAAGGCTGGGCTCCTATCTTGCTTGATAATTTTATATCTACACCAGTACATAGATGTCTTCTACCTTATATATTCGTTTCTTTTGAGCCAGGGTTTCACTATATGGCTCAGCGTGGCTTAGGACTTGTGATTACAGAGGTGCGCCTCTGAGTCACGCCAGAGATGCCCTTTTAAAGTGATGATACATTGTGTAATGCACAAGGTGCCTGGATGGTTCTTTACAAATAAGAGCTCACCCAGTGCAGGTTACTTTGGAGGTATGAAAATAAATTCTAAGAAACATAAACAAGGATCATGATTACAGAGTCATTGGAATGCTGAATAAGGCCCCTCAATCCATGTTTCATTACAGTAATTTTCTATGCAATTCACAACTAATCAAAAGATAGACATATTGCAATGGATTGAATGATGTTGCTTTTCAAAATTCATGTTGAAAATTTCCGTTTAGGAGCAGTAAGATGTGGAGCCTTGTAAGGAAGTGATTAGATCACTAGAGGTCTGCTTTTACGAAGAGATGAGTGCCTCATGAGAAAGCTGGAAGAAATTCCTCTAGGCCTCTTTCCCCTATTTGTACCTTTCCTTTATCATGCTAGGGTACAGGACTGATCTATTTTCCCAGGTGTCTCAGGGTTACTATTGCTGCGATGAAAAACATGACCAGAGCAGCTTGGGCAGGATAGGAGCTTATGCTTCCACATTACTGTTCACTATCAAAGGAAGTCAGGGAAGGAACCTGAAGGCAGAAATTGATGCAGAGAAGATGGAGGGGTGCTGATTATTGGCTTGTTCCTCATGGTTTGCTCAGCCTGTTTTCTTAGAGAACCCAGGATCATGGTCGCAGGGATGGATACATTCACGGTGGGCTGAGCCCTTCCACATCTATCTCATTTCTCACTATTAAGAAAATGCCCTGAAGGCTTAAATACAGCACAATTTTATGGAGCCATTTTCTCACTTGAGGTTCCTGCCTTACTGATGACTCTAGATTGTATTAAGTTGACAGAAATCTAGTCAGAACACCACGTGACAATGTAGCACGGAAGTCCTCACTGGCCACTGAATTTTAGATTGTACCTTGATCATGGACTTCACAGACAGAACTATGAGAAATAAATATCTATAACGTATAAATTACTCACTATGTTACATTCTGGTGTAACCCACGAATGGACTAAGACAAATAGCATGCTAAGGGACACAAGGGAGCAGAAAGTACTCTCTCACTCTGGTCACACTGCAAATGCTGACCTTTATTCACCTTACGAGTTTTCTGCATCCTTTGCACTGCGGCTAAGTGGCGTATTTAGAGGAAGCAGAGACAGCAGCTTTCTCTTGGATAACTACATTTTCTTTTAGTTCAATGAGTAACAGCCAGACAACAGTAAATCAACTGGAAAGTGAAGTCATTAGGTGGGGCGAGGTGATGTCAAACCTCTGAGTGTTTTTTCTCTTAACCTTTCAGTTAGGAGCTTGATTCTATTTGCCCAACTGGCACAAGACAAGATTAAAAAAGAATATTTCTTAAACAGCTCTGTGGATGAAATCAATTCCTACTGCCTGCTTAAAAAAAAAAAAGCTTAAAATGCTCCATTTTTCTTTTAAAGTAAAATGCTAAGTTTTATAAGATAATTGTAAATATTTTATTTGTTGTAAAGTTTCTATACCATGCAATTATATTTATATAAGAGTAAAAAATTGTCTATTACGTATAAAAATAAATTTCATGACCGTACATTTATTATTATAAAGCTAAGAAATCTTTTATTCCAACTCTCTAATTTGCTTAAACAAGGACAGTGATAACAAACTTTAACCAAAGTTATTTAATGCTGTTTGTTTTTAAAAGAACGGAGGAACGTGAAGGTGGTAAAAATATCCTATAATTAGATAAGTCCCTGTAGCCTACCGACAGCTACATGGACTAACACCTAATGCCACAGTGGCTGGAAATAACAAAGATAACTTCTTAGCTATGCCACACTCATCAGATATGGCCTGGGTTAGGAGACTCTAAGATCTCTTGCTCTCATTTTTTAAATTGAGTGGGCAGATCCCAGCACATCAGTCACTAAGGGAGAAGAAAGACCAGATTTCTGGACTTGACTTTACAGGTACCACTTTTAATTGACACTTGTCAAGAATGGGTCTAATATACTTATTCAGCTACCACTATGAAGTGAAATTTAACCATGTGCACAGAAGGCAGGGAGAGATGTGTTTATTTCTGGTGAGAAGAACTCAATGACTATCACAATTGCTCACATCACTGCCCTATTTTATTTCACATGTCTTTGTTTTCTCTATTTGAACATAATGTGCAGTCAGAATCCATGGCTAAAATTTCTCCCAATAAAACTTTTCTTGATTCACTCATGTCTATGAAGAGCTTAGTTCAAAGTCTGACTTTGGTACAGTCAGCTAGTGTGGTGGCTCGCCTCTGACAGCAGTGTTTGGGAATGTTAGGAAGATGACTGCTCAAAGTTATCAAAGTTGAGGTCAGCCCAGGTCATAGAGTGAGGTCTGAATTCAACATAAACAAAATCTGCTTAGTATTTTTCTTCCCAAACCCCATTTAACTATCTGTTACTACACAATGAAATCTAGTCCTGAGATGACATGAAAGTTTCCAAAGACAGATAATAAAGTACCTTAAACACACTGAGGAACCAGAAATGAACCACACAGGTATTAAAGAAAGCCAGTATATTTCACAATAGACATCCACACTCTGGTTGATTTGATTACTCTACAAATGTTATTACCCATTGAAGGATGAAACACGGAGTTTGGCACCACAGTTATCCTCTCTGCCTTTCTTGTATTTGCTGTTTAAAGTTCAACTTTGGAATCACTCTTGTGTTGCTGGAGAGGGTAGCATTTAGCCATGCTCACCATTTTCACCTATTTTTAAGAGTATTTGTTTTGAATCTTGAATGCCTAGGACCACATAATCTTTTGATCCAGATCTCTATTCTCCTAGAAAGTCAAGGATCATATATGTTAACATTTCTGTTTTCATGATTGATGAGTCTTAGTTTTTATTTAACTTAATCTAATTAAAATATCAAATTTTTGTTCTTTGACAGTTGATGGCTTAATCTTGGTAGTCAACTACATCTACTAATAACTAACACCGAAGCAGCTGGATACATGAGGAACTTTTTTGAGTGGATTATCTGAGGTAGAAAGACCCACCCTGAATCTGAGCCCCAACCCCTGGTGGTAGCCCACTTAAAAAGAAATGGATGAAGGATGCTCTTGCTTTTTGCCATTTGCCCTTATTCTCTCTGCCAAGTTCATCTATCCCATTGCTGAGCTATCCCTTTTCTGGTACTATATTCCACTTCATTGTGATTCCAATGTACAGTGAAGACTTTCTCATCTTTGAGGACTCCAGCTCTAGACAGGAACTGCTGAGACATCCAGGTTTTCACTCAGAACAAATACTGGATTCTTGGTCTTTTCATGGATTAAGAGCCATAGTTGGTCTAGCTGGACCTCCATCTATAAGCCACTTTAATAAATCCCCTTTTAATATATAGGTATACTGATGGAGAAAGGTCATTGGTTAAATAAAAAGAAACTGCTTGGCTCTCATTGGTTAGGAGATAGGTGGGAGGAGTAAACAGAACAAAACGCTGGGAGGAAGAGAAAGTGAGCTCAGACTCGACAGCTCTCCTCTCCGGAGCAGACGCCTCAGATAGACGCCATGCTCCCCGCTCCAGGGAAGATGCACGCTATGAAGCTCCGGCCCAGGATGGACTTAGGCTAAAATCTTCCCGGTAAGACCGGTACTATACAGATGATAAGAAATGGGCTAGTCCAGGTGCGAGAGTTAGCCTAGAAGAGGCTAGGTAGAAATGAGCCAAGTGGTGTTTAAAAGAATACAGTGTCCCTGTAATTATTTCGGGTAAAGCTAGCCGGGCAGGCGGCTGGGGTGTTAGGGACGCAGCCCCACTGCCCATATTACTACAGTATACATTACATTCTATTAGTTCTGTTCCTTTAGAAAACCTTGAATAATGCAACAGATCTGTATTTCTATGTATTTAAGCTTATCATTCACTCAGACAGAAGTACACTTGACTCCCCCTTTTCCCCATTGTGACCCCTGGACGCAAGCAACCCTGACAACTTACTGCTACAACAGTCTAGTATCTAGGAACTCCTCGAAATTTCACCAAACAGCAGAGGTTGCTAACAACTTTTACTAAACTATTGTATGGACTATTGTTATCTTCACCCCACCTTCCTAAGAATATATATATATATATATATATATATATATATATATATATATATATATATATATATACACACATTCTTTTTGCCAGTGCTGTGATAATTTGAGTGAAGTGAATTTAAAAGGAACAGAAGAGGCAGGGAGTTTCAAAGAATCCTCATACCCAGCTTGTGGCACAGTTACTGCACACTTTTCTTAGATCTCCAGTGTCTGTATTACTTTTATTTCACTTTTTGCTGCATGCCAACACCTGAAAAAGGTGACTCAAGGAAGAGAAGGTTTATTACATGCACAAGCAAAAGTGTGTTTCAATGGTGATTCTAAAACCTGTTGATAATGAAAACAAACCACTATATCAGATGTACAGTTTACTGCAGAAAGGAGTGTGAGTTCAGAGTTGCAGGCACGGTGGATGCAGACAAAGCAGATGTAATTGTCAATGAGATTAGTGCTATAAAGAGAAACCTGGAGAAGAGTACTGAGACAATAGGAAAAGTATCTCATAGGTAAGAGTCACTCATCCAAGATTTTAAAGATGAAAATCTACCTGAACGAAGAGTGGCAGAGCTTAGAATATCCTGAAGAGTTTCCCTGTTTGGAAACAAACACCTAAGCGAAGTGTTTTGTTTTATTTTCAAGGTTAAGCTACCACAACAGCTGTGGTGGACTAGGCCAGACATCTTAAATGGTGCCAATTTCACAGGCATTGAAAATGGAAGACGAAGTCATAAAGGCTAACACCACTGTGGCAGAAAGCTGCTGAGGACAGGAAACATTTTGTTGGGTCAGATTCCCATCACATCAACTCTGAGAGGCCATGGTGGGAATCTGTGAAGCTTCACTGTAAGTGTTAACAGAGAACACAGGATTTTGGAGATACTGGGACAATGGAATATGAAAAACCTGCTTAGGAATGCTGAAGGCATAGATCTGGCCCAAGAGAGGTTACAGGCTATGGAGCTAGAGAGATGGAACAACCAGTGCTCAATAAGACACAGATGATACATCTGTAAGCCCTAGGTGCTGGAGACAGATCTTCAACGTTTGGTGTTTGCCCTGCCGCAGTTCTTGCTGAAGTTCTCTTTCCTTGCTATGTTCTCTGATGTGGGAATGTCATATATCAATCTGTTGATTTCATTGGTTAAGCAATAAAGAAACTGCTTGGCCCTCATAGGTTAAAACATAGGTGGGAGGAGTAAACAGAACAGAATGCTGGGAGGAAGAGGAAGTAAGCTCAGACTCGACAGCTCTGCTCTCTGGAGCAGAGAAGCTATGCTCCCCTCTCCCGGGCACACGCAATGAAGCTCTGACCCAGGATGGATGTAGGCTAGAATCTTCTGGGTAAGCGCACCTAGCGGTGCTACACAGATGACTAGAAATGGGCTAAATTAATATGTGAGAATTAGCCTAGAAGAGGCTAGATAGAAATGGGCCAAGCAGTGTTTAAAAGAATACAGTGTCCATGTAATTATTTAGGGGCATAAGCTAGCCAGGTGGCCAGGGTGCTGGGGACGCAGCCCCACCACTCCTATTACAACAGTTCTCATCCGCACCATTAGAAATAAGGGTGCCTATCTGTGTCCTTGTATGGCAAAAGTATATAACTTACTGTTTGACTTTCGAGGGGGCTTATGGTTGGTTAAAAGATTGTCCTGAGTCTCAGAAAACTATGGGTTTTTGAACAGTATTGAGATTATTTAGACTACAGGGACTTTTATGGTTGTACTAAATGCATTTAGAATACACAGGACTTCAGAGGCCAGAAGTAGAATGTTATGATTTAAAGTGATGTGTTTGACAAGTGTTGGACTTGTGAAGGGTAATCTTAGTTATCAATTGAGGTTGTTTCCGGAGATATACAACTGAGGAGGAGGATTCATCTTAGAGGTGAATGGTATTACCCTGTCTGCTGTAGTGTGGGACAATGGAATAGATGAAACTGGAGAGGGCCAGCTGAGCACCAGCATTCATGTCTCGTTAGCTTTCTGTCTGAGGAAGCAATGTGATACTCAAACCACCATGCCTTCTCTCTGAAAGACTGCATCTCTCAAACTGTGACCCTACATAATAAAACTCTGTCCTTCTTTATGTCCATGTCTTTTATGATAGCAACAAAAAAAGTAACTAATTCACTATTCTATCCATGAGTATCAGGTTTTCAAATATTTGCTGAATGAATTTAGTATTAGAAAAATTATCTTCTCCAAAGAATCCTATTTCAAATATTGGATTTTTCTAGGTTTCATTAATAAAAATACCATTAGTTATAATAGAATACTGGCAATAAGGCACTGAATATTGCTGACATAAAATAGGGCATAGAAAGAGTTGAAAGAACATGTAACATAACTGGGGACAAACACCTGTAGAAAGCATCTTAGGCTAAAAATAATAATGATAATTTGATTATATTACTCCCCAAATTAAAATGCTTTTAATTCAGTGTATACATATTCATAATAGTTTTAATGAACTTTTTTCATCTGGGCTGACAGCACTCACTCAAAGAGTGAATTTTGTTGTGTGGTTACAAAACAAAAGTCCCAATATCAGGCATGAGACACTCTCTTTTGAGCTCTTGGTGAGGGCTGTCTAAGAGACTCCCAAATCACACAGCCTATTGCTATTATTCTTGCTTACCCCCTAGAGGTGGAAAACAAGTTTCTATTGCTAAGGACACCAAGAACTTTAGAAACACAGCACAGAGGTCTCTGAGCTGGACAGACCCGGAAGTCGCCTCCCTGCCGACTATCTTTTAAGGTACTATGTAATATTTCAAAAAAGGGAGAAACCACCACCACCACCCATACAACACACCTATGAACCACATCAGTGACCATCATGGCAGGATAACTTTCCAGGTGCAGTAACGGTACACACACCTTGGTGTAACCAACTGTTCTATGATTGACCTGAAGACCCATTCACTAAAGGGGTACCATGCTTGGAACTGGAAACCTAGCTAACAACTCACTGCTAGAGACATCATGGTTATTGGAGGAGAATCTAGTCACTAATTTACTAAACCAGGATAATCTAAGATTAATTCATAAACATTTGTCCTTATACTCACAGATGAGCGTAGCCTTCAGCCCCCATCAAAGAATTTTTTTCTTTGAAACAGATAGAGACCACTACAGAAAACCACAACCAATCAATACACAGAGTTGTGGAGCTGAGTCCAAATGGATACATCTACAATAGACTCCCTTATCTGATACTCAGGGGACACTGAGAAGAAGGTATTGACAGATTGTAACAGCCAGAGGATCAGGGACTTTTTTGTAAGATTCTGTCTCCTAGTAACATCAGATATCTGTAAGGTCTCACCAATATGACTGCTCAAATATGAACAGAACAAGGATAACACCAATGGACACTCCAAACTGGATGAGGAAAACCCAGGAGGCCTCAACCCTACACAAAAACATAGAGGCAAACAGGTGAACCTGGGAGCAGGAGAAGTGGTCTTCCCCAGGAAAGTGTACACCAAATGGTTGCCCAGTGTCAGTCAGCCCTGAAAATATGCATAAAATGTATGTACTCAATTGGTTATATTTAGGAACACACACACACACACACACACACAAGTACATATATACACACAGTAAAAATTAATGAAAAATAGAGGCTATGGATTTGAATGAGAGCGGGGATGAGGTATACGGGACTGTTTGGCGGGAATAAAGGAAGGAAGAAATTTTGTAATTAAAATAGTCTCAAAAATAAAAACACAACAAATGATGAAAAATAATACTGAGTACCAATAATGTTCCAGGAAGTGTGTTATGGAATTACCTTCATTACTTCATAATTTCCACAAATCAAGTCAGGTGTTCCTTTCTTAAGTATGGTTTTAAAACCATCAAGTGAGGATGGAAGAGATGACTCAGTTGCTGTTAATGCATAAGAATCGGAGTTTTAAGCCCCAGGACATTTGAAAAGCTCAGTGTAGCCACATGCATGTGTAACCCCATAGTTGTGGGGCTGAAATGACTGGGACTTGCTAGTAGCTAGGCTATGTTCAGGTTCAATGAGAGATCCTGTCTCAATGGAATAGAGACTAAGGTGAGTTACAGAACAGGACATCTAGTATCTTCTTCATGTCCACCCCAGATGCAGATGCATATAGCATCCCCCCCAACAGACACACTCTGCTACATATGAGAAAAGTCAGGTGTGATACTCAAATTTTACTTGTATTTAGTGATAAAGCTAACAAAGATATTTAGAAAACTGGGTTTTGAAATCTGTACTCTAAGTCCCTATATCTAGTTGATATTTCTTTACTTATAAAGTTAATCAGATAACTTTAACTGGCCAAGGCCCACATTTTATACAAGGGTTAAAAAAAGCAAGGAAAGAAAAACTACTTGGTCAAGGGCATACATTTTACTTGATTTGTTCATTAAGAAAAACATGATGATATTTTCTTACAGGCATACTGACATGTAGGCAGAACCCTCCCGTATGCCTACAAACCTTTCCACTTGCCTCATGTCTTTTAGAGAAAAATTTTTGAAATATTCCTAATATTCCATGTATTCTAATTCTCACTTCATTTTGCAATAATTGGTCCCTGACAGCTCCCAGTAGTTTCTCTTTCTTCATTTTTTGCATTCTCTTTCTATTCCTTTTATTTTAGAGATTATAATAAAATTACATCAATTTCCACTTTCTGTTCCAATCCCAAACCTTTCCACATTTCCAACTTTGCTGTACTTTAAATGAAGGGTCTCTTTCTAACAGCAATTGCTGCCATATACATATGTATATTTATACATATATATTTCTAAGTGTAATCCTGGTCTGTATGTAACTTGGGTATCTGTTTCTAGGACTGATTATTTTTTCCTTGCTAGATAATTGTTTTGATCAATTCCACTCCTTCTTTCCAACTCCTCTTGAGTATCTCCCAGCCCCTGCCATGCACAAATTCATGTGCTTTTAAACCCTCTGACTCCACTAGTTCTTTCTGTATGGACATGGGTTTAGGACTAGCAACTGGTATTAAGAGCTTTTCTAGAAAAGGATTCCTGAAGAAAACTGACTCTCACTCCATTCGCAGACATCTCTCAGCTAATGGTGGCAACTCATGAGCACTTTCTCCTTCCATGCTAGGATTTTTGGCAGATCTGACATTATATAAGTCTTAAGCATGCAGTCAGAGTCACTTTGAGTTATACTCCTGGACATTACAATTTTTAAACAGACCTATTCTACAATGGAACTTTGTTCCCACTCCCCTCAAGTTTGCTGAAGTTTAGTCTGGCTTAAACTGTGCAGGTCTTAGATCTGCTGTCAGTCTCCATGGGTTCACACGTGGATCTATCTAGAGGATGGTTTTTCTCTGGAGTCATCTGTCACCACTGTCTCCTACAATCTTTCTAAAAAAAAATCTCCTCTTCAACGTAGATCTCTGAGTCATAAGAGGAGGGTTTGACCTAGGGTTTAGGGTTCCAATGTCTCTCACTCTCTGCACATTGTCCACCTGTAGATCTCTGTCAATTACCATTTACCATAGAAGTTGCTCTTTTTATAATTTATTAGATTTTTAAAAAAATACCAATCCAATTTCCCACTCCCTAACCTCCCCCATTCCTCCACACACCCTCCCATCCCCCTCCCATCCAATCCTCAGAGAGGGTAAGTAAGGCACATTTCTTTGGAGAAGGTCCAAGGCCTTCCTTACTATATCTAGGCTGAGCAAGGTATCCATCCAAAGAAAAGAGGTTCCTCAAAAGCCAGTACATGCAATAGGGATATATCCTGGTGCCCTACAATGCTACATTTGTAGATGATGCCAAGGAAAAATAAATAAATTGGTGTCAGGATGGAATGTTCTGTAGATGTCTGTTAGAGGTATTTGACTTATGATATTATTTAGCTCCAGCATATCTGTTTAGTTTTTATATGGATGACCTGTCTGGCAGTGAGAGTTGGATATTGAAGTCACCTACTATCACTGTTTTAGGGACATTTATAAAATTGATTGACCTTCTGATAGGTGTATATATGTTTAGAATTATAAAATATTCTTGGTTGATTTTTTTAAAAAATGAGTTTGTCTTGTCCTTTAATATCTCTTCTGATTACTTTTGGTTTGAAGTCTATTTGTCAGATAGTATAATAGTTCCACTGATTTCATTTCCTTGGACTGCCTTTCTCCATTCTTTTACCCCGTGGGGATGTTTGTCTTGACTGATGAAGTGTGTCTTTTTTAAAATTGTTTTTATTGAGCTATATATTTTTCTCCACTCCCCTCTTTTTCTCTCCCCTCCCCCTCTACCCTCTCCTATGATCCCGGGACATGCTCACAATTTACTCCAGGAGATCTTGTCTTTTTCTACTTCCCATATAGATTAGATCCATTCATGTCTCTCTTATGGTCCTCATTGTTGTCTAGGTTCTCTGGGATTGTAAATAGTCAGGTGTGGATTTTTTTTTATGTCTAAAAGCCACTTACAAGTCAGTACACATGATATTTTTCTTTCTGGGTCTCGGTTACCTCAGTCAATATGATGTTCTTTAGATCCATCCATTTCCCCCCGAATAGCAAGATATCCTTATTTTTTTCCACTGTTTGGTACTCCATTGTGTAAATGTACCACCTTTTCCTTATCCATTTTTCAGTCAAGAGACATTTAGGTTATTTCTAGGTTCTTGCTATCACAAAAAAATGCTGCTATGAACATAGCTGAGCACATGTTCTTGTGGCATGATTGAGCATCCTTTGGAAATATACCCAAAAGTGGTATTGCTGGGTCATGAGGTAGGTTGTTTCCTAATTTTCTGATGCATTGGAAAATCAGATCCTATTTTCTAACCAACTAATTAGTCTGCGTCTTTTTATTTGGGAGGGATATCATAAATAATGATGTTATTCTTAAACAGAGTTTATTCATTCCTCTTACTTTTCTTGCTATGGCGGGGTTTTCCCCCTTTTTTTGGTTAATTCTTCTGTGATTTTTTTGTATTCCTTGTGTAGAAATAGAGATAGCTACATGAATTTGCATGTTGTCCTTGTAAAGGGACCATGAAAATCTTTCTTATCATTACAATTTTAGTAATATGCTGCTAAACTGAGCACTTTTAGGTGGATTTCTAAGCGAACAAAGATAATTTGCTTAGGGAAAGAGCATGTCTACCAAACTACTTTAAAAAACAGATGATGCTTCATCTGTCTAGGGTTGTATGGAGACAACAATGTGAAGTATCTCTGTTTCTGTTCATTCAAAATCAGACTCACATTTATATACCTTCTATTTAAATTCTTCCTGGATTCCTTCTACTGTGTCTTCTATTCATCACTGTCAATCAGTAGTTTTCTTCAGCCAATGTATTGCTTAGAGATATAGGTATACAAGTTGTTCAAATGATAGAAACATATACACAGAAAGACTATTTACTTGAAACTCAGAAAGATGAACACAGATCCCTAATAAATTTATTTTCAAAGACATCCAAATGTGTCAGTGCTTTTCAATTTGAACTCATGCATTAAATATGGGGGGTATTACAGGAGCTACTCCCAGAAGGACTTATAAGCATTAAATGTATATTTTAAAATACCCCTGATGATCTATTGAAGTATATTATCTTAAGGTTTCATTAAAATAGAAATTAAAACACATTTTCCTGATCATTTCAAAGGCATGCTTTCAAAGGCCAGAAGACTGTGGTTAATACTGCATACAATAAAATAAATGAATATTCTGTCCTTCTTAAACACTTAAAATGCTAAAAAAAAATCCCCCAGGCAAACTTTAAATTATAATTCCTGATGATACTGGCAAATGCAGGATAATAAATAGGAGAAATCTTACTTTTGGAGTTGCAGGCACAATTAATAAATCATCCCTGAAGTGACCTGGCCATAGGCAGTGTACTCTGGAACAAGGCCAGGGGCCACTAATGAAAACATGCAGCAGGGAAAGGGAGAGCCATAGTCTCAACAGCTAGGTCAACACACGGGAAAGCTAATAAAAACTACCTTGTTTTAAAACCACCACAGTGTTTACTTTTGCCAGTAACATAAACATTATGATAAAATTAAAGTTGTATAATAAAGAAGTTTGTTTTGATGACCTAAGGAAATATATAGCAATAACTCAACTGTATTTTCCTAATTTGACAGTAAAGGAGTTTAAAATTCAGATATGCCAAATTGTAAGAATTAGATATCTTTGTATGACATTCTCTATATAAATATATATGCAAATATTTCAAATAGTTTGAGTTTCAACTTCAAAAATCCATATATTATTAACAAATTTAGGAATTAAATATAAACACAGAAGTATGTGAAACATTTGAAATTGTCATATGCAATTCCCCTTTCTCTCTGTTATTACATAATTTATATGTGTGCATATGTAGAGCAAATGTTATCAATTTTTAAAATATATCCTTTATTTTAAAACATTAAAACATGTTGACTTAATCTAACATTATACTTAAAAGAGAAGGAAAATATTTGTTGAATTAACAGAAACACAGACAATTCTCATTTCCACAGAAGTATAAGAAAAGGAAATTTTGTGATCTAAGCATTTCAAAATTACCCTTGCCTTTCGAGGAAAAGATGCACATGATGCAGCCAACAGGCCTGGGAAGATAGTGTTCTGAAAAGTGAAGGGCTAGGACTCTCTATCCTCACTCTAAAGTCACATAGCTGTTACTAACCCAACCCCTGATCTCACAGGGTTTGCAGTTATGTTCCACTGTGTTAATACAGTGGTGTGAAGCAAACAACTGAACTTCACTGAAGTTCAACTTTATTCAGTTATTTTACAAATAGGTATGAAAATGTAGCCCCACTGATCAGAGTTGCAATGAAAAAATACATTGAAGATTCTCAATTAATATGCTTAACACAATACTTGACACACAGGAATTAAATCAAAATTAATATGATAGTATAACTCTTCTGGAATATTCTTTTACACTGTGTGAAGATGTGTCATTGTGATTGGTTTAACAAAAAGCTAATCAGCTAACAGCTTGGCAGGAGGCACAGTGGGTCTGCCAGACAGAGAGCACAGGGAGGAAGAAAAGGGGCGGTGCCTGCCAGGTGCAGAAGAAACAGGATGGGCAGTACAGAGTAAAGGGAGCCGAGCCACTTCAGTTAAAAATACAGGTTGATTTAACTTATAGGAACTAGTCAGGAAAAAGCCTAAACTAAGGCCGAGCTTTCATTATTAACAAGTCTCCATGTCATTTTTTTGTGAGTTGGCACCCCACCCACCAAAATTCATCTAAACATAACAGTCGCTAAAAATATGGTCCTTAGGACAGATAAGATGAATCTACCCTAAAACAAAGAACCAGAAAATTATTAAAAGAGCAAATAGTATAACTTATTTAGATCTGAGCTTTCTGATCTATTAAATGTGCACAGATAATAATGTAACACACATATGAATCATTTTTCTATCTTTCTATATATATGGTTTATTGTTATGCAGACATAAAACATGAAAATGATAAATTTAATAATTTTCATAACATTTACAAGAATTTTGATGGTAATCTGGAAAGATAAGATTAATATTTAGGATATTAGGAACACTAAAGCAACAGGAAACAAATATTGTTTACTGAAAAGGGATGAAGTTAAGAAGAGGTAAATGACAAAATTCCAATAAGTATTTGAGAAAAGAAAATGGAGTAACATACCTGAAAAATGGGGAAACTGACTCAGGAAGATCAAAGCCAATCTGGGTTTCACATGAAGACATTTCACAGCACACACACATAATACACACATCACACACATACAGCCTGGGTAACACATGGGGGCACTTTTACAGTACACACACACACACACACACACACACACACACACACACATACACACACAACACACACACACACATAGAGGTGTGCATGCACACACAGACAGCCTGGGTAAACATGAAAATACTTTCATAGCACACACACACAGCCTGGGTAAAACATAGAGACACTTTCACAGTATACACACACATACACACACACACACACACATGCCTGTGCAGACACACATGTGCGCACACACACACACAGCCTGGGTAAAATGTGAAGACAATTTCACAGTATACACACACATGCATGCACATGTGTTCAACACACACAAACATACACATACACACATGCACAAGTATGTATACATATAAAGCTCTTTAATATTGAAACACAAAAGGTTTTAATAATGAGATACTATCTGTCTATTAAAATCATTTGCCTATAACCAAAATGAGCAGATTATGAAAAGTACCAAGCAAACACTACTCATGAAGTCAAAAGAGTTAACGAGTTTTTGAAAGAATTCTGACAAACATAACACAACGCTAACAAGTTTATTTCCCTGATGTAATAATTTTGCTTTGGGGACAATACCTAAGAAAATAACCAATTTATAAAAATTATACTACATAGTATATTAAAATAAATACAAAGCTTTCCCCCAAAATGCAAAAATACATACATTCCAATAGAAGATTGGTTAAAGAAATAAGAAAACATTTATAAAGTGAAATGTCAAATTTTGTTGAAAATATCTACTGAAATGAAAATTTTACATGCATTTGTGTTTAGGAATAGGTTCTATCATGCATGCTGTGAGCCTAGTTCTGCAAACCAAATACAGATGAGGGAGAGAAAGATACAGAGCTGGTGCTCCAGTGTTCCTGCTGCTCATGTCCACGTGGAGGAGAATGCAAGAGACTCAGCTCTCATCCTTGCTGTCTGTATTTTCTGATTATTTTGAATGATTATGTATAACTTCTATAATGAGAAAACAAGTAAAAATGCAGCTCATTTTGTTCTGGGCAGTGGAGTCACATGCCTTTAATCCCAGCACTCAGGAGGCAGAGGCAAATGGATCTCTGTGAGTTGGAGGCCAGCCTGGTCTACAGAGAGAGTTCCAGGACAGGCAAGGCTGTTAAAAAGAAACCCTGTCTTGAAAAAGAAAAAAAAAAAGCCCGTTTTGCTAGAAACAAATGGATTGATGCTAACTTTCTCTTGTATATTTTTCCCAACTAGACCCTCACGTTTTAAAAGGTATGTCTAATACTGATGGATCAGTGGATGAAGAGCTGCTACACAACTGAGCAGACCTGAGCTGAGATGCCTTGAATACATGTATATCCTGATGTGGAAGCTGTATCTGTAATCCAAGGGTGCCCTCAGAGATATGGGCAAACAGAAGTGTGCCCAAAAGCTTGCAGACCAATTAGCCTGGCATACAGTGAAAACACAGTCTGCGGTTAGACCCAAACACAGTCTTACTTTAGAGTGTAACCATTTACCATTCACTATGCACCTGGAACACTTAAATGAGGACAACTCAGAACACATAGCTCACACTCCTTTGAGGAGAAACATCTGTAAAGTTTTAATATTATTTATTATTTTGGAAAGCATGTTTGAATATTTTTAGAAGACATCTACCACACAAAAAGCTAAATCATTCCCATGAGATTCTGCCTGAAATATTGGAACCCTACACATACTTTATTTGTAGCCTGTAGAAACAAATAAGGTCTCTAGAAGTTTCTAAAGGATATGCAAGAGTTTGTTTATATTTTGCTGGTGCCTTAGTGATTTGTCCTACAACTGCATATGAGGTGATGCTGACTGTTTTCACATGTGTCCTGTCACTCAGAAGATGACCTTATTACTCCCAAAAAAGGCCATCAATGTGGTAAGCAAACACCTTCCTAAGTTGTACAGAGAATATGAGGAGATGCTAAGGCATACTAGAGTGTTCTTTTGTAATACACTGTCATGCTTAACATTATGTTTGAAATTTCTTCATATTATAAAATTACTGTCATTTAAAACAAATTAGAGTCTATATCCCAAATGAGTACTAAAGAGAATACTATTCCTTGTGTTGTTACTATTTCCCTCCTGTCTCCATTTTGTAGAGTGTAATAAATAAGAAATGCTTGATAATACTGTGCTAAAGAACATTTGGAAATTCAAAGTCAAATAAATGATCTACTGTGGAGTTTCTCTGAAAATGTTCTCTGTAAATGTCTGGTTTTTAAATATGGAGTATAAAGGGTCAATGGTGACTCCCATCATCTCCCACCATAGCTGGAGCGAGAGCCCTAGCTGGAGTACAACCTTTCACTCCCGTCTTTAGCATTAATGGTGTCATATGAATATGTACTGACATCACTATCACCAAAGTCCAGGAAATGCTTGTCCTTCTTCCCTGTATCTCTCCCATGCAGCACTTGGTCCATATCTATTAGGCTTCGCTTGGCCAGAGTAGACTCTTAGTTACATTTTGACAAGTGCTTATGGAATTTGCATATTTCCATGTGTGATTTCCCTTCCTGGTTGTCAATAATAGTAGTATGGAAGCAATTAGATGTGGTTCTATTCTCGGAGTCTTCATTTTTCTCATAAAAACTACTTTGAGAGAAAGAAGTTTTCATTTATAAAAGTTGTTATGAATAAGTATCCCAGCCTTTGTTTATATGTAATCCTAATCTCTTTAGATAAAACAGCTTTGTGAGAGGGTGAAAAGCAGAGCAATTGAAAGCAGAAAAGCAGAATTTCTACATGGTAAAAGCAGAGAAACACCTGAAAAAGCATTAATTATAGCATTTACAGTATTGATTTGCTGGTTTTATTATTTGGCTGAGAATCCAAATAAGACATGGAAATTGCCCCAGTTTAGCTAAATAATGAAAATATTCATCAGTTTCTTAAAATGAGCCAGAACTTCAGGACATGCCAATAGATTGCTATGAAAAGACTTCCACTTACTTCTATTAACAGAGTTGTATATGTTTGCATTTGGAAGAAATAAAAGAGTTCTTAATTTAAAAATAATTTGTGTGGAAAAATTCTTTCTTAGGTATTCTGATTTATAATAGAGTAAGGGTTCATTAAGATTTTAAGATGAAGCGTGGCAGTGGTGGCACAAGTTTTTAATCACAGCACTCAGGAGGCAGAGGCAAGTGGATATCCATGAGGTTGAGGCCAGCCTGGTCTACAAGAGCTAGTTCCAGAACAGCCAGGGCAACACACACACACAAAAAAAAACTTGCCTCAAAAAACCAAAATAAATGAATAAATAAGCAAACAAACAAATAAATGAATTTTAAGATGAGTGGCTGGAGTGAAGGTTCAGTGGTTAATAGTATTTGTTGCTCTTACAGAAGATTTGGTTTCAGTTCTCAGCCCCATGGTGGCTCACAACCATCTGACCCTCCAGTTCAGAGGATCTAAAGCACTCTTTTGACTTCCATGGGCACTGGGCATATACATGTAGGCAATGCATTCAGAGATATAAGCAAAACACTCATAAAATAAGTGAATTTTTAAAAATTAAAAGTAAAAAAAAACTTGAAAGATGGATGCCAAATAAAGCTAGAATGCAATGTTACTTCATTTACTTATTTCACCATTAAAATTTCATAGAAAGTAATTTTATAATGCTCTCGTACGCTCTCAGTATTGTGCTTGGTGGCATTATCGAAGCATACGTATTCAACAGTGTTTTCACAGCTTCTGTAGACTTTGCTGGTGACTCATTTTGATGAACATACAGGATAAAAAGGCTGACAAGTCTACAATCGCAGCCCTGTGGGATGCAATAGCAGAGAGCAAGGGCTGCACAGCACATGGTTACCTTGAATAGTAACTGAGAGCTAAGGATGAATGACAGCGAGGGAGGATGCTCCTGTAGCACAACCACATTGTTTGCGTTAGTCACACTTATTTCTGAATAAATATGTATCAATAAACAGCAGATTTAACAATTCAGAATAATACTAGAAGCAGTAAGTAATTAGCAATCTAAAAATATTCCTGAGAAAAAGCATTTACTAGAAAGAAACAACATGACAGTATAAATCTGCACCTCTGGACTGCTAATTCATGCTAAATTAAGCTCTTATTCATTCATGTAAGCATCTAGTAACCTTTGGTATGTTTTCAATTTTTACTTTACTGTGTTTCAAAAATTGAAAGCTACATCATTGCAAATTCGAGATCACACAATGTAAGAAGTTTAAAACAAAACAGACCAGAGAGAAAGGTATAATAACTTGACACATAAATTATTAGATCAGATCACAAATATGTAATAGTGACCCACATATCAGAATTTTCTTTCCAGTTTGATGATTTGATGTTTTAAAAGATTTTTAATTGAATTTTTTAAATACAGTTTTCCTCCATTCTTCCCCACCCAAATCTATAGATACCTTCAACTTCCCTACTCATCAAACTATGCTCAACAAAAAATTAACAAACATAAAACGAAAATAAAAACAAACAAGCTAAAATAAAATCTAATGAGACAAAACTTACTAAAACAAGACAAGGAATAAACTAAAGACGTCTGTGTTGTTGGCTGGCTTCGACCATGGCATTTCTGACTCTCCTGCAAAGCATAACTTACATATGGGTAGATCATTGCGGTTCATTACTGGGATTGTAGCCTGAAGAAATTAATTATTAATTTTCCTCTCTGTATGCAATGCAAAGTACCTTCCAAAACCATAAAGGGAAAGTAAAGATGAAGTCTTAGTTGGTCTACAGCTCAATTTCCCAATTTTGGATGGCATAAGTAAGTTATGGCTTCAGAAACAGGGACTTACCATCCAGTATGAAGAAAGAGTAAAGGGATGGAGCTATAAGGAAATGCAGAAAGGGGCCACATGGGAAAACTAGGGGTACCTGGGTCTGTACCAAGAGGAGCAGGTTCCTAGAAAATAAAAGTGGTGTGGGAGGAGGGGCCCCTGCAGGAGACTGCAGCAGGTCAAAGAGTTCAGTCTGGAGAGACTGAAGTCCAGAACAGGAAGAACACAAAGGTTCCCTAGCAGAGTGGCAGCCTACTGTGGCAGCTTTGGGTCCTCCCAGTCACAAAGGAATAGAGATGGGACAGAAGAAAGGCGCAAAAGGGACAATGTGGAAGAACTAGGGGGGCCTTGGCATGTACCAAGATGCTAGGTCTCAAAGGTATGGAAGTGACAAGGAAGGAATAATTTGATATGTCTTAACAAGAGTTATGGAGCAGTGTCAACAGGCAGAAAAAAACTGAAGAGAGAATTGCTTTATAATATTGTGGATGCTCATATATTGGAGGAAAGGCAGAGTTCCTAACAAGGTTACATGCCCACCATGCTCTGTCCTCAGAGCAGCAGCCACCGGCATCTTAGACCATCTGCCTTGCTCTCTGCTATCGCATGAACACCTCTGAGCACGTCCTTCCAGCCTATACCAGGGTTGAGTACTGTTATCTCCCCCCCTACTTCATTGTTTGACTCCTCTGTTCCCTTCAGCTTATAGATCAAATGACGATTCTTCAAGCTGAACCCTCTGTGGTGTTTCTGATAAATTCTGAAGGTCTTCATCTCTAGGATAATTACCGCTTTGCATTCTGTCATATAGATGAAGTTATACGGAATAAAGGAAGGTGAATACTTTGCACAGCAATGTCAGTGGACAGTCGGTGGCCACCACATAATGAACGTCAGCAACTGAGGCTATGAGACCATCATGGGAGACACAGAGGATATAATCTTCTAAGGGATTGACCCAAATATTTAAATTCCAAATGGGTTAAAACTGATTATCTTTTCCTCTTTCACCCATCTTTGAGCTAGTATGTCATTTAGGCCAGACTGACATTGCGCTCACTATGTAGCCAACAAAGAGGCAGACCTTGAATTTGTATTCTTTAGCTTCCATTTTCTAGAGTAGTGACTACAGGGTTTATCATTACACCAAAGTGCTTAGGACTGAACCCTAAGCTTTGGCCATGGTAGATAAGCACTAAACAAACTATATATTTTACTCTGAATGATACTGCAACTGAATATCCTTGTAAATAAACTAAAGCAAATATTTTATCTACTTTTGTAAACTTTACAAAAAGGTTATACCTCCCTCAGTACAATAAACTGAACCAGAATATCAAAGTAATTACATAAAATATAGTGACCCATTAATGCTGTATTAATAGTAAAATGCTTTAAAACATTAACAGTCCATTTGCTTGGGAAGCTAAGGTTGATGGTAATAACCTAAATGATATATACATTGTTAATAAGAATTTGTTAAGAAATTGTTTAAGAATTTAAAAAAGAGGGGGCAATCACCAACATATAGTCACGTTCTCGTTATCTCCCACCCATCCCACTTGGTCCCATCTTATTCTACTTTTCTTGTTGTTGCTGATGCTTTTTATTTCATTTCCTGCTAAGAATGTATTTTTGTTTTTTAGAAGCTTCTTTTTCTAGAGAAATAATTGGAAAAACAGAACAAGTATTTAAATTTTGTATGTGCTCTAAAATTTCAGCATGTATATTCAAAATAAAAAGACATTCTAAAGTACAAAAAAAAACCCAAATTCATACATTCATATCTTCCTTCAGTTGGGTGATGAAAAAGGAGTTTTAAAGCAGGGTGTAGGAGACTCAACCTCTGACTGACACATGCTAAACTACATTGCCTTTAATCCTCACAATTCTTACACATGCTTTTCAGTCTTATATAGGAACAGCTTGACAGATGGTCCTAAAAGGACTGGCATACAAACCAAAAAAGATGATATGGTCTATGCCAATTTTTTTAAAAAAAATTTTGAGACAGGGTTTTGCTGTAGTTTTGCAGTGTGGGAAAACTAACAGAATTATTTTAAACCATAAGGAAATGTTATAATGTGAATTTTTTTAAGAAACAAAAGCACATTACTTTTATTTAAAAGCTTTTATAAGATTAGTCAAGATTCAGAACAAAAATTCTTTCACCTGTCTACCTTGCATATATCCCAAGCTTGTTTTAGCAACACATACACTGGGAATGCTAGTATTTTAGAATATCACATTTAGTTATCAAATGCACTGGAAAGAGGTAACGCTATTCTACCACATAATTCAATACATTTCCTTCCTTACAGCATAAGATTTTCATCAGACAAAACAATCAGACCAAAAACAGTAAAGATATTGGTTAAATATTTCTGTTTTTGATCCTTCTGGATCCTTAAAATTTCCTACAAGCTGGGCACATAACTGATACCCAAGAGTTACATTTGCCGATTGGCTAAATGAAAGGGAGAATTCTCTGAGTTTTTCTGATTATTGGTAATTTATTCTTGGCAATAACTATCTATATAAGTAGCATGTTAATTCTAATATAATTTAGAAATAATTCTTCTTTGTTCTGTAAAGGAATAATATGCTTTGAATTACACAACCTCTCTCAAAGGGTTAAGAACTGAGAACTAAACTCAGGCAAAGCTAGAAGAGCAGGAGTTGAGTGCAGATTTGTATTTTACATACGCTGTCTGGACACACATACTATACACAATGGATCCTGTATGATGAACACAAATATCAGGTCAACGGAAGAAATAAATAATAAATATGTGAATTATTTTTATCTATTTGTTTTTTGGGTTTTTGAGGGGGGCACAGCTATAGCTAGTTGACCTTGAACTAACTGCATTACAAGGCTGACCTTGAACCTACACAGTCCACTATCTCCAGCCACAAAAGCACCAGGATTATAGACTCAGAGAGTAGTTACATAAATATGAAATACTTATTTATGCTAGAAATGTTAAAAAATGCTGCTGGAATCTTGCCAGACTCCTGCCTCCCCTCACATTCTCATTGCTTACAGAATTCTAAAGCATTGTGGTATCCAGATCACTTTACACTTTTAAACTCTTTGAGCATATCAAGAGTGCTAGATCCATATTCTTGTTTATGTAAACTACATATGGCATCTTAAAAATTAACACTAAAATATTCATAAGTATTTCAAGGTTACACAAATCATGCTGACAATATGAGGAACATACATTTTTTTTAATTTTTGAAATTATAACATAATTATGACATCTCTCCCTTCCTTCTCCTCCCTCCAAACCTGTCCATGTACCACTCCCCACTCTCCTTCAAATTCATATCCTTTTTTCATTAATAGAATAAACCATCTCCTTAAGAAACATCAATATTTCCAAACAGACAGACAAAAAGCTTGTGACAATACTGTTTTGTGCATTTGTAAATGTTTAATGGCTGACTTGATTGAAAGCTGTTCAAGTTTCATTTGCTTCTGCATTTTATCAACTATGACACATTAATCTAATGATGTAAAGAAAACTCAGCTTCATACAGGTAAGGACTTGAAGAAGGGAGGAACACATGGAGACCCAAGGAAGGACCTTGGGAGCTCCAGGTGTTCTCTTCTCACATTCTGCAGAGATATAACACCACCACCACCTTCTCAATTAACCACAACTTGTAAGAAAAGGAAATATATATATATATATATATATACACACACATATATATATGTGTATATACATATACAATAAATGCATACACACAATACATATAAGCCACATATTCATTAAGAATTCAAATAGTAATACTATATAAATATCTATTATTTTGTTAAAATGAAATATTTTACTTTAAATTCATTACAATTAAATTAGAATATAAATTCAAGTTTGAAACCAAGAGCAAAAATAAAACATGTAATTCCAAAGTTTGATATAAGTAAACAGAAGATTAGAAAGAGGGAGTTTACGGGGTGGGGTGGGGAAGACAAGCATAACTGGACAGAGTGACTAATTTGAATGTGATCTGAGTATCCTTTAAGCAATAAAATAGATTGAAATGCTTAACTGAAAACAAGATGCATTCTAATATTTTTAGTATCCTATATGCCAATTCTAATTAAACTGTGAAAAGCACAAAGAAAACTTTTCTTTGTTTAAATTTTTGGAAATCATGGCATCAATATTCTTAGGAATTAACCAAATACCAGAGAAAATATATGTGTCACTTTATAATATCCCACATTACACATTTTAAGCTCTAATATTTGAGAATGTCTTATAGGAAGATGTAGTCCTGCATCAGACAGAACACTTACTTTTCCTTCTCCTGCAGCTGCTGTTCCTGTGGAGCTATTTTAGGTTCTGTCCCAAGATTCTTCTGCATGTGATGTCTTCTCTTTCTGCTTGGTGCAATGTCAGTGACATCGGGACTTGAAAACAGGGAATCGTTTTCACAAAGAGTGGCTAAAACAAAATGCAATGCAATGTAATTAGTTATGCATTTTATTTCTATTAAATATTAAATTGCTTCCTCAACAATGACATATGTAGCACAAAGAAAATATAGCAAAACTATTCTCTCAAACCTTTATGCACACTTGCTGATGTGCAGCGGGAAGATGGGGTGCAGTATGAAAACCTAGCATGAGAATTATCAACAGTGCCTACTAACCTGGTTGAAGTAGTCTCTGTCTATCTGTGGCAGACACAGTCACAAAGAGCATAACAAATGTACTAAAGGAACGGTATGAAGCAACTTAACCTGCAAGGTGCGAAGGGAAGTGCAGCAATGTTAGGTAACAAAAATTACAAACTTGAAAATCAAATGCCCTTAGTGAAAATGGAATTTGAAGTGGCTAAAATAGGAAAACCTCAAGGTGATCTGTAATTGTTACGCAGAGGAAACAATCAAAACACACTAGGTTTATGTTCTTGTATTTTCTATTAATCTTGTTTGGAAAAATCTTAAGGGCACTAACGATACCTTCTTGTTAACCAATCATGAACTGTTCCACGAAAATCCATGTCTTTATAACAAAGGGGTGTTTGGGGGCTACAACGACATCAAAAAGATTTGAGCTTTCAATATGTGTTCTGAGAATAAACACATGACCTCATGTCTCATTTAAGCTTAGCAGAAAAAAGTTCTGATTCATAATTATGGAGGAATTTGAACACTATCCAGGCACTTACTGAGAGGTACTGTGAAGGCCCAGTCCCTTCCCATGAACAGCAGCTGGCTCAATGAGAACAAGAAGGCAGCAACCTCCATTTCTAAAGGTAACTCTCTCCTCAAGTGAACACTGCCCCGAGAATGGTGTGAAAATGTCTTACCTGAACCCCTAACTGCGTTTAAAACAGTTATTATTTTTGAGAAAGAGTCTCACTATATAGCCATGGCGAGCCTTGAATTTGCTATGTAGAATGAGCCTGGCCTCAAATTCACAAAGAAGTCTGTGCCTTAGCCTTCCCCTGTCCTGGGATTGAAGTTACACACCACACCACTATACCTAGCTGGATAGTCAATTTGAAAACCTGTGGGAAACCAGCACAGTCATAGCCCACAGCTTCTCTTTCAGAGGAGGTTTGATGCAGAGTGGACTGACTATGACGACAGGCTGCCATGGTGCTTGAGATTAATGGAGCCACAACTTTTACTTGTGTTGTAAATATAGACCTAGCAAAAACAATGACAGAACTGTACAGGTTCTGAACTTATGTCCAGAACTTAGTTGACTTCCTAAGCAAACACTATTAATTTTACTGTTAATTTTTATATAATTTTGCTGGTAAAGAGGCATGCAAATATAGATCCAGGCAAACATATTTTAGTTTTCAAAGCTTTAAGTCAATTGATTCTACAAGATTCTATGTAGATAATTTTACTCATTCCTAAAATATGCTGAAATAGAGAAATTAAAAAGAAAACATAATTTTTCCCCTGAAAATGTTAAAGCTCAATTATTTGCTACCTTTTATTAAGCTATGAGACAACTAATGAAGATAAATATCATGAATATGAGCAACCATAGTGTAAATGTTGTAAGTAGATGATATTTCAACTATAGGAAGATTTGAAAAACAGACAAATATTATATTCAATGCTTTGGAGGAAAAAAATTAACTTTTAGTAAAATGGTAAGATACATATTTTTAAAGTTACAACATTTCTAATATTCATTTTAAAACTGTAAATGATGACTTAAAATTATGGTTAGAAGTTCAATAAGAGATCTTATATATACACGTAACATTACACAGAGTTAGCAGTGTGTATGTGTATGCATATATTAAGAATTAATGAAAAAGAAGCCATGGATTTGAAAGAATACAAGGAGGGATTCAGGGAAAGGTTTGGAGGGAGGAAAAGGAAGCAAGGAATATTGTAAATGTATTATAATCTCTAAAATAAAAAGAAATATAAACTAGATTGATGAAAATTGCATATAGAGTCCTATGCAGCATTAAATGTGAAGGAGATATACAGACACACTGAGACACTTGAGATGCTCCTCGCCATTTTATATGTAAGTATCTAAACACAGAAGGTCTATTCATGCTTGGAGATGGTTTTCTTTTTTTTTTAGGCTAGGACTTTGAGTGATGCTGTGTCCCACTCTGAACTCTAGACAGAGCAACTGTTTGACAACAGGAAGAGTCACATTCCAACTTCAGGAATCTATACAGTTACTATTTGACATGGAAGATCACTGGTACTCCTAAATGGACAGGAAACGTGAAGTCTCATCAGTCTTGTAAGATTGGTCCCCATCATCTCATAGGGAGTGGCACTATTAGGAGGAGTGGCTTTGTGGGAGTGGGTGTGGCAATGTTGGAAAAAGTATCACTGTGTGTGTTGTAGGGGAGAGGAGTGCTTTGAGGTATCCTATGCTCATGATACTGCCCAATTTGTCAGTTGAGTTCCTTTCCCCTTCAAGCCAAGATGTAGCCATCAAAATATTTCCATGCATGCCACCGTGTTCCCCACCATGATGATAATGGTCTGAATCTCTAAACTGTAAGCTAGTCCCAGTTAAATGTTTTCCTTTATAGGAGTTGCTTTTCTCATGATGCCTCTTCACAGCAATAAAAACCCTAACTAAGACAGTTGTTTTCAAAAGTTACAATTGCATTTAACCACTAAAATATTGCTTCAGTCATGATATTTACTTAAGACATGGGGGAAACTTGAATAGAATTAGAAGAGGAAGAACATTATTAAAAGCAATTAGGAACTGCATGACCTGAACGGAATCATGCTGTAGGAAGTCCTACAGCTTGTGGTTACCCGCCTACTAGGGCATGGCCTCTTATACTATATATGCTGATGCAGAGCCTGCATCTGCCCCTTCCTCACCGGCCATTCTTTCGGGTTGCCAGATTCAGTCTCTGTTCTCCGTTCAAGCAGAGAATTCTGATTTGTGAGTTTACCCCTAAATAACTAATCATCTATTTCTGAATTCTGAGCTAGTGCGGGATTTCTTCTAAGAGTCCTTTTCATAGAATTATATTCTTAGTAAACTATAACAAATAGATCATACATGAGTATTGCCAATACTATTGCTTGGTCTCTACAACCAAATGGCAAGTACCCATTGCCGAATATAACACCTATGTAACTCACTGAACACGGAGATGTTGAGCTGGTGCTTACTTAGAGTCTTCATTCACTAATGACTATTGTTCATTGTGCTGGAAGTTACTCTGCATGTTACCAAAAGAGAAAAGGTCTATATATAGACCCTTGGTCTATAATAATGAACTACCTGCATGGTATGCTGGGGCAATGGTGGCACACAGCATGTGGGATTAACCAACAATATAGAAAAGGATTTAAATCCCACTTCATGAGATGGAACTCATTCCATATACTGCTTAGTTGGTGAGGAACCTGAGAACAGTCATTCCAGAGACCTAAGGAAAAACCAAATTCTAACGTTCTGCTAAAGGAGTGTAATCCTAAGATGATTCCTCATGACAATGTGCTTTATTCATAGATCAGTTCCTTGCTCAGCCATATCATAGATGCTTCCTTCTGCAGTAAATGGGAAATAAACACAGAGATCTACAGCTGGACAATGTGCAGAGCATGAGAAACCTTACAAGGTGCAATCCTAAATGGATTTTTTTCCATAAAATCCCTGCCCTCGGGATTCAGAGAACCCTACGGAACAGGAAACAGAAAGATTCTAAGAGCCAGTGGAGATGGAGGACACCAAGGAAACAAGGTCTCCTAGACACAGTAGGACCAATGACATATGGCAGTATACAGAGGGTCTGCAAGGGTCTCAGCCAGATGGGGTTGCAGAATTGAGAGGGGAAGTAGACACAAACTCTCATTGCTGACCTAGAAACTGTCTCCAAATGATAACTATTTGAACATGAAAAATCAGTTATTTCCAAAGGTGTCTTATTGGGGATAGAGAACACTCCTAAGGGCAGATCCAATGCCCAATAGTAGATGACCCACACCAAATGAACATAGGGGGCACCTTTGGAGGTGGTCTCATAACGTTTTTCAGGGATTAAAAAAAAACACTTTACAGGTCCTTTGCATAAACATAATGAATCTCATTTTGTGTTTTTATAGGATTCTTGTGTGCACTGATGTGTGTGTCTTTGCATCTTTTTTATTCAGTCTTATTCAGTTCTTGCTCCTTTCTTTGTTTTCTGTTTTGTCCTGTTCCAGTTGTTTTCCCTGCTTGTTTTATTTTGCCACATTATTTTTCTTTAGATGTCTGTTTGTTTTCTAAGGAGAGGAAAACAGGGTGTAGGTTCAGATGGGAGGGGAGGTAGAAAGGATCTGGGAGGAGTTTGGGGAGAGGATACTAATCAGAATATATTGTATGAAAAAAACCTGTTTTCAATACAAGAAAAATAGGTAAGAGTGGACTACAAAGGAAAAAAATGAGGGTAAAGGAGACACATAGGTAGCAAATTTACCACCTTTCAAATGGAGACGGGACAGCAACAACTGCCACTGACTGGAAACTGAATTGTATGTAACTGTACTTCTAGAACTCCCAGTTTTAAAAATACTGCCAGCTCTTTGTCATCAATGTATGTTAGTATTTCCAGTAATTTCTAAACAAGGAAACAGAAGAAAACGGCCACCGCCAATCAACACACTAAAGCTGAAGCACTGACTGGCAGAAGCTGTGGAATGAATCTCAAGTTCCCATCAGGTTCGCTGCTTTGGAAATGTGGAATCTTTGCACAATTGCTGCTATTATAAAAGGTGGCTCACAAAACACCAGCCTTCTCATCTGACAGCAGAACTGCAGGATCCTGGCAGCATACAGAAGACATGAGGAGAGGGCTGGCTTCCCTGGTTATTCTCAATGTCAAACTAAATGACCCTTGGCTAAACTGTCAGGAATTTGGATCAGTCCCACAAGAAAAAATACCTGGTACACTTGAGTTTCTGACCATTAAACTCTTAAGTCTTAATATTTTTAGATTTTGTGGTCAAACACATACACACACAGATACACACACACTCACACACACACACTCACACACACACACACACACACACACACACACACACATACATGAATGAAATGATTCCTAACAATATTCTGCGACACTCATGGTTATTTCCTTATCCTATAATCAGAGAGGCTTCCTTCTGCAGTAGATGCTAGCCAGAGCAGAGACCACAGCCAGACATTATACACAGCGCGAGTCTAAATGAGGTCTCCTTCAGGTCCCTCGCCTTGGAGATCAGGGAATCCTACAGAAGAAGGGGAGGAAAGACTGTAGAAGCCAGAGGGTTTGAAGACACCAGAAGATCATGACCCACAGAATCAACTAAGCAGGTTCCATAAGAGCTCACAGAGACTAAAATGGCAATCACAGAGTCTGCATTTAAATATGATCCCGACTTGCTTTGATAACCACACCTTCCAAAAATTGTCTTTCACATTCTGTTAAGATCTGCAGTGTTACTAACACTCACATTTTTCCTTGCTTTTTGTTTTGAATGCCCACTTACATTCCCCCTTCAGCATCAAATCATATTCATCACCTCCAGTAGCTCCAACCCACAGATATCTTCCTTTCCCTAGGGTTCATAGTGTCAGCCACTCTTTGAAAGATAGTATCTTGTACCGCTATTATTTTCTTTCCATACAACTTTCCTCTCTAATTACAGTATGAATATTAGTGATAATTTACATCCTACATACGGAAATATTGTTATCTTACTACTCAGTAGTTTTATGTATGAGAAATTAGGACATGCAAGTTCTGATTTTCACAATCAAATTGACTCCAGGACCTAAGATAAAGTAGGGGAAAAGGGAATGAGGCAAATGAGTACAGTCCTCCACTTCTGCCATTTGTAGTGGGCAAATAATGGAATCTCTAGATTCCTCAGTTAAAAAGATGTATACTCTCCCCATCTCCCCTTACCCCCATCCCACCCTACCCCCAAAATCCCAATTTTCTCCCCGGCAATTCTGTCTACTTCCCTTAGCCAAGAGGATAACTATATGTTTTTCCTTGGGTTTACCTTCTTACTTAGCTTCTTTAGGTTCACCTATTGTAGACTCCGTGACCCCTATTTATGGCTAGAAACCAATTATGAGTGAGTACATCCCATGTTCATCTTTTTGGGTCTGGGATACCTCACTCAGGATAGTGTTTTCTATTTCCATCCATTTGCATGCAAAATTTGAGAAGTCATTGTTTTTTACCGCAGCGTAGTACTCTAGTGTGTATATTGGACAGAGGGGGGAGGACCTAGGACTTACCACTGGGCAGGGAACCCTGACTGCTCTTTGGACTGGAGAGGGAGGGGGAGAGGAGTGGGGGGAGGGGGAGAAGGGTGGTAGGAGGGGGAGAAGGGTGGGAGGAGGGGGAGAAGGGTGGGAGGAGGGGAAGGGAAATGGGAGGCTCGGAGGAGGTGGAAATTTTTTTTTATTCTCCTTTTATCAATAAAAAAAAGAAAAAAAAGATGTATACTCATTCTGAATTCTGATATAATAAAAACCAATCAAATAGAAACTAATTAGATATCACTTTATAAATGTACAAACATATCAAGATATACATGACACAAATGAAAAATTAAGAATATTTATGATCTTAAAGGAAAAAAATTGAGATTCATTGTGAATGAAATTGAAGAATAAATTTTTAGGACAACTTCTAGATCTTTTCATAAATTAAAAAGGCAAAAGGGGGAATTGGTGGATTTTCAATAAAAAATAACTCACTGTCATAAAATCTCCATCTATTATGAAGACAGCTATGTGAATGCTCAGACTGTTGGACTATTTAATTTAATTAATTATTTTGCAGGATGATTAAATATTTGCAATCAATAATATTTTATTTTCAAAGATATAAAACAAAGGGGAAAAAGTCAATTTATATTCTGAAACTTCAGAAATCATTCTTTTTCCCACAGAGAGAGTGAACACCCTAAGACCTGAGGCTACACTGGGCCTCTGCGGTATGTCTTAGTGACAAGAACCCAGATAATCAGGAAACTAAGCTAAGATAAGGTGGGTCACACCACACTTCAAAAAGCAGTATCTTAAGTGATCTGCGGGAGGTAGTAAATTTGTAATCTGATAAAACAAGTGAACATAATTTTTCCCCATCATTCATGAAAGAGCCCCCTTCAGAGATCTCATCTCGTGTCATCCTGGTTTTATGATCTACTGAACAACTCATGATCACCTCATGCAAAAGGTCAACAGTTTAACCTAGTTATCAGCAATCACTAAATAAAATAATATCACATCATCAAACACTGAATGCACCTGTGTGCACATGGACATACCTCAAAATTTACACACATTGGTAAAAATCAGGCTTCTCTCTCGCTTGCACAGCTGCAATGCAAACTTCACAACAAATCTTTACTAAACTGGGGTAACATAAGAAGTCATTTTTAGAAGTCCAGTACTCTAAAAATCAGAGACATAGTAGGACACTGGCATAAACTGTGCATGCCAGAGTACTGATACTATAAAACTGTGGGGTAAATACATTAAATAGCACTCTTCATCAACAACATAGCTCAGTGCTTATGCTTCAATTTATTGACTAAATGGCTAGTAATGAAATTCTATTCGCACAACAGGGATATATTATTCCTTTGAGATCCAATAACCTCTGAGTGTTTTCTGGGTTAGGGACTATCTAGAAGACCGTCCCAAGGCTTATAGCCAAGTAGGACAGGAGAATACAACTATTTCCAAGAAGCCATATGGAGGAAATTATAATATAGAGTTTAAAAAAAGAACTGAGCTTTTAAAGCTTTACCTCCAATTTATATTTTTTCCAATTAATCTGTAGAGCTCCACATTTTTTTGGTTTATTTGCTAACGATCTATTACAATTTGATTTCTTATACTGTTTTCCATATTTGCAGACACTTCTTTTGAAAATGTAGTTGTTGTTATCAGATGGTATTGGAACAGATTTCCCAAGAGGAAAATAAAAGTTTATCTTATTTATGATATTAGATATTAGAAAGACTAGGGATTAAGATTTTGTTTCAGTATAATTGCCTCTGTATGGTGCTATGCTGACTAGCAGGTCAAGACATGGTGAGTAAGCATTCTGCCACTGAGCTACATACCAAGTCCTAGAGAATATTCTCGAGGAACTCAAACAGCAAATGTGAATCAATACTGCCTTTTTAGTTTTAGCATCTTTTAGACCCTTTTGGATAGCTCACCAACATCTTTAGTTGATTTCATCACTCCTAAAATAATTAATTTGATACTTACAAGAAGTTTAGAGCTAGGCTAGAATTTTTGTATGTACTACTAGTATTAGCACAATGTATAAAACAGAAAAATTCCTTAATACACACATAAAATTTAAATACTAATTGGGATAAAATAAGTAATTCCTCAAGTTAATTTTTGTTTATGTGAAATATAAATATACTGTTATTATGTCTGCTGCCACCAATCTAGTTAGCATAAAAATAATGTTACATAGGAAAAGTTTATGAAAGAACCTCATTAAACAATCAATTTATATAATTTTACAGTTAAAATAACAAACCTTAGAAAGTACTTTTAATGGCTAATAAGTTTCCACAAAACTAAACTGTAATTCCTCAGCTTCCAACAGTTACCCATGTCTGCAATGCTCGAGTCAACACAGAGTTCATTGTTCCTGGGTCAGATGTGGACTTCCGTCAACAGCAAACATTCGCCAGTGCTTGTTTATACAGATTTCTAGGCTTTTTAGTTTTTATCTCTTGATGAACTTTTAATGAAATGTAACTCTTTATAAAACTTTTGGGCTATTTAGGTAAAATGAAATCAAAATAGATAAAGCAAAATAAAATGAAAATCATTTTAATGAGCTATAGGGATTCTTTGAGTTTACCTCTTAAATATCATCAGTATATACTCTGAAGGAACTCAGCATGAACAGGTTAGAAGTAGAAAATGATAACCAGCTCGATGAACAACACAAAAATCACAAGCTGGGAAAAGCGGCCAAGGCAAAGGAAGTACCTCCTGAAGGTTATATGCTCTTTCTGCTGGGCACTAGCAGAAGAAGAATGGTGTGACTGAGGTTGCCTGAAGACAACATTCATTCACTTCCTTTTCCCATTCCCACTTAATCTCGGAAAGTCTGAACAAATTTGCTACATTAAGGAAAAACAGGCTTTGCATTGCTCTAACCCTCTCTTCATTAAGGTTGATACCTTGGTGATATAAAGTTGCTAATGGTTCTTTGAACTATGGCCAATTTCAGATATTCTTTGCGTGCGTTTAAACAATGAAATTAATATTTTGTAAAGCTAAACATCTCACAAGAAACTTTCAAACATAATCGCTAATCAGTTTTGACAAAAAGCAACCCATTGAACCATCTTTGTGGTACCGTAAGACTGGCCAAATTCATAGCTAGAGGAGTCATAGGCTGTAGATAGACACCTATTCATGTTTTTTTTTCATATTGTTACATTGTTAAACTACCTATTAAATATTTCTATTTCTATCCATAGATTTGTGTTCTCCCAACTTTGGTGGGAGGAAGTTCTCGCTTCCATGGGTAATGCTTTATAGATGCAATTAATGTTCAAAATGCTGAGAATAAGCAATTGCTAGTGCTTAGCCATAGATGGAGCATCACTATCAACCCCAGCCTCCAAAGGCTCAGGGATGGCCTTTCACTCAACACAGATTTCAGGACAAAGAATTTCCGACCCCAGTATTGCTTAGTATCATACACCAGGACCTCTAGCAATCACAACACAAGATAAATGTGTCTCACGGAAAGCTGCAGGGACAGGTGCCTGATATTCCCACACTGTGGCCTCTTAATGTGAACACTGCTTATGGTTTGGGTAGCAGCTTTATCTGGCAGTTGCTAGGGGAAAGAGTATGGAGTGAACTGATGAAAATGCACTGAATGCACTTAAGAAATTCTCAAAGATTTAATAAAAATACATTTAAAATATAGTGTGCAACATTAGGTCCAGTACTTACTGTGAATATAAGAGGATGTAATTTACCTATTATTCTTTCAAACAAGTGATGATTATTAATTAAATCTAAGACAAATTAAATGCAATCTCAGACTATCTCATAGTGCTTAAGTTAGTATTAGAAGAAAATGTTTTATTCAAGTTGAAAGTTTTTCCTTTCCAAACATCAGTATGATATTTTCTCTGTTGTGGTATTTAATGTTATCAATAACTTTATTTTACAAAAAGTGTAGTTTTTATCTTGAAAACTGGATCAATTACATGTTTTTGTCACCCACACTCAAAACTAGAAAAAGGTAAAAATCATATTATATAGTTTTTACCTTGAAAACTGAATCACTTACATGTTTTTGTCATCCACATTCAAAACTAGAAAAAGGTAAAAATCAGTTCCTGGACAGGTGTGAAACTGCACATGGACAGTCGGGACTTTGTTGAGGCCTAGAGAGCTGTGGAGAAGCCCAGACATCAACTATGCACTGGGAGATTCGGAGGTGAGAATGCTGTGCTCTCCACGACACCCACCGTGGTCTAGACAGAACCACCATGCTGTGCTCAAAAATTAGTAGAAAAGGGAACAAGGTGAGCTGTCAGCAAATTGACCACCTGCCCAAACAAATCAAACCTCCTTAAAGGAAAATGACAAATTTCTGACTTGCTAAAGGATAGTAATCACAACGTCTAGCAGAAATAGAAAGCAACTGTGAAATAATAAGAAAATATAACTCACGGAGAGTAATTAATTACTAATACATCACATATATAAGAAACTAATATTTTTATATTACATACTAGATTTTATATTTCTTGGAAAACTGCATCTCTCAGTTAGTTATATCTCAATTGTAAAAGCAGCTTGACTTTATGTAGTGTTTAAAATGAGATAAAGTATAAGACCTGACTTAGATAAAGTCTAAGATCTGCTACACTCCACTATGGGCTCTTCACTTTCAGAAATTTTCTTGCTCACAGAAACTCAGCAGGGTGATAAGTGCTGCCAATTCCGAATACTGAATTTCTGCTTGCACTCTTGGGGGTTGGCTAGGTCAAAACTTAGCATATATTTCCACCTTGAACTTACTTTTTCCCCATTAAAATGTGATTTTTGACTTTTCTTTCTAACTGTACTGATATTAGCATTCTGGATTAGTACATTTCTCCTGGCATATCTCTTAGTTATTAAATTAATTCATAATACTTCTCTTGGAAACTGTATTAGATTGCTGTTTGATCAAAAGGGAATTCTTTACTAGAAAGTGAATGTGTTTCCTCCAAATTCTTGAATCCATGGTACCTCAGTGTGTTGATTTAAATGAGAATGGCCCCCATTGATTTATGTGTTGGAATAGTGGATCTTTATTTGGTGGAACTGTGTTGCAAAGGTTAGGAGGTATTGTTAGAAAAGCAATGCCACTGAGGACCAGTTTTGAGTTTTCAAATCCTTGCCATTCTGAGTCTCTCTCTGCCTCTTGGTTAATGTCTTAACATGTAAATTCTGAGCTATGGCTCCAGCATCATGGCTGAATGCCTGCTGTCATGCTACCTGTCATGATGGTACAAGTGACTTTAACCCTCTGAAACTGTAAGCCCCAAATAAACCCTTTCTTCTAAATCTGCTGATGTGGGATTTCCTACTGTATGCTTTGTGCCTATAGCAGAACTATAGGGTAACAGAGCTAGGTAGGGAAAACTAAACTGAATGCTGAGAGAAAGGAGGCAGAGTCAGAGAGTAGCAATGGAGCTGCCAGAGACAGATGCGCTGAAACTTTGCTGGTAGTCCATGAACTCATGGTGAAACACAGATTAATAAAAATGGGTAAAATTAATATGTAAAAGTTAGCCATCAAGAAACTAGAGCTAATGGGCCCAACACTGATTTAATTAATACAGTTTCAAGCGGCTTCCTCCAACAAATTGGTGCCCACATGGCCAACCAAAATCCGCTTAAAACCTCAGAGGGTTTGCAAATGGATTCTAGACACTAAAAAAACAAAGTTTAGCTGCATATTTTTCCTGAATGGGTTTTGCTTGTTGGGGGTACGCTGCTGCTCCTATAAGAGAGGTTCTTCTGATTCAGCAGTAGCAGAAAAAAAAAGCTGCAGTATTGAAATACTGGCTTTCTGACCAGTGCCGACAGTGCAAACTTGACGAGATCCAGCTATCAAGCATTTAAATGGATTTTCTGAGTAGAGTGCTACAACTGCTTAATGGCTCAACATAGACTTGCTGCAAACTTGGAAGTGGGGCAATGTGCATGGTTTGCAAAGGTGGTGAGTGGTCCTCTTCCACCATGTTGGGCAAGCAGGCAGAGCCGTATTTGACCTAGTAATGTTGCAGCTTATGTTCATAAGAAGGGACTGGACAGTAAAGAATTACAGATACACAATAGGACAGGTTCAGACATAAAAGACCTCTAAATAAGTCACAGTATTGGATAAATGTATAAAGGCTTGAAAGACTAGAAAATGAGTATAGAAAGATATAAAATGAAGTAAATATTTTATAAAAAAATAAAGCAAGGTTTTTTTAGACTTATTTATTATTATACAGTGTTCTGGAGGCATTTACTGTACTCCAGAAGAGGACACCAGATCTCATTACAGATGGTTGTGAGCTACCATGTGGTTGCTGGGAAGTGAACTTAGCACCTCTGGAAGAGCAGCCAGTGCTCTTAACCTCTGAGCCATCTCTCCAGCCCCTAAAGCAAAGTCTTTAAGGAGACAGAATACAGACAGGAATAGATTAAAGAAGTAAAAAAGAATAAACCATGTAATGATGGAATATAGACAGAAAGTATGGAATATGTATACTATTTTGAGTACAGAAAGACATTTCATTCATATATATATAAACCACCATATATATTTTAAAGGTATCTTGCCTTCAAAATTTGGGTCTAAGGATAATATGGATTGATGGACCAAGATCCCTTGAAAGGTTGCCATGAATACTGTGTTTATGGTATATTTCTGCTCTTGATTAAAGTATTGCATTTGTGTAGCACATTTAAAAATGTAATGCATAATTAAGAAATATATGTTAATAATAGATAATCACCCATAACAGACAAGCTTGTAGTCATGTTATTTAGATTTTCTAGATATTCAGAGATGTATTTCAGATAGATAGGTATTCTTCAAATCTTTCAGAGACCTTCAAAGTATGGCATTTAACTTAGGACTCTTCATGAGAATGAGACACATCTGCTCCTGGCAGCACCAATCTACTTCAAGAGGCTCCTTATGGAGTTGGTTAGGCATTTGGGCAAGAAACCGGTCTTGCCTAGACTGCTTGATGAATTGAACATGTAGGACCCACAGAGAAATGACTGCTGAACTTGACTAAAAGTGAGATGATCTTTCAGGGTTCCTCCTTCATGAAAGACTCTGCTAGATATTCTGCAGGACACTGTGACTGACAATCTGCCAATATTGGCGGAATTATCCTTGAAATTTCCTGCTTCATGGAGAAGTCTGCCTGATACTATGGGCATGTAGGCTGAAGAAGGATGCCTTAACGTTACAGAAGAACCTTGGGTGACTATTCAGTAAGAGAGATGTCTCTGTCAATTCTAGAGCTTTGGAAGTTGCTTACAACGTACTTCCTGTTTACTTAGGTAATGTTATATCCTTCTGGAGCGTTTGATGAAGTTGAAAAATTTATATAGTTATAGTTTTCCTTGATTGTGATAAAAGATACAATAAAATAAATACTGTAGATATAAATACTTGATACCTGTTTTGTTATGAGTAATTTTACTATGTTAAAGTTAAAACTTTCTTTTTTTATTTAAACAGAGAAGGGGAGGTGATGTGGGATTCCCCTCTGTATGCTGTGAATATCATTGGTTAATAAAGGAATTGCATTGGGCCTATAGCAGAGCTATAGGGTAACAGATTTAGGCATGAAAATCTAAACTGAATGCTGGGAGAAAGGAGACAGAATCAGAGAGAAGCCATGGAGCTGTTGCTGGAGACAGACATGCTGAAATTTTGCTGGCAGGCCACAACCTCGTGGTGATATACAGATTAATAGAAATGGGTTAAATTAATATATAAGAGTTAGCCAATAAGAAGCTAGAGCTAATGGGCCAAGCAGTGATTTAATTAATACAGTTTCTGTGTGATTATTTCATGGCTGAGCAGCCAGGAACCAACAAGTGGATTCCTCCAGCTATCTGCCTTGTTCATATTGTCAGCAAAGCAAGAGAAAAGCAAATAAGATACTCAGAATATGACAATGACTACTTAAGCCCTCCTATCTCTAATGGTGATTTCATGGCATTTACTTCTGTAACAGCTCATGCACAGATTATCTTGATAGTAAACCCTTGTAATAATTCATGTGCCAGGCCAATACTTTATAAGTATTTCTATATTTATATAAAAAAAGAAGTCTGATGCAGGATAGGCTACTCCGGGTATAGAGGCTCTATCAGTCAAGGCTAATGCCCTGAGTTCCACTGCTGGGATCCACAGAATAGAAGAAAGAACAAGCCCCTGCAAGTTGACTTCAGACCACCAAATGTGCACCATGGCACATCCTCACATACAAAAACAAATAATGAAAAATACAAATAAATGTTATACCAATTATAAAGAATCTGGATATTGATGGTAGAGGACAGATTAGACAGAAATTTTAAAATTACCCAAGCAAGTTTCAACAGAGGAATTTCAAATTATTCAGTTTAAGATAAAAGAAAATTGCTCATAATTATATTTCAAGGAATTCCCAGTTTATAATCTCAAACACCTACTGAAGACAATAAACAAAATAAGTATTAGTGAAACAATACACTGAAATAAATTGAGGAGGTATAAAAAAAACCTCTGAGTAGAGGTTTTCAAAGATCAGAAGAAGACCCATTAGGGAGTTATAAAAAAATAATTGTAACCAACATTTAGAAAATATTACCAGGCTATATGATAAAACAAGATTAATTAGTAAACCATACAACATATATTTCCACTCTACATATGTGTGTACATCCACCGAGGAAGCAAAATATAATAGTAAAGGTCTCAATGAAATCTTAAATCTTATTGGAATGTATAGCTATTATCTTATTTAAATAGACTTCTTCAGTGAGATGAAAAGGGATTAGAGAGTTGGAAGACAAAAAGAGTTTAATAATTCACTTTCATTTCTATGCACTGTATGTAAAACAGCTTTGAATAAATAGGTATCATGTTTTTTTATTTAAAAATACTGTCATTTTGTTAAATGGACATCATATCAAACTGCCTTCTAACTACATTTATACATATAGATTAGAATTGCTCTTAGCTTTCATCAGAAGCTGCTTTTGGGTTTTGTAGTGGGCAGTGGTTCTTTTTTTTTTTTTGACAGGGTTTCTCTGTAGCTTTGGAGCCTGTTCTGGAACTAGCTCTTGTAGACAAGGCTGGCCTCGAACTCACAGAGATCCACCTGCCTCTCCCTCCTGAGTGCTGGGATTAAAGGCTTGTGCCATTACCGCCCGGTGGCAGTGGTTATTTCAATGACAAACAATACACAGTACAGAAAATAAAATACTGGAGTACCCAGCTCTAAGTAGCATTGTGCATCCCTGCGCACTTACACACACACACACACACAAACCTACATGTCTCAGGCATGTAACCGGAAAAGAGGTTCTCCTTCCACAGAATATGAGAAACTAAGGATTTCTTCTAGGCTAATGTGGTTTGATGGAACAAGACCTCCCAAAAGGTCTCTGTGAACCCTAAAAATACTTCTCCAAAAACAAAACAAAAACAAAAAACAAACCAAAAAAAAAACATAAAAGAAAACAACAACAACAACAACAAAAAAACACCACCACCAGCACCACCACCACCACCACCAAAAACCAGTAGGAAGCAGTTTGGAGAAAGCAATGCCCAAATTCCCAAAATGATTGTTCATAAATGTTTGTTTTCATTTAAAGGAGGTTTATTATAAATGGTTAATGGTTACAGTCAATCTCTTTCTACAAAAAGGGGAGAGGATATAATGCAGAAATGAATACATTGATAAGGACTTTGGTTTACTGATACAAATTCAAAGTCAATTTTGTTATATGTATATTTTTATTCTTGTTTAAGGTATTATGTTTATACAACTCATTCAAAAATGTATTATAATGTATAGTTAAAAAACATAGGCTAATAAGTAGTCGTCTATAATAATCAAACATTTAATATCATTAGTTAAGTTTTCTAGATATAGAGATATGTTAGAACTTCAACACGTCAAAGACCCACAGAATACAGTATTTAAAATGTTTTAAGAACTTAGACTTTTCTTGACAGTGAGACATGTCTGCTTCTGGCAGCACTAATTACTTCAGAGAGCTGATGGGTATAGGTGGAGACCGCTTGTTTATTCTGGACACCCAGACCCAAAATAATCACACAGAAACTGTATTAATTTCAACATTGCTTGGCCAATAGTATAGGTTCTTTATTAATTAACTATTACATCTTAAATTAACTCATTTCTATAATTTTGTATTCTACCATAAGGCTTGTGGTTTATCAGTAAGGTTCCAGAGTATCTTTTCTCTTCAAGAGCTACATGGCATCTCTCTGACTATGCCTTCTTTTCTCCTCTATCTCTGCTTAGAATTTCAGACTTGTTTTATTCTGCCCTGTCAGAGGCTCAAACAGCTTCTTTATTTATTAACTAATAAAAGCAACATATATACAGAAGGCCTTCCCATACCAGATAGGGATTGATGAAACTCATTATGGAATTTGCCTTCAATGTGACAAGGCTAGCCATTTGGGCAAGAAACTGCTCTTGCCTGAACTGCCTGATGGTATGCTGTTTAAACTTGGACATGAAGTACGCAGACTGGTTACTTTGCCTAAAGAATATGAAACAGTCTTGTATGGTTCCTGCTTCATGAAAGAGTCTGATAGACATTCTTCAAGACACAAAAGAAAATGACTGGCAAATTGCTAATATAGGTCAAACAGTCTTTCAAATTTCCTGCTTCATGGAAATGTATGCCTGTAGGCTAGAGATCAATGTCCCAATGCTACATAAGAATTTTGGATGACTGTCAAGGCATCTAGATGTCTCTGTCAATTCTAGAGTTTTGGAAGTTGCTTACAATGCACTTCTTGTTTACTTAGGTAATATTATATCCTTCTGGGATCTTTGATGGAATCGAAGATAGATAGTTATAGTTTTCCTTAATTATGATAAAAGATAAATTAGATATGTAACTTTAGACTCACAAAGATAGGATAAATGAGAAAGTATTTTTCTTACCTTGCCAAATGTAAGTGACTGAATATTGTAACTATAATTCTTGTTTGATAGCTGTTTTGTATATATAATCTTGTTATGTTAAAGTTGAAACCTTCTTTTTTATTTAGACAGAAAAGGAGAAATGATGTGGGATTCCCCTTTGTATGCTATAAATATGTTATATTACCATTGGTTAATAAAGAAGCAGCTTTGGCTTATGACAGGGCACAAAATAGGTAGGTCAGAAAACGAAACTGAATGCAGTGAGAAAGAAGGCGGAGTTACATGAACACCAAGGAGAAGGACACAGAACCTTATTGGTAAACCACAGCCTTGTGGCAATACACAGACTAATAGAAATGGGTTAATTTTTTATTTATTTATTTATTTATTAAAGATTTCTGCCTCCTCCCCACCACTGCCTCCCATTTCCCTCCCCCTCCCCCAATAAGTCCCCCTCCCTCGTCAGCCTGAAGAGCAATCTGGGTTCCCTGACCTGTGGGAAGTCCAAGGACCACCCACCTCCATACAGGTCTAGTAAGGTGAGCATCCAAACTGCCTAGGCTCCCACAAAGCCAGTACATGCAGTAGGATCAAAAACCCATTGCCATTGTTATTGAGTTCTCAGTAGTCATCATTGTCCACTATGTTCAGTGAGTCCGGTTTTATCCCATGCTTTTTCAAACCCAGGCCAGCTGGCCTTGGTGAGTTCCCGATACAACATCCCCATTGTCTCAGTGTGTGGGTGCACACCTCGTGGTCCTGAGTTCCTTGCTCGTGCTCTCTCTCCTTCTGCTCCTGATTTCGACCTTGAGATTTCAGTCTGGTGCTCCAATGTGGGTCTCTGTCTCTGTCTCCTTTCATCGTCTGATGAAGGTTAATATTCAGGAGGATGCCTATATGCTTTTCTTTGGGTTCACCATCTTATTTAGCTTTTCTAGGATTGCAAATTATAGGCTCAATGTCCTTTATTTATGGCTAGAAACCAAATATGAGTGAGTACATCCCATGTTCCTCTTTTTGGGTCTGGCTTATCTCACTCAGGATAGTGTTTTCTATTTCCATCCATTTGTATGCAAAATTCAAGAAGTCCTTGTTTTTTACTGCTGAGTAGTACTCTAATATGTATATATTCCATACTTTCTTCATCTATTCTTCCATTGAAGGACATCTAGGTTGTTTCCAGGTTCTGGCTATTACAAACAATGCTGCTATGAACATAGTTGAGCATATACTTTTGTTGTATGATAGGGCCTCTCTTGGGTATATTCCCAAGAGTGGTATTGCTGGGTCCAGGGGTAGGTTGATCCCGAATTTCTTGAGAAACCGCCACACTGCTTTCCAGAGTGGTTGCACAAGTTTGCATTCCCACCAGCAATGGATGAGTGTACCCCTTTCTCCACAATCTCTCCAGCAAAGGCTATCATTGTATCAGTCTGAACACACTGAACCTGATAGAAGAGAAAGTGGGAAGTACTCTACAACACATGGGCACAGGAGACCACTTCCTACGTATAACCCCAGCAGCACAGACATTAAGGGCCTCATTGAATAAATGGGATTTCCTGAGACTGAGAAGCTTCTGTAAAGCAAAGGACACTGTCACTAAGACAGAAAGGCAACCCACTAACTGGGAGAAGATCTTTACCAACCCTGCAACTGACAAAGGTCTGATCTCCAAAATATATAAAGAACTCAAGAAATTAGACTGTAAAAGGCTAATCAAAACAATTATAAAATGGGGCACTGAGCTGAACAGAGAATTCTCAACAGAAGAAATTCAAATGGCCAAAAGACACTTAAGGTCATGCTCAACTTCCTTAGCGATCAGGGAAATGCAAATCAAAATTTAAATGTAAGAACTAGATAGGAGTATGCCTGAGCCATTAGCCAATCAGTGTTGTAATTATTTGGGTCTGGGGGGTTGGGAATAAAAATGTAGTTTCTGTTTACAAGGGAATTTTGAAGTTGGACTAAATGCATTTGTGCATTATGTAAAGGCTACAAGGTTATGGAGGCCAGGGAGTAAAATGTGGTGGTTTAAAATGGCATGGCCCCCATTTGTTCAAGCTTTTGAACACTTTGCCTATAGGAAGTGGTACTTGCATGAATAGGTGTTGCCTTGTAGGAGGAAGTGTGTCACTGTGGGAGCAGGCTTTGAAGTCTCACATGGTCAAGCTATACCCAGTGTGTCATGGTTTACATTCTATTGCCTGGGGGTCAAGAGGTAGAAGTCTCGGCTACCTCTCCAGCACCATATCTGCTGCCTGCTGCCTTGCTTCCTGCGATGATGATAATGGACTAAACCTCTGAAACTGTTAGCCAAGCCCAGTTAAATGTTTTCCTTAAACAAGTGTTGCTGTGATCTCTTCACAGCAAGAGAAATCCTAATTAAGACAGTGATCAAACTCACTTTGATATCATCCCTATGTGAAAATAAGTGCTTTTCCCCATATATATATATATATATATATATATATATATACATACATATATATATATACGTATATATATACACACACAACCTCAAACAGTTTGTACAGATAATTATTTATCATTGTGTATTATATGTTTTCTATCTCATTTTTCCTGTTTATTTTGACTCAGATTTGGTTGTAGGTTAGGTTAGAGCATCCACTCAGAAAGGTCATCATGAGAACTTAATAACATGGACTGACTGTGATAATACCTCAAAGATTTATTATAGGACAATACCTGTGTCTACATTTTAAAAAATATCCAGGGAGTTGAAAGTTCACTGTTTCTTTTTTTTTTTAAATCTAAAATACAGCATTCTCTGCACTCTAGCCAACATATGAAGTGATCTAATTCAAGCAAGGGAAATAAGTAGGATTTATATTGACATCAAATTTATTGTTTTTTTGTTTTTTATTTTTTATTTTTTTATTTTATTTTTTTTTTTTTTTGAGACGGAGTTTCTCTGTATCATTGGAGTCTGTCCTGGAACTAGCTTTTTTAGACCAGGCTGGCCTTGAACTCACAGATATCTGCCAGCCTCTGCCTCCCGAGTGCTACGATTAAAGGTGTGCGCTGCCACCACCCGGCTTATTAAAAGTTTTTCAGATACTCATATCTTTGTATTCAACTGACATTTGAGTCATGTTTCAAGCCATCCCAATTAAAACAAACAAACAAAAAACAAAAACAAAAAACCCTAATCTTAGATTCAGTTTAAGTATTATAAGCTCATATAAATGGTAAACATTTATTTAACAATGTATGAACTATCAGAGAAGGATCCGCAAACAGTGACTCATTAAAGAGCCGGGGCCTTTCTGTTATTTAATATAAGTTCAGCCATACAGGATGGCACATGTCTCTATTCCAGCAGACAGGACATAGAGGCAGACAGACATCTGTGTGTTAAGAATATGCCTTTTCCGTTTAATCACTGTATGTCCTTGGATAGATTATGCAACCTTCCTTAAATGAGAGTATTAAGGCCTGATATTGATTGTGGTCAAGGTGAAAAAAGATAAATTATAGAAAGCAACTAGCTGCACAATAGTCTACAAAGAACACATAAAAATCAATCTTGACTCAATTTTCCATCATTCTTTTTGACCAACAACTCACAAGATTAAATGACCTTGCTTTTGAACAAGAAACAATTTAAGTAATCCTAGTCAGCTGAATTGAAATTCTGCTTGGAATGGAAGATAAGAATTACACAGACAGGTCTGGAGAAATCTCTACAACAGTCAATTTTTACAGAAAAGTTAATAAGCATCTTTAAGAAGTCCCAGCACATTAACTAGTAGTGTCACACACATACTTCGGAAAGGTGTGAGAGTTGGTCACTGCCCTAGATATTTTAGCTTTCGGCAACAGAGCCATTTAAGTCTTTATGAAATATTCTTACCAAAATTTTCTTACAAATGTCCAACGGAAGTAATGGATGCTTCAATCTGATAAATTCTGCACAGTCCGTGGTAAATGTAGATTATTTTGCTAAGGCTGAGATGGTAATCCATGATTCACTATTTTCTTAGAGTTCAAAATCAGGCAAACATACAATTCACTAAAACAGCACTGCTGAACTTTATGAATGCAGAAAGACATTTGTTAAAGGTGACTGATATTAGGCTGGAGGACAGTGGAGCTATTTATTATTGTGGAATTATTTTTATGGAGACACAGTGTGTACATAGACCTTTAAAAAATATTCCAGGATAGTTTCATGGAAAGAAAAGGACAATAAGCAATGATCTGTTATTTGGCATGGTATCCAATAGCTAGATTAAACTAGGAAGAAGTGCTATTAAAAGAAGCACATTGTGTGGTAAGTGAGTAGAAGCACATCACTGAATCTTTCAAAGTCCAATAGCCAAAGGAATTGTGACTCATTTGACCTGTAATAAATGACAAATCCATGGAAAAGGGATCTCCCAGGCAGTTTATAATCCATCATAGTACATCTGTGAGTAAGTGGCACACCCGCCAAAGCACAGAGGAAGAATAGAGTCTTTTAGGCTAATTTGGGTACAACACAAAGTTAAATAAATGTCACAAGCCTTGGAGAAAACAACTGGTAAAAACTGTACTTTGTCCTCCTAAAATGCTTAGGAAGATTTAATTGTGCAAAATTAAACTACTGACTACTGGATTTTGTTTAGCTATGTAATTGTGTTCAAATAAACTATTAGTCTGTCTTCACAGCATACTAAACAACAATAAAAGTCCAAATCTGTCCATAATTTATAAATGGCATTAAAACAACTCAGCAGATATGCTATTTTAAGAAAATCAGATTAAACTTCATTTATTGTTTTGTCTCAAATATATTCAATTATGCTACAAAGAATTTGGTCACAATTTATAAAATGCTAAAAACACTACTATTGGAAAGATAAAGAATGGTTGATGTAGGAAAACAGATTAGTTCGTGCATCTTTTCAAAACAGTAAAGAAGTAGCGAGTAGAAGAACAAAGAAAAGTGGGTCAAATTTATTTTACAAGTTAGAAACTTTTGCTTACTAGAATAAAACTCCTAAGAATAATAGTAGTCCAGAGTTCTATAAACTACAACTACCTTTATATATGTGTGACTTCCAGAATCTTTGGCTAATATATAAAAGGTGCCTTCTTTATTATTCACAATCATAAAGAAAACAAGATACAAGATCTCAGCTCATAGTTCAGATGATTTCCAATAAGATGAGCTATACTTCATCTCTTTATAGACACGCATTTTTAATTTCCATCATGCTGACAGTGCAGTAACAACAGAATCAGGGTGTTTAAGAGATGGCTCCTTGGTTAAGAACATGTGCTGACTAATGATGGGGACCGGAATTCACGTCTCAGCACCCATGTCAGTTGACTCATAAATGTTCGTGACTCAGTTCCAAGGCACCAGATGTAGATACATGTACACATATGCATACACACAGAGAAAACAGACTAATCTTTTAAATGAAAATGCAGTACCATCTTTAGTACACGAAGTATTGTAATGCATGTGCCAATTAAATAAAAAGGTGGAAGAACATCAAACAAGCAACCTCACTGAAGCAAGTTGAGTTCTTACAGCAGAGTAGGGAGAATTCCTTAGACTCATTAGCAATTGCTGGCTCAAGAAATACCTTACTTTTTCCTCCAAAAGAATAAAGAACACAGTAGTAAATTCTTAGAATCTTACAGCTCATGATTTAATTTTAAGTCTTTGGTCTCTAAACAGGAAGATAAACAATAGAACACCACGAATAAAAACAGTGGCCCCTGCATCCTTGGTTCTCAAACAGTGTTTTTCACATTCTATGACAAAACTGCCATTCATACTTTGTGATACAAGTTATAAAAACTTGGCTTTCAGCAAGACTTTCTGACTATGTGTTTACAGAAGGTTGTTTGTGTAAGTAGCAGATGCTATTCCTTTTTTTTTCTTTTTCACTTCTTAAATCTTTTATTAAATGAGTTCTTTAAAAGTCCATACATACATGTATATAGTACATTTAGATTACTGTAACTCTCACCCTCTCTGGTAGTTTGAATGTAATTGGCCCTCATAATCCCATAGGGAGTGGCACTATTAGGAACTGCACTGGTGGAGTGGGTATGGCCTTGTTGAAGGTAGTGTGTCCCTGAGAGTAGGCACTGAGATTTCCTATGTTCAGCATACCATCAGTGTCTGCAGTCACTTCCTCTTGAATGACTCTCAGCTATTACTTCAGTACCATCTCTGCCTGCACACTGCCATGCTCCTCATCATGATGATAATGGACTGAACTTCTGAGACTGTAATTGCACCACCCCAATTCAGTGTTTTTTTTTTTTCAAAGAGTTGCTGTGGTCATGGTGTCTCTTCACACAACAGAAAACCTAACTAAGATACCCTCTCTTATTTTCATCTGAATCCCACTTCATCATGCCTCACCTCCTCTATATGACCCTACTTCCCATATTTTTGTCTTTTGTTGCTGTTTTGTGATGTACTGAGTTTAACCAGAGCCATGTACGATCATGGTTTGGAACTATCCACTTGAAAAGTAGTGGGTTTATCAGAAGAAAAGGTCTGCTCTTCCTCCAGAATCCATTAGAAGCTGATAGTGCATCAAGAGGGGTAAGGCCACCTTGGTTCCTCCCTCTTCTATGACAGACTATTTACAGGCTTAGTGCTGTGCAGGCCCACTTCAGGTATCTACTGATAATAGAGGATCATGATCATAGTGGCTACTTTTCAGTCATGATATGATATTTCACAGTCTTTCTCTGAATCCTGGAGTTCTTACATTTTCCTTCCCTCAACTCTGTTCTCCTGCATTGTTCCCTGAGCCTCAGAGAGGGGGCATGAATGTTCTGTTTAGGGATGATTGGCCCTTATTCCCAGCATCTTAAACAGCCCTGTGTCTCTACATTAGGCCTCGCACACTCTGAAGGGAAATTTTTTGATTAAGACTGAACATCTGTGTACAGGTATAAAAAAAGTATTCAGAAGACATGTTTTTATTAATCCTGATTTCCTTTGTAAGAGATATTAAATAAGGAAGTGCGAGTCACTACACAATGTGATCAAATACATATTCATTAAATAGTCACGCATGCTCACCCTTAAATGGGACATCTGCATCACTGTCCTCTTCCCCAAGGTACAGTTATCATTGTGGAAGAGATGGTTGAAAGAATTAAAGAGATACCCAGGGGGATTGTCATGAAAACCTGTCTGGACTGTACTGTCATTGCCACTATGAACACACAGCAATATGGATACCTGCCCAAGACTGACTTGCCTTCATAAATAATGGAAGTGCCCACAAGGAGTGGAAATCATTTTTTCTTTAATGGTAGAAAAAAGGGTTCAGAGGGAAAGGAATGGAGAGGCTCAAGGGTTATCTGGAGAGAGAGAGAGAGAGAGAGAGAGAGAGAGAGAGAGAGAGAGAGAGAGAGAGAGAGAGTTAATAATACACTGTGTGTGCCTGTGTATGTAAAATTGTCAAAACAACTGTCCTTTTGAATGCTTTCTCCATTTGCCAAAAAGTCCAATTTTTTTTTCACATTGGGATGCTATATGATACTATTGTACAGAAAGAGCTCAGGTGTAGGCTTGCTAATCCTTTGAAAAACTGTGAGAAGAATTCTTAAGAATCAACTAAGCAGTGCTCTTTGGGGCTCAGAGAGAATGAAGTGGCAATCACTGAATCTGTATGGATCTGTAGTCTCTCTGTAAATATGTTATGGTTGTTAGTGAGGTGTTTTTGTAGGGCTCCTAACCATGGGAGTGGGAATGTCTCTGACTCTTTGTCTACTCTTGGGAATCCTTTCTGTATACTATGTTGCCTTATCTGGCCTTGAGGATTTGTGCCTAGTTTTAGCATATATTGTTAAGACTGTTTGGGAGATAGCCCTGAAGGCCTGCTCTTTTCTGAAGGGAAACAGAGGAGGTCTGGGGTAAAGGGACGGGGTGAGGAAGAGACTGCGAGGAGTGGCAAAAAGGGAGACTACAGTTGGGATGTCTTAAAAATAAGAAAATATAATTTTAAAACTGTGAAAAAATTTTTTAAAGGCACATTAATAAACCTTATATATATATTTTTTAAATGAGTGACAAAGCTACTCAGGAAAAAGTAGTACTAGTGTTTGCAAGATTTTCAACATTAATACTATTACATTTTTGGTTTTAAAAACAATTTTGATGCCTTCAAAACAATGCTAGAAAGTATCATAAAAAGGATCAAAAAGTATAAGACATTTCATAATTTTAGAACTCCCAATCATAAATGATAGAAGCATCACACTGAAACCAGTTAGGGTAAGAAAACTCATAAAAAGTCAAAAGCATAGTTAAAAGAAAGGAAGCCTTTATTTGAGCAGACATCATTCATGATAAATGTAATATCAATAAAAAGCATTTCTATTGCAAAAGGACAAATTTAAAAGTAAAGAATAGCTAGTTACTCTCATCTTTAAATTTTCATTCTTACGATCAGTTGGAAAGTAATTAACTTTTTAACAATGAAAAAATTAAAATAATGAAAATTATGCATGCTATCTGTATTCCTAATTTAATAAAACTGCTTTTAATAACCACATTAGAATCAGTGATTTATAAATAAAGAAAACTTTAATTTTTATTAACTCACTGTTTTAGAAATTTCTTTGGTTATAAAACCTATCTTTAACAAAAGTACTTAAGTACTTATAATGGAATGAAGGTAATTTCTTACATTTCTCTTATCCTGCTTCTACTTAATTTTAACTTTTCACACTCAAACAAAACCACTGGAAAAGCATTTGAAACAAGGGCAGGTAGCTCTTTCTTCAGAACCCATGATGGATCATTTAAGTGGATGACCCTGGATTATCACCGTCATGGCCACTGGGCTCAGCAATAGTAAGGTCACCAAGATGACATACTCAAGAAAACATCCAGGTTGACTTAATAATCTTTCTAAGCTCATCTTGTAAACATGATCAACCAAAACAGTCTGAGATCACATGTGCCAGTGGCTCATAATGCAAGTCTCACTCATACAAGGAAATTCTTTATGTCTCCATTCATTCTGGGACAAAGTTTTATTTCATTTCTACTCTTTTAAAAACCTCTACTAGTGGGCAACCGCATTTCCTAAGTGATAAAAAGAGTACACAGCATACAGTTTCTGTGTTCCAGAGGACCTCTTTCCTCTAATTGCCTCTTGGTGCACTTAAGTTGCATTGATAATATGTCAAATGTTCAAATGAGCTGATGTCTGTTTCTGTGGGCCACAGGGACTATAAAATTAGACTGACAGACATGATACTGTCAATATTTGATCCCTAGTGATACACAGATTCTGAGTTGCAAAAATTCTGAGGATGTCACTGGTATGATCTGTAGTAAGAGCTTATTTTGTCTACTAATTATGTGAATGCATGTGCATGCTCTTGGGAGTCAGAAGAAGACGAATCTCTATGAGTTCAAGGTCAGCCTGACCTACAGAGCAAGATCCAGGACAGTCAGGGCTACACTGAGAAGCATTATCTCAAAAACGGCAAAAAAAAAAAAAACCCTCAAAAATCATCCAGTGATCAATTCCTTTAGACAAGACATTAAAACATTTAATATAATCAAACACATTCTGGCTTATAATATAAATCATCTCTAGACTATCTTAAATATTTAATGTAGTATAAATCTTGTAAAAATAGTTGTTTCTACTAGACAATTTAAAAACAACAGTTCTGATATGAAGTTGATTGAGTGTGTAAATGAGGAAACTGGTCAGCAAGCAGCAACTGAATATATAGAAGGTGATGAGCAGGTAAAGTGTGTATACAATACATGTTATATAAGGAACTTGAACATCACAGACTTTGACCTTTGCAAGGGACACTGCATGTAATCCCCTGTAGATACAAAGAGACAGAGATACACCATTACTCATCACTCATCCCTTTTCCCAAGGGTCACAAACATGCACTTTAAGAAGCAACACAGGGGTTGGAAATTTAGCTCAGTGGCAGAGTGCTTGCCTAACAAGTTCAAGGCTCTGGGTCTGGACCTCAGCTCCAGGGAAAGAAAAAGAACAAGACGCAAAACAAATGACAGTAATGGAAAAGGGGAGCCATGTCTAAAATATAAGGAATTGTTGAGGTCTACTACAGAGTCAATGCCTTTTTTCATGCCTTTATATATAACATTACTTGAAAAACTTAACACCAAAGGAAAACCAAAATATACGGCTTACTTTATAAAAAAAATCACCCATTTATAACCTTTAATTTCATCTGGTTTATTCACTTAAGTTACAAACTAGCATGGCGGTTTTGTTACCATATTGTTAACAGCGATGTGACAAAGAGTACCCTAAGCTCTTTTCTTTTTGGCACTCTACAAAACACCTTGCATCTGTCTTCGTGTAAACTCCAAATTCTCGTAGCTTCACTCTCTTCTACCACTCCTTGGTTTTCCCACAGGCTTACATTTGTCACTTTGGGCTCACATTATGTCTTTCATCTGGCCCCCCTACTGGTGACCCTGCTCATCCACACACCACACACTCAGATCTGTCTGGAGAGCCTGCTGATATCCATCCCTCACACGTCCCAGGCTCTCAGAGTTAAGTTGCAGCTAGCACTGCATCAATGCTGGTGGGCTGGCAGCACTCCAGAACTTCATCATGGCCAACCTTCTCTAGGCTTTTGATCTTAATATGGCTTATAAGTGACAATGATGAATTGGCTTAAGGGACCAGATGTGCTGCTTTTGGTAGAGATCCCTGTCACAGTAACAGAAGGTGAGAATTCTATAGATGGTATTCTAGCAATTCAGCTGATTTCGAGGTTGCTGCTATACTCACACCATCCTCTGTTTCCACTCAGTAGTGTTCTAATTTATGGAATCAATGCAGATGGGAAGCTTCTCTTTCCCAGGTGAAACTGTAAGTGATTCATACTTTGTTTTCTTGCATTAGTATTAGAACCTGAACCTAGACCTCATCCATGGGATGTATCCGTCTTCCACTGAACTGCAACTCTGGATGGGGGTATCTTTAAGTTGTTTTTTACTGCAATTAATTGTGCTATGTATTTAAGTGTATGCAGTGATGCCTACCGTAAGTTTTACATATGAGTCCTTCAACCTAAGGGACTAAATATTAAATTAAAAGTTTCACAAAGATTTGATAGTTCAATTTGTTTTCTTTTTCACAATAACACAAATGTATTCTATAACTACAGAATAAACATACGATGGGATATTTTAGCACAGGCAACATAATAAGTATGTTGAAAGAAAATATAGTGTATCTTTGATTTTAAAAATACAAAGTACGGAAGTACCATCTCTGTGATAGCCACACTTTTAAAATAAAAAAGAATCAGGAATTAGTAGTTCAGTAGTAAAACACTAATTGGGTTTTAAAAAGAATTGCATTACAAGAAAGACAGAATTTAAGAAACCTAAATAGATTCAAAATAGTGCCTAAGATAAGTGTGCATTAAGGAAGCACATTCTACCATTTTAATAATAAGTTATACTATAAGATTTTGAAATAACATGTAGTATATTTACAGTATATCACAATTTGCACAAACCACAATTTGATCCTCAGTAGTTCCACATGGCTAACTGCTAGCTTATTGCATAATAAAATTCTAGCCATATCTTTAGGTAAATGAATAGAAAGAAATTCAGCTTTCTAGAATGCTTCTATTTTACTTCATATCTCAAAATTACATCCACTCCAGGCTTCAGTTTTCATGTAATATCCTAATCCAGTCTTTCTATATTAAACACTCTTTCTGTAGCTTAATATGGTTATTAGTCTTTTTTGAGAATTCAACAAAAATTTAGATCCTTGATTCTAAAGAATGATCATTTTTATTGTGATTGGTTGAACCGTAATTCTTACCTTTTTTCTATAAAATACCCACAGACACATAAACAAAAACAATTCATAATCAAGAAAGATAGCTCAGTGAGTAAAAGCAGCTGCCACCCAGCCTGTATACCCGAGTTCAATTCCAGATACCCGCATTTTGCAAAGGAAAAAATGATTCCCATAAGTTGTCCCTCTCTAACCTCCTTAGGAGAGAGACCCAAGTACTTAGGAGGCAGAACCCATCAGGAATAGTGTATCTCACATAGGTCTCATAGATCTTTAAGTTTGAAAATGTTACAGAATGTAAGAGTTAAAAATCAGGAGAAGAGCTGAAAGTGTCACCTTCTGATGAAGACATTGAGTCAGGAACAGTCAGCACTCATGGCTACGTGCACTGGATCCATGTGAAAATGAGCCTTCTCAACAGTCAGATACGGATAAAAGCAGGGCCCATGAGGCCTTGCTACTCACTGCTGAACTAGTGACAGGGTTGAGGGAATCATGGCTTCAGTTATATACCCCCTGAAGACCCCACCAAAATTAGATGGATAGTTCCCGTCCAATGGTTACACAGATGGCCAGGTTTAAATCAAAAGAATCACAAAACGTGACAAACCCCAAAATTATGATTCTGGGACTTGTAAGGATAGGGTGGGGACACTGATAGGGATTTGAGGGAGGTAAGAGGATGCTGGAAAAGAGAAATAAGAAGATATTGCTAATATGAATGAAACTGTTAAATAACAATCTACAAATCCTCCTGAATTTATAGACATTGGAAGGTCCTGTGGGTGTGCCTAATGACAAGGTCTCTATGATCTAAGAACTGCCCATGGCTTTTAAAAAAAAAGTGTGGTGGTCCAAACAATCAGAGATTAGACTCTGAAGCACAATCACTGAAGATTCCATGGTCCTGAAGTGAGTTCAGCTCAGTTACCTCCATGAGATTTGCTCTGTGCCTCATGACTAAGATGCAGTTAGTCCATGTCTATGTTTCTGAATCATGCTAATAACAGAGTATAAATTGTTTTCTATATAAAATCAAGATAAGCAAAAACAATATGCTAAACTTGGGGCTAGAGAGATGACTCAATGGTTAAGAGCACTTACTGCTCAGGCAGCAACCAAAGCTTGGTTCCCAGCACCACCCTGCGGCTCATGAGCACTCTTAGCTGCATCCATGCACTGTATCCATGCTCACTTTGCTCAGTGCGCTCTTTATGCAGACATTACTTATACACTCATACACATAGGCAAACATTCATACACATGACATGTTTTTAAAGGAAAAACAGAGATGCAGAATGCTTTTCTAAAGTGTTTAAAGTATTTTTCCTTCCTATCAGCAATGTGTAACAGGTCAATTTTGTCTGAATCTTTCCCAGTATCTGTTTTAATTTGTATCTCTCTGAAGTAATATTAGACTTCATTTTGGCAAATTTGATTTCCCTAATGACTAATAGTGTTTGAATATTTTCATTTGGTTATTAGCTATTAGTGAGTGTTATATCATCTTCAGTGAAATGCCAATTCAATTGGTAACATTATATTAGGTTGTTTCTTTGCTTTTTATTTAGTTATGCGGTTCTGTATTTAGGAAACATGGCCCTTGTCTGATACATGACTTTTGAACACATTCTCCTAAATTATGGCATTTACTTAATGGTGTCCTTCGGAGCTACAAAACCTTTTATGATAAATACAATCAACTTTTGTCTACTGTGTATTTTGGTTTTTTCAAATAGTTAAGAGACTTTATTCTAACAGCTATAATTACAGTGCTTGTCGAAATGAAAACTGAAAACAAGTATACAAAACAGTTAATTACTAATTGTGTATTGAAAGCAGTAAGAGGTTCCAAGACACCAAATAAACCAGTTCTGAGATTTCCCCAAGATAAATTTAACAGCTCCAGCTTCTTCAGTGTTTATCAAAATACAAAAGAAAAAAGTAGAGGTTGTCTTTCGATGGCAAATGGGACCCTTGCAGGCTGAGGGAGAAAGCTACTTCACACAAGGACATGGGGGTGCTCCAGGATGTGGGTCTGGAATGGATCGACCCTCCCAGCTTGCCAGCCCTCCTGCTGGTGAGACCCAGGCCTCCTGCCAGCGCGTCCAAGTGGGCCCCCAAGAGTAAGCTGGGTATGTAACTGCCACCTGGCCCGGCTGCACACCAAATACAAGCCGGGCCCTGCACCCCACAATGGCTCCCAGCCCACCATGTGAGCACAAGTACAAGCACAAGGCTATGGAATGCAGGTGACCCAAAAACAGGCGAGTCACGGGGGCTCTACTGTGACCATGCAGGGGACGGTGGTTTGTCCACCTTCTTTCCTGTTCCCACGGGGGAACAGATGATCCAATAGACTAGCATTCAGGCCATTACTGCAAAACCTTCACTAGGCACAGTCTCCGTTCTGTGTGTTCAAGTGTTCTTGTCTTGTATTTTTTTAAACTACCACCAAATGGATACTGACACCAGTCTACAGCCCAACGGCTCCCGGAGGCCAGGTGTCCCTACACCCAAATCCCTTCTCAATACTGACAGTGAGTTGATTCTCTTTTTACAATAAAAAAGCTAAGTGATATTGCATAGGAGTACCAGAAACTGCCTCAGTGGAAACAGAAACTATTTACATTAAATAAAAACCTGGCTGCAGGCTGCGTCTGCACATGTACAGCACGGTGCGATGCACACTGTGACCAACCCATGGAGACAGCTTCTGGCAGTCCGGACCACAGAGTCGCATGTTTGCCACGTGAGAGGAAAGTGGAGGGCGGAGAAGAGGAAGGGAGGGGGAGGGAGGGGTCTGGTTCACTTCTGGTTCGGAGCTGATTAGACAGTCAGTCTAGTCCTTCGCAGAGCAGAGCTCCTCCCCGCTGGTGGCACAGGTGGCCTGAAAGTACCAGCTCCTGTGGCATAGAGAGTGCAGCCCCAGCTCGTCTATGATTTTGGCCGCATTCATGGCATTGGGAAGGTCCTGCTTATTGGCAAACACCAAGAGAACGGCGCCCCGGAGCTCATCTTCAGCTAGCATCCTCATGAGCTCTTCACACGCTCTCTGTCATTGCTGTCCACTAGGAGGATCAAGCCTTGGGTGTTCTGGAAGTAGTGGCGCCACAATGGCTGGATCTTGTCCTGGCCGCCCACATCCCACACAGTGAAGCTGATATTCTTGTACTCACTGTCTCCACGTTGAAACCAATGGTGGGAATGGTGGTCACAATTTCACCCAGCTTCAGTTTGTATAGAATTGTTGTCTTCCCTGCAGCATCCAGGCCCACCATGAGAATGCACATTTCTTTTTTGCCAAAAAGGCCCTTGAAGAGGTTTGCAAAGATATTCCCCATGCTTGTCGACAGGTGGAAGTAATACTGGCCAGAGACCTCCGCTGCGGCTGCTCCCAGCCAGGCATTGGTTTCGCTCCCACAAGATCTCTACTGTGTGTTTTGCTTTTGATATTATAGATAAAAACTAGGAATTTTCTTCATTTTAGTCTATCATTTACTTGAGTTAGTTTTAGAAACATATTGAGCAAATATTAAAGTTAATTTACATTTCAAACACATAAAAACTGTCCAACTAAGATAGAAAAAAACAAACAGTTATCTTTTCTCTGTTAAATTGTATTTGTAATTTCGCTAGGGATCAGTAGAAAATAACCATAAAAATTGTGTTGGATTTATATAATGTCCATCCTTACTCTAAAGGTACATTGTCTTAATTTCTATATCTTTGTAAAAACTCTTAAAGTGCTGGTTCTTGTTTTTAGGACTATTTTGACTATCCTATTTCAGTTTGAATTTTAAGATGGGCATATCAACCTGCCAAAATACCAGCTGTGATTTTGTTATGGATGTGAGAAAATTAAAATCTGATATAACTGGCTAATTTTAACTAAGCAATATAAAAATTTCCAATAAAAAATTCATATGCTTTCTTAGTTATTCAAGTTTGCCTTCCTTTTTCCCTGTTTTGTGGTTTTTAATATACACATTCTGGGTTTGTTTGTTTGTTTGTTATGCAACTTAGTCCTCAGAATTTACTATTATCACTATTTTTAAAGAGCTGGGATTAGATCTAGGAGCTCACACATGCTAAGAAAATGCTTATGAGTAGGGATATTCCCAAGTCTATTCTTGACACTAATCTCCATTTTCTTGAGTTCTTCTGGTTTGTTCATTGCAAATTTACAGAAATACAATTGGGTTTTATGCATTGTTATCACACAATAACACCAGATATACTCATCTCAGCATGAAGGATTTCCCTTAGTGTTCCTGATAAGGTATGTTGCCAATGACTGTCTTATACTATAAATATGATTTCACTTTAAAATTGGCATACACAGTGTCAAGTATAGTGACTAACATTTTCAAATACTCTTTTTCTAGTGGATTCTCCTCCTCCTTGTCTTTCCTTCCCTCACTCCTCTCCTGCTCACTCTTGCTTATTCCTTGGTCTCTCTTGTACTTCCCTGTCTCAGGTTTCTTTTGTACAGCTCCACAATACCCACACCCACCCTCTTGTTCTTGTCTTTAGTATAAAGTTACATTCACACACTAGAATTTTACTCGACTATAAAAATGAAGTTTTGTAATGTACACAAAAGCTGGGTGGAACTGGAAAGTATGACAATAAGAATGACTCTAAACGATAAGAACCATGTATTTCCTCTCATGTGGATGCTAGTGTGTGGTGTACATGTGCGTGTGTACAATTGGGTTTAATGGGGGTTAGGCCTAAGAAACTGAAAATAAGTATGGTTTTAATTTTTCTTCATTTAGAAAGACACTTTACTGGATATAAAATTACAAATTCACATTTTTCTATTTACTTTCATCACTCTGTTGATGCCATTATTTTTCTTCTGGCCTCACTCTATGCAAACCGTGCTTCAGATGAGAACTAACAACACCAGAGACTCTGCACAGGTAGCAGGCACTGGGGTGGGCAGTGGCTGTTAGAATGATTTTCTTCTGTCTACCCCTGACTTTCAGACTAGGATTAAGAGTCTCATTATGCATCTCTGTACTTTCCTTGGAGTTTAGGTACTTTGAATATTTATTATTTCTGATAAAATCTTAAATATCTTGGTTATTATTTCTTCAAGCATTTTCCTAATTTCTATGATTTTCTCTTCATGAATTTATATGGACTTTTATCAACACACTTGAGGCTATTCCAAAGGCATTTGAGAATCTTTCTTTGGTACTTTTTGTTCTTTATTCTCATAGATTACATGCTATTCATCCACGTTCAAGCCTGCTGACTCTCTCCTGCTATCTTGAATCACCTGTTGGGCTGCTCTCATGGACTTGTCACTTTAGCTGGCATACTCAGCAACTCCAGAGTCCCATTCTGTACTTAGTAAATAATAACTTCTATCTCCTTGGTAAGAATCTTTTCATGTTAGCATATTATCGTGCTCATTTTTAATTCTTTAAGCATGTTTTCTTAAAATATTTTAAGTGTGCTTTGAAGTCTTTTTCTACTATATTCCACATATGGGGGAAATCTGAAAGCTTCTATTGACTCTTTCCTCTCTCTCCCCGACTGGGTATGGATCATGGTTTCCTGTCTCTTTGCATGTCTGGTTTTGTTGAAAACTCATTTATTCCCCACTGCCAAGATCATTACTTCCAGCAAGAAATGCCACCAGATGTGGATCTCAACCTCTTGGAAGATCAATTGAGCCTTTTTGGTCCCATGTAAATTAGTTGCCAACCCTTCTGGTCTGCCAGGTCCCATGAGAATCCCACACTAAGTTCACAAAAGGGGCACAGAGCAAGTATGGCAGTCATGGATAAAAATGCAACAGATGGCCAGTTACTACCCACACTTTATTAGTCTTTCAAATCTAAGCAGTGCTTGTGTTCCTGCCTACCCTTTATGGATGTTCAAAAATGTTTTTGTTTCATAAATTTTAGACCCACCTTTGCATTGAAAAGAAAGGAGATGCCAGCATTTTTTACTATCTATACTCAGAGACATTTTAAACACAATTTCATTGTTCCTCCAAGAACATGCAAAAAAATTAAAATAGCTGTCCGGAAGTCAAACGCCTATAGCACAATCTAGCATCTAAAACTCAGGGAACATCATGGAAGCAGGGGCAGGAACACTGTGAGGACCAAGGGACAAGTACATTTGTTTGGAAATTGTGTTGTCTACACGTGACAGGGAAGCTGCACACAATGTGTCAAACAATATGTCTACTTTACATGAATAACAACACCAGTTGCCACGCCAATGTGTATAAAGAAATCTCAAGGGGGGAGGGGTCATGGTTGTCTCTCTCTTAGCTTTTACATGAAGAGATGCAGATAATTAAGAAATGCTAAGAGAGGAACAGCCCCTCCCCAAAGGGGGATGAACCTTAATTGACAATACCAAGTGATCATTTTTAAATATAAATATAAACAACAGTAAAAAGGTTCACAAGTTTATATTTACATAGTCATTTCATTTGTCTGTATTCAATATATCATAATATAAACAAACATACCTATGTTTATAACAACAGTAATTCCAAAAAGGCCATGAATTTGGCAGGAGGAAGTACAGAAATGCTGTAAATACAGTGCACATATATTAAATTAAAAGGTATTTTTAAAAGTAATCTAAAGAAATAGCAAAGATGTCATTAGAAACGTATATCTAAAATTTCTGTTCAAGCTACATGAAGTCTGACTGGCACAGCTTACGATGAAGACAGTCTCCAGGGCAAATTTCAACACATAGGATCTCTACAGGAACTAGGTGTCCTCAATATGCTCCTGTCAATGGTTCGGTTTTCATTCGTAGGGAATTCCAATTGTTTTATATTTCAACCATATGTTACAAATGTAGCTAATTTACTGTTTTATAAGGCAATTACAAAATTCTTCTATGTGGCCAAGGTAATGTACTGACCTTCCTAGGACTCCATTCCCTTTGGAAAAGTATATATAATGTTGCTCCTGGCAATAATGCTTACATGTAAAATCCCACTAAGGCTATGAAACAACCCAAAATGTCTTTTCAGCACAAAGACAGTTTTTGATAAATCAAGCTTTCCATTTAGAAATCTTAAATAAATATATCTATGATAAGGATGCTGGATAAGATTAAGACCATAGTTATGGTTCTAAGGTTAATGCTCCGAGTAATCTCTTCGGCAGTACATGTTACTCTCCCCTGTGTAAGTGGAGATTCACTGTTCAAAGCAACAAGCCCTTTGATACTTAGAAATTTTAGATTCTGTTCTATTTTTAAAATCAGCTGTATCAGTATTCATCTACTGCCTGGCATGGCCATTCATTTATTTAAAAAGGCTATTTTATAACCACACTTCCTTCCAGGAAGCCTAGCAACTAAGTAGAAACCCAAATGACTGACAGCAATTATACAGGGACCTTGCTGTTGGTAAAGAAGCATGATTAATTAAAATAATGTGCTAAATCTTGGGCAAATAATTATGCAGAGAAATGGACAGAAAGCTTCTTTATTTGTTTTTAATAACTTGCTGTTTTCTTCTGCACTGAATGAAAAGCAAAACATTTTATATTAGTATTTTTGTATTTGATTTTTTTAGTAAGGCTAATTCAAATATTCTCCAATGTTAAGAAATAATGCCAATACCTGATTGGGGGGGGGGAAATGGGAGGTGGTGGCGGGGAGGAGGCAGAAATCTTTAATAAATAAATAAATTAAAAAAAAGAAATAATGCCAATTTCCGTGAGTAAAATGATTATTCAAATAGAATAACTATTTATTAAAACCAATATTCTTACACATAATTTTTTATATCATGGCTAATTAGGGGTGATTTTTAATTTTTAATTTTATGATGTTTAAACATAAAATGTTTCAAAGAAAAAGCTAATCACTCTGAAATAAATCTAGCTTTCTAGTAAATATTTGTTTGCTTTTTAAGCCATACTAAGATCTGAAGTGCTTTAACTGGTTAAAATTCTTACAGTGTTCATATCTAATTAAATTTATTTTAACATGCAGCAGCTATACTATTATAGCATCAACACAGTTCTGAAATAATATTAAAGAATTCAGAATAAAAAAAGTATATTCCATTACTTATATCTGAAACTTGGGCCCTTATAGCTTAGTATCGCTTTGCAAGGGTCTAGTACTCAATAAACTAAACAAAGTAGCTATCTCAGTTTGGGCACAAAAACAATTTCCTGTAGAGAAGGGTGGTTCACAGTATTTGTAATAACCTGTCAGGTTCTAATTGAAAAACAAAAACACTTTGAGGCAGGGGAAATGAAGAATACCCTTGCATACACATTTCTTTCAAACACCAATATCCGAATCCTATTTGTGGATAAATGCATTAAAAAAAATCTTGCAAGAGTGTGCTGGCACACTCTTAATCACACATTTAATCCCAGCACTAAGGAAGCAGAAGGAGGGGATCCTGTGAGTTTGAGGTAAGCTTGATCTACACAGTGAGTTCCAGGACAGTCAGGATCATATAGACATACTCTGCCTCAAAACAAAAAAATTCTCTTGAATAAATATGAAAAAACATGTTCGAATTAGGAAGGCTCTTCACCTCAGTGAACCTCAGTCACCACAAAGGACCAAGGCATCATGTAAACAACTCGTGAGAACAGTAGAAATCTTAATAACTAATAACATAAGTCCCATAATAAAATTACTATCAAATTACACATTCAAACACTTTTAGAAATGGCTTTCTGAAGACACAGTAAGTCTAGTAATCCTTACTGACTCTTCACCCACCTGTTTTACTAGAGGGTAGGCGGGCATAGCTGAAACAGTAAAAGCTACAGCAGAGACACACGTTTTTATACATTGCAGGGAAGCTTGGTTTTCCACTAAAATGCTAGACGTTCAAGAAGAAGAGTCAATTTAGACTTGAGCTCCCAGTCATAGCACTGAGAGCATGAGGCCTGAATCTAAATGACTGTGGCATGCACCATGGAATAAGCTATATTACAGGCTGCAAAACAGCTCATTTTAGAAGCTTGTAATCTACAGAGGTACATTCTGTTATCTTACATACAATGTTTATTCTCAGATCTGTGGAATCAACTTTGTGGCTCAACATCAACAGTTTCAGATTCGAGATTCATGCTTATTAAGACCAAAGAGCTAAAAATTTAAAAAGAACAAGAGGCTTACATATTAAATATATAGTTAGATGGGAGTTATATAAATGACACATAAAACAAAAGAAAAATAGGAAATTAAAAGGGAAATATTGCCAAATTTAAAATAGTACAATTATACTCAAGCTTTGCTAAGAATAAGTTTAACACATAAAAGGCACTAGTCTCATGTATACAGATTTAATGATGTATTTCTCTTTGATAATTTTCATCCTCTACATGTGTTGGTGAGATATGTTATTTAGATTTAAAAACAAAATCAAATTACACTGCAATTATTAAAAATTTTGTAAAGGTTAAAATGGAAAATGCATAGGTTTTCTCTTCCTTGCACTTTACCTACATCTGAAATAGTTATGAAAGCATAACAAAAACAGACTCAGATGGTTGTGTCTTTATATTTGTGTATACATATCAATACACACAATGAATAGACAGATGCAAAACTAACTGGGGAAAAAGAGGCTATCAATCTGAGAATGAGGGGCAGCATGAAAGAAGTTAGAGGGAGGAACCTTGGGAAGTCGTAGAAAGAGGAAAGGTTAGGGGGAAAATGAAGTAGTTACATATTAATTAAAACTATAAAAATTGCCTAAATAGGGAAAATGTAAAGGAATTATGTTGCGGGAGGTCCTCCTGCTCCTCCAGCCTATAGCTGCTGAGATACCAGCCCAATGTGGTGTGGTCTCTCTCCCTTTAAAAAAGCGGTCACTTCTCTCTCCTCCTCTCTTCACTTCCTGCTCAGCAGGTGACTAGACTCCCTTCCTGGTTGCGTAGAGGGCTGTTACCTGGGACAGTGATCTGTAAGTTTTTTCCCCTTTAAATAAATACCACCCTATTAATCATAATTCCAAACTGGTGTGGCATTGTTTGTGACTTACGCCTTCAGTTGGCGCCCAACATTTGGATTTAGAACCTCTCCTTTCCCCTGCATGGCTGCCGGCCGTGAGTTCAGCTTGGCGGGAGCCCTCCCTTCCTCAGCCACCGCCTGTGCCTTACAGTGGTGGCCTTGGCCTCCCCACGTGGGTTTAAACTCCACAGGCCCGCGTAGTCTCTGCCCGCGTGGTTTGCTCTTTTCTGAGTCATTTTTAAATCTCCCTTGCAAGCACAGCTCTTAAGTGGTGTGAACCAGAGCACACGGTTGCTGAAAGCTGCAACCCCTCAGGGTGACTCTGTCACGTGGAGGCATAAGCAGCTTCCAGGTTGCTCTTCTCTACCCCTGCATTCTGGGTTTCTGGTTCCGTCTCTGGAACTGATTTAATTACATTTACTTTGTTGAGAAACTTGCATTTTCCAGTTTTGAACGTCTGCTAAGGCACTGAAACAGGACCCCGTTTTCATCGCGACTCGGCAACAGCGCCACCTGCTGGAAAATAGGTAATATGGAAGTTTTCGTTTCTAATGCAAATTTTACTGCTTTGTTTTCACTAATACAATGGATTAGTAAATTTATACTTACTAATACAATGGATTACGTCATACAAGGTTTATATGATTATGGGGATACCTTAATTTGCTTGTTACTAGGTGTCAGTTTTCTTTTCCATATTCTATCATTAAGGAAGAATATGGCACCCCTAGAACGATAGAATCTTTACGAACTAATAATGAACAACTAATTGACAGGATTAAAATTATTGAAAATCAGAGGTTATCTGAACAAGTGGATACTATGACAGACAAAATTGATTCCATATCCAAGGGTATTAGAAAGTTACCTGAAAAAGTTCAGGCTGTTGAATTTGACCTTCAGACTTTATCACAAAGTTTTGATAAGGTAACAGACAGAATGTACCTCCAAGATGGGAATCTACATGATATACAAGAAAAGTTTAAGGAGGACATGTTATCTTTGAAGGAAAAAAATTAAAGCTTTGGAATCACAGGTGCAGAATGGGGACCAAAAAACCGATACCTCAGTGAAATCACTGGAAATATATACAGGTCAGGAGATTCAGGATTTAAGAGAGACAATGATAAAAAGATTTGAAAAGATTGGAGAAATTATTGCAGCTGGTGAACAGAGTAAGGAGGCACAAGGACAGGATACAATGCCTCCACCAGCTATTAGAACTGGCTTACCCAGGGTTCTAGCGACATACCCTATACTTAATTCTGACAAAGCGTCAACTTCTAAGGGCTCAAAGGGAGTCAGAGAAGCTAGATGGACACCAATAGCAATGAATGATCTGAAAGAAATTAAGCAAGCTGTTGTTAATTTTGACTTGCACAATGCATATGTAAAGGAAATTATAAGGACTTGGGCTTCTAATGCTAGAGATACCCCCCATGATTTCCATCAGTTAGTGTCTGCTGTTTTAGATAATGGACCTTCCTTGATGTTTGGAATTTATTTCAAAGAAGAATGCAAACATATGGAACAGCAACGAAGAGCAAAAGGTGTTGAGGTTTCCCAAGATCAAATTCTTGGTGCAGGAGAATATGCTGATCCACAGGTCCAAGCTCTTTATGACGATGAAGTACTGTGTCTATGTCACCAAGCAGCTTTAAATGCTAGGAATAGGATACAAGATCCAGCAAAAAGGGTTGAATCATATACCAGAATTAGGCAGGGACAGAGAGAACCCTTTATTGACTTTTTGCAAAGATTAATTAAGGCTTTGGACATAGGGGTAACAGACCCAGAAGCTAGACGAATACTTCTTGAATCTCTAGCTTTTGAAAATGCAAACATAGAATGCAAAAAGATAAATTGGGCCTTTAAAGTCTAGATCAGCACCTATGGATGAATGGAATCAGCATACGATGAATGTTGAGACGTTTAGCTATAAGGATGAATCTTGGGTAGGAGAAGCGATTTCCAAAGCAATGAGGAGACATCAAACTGCCAGGTGTTTTAATTGTGGTAAATTAGGACATTTGAAAAGGGATTAAAGGCAAAGAATTTCTAGGAATAATATCTCTTCTGGGAATGACAAAAATAGGAGACCTCGGCCTTCAGGTATATGTAGGAGATGCGGTAAAGGCCAGCATTGGTCCAACAAATGCAGGTCAACAACAGACAGACGGGGCAATCTGATATCATCGGGAAACACCTTAGGGGGCCTCTCGCAGGCCCCCAAGCCAACAGTGGCCCAGTCATTGCCAGTCACAGTGGAGAACGTGCCTCACAAAGAAAATTAAAGCTCCAATTTCTGCTGTAAAAAGTAATACTGGTCTAAATGATGAATTACGTGTGAAGGATGAGTCAAAAAACCCAGTAGGACAGAGTAAACGTATATTTTGGCAGACTTCTATTAATGATCAAAGACCAAAGCTAAGAGTCTGTATAAATGGCACTTTTATTGAAGGCTTATTAGACACAGGTGCAGATGTAAGTATCATTACCACAGAATCTTGGCATCCATATTGGCCTCTTCAAGAGGTAGATGTTCAGTTCCTGGGAATTGGAACCCTATCTCGTGTAAAACAAAGCACAAGATGGGTTGAATGCATAGGGCCCGAAGGACAAATAGGAAAACTAAGGCCATACATAGCCAATATTGCCATAAATTTATGGGGCCGTGACCTGCTACAGCAATGGAATACCAAGATTAACATTCCTGTAGTTCCAGGAACTCATAATTCTGGGAAGGATGTGATGAGGTATTATGGAAAAAGGTCACCAGCCATTCAGGCTGTACAAGAACATACAGCAAATACCAAACCTTTAGAGGTACCAACAGCCCTGCCTTATAATGGCTAACTGAGAAGCCAATATGGATCAAACAGTGGCCTCTAGCTGAAGATAAACTATAGGCATTGGAACAGCTGGTGCAAGAGCAACTAGATGCTCACCATATTGAAGAATCAACCAGCCCTTGGAATTCCCCTGTGTTTGTTGTAAAAAAGAAATCTGGTAAATGTTGAATGGTGACAGATCTAAGAGCTGTCAACATAGTAATTCAACCTATGGGCCCACTACAATCTGGAATTCCTTGGCCTTCTCTGTTACCAAAAGGATGGCCTCTTATAGTTATTGATTTGAAAGATTGTTTTTTCACTATACCTTTACAAGAAAAGGATAGAGAAAAAATTTGCCTTCACAGTGCCTACTTATAATAATTCTCAGCCTAATAGGAGATATCAATGGACTATCCTCCCACAGGGTATGCTCAATAGTCCTACATTGTGCCAATATATTGTAAGTAAGCCATTGGAAATAATTCGTAAACAAATCCCCAAGTCCATAATTTATCATTACATGGATGATATCTTGTTATCTGATTCAAATAAAGATACTTTAGAAAGGATGTTTGAAGAAGTAAAGGAAGTCTTGCCTAGGTGGGGATTACAAATTGCCCCTGAAAAGATTCAAAGAGGAAATTCTATTAATTACCTAGGTTACAGAATAGGGTTAGAGAAAATTAAAACGCAAAAGGCACAAATCAGGAGAGACCGGTTAAAGACTCTTATTGACTTCCAAAGATTGTTAGGAGACATTTCCAGTCTATGACCAGCTGTTGGGATAACACCTGATCTAATACTTCATTTAAACAAAACCTTAGATGGTGATAAAGATTTGAATAGTCCAAGAAAACTGACAGCTGAAGCAGAAAAGGAACTGACAATGATTGAGGAAAAATTACAGGAGGCACATGTGGATGTGGTGAACCCAAATCTTAGCTGCATCCTAGTCATATTCCCTTCCAGAATTTCTCCTACAGGGATTCTAATGAAGAGGGAAGATATTATTTTAGAGTGGATATTTATACCTAATCAACCAAGTAAAAAATTAAAAACTTATGTGGAAAAAGTCTCTGAATTAATTATAAAAGGTAAGCTGAGACTTTGTCAACTAGCAGGTATAGACCCAGCAGAAATTATAGTGCCTTTTACTACTGAAGAAATAAAAAAGTTATGGGAAGACAATGAAGCGTGGCAAAGAGCTTGTACTAATTTTTTGGGAAAAATTAATAGCAACTATCCCAAAAGTGGTAGACTTAACCTCATAAAAAGAATTTCTTGGATTGTTCCTAGAATTGTACGTGATGCTCCAATAACTGGAGCCCGTACATTCTATACTGATGCAAATAAATCAGGGAAAGCAGGTTACAAGTCAGATGAATTGAGTAAGGTGGAACAAAGCCCTTATAATTCTGTCCAGAAGGCAGAATTATATGCCATTCTTATGGTGCTAAGGGATTTTAAAGAACCTCTTAATATAGTTACAGATTCACAATATGCAGAAAGAGTTATCCTGCATATTGAAACCGCTGAATTTATACCAGATGATACAGAGCTGACTTCATTGTTTATCCAGGTACAAGACATAATCAGGAACAGGCTTTGTCCGATGTACATAACACACATCCGGTCCCATACAGGTCTGCCTGGTCCTCTAGCCCAAGGCAACGCTGAGATTGATCAATTATTGATTGGAAGTGTGTTGCAGGCCTCAGAATTTCATAAGAAGCATCATGTCAATAGTAAAGGCCTAAAGAAAGAATTTTCCATTACTTGGCAACAAGCTAAGGTCATTATAAAGAGATGTCCTACTTGTTCTTTCTATAATCAAACACCGTTGCCTGCAGGGAGTAACCCAAAGGGTACTAAGAGAAATGAAATCTGGCAGATGGATGTGTTCCACTTTATGGAATTTGGTAAATTAAAATATGTACACCACACCATAGACACATATTCAGGTTTTCAATGGGCTACTGCCCGGAGCTCAGAAAAGGCTGATTCAGTAATCACACATTTATTGGAAGTTATAGCCATCATGGGTATACCTGCACAAATAAAGACAGATAATGGTCCAGCCTATGTATATAAGAAAATGAAACGCTTTTTTGATTATTATAATATAAAACACATTACAGGTATACCAAATAATCCTACAGGTCAGGCAGTTATAGAAAGATCAAATCGTACTATAAAGGATTTGCTGAACAAACAGAAAGGGACTGAAAATACCCCAGAAATAGATTACATAATGCTTTATTAACCTTGAATTTTCTTAATGCTAATGAGAAAGGAACTACAGCAGCAGAAAGACATTGGATAATGGAAAAGTCTGCTGAACTAAATCAACCGATTTATTTCAAAGATGTGCTGACCTCTCAATGGAAGCCAGGAGAGGTGCTACGTTGGGGAAGGGGTTTTGCTCTTGTTTCCACAGGAGAAGAAAAATTGTGGATACCATCAAAATTAAAAAAGTTTCGATTTGAAGAGGAGAAACCTCTTGGAAAGGAGCAACTCATCCACAATGATGATATTCATACAGGTGGTAAGAAAAACATATAAAATGGGGGCAGAGTTCTGTTCTTATCTCCACAGGAAAACACTCATCTTTGAAAAATTCAAGGGACCCTGGATGTTTGGATACTGACAGATGGAAAAATACCTGCCCAATAGGAAATATCAAGAAAACTGAATGGGTTGTGTAAGTAATATTAAACCATATTTCTAAATTTATAAAGCTGGTTTTGAAGTTGGACTCTGGCTCAGTCCCTCTCCAATTCCAAGCCTGTTATTAAGAGAAAAACCCAGAGTTTCTGGAGTTTCTGTCTCATGTCAAGAGCCATGATATGGGACAGAAAGAAATATGAGTTTAGAAAACATCTTTGCTTTTCTTCATATCTATCATACTTTTCATTGAATATATCTATCATGCCTTTCATTGAATATATATATACATACATATACATATATATATATGTGTCTATATGATTAATGTTTAAGTTTTTCACATTGAACAATGAGTTTTTCCTGAAGTGGCATTTGAAGTTTCCAGGAAGAAGATGGGGCCCCATAACAACAAATCCACCTGGTTGATATGACGTCATGATACTGATAGCGCTACTACAAGACCTGTTTTGGATACCAGCTGCACAAGACAGTTCCAACTTGGTTAACTGAAATGGTGCACATCTTATACAACATTTTGGCCAGACCTGCACAAAATACTCAGAGACTATTGGCAGTTTTAAAAGACATTGATCTTGAAATTTAACCATCATTTTACTTTCACAGGATCCCTCAGAAAGAACGTCGCCCCCATGACAGCTGGAAGTAATTCTAGAGGACGACGTCCCCTCTCCCAGTAAAGTTTGCCCTTGGGTTTAGGGACATCATTTAGGGGTTGATTATAATTAGTATATGATTGAGGGTTGGGGGAGGAATTTTAGAAGCTCAGGGATCATTTTGAAAAAAAAAAGAGGGATGATGGGATAATAGATTTATAATTGTGAGTTACTGTTTTTAAACAAATATATTGGTATTGATTCTGGTATATTGATACAAAGTTAAATTATATTGACTATTGTATGCATGCATGTTTCTACCTCTGTTTAAAACATTTTTTATGTATTGACATATATTGTATTGATATATATATTGTATATATTTACCATATTGCAGTGTACATTTCTACCTCTGATTAAGATACTTATATAATGTTTGTGTATTGATATATATTTACCTACTACAATGTTTATTTGTACATTGTTTATATTTAGAGGTCATTGTCCTCATTTGTTTCACAGTCGTTTATTTTCTTAGTCTTTAAGTTAGATAGATATTGAGAATTATATAGACAAATAGTCATCTAAGTTTGTCATTAATAATTAGACTAATCAGGTTCTTTACATATATAGAGATTATACTCAGTAGAGATAGATAATCTTCAACTTCTTCAAAGAGCTGTAGAAAACAGCCTTTAATCTAACTAAGAGTTTTGTGGCAGTGAGACACAATTGCTCCTGGCAACACCACTCTATTCCCGAGAGAATGTTGAGCACCAAAGACACTCCACCTGCAGCCTTTCTTTTTGGCAGAACTGGCCTTGGGGCAAAGAAATGCCCATACCTCAACCACTGACAGAGACACAGAGCATGCATCAATGGATAAAACAGGACTCTCCTATCCTGCCAAGACAGGGTAAGATAGTTTTGAAAAGTTGCTTGCCTTTGAAAATGGTATGTCAGTTATGTTTTAGGCCTTAGCCAAAGTTGGTTACTTCAATGCTGCTAGCGTGACTTTGGGTGATTGCCCAGGTAGCTAGTTGTCTCTGTGATTTGTTGCATGTTTTGGAAGTTGTTTTACTGAACTTCCTAATTACCCAGGTAACATTATTTCCCTTCTCAGATCTTTGATGGGGTTGAAGACTATATAAATGTAGTTACTTTCTCTCATGACTTGGCCAAGTTATTTATTATACAAGACCTAAGCTAGTTAGAATAGGATATTTGTACTTATTGTATATAATTTCATAGTAGGTTTAGAACTCTCTTATTTAAACAAAAGGGGGAGGTGTTGCGGGAGGTCGTCCAGCTCCTCCAGCCTATAGTTGCTGAGATACCAGCCCATTGGGGCGTGGTCTCTCTCCCTTTAAAAAAGAGGCCACTTCCCTCTCCTCTCTCTCTTCACTTCCTGCTCAGCAGGTGACTAGACTCCCTTCCTGGTTACCTAGAGGGCTGTTACCTGGGACAGTGATCTGTAAGTTTTTTCCGCTTTAAATAAATACCACCCCATTAATCATAATTCCAAACGGGTGTGGCATTGTTTGTGACTTACGCCTTCAGAATTATTTCCTCTAAATGTTAAAAAATTCTCATGTCTGAAAATGCATTAGTGATATAATATGATCTAAATAAAATTTGATTTATCAATTAACTCGTTTAATATGTCTCAATCACAATTGAACTTGACGACTTTTCTAGAGATTTGTTCATTCATTTTCCCAACTGTCATTGTGCAAACCTTCAGAGTCCTGAATAAACCAATTCACAAGTTCATCTGTTCCCATCAGTAAACAAACCTATTTCCTTCTAAATAAAAACAACTCTCCCCTTTCTTCACTTCTCCCTCCAGCTGCTGGTTTATGCCTCCTTTTCTCTGGAAATTTAGGTTTCTTTATGTTCCTGGTCTCATCTCCGATTCCCTTAATTTCTGCTCTACTTTATCCCATCCATCTCACTGAAATGTTCTACTGAGGTTCCCACAGCTGGTCTGAGTGCAGAGAATAAAGTGAATGTGGATGTCATAGTCACATATGGGCTGTTCAGATCAGAACCCCTTCCTTAAATGCTGAGGTCACCTAAGAAAAATGGAACTGAAGGACTTTAAGTTGGGAAGGACTGGAGCAGACCAGTGTCTCCTGGATTACAGGACCACTGTGCTCATGAACTCACAGCAGCTGCAACTGCCTATACAAGAGCAGGCAGCCAATACTCCACTATGGAGGAACCCCACTCCTAGACAAGGAGCTGTGGTCAATGGCTTCTCAAACGAGTCAGTTTCCCTCAAGTATATGGGCCCTAGTAAGTTGACAAAGCACCATTGGGTACCTATAACTATAAATACACGCACATACACACACACACACACACACACACACACACACACAACAAATTGGACTCAGTGGGATGAAGAAAACTGATCAAACAGAAGACATTAAGTTGGGGAAGGAGTAATGAATGGATATGGAGTAGTTAGGGCAAGAAGTAGAGATGCAATACTATCAAACCACATTGTATGCCTACATGAAAATCTTGAAGAATAAAAATACTATAGTTTAAAATATACATCTTTTCTAAAGAATTGACTTATATCAGGTTTAAGTCAAACGTTCCTAGTGTTACATGAGTTCAGAGGTTCTCTATTTCTATATCCCCCAAAATCTATATAACCCTAAAAAATAACTCATAGGATTGAATAACTGCTGGGACCTTGATTCACAGAACTGAATAAGGCTTAGATATTAAAGCCAAGATGCATTTCCTCTTTCTGTTTCTGTCCTTTTTTGATTTTCTTAATTGAAAATGATTTTATGTGATATATTCTGATCAGGTTTTCCCTTCTCCATCTCCACCAAGATCTTCCTTACCTGTCTATCCCTTCAACTGCAACTTTTAGTCTCTCTTTGGTAAACAGACATGCAAATAAACAAACTAGAACAACAAAAAGAAAACAAAGAAGAAGCACAGAAATACATGCACACAGACACGCACACAAACAAAAAAGAAACCAAAAAAAAAAATTCACAAAATCTGAAATCATAATATACAAGCAAAAGTAAAGGAAGATTTAAAAAAAATGCCTGAAAAATGCCCCACATAGACATCTTTTATCTCTGTTTTCTATTTCCCTTTATAAAAATAGTAAGCTTTTTCATGAGGAGGAAGACTTCAACTTCACCAGACTCTACCCAGAGCCCTACCTCTGTAAACTCTGACATAAAAGGCAGCCAGTTCTGAGCTGTTGATACTTAACAATGTCTTGCCTTCTCTCGTGTATGCGTCCTCACTTAACAATGAAAACACAGCCCCAGTGTATGTATGCTTGCTTGATTTGCCTTGCTATTGCTAACGGCCACAGTCTATGGTTAATATTAATTTTAATGTTAGATTTTTAAAGTTTTAGGCAAAAAAACATTTGATCAGTTTTTCATAAAACCTTTTTTATAAATGTTTTTTGTTATTATAGTAGTAAGCCCAAGTGACATTTTACACAGATAAGGATGATCTCTCACCTGCAGCCAGCATGGAAGCTCCACTTTCTTCATCGGTACTTCCATCATAAATTGCATCTGGGTCAGCTGCATTTTCAGAACGTGCAGTTTCCCTGGAAACACAGAAAAGCAGAATAGGAAATTATTAGTTCACCCCTGGCTAACTATCTACTTTACCAATAAGCAAATAGAAAATATTCCTGAAAAAAGGTTCTGATCAGACAGAAATAGAGAGGGTTATGTGATTTAGATAAAATCATTTCACAACTACCACAAAAAAGAAAGGTTTTATTTTAATTAGTAAACTCTTGTTTAATGCCCACTATTAGTAATTAATTATTTTATCACATTTTATTCTGTCAAAACATTCCATCAAGTTATCCCTGTGAGCAAATGCTCAGCACTGTAAAAATCTGATAGCAGCTCCACATTTCATTAAATTGCCCCCCAAATGAAGAACAGCATGCTTATATAGCTGTTCAGATCATAGGCATGTAGCCCTCAGTGCCAGACTAGGACCCGACTTAGGAAAGGCTGAAATTAACCATTACCTTCTTTATACTGTGATATTAAAAAGCTATGCTTCATTTCAGATTCAAGGCAACTGAATCTTTTCTATATGACTTAATAACTAAAAACACTTAAAATTATCCAAATCTATACTAGCCACTTGTAATCTATGAATTTTTTCCTTAGAAATCAAGTTTATAGATTGTTTCAGACAGAAAAAAGCTTGACAATGATAAAAATAATAACATACGTTTATCAGACAACATAAGTGCCCCATGGAATTTAACATTCATTAGCTGGATTTAAAGTTAACATTGCGAGATGTAAAGACTATAGACATTCAACCAACTTGAACCTTGGAAGAGGTGAAAAGTTTTGTTAAATGATACATTTCTTAGTTCATAAAGTCTAAGAATTAAATAAGTAAATTAAACCCAGTCTGAGTCAGGCATTTTACTGCTGTGAAGAGACACTATGAGCACGGCAAGCCTTACAAAGGAAGACATTTAACTGAGGTGGCTCATTTACAGTTTCAGAGGTTCAGTCCATTACCATTATGGTGGGGACTGGAGGTATGCAGGAAGACACAATGCTGACTACATCTTGATCAGAAGGCAATAGGAAATGGACTGTCTCTCTGGGCATGGCTTGAACATATATGAACCCGCAAAGCCAACCTCCTGTCACAGTGACATACTTTCTCCAGCAAAACCACACCCACTCCAACAAAGTCACACATCCTAATAGTGCCACTCCTTTGGGGGCCACTATTAGGCCACGTTCAAACTACCCCAAGATGCCAGTTTTATAGATCATGACTGAATGTTGTACTTTAAAGGACACCATGAATGTCAACAGAAACACTGTAGAGAATGCATTCACCTGCAATAGAATATCTAAACCCAGACTACAACAAAACAAAACAAACCGGATTATTAAAATTAGCCTCTACCTTGCCCTCAGTTTGTAAAGCCAGTTTCCTTACACTTACACCTGTGTCTAAGAGCACAAAGATGTACCTTTCAGGTTTCATGTTCTTTTCCAGCTGCTGGATTTCATTTAACAATTTATGCAAGCTTCGGATCTTTGTTTTCTTCTCATTCAGCACCAAGATAAATCTTTGATACAGATCAGCTTCCAAGACTTCCTTGGCATTCACACATTTCTCAAATCTAAAAAAATCAAGCAAGTGAACAAATCATAAGTCAAGGAGATCCCACATCATTAATTTATCCAATCTCATTCTCACAATCTCAAGAAAACTTGAAGGCAAAAACAACTAAGTTCATTTTTACACATGCTTTCAAAAACTTAAATGTACTAGAAGAGAATTGAATAAATTGGAAACTAATAACTATTAATATTTGTAATTAATGTTCTAAACCAAAGAATAATGAAATGGATAGAAATAAAATTTTTTAAACTAAGTGTCCAAACATAATAATTTATCAATATGTAGCTTATTTACAAAATAATATTTTCGTGAGAAATTCAAATAAGTATACAGTTTCCTTAGTATATTAATACTATTATATAGCAGCACCTAACATATTTTATATTAAAGCAATACACCTAATTTATTGTCAATGTTCAGACTATGACTTGTTCTACAAGAATATAATTGATCTTGTGTCTTTATAACCCACCACACATGCATGTGCACACCTAAATATAAATAGAAACACGAATGTAATGAATTGAATTATGCCTCTTGATATTTCAAATAAGACAATAAAGAAATTATGAATTTGTCAAAAAAGTACATATATTTCAGTTTCAGATATGTAAGAAAAAAGAAACAAAATTGTCTAGTAATTATAAATTATAATACTCCCTGGACTGCCTTAATGCTCAAGAGATTTCATTTCTTTCATAACGCAAGCTATAGGGAGAAAGTATATACCTGCTGTGTACGTAAGCAGGTTATGAATAAATTTCTATTTCCAAACTTAAACACAAATACTTTCATTGACAGTATTCTTTTAAATATAGTTGAGTCTTGCCTGTTTTTATCTTTACAACGCTGCTTATTCCACATATTCCTAAATGTATCTTATATGTGCTCTACATGTCCTAATATTAATTAAATATTTACATATATACACATAGAATACAATGAAATTATTAAAAATAAAATTGCCAAAATGTGATACTTTTCAGATAGGCCCTTAATGGGTCCCACAACCTATCTATTTATAAATACAGAGAATTTATTGTAAGGTAAAAAAGACTATCTAACAATACTATTCTTGAACTAATCAGTGCAGATTCTTTTATCGTGGATTTTACTAAGGCTGTCATTCCATGAGACCAGAGAACATGTGTGTTCTACCAACTGCTCTATTCTCAGTGCCTAGCCGAGATGATCAGTATACACTGAGCAGATAAAGTGAGTTCACAGGAAGTTTTTCCCCCAGCTCAATCAATGATTTCTTACATGTCTCCAAGAGTACTTGTCCTTTTCAACATGCCCTTCTGTAGCTTCTCTGAGCCTGTCCTCCAAGATGCCACCCAGTCAGGCATTAGATTGGTTTGAGAGCAACATAACCTTTAAGTTTTCTTCCTTGGAGATGCCCCTTTCACTCTGGAGCCCTTCTAGTTGTATACTACTGGTCTACCAGCCAGGAGACTAATCTGAATACTTCAGCAGTACTGTGTCCTTGCTAGTGGCTTAAGACTTTTCCTAAAAGCATAAGATAGGACATGTATTTCTTCAGGCACTTCACACTGGCAAAAGGGGGCTTAGCAAATTTATTTTGCCTAATTGGATATAAAAGACCCCAATGGATGGAACTCCTCTTAGGAATGTCTATTTCCTTTCAGTCTTTCAAGTTTCAAAAAATATTACCAATATTTATGGTTCATTTCATGCAGGGGTATATCTATAATCTCAGATGTTAGTTGTCATGTGAACATTCTCTTGTTTTCATATTATATTTTCTAATGTAACAACAGAAGAAATATAATAATGAATGAAATATATATATATATATATATACATACACCTAAACTATCCCAGTACAAATAATAAAATATTTTAGACATATACAAATAAGTATACTGCAATAAATTTCATACATACTCCAATATCTTACCCAAGATTTAGAAATAACAACAAATTCAGAATATATTAGACTTAATTTCATATTTGACTTTCATATAAACCTCACTGAAGTTCTTGACTGAAAATTATGCACATATATCAACTATCAATCTAATTCCCACAACTTTATGAAAACTATCATTTATTTATTTATTTATTTATTTTTGTTTTTTTTGAGATGGAATTTCTCTGTGTTGCTTTGAAGCAAGCTGGCTATGAACTCACAGAAATCTGCCTGCCTCTGCCTCCCAAGTGCTGGGATTAAAGGCATGTGCCACTACTGCCCAGTTGAAAACTATCATTTGTATAACACATTAAATTTTAAAAAGGAACCAAAGTGAAATTTAAATAATTTTCACAAAAGTAGTATAAGCCTAAATAACCAAACTACAACTATATTGTAAAAGGTAGTATCTTTCTGTTACAGGGAAAAAAGTTGTGCCTCATGTAGGTTAACCCTCCCTGTTTGTACACCTTTATTACAGTAAACTGATCATCAACCATGACAAAACCTCCCAGGAAAGCTGAGTTGTATACATAGGGTATTATTATAAATAGTGACGGAATACAAATTTATTTTCTCAGTAGACTCAGAGAATATTACCTTTTTATTCAGTATTCGGGACTTAAGACATGTAGAGCTTGTGACCTAAATTATCTTTAAAACCAATCTTCTATAGCATTGTAATTTGCTGTGCCTTACATAGTACTTGCTCCCTGCCAAACTTCTATCTGAAAAATTGGGCAAGATTGATCAGGTGAGACCACTGATTAAGGAGAGACATGAGACTTCCTTCTTACCTAGGGACAATAAAAGAAACCCACAAACCACTGAAAAAGATTACAGCTAGTCAAGGACCGTTTCTAAGGCCAGGCTCAAATGAGATGATGCTGTAAGTAGCATCAAACAGAAAAGGTCCAATGACATCTGTCCTTCCGAAAGTGACCATGACATAGATCAATAATGCTAAGCTTTATCGTGAACCTCAGTAGTCAGGGCCTTGGGAAGTTAGACTAGAATACACTTATTTTAAAAGGAGACAAATAAAGAAATACTAATTACAAAGGTATCAATGATTCAAAATAAAACATTGCTGAGTAGTAAAGCAATCTAAAAACAGTATTCCAAAAAAAGAGCAAACACAAAGAAATTTCATACAAAAATATCCCAAATAAAATAACAGACTCACAGTTCAGAACAAATAAGAGGCACATGCATGTGAGCATATGGTACAGAAACAGTATAGTGATCATTATATTAACAGTGCATTCAGCCCACATTACACCAGCGCTAGGCTGTAAAATGAAAGAGAATCTGAGTAGCACAGGATGGCTGAAGAAGGCTGAGAGCTGAAGAGAATGATGCCAGAGACTGAATATGGCCCCAGGCCAGGAAGAGGAAGGCTACAGCTGTTTCTTGTGCTCTCTGAAGGGAAGATTTTCTGTAACTGTTCTTAAACAATCTAATGGGCTGCCATGGAGACAGAAGGATATCCCCAGAGGTCTTTAAAAATCAGACTGAATTCATCTGTAGATAATGTGATTCTACCTTGAAGGCATTAAGACAAAGAGAAAAGTTTCCAAGGCTTGCTAATTCAGTCAACTCAGTTCACTGAAGACTGCCTCCTATTATGGCTATAATAACTATAACTCACAATAAAGCTCAAAAATTTCTAAACTGAGTTCTGACTGCAAACAAAAGACTTATTCAGTAACATGAAACTTGAGACTTATTGTTTGAAATTAAGTAAAAAAATCTAGTAAATAAATACAGCTAATAACCTCAGGATTCACATACAAATTTCTAATGTTTTCCTTTTATTTAAAAAAAATCCAAAACTAACCCTGTAATGAAACATACTCAAAATGGAACAAAGGGCACACTTATTGAATGATTATTAAACAGTAATAGGAAAAAGATGCTAAGTCCTGTGCATTGAAGTTTATACTTTCTATTATCCTGTAATTCCTTACTCCTCTATAAAGTCTTGTTTATTCCTGTCATCCTGAAGAAAAGAAATTCATATCTGCTTTTGAGCAAATATTGATACACATTTCAATTCAAAACTATATTCAAAATTGAAGATATATTATTTAGCATTTAATTTCTCTTTAAAATATAACTATATTTTGTAAACAACTTGTTAGTATACAAAACTCCTGAAATAGAATATAAGCAGTGTAGGAATTAATAAGCATACAAGTACATTATTGAGTTTGCTCATATTAATGCCTACTAAATCCCAATACATTTCAGACCCATCTACCACAGTTTTTGTAGGAATTTCTGTCGCCATGTTTGAGCCTTTCTTTCGAACACCTTCTTTCCTTTATCTGCAGTACAAGTGCAATGGTGTGGGAAGAAATGATATCATCACAAATGAACACCATCCCAATCAGAGGTTATGTTGATAAGTGAACTGGTACTCCTAACAGGGCCTAATGTCTGATGAGGGTCTACTTTCTAGGTCCCCAGTTTCTGAACTCAGTACACTTGGGTTCTGCTTCTAATCTCTTGAAAGCCATGCCCTAGCTAATACTGCAGCCATGGGGAGTCAGTGTGCTAAATGCTCTCACGTTCTGAAATTCTAGCTCCTAGGAAGAGAACCCTGAGAAACTGCTGCTGTGATGAGACACAGTGTACCAAGAGAACCTCAGAGTCAGCACGCTGTCTGCTCAAAAGGAAAGAAAACAAATTCAGGAAATATGTGAATTCACTGATCTCATAGCAATTATACAAACAAGAGCCTAGAATTCTCTGAAGAGGATCCCTCTCCCTCAATTTGTAGTCTCACTCCATTGGCAACACATTGTTAAGCCAAATAGAAGATATCTGACCCAGTAATGACAGCAAAAGAACTAGCTAGAGCAATCATACAAGACAAGTGACAGGCAATGCCTTGTTGCTGGCATGCAAAACCCCAGAAAGCAAGTGAAGGACCTGTGTTCCACAGAAGTACACACTGTTCACACTTGCATTCACTGCACAGGCTTCAGGCTCTTCTTCACTCCCTGCTGCTTGCAGCTCAGGCACCTGGAGCTGAATGCCAATCACACAGTACTTTTTTAGTTACCAGTAGACATTTTAAAGCAATTGGTTCAAGTACAAAGTACCCAGTCTGCATTTCGGTAGGCAATTTGTGATTCAAATTCCCTGTCACTGAAAATATTTTGAGTTTTATTATGAAAATAAAGTGGTATATCATAACCACAATTGATCTCCTTTCATTTAATTTATTTTTATACAAAACAGAAAAATACAATCAGACTATGGGTATTAGTCCTAATAATGCTTTGAAGCACAGATATGATACAAATTCATATTAAATAAAAAAATAAAAATGAAAGAGAAGAATTAACTGATTTTCTATATAGTCTCCTAATATATAAACTGGATTTCATTCATTTATACAATAGGTTAAATATCAGAATATAAAAAAAATAATTTTGAGCTGGAAGGAAACAACAATAAAAGCATTCCTTTAATATGAAAATGTGAAAGTCAAAGATAACTTGATGTAGGATGACCTTCAGGATGTGTTGCTTTTATTGAATAATGAATAAAGCTATTTCAGCCAATGGCTTAGCAGAAAAAGAGAGGTGGCAAATCAGAACACAGATATAGAAAGAGAGTAGTTGGAGTCAGACAGATGCCATGCCGAAGGAGAAAGATGCCACCAGTGGAATCTTACCAGTAGGCCACAGCCTCGTGACAATAGACAGATTAATAGAAATGGGTTAATTTAAGATGTAAGAGTTAGTTAGTTAGTTAGTTAGTTAGTTAGTTAGTTAGTTAATAAGAAGCCTGAGCTAAAAGGCCAAACAGGGTTGCAAGTAATACAGGTTTTGTGTGATTATTCAGGTCCAGGCAGCCAGAAAACAAACAAGCAGTCTCCATTTACAAAATGACATCCAACATTCGGCGACGTACATCCACATAAAACCTAAAAAAGTTTATTTAAAAAAAAAAACACACTTAGACCCACAAAAATGGATTCAATTGGAGTTTCTTGGTAGCCCCATTTTTTTTTCAGATAGGCTCTGTTTCTTGGTGGCTAGCAGAGGTGCCGTTCTTTTAAGAGAAGGCCTGAATCATCATTAGCAACAAAAAATGGATTATATATATTATTGTGTTTTCTTTAAATTTTTTGACTGCTAAAGAGTTAACTACAGAGAGACATTTGATTGGGGGGGGCTGCTAAGCTAAATCAACATAAAGGTATCTTGACTTCAAAATTTGAGTCTAAGGATATGTTCCATTAGAAAGGAGGTTCAACTTTTGTTTACACAGAGGATGAAAACCTGTGGATTCCTTCAAGGCTAATGTGGTTTTGATGGAACAAGATCCCTCCCAAAGGTCTCCATGAGCCCTAAAAATACTAGGCCCAACAAACAGCAGAAAGTAGTTTGGAGAAAAGAACAGCTAAATTTTCAAAATGATTGTCTGGAAATGTTTGTTTTCAATTAAAGGGCAATATAATATATATATATATATATATATATATGTATATATATATACATATATATATATAAATATAGTTCTTCATGGTTCCTTCTTCACAGAAGAAACTGTCAGATATTCTACAGGACACAGATGAAAGCAACTAATAAACTTTGCCAGTCAAAACAAGCCTTCAAATTTCCTGTTTCAGCAAAAATTCTGCTGGATACTACTGGCCTGTAAGCTGAAAATGGATGCTCCAACATTACAGAAGAACTTCCGGTGACTGTCCAGACAGCAAGATGTTTCTGTCTATTCTAGAGTTTTAGAAGTTGCCTAGAATGCACACCTAGGTAATTTTATTTCCTTCTGGAGTATTTGATGGAGTTAAAGAGAGATAATTATAATTACAGTTTTCCTTAGTTCTGATAAAAGATAAATTAGATATAATTTTTTTAATTACAATGAAATATTGTAACTGTAATTCTGCTTGATATCTGTTTTGTTCTATAAAATTTTACGGTGCTAAAGTTAAAACTTTCTTTTATATTTAAACAAAAAGGGGAGATGATACGGGATGTACTTCTGTATATGTATTACTTTCTTGGATAATGAACAAAACTGTTTTAGTCAATGACTTAGCAGAGTAAAGTCAGGTCGAAAATCCAAATAAAGATATAGAGAGAGTAGGGGGAGTCAGAGACACCATGTCACAGCCAAAGAAAAAGGATGCAGCTGCCGGAACCTCATGGTTGTACAGAGATTAATAGAAATGGGTTAATTTAATATGTAAGAGTTCTTTAATAAGAAGCCTGTGCTAATAGGCCAAACAGTTGCAATTAATATAGTTTCTGTGTGATTATTCCTGGCAGCCAGGAAACAAATGAGCAGTCTCCGTTTACAATAACTGGGAATTAGTTATTCAATTTTACATGAGCCACCTTAATTTATTTTATTTACTGTTAATAACTTCTTTTAATTATGCTCATTCTCATATACATATGATGAAAACCATCAAACTCTTTAATATGTACTTCCTCAAAGACTCTTCAAGTCCATATACAGCAAACACAATAGTGATCCTAAAAGTTCACAGGTTTCTTTAAAATAGGATGAATGTTATTATACCTTGACCTTGAATGAGACATTTTTAAAATCTACTATATATATATATATATATATATTTCAATTACTCCAAGCACCGTTATACATACAAACATATACATATCACATTAGTCTCTGTGAACATATAAGTATTCATAATGCAGTTCAAACACCTTTTGTGAGACAGAATAATACAAATTATATACTGGGTGAGAAAATATGATTTACATGAAAAAGTAGTAATTGGAAAGAAATCTATCATTCTTATTCAACATTAAAAAATACAAGAGGCAAATCCAGGAAAATGAAAACCTTTTCAATGTCTTATTCGGTAGCAACAATTATGTCATTTTTTAAAAATGATTATAGCATGAATTTGCAGTCAGGGGAAATGTCTCTAGTGGGGCGAAGACACACATCATTTGAAATAGTTATTATTTACTAACTCCAAACAAAAAGTCAACTCTACTTATTTATATTTCACATCTCCTTTGATAATTATTAATCCTATAAATTAAGCTACTTTAATCCTTTCCTTATAAATATCCCTATTCTTGGCAAGTGCTGAGGACTAGGTCAGGCCATGTGTATGCTTAACACACAGACTGTCAGCAGGCAACACACTCTGGCTACTAATTTTTAACAATATAATAATGGCCTGTGATACTTGATCTGCAGTCACCGCTTACTTTCTTGTTTGTTGACTCTACCAAGCAACAAGAGAGCTGAAATGGTTAATACTCTCCTGCTGTACAAAACAGACACTAATAACGTGGTTGAATAAAATTGAGTAAAGGAATAATTAGGGAGGGATTTTATAAAATGCCTGTTCTACATATGTTGTAAATTTATATATCATTAGCTTACGTCTACAGGAATGAAAGAGCTCAGTGCTTTCCTGATGCAAGCACACTGTTTACATACCGGCCTTGAACATCATTCCAATCTCGCAGGAGCCTTTCGTTTTCCTTCTGCAGGTGCTCGTTTTTGGCTTGTTTTTCTGCAATGGTGTCCAAGCAGTAACAAATGAGTTCTCTAATGACTTCAGTTGAGTTTTGAACTTTGTCTAGGTTGAAGGAAACAAGTCTAAACTAAAAAGAACAAAAAGAAATAAAAGGAAAACGTTCAGTTTTGGAATAGTGTTGAAAATGAACAATTAAACAGTTTTTAACATAGTTTCTTCTGAGGGGAATAAATGTATGAGTTTAAAACAGAAAGTGTACTTACCACATACACTACAGTCAACATACAGCACAAAACTGGGTCACTCCTTAGTTTCTTATTGCATTTATCATATGAATCAGCTAATAATAGCCTAAAAATAATGTCTCTAATTTTGTATCAGAAAAAAAAGCAATACCTACTCTTGGATATGCCACACCATCCACTTATAAAAGCCTAAGTTTACATTCCTCTGCTCAGAGTAAAGGAACATGCTACACATTATGATTTTTAATTCATGTACTACTAAAATAAAAGGATATATTTGTATATAACAATTGGAATAATTCATATATAAGGTGCTACTGAAGAAATATCTAGTATTGGTAATAGTTAAAAGTTAAATGGTTAAATACCCAGGTGATATTAAAAGATTTTGAGAAACTGATAATCTAGAGAAACTACAAAGGAATTGCCTTCTTATGTAAAGATTATTACTTGCTAATAATAATACTACTAAATGAATACAACATAAAAGAATACAATACTTTCATAAAAAATAAGAATCTTACGATTTTAGGAAGTAACTTCAGAATAAAGCACTAAATGCAAGTGTTAGTTATGTAACTCGAATGAACACATGTACTAATTATCTATATATTTATATAAATATATATTGATATCATTAGCATCAAAAAGTCACTTGTTTGGGATTTATTCCCAATTTTTTGCTCCTAGATCATCACTTTCTTCTAGTAGTTTATGTATTTAATGTAAATATTTTGAAAATATTTCATTTCTCAGGTTGAGAATTTTGAGACATATCATACAATATAAATATCAAAATAATCTAAATAGAAGTTATTAATACAGAAATCCAGGCCTATAACCTATATGGCAACTAATAACTTCAGTAATTTCCTTTAATTTATTGTCATTTGGATATATAACACTAAAAGGTAAACTCTTCTACTTAAAAGTTTCCTGATTTAAGTGTTCATATAGAATATATGGTTAGAAGACAGTTTAAAATCATGGACACAATGACAAAAAGGTTAAAATATGAATCTTAGATGTTGAATGACATTTATACTCATCTAATAACTGAAGAAAATCAGTGCTGTAATGGTTGCTTTTTAACTGTCAACGCAACACAATCCAGAAGGACTGAGGAAGACAGTTTCAATGACTGCCTAAATCAGGTTGACCTGAAGATATGCCTATGATGATAATCATGAATAAGTTAATTATTGGGTAGTAAAAGAGTGGACCAGAAAGCACAGCACAGATGTGTGCACTGTTTTCTACCAGTGCCTGTGGCTAGAGCTCAGCCAGTCTCTCCAGCGACTGTGGCTGTGGTGGTGCTCCACGACAGCAGGCTGTATCCTGAACTATGAGCTGAAATTAACTCTGTCACACCAAAAAAAAAAAAAAGAAGCTAAAAGAAATAGTATAGATTTGAGATTATAAACATATTTTAGAGGATAAAGTATTACATTACTAACCACAAAATATATATAGATACATCACTATTTTTAAGCCTAAACTGCTCATAATATTCACTAATCCTTTGTTTTATCGCGTCTTTTATGAGCTCTTAAAAAAACTAAAATAGTATCAGATAAACAAAAGAATTTCCTTTATTTCAATGAGTATACCCATTGGAAAGGAACTCATTTGCTTGAATTAAACAATTTAAGAAACATTAAACAAAAATGTACTGGAAAAGAGCAGAAATTCAGTTGGTCTAAACTATTTGAGATTGCTGTGTCTGATTTAATTATTTATTTTAGGCTTTTAATCATATGGTCAAGAGCATTTAAAACTTTTCATATAATAAAAGACGAGTCCATGTAACAAGGGTAAAGTTTAAAAAATTTATTGACATGAAGACTATATAAATTAAAAAAAAAATGAACATGTACTTTTTGGAGCTTTTCTGAGTGTAAACAAACTGAAAGTTAAAGGTCATCTGTACAACATTACCTTGTGAGATTATATAAAGCAAGAGAACAACCAAGTTTACTTTAATTGTAAACAACAGAAGACACTGTAAACAAAACACATATCCCCAAAGGTGCCGGCATCCTCTTTGTATTACAGCTGTCAGTGTGTTTTTAGAGAAGAAAGGTTTTCATCATGGTAGACTTTTAAAATATCAAGTGTATAGGGAATGTGTGCACACTTTGGCTTGAATAAAACAATCTACAAAGTACTAATGCAGAAATAAGAACAAGAGGACCCTATATATCATGTCTTTAAAAAAACAAAAAAGAAGAAAATACTAATTCTAAATCAATGTTAGTCAAAATATCATTCAAATATTAAAATAATATTTAAAAATTTATATCATATATGAATATAGTGTTTTTGACATTCATCTCTCATTCCTAACTTCTGCCAAATCGACCCCTAACACTCCTCTCAAATTCATGTTCTCTTTTTCAAATGAAAAATAATCTTAACTTGTTCTTTAACTAATTATAATATTTAAAATAAATGCAAAGTTTTGTTTCTCCTTCAGAGTAAGCAATTTCTGGCTGTGGGTTACATTAGGCTTTGAAAGGTATGAACATCAGTTATCCCCTACAGTAAAATGCAATAAAGGGCAAGTATCTGGGCATGAAACCCAAAGGCTGGACTTCTTGAACTAGAGTAAATTCAGCGCAGCATTGACTAATTGAGTAAGACCCTATTTCAATTATTTTTATTTTCTTTAGTTAACTTTGCCATTGCCTATTTCTGAATCATTCTGTCCTACAAATAATACAACACTATCAGAAAATTTATAAGAAGAAACATGAATAAACTCATCTATTCATTCTTATTATGCTGGTCATGTAAAAATGATTACATACTATACAGCAACTGTAAAATTCTCTACTTTGGAAATCAATGTTAACAACTATTTGTGGAGGATTCCTAAGTAATCAAATGCAATCTCTGTGCTCTAAACATGGTACAGGTGTGTAACACTAGATATTCATGAACACTCTCAAAGAATTGCTTATTATGTGTACTAAACATGGTACAAGTGTGTATCACTGGAGATTCATGAACACTGTCAAAGGATTGCTCACTATGTATTGTAACACGGAACAGGTGTGTAACACTGGAGATTCATGAACACTGTCAAAGGATTGCTCACTATGTATTGTAACACGGAACAGGTGTGTAACACTGGAGATTCATGAACACTATCAAAGAATTGCTCATTATGTGTACTAAACATGGTACAGGTAAATAACAATGGAGATTATGAACACTGTCAAATGACTGCTTATTATGTGTACTAAACACAGTACAGGTGTGTAACACTGAGATTCATGAACACTGAAAAGGATTGCTCATTATTTTGTAAACAGTCTATAAAGGAACAAGAACCTAGTAACACAGCACTCATGCATACACACACACACACAGACACACACACACACACACACACACCCTAACTATAAAAATTTGGCTCCTCCCAGTTTGAACTTATAGTGCACTTCCATCAACCCTACCATCCTCAAAAGAGGACTGAACTACTTTTGAAGAAAGCACATAATTATTAGAAGTCATCACACAGATATTGCCCACATTTTAAATAAAGTATTTATGCTAGCATTATTACCACTCCATTGTAAGTTATCATAGACTATTAAACTCAAAGCTGAGATCCCTAAAAATCATGAAAATGTTAAGTATCCCTAAGTCCCAAAATAAAATAGTTAAATATAAGATGGATTTTAAAAAGTTATTGGTATGCTTAATTTTTTGAATTTATTGCTAAGAAAGAACAGGGCTTAACAATTTTCAAACTATTGATTATAAGTGTTTCAAATACTTGGCATTAAAATACACAAAATAATGCTAAGAAAGAACTTTGTTAATTATATTTTGATCTGAGATCTCTAGGAAACAAAGTTCTCATACCTGCTGCTATTTTGGAATTTTTTCTGGCATCACTGACCAAGGATGCCACTATATCATAAACACAAGAAGTCATTAATCATTCATTAAAGCAGATTCTCAGGGCACACTAAAAACTAATACTGTTTATTCTGATGTCCAAGTTCACCTAGAGACAAATGAAAACAAATGACCAGCCTGGAAATAATTTCAACAAACACCTTTCTTTTGACAAGGTTGAGAAAAATGGGTAAACAACAAAAAGTGACGATTTAATTAACTGAGTTTTCTTGCCAAAAGTATCTTGTTAAAAGTTAGCACTCAGGTGCTCCCGCTCAGGCAGTGTTAAAAGGCACTTAACTAGCTCTTCTGCTGTAATTAGCAACTTTAGGACTGGGCGGGGGGGGGGGGGGGGGGGCAAAAACCAACAGCCAAATCCATTTCCAGTGCTGGCCAAGAGAATTAAAGTAGAAACTGAAAGTCATTTAACAGGATGACACCCACGTTTACAAGGCTTTTTGTCACAAGTCCACAAACAGAATGCTAGACCTCGGGTTGAAATATCACTTCCTGGCAGCAAGAACCAAAGAATGGAGTACACAGACACACAGCAAAAGTCACTAAGTAACTGCCAGAGAAACAGAGAAATACACACAAGTACACAAATAATAGAGATGCAAATGAGAGACGGTGTTATTGAGAAGCAGGGCTGTGAGGAGGTGATAAGGCTTAACTCACTAGGTCTTCGTGGATCATCATAAAGGAAACTTAAGGGACCTCAATACAAATCAAGAGTTCCTATAGAGGGATTTAAATTCGCATAATGAAGTCATCGAAAGGGAAACAAAACAGAGGACATGGAATTCTTTAAAGTAATTATAAAAATATTAATAAGCTGATTATTTTGGATTTTAATTTTAAATGAGTACTCTTTAAAAAGTGAATTCATAGAAGGATATTCATATGAATACAATCACTACATTTCAGAACACTTGGAACAAAAGGAGGATTCTAAGAACTCCCAGAGAAACGAAACAGGTTACACATGAAGGATCCGGACTATAATGACACTTGATTTCTCTTGCAGGGATGGAAAACAGAAAACAGTGAAATAATTTTTCCAGAACGAACAAGACATATTCGACAAGAAGCAATTTGAGAATATTCTGAATCCTCACAAGGCAAGACACTTGTCTTAGTCTATTCAGGGCACAAGATGCTTCAAACTAGCTAGCTTAAAAGCAATGGAAATGTATTGCTCATGATTCGAGGACGTCTAAGGTGAGGAAACAGACATTCAGTGTCTAGTCAAGAGCTTTTCCTCCCAGAAGATACCTGTGATGGTTAGAAGGCAACTAACTTCTAAGGTCCCTCACACTGCTTTGTTAAGGGGATTATTAATCCCATTCATGAGGACATAGTAATTTAGGCCTGGTTTAGAACTGCCATATTCATAATCAAAAATTAACATGTAAAATAAGACAAAAAATCCATTTAGATAATAGCAATATTAAGTCAAAATAACATGAATTCAGTACAAAAGAAAAAAACAAATCATCAAAATGATGGCTAGTTTGCATGTATCAACTAACCTCTTTTACAACCACCTTTAGTTCCTTGTACTATTTTATGATAATAACTTTTAGTGGAAGTTTAATAATTTAGGACTCAGCTTATCTGATATTTGGGTGTCAGATTGATTTCTTTATGTGTTCCTTTAAAACACATAAAAGAAAAACGAATGAAGAGTTAAATACCGTGCTGTTTCTGTAGAAGTGTACATGAGATCACATGTTAGGAGAATGAAGTTACATATGCCATTTCTTATGGGATTCACTGTGCACCGGATATTGTGTATTGAGTCACTGTGGACTATACTGGTTATTGCTTAGTTCATTATCAATCCTCTGCATTCACTTCACTAGTGTGGAACTGGCTGGCACAATCTACATTTTCCTGAAACCAATCTCACTTGGCTTCAGTCTGGCAATAGGGAAAATTCCAACCACACTCTTAACAACGACCTCAACAACTCTTTCCAATTTTAATCAATCTAAATGGCAGACGTCAGAGTTCTCTAAATGAGTAAATGGGCTGCTGGGGAAAGGGTAAAAATGGGCTGTCATATGATCAGCTTCTCTGGGACAAATCTTGTGGTGGTGATAAGCCTCTGTTTTGCTTCAGAAACTCCAAGTCTTCTCCACCCTCCTCACCCCCTTTCCTCATTAGCAAAAAGACCTTTGCCTCCTAGTTTCCAGAGCACACATAATCCCCTCAAAGTTCTGACACACATGCTATCTGCATTCTATTAATTAAAGACTGTCAGTATGCATTGCCTTTCCTACTGGTTACAGCTCCTATGTCCCCCTTACCAGAGATCAGTGAACAGTGTTAGACCAGCCTGATTCTTTCAAGGCCAATTAGTGATGATTAGAGTCCTCAAGTTCTCTATGAATAATGTTAACTGAAAGACAGTCAATTCAGGGTTGTGGTGAGTTCCTATAGAGTTGGCTGGACAGAAGACTTTTCCCCCTATTCAATTTTTCTTTTAATATAAAAACATGAAAAGTTTGGCTGTGAACAGAGGCAATAAGCTGAATTTATGCTTACAACAGAAATGTAGCAAACATGTAACCAATGTAAATTCCGTCCCTCCTTAACTCCACAGGGTTCCACGCTAACCTGTGCCTCCAAAATATTCAGCCCCAGAATACCCCATCATAATAGTTTCAAGGTAAAGTGAGGTTTCTACGGCCTTCATATCCTTGCTGCATATTCCAGGGAAAGGGGTGCTTCCTGCATTAGAAGAATAACCTTCCAGCTGAGCTCTGTCTTCAGTCACTCAGATCTTCTCTCGTGTGCTCACTCAGTATACACTCTGAGGATATGGTGTATGCTAGGCATCTTAAAACAGGAATTTTGACCAGTTTGAAACTGGTAAACATGTTTTCCATGTTAATAACACATCACGTAGAGGGAGAGGAGGATCTTTAAGTCAGCAATCATATGGAAGTATGAAAGACTGAGCAAATACTGGGTAGTACTCAGGAGGCTGGCTTGCCCTTTTGGGAGAAACTGTCATCAGGCAGACACTGAAGACTGTAAAAGCTAGTTACGGAAGGGACTAAAGAGCACAGGATCACACTATGCAGAAAGAGCAGATACAAAGACACAGGGTGACCAAGCCCTGGCACATCTGAACCTCTTCACACAGTATGGATGTGAAATAAAGAGCGACAGGATAAGAAGAAACAATGAAGATCAGGACATGAAAGCCAACCAGCATTTCTGCAGCATTTGCAGACTCTTGTATGATTTCATGGTCAACATTTGTATTTGCATTTCTGCATATATTTGTATGTTTGCATTAAAAAAAACCCTTATCTCTACTACTACTCCTTTCTTTTCCCATCCCTGCTACCTCTCCTATTAGATATTCAAGTAAATCAGGAAGCCTTAATGTTTTAAGCCAGAGCACATGCCCCGGTTTTTATGCATGGTCTTGGCTTCAGTGACACCTCACTGGCCTGGCTTCTATCCTCTACTGCTTATCAGTGTCCTTTGCAGACTCCTATTTTTAGATCGGATCTTTAATGGCTGCTTGTATTCTTGTTCTCAACTCCTCTTCTTTTTCCCTCTTCTCTCTGAGTCATCTTAAGCACTCTCAAGGTTTTTCCCACTGGCAGCATGCTGAGAACTGCCAAGACTGTTTCATGAGGTTAGAATTCTCAGCTTTAGACCCTCATACTAAGCTGTCTTTGGTTATGACCAGGAACATACACAAATTAATATCAAAAACTAAACTGCCCATTACTTCACAAACCTGCTTTACCCCTAGGACTCAATCAAATTCTCTTCCCAACTAGGAACCAAAGTTAGTCTATAATCTAATCCTTGCTTCTGTTTTCATTTCCCCCATCTTTTCAATTAAAAATTTTTGTCAATTCTACATTAAATACTTAAGGTTTCTCTGTTTCCCTCGATCGCAATGGCCTCTCTAGGGCTAGTCTTATTGCATGCCCTTTGGATGATGTGACAGCCTCCCAACTACACTTCATGCCACTGTCAGTCCTTTGTTTCCAGCTCCGCTTTTACCACGTGGTCTCTAAAACTTCTAATCTGATTGTTAATCCTAGCTTAAGAGTCGAATGCCTCTTTCCTGCCCAAACAGTGAGGCTTTCATGGCTGGTGCCTGCTTATCTTTCATGCTTGATCTCTTACAACACCCCACCTCCCAAATCCACAATCCACTTTTTTAAAATATCTGTAGCCATCGTCACCACTATATGTATTCATAATTTTTCTCACTCTCCTGTATAGGATAAATCCGCCTATTAAACACTTATCCATATGATAGTTCTGATCCTTCTACAGTTATTTTTATACTGGGATTTTGATGTGTCTCAATATACAGAAAAGCTGTCTGTAGGGACAGCTCCACCACAGCAGTATAAAATGCTGTTCATTGTGTTTTCCAGTGCCCTCCATACAGTGAGACATGATCAATATCCTCTTTGAACAGAAAATCAATGACAAAGTTTTCAACAAAAATGCTGAAAATGTGCTGCTTTACTAATTAATAGACCTAAAAGTGATGTAATCAATTATCCTTCCTCAGATCAGTAAATAGATAAAAATTAAGGTCCACGCTTTTTTATACAAAGCATTTCTAAGGCAGACATGTTTTCATCTTTATTTCTGTGTCCAATTTATTCTGCAGGCACCATTTTTGTGCATCAGAGTGTTTGTCCATGTTCTCTACACATTTGCAAAGACTCTTTCAGAATAAGAGGACACCAATCAACTTACACTAAAGCACAAATACTTAGAGATTTAGCATATAACCCCAAACCTGATTTTTGATTTTTGTTTTTGAAACAGTCTTAGAAAAAAGGCTGGGATAGTTAGCTAGGGTAAAGCTGTTATTACTATAAGCTTGTTATATTTGCTATTTCAAATAAAATTAATAATATTAAATCAGAGTTTGAATGAGATTTGTTTAGAGCAAGATTAAATTACCATTTTATTAATCTTGATATCAAGGATCCCTTTGGAATATTTTATGTGCCTAATGTTGCTTAAAAAATCACTTATAAAGGTATGTATCTCTATAAATTAGACCAAGTAAAAAAGGTGCCATATAAAACTAAAATATCCATTAACAGTGGGCTCCACACAACTCAATCTTCTGTCTTGGGAGATTTCAGAGAAATCTTCTGTAGCTTCCATACTGCACTATGTATCAATCACCTTGCTTTCTTCTTCCTCTTCTTACATGAAGTAATTTATTAGCAGAAAATAATCTGAGATTATAATGACAATCCTGTTCACAGAGAGCAACCACGACAACCCCTTCTTGCATGTGCTGTTAGAGAAGATGGGGACAACATGCTCAGTCACAGGATCTTCATTCTAGCAAGAAGTCTGATGGTTGCATGTCCTAGGGCTTTGGTCCTGTTTGCTCCTGTGTCCCAGACTGATAAGTAGAGGACTATTCACTTAGCAGCTTACACATATAGGCCACATCCTGAGCAACCAACATAACTGTGCACAGGGAGGACTCATATTGGTCAGCCTTTACCATCATCCCGCCAGTTAGTCCTTGCCAGAAAAAGTGATGACATGGACAAAGGTATCATCGAAAGATGCAAAGATGTGGAGGGGAGCAAGTACATTCTTTCCTTCAGCCACTCGAGGTCCAAGGCCAATGACTTATCCTTCTTATTTAAACTTCCCTTTGCCAGGTGCCAGACCCCACCACAGGAAAGTGCTGCTGGGTTTGCTTATTTTTTTTCTCTCTTTTTTTCTTTTGTTTTATAATTAGAAAGCTCCGTGAAAGATGCCTAAGTTCTATATCAATGTACCTTTAACAGAAGAATGCATTTATTGGTCAAAAAAATTTGATGAATTATAGTCATCAGATCTTTAAAATGATTAAGAGATTATAATTAAGACTAAAAAACTAACAAAGAGCTATGGTGATACCATTAGTTCAATTTCAATTAGCAACATTTATGAATTAGCAATATTTATATATTTGTGAAATTCACTGATATTTCATTTATAAAACATACATACATGTATGTATATATACTTTTTAGGATAGAAGAAGAGTAAAATCTATCATTTCAGTTTCATTAAGAAATTTAAGAAGCAGAAGTATGAAAGAAATAGAAAAAGGAAATCTATAAAATGTTTGTACTACTATTACTGTTCATGGAGTATTTACTAAAAGGTGTCTATACTGAAAGAAACATGCCAGAGGTTACATTAATTAACTCAATTTTGGAGTTCTCATTTTAACACTAAAGCTGTGCAGAGAACACATGCAATGTAGTCAGTAAGTTTTTGTAAAATCCTGCATGGAAACTTGAAATTCAATTACAAACACTTTCTTTAGTTCTTATTGTACGTATGAACATGGCAATCAGTAGTATAGAAAAATGGATCAAAGAATATATGCTTGATATAAGTGGAAAAAAAACAGCAATATTTTCCATGGCCCACAATATTAGTAAATAAAGAAAACTATTACGAACCATGACTATTATACAGCTACACCAAATTTTCAAATTTCAAAAGCTCAAGTATAAAGTAGCCAGACAAAATATTAAAATATTGCAACACTAAAATCAGTTTTTGCAGAGAAATAATGTCCCTACTGTATGAAATACCAAGTGTTGTGTGGTAACTATGTAAATAAGTCATTTTACATGGAACAGCTTCTCGCTGTTAGCAAATATTAAAACCAGAAACTCGGCTTCAGTGATCCAAAAGAAATCAACTGTTTTGGCATGCTATCATTCTGCTTCTCTGAACTGTGTTTTTATGAAGCAATGTCAAATGAGAACACCCATTACCAAAACACTGCTCAGATAATACAGCAGCCATTGTATTTTGGCAACACAGTGATCACAATTCATTCAGTGAGTAGCTAGAGATGAACTGTGAACCGTAAATGAGGGAGGGAGTAGAGGCAGGCTGGTATCTGAAAAGACAACTTCAATAAGACTACTCATGTCACAGGTGAAGGCAGATCAACGGGAAAATACTGTTAGGAGCAACATAAATGTCTGGTAAACTTTACTGTTTTGCATCACTCAAAAGTAGTGTCAAAAGCTTGACGTCACTACTAGATGTGCTTTGGTAACTGAGTCACACGTGTAATGCAGTCAGGAAGAAACACTCATCCTCTTCCATAGGAATTTAAACAAGGATGAATGCAAGCTCTGATAAATGCAGATATTTCTTACACACTCTTATCTTTTAAGGTCATTCTGGAGATATCTTTTTAATTATACAAACAAAACTGATCAATATGATATTATACTCTAAGAGAACATCATGACCAAGTACGGGCATGCCCTCATGTGTGTCAGGAGCCAATTTCCTCCTAAAATCATTGCAGGAACCATCACCCTGGGGAGTCTGCAGAGAACCCCACACCCTTTATTGTGTTAGGAATCGTTCTATTGACAGAGCCTGAAGTAATAAGGGCGGCGGGGCTTCGTCCCTGCGGGGCTGAGTCCCCAACACACCAGCCGCCTGCTCGGCTAGCTTTTGCCCCGAAATAATTACACAGACACTGTATTCTTTTAATCACTGCTTGGCACATTAGCTCTAGCCCTTACTGGCTAATTCTGATATCCCGATCAACCCATTTCTAATAAACTGTAGCATGGGTCTTACAGGGAAGATTCTAGCCTAAGTCCATCCTGGGTCGGAGCTTCATCGCGTGTGTCTGCCTGGGAGCGGAGCATGGCGTCTCTCTGAGGCATCTGCTCTGGAGAGGAGAGCTGTGGAATCTGAGCTCACTTCCTCTTCCTCCCGGCATTCTGTTCTGTTTACTCCTCCCACCTATCTTCTAACCAATGAGGACCAAGCAGTTTCTTTTAATTTAACCAATGACCTTCCTCCATCAAGAGCCTACACCACACCCAAATTGGCTGTTTATGGAGAGCTATCTGTTAGCGGAACCCACCCCACATTCCAAACTATCTAAAGATCTAGGTGTGACTTCCTGGCCTAGGTGACCTGACCGAAGGTAACCTCCTGCTTACGTGACCAACTCGGACCATGTGACCAACGTGAACCACGCAGAAAGAGCCCAGGCCCCTGTGCCCATCCCCCAACTCTTTACCCTATATAAGTTGTGCCCCATCTCTAATAAACGGAGGCTTTGACAAGAACCCCCGCTTAGCCTCCTTCCTCTCTCTCAGCCCATATCTTACAGATAGTGCCTCTCCGGGACCCTGGAATAACTGACTGCAGGGTTGGTTACAACACCTAGACTGAGTAGCCCACCCAAAGGCAATCGACACATGTGAACCAACACTGAGAGGACACAGGAAGAATAGTAGTTCGAAGACAGTGGAGACTCCATAGCTAGCTTGAAGCCTGTGTTAGCTTACATAAACCCCTATAAGAAAAAATATCTAATTGATTAAAAAATAAAAACTATTTTGATATAGAATACCTCAAAAGGAAATACCAAAACAATGCCCCTACTCTTATGTAATAACACTCAATTCAACATGTAAAGTGATGTATAAAGAAATATCATTTTATGAGAATTATATGACATAAAGGAGTGCTAATTAATGTAGTATCAACTACTCTTAACAAGTAAACTAACAGAGATACACACATTTTGGTGATAGCAACAGCCATAAAATATGTGTCAAGACATATGCAATAGTCAGAAGATTGCCAATATCAAGACTGTACTTCAGCCTTATAAAGTTTATAGATAGATACTAAGGATACTTCATTTCCTGATCATTTTCAATAGAAAAAAGTGAAAAGGCTTCTATGTATATTTGCTTATTATAAATGTAGATGGTACATTCATAAGAACAAAATGCACAAATGCTTTAACAACATTTAAGAGTGAAATCAGAGAGTATCAAAACAAGTAAACTGTGGATGAAAAGCAGAAAACATGTTCCCTTAGACACCTGTGTCACAGCAGTGACCTACCACTGAGCAGGAACCAGTCCAGAAACATCTGATCCTGTGATATACTTCATAAAAACAAGATCACTACATGAATTTGCTCATAATTTAATAGAGGAAGGAAGAATGATGATGTAAAATTTTCCATTGTTATTTATTCAGTGAGTAAGCAGAGGTACCACCCAGTCTTGGATTAACTATCCTTTCTTCTCATTGTCAAAAGCATTCTATGACACTTTGTAGCATTAGTAGCTACTCTGTTTGCAGTCAAAAACAGTTTTCCTAGGATACTGGTTAAAAAAATGTATATTGTTAACAATCCAAAATGACATATCTAAAAAACAAAAACAAGGCCTTAAAACAATGCCTTGCTCAAACACTAAAAGGAAAATGTAAGTAAACAAGTGCACTGCAGTTGTTCTTAGAGATTTCTAGTTTAATAATTGCTTTTACATTTCATGTTAATCATAAGTATTAAAAACTAAGGAAGAAATTCTATTAATCATGTGCACGTAATTCACCAATAACCAAATCTGTCACTCTCAAATACTATAAAAAATAGCATTTGTCAGAAGGTCCATTCAGAAAAGAAGTGAATGTATACTGACAAGTTTTTTCTTTTTTTCTTTCTAAAACTCATACTGCACTCTAACCAAGTTTCTAAGCCAAAAAGAACCCACTGGACCAAATGTTTAAGATAAGCAAGATCCAATATAAACATTATCCAGTCGTTAGATTTGAGAAAAAGGAAAACTGTCAACGGCAGCTGCTCTAGCTTCGGAGATCCAGCCCGCGATTACCAGAGCCCCTTTCTCTTGAGTGCAGTGGCTGTGATCTTGGCCTCTTTCTCTTGAGTGCAGTGGCTGTGATCTTGGCCCCTTTCTCTTGAGTGCAGTGGCTGTGATCTTGGCCTCTTTCTCTTGAATGCAGTGGCTGTGATCTTGGCCCCTTTCTCTTGAGTGCAGTGGCTGTGATCTTGGCCCCTTTCTCTTGAGTGCAGTGGCTGTGATCTTGGCCCCTTTCTCTTGAGTGCAGTGGCTGTGATCTTGGCCCCTTTCTCTTGAGTGCAGTGGCTGTGATCTTGGCCCCTTTCTCTTGAGTGCAGTGGCTGTGATCTTGGCCCCTTTCTCTTGAGTGCAGTGGCTGTGATCTTGGCCCCTTTCTCTTGAGTGCAGTGGCTGTGATCTTGGCACTCATTTTGCATCCTCTGTTAGTAGCACAATGCTTTGTCTGTGCTTCAGTTCTCAACGCTAACATCTTTCCCACAAAAGAAAACCTTGAAAAGAAAATTAAAAAAATTAAAAAATCCTCTCTCTTGCCAGGCAGTGGAAGTTCAGGTCTTTAATTCCTGTACTTGGAAGGCAGAGGCAGGTGGTTCTCCAAGTTTGAGAACATCCTGGTCTAAAGAATGAGTTTCAGGATTCCCTAGGCCTCCACAGAGAAACCCTGTATAGGAAATACATTCTCTCTCCTGATTAAAGCTGGGAGTCTATCCCAAAGGAAGTTCCACAGAAATCACTTTCTGATGCAATAGAATGTACAGAGCAGAGTTGTGCAGTCAGAACACATTGAACTGAACAAAAATGCCTCACTAAATGTATGGTAAGAAATGAGGAGACCCATACTTCAAAGGGAAGAGCTAAGTTGGGAGAATGAAGACTCGCTACAACATCAGAAAACTGAATTGTCTTTTGGCACATAAAAACTGTGAGAAAATAAATCTAAATTATGTTCTTTCAAAAAAATGAGCAGAAAATAAATAAGACTGAAAAAATTCATCAAGAATTTGAACTCTAAATAAAAACATTGAGACATCATATTCAGGCCCTGCCACAGCCCCTCACATGAATTTCTTACAGTCCTCTGGACAGGCCTCCAGCCCCTGCTCCAGGATGAACTGGGTTCTCTAAGGCAATGTGTTTGCTAGGGCTAGAAATCCCTTCTACCTACTGTGTACTTTCTCAGAGAACACACAGGGGCTTCAGGTTTTGCAAAAGTGTGCATCTACAGATCTGCCAATTTCTTAGATGTAAGCTTTAATATACAGAATATTGGATGTTGCTCAGCTCTAAAAAATTCATAATCTTTATTTCTGGAAATTTTTATGCAAATTTTGGTGTATGATTTATAATTCGTGGAGAAATCCTTTTTTGTAATTAAGTTACTACAGGAAATTGTTCTCTTCTGTTCTCTGAGCATTGCTCTGTGATCTAGTAGATGGTTAAATTTCCTCATGTTTTAGTATGCTTAAAGGGAACTATGCAGTCTCTAATCTTAAAGAGATCTGCTATCCTCCATCAGAATAACCTTGTTCAAATGAACTGTGAAAATCTGCTTTCCCACTTGTATGATAAATTGGATTTGAATGAAGTGCTTGAAGATATTTGAAGATGATTTTGGAATTTCAAATATAAGCTCGTAATTAAATCCATTTGGTTTTAAAAAATAAATATTTTGAGATTGCATATAAGGTGAATACAGACTTTCCACACCTAAACAGACTATACAGACTCAATACAATAGCAGGTGTTGAGAAGCAAACCTAGGTCCTCTGGGAGAACATAGAATATTCTTATCCAATGAGCCATCTCTTTGCCCCTAGAATTAGCATTGTGTGTAACATAATCTATTTTCAAAAGAGAATTTATCTTCACATAACTGATCCACTTATTTCTGCCTTATTATTTTGCATTTCTATTTTCTATGTGACTCATTTGCTGCATTTTGTTATTTATATCTTATATTCTTTTAAAGCTTGTATAATTTCTTAAAACATGTTAGTTAGGGAGCTGGAGAGATGACTCAGAGGTTAAGAGCATGACTGCTCTTCCAGAGGTCCTGAGTTCAACTCCCAGCAACCACATGGTGGCTCACAACCATCTGTAATGAGGTCTGGTGCCCTCTTCTGGCCTACAGGCAAGATACTGTATAAATAAATAAATAAATCTTTTTTTAAAAAACATGTTAGTTATTTTATGTCTCTTTAAATTTGTTATGTATTTCATATTTTCTGGTACTCTACTCCTTTCTGTTGTTGCTGGTGACTATATTCTATACTATTGGGCATTGTATACAATATTAGGTATATTTACTTATATAGAATTCTATTAGGAACATCTTCAGAAAGCATATACTTTCATAAGAGCTGCAAATGAATGGGCTTTAACTCGCCTTCTACATAGCTATGCATTTGCTTCTGCAAATTGCTGAGTTAAGATTATCCTTAGGTTGAGATCCTGTGCTACATGGATGGAATGAACTCTGATTCCATCCAAACAAGTACATAGGAGGCACCTTCTACATAAATTTTTTGTTTTTGTTGTTGTTTTTTCAAGACAAGGTTTTCTGTAGGTTTTGGAGTCTGTCCTGGAACTAGTTCTTGTAGAACAGGATGGCCTCAAACTCACAGAGATCTGCCTGACTCTGCCTCCAAAGTGCTGGGATTAAAGGCGTTCACCACAACTGACTGGCTCTCCATAAATTCTTAATCCCCTACCCTATTCCAAGTAGAAGTCACACATTTTATATACAAGTAAATGAGCACTGTGGCCAAAACAGCATAACTCATGCTCTAATTTAGATCTTAGTTCTGATCACTAGTATCACGTTGCTTATTTGGGAGTGAGGATTATATAACAAAACAATTCCTATTTGGGCAGAACTCTATACAATACTTTCCTGAACACTCAAAAAACTTTAATAAATAACATTTGTTAACCAATAAGAGTTCCACTAGACACTAAATGTGAATGGCATAAAATTCATGATCTCTGTCAACTCAGAGATTAAGAAGGCTGGAGAACTATTTCCCCTTTCCCCAGCAATTTCAGTGTGTCTCAGTTTCCCATTCTAATAAAATATTCTCTAATTTCATAAAGTTTGCTCATAATATGTGGAATTTAATGTAAAATTATGTAAATAATGTAAATTTATGTCTATTAGTCATAGAAAAGCAAGTCATCTAAAGAATGCTAAGAAATTTTTCATAAAAATATCATCCACAGACTACATAATTATTATTAAAAGAGATGAAGTGCCTCTAAATAAAATGGTTGGTTCCTAATGCCTTGAACTTATTTTCCTTCTAAATTAAAAAATAATTACTAAACCAACATGTTTGATCAAAAATGATAGAGGTCCCAGATACTAATTATTTTGAAAAATTTATTTTTTTCTTTTATGTGTATAGGGTGATTTGTCTGCATGTATATCTATGTACCACATGCATACATTGCTCATGGAAGCCAGAAGAAGGCATCAGTTCCTCAGGAGCTGCTGTTACAGGCCATTGTGAGAAGCCTTGTCAGAGCTGGAAATTGAACCTGGGTACCCTGGAAGAACATCCAATACTATCAACTGCTGAGCCATAACTCCAGCACACTACATGCTATTTTATAATGAAATTAGCTTAATGATCTACCTAATCCAATGATCATTTCTTCAAGAACATAAGGACAAATTTTAATAACGCTGTAGAAAATGAGCATAGCAATCACAAAACTTTCAGAATTATTGTGGCATCTATAAAGGTAACAGATACTTCTAATCATTTTATATGTTCTCAGTTATTATAATCATTAATTATAATTTATACTTAAATTTTAGGCTTTTGCCTAATTTTATCCAAAGAAATTTAATTACTTTCTTTTTTGACATTTTGTTGAGTTATAATTGTCAATCAACATTTCAACCATTTCAGGTGTAGTACATGCTTTTGATACACATACTCACTGTGAAATGACTGCTACAGTGACACTACTAATGTTTATAATAACACATGGCTACCATATTGTGAGAGAGGAGGTGTTTAAAGCTCACCCTGATGGCACATTTTATGTATATAATACAAAATTACAATGCTATGGGATTTCTAAACTAAAAAAAAAGTTTCTTTGCTGCTTATTTTGCTGTTGTTGTTTGTGCTCTTGTCCTTAAGACAAGGTATCCTGGTCTGTCCCAGCCTGGACTGGAAATCTACATCTCTACCTCCAGAGTAATAGGAATACAGGTGTACAACACAATGCATTCAGAAAAAAAATACTTAACAAAATTGCTTCACACTTTCCTTATATGAATATTATATCATTTCCTTTAAATTACTTTCTATTAGGTTTTTCCTACTTAGTTGGGAAGACTGAGACGTGTGTACCTTTCATGCACGTGGAGGTTCGAGGACAACCAGGGGGAGTCAGCTCTCTCTTTCTTTCATGTGGACTCCAAGGATCAAAGCCACATCATCAGTCTAGGCAGCAAGTTTCTTAACCTGCTGAGCCACCATGTCAGCCCCATCAGCAGATGATGTTAATATGTTACATGCTATAACATATAACATATCCGAAACTAGAAAACTTTAAAAGGTATCTTATTCTTTGACATAAGAAGCATCCAAAGAGCAATATGGTGGTGGCAAATGCCTTTAATACCAGCACACATGAGGCAAAGACAGGCAGGCCTCTGTGATTTGAAGGTTAGCATTGTCCATAAGCTGAGTTTCAGGACAGGTTCCAAAGCTACACAGAGAAACCCTGCTGATGGAGTTACAAGAAAATGTGAGCCATTCACATGGGTTATGGGAATGAAATTCTGGTCCTCTGTAATGCAGCAAGCATTTTAAAACAATGAGCCATCTCTCTAGCACCAATATTCAGATTCTTTTAAAATGACTTATTGATAATATTCTTTTTTAAAAAAACTGTAACAAAAAACCCTCTGAAAATAATGAACTGTTCTGACAAATCAAAATTCACTATACTCTAATAATTTTGTATTTCTTGATAAATGTACAGAGGACAGACTGTAGATATCTTCTGCTTAGTAATGTCATTCTGAAATATTTAACATTTATATGTATATGTATCTGAATGTAAGCAAGTGTAGAGCATGCATACTAAAGACCAGAGATATTAAAATAGACATCAGAACTCCTGGAACTGGAGGAACTGTTGCAAGGAATGCTTATTCATCCCAGCAGCGCAGACCAAAATAATCACAAAGAAACTGTATTCATTAAATCACTGCTTGGCCCATTAGCTCTATCTTCTTATTGGCTAACTCTTACATCTTAATTTATCCCATTTCTATTAATCTGTGTATCAACATGAGGTCGTGGCCTACCAGCAAAGTTTCAGGATGTCTTTCTCCAGCGGCGGATCAATGGCATCCCCCTGACTCTGCCTTCTTCTCCCCAGCATTCAGTTTAGTTTTTTCCACCTAGCTCTGTTCCCCTGCAGCTCTGCTATAGGCCCAAAGCAGTTTCATTATTAACCAATGAAAGCAACACACAGACAGAAGGACCTCCTACACCAAGGAACAGAAAGTTTTGAGCTACTATGTGGATTCCAAACCTAGGTTCTTTGCTAGAGCAAAGAGTGTTCTTAACTGCTGACCTCTCCTAGATCCTTATTAAATAATTTCTTAGCCAGCTATCAGGGATCATTTGGGATGAACCAAATTAGTTTTTAAGGATTTAACTCCAGTTCTGAGTAATTTTCAAAAAACAATTATTAAGTTAACAATTTTAGTTGTTTTCCTTAAGAATAATAATACCCTCTACCATAACATTTCTCTTAACATCCCATTTTAGATGACCTTTGTTATACTGGTTGGGCCTTCTAAGACCTTCATAATTATGAGCACTTTTAAAAATTAAACTTTTTACAAGCTTATAGCATTTTCAAAGCCACAAAGCTGTCTTATAATCTGTTTCTGATATATCTGTTTTATCTCAATATAATACTTAATACTCTCTAATACTTAATACTCTCTAATACTCTTAATACTGCTTAATACTCTCTAAAAATGTTCTTTCTTCTTAAGCATTTATCCAAAAAGACACATTACTTCAACATTAAAATAATGCAACGACAAGAAGAAAACCATGTTTCATATGTGACAACAAAATGGTCAACTCTCCCACCTGAGAACCTGTGGTGTGAAATTGAAATTTACTGCTATATAAAATTGAGACCATGCCAAAGTATAAATTCTTACATGTTTGTCCATTTTTTTGATATTAAAGGCCTTAATCCTAGGGGGCTGGAGAGATGGCTCAGAGGTTAAGAGCATTGCCTGCTCTTCCAAAGGTCCTGAGTTCAATTCCCAGCAACCACATGGTGGCTCACAACCATCTGGCCTGCAGGCATACACACAGAATATTGTATACATAATAAATAAATAAATAAATAAATAAATAAATAAATAAATATTTTTGAAAAAAAGGCCTTAATCCTAGAATTGTGTTCATATATCTCATGAGTTCAATGGTTACATTTAGTCATTTCTCTGAACTTACCCAAATCATATTTGCTTTATAATGTTTTATATGCTGCTAGGAGGCTTAGAAGTATAAAAGATGCCTACTAAAACATATCAATTATGGATAAGGAAAGTTTACATAGATATACAGGACATTCTAAAACATGAGTAGCATACTCGGTATGTTTAAGACTCTTGTTCGCATATATTTTGGGCTTGTCTTTCAAGTAACAAAAGACTGAGAAAACCCAGTTGACTTCAAGTAAGGAAAGGGGGACTGACACCAGCCCCAGGAGGCTCCCAACAGCAGCAGGAATGATTCCAAACAGACACAGATGTCCACCACATGAGAGCCAGCAAGGGACCACAGGGACATGATGAAAGTCCTCTGTCCCCTGGTATTCCAACTGAGGTGTGAACAGCCATCTGTTCTTTATTTATGTTTCCAGAAACAAAATAACTTCAAAATGTATAGAGAAAAAAGTATGTTAAACACAATGGAGAAAGTGATCAAGTGACTCCGTGCTGTACCATGTTTTAATGGATACACAATAAACGCTAATGAAATGCCTTCTACATACATTTAGGACTTGAACAACAACAAAAATAAGCTGAAAAATGTTCAGGAGTTAACAGAAGCTGGTAAATTTCACAGGTTACTATTACATGTTGGCAATTATTAAAACAAGCATCTGAAAATGAAATAATAAAATACAATTACTTTACCTTTATTTCCCAGCCATGACTCAATAATCAAAGTTCAATGGCATTCAAGGAAAGCATAGTGGTTTAGTAAAAAGACGACAGAAGATAGTTGGGCACCTCAGCCTAACTGCAAATATGTTATGATAAAATAATTGAACTTAAATTTTATGTAACTACTTTAATTCAATAGCTATACAAAAAGACTAATTTAAAGATATATGCCAAACCGCAATTTAAGATAATAGTACATTCAAATTGCTGCAATCAGCAAACCAACAGTTCACTGCACCAAATGTATGCAGATTCAAGGACAAGGTATGAAACACGGTTTATTTATTGAAGTTAATTACACTTCTCATAAACAAGACATATGAACAGAATGAAAGAAAGAATATAATATTTCATGAGGAAACTGCAGCAACCAAGCCATCTGTTTGCATTAACTCTACTGAGGCTCTAGAATAGCCTCAAAACAACTGATTTGACCTTAAAACGTAGATATCATCTGTGTTAGGAATCATTACTCCCTGAAATTTTATCAATCAGGCATGATTTTATTCTCTTCTCTATTAGACATAATATTTGCAATCACAAAGGTCTCTCTTTTAAGTAAAAGTACACGCAGATATCTAAAGCCAAGCCATCACAGCGGCCACAACTAACTAAATACTGTTTTCTGCATTCAATCCCTTTCTATAAGGTGGGAAGACAAGAGAATCAACTTCTCACGATTGACACATTACATAAACTTCTACTCACAAAGAGTTAAAATGACAAATTAAAGTATCATTATAAATTTAAAATATAGTGATTTCCCAACTAACCAATTTGACTTTAGCCTTTTTCTTAAGTGAGAGAAGTAAGCAAGAAACCCTGCAGAATCACCCCACCCCAGTCACACTCTCCTGATCCCCGACAGGATTACCACATCTGACCCATGCTCTCCTGACCTGTTGGGGAGCACCCTCCACTCCAAACTTGCTCTCCTGAACCCTGCAGGACCACCCCACTGCACACACACTCTCCTTAAAGACAGAGGTCTGCACGATCTCCTGGGCACTGCAGTGCTCAGTCCACAGACTATGAAAAGTTAATGCATGAAAAAACATTTAAAAGAAACTCAAAGACAATTAGGACTAACTTCATATATGAAAACACCATCTGATGAGCAGTCTGAAAAGCCACTTTGTGAGGTAAGAATAAAGAATTCATTTATATAAACAGTGATTATGGCACACTGCACGAAGGAATCACTGGCACGGAGATTTTCATTTGGACTACATATACATACACACTTAATTGCATTTAATTATGGATGCAAAAAGCATTAGCAAACATGAACAATGTGTGATTGTGAATTTGAAAGCTATTTGAGTTGTGCATAGGCTTCTCAAGATTTTTTTTTGTTTGTGTGCCCTCAAAATAATTTAATGTTCCCTGATTGATAAAACTTAATGATATACCCTATCATTAAATGTTACCTGTAGTATCTCAGAAAATCAATTTGATAAATTTAATTATTAGTTTTAGAAGTTGTAAACCCTGTCTTTCTATTTTTAATTTTTAACACATCACATATTTCATATTGAAGAAATATTTTAAAGGATATTAAAAATGGTATATATTCTGGCTGTTTATATTTACAAAATATTTAAATAAAAATTCTATGTATTTTAACTTTATTATAAAATTCTATGGATTTACATTAATAATGAAATTACAGACAAACTGAAAATATTTGGAGTTTATGTAGAAGATCTAATCTAGTAATAAGACTCAAAATCTGTTCAGTGCTAAGATAAAATTACAGCCGTTCAGCCTGTCAGAGGTCCTCCTAGGAACGTAAACAGGATCTTACGAGAGATGACATCATGTGCCTTAGATATTTTACAAATGTAAATTCTTCCACCATGACATTTTTAATGCAATAAGGTTGCGGGCTGTCATCACATATTTTAGTCATCAGTTCTGATTTGAATATGGACCCTTTTCCATGGAAGGGAAGTCTTTACCACTCAACTATACCTCAGCCTTCTTTTTACTTTGTATTTTGAGAAATACTCTCAGAACGTTGCTCACACGCTGCCTTAGTCACAGGTAGGCCTTGACCTTGCCATCCTCCTACCTCACACTCCTGAGAACCTGAGATCACAAACCCTGTGCCAACAGGCTCGTTTATCAATTTTAATGAGTTTCTACACTATACGCATCATACCGGACTCCTTTAGTCACGACTAAAAGTAACTTCCATATTTTCCTTGGAGGAAGTCATCAGTACATAAAGAATGCATTCAACCTAAGCAAGAAAGACGTTGCTTCAGTCGCCATCAGTACAGAAGGGCCACTCTGCATTCTCATGCGTTGGCGACACGAAACGGTACCATTATTATTTCATCCAGTTCCTGGAATCCAAATCTTTGCTGTTGTTTTTCATTCTGTACAATGTTTCAGGGGAGATGGTGTGAAGTTCTTTGCAGGGATTCTGTCAATCATTCCCACTGCCTTCAAACTTATTCACGACCTCCATCAAATAAGACAGTCTGACAGTCCCACTAGAATCAAATATTAGAGGAAGGAAACTATGTTTTACAAATAAGTTTGAAAGTATAACAGCAATTCACTGTTTGAATTAGGAAATTATGGAAGAGTTTCAGTTATTTTAAGTTATGGAACCTTTTCTTATTTTATTATACATTCATCACTTTTGAATTTTCCTAGAAGCCCTCTGTTTACTAATCTCCAAAACCTGTATCAGCAACAGTTAATACTGGAGGGGTTATAGTGAAGGGAGAAGTGATGTAATAATATTATAATCTCAAAATATAAGACATAATAAAAAGAGATAAACTAGAAATAAAAAGAGAAAACCTATAAGAATACTTTAGATTTAGGAAGGGTGAGGTATGGAATTGAAACCATCATGGAGTAGGAGTATCTGTGTGCACAACCACTTCGACATCTGATTAAACACTAACTGGATAACATGCCATCTACCTAGAGCTAGAGTCTGGCAAATAATAGGATATATAACACATTCAAAGCAAGTGTAAATTGTAAATAATGGACTAATCCACATGTTTAAAATATTTGTTTTCTCACACAACAGACTTGATGTTTTGTTTACATGTGTGTGAGTGTGTGTATAAAATTAAAATCTCTATCATTTCCTTCTTTTATTTTTTTCTTAAATATTTATTGGATACTGAAGTTTCTGAACTTATCAAATTTTCTTATTTTCTCCCATGCTGTTCACCTCTTATTTTTTCTTACTTTTACTTCCTAAAACTTTACCTCCAATAATTTTTTACCATTCTAATACATTTAACTTATTGCATTTGCAAGAGATATTTCCTTTCTTTGACAGATTTTTCTAATAGTGTGTATTCTATTTTTGGTTTCACTGATGAAAATTTATCTAATTTATCTGAAAGTATTAATTGGAAGTTATCAAAAAGCTATTAAGTCTCTTGGGAAATCTGTTTATACAAACATACACTTTTGCAAAATCTAGAAAAATCACTGTATGTATATGATATGATGTCCTTGATGTCTGGCAATTTGTGGTTATCTACTTATATTAAAGAGTAAATCTGAACGTCAATTATATACATCAGGCTCAGTAAACTGATTATTCTGGATCACTGCATTCAGAGAAATACTCGACCATGTACCAATATCTGAGAGTCTTTTTTTTTTTGAAACAGCTTCTTTGTAATTGAGTTGTAATTGAGATTTATAAAAATTGCTACAACTGAACAAAGTAAGGGATTGGCTTCCATTGTTAATTATGAGGTCTGTCATTTGATCCTCATGATTCTTAGACAGTTTCTTCAATTGTTTTCTTCATACAAAATTAAATGATCAATTTTACAAGCATAACTACGGAAGCAGAGAAGAGAATAAGAGAAACATGAAGGTGCACAGCCATAATTAAGGCACAGCTCAAAGAGAAACACTTTCTTGACGTGAAAACAAACACTAAGGATGAAGCAGTGTCCCTAGGAATGCAAAGACAGTCTAATTACTTCACTAGAAAACTGGCCCAGACAAAGCACTGATCCCCACAGGCATCAGATGTGTTGGCAGAGGAACTGCTTTGATTAATGTCGTATTTTCAATAATGTTTATTACACAAAAGGCAAAAAGTGGTATACTCCCTTTAGAATCTATAAATATGTATCGGTAAATGGATGATTTATCAAGACTTCCTTTCGAGCAAAATGCTAATTTCCTTTTGGAATGACCTAAAATCTCAGAATGGAAGTGCTAAGTTCTTTCTCATTCAAGATAGATAGATTTATAGATACACAGATAGATGATGATAGATAGATAGATAGATAGATAGATAGATGATAAATAGATACTCATTTCACAACTACCTTAACATTTATTACCTTTTACATACTTTTTTGTTTGTTTGCTTGTTTGCTTTTCAAGACAGGGTTTCTCTGTGTAGCTTTGGTGCCTGTCTTGGAAGCAGCTCTGGTAGACCATCAAACTCACAGAGATCCACATGACTGTGCCTCCAGAGTGCTGGGATTAAAAGTGTGTGCCACCAACACCCGGCTGCACACTTACACACAATTTATTTTTATTCACTAAGATTTGGTTCTAAGCTACAGAAAAATAAGCAAAAAAAAATTAGTTTAAATAAGTATTCTAGAAAATAGCTTATTATATTTGCTCTTTGTAAAATAACATAGTTTCTCTTACTAAAATTAATATCAAATGAAAACTGTATAAATATTTTTAAATAGTCTACATGTTGAAATTACTGGTAATTTCATTTCAATCATGTTTATTCTTATACTTTTTACAGTATTGTATGCACATGTCCTGATATGTTAGAAAAAAATAAGATCATTTAGGAAATTGCTCCCTGATTTAGATTGTAAATTACTCTGGTAAAGGCTAGTAAACAAAGAATCTTCATTCTGGAATTAGATATAAACAAACAAAATATTAGGAGACTATTTCTGATAGTAAGTTTTTAAAAATTGCCATATTACACTGAAATCTCCACGTTGAGAGCCAAAGAAAAGGAAATCATTTGACTATATAAGTTTGTTAATTAAAACTTAATTTACATTTTAAATAAATCTTGGACTAAAATTTTTATCTTAAAGATCTATATCTAATAAGATAAATACCACAACACTACAATTCCTCTTGGCCAGGAGACTATAAATTATACAAACATGGACTCTTCTGAATAGGTAGTAATATTTATTATGGAGGAAACAATTCCAAACTCAGGAAACTAAAGAAATCCTCTGTACTCACTAATAACTGTAAGAATTCCCCAAACTATAGGATGACATTTCATTGGAGCACTGGACAGAAATCTCAAGGTCCAGATCAGGAGCAGAAGGAGAGGGAGCACGAGCAAGGAACTCAGGACCGTGAGGGGTGCACCCACACACTGAGACAATGGGGATGTTCTATTGGGAACTCACCAAGGCCAGCTGGCCTGGGTCTGAAAAAGCATGGGATAAAACCGGACTTGCTGAACATAGCGGACAATGAGGACTACTGAGAATTCAATAACAATGGCAATGGGTTTTTGATCCTACTGCACGTACTGGCTTTGTGGGAGCCTAGGCAGTTTGGATGCTCACCTTACTAGACCTGGATGGAGGTGGGCAGTCCTTGGACTTCCCACAGGTCAGGGAACCCTGATTGCTCTTCGAGCTGATGAGGAAGGGGGACTTAATCAAGGGAGGGAGAGGGAAATGGGAGGCGGTGGTGGGGAGGAGGCAGAAATCCTTAATAAATAAATAAATTTAAAAAAAAACAAAACACGTCTTGGAGTAGGTAATATAACAACATTTCTCATTAACTATATTTATCCCACTTATGCAAGAATGTATTATGCATATGTGTGTATGTATGTATATATGTGTATATATTTTTGCATATATATGTGTATGCTGATATACATGTGAATTTGTATATATGTGTGTAATATGGATGTAAACACTTGCATGTATATGAATCAACAAACAGATGTGAGTATATTTGTATATTTACACGTGTATGCATGAATTTATACTTGTGTATATGGTATATGCATATTTGTATGTATATATGAGTATATGTATTTGTGCACATGTGTCTATGTATGTGTATGATGTCTGTATGTATATATGCATGTTTTAAGTTTATGTATGTGTGTTTATGTTTCTGTACGTATATATATGTTCTAGTGTATATTTGTGTGTGTTCATGTGTTTGTATGTATACATATGTGTTGCTTTATATTTAAGTATATGTATAAATACTGGGTATTTAAGTATATGAATGTTTCTGTTTTTATGTTTGCATGTGCATGTTTATGTATGTACAAGTTCACATGCGAGTATGTGAGCAAGAAATCAATGCCATAGGAAGTTAATTTCCATGCAATGCAGTCCCATTGCACCTAATTTTCTGTAACAATTGAATCATTATTTCATCTGTGAGCAGGCTTTTTCCTTAACTGAACATTTCAATATATTACCTGGAAAACATTCTGCACTCTAAGTGACCTTTGCTGTTATAGCAATCTTTTACCAAACCTCACAAATATGTTATCTTTCAAATTCTAACCTTCCAAATCACGCTTAGGAAGATTTAAATACCAAGAAACTTTACATTTACTTTATTTTGTGTGTTATATATACTTACAATTTAAGGATATCCAAGAGAATTGCAACTGCTTTTTTTATATTGTCTAATTCCACTAAACCCAAACTACACAGACAAATAATGCAAATAAATGTCTTTTGAATGAGTAAATTGCATGAAAATATGTTTAAATATTACTCAAAGTTATTATAAGACCATATGATACAAAAATTAAAGTAAATATTACAATGTGACCACCAATCAAAAATTTAACTAACAGACTTCAAATTTGCATCTGTTAGTTTCAGTGTTTATTACTTGTTCTGTCTCAGTAGCTCAAGCACTTAAAGAGATTCACTCCTAAGTAGCCACTTAGGCCAGGCATTAAATCACAGAGTGGGCAATATTTGCTTAGGTGGCAGCCATTTAGCCTGAGCTCACTAATCCCTCACCCCTCTCTGTGGGTGGTCCATTCTGATGTCACAGCTGGCTTAAAGCACACTATAACAAACAAATTGTTACTGAAATAGTAAGGAGAAACAATGAGTCAGTTCTCAAAGGGCTGTTCTACAGAATACCTACAAGGTACCAGAGCTAGAGAACAGTGTGGGGAGTCAGTGAAACCAGACATTTACAAAGCACTTCTCACAAAAGCACCCTTTGTAGCAAATATTATTTTGAATTGGCAATAATGTTTCAAAATTATTTCAATTGTTTCAAAATATATTATATAATTTTCTTTGATCACTGCTTCAAAAGATGGAAAGGAGACCAATAACTATAATTTAAAATATTAATGTTATTTGGATCTTTGTTGGGTTGGATGAATTAAATATTTGTTTTATTGTTAACTATATTATGCTAATATTAAATTACAATGTGGAATAAAAATATAGAATGTAGTGACATATCTTTTACATATATTCCTAAATTTCAAAAAAAAAAGAACCAAACTATTATATACCAGAAATTGCCTAATTTACTTTACGCACTCATTGTACTTTAGTCATTTGAAAAAAAATTCTAAACTAGGGTATCTATGAACAAAATACCACATAAAGAGGAAATTTCTCTTATTTCAAGATCTATCACAAAGAACTATCAATGGATTCATCCAAACATACCCATAGCTGTAGGAATTGTGAAAAAATGATAATATGGCATTCCCTGGGAACCCATCCTTCAAGCCAGGCTGGGCATCAGGCACTTCGGGAAGCCCACCTGCCATATAGGCTCTCTAGGCTATATGAGAATGAGCCTTCCTGAACTACCCCCTTTCTTTGGCTCAACTGCCAACTCCCACAGGAACTAATTGGGAACAAGCTACCAAGCCAGCCAAGGAATCTGGTAAGAATCACCTCACTCCCTCCTGTACTCCATGTCCAGTCCCTTAATCATACCCCCATCTTTGTAATCTTTACCCCTAGACCACTAGTTGAGGCCTCTCCTCCTTTCTTCCCCATTCCCCAGGATTCTATGCAGATCATGGTGGCATACCCAGCATTCCTCCCTACTGCAATAACTATCAACTACCAACCCTGAGCACCCCTCAAGCCCATTTCCAATCCTTAAGAGTCAGCTTGAATATCTAAAAGCACTTTATATTCAAGACCACCAGCAGCCACAATTGGCAGGATCTCAGAAGCATTTTCTACCCTGAGAAACACAACAATGAGACTCTTCTAAGAAAAAGAAAGGGCAGCAGAAGCCAAAGAGACCAGATATCAGAACCTAGAAGTACAAACATTCCAAACCCAGATGCCTAGACATCAGCATAAAAACAAAGTAAATATAACAAAAGACAATATGCCTCCAGTGAAGCCCAACAAACCTTCTATAACAGATCCTGAAAAATGTAATAGAAGTGAAGAACAACACAACACAAGGACATCAAAAGAGCAATCATGAATATGCTCAAGAACCTTAAAGAAGATATGGATAAATACATTAATGAAATCTATAGAAATATAAACAGTGAAAATAAAATAACAAGTGTACAAGATATGAAAGTATAAATGATATCAAAAAGAAATTAGAAAAAATCTGGACAAAAAGATACTTAGAAACTCAAATGGGTACCTTAAAGGCAAACCTCACCAACAGAGTGCAAGAGATACTCTCAAGCATTGAAGAAAGGATAAAAAGAAAAAGAAAAAAAAGGGATAACTTGTTCAAAGAAAATATTAAATTAAAAAAATCCAGGTAGAAAATATCAAGAAAATCTGGAACACAATGAAAAGATCAAATCTGTGAATAATAAAAATATAATAAGGAGAAGAAACCTAGATCAAAGATATATAAAATATATTGAACAAAATCCAGCAAGAAAATTTCCCAAACTTAAAGAAGGAGATGCCTCGCCAGGTAAAAACAGCATATAGAACACCAAATGGATGGAACCAGGAAAAAAAATCCATGACAAGTAAAAGTAGCAGTAAGGCAATAAGGAAAAAAAGACCAAATACCTTATATAAAGGCAGACCATTAGAATAGAATAACACCAAAATTTTCAATGGAAACCATAAATGCCAGAGGGGACTGGATATATATTCTACAAACTTCTGAGGATCATAGGTGCCATCACAGACTACCACACCTAGTAAAATTTTCAATTATAATTATGGGGAAATAAAGATACTCCATGACAAAAATTTAAGCAGTATCTATCAACAAATTTAAAACTAGAAAAAGTTCTAGAAGGAAAACTTTAGCATGAAGAGGTTAACCCCCCTGCAAAAAAAAATAAACTATGAGGAATAAATAATCCCAGATCAGCAAGTCAAAACAAGGAAGAAAAACACTCATTCAACTGCAACAAAATGATGAAACCCAAAAAGTACTGCTAATTGTTAACTCGTAACATCAATGGTCTCAATTCCATATTAAAAAACATAGACAAATAGACTGCATTTGAATACAGTATCCACTCTTCTGCTGCATCCAAGAAGCACACCTTAACACTTAGGAGAAAAATCAACTCTGTGTAAAATTATGGAAACATATTTCAAGCAAATAGGCCCAAGAAGCAAACTGGTACAGTCATTTTAATGTCTGACAAAATAGATTTCAAATCAAAACTAATCAGAAGAGATAGGAAATGACACTATATGCTTACATCAAAAAAAAAAAAATTCAGAACACTATAGGACCCAGCCATGACAAATTCAATAGAGGCCCAAGTCTCAGTAGTTTACCCTAAAATATACCTGGTTCAAAAAAAACCCACAAACTGAAACCACCCAAACATCACCCAGAAACAGACCATCCAAAGAAATGCCTAATGTTCCAACCATTGTAGATAGAATCTGCCAGGACACACCCATCTCTTTTCACCAGGTCAACCCTGACAAATTTTAGCCAATCAGAGGTCCTAAAGCTTAGAAATCCCTCACACCAACCCTTGCTATTATAAAAACCACCCCAACTGAGCTCGGGCTCTCCAATCACACCAAAATGTTAGATACATGAGAGTCTTGAGTTTGAACTTGAATAAGAATAAAGGCTCTTTGTTTTTATTACAAGAGTCAGTTTCCTACTTGGTTTGGGGGAGGGGACTCTCTGATTTAGGTATAACAAAACATATTTGCAAAACATTTCACCTAAACACAGAAGAATACACCATCTTCCCGGCAGCAAATGAAACATTCCCCAAAACTGACTTGGACACAAAGCAAGCCTCAACAAATGCAAGAAAATTTGAAATAACACCCTGTAACCTATCTGATCACCATGGATTCAAACTAGATATCAACAACAACAGAAATATAAAGCTTACAAACTCATGGAAAATGAACAAGTTTCTACTAAATAAAATATGGGTCAAAATAGAAACTATGAAAGAAATTAAAGACTTTCAAAACTAAATGAAAATGAACATAGAGCACACCCAAACTTAAGGGACACAAGAGAGGGAGTTCTACGGGCAATTTCATAGCACAAAGTATCCACATTAAAAAAAAATGAGAGAAAAGAGGGGGAGAGAGAAAGAGAGAGAGACCTCATATTATTAACAGCATGTATAAATACTCTAGAACAAAGTGAAGATTTAAAAAGTGTTCTGCCACTGGAAACTATCTGAATTGATATATTTAAGTGATATTGGGCATAAAGGTCCAACTTGGCAAGCAAACTCATGGAGAAATGGTGTAGGAGGTCCTTCTTTCTATGTGTTGCTTGTATTGGTTAATGAATAAAGAAACTGCCTTGGCCTAATAGAGGCAGAACTTAGGTAGGTGGAGAAGACAGAACTGAATTCTGGGAGGAAGAAAGCAGAGTGAGAGAGGAACACCATGGAGCTGCCACAGACAGACATGCCGAATCTTTCCCAGTAAGCTACTGACACATGGCAATATACAGATTAATAGAAATGGGTTAAATCAAGATGTAAGAGTTAGCCAATAAGAGGCTAAAGGTAATGGGCCAAGCAGAGATTTAATTAATGCAATTTCTGTGCGGTTATTTTGGGGTTAAGCTAGCTGGGAGGCCGGGACAAACAAGCTGGCCCCCCTGCAACAGAGAAATATTTACACTAACCAGGGATTTGGTAAAACATATAAACCAATAATTTCTATAAGGAAAATTTCATTATGTCAACTATTTCATCTAGTTCTTAGTGTAGGGGGCATAGACATGCACTAGAGAGGAACTTTGAATATTAAGTACACAGGGTTGTTCCTTCAAGAGAAGGAATGCAATGTTTTCTACCCAATGTGATATCATACACTGAAAACTATTTCTTTAGAGGCAATATAGAAACTGAGGCAGATCAGTCAAATATTAGTCAAGAAAATGGAACCTCCACTGGCCAGTGTCTAGAGGAGCCACCCACCCAGACCCCCTTACAAGGAAGGTATTGTAGGTCAACAGGATGCTTTAAAATACTAATGTCTTAAGTTGGACTGAAGAAGAGTCAACCTTAAGTCATCTCAGGACTCTCCATAATCACCAAGGAAGAGATTTATCACAACAAATGCACGGTGCACTTACTGCTGCTATTTACTAATCATCTGATGAATATAAGACAAGAAAGCATCACCAGCCCCAAATTTGAGTCACTGATTGATTAACGGTCATCCAAACAACTGTTAAAATGACGAGGAAGAATCTGATAACCCTGCAGCAATTGATCAGTGGCCCCTTAATGGTTAAAAATTAAAACAGGACCAACTCCTAGTGCAAGAATAATTACAAGTAGGACATAGAAGTCAGTCTTTAGAATTCCCATATTTATTTTGTAATTGAAAGAAGGCAAAGAACAAATTTTAACTGTTGCATGATCTCTGGGGCATAAATGCTACTCCATCCAGAGTTCCCTGTTCCTAACATGACTCCTCAAGGACATTTCACTATTATGCTTGACTTAAAGGATGGCTTTTTCTCTATCCCTCTACGTCCTGATGATAAGGAACATTTTATACTCTCTATTCCTACTTTAAGCAATCAACAGTAAATGAACTGATAGCAATGGAAAGTTCTATCACAAGGGATGAAAAATAGCATTATTATATGCAATATTATGTATATAAAGCACTTAATTCAGTGCTGACTAAATTTGCTAAGATTTTGGTCTTTCATTATATGGATGACATTTTCCTGTCCTACCCATTTAATCAATATGTAAATGAGTACTTAACTAAAAGAACAAAATTTGAGCATAGCTCTGAATAAAATACAAAAGCAATCACCTTATAATAATTTAGGATATATTATTACTCAACAACAAATTCTCCATTATCCTCTCTGTTTAGAACATCCCAAACAATGAAATTTTACTTACTTTAAAAAAAAATTGAGGGTCATGTCAATTAAGCATATCCTATATATCTAATACTACTAAATATTTAGCTCTGTTCCTTAATTAACTTTCTGGAGACTCCTCGTTAAACTCTAAGAAACAAACCAGCCAAAAAGAAGCAAGTTACTTGTTTATTACATAGTGCTGCTGATAAAGTGGTAGCTCCCTAAATTAATCCCATGCTATCTTATCAATTAATTATCCTTCCTTCTTCCTCATCATCTATTGAAATTATATATCAATAAGACAATGGTAATATAAAAATTTATGCATGTCATAATTCTCTGCAATGTTCTGTAACTCCTCATCTAAAATAAATTATAGACTTGATAAGGACACATTTTAATTAAGTTACTGGCACAGAGCTTACAAAAACCACTGTACATTTAAAATCACATGTTAATTATTTCTTCCACACTGATATCTGCAGGTAACAATAATATATTATATATGAATGATAGATAATCATTATCCTATAGCTCTCCTCTTAATATTTCTTTTGAAGATAACCCATGGATATTACCTAAAATTACATCAGAAAATCCTATAGAATTCTCTTTTTAATAATTTTACAGATGGCTCTTCAAGTGCATAAGGAGCTTAAGTCTTATATATAAATTCCAAATCCTCCATGAAAAATATTATACTGATCCCTTGTTGTATAGCTCAACAGTCTGAAATTGCTAAAAAAAAAAAAGGCTTATTAGACGTGCCTCAGCATTGACCATTTTAACTGACTCTATTAATGTGTTAAAATTGTTTCTCTTTTAGAAACTACAAAACTTAAACCCAACCCCACTACTAATGTTACTCATAATTATTTCTCTCTCTTCAGACTTCTATATGACAATGAACTCAACCTTCTTTTATAACTCATATCATGGTCATTCTAACTCGTCCACATCCGGTAATGCTCAAGCCAACATACTAGCCTCATCCCCATCCATAATACTTCCTTTTTCAGGAATCTCAAAAATCTCATAAACTTCTTCATCAAAAGGTAAAATTGTTAGAATTCTCTTTGACCTCATAACAAATCATTTGACCCTATTCTTCTTTTTCTTCTTTCATCCCACTGCCCTCTGCTGGAAGAATTAAACCTCAGGGGTGAAAATTTAACGTCACTTGGCAAACTGATATTACGCATCCTTCAGAATTTGAACGTTTCAAATTTGTTCATGTTATGGTTGGTGCTTTACAAAACATGATTGATGTTTCTGTTCAGAGGGTTAAACTGCTTCAAGATCAAGACATTATGGAATAACACCATCAAATACTTGTCTAAATCGTGAATTTTAAAAATAAAAAGGAGGTGTAAACACCCACCAAAATTGCTGCATACTATGCTGCTTTTAGCTGTGCTTAATTTTTTTTCTTCCTTATAAAGGATAATACTTCTTCTGCAGCACTAAAACATTTTGGAGACATGGCCTAGAACACATGTTAAATGAAAAGACCTAGAAACTAATCAACAGAAAGGGCCACATGTTGTTCTAACATGAAGACAAGGTTATGTTTATGCCCTTCCAGAAAATGAAAGGAGTCCCAGACGGCTCCTGGTGCAATGTACAAGCCCAGGACAGCATCCTGGAGACCAAACAAAAATGAAGTGTCTGAGGATAGATGACAAACCCATTAAGGGAATAAACTGATATCTTGGTGAGGTATGAAGCCTTTAATAACTTTCCAAGCCAAGATCTTGGAGAGACAAGAAAAACACAATACTACTGGCCCAAACATGATAATGTTATGTTTACAGATATATTACATGCAAATGTTCAGATTGTCAATACAGAATCCAAATGTTTTCTGTCAGGGGGAATAAAGGCCACAACTGTAATATGAAACATAATGACATTATTTTTCCATTCCAAGGACAGTTTTTATCACTTGGGATTAGTTGTTTGCACAAAAGACACTAAACAAATATTTAGTTATATTAATGAAAGATATTTTTGTTGGTCTAACTAAACTGATCAATTCAAACACTATATTGCATATTTTAGTATAATTAAATACTCTTTAGAAAGCTCCAATAGTAAAAATTACAGTTGTATGAAAATGAAGAAATGAACATCTGATGTGTTGCTTACTATAGTTGATGTCATTGTACCTAAAATAGCAGTCTTTAACAGTGATTTAGAAAATAACCTCCACCCCACATCAGACAGAGGTCTGATCTCCAAAATATATAAAAAACACAAGAAATAAGGCATCAAAATTCTAAATAATCCAATTTAAAAATGGGGTACAGAAATTAACAGAGAATCCTCAAACAGAAGAATCTCAAATGGGTCCAAAGGACACTTAAAGAAATGTTCAACATCCATAGATATCAAGGAAATGCAAATCAAAATGACTCTGGGATATTATCTTATATCAATCAGAATGGCTAAGATCAAAAACACCAATGAAAGCTTATGATGGAAAGGATATGGAGTAAGGGAAGCACTCCTCCATTGCTGGTGGGAATGCAAACTTGTACAACCACTCTGGAAATCAGTATGGCGACTGATCAGAAAATTAGTAATCAACCTACTTCAGGAACCGGCAATATCACTCTTGGGCATATACCCAATGGATGTTCAATCACACCCCAAAGACATTTGCTCAGCTATGTTCACAGCAGCAATATTTGTAAAAGCCAGACCCTGGAAACAACCTAGATGTCCCTCAACTGAAGAATGAATACTCAGCAGTTTTTTTTTTAAAAAAAAAAAAGACATCTTGAAATTTGCATGCAAATGAATAGAACTGAAAAAAAAAATCCTGAGTGAGGTACCCCAGATCCAGAAAGATGAACATGGTATGCACTCACTCTTAAGTGGAACCTAGCTAGCAAGCTGTAAAGCAAAGGATTAACGAACCCACAGTCCATGAACCTAGAGAAACTAAGTAACAAGGTGAACTCTATGAAAAACATACAAAGATCTACCTGGAAAGGGGAAATAGATAAGATTACATGATAAAATTGAAAACATAGGGGTAGGGAAAAGGGAGGGCAGAAGAGGAAGAAGGGAGGAGAAGGGGAAGGGAGAGGAGAACTTGAGGGAATGGGATACATGAGATGGAGGAAGGACAGAGATGAGAGCAAGAAAAGAGATATTTTTGACTGAGGGAGTCATAATGGGGCTAGCAAGAAACTTGGCACTAGAGAAATTTTCAGGAATCTACGATCCTAAGCAATAGAGGAGAGGGTGTCTGAACTGGCCTTGTTCTGTAGTCAGATTGATGATATCTTAAATATCACCATAGAGCCATCATCCAGCAACTGATGGAAACAGAGGCAGAGACCCACAGTAGAGCACTGGGCTGAGCTCCCTAAGTCCAGCTGAAGAGTGGGAGAAGTGAAAACATGAGCAAAGAGGTCAAGACCATGATGGGGATAACCATTGAAACAGTCACCTGAGCTAATGGGAGCTCACCAACTCCAGCTGGTTAGGGAAGGAACCAACATAGGTCCAAACTAGTCCCTCTGATTGTGATAGTAGTATGGCTGGGGCAGCCTGCGGAGCCATTGGCAGTGGTACCAGGATATATCCCTACTGCCTATACTGTTTTTTTCAGAACCTGTTCTCTTTAAATGAATACCTTGCTCAGCCTAGATATATTAGGGAGGGCCTTGGACCTTCCCCAAAGCAGTGCACCTTACCTTTTCTGAGGAGTGAATGAGAGGAGGGGAGAAAGTGAGAACTGGGATTGGTATGTAAAATGAAAAAATTGGCTACCCACACATGGACCTCCCCCACTCTCTTGGTACCTCCATGCCCCTACCTCCACTGCTCATCTCCCCTTATCACCCTGTCCCAGCTCCCAACTTGATGGAGACAGTCTTGCTCCCCTGCTCTACAAGAGGCCATACAGGTTGCCAGAAATCCAGCCCCAAATCAGGCAGAGAACTAGAGCTCAACCACAGGCTACACACACCAGAAGACCAGAGAGGAAACAGAAATTAAGGAACGGAATACATTTAAAACAAAAAACAAACTCAAAAATTTGCACCTAGACCTATAATTACCCACACTACAATGCTTAAACTCCAGTATAAGAACAAAATCAATAGTAGCAAAAGAAGTATGTCACTACCAGATTCCAGATACCATACTACAAATATACATGAATATTCAAATACAGATAAAGCACAAGAAAAAGACCTTAAAAACAAATTTATGCAGATGACAGAGATCCTTAAAAAGAAAATTAAAAATTCCCTTAAAAAGAGAGAGAAACGGCAAGCAAAAAATAGGAAGAAATTAATAAATCCCTTAAGAAAAGCCAAAAAAAAAAAACAGTTGAAGGAAATAAATAAAATTATTCAAGGCCTGAAAATGGAAATAGAAACAATAAAGAAAACACAAATAGAGGTAATTCTGGAAACAAAAAAAAATCTAGGTAAGTGAATGGGAAGTATAGAGACAGGCTTCATTAACAGAATGGAAAAGATGGAAGACGCAATAAAAGAAACTGATGTATCAGTAAAAGAAAATATTAAATCTAAAGAATTCCTGACACAAAACATCCAGGGAATCTGGGAAACTATGAAAAGACCAACCCAAAGAATATTAAGAACAAAAGGAGAAAAAAATTCAGCTCAAAGGCCCAGAAAATATTTCAACAAAATCATACAAGAAAAAATTTTAACCTAAAGATGGAGCTGCTTATAAAGGAACAAGAAGCATACAAAACACCAAAAGACAGGCAGGGAACCTGGAATGCTTTTTGGGCTGATGAGGGAGGGGGACTTGATTGGGGGAGGGATATGGGAGGTGGTGGAGGGGAGGAGGCAGAAATCTTTAATAAATAAATAAATTTAAATTTAAAAAAAAACTTCAAAAACTGCTTTCTTCTTGGAAGAGGAAATGTGGTGAAACCTGTAATGGGGCCATTGATCATTAACATTTTGCTTTAGAATAAATCATCAGTTGTCCTCTTAAAAAAAAACACACCAAAAGATTGGACCAGAAAACAAAGTCCCTTTGCCACACAATAATCGAAACACTAAACATACAGAATAAAGAATATCAAAAGCTGCAAAGGAAAAAGAACAAGTAACATATGAAGGCAGACCTATTAGAATTACATCCAACTTAAAAGCCAGAAGAGCCTAGACAGATGTCATCCAGATACTAAAAGATCACAGATGCCAGTCCAGACTACTATATCCAGCAAAACTATCAAACACCATAGATGAAGAAAATAGGATTTTCCATGAAACAGTTAAATTTAAACAATATCTTGTTGCAAGGAGGGTTGCTTGTTTGTCCCGGCCGCCGGGCTAGCTTACCACCAACATAGCCACACAGAAACTGTATTAATTAAATCACTGCTTGGCCCCTTAGCTCTAGTTTCTTATTGGCTAATTCTTACATCTTAATTTAACCCATTCCTATTAATCTGTGTATTGCCATGTGGCAATGGCTTATCAGGTAAAATTCCCTGCATCTGTCTCTGGCGGATCCATGGCATATCTCCGACTCCCCCTTCTTTCTCCCAGCATTCAGTTCTGTCTTCCCTGCCTACCTAAATTCTGCCCTATCACCAGGCCCCAAACAGTTTATTAACCAATGAAAGCAACACAAAGACAGAAGGACCTCCTGCACCATTATCTATCTAAAAATTCTACACAAGATACTAGAAGGAATATTCCAACCCAAGAAGATTAACTACATCTAGGAAAACACAGAAAATAAATAATCTCACACTAACAAAATCAAAAAAAAAAGCACGCACACTACACATACACACACACGCACGCACACACACACACAAACATACCAGCACCACCATGAACAACAACAAGAACAAAAAATAAAAACAAAATAACAGGAACTAACCATCATTGGTCATTATTATTTCTCAATACCAATGAATTCAAGTTCCCAATAAAAAGATACAGACTAAGTAAATGGATATGAATATAGGATCAACTCTTCTACTGCTTATAAGAACTACTCCTCAACATCAAAGATAGATATTACCTCAGGGTAAAAGGTTGAAAAAAGATTTTCCAAGCAAATGGAACTAATAAACAAGCTGGTATAGCTATTCTAATATTTAACAAAATACACATAGAACCAAAATTAACCAAAAGAGATAGGGAAGGACAGCGCATGCTCATTAAAGGAAAAAATCCACCAGGATGACATCAAAATATCATTATTTGCAGATGATATTATAGTATACATAAGCAACTCCAACAATTATACCCGGGAACTCCTATAGTTGATAAACACCTTCAGTGGAGTGGCTGGATACAAGATAAACTGAAAAAAAAAATATGTAGCTCTCCTGTATACAAAGGGTAAACAGACTGAGAAAGAGAAATCATATCCTTTACAATAGAAACACACAATATAAAATATCTTGGAGTATTTCTAATAAAGCAACGTGAAAGACCTGTATGACAAAAACTTCATGTCTTTGGAGAAATAAATTAAAGAAGATACCAGAAGATGGAAAGATCTCCCATGTTCATGGATCCCTGGGATTAACATAGTAAAAGTGGCAATCTTACCTAAAGCAATCTACATATTCAATGCAATCACCATCAAAATTCCCTTTACAGACATTGAAAAAAACAATACTCAACTTCATGTGGAAAGAACCTCTTCAACAAATGATGCTGGTTTAACTAGATACCTAGATGTCAACATACTGAACAATGAAAATAGAGACACATCTATTTGTGGGAGAATTGTCTGTATTCTGTCAATCATGTTTTAAATAAATGCTGATTGGCCAGGCAGGAAGTATAGGTGGGAAAACCAGACAGGAAGTAGAAATGATACTGGGAGAACAGGAGAATTCTGGGAAGGAGGAAGTTGATTCCTCCTACCCCTGCCCAGACCACCGAAGCAGCAGGATGTGATCTGCCTCACTGAAAAAGGTACTGAGCCACATGGCTAATATAGATCAGAAAAATGGGTTAATCAAGATGTGAGAGTTAGCCACTGAGGGGCTAGAGCTAATGGGCCAATCAGCTTATAATTTATGGAGACCTATGTGTGATTTTCTTTGGGGCTAAACAGTTGTGGGGTACCAGGTGGGACAAAAACCACAACAAACAAACAGGCCTGGCCCTTCATGTTACATCTATTACCCTGAAAAAAACAAAATGCCTCAAATCCAAGTGAATAAAAGACCTCAACATAAAACAAAATATACTGAACATAACAGAGAAAGCAAGGAGTAGCCTTGTAGCCTTGAACATTGGCACAGAAGACAACTTCCTGAACAGAACTCTTAACAGCATAGGCACTAAGATCAACAATTAATAAATGGACATCATGAAACTGAAAAGTTTCTGTATGTCAAAGGTTACCATCAATAGGAAAATATGGAAACATTCTCACCAATTCCACATCTGACAGAGATCTAATATCCAAAATAAAAGGCACTTAAGAAACTAAATATCAACAAACCAAGTAGTCAAGTTTTAAAAAATGGGTACTTATCTAAATATAGAATTCTGAACAGAGAAAACCAAAATGGCTGAGAAACCCTTAAAGAAATGTTCAGCATCCTTAGCCATCAGGGAAATGTAAATCAAAACTACTTTGAGATTTCATCTTACAACTATCAGAATGACTAAGATTAAAAACACAAGTGGCAGGACATGCTGGCAAGGATGTGGAGCAAGAGGAACACTCCTTTATTGCTGTTGGGAGTGCAAACTTGTACAGTCACTAATGAAATCAATATGGTGGTTCCTCAGAAAATTTGAAATCAATCTACCTCAAGATACAGCTGTAGCATTCTTAGGCGTATACCCATAGGATGTTTCATCCTACTACAAGCACGCTTGCCCAACTATGTTCATATCAGCTTCATTCATAATAGCCAGAAACTGGAAACAAGATAGATGTCCCTCAAATGAAAAACAGAGAAGGAAAGTGTGGTACATTTACATAATGGAGTATTACTCAGCTGTTTAAAAATGACATCATGAAATTTGTAGGCAAATGAATAGACTACAAAAAGAATCATGAATGAGTTATCCCAGACCAAGAAAGATAAAAACAGTATATAACCATTTATTATTGATATTACTTAACAGCTAATATCAATATTATCTGTTAAGTAAAGGATAATCAGTCTACAATCCACAGACCCAGAGAATCTATGTAACTAGAAGAGCTCAAGGCAGGACATATGAATCTCCCTAGGAAGGGGACGTAGAATAGATTTTGCTGGTGGACTAGGGGATAGGTGGGAATGAGGAAAAGGAACGGGCTGTAGGGGTAAGGGTGTGGAAAAAAGTAAGGTGAGAAATTAATATAATTGGAGGGCATTTAGGAGTCAATGTAGAAACCCAGTGCAGTGAAAACTCCCAGGAATCTATGAGAGTGACCTTAGAAAGGACTCCTAGTAATGGAGAATATGAAATCTGAACTGGTCATCTTTTGTAACTAGGCAGGGCTTCCAGTATTGGGTCTGGAATGCACTAACTCATCCACAAAACATAGACCTACAATTTGTCCTGCCTGCAACTTGTGTCAATGACCAAGCCATGATGGCCAGGAACAGAAGGCTGGATGGCCCAAAGACCTAGAAGAGAATCAATCAAGACTGAAAAAAAAAAGCAATAAATGATTCCTAAAAATATTCTGCTATACTTAGAGATTGGCACCTAGCCCAACTGTCATCAGAGAGGTATTATCCAGCAATTGATGGGAGCAGAAGCAGACATTAAATGGAAGATGGGGAACCCCAGAGAAGAGTGGGAAGAAAGACTAAAGTAGTCGAGGACACCATAAGAACACGGTTCTGAGACAGCTAAGCAGGGTTCATAGGAGTTCACAGACTGAAGCGGCAATCATGGAGCCTGCATGGGTCTGTGCAAGGTTCTCTGCATATATGTTATGGTTGTGTAACTTGGTGTTCTTGTGGGCATCCTAACAGTGGGAATTGGGATGTCTCCCACTCTTTTGCCTGTTCTTGGGACTGTTGACCTCCTTACTGGGTTGCCTCACCCAGCCTTGACATGAGGCTTTGTGCCTAGTCTTATTGTAACTTGTTATGCCATATTCAGTTGATATCCATGGGAGACCTGCCCTTTCCTGAAGGAAAACAGAGGAAGAGTGGATCTGTGGGAGAGAGGAGGGAGGGATAAGAAGGTTGGAGGGAAGGAAACTGCTGTCAGGATGTACTGTATGAGAGAAGAATTTTTAAAAATTCATTTAGTTGTGATTTATTACCAAAAAAAATCTACTTAAAGAAAAGTAAGAAGATAATTATATTGTGATGATACAATGTCAAAATGACCAAGTTCTACCCCACATCAGCATGAAGTGTAGGAAGTTGAGGGAATAATCTGGCAGAGTCAGATAGTTACCTAAAGAGTCTGCACGGCCAGCTCCCAGTGCTGGCACTAGAGTGCACCTCAGCTTGCTGTTACCTATGGAGTACTTAGTGGTGAAGTTCAAACTATAGATAAATGGTGTTAACGAAGAGCTGATCATATCATATTCATTCTAGTGAGTATTAGCGTTAAATGAAAGCATACACTTTTTAAAGAATAAACGTAATTCGAACATACATACATTTAAAGAATTAGTTATAAATTCGAAGTTAATCTCATAAACACTCTGAGCCCAATCTTCCCTGAAAATCACCAAACAAATTATAGATCTAAGCATCCCCTTACTACACTGGAAATTGAAAATTCTAATACTTAGGAAAAATGTGCTTAAAAATAGGTCCTTTAAAATGAAAACAATGGTCCGGGCAGTGGTGGCACATACTTTTAACCCCAGCACTTGGGAGGCAGAGGTAGGTGCATCTCTGTGAGTTCAAGGCCAGCCTGGTCTACAAGAGCTAGTTCCAGGACACGCTCCAAAGCTACAAAGAAATCCTAACTCAGAAAAAGAAAAAAAAATATCCATATTGATAGTATTTTCCATTTTTCATTTTTTAAAAAGGGATGTAAAAACATAAATTTCATAGAAGCTTTACATAATTCCTGTATTTCAAGTTGTACAATGATCCTGAAAGCACCATTTGGCACATGAAGCTTTTGAATGATGGCAAGAAATGCCTCAAACTGTGCCTGCCAGTGGGGCAGTCTGGAAGCAAGTGCACTTGGGACTCACGAAGGTCTCTTTGCCATGGAAACAGGGATATGTGGAAACACAACAGAATTTAGTCAAGCTTTCTAAATTGAATATGTACATTCTTTCCCATTCTTCTAAGTTTAGGAGGTCATTTTGTTGGCAGCTGTCAGTTATCTGTGTCATTACGGAAACCATGACAAACTCCTTTACAATGTGTGGGTCATCCGAGTGCAGTGAACCAGACTATTTTGCCATGTGTGCAACTGTCAGCACATTTTTGCCAGCAGATGAGTTTATAAGATGGTATCACTCTGAAATCAGTTTGCAGAAACACATGGCATACTAGAAGATTCCCAAGTTTGACTGAAAAAGCTTGTCAATGTTTCAGTTGCATCTTAGCTGACCTTAGCACAGAAAGTTTTACCTCATTTAATATCCAAAAAGTTCTGTCAAGCAAACAAGGCATGAATAAACTTATCCATAAACAAACAATGAGTAAACAAGGGACAGCCATTTAAACTGCAATGTGACAGCTGAAGGCAGTTTGCTATGGACTCAACACTTCTCTGAATTCCTGATTATGCAGCTTAATCACTAGTAAAAATCAGTTCAAGCGAGGCATGAGCACACGCCTTTGATCCCAACACTAGGAGGCAGAGAAAGCAGATCTTTGTAAGTTAAGGCCAGCTGGTCTATAGACTGAATTCCAGGACAGCTAGGGCTGTTACACTGAGAAATCCTGTCTCAAAAAAACAAGAACAAAAACAAGCAAACACTAGTTAAGTGTGAAACAAAATTCACCAATAAAAACAAATGTTTTACTACTGAGACAGTAAGCGTTACTGAGCGGAACACTTTACTTACTGAGACATCTTTCAGTTCTTTCTCAATGGAGAAGTGGCAAGACTCTTTAGAAAAGATGAACCTGTATGTGTCCGCTGGTCCTGATCCTGACAGCAATGCTTTTCTCAGCTCATCGACGTATTTTTCTTTCTCCATAGCCATGTCATCAGCTTCTTGGGAAATCTCCGACTCAGAAACTATGGGAAATATTAATAAAAGTGATGAAATAAAAACTTTCTCTTAGGAAATATGTATTTAGCTGTTACTACTACTTTATCAATCTAACAGAAATTGGAAAAATAATAAAACCAAAATGTTTTCATGTGGCTTTTTAAAAATACCATTAGTGCTCTTAACCCCCCTCCTTCCTCTCCCAGTTAGGCACTCCTCTTATTTTCTCTTGGCCCTTCTAGAGCATTTGCGCCCTTAACCCTTGAGCTCTTTCTCTTCCTCTCCAACCATTACTCACCTAGCCTTTCCCAACCTCTGCAGTTATGTCAGATTACGTACTCAAATGTAAGTATGCTATGAACGTGTGTGCGCGTTATGTGTATGTGTGTGTTTAATGGACTTATGCCACAAAAATTACAATGCTCCCTGCAGGAACCATAAATTATTTAACAAATACCCCAATGCCAGGCAATGGAAGGCTTCAAGCTGTTGGTCAAGGGTTCTATAGAGCCACCAAATAATATGAGATAGTCCCATTGTCCTTAGCTACACCCCTACAACTAAAGAAAAGGATGCTATTTCTGAAGCTAACATACACTTCCAGCACAGACCTGGAGGAACTGACCCAGTAGTGACCCGGAAGCTTTCCCTCTGAGGATCAGCACTCATAGTATGAGAAAGTGCTATGCAACCCAACAACAAACAAATGTAATCAATAGTTCCAGACAAATAAACAGCCTACAAAGCAAAACAATAATTGGCCTGCCAAGGTGTCCCCAAAAGAGCAATCGTGCTATTTTATCTTGGAAATAAGCAACAGACATCTAGTGGAACTTACAGCGTACTCAATAGGAGGGAACTGACGCCTGGTACTGCAAAACCTAGCCAATTACCAGTGGCTGGAGAAGACACAGACCCTGGTGTACGACCAACCCCTGCTGTTTCCCTAAGTCATCTAGCTTCTAACTGAATGTTAAATGCCTTTCCTGATTCTCAAATGAGTATAGTTCCCAGCCCCACCCAAGAAGCTGGGTTTTGCAATAGATGGAGGCTACTGCAGAGATCCACAACTAGTAGAACTGCAGGGGATGAGCGGTCAGGGTCCTCAGCCCCAGCTGGTACATCTACAACATAACCCCTCCTCTAGGCTCAGGAAACACCATGAATGGAAGCTGGAAAGACTAAGAGAGAAAGGGCACTGGGACATCTGCTATGACAAGGTCTTCCAGACAAAATGCTTCCCTCACAAGATCCCAACAATATGGCAATCTAAATATAATTCAATAATGACCACATCAGGTGTACTCTGGGAAGAGGCAGTCTTATGTGAAGATTGATGCTTGCATTTCTCCGAGTCCCTATAGGATTTACCAGTTCTGGAGTTACTTTTAAATCTTTTCTTTTTGCTTTCTTTTATAATTAAGAGCTGAATTTTCAACCATTATCTAAAAATAAATAAGATTAGAGAGGTAAATTCAGCAACTCATTCATTCATTCTGTGCAGCTGCAAGTGCCCCTGTGGACATGTGGAAGCCACCCCACTGAGCACAGCTGCTGTCCTCCTTATCATTCTCCAGCTAATCTGAGACAGGCTCTATCAGTGAACTGGTAGCTCACCATTTAGGCTCGACTCACAGAAAACCCTCCTGTCAATCCCAGAGGACTGGAGTAGCAGATGTATTGAGCTGCACATGGGTTTTCCACATAGGTGCTAAGGCCCAGGCCTCAAATCCTCATGAGTAAACAAGAGGCCCTTTACCTGTTGAGGTAGCTTCCAGGGCTGAGGGAAGTATTCTGAAGACAGTCTCACTAACAGAAAAATACTTCCAGTTGTTTCTCTCATGCCTAGTATAGTTCTAGTGACTAAAGAAGCCTGGAAAGTCAACTTCTGTTCACTCAGGCATTAGAATTACAGTCACATATATGTCTAGTTCTGATATTCTTTTTTAAGATTTAATTTCATATGTGTGTGTATGTGTGCATGTGCATAAGCTACATTTTGCAAGTATCCATTTGACACCTGCCTCAGCCTTATGAGTGCAAGAAATACATCTGTGTGTCTATATACCCAGCTTTCAATATGTTGTTCTTGTTCAAATTTTGAAGTTAAGACACAATTACATTATGCACTCCCTTCCCTCTCCTCCTTCCAACAGCTCCCATATAAACCCTTTCTCTCACTCAAACTCATAGCCTCACTTTCTTTAATTGCGTGCGTGCTCTTTCTTTCTCCTAAATATATAAATACAAGTTCCTCAGTCTGTATGATGTTATTTGCATGCAAATGACTTTAGGGCTGGCTACTTGGGATTAGTAATCAAATGTGGTGATCTTCCTGGGGAAGATACTTCTTCAGCTCTGAGGATTCCATAGTTGCCTGTATTTCTTTGTCTAGTATTGAGAGCCAATGATACGTGTTATGTTTAATATAATTACATGGAATCTTAGAGAGAAAAATTAAAACCATGCAGCAAAACATACTAAGTTAAAAATATTCTAAGGAATGTCTCAACAAATGATGCTTAGGAAGCCAAACATTCACAGGTAGAAATATGAAACTAGATTTCTCTCCCTCACACCCAACAACAATATATTCAAAATGGAACAGAAACCCTGAAACTGCTAGAGGAATGCAAAAGGAAAGCACTTCAAGTATAGATTTAAACAACAGGGTTCCAGGAGTTCAAGACACAGCGGGAAAACTGTGAGGGAAGTACAGAAAACTACAGAGATCTACAAAGAAAAGGAATGTTCAGAAATACTGAAAAATGAGAGATAAGTTTACAAGCAAGTTTCCATGAGATATCATGGAAAATTAGTATCCTAAAATATAATGAACTAAGAAAATTCAACGCTGAAATAATGGCCTAATCAATGTGCAAACAAACCAGATAGTATTCACGTAAACTAATGAGAGAAAATTCTCAATATCCTTATTCATAAGATTAATTAAAGAATAAAAACTACCATTAATTTCTACCACAGTGTCTGAATGGCTATCATTAAGAAAACAAAAAACAATAAAGTTGAGGATGCAGCAAACAGAAGGTGTCCATGGTAGTCTGCCCTGCCCTTGGACGCATATGCTGAGCACTAACTGGAGAAAATTATGGACAATAATAATAATCATAAAGGCCAAAAGAGGAGAGGGAGGTGGGCTAAAGATCATCATGCAAATTTGGACAGAGGTAGCTGGGAAAAAAATATGAACAAAATACATTTAAAAGGTATGAAAATTTCAAAGCATTGATTAAAATATAAAAAGAGAACATTTATAATTGTTGGAAGGAGAAGCTTCCCCCAAATCTCCAAACAGAGTAGAGCATCCTAAAGCACTCTTAAGTAAATACCAAACACAGTCAGTATAAAATAAGGATACCATCATATCCCATAGTTATTATTCACAATAGGTTTGTGCCTAGTCTCATTGTGTCTTGTTATGCCACGTTTGGTGAATATACCCGGAAGGCCTGCTCTTTTCTGAAGGAAAACAGAGGAGGAGTAGATGTGGAGAGGCACTGAGATGAGGAGTGGATAGAGGGGAAACCGTGGTTAGGATGTGTTGAAAACAATAAAAAAAGGGGGGGGAAGGAAGAAGGGAGAGAAGGAGGGGGTAGGGAGGGAAGGAAGAATGGAGGAAGGAAGGGAGGGAGGGAGGGAGGGAGGGGGGAGGGAGGGAGGGAGGGAGGGAGGGAAGGAAGGAAGGAAGGAAGGAAGGAAGGAAGGAAGGAAGGAAGGAAGGAAGGAAATAAAGAAATAAAAAGAGTTGGCCTCATTTCCAAGAGTAATTGGACAACACAAACTGGACTATATGGTTTATAAAGAGAGAGAAATGAAAAATAACACAACATTGGATGAGTAAGGAGATCAAGGTAGTTTGACAGAAGTTGGAGAAAAGGCATGAATATGTTCAAAAAGTATTGTATAAAATTCTCAAAGAATTAATTAAAATGTTGTCTAAAACTAATAAATAAGTAAACAAATCTTTAAAATTTAGAAAAACTTAACTCCATGTTTCTATGTAACCATAATAAAAATAAAGTTCAAAATCAATGAAAAATGAATCCTAGTAATTAGAGACTCTTAAGTTTAACAATTCATTACTGAATGACAAATGGGTCAAACATGAAATCTTGAAATTTTAAAAGTGCCAAGAATTACAATACAACGAAAGTACAAAACAAGAAAGCCTCTGGGACACAGTGAAAGTAGTCATATGAGGGAAACTGATAGCTCTCAATTCCCACATTTAAAATCAGCAAATACATATAAATGACTTGACACAACAGAAGAATTAAGAAAAACAAAACAAAACAATCCAAGTCCAGTATATAAGAAGAAACAAAAAGCAAAGCTTTAATTAATGAAATAGAAACAAAGAATACAATACAAAAAAAATGCAAATAATCGGAAGAATTGTTCCTTTAAGAAAATCAAGACCAAAAGACCCTTGGTCCAAGAAACCAAACAAAAAAGAGATAATGCAAATTAACAGAATCAGAAGTAGACTAAGAAACATGGCAATAGATACCAAAGAAATTCAGAAGGTCATAAGGGATTATTTTACAAACCATACTCTATTAAGTTATTAAAATTTAGAAGTGAATAATTTTATATTCATCCAAACTACCAAAGTTAAAACCAACGAGAGGTAAACAACTTAAACAAACCCATAGCAAATAAGGAGATTGAATAAAATAAGCCCAGGCCTAGAATTCCATTCAACTTTCAAAGAAGATCTGTAAGCAATATTTCATAACTTATTCAAAAGTATCAAAAGGAAAAGAAACACATCTAAACACCTTTTATAAAGTCCATATTACTCTACTACCAAAACCAGGCAAAATATGAGAAATAAAGAAAATTACAGGACAGTATTGATGACAACTATTATTCTAGGCCCTGTTCTATTGTTGTTAACAGACACCATGATTTTAAATGTGGGAATTCAGAGTTATCAGTTTCCCTCATATGACTACTTTCACTGTGTCCCAGAGGCTTTCTTGTTTTGTACTTTCATTGTATTATAATTCTTGGCACTTTTAATATATATTTAATTAGGGGCTTACTTACATTTATTCCACTATGACCATGGAGAAGAGCGTAGCAGCATACATAACACTGCAGCAGTAACTGAGATATATCCTGATACTCAGGACGAGAGAGAGAGAGAGAGAGAGAGAGAGAGAGAGAGAGAGAGAGAGAGAGAGAGAGAGCGCATGAATACTCCCATGGGCTTTGACACCTCAAAGCCCACTCCCAGTGACATATTTCCTCCTATCAAAGAGTTCCACTCCTATCAGAGAATTCCACTCCCTGGTATCTAAGCACTCAAATATATGAGCCTATGGGGGCCACTCATTCAAACTACAATTCATAGATGTAAAGATCATCAATAAAATACTTATACAGTGAATACAGACATTATGTCATGAGATAAGCAATCACAATTAGCAAGGCTTAATTTATCCTGAGATACAGTGATGGCTCAGTATATTCAATATATGTAATAAATCATATGTAAATAGGTATGGCCCCCATAGAGTAATGTATTTGAATGCTTGGCCATTATGGAGTGGCACTATTGGGAGATGTGGCCTTGGAGTAGGTGTGGCCTTTTAGAAGGAAGTGGGCGTGTGGGGGGGCAGGCTTTGAGGTCTCATATGCTCAAGCTATGCCACTGTGGCACACAATCACATTCTGCTGTTTGTGGATCAAAATGTAGAACTCCCAGCTCATTCTCCTGAACCATTTGTGTCTGCATACTGCCATGCTTTCTACCATGGTGATAATGGACTAAACCTATGAAATTGTAGACCAGCCGCAATTAAATGTTTTCCTTTATAAGAGTTGCCATGATCATGGTGTCTCTTTACAGCAATAGAAAACATAGCTAAGATATCATATAAATATGTTTAAAGACAAAAATCAGAAAAAGCCTTTGACAAAAAAGCCAAAGTGACCTAATGTTTAAAGTTGTAAAGAAAATAAACCTGGAGGAAACATTTCTCACATAATAAAAACTATATAACTGGCCAAAATCATCCCAAGTAGAGAAAAACTCAAAGTAATACCAGTAAAACCAGAGGGAAGAAACAGTGCTATCTTTGATAATGTATATAATCCTGTCAAAATATTATTCATAAAAATTAAAAAGTCAAAAGCCAGGATAAAAACTGATTGATCAGAAAGCAGCAGAGATACAAGCAGTGACCTCCTCTCACTCCCTTCTCTGATCCAAACAGCTAATTATGTAATTACACATTTATCAAAAGTTATGGCTATTATGGGAATACCTGTACAAATTGAGACTGACAATGTTCCAGCATGTCTCTAGTAAAATGAAACCGTTTTTTACATATTACAACATAAAGCATATTATGAGTATACCACACAATCCTACATGACAAAGAGTTATAGAATGATATAATAGCATTTTAAAAGATAGCCTTAATAAACATAAAGTGGTGATAAATTACACAATGATAAATCAAACAATGCTTTATTAACTTTAATTTTTAAATGATAATGAGAAAGGAAATATAGCTCTGGAGAGACATTAGAGAATAAAAAAAAACTGCTGAATTAAATCAGTCTGTATACTTTAAAGATGTGTTGATCTCAGAATGGAAACCAGAATATGTGTTACGTTAAGGAAGATGTTTTGCTTTTGTTTCCAGGGGGAGAAAAAGCTATGAATATCATCAAGATAGATAAAGATTAGACACAAATAAGAGAAACCTCTTGATTTGGAAAGACAATACACTATCAAAAAAGTGTTGGCCATTCAATTTAAACTAACTTAAAAGACTAACAAATGTCTTTCATTTGATCAGATATAACCTGTTAAAAAGGAGAACTTATCAAAGTTAAGGTTGAGATGGTGTTGATGGTGTTTTGTTTTTGTCTTTCCAAGAGAATAAAAACATCTAACTAAGGAATCTGAAGACCGCTGGACAAATGAGAAAGACAAATCATCAGAAGAAAATGTTCCCAAAATAAGAATAAACTGGCCTAATGACATGGCACACCTCAAACAGCATAAAATTTCATTAATCTTTCCAAATGTTTGTTTCTGCTCTTGTCAACAGACATATAAGTCAAGTCTTTTTATAGAACCAATTCTATTGAAATTTAAAGCTGGCTTTGGAGCTAGAATGTGGCTCTCTCCTTCTCTATATCCAAGCATGCTTAAGAAAAATCCAAACTCTCTGTCTCATGTCAGAAGAGTCACTTGATATGAAACAGAAAAAAAAAACTAAGGGATTATTTCACTGCCACAAATATCATAATCCTTTGGTTTTATTTTGACTCTTTAAAATTCTTCTTAAGGCCTAAATATCTCAATATTTATAAGATTATTATATATATTTAAACTTTCTGTCACGATATTTATGATTACATAGAGTGGTAACTAATTCATCTACCTTCCTGTATGTGATTTCAGGCTTGAGTCTAAAGCAGGTAATTAAAAACTAAGTTTATGTTCTTTATATGTATTTAACAAATTGTGGTCCTTTGACCTCTCAAAGATCTGCTACGTATTACATCTAAAATGTTTAAGTTTTCTGTAGTGAACCATGACCATTCCATGTACTGACCTTTGAGATCTCTAAGCAGATGATGGGGCCCTATAATGACAATTCAACCTGGATTTTAGTAATGTCACTAGGCAGACAAACACACCCAAAGATAGCTTTGAGCTACAAACTGCACAAGACAACTTCAAAGCAGTTAACTAAGATGGTCCAGACTACTCCAAACAAGACTTCAGATATAAGCCATGAACATTCTCATCACACTGAAATGGATAACAGCTAGCTCTTCCAGGTCAAGATCATTATGTAAATTTTCTCACTTAAAGATGCCATTGTTCCAAAACAGGAGAAAGTAATCTAAGAACATGATGCTCACATTCCCAAGAGCTGTGGTGGGTGGTTTCTGGTTGTTTGGTGGTTCGGTGGATGTTTGTTTTGTTATTGTTTAGTTGGGGTAGTTGCAAGTCGTTATTGGTCATGATCAAGGAAACTAAGCAAATAAGATTAGATTCGTGGATCTCATTCTTTAAAGAAAAATGAGGGCATAAAGAAATGATAGATAAAAGGGTAGATTATTGAATCTACGTTTAATCTAAAAAAGCAACTACTAGTGTTAAATATTTTACATTACTATGAATTTTTGTATATGATATAAACTTAAGGTTATTTGTACTATACTGAATGTATGTTTCTATGCCAGTTTAAAGCACTATAGCTATGCAGTTCATTTAACAATATAATATAAACTTCTAGTCCTTGAAAATCATTTTTAAAAACTATTTAAGATGATTAAGAAATACAGGTTAGTAGCGGATCATCTAACAATCAAATTTGTGGCCATGTTAGAATGCTTTCAAGGTCAAACAGAGATATATTTTTAGATAGATAGGTGGTCTTCAAACACGTCAAAGACCTACAGAAAATGACATTTAAGAAGTTTTAACAACATACAGCTTTTCATGACAACATACAGCTTTTTCATGTCTGCTACTGGCAGGACCAATTTATTTCAAAAAGGTATGACAGGCATTGAAGAACCTCCATATAGAGTTTGATTTCATTGTGGATAAAAGGTAGCCACTGAGCAAGAAACTAACTGCTTCTGCCTCAACTGATGACAATGGGCTGTCAAATTTGAACAAGCAGGACACAAAAGAAGGTAGATGCCAAACTTTGCCAAGACAAGGTAGGACAGTCCTTCAAAATCACTGCTTCACAGAAAAGTCTGTCAGATAGTCTAGGCCTGTAGGAGAAAGATAGGGGAAACCTGGGTGACTCTTCAGGTAGCCAGATGCCTCTGCTATTTCTATAATTTTGGAAGATGTTTAGGCTACAAATCCTGTTCACTAAGGTAATGTTATATCATTCTCATGTCTCTGATGGCATTGAGGATGAGATGTTATAGTTAGTTTTACCAAATTCAAAAAAGAAACAAACAAAAGAGGTGTAGAGTGTATAAAGTTGAGAGACCTAAAAGCTTAACATTTATCTAAGAAAATATTTTAAGGAACGCAACGCGGCCGGACCACCGGGCGGCGGAACGCGGCCGGACCACCGGGCGGCGGAACGCGGCCGGACCACCGGGCGGCGGAACGCGGCCGGACCACCGGGCGGCGGAACGCGGCCGGAGGACGCCCAGTGCAGCCGGCGGGGACCCACTGGGACCAGAGCGGCAGCAGAGGACACAGGCTGCTGGCGGCGGGAACCGTCCCAGCAGGAGAAGCAGGCTGCAGGGACCGCGCGCAACACCAAGAACAGATCGCCCCACTACAATTAAACCAAAGAGGTAGGCCTTCGGTTGGGGAGGTCCCTGGCAAAGGAGGAGCCGGGTCCTATTCCTGAAGACCTTTCTGAGGGGTGAGAGGGATCTTGGCCCCCGGCAGGATCCAGGAAACAGAGCAAGGGCATTTTGTAAGAGGAGCCCCTGGCCAGCAGGGGAACCTGAACCAGTTTTAAAAGACCCCTTAGATAGCATCGATAGGAGGAGATGGGCAGGCGCCAAGGAAAGAATTCACCCAATAATCTGAAAAACAACATGAAAACACCAGAACCCAACGATCTTACAACAGAAGGTCTCCAACACCATAACACAGAAGAAGTGGAAGAAATTGACTTTATGAAAGCCGTAGAGTCCCTTAAACAACATGTGAAAAATGCCCTTATAGAAATGGATGAGAAGTATAACCAAAAATTTGAAGAAATGAGTAAATACGTACATAATACCCTGGGAAACCAAGAAAGAACGATCAAACAGGTAATGGAAACAGTTCAAGAATTGAAAACTGAAATGGAAGCAAGGAAGAAAACACAAACTGAGGCCCAGCTGGATATGGAAAATCTAGGTCAACGAGCAGAGCCTACAGAAACAAGCATAATCAATAGAATACAAGAAATAGAAGAGAGAATCTCAGATTCTGAGGACAACATAGAGAAAATAAACGCTCTGATCAAAGAAAACTGCAAAGCCAACAAATTCTCATCACAAAACATTCAGGAAATATGGGACACAATAAAAAGACCAAATCTAAGAATAATAGGAATAGAAGAAGGAGAAGAGTCACAGCTCAAAGGCCCAGAAAATATTTTGAACAAAATTATGGAAGAAAACTTTCCCAACATAAAGAAAGATATTCCTTTGAATATTCAAGAAGCATACAGAACACCAAACAGACTGGATCAAAGGAAAACATCCCCTCGCCATATAATAATCAAAACACAAAATATACAGGTTAAAGAAAGAATACTAAGAGCTGCAAAGGAAAAAGGCCAAGTAACTTATAAAGGTAAACCGATCAGACTTACACCTGATTTCTCTATGGAAACAATGAAAGCCAGAAGGTCCTGGATAGAAGTACTGCAGAAGCTAAGAGACCATGGATGCAAGCCCAGACTACTATACCCAGCCAAGCTTTCATTCACTATAAATGGAGAAATCAAGACATTCCAGGATAAAAACAAATTTAAACAATACGTAGCCACGAATCCAGCCCTACAGAAAGTAATAGAAGGAAAATTGCAACCCAAGGAATCCAACATTGCCAACACTGCTTACAATAACTCAGGCATCTAGCGACCCTTCACTAGCACAACTCAAAGAAGGGAGACACACAAATTCTACTTCCAAAAACAATAAGAATATCTGGCGTAAACAACCACTGGTCATTAATATCACTTAATATTAATGGTCTCAATTCACCAATAAAAAGGCACAGGCTAAGAGACTGGATACGAAAACAGGATCCAACATTCTGCTGTTTGCAAGAAACACATCTCAACCACAAAGACAGGCATCTACTCAGAGTAAAGGGCTGGGAAAAGATCTTTCAAGCAAATGGTCCTAAGAAAAAAGCAGGTGTGGCCATATTAATTTCTAAAAAAACTGACTTCAAACTAAAATCAATCCGAAGAGATCGAGATGGACACTTTATACTCATAACAGGAACAATTTGTCAGGATGAAGTCTCAATCCTGAATATTTACGCCCCTAATATAAAAGCACCCACGTATGTAAAAGAAATATTACTAAAACTCAAGGCAGACATCAAACCACACACACTAGTAGTAGGAGACTTCAATACACCTCTCTCAGCAATGGACAGGTCAATCAGACAGAAACCTAATAGAGAAGTAAGAGAACTACTGGAGGTAATGAAGCAAATGGACTTAACAGACATCTATAGAACATTCCACCCAAATAGGAAAGAATATACCTTCTTCTCTGCAGCCCATGGAACCTTCTCGAAAATTGACCACATACTCGGAAACAAAGGAAACCTCCACAGATACAAAAAAATATCAGTGTCCACCTGTGTCTTATCAGATCACCACGGATTAAAGTTAGAATTCAACAACAATCCTACCTCCAGAAAGCCGACAAACTCATGGAAACTGAACAGTCAACTACTGAACCACACCTGGGTCAAGGAAGAAATCAAGAAAGAAATTAAAGTCTTCCTTGAATTTAATGAAAATAAAGGGACAACATACTCAAACCTATGGGACACCATGAAAGCAGTGCTAAGAGGAAAGTTCATAGCACTAAGTGCCCACTTAAAGAAAACAGAGAAAGCATACATCGGAGACTTAACAGCACACCTGAAAGCTTTAGAAAAAAAAGAAGCAGATGCGCCCAGGAGGAGTAGAAGACTGGAAATAATCAAACTGAGGGCGGAAATCAACAAAATAGAAACGCAGAAAACAGTCCAAAGAATCAATGAAACAAAAAGTTGGTTCTTGGAGAAAATCAACAAGATCGACAAACCCCTATCCAAACTAATTAAACGACAGAGAGAGAACACGCAAATAAATAAGATCAGAAATGAAAAGGGGGACATAACCACAGACACAGAGGAAATTCAGAGACTCATTAGATCTTACTACAAAAGCCTGTATGCCACAAAACTAGAAAATACAAAAGAAATGGACATTTTTTTAGATAAGTACCACATACCAAAGCTAAACCAAGACCAGGTGAACGATCTAAATAGACCTGTTAGTCGCGAAGAGCTAGAAACCGTTATCAAAAATCTACCTTCCAAAAAAAGCCCAGGACCAGATGGTTTCAATGCAGAATTCTACCAGAACTTCCAAGAAGAGCTAATACCTATACTCCTTAATGTATTTCACAATATAGAAACAGAAGAGTCATTGCCAAATTCCTTTTATGAAGCTACAGTTACCCTGATACCAAAACCACACAAAGACCCAACCAAGAAAGAAAATTACAGGCCGATCTCACTCATGAATATCGATGCAAAAATTCTCAATAAAATACTGGCAAACCGAATCCAAGAACACATTAGAAAAATTATCCATTATGATCAAGTAGGCTTCATCCCAGAGATGCAGGGCTGGTTCAACATACGAAAATCTATCAATGTAATCCACCATATAAATAAACTGAAAGAAAAAAACCATATGATCATTTCATTAGATGCTGAAAAAGCATTTGACAAAATTCAACACCCCTTTATGATAAAAGTCTTGGAGAGATTAGGGATACAAGGATCATACCTAAATATAATAAAAGCTATTTACAGCAAGCCGTCAGCTAACATTAAATTAAATGGAGAAAAACTCAAAGCCATCCCACTAAAATCAGGAACACGACAAGGCTGTCCACTCTCTCCATACCTCTTCAATATAGTGCTTGAAGTTCTAGCAATAGCAATAAGACAACATAAAGGGATCAAGGGGATTCGTATCGGAAAAGAAGAAGTTAAGCTCTCGTTATTTGCAGATGATATGATAGTATACATAAGCGACCCCAAAAACTCTACCAAAGAACTCCTACAGCTGATAAACACCTTTAGTAATGTGGCAGGATACAAGATCAACTCCAAAAAATCAGTGGCCTTCCTATACACTAAGGATAAGGAAACAGAGAGGGAAATTAGAGAAGCATCACCTTTCACGATAGTCACAAATAGCATAAAATATCTTGGGGTAACTCTGACCAAGGATGTGAAAGATCTATTTGACAAGAACTTTAAGTCTTTGAAGAAAGAAATTGAAGAGGACACCAGAAAATGGAAAGATCTTCCTTGCTCCTGGATTGGGAGGATCAACATAGTAAAAATGGCAATTCTACCAAAAGCAATCTATAGATTCAATGCAATCCCCATCAAAATCCCATCAAAATTCTTCACAGATCTGGAGAAGACAATAATCAACTTTATATGGAAAAACAAAAAACCCAGGATAGCCAAAACAATCTTATACAACAAAGGATCGTCTGGAGGCATTACCATCCCTGACTTCAAACTCTACTACAGAGCTACAGTATTGAAAACAGCTTGGTATTGGCATAAAAACAGAGAAGTCGACCAATGGAATCGAATAGAAGACCCGGACATTAACCCACAAACCTATGAACACCTGATTTTCGATAAAGGAGCTAAAAGTATACAATGGAAAAAAGAGAGCATCTTCAACAAATTGTGCTGGCAAAACTGGATGTCAACCTGTAGAAGAATGAAAATAGATCCATATCTATCACCATGCACAAAACTCAAGTCCAAATGGATTAAAGACCTCAATATCAGTATGAACACAGTAAACCTGATAGAAGAGAAAGTGGGAAGTACTCTACAACACATGGGCACAGGAGACCACTTCTTACGTATAACCCCAGCAGCACAGACATTAAGGACCTCATTGAATAAATGGGACCTCCTGAGATTGAGAAGCTTCTGTAAAGCAAAGGACACTGTCACTAAGACACAGAGGCAACCCACCAACTGGGAGAAGATCTTCACCAACCCCGCAACTGACAAAGGTCTGATCTCCAAAATATATAAAGAACTCAGGAAACTAGACCGTAAAAGGCTAATCAACCCAATTATAAAATGGGGCATTGAGCTGAACAGAGAATTCTCAACAGAAGAACTTCAAATGGCCAAAAGACACTTAAGGTCATGCTCAACTTCCTTAGCGATCAGGGAAATGCAAATCAAGACAACTTTAAGATACCATCTTACACCTGTCAGAATGGCTAAAATCAAAAATACCAATGATAGCCTTTGTTGGAGAGGTTGTGGAGAAAGGGGTACACTCATCCATTGCTGGTGGGAATGCAAACTTGTGCAACCACTTTGGAAGGCAGTATGGCGGTTTCTCAGGAAATTCGGGATCAACTTACCCCTGGACCCAGCAATACCACTCTTGGGAATATACCCAAGAGAGGCCTTATCATACAACAAAAGTATATGCTCTACAATGTTCATAGCAGCATTGTTTGTAATAGCCAGAACCTGGAAACAACCTAGATGCCCTTCAATGGAAGAATGGATGAAGAAAGTAGGAATTTATACATATTAGAGTACTACTCAGCAATAAAAAACAAGGACTTCATGAATTTTGCATACAAATGGATGGAAATAGAAAACACTATCCTGAGTGAGGTAAGCCAGACCCAAAAAGAGGAACATGGGATGTACTCACTCATATTTGGTTTCTAGCCATAAACCAAGGACATTGAGCTTATAATTAGTGATCCTAGAGAAGCTAAATAAGGAGAACCCAAAGAAAAACATATAGGCATCCTCCTGAATATTAACCTTCAGCAAGCGATGAAAGGAGACAGAGACAGAGACCTAAATTGGAGCACAGGATTGAAATCTCAAGGTCCAAATCAGGAGCAGAAAGAGAGAGAGCACGAGCATGGAACTCAGGACCGCGAGGGGTGCACCCACACATTGAGACAATGGGGATGTTCTATTGGGAACTCACCAAGACCAGCTGGCCTGGGTCTGGAAAAGCCTGGGATAAAACCGGACTCTCTGAACATAGCGGACAATGAGGACTACTGAGAACTCAAGAACAATGGCAATGGGTTTCTGATCCTACTGCACGCACTGGCTTTGTGGGAGCCTAGGCAGTTTGGATGCTCAACTTACTAGACCTGGATGGAGGTGGGGGTTCCTTGGACTTCCCACAGGACAGGGAACCCTGATTGCTTTTCGGGCTGGGGGGGAGACTTAATTGGGGGAGGGGGAGGGAAATGGGAGGCGGTGGCGGGGAAGAGACAGAAATCTTTAATAAATAAATAAATTTAAAAAAAAAATAAATAAAAAAAAAAAAAAAAAAGAAAAAAGAAAATATTTTAAGTTCTAAAAAGATAGTTTGGGGTTGGTAATACAAATTATGATAGAAAGTGGTTTAGGTAGAACACTTTTGACTCACCAAGACAGGACAGATAATAAAGTATATTCTCTGAATTTTCCAAATACAAATAGACTGGACATGGTGAATGCAATTTTTACTTGATAATTGTTCTTATTTTATATAGTGATACTGTGTTAGAGTTAAAACCTTTCCTTTTTATTTAGATAAAAATGAATTAATATTGTGGGATAATCTTTTTGTACAGTGTAAAGATGTGTCTCTGCCTAAAATGCCTTCTAATTGGTCCAATAAAGTGCTGAATAGTCAATAATTAGACAAGAGAGAATAAGCAGAACTTTTCAGACAGAGACGAACTCTGGGAAAAAAGAGAGGTGGGAGATTTCAGCAAGAAGCAGAGCAGGTGGGGTGTGCAGAACGAGAGAGAGGCAAAACCTATATGGTAAAATGTACATTCATAAAAATCAAGTTAATTTAAGTTATAAGAGTTAGTTGGAAACAAGCCTATGCTAAAGGTCAAGTTTTCATAATTAATAATAAGTCTCTGTGTCATTATTTGAGGGCTGGTGGGTAAAAAGAAATTCTTACTACATTCATGATTACATTTTGGTAGAATTAATACTGTAAAGATAATCATCATAACAATGCAATTTACAATTTAATGCAATGTCAATCAAGGCAATCATAACATCCTTCATAGAAACAGAAAAAAGTTCCTAAGATTTATATGTAACCATAAAAGGCAATGATTAGCAAGAAAAATACTGAACTTAAGCAATAATGCTGTAAGAAACAGATCTATCATACCAGATTTCATATTCTATTACAGAGCCATAGTAATATAAATAGTGTGGGACCAACAAAATCAGATATGTTAATCAATGAAACAAAAAATAAGATAGAAAAATGACTACATGTAACAACAACTATCTGATATTTGACAAAGACATCAAAAATATACACTGGGTGGGGAGAACAGCATCTTTAACAATGATGCTAAGTAAGTTAGATGTCCACATGTAAAAGATTTAAATAAGGCCTGATCTATCACCCTGTACAAAAATCAACTCCAACTGGATAAAAACCTCAATATGATACCTAAAATGCTGAAACTGCTCGAAGAAAACATAGGCAGTACCTGGAGAATACAGGTACAGAAAAGGACTTCCTGAGTAGCCTTCTACTTGCACAGGAATTAGGGCTAACAATGGACAAGTGGATCCTCTTTTATGTGTGGGTGCACAGTTGTGAGCCTGTTTACCTTGACTGGAGGTCAGAGAGTTTGAGCTTATTTTTGTTCTCTCAAAGTTGTCGACAACAGATGTGGCTCCAAACAAGAGATCCTGATTTAAGGTGTGATTAATTAGTATTTTAGGTGCAGAGGTGGATGTGCTCCACCTGGACCAAAGGTTGGAGATTTCAAGTCTATACCTTATATCATATTAATGAAGCCTGTTGCCTCCCCCTGCCCTTTTGGAGTGAAATATATAAGTGTATGGAAAATAAATGAGGCAGAATGCTGTTCTGTGTCTCTGTCTCTTATTTCTCCTATGTCTCTGCTCCTTTTGTCTAATAATTCTAATCCTCATGCTCCTATGCTCAAACGTAGAAGTTTTGTAGAAGCTGGTTTTGAACACTATTTGAACTAAAAAGCTTCTATACAGCAAAGAAAATAAATGATCAAGTGCAAAGGAAGCCCAAAGACTGAGAGAAGATTTACCACCTACATATCTGACAGAGTATTTATACATACATACATACATACATACACACATGTATTTGTGTGTGTATATATATATATATGCAAGTTAAGAACACAACATTCTCATTACAAAAATGAACTGTGAGTTTGAACCGAACATTCTCAGGAGAATAAATAAAATATGGCTAAGAAATATCTTAAAATTAAATTCAACATCCTTAGCAATTAGGAATATGTGAATCAAAAGTAGGTTTATCACATGATCCAATTATACCACTCGTTGGCATATGTCCAATTATGTCCAAGGGACTTCACATCCTACTCCTCAGATACTTGCTCAGTCATGTTCATTGCTGCAGAGAGCCAGGAATGAAAACAAAACAAACTTCTTTCAGCTGATAAATGATAAGTGAAAAATGTGTATATTTACAACATAATTCTATTCAGATGTAAAGAAAAATAAACAGTGAAATTTGTAGGTAAATAGACGGAATTAGAAAGTATTAATTATACTGTGTTGGGTAATTCAGATCCAGAAAAACAAATGCTATGTGTTCACACTTCCTTATAGATCCTGGCTCTGTATCCTTATACATACACCCTAAAATAAGAACAGATACTAGGTATGTAATAAAGGGCCATCACGGCCAGAAAGACATGGGGACAGTAGGACACTGTGCTAATATGAATGAAATAGAAAAAAATGGAGAGGGGAGTTAATTGGAAAGACAAAAGGAGGACATACATACATGTATATATACAATTATTTGATATATTTGTATGCCCTCCTTTTGTTTCCCCACTTTATACACACACACACGTGTGTGCGTGTGCGTGTGTGTGTGTGTGTGTATGAGAGAAAAAGAGAGAGAGAATTAGCTGATATCACTTAAAGTGATAATGTCTTCCACCAAGGGCTATAGACAATCTATCAAAACCTCCAGTGCCAGGCATGAGAAACCTCCCTTCAAGTTGATGGTCTGGGGAAATGAATAGACTCCCCAAATAATATAGATAATTGTCAATGTCCTTGAATGCCTTCTAAAACTTGAAAGTAAGACCAGCCCAATTTTTGAAGACTCTACACACTTTAGACACAGGTTGGGAAGAGTCAAGCTGAAACTGAACTGGAAATCTTCTCTGAGGGCTCTCTCTTAAAGTATCTGAAGGTGCTATGCAAGCTTTCAAGGGAGAAAAGAAGCAGTAGCCCTAATGAACTGTCATGGGTGTGAACTACAGAAATGAGCAGCCAGGCCAGATGTTTCCAATAGTACAATAGTGGCATTTACGTCTTGGGGGCAACCAGCAATTGTCTAATTAAACTTAAAGCCACTGAAAATGAGGAAATTTATACCTAGTATTTTAAACCTGGCCAAGAGGCTGTATATGGTGGCATCATGGATCATAAAGGAGAATCTACTGCTGGCACTTTCCTAAACCAATGTAACTTCTAACTCCATTCTGAATACTAAATATTTACCCTCAGAAAGTGTATCTCTCACCCTTCATCAGAGAAACTTCTTTTTGTAGAAGATAGAGAACATTACAGAAATTTACAATTGGTCAAAATATAGAAAGCGAGTGAGTGTAGAATGCCCAATGCTGATTGATACACCTACAGCAATCCCTACCATTAGGACTCAGGGAACATTGGGCAAGAGGAATGGAAAGATTTAAGAGCCAGAAAACCTGAATGGTTGCTGGGCAATATCATCTATATATCACAGGGAAACTACGCCCATGAAGTGTCAATATCATGGTTGCTTAAAGACAACCCTATATAACAGCAATTCCAGATGACATCCAGCCTGGATGGAAGAAATCTCAAAAGTCCCTATCCCTAGATGCAATTTATGGATGCTAAGAAAGGGAGAATCTGCCCCCGTGTGGTTATCCAATCAGAAGTGGTATGCCCTACACACACACATGAGCAACACAAAATGGACTCAGCAGACTGTATTTGCATATGCATAAAGAAATACATACATGTATAAATATAAAGAAAAGAACGCGAATTTGAAAGGAACTGGAAAAGATACAGGAGGGCTTGGAGTTAGAAGGAGGTATAGAAATGATGTAACATAGGACTCTTGTATAAAATTCTTAAAAATGCAAAATAAATTTTTTTAAATTCAACATAAAAGTAATATGCAAAAAAGAGCCTGTTTTTTCAAAGCTTGACCAAATATTTCCTATTTAAAGGAACAAGAAATTTTGATTGCCTACTCTAAACCTCAATCTTGGAAAAAGAACTTGTTTGCCAGTTTATTTTTATGTTAATAACTACAACACAGTTGTATGCATTCACTGCTCTAAACTTGACACGGCTGGAATGAAAACATGGCAACAATAAAGCCATCCAGAATAAAGCTGAACAACTTGCTACAAGGCAAGAGGACAAACAAGAACATAAAACTGAGGAGCTATTCTAAGACTAGCAGAAACTCCAAAACCATTGTTTTGATATTATTTGTAGAATGTTCCTATAAGTGAAGACTGCAAAGACCTATCCTAATCCATGTCAGAAAGCAGAAAACGCCAACTTTATGCCATTAAGAATATGGGTGGCCTCGCATCAGATACCTACCTATACAAAGGCCTTTCCTATGAGTTCTGTAATGTTATTTCCATATAGTTCACAACATATCTGTCTAGAAATATTATACAAAAATCTAAATATTTGATAGTAAAACATTAGTAAGGCTTGAATTAATCTCCAATAAACTTAAAGATACCCCCCACTAATAGGTGATATAAGTTTCTTGCTGCCAAAGCAATTATTTTACAAGGCACACAGTGCCCATCAATCATTAGCACTGTATGAAACAATCCTGTGACACAACACTCTGTAATACAAAAGTGACCGATGACAAGCCACATGATAATTATGTCCCCAAACATTCATTAGATAAAGCATTGCTAATGGGAAAGAAATCAGCAAGCTTAGTGTGTGGGAGAATAAAACAAACCTCACATCCCTTCCATTTAAATGAAAAGAGAAAAAATTATCCATAATTGAAGGCTACAGCAATCAAAAAGTTGAATAACTAAAACACAGGAAGAGGTATAGGAAGGAAACCCATTTTTGTGCTTCATTTAGTAATTGTTTCAATATTCTTATTTGTGTAATGCCTGTAAGGTACCATATGACCTGTATATAATAAGCCTTAAATAAACAAAGTTTACAAATATACTTTAATACTTACTTACACATTTACCCTAATATTTAAACAAAAAAGTATAATTGAATAATGCAAGGCATAAAACATATGTAAAATCTAAAACTTTATTGGATAGTTCTCCAAATCAAATCATTACAGACGAAACTATAAAACTCCATGCTTGAAATATGATCACTACGGGAAGCGGAAATGTTATCAGGCTACCAGGGAGTACAGAAAGAAGTCTTGCATCATGTTTTGTCATACTAAGTTACACTACTTAGAGGATGAAAAGAAGACTGCACAGAATGTGTGCTAAGTGTGTAATGTGAGTAAACAGGAAACAAGAGCTCTCATTTACAGACATTGTCATCAGCTTAGTTTTTTTTCTAACTAGTAGTGTATACTTAAAGCTGTCTTCTCCAATTATTGCCTGTATATTTATATATGCATGTATGCATGCACGTACGTATAAATACAGTCTGCTGAGTCCATCAGTCAACAGAGGTCCACACAGAACCACTACCACGGTTTTAGCCCTACACATCCTCTAATTTTAAACAAGAGCTAGCATGTGGGCACACTCACTGCCTAGTGCCAGCATCGCAATCCAACTCCCTCATGCTACCCTGCCAGAAGCAGTCAGCAGCTGATAGTTCTCACTGAGAAATTTACATCTCACAGAGCTAACATAAGGAGTATTGTACACATTATCCTTGAAATCCCTTTGTTTTCCTATAATAGAAAGGTTTCACATTTGCTGTGTAAATGACAGATAAAACACTTTAAGCTTGAATTCATTCTGATTGTGCTGGATTTGTATCATTCAATAGTGAAACAGAATTTCATGATAGACATTATTTAACTTGAAACATGTTTGCTGTCAAAATTACCTGTTGCAGTCCAGGCTGAATGGCCATCGGTCAGAGTAATAACAAAGCCAGATCCTACCGTTCCCTCCCAAGACACTTGCAGAAAATAAGTTATGTTGGGCTCTGAAGCAAGACAGATTCTGCTCACTTTCCTTTCCATTTCTGGCTACCTGTAATGAAAAAACAAAATCTATATTCAAAAGGAGTCTACAATTATCAAATGATAAAAACATTTATACTTTTCTTTCGGCTATAAAAACTTCAAAAAAATAAAAGTAAAATGTTGTATGCAAGAGCCAACCACTGAGCTCAGCAAATCAACAGTGACTAGCAGATTTGACAGACAAGAAGACGGAAGGCTAAAGAAAATTACTATAGCAACATGTGTAAATTTTATATTTCCCTTTTCTCAAGAGTAAATAGCCTCTTCTCTTACAAAAGGAATAGTTTCTTTGAATAAACATAGTTGAGAGCTTTATCCATACTACCGTCTACAGTTATAGATCATTCAGAACATTAACCAATCATACTGATTTAATTTATTCTTCTGTTTTCCTAGTGACAGTCTTTACATCAACCAGTCAACACACTTCTGAGATCAAATCATCTCATTATTAACCACTTAGTGCTTCAGTTGTTTTGCTTTGGGGTATTTAGTTAGGTTCTTTATGTATTCTATCTATTAATCCTCTATCAAATGTACAGCTCTCAAAGACTTTCCCCTAATCTGTGTGTTGTGACCACTATGGAAGTCAACTGGCCTTTTCATAGGAGTCACATATCAAATATCCTACATATCAGATACTTTCATTATGATTCATAACAGACAGCTATGAAGTAGCAATGAAAATTACGTTATGGCTGCGGTCACCACAACATGAAGAACTGTATTAAAGAGTCTCAGCATTCAGAAGGCTGAGAACCACTGCTCTATATTCAGTGTTGCTCTACAGAAGCATTTCATTCACTGCCCCTCACTGGTCAGTTCTCACGACTATTTCCTCAGTTACTGGAGTCACTTTCAGAAGTCCTCACCTCTAGTTATATCTTGAAGTCTTTCCCTATTTTCCCCTAACATTTTTAGGGTTCCAGGCCTTACATTAAAATCTTTGATCCATTTTTAATTAAGTCTGAAGGAGGCTGACAGATATGAATTTAGTTTCACTCTTCTACATTTAGAAGTCTCAACCTATGCTTTGTGCAAGGCATGGTTGCTCGTGCACTCGGGAAGCAGATGCAGACAGATCTCTGTGAGTTTGAGTGAGTTCCAGGACAGCCAGGACAGTTACAGAGAAACCCTGTCTTGAAAAGCGACGGGGCTGGGGAGGGGGGGAGGAAGGAAGGAAGGAAGGAATCAATCTAGTTTTCCATCACCATTTGATGAAGATCCTGTCTTTTCTCCAGTGAGTGTTTCTTGTACCTGTGTGAAAAATCAGGTGACTATATCTGTGTGAAAGTTCTGAATCCTGTATTTTATTCTATTGAACTTTCATATGAATTTAATGTTTCTCAGTTTCTGTGAAAAAATGTTATTGTGATTTTTCTAGGGACTAAATGAATCATTTTTCTGCTTCTTTATGAATGTGAAAATCTTTCCATTTTGTAATGTCTCCTTCAATTATTTTCTTTGGTGATTAGTTTCCCTAAGAGCACAGGTTTGTCTGAGCCCGAGTGTCATGAAGCCCTACTGTCCTCAGAGTTGGACATATGCTGAGAATGTGCCTGAGGATGATCTTAAAGTGATCAGCTCTCTCTGCCTCCACCTCCCAAGTTCTGAGATCACACATATGACACCACACCAGTATTTTGTGTTGCTGGAGAAGGAAGTCAGTGGTACTTGGGCATTTACAGGCACTCCGCTGAATGAACTACATCTCTGACTCATGTGGATTCAAACCCGTATTTGGGAGATGGGGAGAAAGTTTAGTTGATAAAGTTCTTGTCACACAAACATAGTAGAAACTGGCAGATTTCAGCAGTTCACTGACAAGCCAGTTTTGTCTAATGGGCAAGACTCTGTTGGGAGCTCACCAACTCCAATTGGACTGGGAGTGAACAAGCATGGGAACAACCAAGCCCTTCTGAAGAGGGTTGACAGCTGGAGCAGACTGAGGGGCCATAAATAGTGACACTGGGGTGTGTCTCTACTGCATGTACCAGCTTCACAGGATCCTATTTTCTTTGGATGTAAACTTTGCTCATCCTAGACGTAGTAGGGAGGGCCTTATACTTTCACAGGGCAGGGTGCATAGCCCCTTAGGGTTGGAGGGGTGGGGGGAGGGTCTGTGGTGGGAGAGGGAGGGGAGGGAGTAGGAATTTGGATTGGTAGTTTTTTAAGTAATAATAAGAAAGAAAGAAAGAAAGAAAGAAAGAAAGAAAGAAAGAAAGAAAGAAAGAAAGAAAGAAAGAAAAAAGACTCTGTTTTCAATAAGAACAGGAATAACTGGCCTCACGCCTTCAGATACATGCAGAGATATGTGCACATGCACACATGTCAATATACACATACAAAAACAAAGACACTTTAATTTGGGATATGAGGTAGGGTACAAAAACTCCTTTAAAATGCCATATTGTGCTTCTATAGACCTACATAAACACAGGGACACAAGCACATGCCTACACGCACGCACAATTATTTCTTTTCCCAGATGCCTGGAGAACCATGATTACTGTTAGCATTAACTTTGTGGAAGCAAAATCCAGCAGCTGACATCACTATAAAACAGGCTGGTTCACCACTTTTTAAATTCCATATTTAGAATTGCTAACAAATTCCTAAATATAGAGACAAATTCATTTAAAATTCAATATTCCAGATGCCTGTCAGTCACTAATTTCACAGTAAAATAAAGGGTTTTAAGCTCAATAACACTAAAAAGACAGGTAAGAATCAGATCCATTCTAAAAATATTAGAAATATATTGTTTTAATTAAGTCTTAAGGTTTTGATAATATACATTTGAACTAGTTTCTTGAATACTTTATTCATTTACTGAGACTACCCTCTCATAAATTATCAAATACAAAACATCCAAGAATCAAGCACAGGAACAAATGAGCCATAAATTCTTTTAAGAGACAGCTAGTGCAAATCAACCATACTTTTGCTCCTACCAGCCTTGTACACAGAAATAGGCTTCATGGAGAAAATGGGTGGAATCCTCTTCAGAGAGGCTGACTGACTAGGACTGTAAGAGAGCCCAGGTTTTGTTTCGTAAGAGTACTAAAGGACACATTAGTATCAGCACCTCTCTCAGCCAAAACCAGGGATCTAAGAGGAGCCTGCAGGTGGAACCACTTGGGTTCCACCCCAATTTGTACATCAGTAGCTTTATTGAGAGCTCAGAACAGTTGAGAATTGAGAAGCTTATCTTTAGTACTTTGTGCCTTTGCTACATGGCCTCTCTCTTAGAAGACTAATACGTTGTTGGCTGGTGCGCAATTGATGTGATCTTGGTCTGAACAAATAGCATTCACAGTTGCTTCTGAATAAACAAGACACTTTTTAAATTAGTTTACAAAGCATTTTGTATGCCCTTTTGGATGCTGATAAGGAGCAGTGCAGAAGCCAGCGCTTAGGTCAGCTCAAGTTGGTTACAACACTATCATTGAGAACACCATTTTGAACTTGGGCTTCTTTTCTTGCTCTTAATAGTCACTTATGGCTCCTCTTCAAGCTGCTTGGACTGCAGGTGTTCAAATTCCGCAGCTCTGCCAAGCAGTTGAACTTACAGACTGGGAAGGGATAAATGCAGTTTCTAATGAAGCAATTACTTATGTGGCCCCTTGTCAAGAAAACTAGGCTAATACCTAAAGGGAATTCGGCATAAAATATATAGAACCAGCTGTTAGTAGTCTATAATTGGATTCTTGCTATTATTTTGTTAGACTTTACTTTTTAAAAAAAGAAAAGAAAATGTAATTGCAAACCAAAATCATGATTATGGGTTTATTTGAAAGACTTGTCACATTTTTAAAAGTTCAAAAACAGGGACATACAGAATTTTTTAAACAGAAAAGCAGACTTATATAACAACTATTATGCTATAAGTACCTTTGTGTCTATGTACACATAAGCAGAAGCCACAGCGTGCCTTGGGGTGTCTTCCTTTATTGCTCCCTGCTTTATTGCCTGACATAAGATCTCTCACTAAAGCAGAAGCTGATGTTTTATGCTGAACTTATGCCAAAGAATATTTAGGATCTGCCTGTCTCTACCCCACAATGCTTGGATTACAGGGATATTCAGCTATTATTGTGGGTGCTATATCTGAACACGGGTCTTCATGCTGAGTCCAAGTGCTCTTACTAACTGAACTATCTTCCCAAACCCTATATTTACTTTTGCATGTGGGGGTGTCTTTCTGTTTGTTTATTTGGTTCGTTGGTTGGTTTGTGATCTGCGTAGGGATGAAAAATATGAATGTGTGGATTATTGATATACGAATATTAAGTTAAAGTCTTGGTATCATCAAAAGGAGATAAAGAAAGGAAAGGAGCATAAAATAATGATCAATAGAGCACTTTAACAATGAATGTTTAGGAAGAACAAAAGGATCTAGCAGTGCAGGCCTAGAAGGAGAAACCAAGGAAGCAGGAAGAAAAGCATGTGACTTGAATGTGAATTAAAGCGTGCAAAGAGAAGCATGTGACAATGGTCCAGAAACAAACCTAATAAGTAAAGGAAAAAACCTTCATGGGCAAGGAAGTGATCAAAGGATAAACCAAATATGATCATGCCTGAGGATCATCAACATCTGGAGATCACTGGTAACATTAAGAAGAGAATCTTGGTGCAGTATGGGAGCAGGAGTTGTTTTGGAGAAAACTCATAAAAACATCAAACACTAGAAACTGGGATAAAAGAGAGAACTACACAGAAATGTTATTGCTGGGGAAAGTAAGTAAATGAGGTTAAAATGTAAAAAGATTAATAATATCTTTTTTTATTAATACAATATTTAGATATTTTTTTGTCTATCAAACCCTTAGCCAAGCACATTTTCCAGACCTCCTGAATATACACAGCAGAATGGCCATGAAGAACTATGGGAGGTGGAGGTGGAGACAGCTACTTCACATGACAAAGGAAATGAGAAAGATGCCCATTAGGCAAAAGAGCCCCATGGCCTCTCAGAGGGCAAAGCTCAGGACTGCACAGAAGATCTGTTGCTTGAGAGAAGGGTTCCTGGCATAATCAGTGATGAGGATTCCAAAAACAGTCCCAATCCCAGCCCCAGAGCCAGCCACCCCAAGGAGTAGCTCCAGCCCCAATGAACTTGGCAGCTGTGTCAATATCCCTTGAAATGATGCTGGTGTGGAAGCTGCAGCTAGGGATGAATAGGGTCAGGGGACTGGGACTGCCAAGCTGCTGAGGCCCCATGTGTCAATGTCTGTTGTCAGTTCAATTCCACTGCATACATCTGACTATTCAACAGCTGTGCGGTGCTCCCAGAAGCAGGTAGAGAAGGACTTGAAGGAGGCATACAGCTTTAGGGGTGAGGGGCTAAGGGAGGCAAGCGGCTCCCAGGGTAGAGAAGACACCTAGAATCATTTCTTAAGATGAAAGAAAAAAAACATGTCAAACAAAATTAGCCTGCCATAATCTAGAAGTCATGGGGGAAGAGAATGAAACACATAGAGACCAGGAAGGCAGCAATCAAAGTCAAAGGAACTTAACTTCAGTTTATGTATTTGGTTAAGAATCAGAAAAAGCAAGCACAAAAATAAATGAAGGAATAGATGGATAGAATTATAGATAAAAATAAAACCCAGTAATATATTTGAGTAGCAATAAATAAGTAATTAAAGTAAAAAGAAACCACAAATACTATCAATAACAGAAATCAAGAAAAAAGAGAAATGCAGTGATCTGCGAGTATTGAAATAAAATTAATTAATTTTAAACCTTTTATTGTGCGAATATGAAACTGAATCATTTTTTCATCATTACCCTCCACCAGAGAAGGAGAATGTAATGTACACCATAACACTTACTGTTACTGTGCACCAAAGACTTGGGTAAATTACTTACTCGTACTTACTCATTTAATCCTCACAACAGTGAAGAAAGCTAAACACACTCCTGCAGAAAATTATAAATACATCATTTCATATACAACCCTGTGGATGACATGAAAGCTGAAAATCCTCCTCCAGATGCAGAGAAGACAACAATGTCTGGATAACGAATGACACAGTCAAGTTTCAGTGTTAGGAGGAAAATGACCCAAATGATTCTTAAATAAGAAATTTACAGTAGAGCTACCAGCAGGAATTAAAAAAAAAAAAAAAAAGCAAAATAACGATTACAGAAGGAAGAAAGGAATTGTTCACTTACAATCAAAATCAAAATCAGGGTCTTTGTGTGCCTAATCACCTTACAGGTTCCCCACAGATCTAAGTATGTAAGATTCATTTTGCTATTTTACATGACTACAATAAATACCATACACACATGTTCAGCTTTATCTCCCCATAGTAAATGCTTCTATGAATAACTTAAAATTGACAAATCTATTTGTTACTACTTTGAAGTTAAGTGATGGCCTAAAGTAAAAAAAAAAAAAAACTACGGCCTAAATTGTTCATAAATACAACAAACCCGTTACTATCTTGAACTTTAGCTTACTGTGCTCCTTACTAGAGCCTGAAGCATAGCCTCCTACAGAAATAGCAATCTCAGGTGTCAAAAGGTAGCACTCAGCAGTTTTTACATGAATAAGTCATTTATAACATCTACCAACGCTTTTCACTGCTACAGAAGCTAAACTTAGCCAGCTCAGAACATATTTTCTACAACTACATTTGGAACGTTCATATTTATTCAACTTGAGTAGTAAGGTATAACACACAGGAATTTTGAAATGATTAAATACGACGTGGAAGGTACTGTACACTGTATCATTCCTATTGTCCTCTTCTCTATTCCCCATTAACTTCCTCTGCTGCGATACCGCTAATAATGAAGAGCCTTAATTTGAATATTTGATGAACTTTTAGCAACTGAATAGATTTTTAAAATCTAATTATAATTTCAAATAAAATCTTAGGTGCCATACAGTATCATACACAATCACATAGAGCACTAAGTAAAAATACTGTGTTGCCCTAAGTATTGGATTCTCATGATTCAGCTGAATAGAGCCCATATCAATATATCAAATCAGTTTCCTTTCATTCATGCTCTCTACATATCTTCTAGGCCAATAAATTAAAGAATAGAACATTTTGAATAAAAAAGAAAAACATACTGCCTAAGAAAAAAGTATTTGGATACGCAAGGTTTCCCTAATTTTGATACACTTGGAGGCGTGAAAAAAAAAATTCCCGACTTCAGAATCATTGAATCATTCGAAGAACGATATATATATATGTGTGTGTGTGTGTATATATATAATTGAACACATCAAATTACACCTTGCCCATATTTATAAAATTCGTAAGAAAAACTAGAGGTAAAGTAGTGCCTCACCTAGCGGTACTAAACTAGCCAATTACCCCACCTAAGAAATGGGCGGTTCCTTTCCAGTAGCGACCAGAGCTCTTGCCCTCCCTTCAGGGCCTACAAAGTCTAAGTCCCCGGATGTAGACCTGGAAGGGTGGGGGCAGTGAATCCACAAGCTAAACACAGTCCTCGGAATACAAGTATATGTCAAGCAGTAACACAGCATATTCCAACGAGCCTCTCACTCTTGCAAATCAAAAGGCATAAAAAGAGAAACTTAAGGGGGACCTCAAAAGGTGACACCTTAGGAAACCCTGACATCCCCTAAGATCAACAAACACAAGGTCACAAACAGGGTCAAAAGCCGCACACTGAGCAGCTTTGGAGGCAAATGTCAGAAAACTACAGGAGGCTGAAATGGGAAGAAACAGAAGGAGAGCGCAACTATTCCTTATGTAGAAAGACCGCAGACACTTCCGGGCCCTACCTCTCAGTGACTCCACTTCCGGTCTCCTCCGAAGAAAATGTGGACACTCAGGATAACACGGTGCGGCCAATGAGAGAGTCCGCTAATTCCGCGGTTTGCGCGGCGTCGCCCAAGCCCCGCCTTTTCCGGTAACGGAAGCCTATCACAGAGTCGGGATGGCGCAGGCTGGGCGGAGGCCCCGTGATAGGCCCAACCGGGCGGCCGGAGAGAGCGGGAAGCGCAGCGGGCGGGCGTCCTCTTCCGCCCCGGCCCGGAAGGGTGATGTGGCTGGACCAGCACCGGCCTCACTATGGTAAGAACCTGGGGTGCAGGGCCGCGGTTGGGCTTCATGGAGGGGCTGCGGGGATGGCGCGGGTGCTGTGGAGCGCGGGAGCCCGGGCGGGAGCCAAGTTCTCCGGGACCCTGCGGTGCACAGGCCGAGGAGTCGAGCGGCTCGGAGGCTCGTCCCGGAGCATCAGGCCGAGAGCCTTAGGGAGAGCGCGGGTGGTGGTGGGCTCGGCCCCTCGCGAAGAGGCCGCCTTGCTGAGCTGTTTAGTACAGTTTCGGTGGCATGTTCGGCCGGTCGGTTACATATATCTGTGGACATCCACTCTCAAACGCTAGTTTCAGTTTCCTTTTCCCCTTCCTTTTATGTGCTCCGTGTATCACGCAGCCCGCATCTTACAGTGATAATTAATAGATTGCTGCTTTTCCTTAACTCTAGGTCCTACACCTTCTGTTCTACCTGTTGAATCCAAAGCTCTGAGATAGGGTCTCTTCCACAGCATTCTTTCCATTGTAATGGTGCTTCTTTGCAAACGAATGTTTTAAGGATTCAAGTTCCCTGCAAAGTTGGATCTGTCTTGTAGGAGCTTAGTGTGCTTCCTCGTAGTATTGTCTGGCCGGGGTCTTCCTCGCAAACCTCCGCCCTCCCTGAAATTTCATGTTAGTGTTAATGATTGTTTAATAGCTTAGACCTCAGGAAAGCTTTCAGTGCAAATCAGAAAATAGCAACCACAACAAAATTCAAGGCAAGGAACCCTGCACCACCACTTAGGTGAATTTAGAAACCATTTATAAGCATATTCCTAGCGAAAGAATGTATTTTTTATCATCTGAAAAGCAGCCATGACCCCACCCCCCACCTGGATTCCATGGTGAAGAGAAGCTGAGTTTGAGTTCCCAGGAGTTACTCCGACATCATCTACAGTACACTGCCTTTAGAACAGTGGTCAAAAGCTCGGTTGGTCTTTCCTGCCCTCTTGACAGTTTGTCAAGGTTTGGGCATAAATTGGAGTTTCTTTCCTAAGCAAGATTAGCACCTGGGAAAGGAGGGAGCATTGACTAGCACATTTTTGTTATCCGGGTTAATGTTTTAGTGCCCATCGCAGCCTGTTTTGCTGCCTACCACACAGTAACATACACTTAGCCAGAAGGATGTTGTTAATACGGTGGTACTAAACTTAGAAGAATGCTCTCTTCCTCTCTACCAAGAAACTGAAGTAGAGTAACTTTGCTCATAGAACGCACAAAGATCGTTTAAGACTGATAGTGTTTTAACTTTTTCAAAAAACAAAAAAAAAGCTTTTGTTTGTTAGTGTTCTTTGTGTATCAAATTTTGTTTTAAAGAGTTCCTAAGCCTTGTCTTGCTGTAAACTCCCACTTCTGAGATATTTAGAGGGAAAGGAGCTGAAAAGTAGGGTGACCGAGTTGCCTAGGCTCTCAAACCTAGTAAGTAAAGCCAGGCCTTGGGTTTATCTTAATGTCTCCCTACAGAATGGTAACAAGAAAAATGTCACCTGTGTTTAGTGTAGATGTGCAAGTTTCTTCTCCAGTTTTCTTTTTTCAATCCATGATTTGTTGACTCCATGGAGGCATAACCCACATTGAAGGGTGAATTGTACATGTTCTTATATGTGTACAATGGCTATGGAAGGATACGTGATAACATTATTGAGCTATGGGACCTTTTTTTTAATCTACAAGTTTTACTTTTTTAAGTGTTATAAGAAAATATAATTGTATGCAATGTTTTATTAGAGATATTACTGGACATAAATATTTTAACACACAAAAAGGATTAAGTATATTGCCCACCCAAGATCATCTTGATTTAATATATTATATAATATTGTTATTATTATATAATATATACTATATATCAATGTCATATATATGACATTGAAGGTAAGGCTTAAACATAGTAGCTCCTTTAATCACCGTATATCTGGTCCTTTCTGGTCTTTTCCACTGGTCAAAGATGTCATTAATCGCACAGGAAATCCAAGAGGTAAAGGCAAGTTTGTGACAGAAACATTTAGGTGATAATTCTTGTTGTATTGACAATAAAAAGGACAGGAGAAAAACATGTATCTTTAGTGTTACAAAAATAAATTTGATCTTATGAAAATGTTCCATTAATTTAACTCTGAAAGCCATTGCACACGGTGTATAAAGTGTAATGTAGGTGCAGTGATCTTCTCTCAGAGTACGTAACTGCTAATAAATACTTTTGAGTTCCCAGAGATTGTAGCTTCTTTAAGTCTAAATTTGGGGAGTTGCTGCGTTTAATGCTTTGAGCAGTTCTAGAGAGGGGCCAGTGACACATGGCCAGCGTTTAGCTTTTCTCTTTTACCAAACAGCCTGTATTTGATTGTCTTTTCTTGATTGCAAAATACATTTTTTCATAGTAGTATTTGCTTTTTACCCTTCAGAATATCTTTTCAATCATTTTATCGAGGTGTCCTATGAAGATTTCATTTTTTAAAGCTATCAAGTATTAGTTCCACCTTTGGACTAGATCGCTACTAACACTGCCTGGTGTGTATGAACTCTGAACTGTGGCTTGACTCATCATCAAAGTTCTGTAGTGGAAAATGAGTAAATAAAGTCTTTATGCACTTCTGAAACAGGGCTAGTTAGAGCAAAGGCAACTGAGGAGAAATGTTGATTTATTCGGTGATAAATGTATGTGCTAAATAGTCATATGTGTAATAGCCTCTGGTCCTGAAGAGCATGCATGTATTCAGTCAATTTGGGTTACTTGTGTAGATTGGGTGTTTTTGTATTTGGAGCTAATATTTATCTCCATTTTGTGGTTCCCATTTTTAAATGACAATAGTACATATTAATTGCTAAGTAAAATCTAGTTGGAAAATGCTGACCTGACCAAGGTTTGCAAATGATAAAATGCTGACCTATTTTCCCAGTATGGTATATATTTTATCATAATTAGGTTAGGGGTGTTGATTTCTGTGGTTTTCTCTACCCTAAGGAAAAAAGAAACTAGTTTTGTGTCAAACAAAAAAGTCTAGCTAGTGTTTTAAATTTTTGTCTTTGGTGTTTAACTCTTAATTTTTTTTTTTAGTTTGTTTATTTATTTATCCTGACCGAAGTTTTCATTATATCCTTTCCTCCTTCATTTCTCTTCAGAAAAGGGCAGGACTCCCATATTACCAAGACGTGGCATATCAAGCTACAGTAAGACTAAGCACCTCCCTTGTATTGAGGCTGGGCAAGGTGACCCAATATAAGGAATGGGGTTCCAAAAGCCAGGAAATGAGTAAAAGACAGCTCCTGCTCCCACTGCTAGGAGTCCCACAAGAAGATCCAACTACAATTGTCACATATATTCAGAATGCCTGGTTCAGTCCTGTATGGGGTCCCTGGTTATTGGTTCAGACTCTAAACTCCTATGAGCCCAACTTAGTTGATTCTGTGGGTTTTCTTGTGGTGTCCTTCACTCCTCTGGCTCCTACAATCCTTTCTACCTCTCTCGAGCAAGATTCCTTGAGCTCAGCCTAATGTGTGACTGGGTCTCTGCGTCTGTTTCCATCCTTGACTGATGGAAACTCTGATGACAGTTGGGCACCAATCTCCGAGTATAGCAGAATATCATTAGGCACCGTTACATTGACTTTTTTTTTCTCCAGTGTGTTTGGTTCTGTCCTAGGTCTCTGGACCATCCAGCTCTAAGTCCTGGTATTCCAGACAGTGTCAGTGGTGGGCTCACTCTCATGGCATGGGTCTGAGGATGGTACAGTCATTGGTTGGCCACCCACAATCTCTATTCCACTCCTAACCCCAGCACATCTCATAGGATAGCTTGTAGGTCGGAGGTTATGTGGCTGGGTTGGTGTCCAGTCCCTCTATTGGAAGTCTTGCCCAGGTCACAGGAAATTACCAGTTCAGGCTGTGTATCTCTGTTTCCTGGAGTCTTGGCTGCGATCATCCTTATAGATTAACTCTTAATTTTAACGTGTTCTTGGAGTTAACCTAGAGGAATTAATGTCAATAAAAATTTAGTTTAAATGTGAGCAATAAAAGTTTGAAACTCTAAGACAGTGTTACACAAAAAGAAGCCTCTTACTTAGCTAATACGCTGAACATTTTGTTTTGCTGATACTAAAAATAAATCTGCAAGGAGCACAGTGATCCAATACTTAGGGAAATCCGGTAAGTTAAACATCCTTTCTGTTGATTAAATCTTGTTAGTAACCAATCATTAGAGATAGAGTGCCTACTCTACTAATTTATTTCCCCGTGTTTTTTTTTTTTAAGATTTTTGTGATATGTTTGATACCAACTGTTCCCAACTCTATATTTCTAATGTTCCGAGGTGGTTTCTTAAGATTTCTGATTTAAAAGTTCTATTAACATCTGTCCAGGCTGCTTTCATTTATAATTCTAGAACAAGCTCCCACTTCCAAACTTGGTGGATATAGCTTTAGCATTCAGGAATGACTCGAAATAAGAATGCCTGTGAACCCTTTCATTATTTCACTACTTAAGTACTTAATTTTACTTCAGAATGATTATCGAGTAGCTTCTCATCTGGCTGCTTTAACTCAAGGAACCAACATAGTTGTTCCAAACTATTGGAAGCTCTGGTTAGTTATGGTTGGTGATTAGTCTGCAATGGAGAGTTACAATTGAAGAGCGTAAGAAGAGAATAATTTGGTAGTCTCTAATACTGTGTTTTAAAGTGAAGTGCACAATTGTAAGTGATCTAAGGTCAAAGAAGGGTTTCTGTGTCCCACAGCCTAAGGGTTACTATTGTGTTTGATACTATGTTTCAGTAAATGCCACAGGCAGCCCTGTTTCAAGGGAATGTCATTTGATGCTTCTTTATGAAAAGGAAACATTTATAGATGTGGTAGACAGAATGGACCCCATGTAAAAACATTACCTGCACATACATACGAATATGTTTCTAATCACACGTGGCAACAGACTTTGCATCCAAGTTTTCATTATCTTGGGGGGAAAAAGATCAATAAGTTGCTTTTGACCCAACATCCGATACTCCCCTTCTCTCACCTCCAGCCCATTAAAGAATACCTCCACCTGTGCAAGCATAGTTTATTACAGTCTTTGCATATCACTTTTAAGAGTGAGGTTTGGAGACAGTGTGCCCATCGGGGTTAACAAAATATTCCTTTTTACAAGTAGCGAAGTATAGATCAGGAAGTGTGGCAACTCGCTAAACCGCTAAAAGAATGAAGAACTTAAATGGAAAATGTTGTTTCTAAGTTTTCTTTGTGGCAGCATCCCATTAAAAACAAAATCTGCATAAATGCATGTTGATGTGTGGAAAGACAGCCAGAGTCTCTTTATGTATTAAGATATAACAATAATAATCTTCTAGTTACTCTAGGGCAGCGGTTCCCCTTTGGGGATCACATCAGGTATCAGATACATATCAGATATTTGCATTATGATTTGTAACAGTAGCAAAATTATACAGTTATGACATAGCAATGAAAATAACTTTATGGTTAGGAGGTCACCACAACATGAGTATTAAATATTAAAGGGTTGCAGCATGAGGAAGGTTGAGAACCATTGCTGTAGGGAAGAAAAGAGTTCAGAACCCAGTGAAGGTTTTGTATTTTACTTTGATACGTGTAACTCTCTAAGTTTACTTATATTACCCATGGACTTTAAAAAGTAAAAAGACCAAAGAAGTTAGTAATTAGCAAATCAGCACACAAGAGCATATGTATTTGTGACCCCTTGATAATTAGCATGTTTCATAATTACTGTTTTAAATTGTGGAGTGTTGAGTATCTAGAGTTTTTAGTTAGCAAGTTTGCCTACTCAGCTATACATACCTCTTGAAAGTGAATTTAGTGTGTGTATTAGAATGAGAACAATACACCTTTTTCAAGGTGTGAGCACCTTCAGAGTTGGATCTTGATAGAACATTGGAGTTGCACAAAGTGATAAATGTGAATCTAGGTAGAAATTACCTCGGGCCTTCACAGCCTAGGCCTTTTGCATAATCGGAATAGTATTTTTGTCTTTGCTCATTTATCTGAAATGCCTTTGACAAATATAAATTCACAACAGTTTATAGACTTCTCTTGGATAATTAGCAAAATTATGTACTTAGTGCTTTAATCTAAATTGATTTTTCTCAGTAATGCCTGTTATTAATGAAATTTACATCTTTTTATTTTGTTATCATGTGCTATCTTTGTTTAGCTCCCATTCTTCTCTTATTAAGATCTTTATGTGGAAAGTCTCATTGGTATTTCTACTAAATAAGGGCATCTGTTTCTTTTAACCCAGAGAGTAAGCTTGGATCAGTAGACAGCAGATGCTGAGCATTGGGAGAAATGTTACAGGTAACAGGCCAATGTCCATAACTTAGAAAACAATCTTGACCAGAGTATAAGTACATATGAAAGACATTACCGTCTAATATTATCTGTTTAAAATATAAACTTCTTAAATCCCTGAACAAAGTTGCGTATATCATATGTTTTGTACATGTAAACAGCTTTCGTTTGTAAATGATTATACACACACAAATTATATATACACATTCCACTTAATAATAGGCATGATGGTGAGTGTTGTTTTATCTTTTATTATGAAAACCTTCAAACACAGGAAAAGAAAAAGAAGGCTAAGATGAGCTTTTTGTATACTCAGCATTTCATGGGCAACTCTGCTCCCTGCATGCACATGCGCACGCGTGGACTCAAACACACAGAGACCAGCTTTGGTGTCTTACCATTAAGATTATTTTTCAAGGCTTTCGGGGGGAAAAAGTGGAATACATGGTGAAATCCTTGATTTAGATACCCCATTAAGAAGATAGTAAACCTACTTTGTAAAACTAGCCATTTTACCACTAGAATCCTTGGTTTCTAAGGATTATAAGTGTTAATTCTAAAATTCCTTAGCCAGTCCCTTCCCCCCCCCCACACACACACACAAGCACACATACATAGACACACTGCTGTGTTGTCTTTTCTAGAACCTACCATATTCTTGTTCCTTCTAAATGAAGTCTATTGTGGATTAACATGTATTTGCTTTCTTATTAAAGCTTTTCTTTTGAAAACTTCTGTCGATCCCCAGGGTTCCAAACCATCTCTTGCTGGTGCTACAATATAATACTGTTTAGTTTTGAAAATATCCATCTTTTTCTAGTCAGATAATTGGGGTGTGTGTTTGTCACCTATAACATAAAGATATAATAACTATGATGGGTATGAAGATGTAAAAGAATACCAGGTGAGGACTGGAGAGATGGCTCAGCAGTTAAGATCACTGCTCTACCAGAGGACCCAGGTTCAATTTCCAGCACCCACATGGCAGGTCACAACTGTCTGTAACTTCATTTCAGGGCATCTGAGACCTCAACACCAATGCAAATAAAACAACTTCTTAAAAATAAAATATCAGGTGAATGTCAGTAGTTGTTGTTAGTTATGAGCTCCAAATAAGGAAAAATTTGTGCAATTTAACTTTATATCCTTAGTGTCAACTTTATTTCCCAGGGTGGACCCTAAATATGCATATTGTTTGCCTAGAGAGAAATACTATCAGTATATTCATGTGCATGTCAAATGATCTTTGAAAGACAACCACTGTGGCAGTGTTTTAACCATTTGGCTTCACAGACATCAACTTAAAACCAAATTTAATTAAAAGCCAATACATATTAAATACCACCTTTGCTTTGTAAGTGAGCAAAATCTTTACACAGGAAAACAAGTATTAAAATGGCTATTACAAGTGTTTTTGTTCATTTTTTGAAGACATAAAACTTACACTCACTAATAAAGTCCACCCACAGTCATCCTTATTTTCCCACTTTGAATCAGTGCTTATAGATCTAAGACTATCCTAGCATTGAGATCTTGCATTCTGTCTGCCCAGTTCTTAATATAATTTGTGTATAATCATTTTTGTCACTAGTTATATTAGTAAGTGGGGATTGGGTTGGTAGATTGCTTAACAGGCAAGCATGAGAACCTGAATTCAACCCCCTGTGTCAATATTTTTTAAAGTGGTCCTATAATCCCATGGGTGGAAAGGCAGAGAGATAGAAGAGTCTCAGAAACTCCCTGTTGAGCTGGTTTAGCTGAAGTCGCAAAGTCCAAGTTGCATGAACAATCCTGCCTTAAAAATAAAGATGGAGATTGGAAGGACCAAGCCTCTCACCATCATACATACATGCAAAACTACAAATCCATAAGCTTGCACACACTAAGCACTATTGGTTAATAATGTGCAATTCTTGGCTTTTTCAGTAATGTCTTATTTATCGAAATATGTAAAAATAATTTTAGTAATGCCTGGCAATTTAAGAAAAATAATTTTCTTAAAATTATCCTGTTCATTTTTTTTTTCATATATAAGCTTGAGAATCAACTGTCTGTTTCAGAAGTCATGTGTTGGTATTAATTTCATTTTTTTGGGTTAGCTTCACAGCCTTAGCTTCAGAACTGAGAACTTTATCAGTTGATACTAATTATACAAAGACCTTATATGTGTGTTAAGGTAGTTGTTTGGGTTTGGGGGTTTGCCTTTGTTACTAATGTAATGTAATTCTTTTTAAGCTTAGAAATCTGAAGGTTTTGCTCTAGTTACTCTTTATTGTCTTTTTGTTTCATTTTTCATTTGGTTAATAATATAATTCTGAAGGTTATTTATGTGTGCATTTTGACCATGTGTTTCTCTTACCTGACTTATCTCTTGAAGTTCATAGCATTTTCACTAGCTTCTGAGATTTTCAAGTGAACCTCACTTACAAGTAGCAGTTTTACCTTTGAAAAATAATTATGATGTATTCCTCCTGTTTTTTTCAGAAATGTAGTCGCACTGTTGTGGTAGGCACCTTTAATCCCAGCACTTGGGAGGCAGAGGCAGGAGGATATGGGTTTGAGACCATCCTGGTCTACAAAGCGAGTTCCAGGATAGCCAGAGCTGTTACACAGAGAAACCCTGTCTTGAGTAACCAAAAAAAAAAGAAAGAAAGAAAGAAAGAAAGAAAGAAAGAAAGAAAGAAAGAAAGAAAGAAAATCTTCTAATTTTGCTTCTAAATTTACTAAATAGGCATACTGTTGACTGTTGACTGGGATTGATGTATTTTATGTGCCTCCTAATGGAAGCGTCTAATAACGGAAGAGTTGTCATATATGATTTTCTTGCAGCTTCTTAAAAGCTTCTCTTTTTGTTTGCACTGTGCTTCAGACACATTGCCAGGTGTTAGAGATTGACTGTGCAGTGCTCACACTTCCGGAGTGGCTTGTATAGCAGAAGTGTCAGTTACTATGTGAGGTGTAGAAAAGGTTCCTAAGGAAAATGCCCCTGGAATCCCAGCACTTGAGAGGCAAAGGCCGAGGGATCTCTAGTTCCAGAAGAGCCTAGGCATTACAAGAACCGCGGCAATACAGAGGGTGAACTTCTGGGCTCTGGGAGCCTTCCCGACCGAGCTGGGCTGATAATCTAAAGAGAGGATTCAGCAGCTAAGGGTACTTGTTGCTCTTGTAGAGGACCTGAATACTGAATGGAATGAGCCAAACTCTAGGTTTAGACTTGAAACCCATGATTACCTGTTTGCCTCTTTAAATATATAACTCTTAGGATTCCTAGTAAAACTTTACAATAGGAGAAGGCACTGTTACATAACGAGTGACTGAAAAGGAAGGGCAGGTGCTTTTCTTTCACCAATGTCTAATAATCTTAATATTTATCAGGGCTTGGAACATAATTTCATATTTTTAAAATATGCTTATCCCAGTTAAAAAGCTCAGTTGAAAGAAACTTTAGTCAGTATTTAATCTTTCTCCCTAGCTTTGCTCAGATTTGTAAATGCCAAATGAAGGCTAAGACTTAATGGTCCCCAGGCTCACACAGCCAGCCCCTGACAGTGTGGAGACCACCTGTCCTCTGTCTAGTACTCTGCACGCCTTGACCATCTGCGTTCACTATACAGAGTCCACTTGGCTCCGGTGATTTGAATCCATGACATTCAGGTTCATGGATTTACATTTCTGGTGCATCTCCTGCATTCTTTACTTTAAAGAATGGAAGGAAAGTTCACCTTTAAAGACTTCATGATGCTGTTTGCATGTTGTGCGACATCGTGTTGCCTGTAATGTGGAATTGTGTGGCATTTTTTGGATAGGAAATTTCTCTTGTGATATTAATTTGTTTTTGTTTTGTTTTCTCTCTTTCTCTTTATAGTCTGCCATTTTCAATTTTCAGAGTCTGTTGACTGTAATCTTGCTGCTTATATGTACGTGTGCTTATATCCGATCCTTGGCACCCAGCCTCCTGGACAGAAATAAAACTGGGTATGTTCCTAATGATATTGGTCAAGTCAGTTCTCACCAGCATCGAATATAAATTACCGTGAGCGTCATTAGACAGTTTAATTCTATTTATAGCTTAGTTTTGAGTAAGTTTTTGCATTTTCTTCATGCTTTAAAGCTCTAAAATATTTGTAGTACCTTACTAAATTAATGAGTAAACTTCAGAAGTGATCTAGTATGGCTTGAAATTTCACATACTGAATAAAAGTGGACTCAAGATTCTTCTGACTGAAGGTGAGACATGTTATATATCCATCAATTGTTATGACAGTGCCCTGGTAACTTTGTAGACATGGTTTTCCCCTTTCCACCCCCTTCTCTGAACTCCTATTGTACATATTTTATAGCTTTTTATTCTAATCAGTTATTTAGAATTGTAATATAATGAGTAAGACCCAATAAAATAGGAGTTTGATCTTACAAAGTAGTCACTACTAAAGTTAGAATTGAGCATTTTTACTATTCTAGCGCTGTCATGAAATTTCTCTTCAAAGGGAAGTTGCATGTGGACATGTCTGCCCCTCTTCTCTTTGGGAGTAGGAATGTATCCATAACATGCTACATTGATCAAGGAGTTCTCAGGGCTACCAACCTTACAGTAGAGGTTGAGTAGTAGTATATTTCTCCTACATTAAAGGTCCCCAAAAGGCTTTCTTGTTTTTACGTTTCAAAATAAAAGCTAATAGTGTCAGTTGTGTGTACAATTAGAAACAATTTTACTTGATTATAAATAAAAACTTCTTTTCTGTAGAAGTGATTATTTGATTCTCTTTTCTCACAAGAGATTTGTCATTGTGTTTACCGTGCTTGGGTGGAGTTACCTCACTGTCAGGTGCAATGCATTTTTGATGTCTTGACTATTTGTTTACATTTAACTCCATTTTCTACAAACTGATCCAGATGGTCTGGACCAGGGCTGCACTGAAGGACTGCTCCTTAGACAGCATCTTCCTAGTTCCCTGAGCTTACAGCTCTGTCAGCAGAGGCATACACATTCAAGCCATAGAAATTAAGCAACAGATTGTAGTGGTTTTTAGCAACTAACAAAGTTCCTTTAAAAAAATAAAAATAAACAGCAATCTAGATGTTCAGAGGCGTGCCTTAGGAAATTCTCTGAAACAGCTCACTGCTGGATAGGTCTGAACTAAGTCCAGAGTAATAGCTCCTTATTCCTAGACTAGACTTGGGAGACCTGCCTTTTGTGGCCTGGTGATTTCAAACTGTTCAGGGTCCTGAGTTTCCCATGAAGGGACTTGAGATATCTTACTCTGACCCATAGGTGCTGAGAATCAAACACACATGGTTTTGTAAGGGTGACCTCAGTTTTCTATTTGGGTAAAAAAGCCAATTCTGAGTAATGCTTAGATTTCCTGCCCCGTGTTCCTTCAGTGCACATTACTGTGCACAGCCCTGTTACTGTTCTGCAGACTCCTCATAAAGTCCTCTGAGCGTGGATGCTGCTCTGAAAACCATGAAGTGCGGCTGAGTTAAAGCACAGTCTGGCATTGTCGGTAGCTTAGGTTATTTTCTGAATTGTATTTGCCTGTGAGCTTGCTGTTTAAATGTGAGGATTCATTAACCATCTTTCCTTGAAAAAAAGTATATAAATATCCTTGATATTTAAGCTCTTCAGATAAGGAAGATAGTCTTCATATTATAAATAAATAAGGTTGATTTGTCTTAATTAGTACTCTGTTTATGAACATAATTGTAAGCTTAGATAAACATAGTTAGAGGTATGTATATACCTCAAAACAGCTGTACTGTTTTTGATTTATTTTGGTTTTTTTTTTCAAATTTTTTTCAAATTTGCTTTTGCCAAAGCTGTTGCTTTTTATGTATTCCAAATAAGTGAAATGTCCATTTATGTGTGTATATTTAACTCATAATTTCCTTATTCATGGAATTTAAAAGAACATCTTCATCTTAAATGTTATTCCTGGAATATATGTCTTAAATGTCACACTTAATACACTCATGCTTATTTCCACCTAAACTAATAATTTTCATTATATTAAAAATGTAGTCTTACATTTATGTATATTTCCTTGTTAACTAGCACATGTAAGGACTACTCCTAGAGTTATGGATCAATGAAACACAAAGCTATAATTTGTAAGAAATAAATCTTGTAGTATGTTACAAAAGCACATCTAAAAACTATCTTCATGTGTAATTATCTCAAAATTACTACTTAAATTAACATGTAATTTTTTTGCTTTTGAAAGTGACAATGAGCTTGAAGTTGAATGAATTAATTCATTGAGTCCTTGTATAAATTTTAGCCACTCTCACATTAACGTGCCCTAATTCTGACCTCTGACACACATATAGTCCAGTTAATAGTAGCTTCTCTCCAGTGCTGGTTCATGGTATTTCCAGCCCAGTTTTCATTTATAACTGGTGGCTCCTGACCAGTGAGCACATCTTAAAGTCCAGTATGTAGAATTAGTGTTCTGTGATATTGACAGAAATGAACTGACTTTTGCAGTAATCACAAATTGTTTTTGTTCTGTTTTATCCTGTGTAGACTATTGGGAATATTTTGGAAGTGTGCCCGAATTGGTAAGTGTCTAATCTGCATTCATTTCTTCAACTATAAATTATTGGACACCTTATTTATGTTATACGCTTGGCAATCAGTTGTCAGTTTTCCAAATATAGGCTTCTCAATCATCTGTAATTTTGTAAGAACTTACAGAATTCTCCCAGTTTTCATTTTCTGCTATTTAAAACTAGATGTAACGGGGAACTTTGTAATATTTTATTAACAGGGATATGGAAAAATAATAAAACACAGAGCTATGTTCTGTAAGAAATAAGTCTAGAATATTACAAAGACTCATGTAAAAACTATCTTCATGTATCATTTTCTCAAAATTACTGCTTTTAACATAATTTTTAATACTTTTGCTACACTTTTTAAATATTTGTTTTGTGTAAGGGTGAGGGTACGCACGCTACAATGTACGTGTGAAGAGCACAGCTTGTAGTGGTTACTTTGCTCCTCCACACACATGATTCCTGTAGAGGCAAGCCTGAGGGCAGGCTCTTTTTCCCACTGAGTCCTCTCACCAGCCCTCATGGATACTGTTTTGATAACTAAGGATGAGCTTCATTCATGTGTAATAACAATAGTAAGGTTACTTGCATTTTAAATACACATCAGGTTGACTTCTTATTTTATCCTCATGTGATACTGTTCACGTAAATTCAGAGTGGTCAGAAAGTAAACGAAATGTAGTGCAAAAGTAATAATTTTTAATAATCAGCTATACCATCTTTAACATGTAATTAAAAAATACTTTGTGGTTTTTGTGCTTAGACTACTTAGACTGGAAGTAAAGTTTGTTGTCTTTGGAAATATTTGTAATTAAACATATATGTATATACACATTAATGTCATATTTCAATATTTTATTATCCTTGAATTTCCTTGTAACTACCTTCTTCTGTTAAAGCACAGTTAACTTCATAATTTAAAGAGTATGCCTTTTTTTATGCCTTTTATTTTTAAGCTAGTTTATCAACAGCCCACATGGTTCACACTTAACCCTTGAGTTAGGATTTAATCTGTGAGTTCAAGGCCAGCCTGGGATACAAGAGCTAGTTCTAGGGCAGACTCCAACGCTACAGAGAAACCCTGTCTCAAAAAAGAAAAAAGAATACTTAGACATTTTTCTAAAGTCCTGGGAGCCAGTGTAACATAACTAAGCACAGTTGAGGTGTAAATTGGACTTCAGAGTGTTAAGGCATCATTTGTTAATCATTTCACTAACTTTCAGGAGAAAGTTTTTCCTTCCATTGACTTTTAGATGATAGGCAAATTCCTACTACAAATTAGACGTCTAATGCTAAATTATCCATGTTTCTTAGTCTTCTGGATAGTTGGTAAGTACAAAGGATTTCTCAGAATACCTTATTGAAAGCCATCATTCTGATGGAGTGATAGAAGAGAAGCATTATCCCCCTAACTATTAAGTGTGCTTTTATGTGAAGTTTTCCTTCCTCTGTGTTCTTCATGATGCCTTATTCTCTCCTATAGAAATAAGCATGAGAATTCATAGGAAATATGGCTCGCTTTAAATTAGCAAAAGAATATGTATAGCCTAGATCAGTATTCTATTATTCAGGGAATATTTTGGATTCTCTTGCATATGTGTTCAACTTATAGCTCAACCCCATCACTTAAAACTTTTTGAGAGTTTTGTTTTTTTATTGTACTCTTTAGACATGAATTTTATAGATAACATTGTTGTATCTCATAAAATTAAACATGCCTTGAACAATTTTTTATTGTCAAAACTATAGAATCTGAGACATATAGTGAGTACAGGTTTTTGATCTCCCTAAATATACAATGCATAGATGGCCAATCACAATAAAATTTTCCAGTTCAAGATGTCAGTGATGCTAACATTAAAAAGGCCTGGCTTAGATTTATAGATTTGTATAGAGGCTTATCTGCCACTCAGTCATGAATAATGGGTACAAACCCTAAAATAGAAGAAGAAATCTTGAACACAGCAAAGGAACCAAGAAGAGAAACAGACCATCACCCTCATCGCTAAGTGTAAGTGTAAACCAAACTGCCTAGGAGTCCTCACCTGAAAAAGAAAATATATTATAGACCAAAGTATCGCCAAGAACAAGGTAGTTAAAAACCTGAGTAGTATTCTGCAGGGAGAGACAGCAGAGATCTGGCACTAAAGAGCTAACTTTCCTTTTCTGTTATATAAAGTTGCTAACTTCCAAAGAAAAGATAAAGGCTTTTAGCTTTGTTTTAAATAGGAGTTAGACCTGTAGACAATTCTATTTAGTAGCCTTTGTGTGCATAATTATGACTAGAACTTAAAGCATCAGACATATAGTATGTGCCTGTCTTGATGAGTCCCTCAATTATGGTCTGTTTTTTCTGTCTAGTTATAACTGCCTTTCCTTTGTGCATGCACAGTTATTTATATGACCCCCCCCCCCCAATCTTGAATGGGTCACTTAAAAGTGTTATGAAAATCTGAAAGCATTTGCTTTCTTTTAGCAAACTAGCTATGAAAATTCTGGTGCTGACACACATTTTTTTCAAGAGCCTGCTGCTCTCTATTCCACACACAGTATATCCACAAAGAGAGGATGCAATTGTAATGGGACTGAGGCAGAAGACAGAAGACAGGTCATCTTATCTTGATACACATCATATGACAGCAACCATTCCCACTCACTTACACAAAGCTACGGCCTGACAAGAAGCAACCTTCTCGAGTTCAACTAAAGATGCCCAGCTCTACCACATGGCAGTCTCTTTTAAGAAAATGAAAAACATGAAAATGAAAACCATCTGTAAATTATAGCATTCTAAGTCATGAGATGAGAAAGAAAAGAACTTCCTCAAGAATTAATACCGAGCAGATGGAAAACTCAGTTCAGGGGTAATTGCTCCCTTTGGGTGTTTACTGCGACTGTGCTAAGCAGTGGACATACCAGCCCTGAAAAGAATAACAGACTTTATAACATCTACCTAAAGTTTATGGATCAGTGAGGTGTTTTGTGGGGCTTTATTTAGCCCTAATGAATTAACATTGTAAACCAGCGTTCTGTTTTTAATTTTTTTTTTTTTTTTAGTTAAATCAATGTTACTCTAAAACCACCTTTTCATTATAGATTCTCCTTTAATAGAAGGCAGTCTATTAAACGTCTGTTTGGGGGCGGGGGCAAAGGCAATTTAAACAAACAAAAACTTTGAGAACACCAAATCTGTGGTTGTTATTTTACTTTACTGTGATTTAATTTGAGAATTTTGTTGGTTTAGTTCTGTTCAGTTCAGTTTAGTTTGGTTCAGTTTAGATTTGAGAATATGGCCTCAATATTTGTGGACTATATTGATTGGTGATCTTCCTGGAGGATGGAATTATAGGCAAAACCCCTGAATAAATGTATACTGTTTTAATAGATGTAATATTTTAATATATCAGTGTTGACACAGTGAAGAAGCTCTGAACATTGATAGTGACCTTGAGAATTTTACTTAATGGGGATGTCAAGGTTGACATGAGAGCCAGGTAAAGAGTATCTAAGGTGAACTAAGGAGCTTAATATAGGGAAGAGGAATTTCCACGTTGTAGAAGAACCTAAGTAAAGCTAGTCAAAGTCATCTCTTAGGCTCGCAAAGAACTCAGACATACCTCAGCTGTTTCCATGTGACTGCTGCTTTACTTCTTATGCCTGCTACCCTCTGAATTAGTACAGTTTACAGCTACTAAAATCACAGCGACAATGAAAATGAATTGAATTCCCTTGCATGGTCTGTATGCTAGCAATACACTTTCACAAGCCGACATCAGATCTTAAATCAGGCAAAAGAAAGTGTCTAAATAGGGACACTCTTAAATGAATGTGGAATTGACTCATTAAAGAAGTTATTGTGTTTAATACCTACTTTTAACTTAACAAATTATTGAAATACTGAGATTTCAGAAATTTTGTGAGTGAAAATGATGCCCAAAATGTTTTAGACTTCAGAGAATTTCCAAATTTTTAGGGATGATCTAGTCAAGTATTCCAAAATCTCCCAAATGGAAATACTTCTCATCCCAAAGATTAGATAAAGAATGTTTGACTGTAAAAGACTTAGTACCATGTGTATCAGAAGTAGTCATCAGCTTTGGAGGAGCTTGTGCCTATTTTTTTAATGGGATAATATTGGCTATCTTGCTGGTCTTCTAAATACTATGAGGGTCATGAACTGGTACCATAATACAAAGAAGATATATTGCTGAGTGTTCTGCATTAGAATCCCTAGGGAGAAATTCCTTGTCTTATTTTTTAGGAAGAGACCTGACTATCCTTTTGCTCTGAGTTGCTGGAGAGCATTTCTTTGGCTCTGTCCTAAATTCTTCAGGGCACGGCATTGGTACTTTCGGGTACAGGTCTCAGAAATAACTTGGGTTTAGCTGCTAACCATGTCCAGCCTTTTTATATTGAGATGTGACATTGTCGTCTACATAGGTCACTCTTGCAAACTACACAGAGTTACGAATAATAATAATAATAATAAAATGTGGTGATGGGGCAGTATTCTGCACTTGCCTGATGATCTGAGTTCAAACGTCAGAATTTATAGACAGTTGGAAAGAAAGCCCGCTCCAAAGTGGTCCTGTTTGTCCTCTAACCTCCACATGTACCCTGTTGCTTGAAAACTTACATGAACAGCACATGATAAGAATGGTTTTGTTTTGGAGTCTTTAAGTTCTTTGCCTTGCGTTGGGCTGCAATTTTAGCACACCTTGTTAATCAGTTTGTATTGAGCTTGTTTTATTTTGCCTCCAGGTCCTTGTTTTCCCATCTCTCAGTAGTAACCTTATCATATCTTTATTAGTCATTCACTCAACCAAGATGAATGTCTTCCTTTTTTCAACAGGTGAACGCAAGAGTCCTTACGTTGCTGTATGCTGTATAGTGATGGCCTTCAGCATCCTCTTCATACAATAGCTTCAAAAACTACCAGCGTGTGATTGCCATCAGACTCTAAACAAAGACTTGCCTCCAGAAAATAATGGGAAGAATAGTTAACCCTTTTATCTCTGAACAAGAAATGAGATAAATTTCAAGATGCTGTTCTCTATTTTTATGCTAATGGACCAATGAGCTATATAAATAATTAAGATGTAACAGTTTAATACACAGGATGTGATTATAGCAATCAACCTCAGTCTGTTGCTCCAGTATTAACTCTCAGCAAATGTCATTCTGTTGTCTCGGGACTGCTTTTCATAAGGTTCTTGAGGCCATGAAGTAGAACAAACAGTTGGTGGATTCCACAGGCTCCTTTCACTAGGGCTTAAAAATGTTGTCCTCATTGAATGAGACCTTCTAGTGACTGGCCTATTTTTATTGGAAAAAATTGTTCTATTTTTGTTGTTGTTGCTATTCTTATGGATTGCGTTCATATTTAAACCATTTTGATTGCTAACCAGAATACCTCTATTCTTGGCAAATTATTACAGGTGTAAAATATTTTAAACAAAACCCTGCATTTCTTTAATATAATATGGTCAAGTGTGGTCAAAGATACAGCTGCCGTTCTCTGAAAAAGAGCATTCTTAGAAGGAAAAAAGCAAGTAGAACAAGAGTAGACTAATAGTGTCACGTGGTTTTCATTCTCATTAGTGTCAGGTCTTCCAAATAGAGCGTTTGTTGTAGTTATCCCAAATGTGGTTTTTGTTGTGTTTTTTATGCATCACTTTAAATACAGTTTCTTTTCTGTCAGCTTAAACTGGAATCTGTTTTCTAACTTTGTAGGTGATAAACACATCTCATACCTGCTTAGTCTGGATACTACAGTCTAAGTATCTCTCAGCTTTGACACTGAAGCAAGAATTTGAGCAGTTTGTAATGTAGATATATGCAAAGATTGGGAATGAAGCCTTAGTATAAAAAGGCAGTTGGAAGTGGGAATCCATTGCTATTTTAAAGCTAAGAGGAATTTAATCTACCTGAAAACACATACTACACATAACATTTATTATTTAAGTACTGGTTTAAGTATAAAAGAAACTTTCTCAGAAATGAAATTCTATAGAAACAGAGTACTGAACTTGAAGCCTTTTTAAGTAGCATATCACCCTAGCCCAGACAGACACAAAGCTTGCTAGACCACCAGGTTTTACAGACTGCCTGATGCTGCATGGATTGCACTTTAGGGTAACATCAAAGAAGCTTACTTTGTGTTTTTTTGGGATCATTTTTTTCAAAAGGATCTTTGGAATGTCTATAGCTAGTTAAGACCTGTCTATTTTACTTTGGACAGGAAATCAGATTATGGTAATTACTTAGCTCTGAACTGCATCTTGGGCTTTATATTAGGTCAGAGATTTCTAGGACGTCCCAAAAATAGGACTCCCTCATTAGCATCTTTGTGAACAGTAAGTCATCTTTCAAGGTCTGATCTGGGCGGCCATCTGTTGTCCATCTCTGCTACCAACTGAATTTTCCGGAAGTGTTGTCAACATTTTTTCCTAAGTTAGCACACGTCTCATAAAAAGGAAAGAATAAAGGATCAGGCCTAAAACGTTTGTTTAATTTAACATTTCAGACAGTGTAGGTGGAAATGAGAGGAACATAATTAATTTGGACTATGTGTGGTAACATAAAACGGTTAACTGTGTGTAGCAGCTTATCTCTATCCCTGCCATTCTTCTCTTTAAGTAGGGCTCTCTGGAGTGCAGGATTGATGCAAAGGTATGGGTTTGATTTAAAAAAAAAGAGACATTGCCGTTTTTGATGTGTAAACCCTGACTCGTATTTTCCGAGCCACATGGTGGTATAGGGGTGTGAAGCCCACAGGATACTCAGCTCTGTGTTCAGGTGGAATGTGGAGTAGCAGTAAGCATTGCTGGCATCTGGCCTCTACACAGTGGCTGTAATACACAGCTTAAGAAGGGACACAGACCCAGGGGCTAGCAAGCTCCAGATTGGCTCTAGAGTCTTTAATCCATGTCTCAACATTTGTTTTGTATTGGTGTTTGGTTCCTGATGAGTGTCATCTGTGCCATTGACAGAGTAGGGACATGTCTTATTTCCAGGTAGTCCTTCAAGATGGTCAGAAGCCACTTATTTGTCAAATTTGTCGTATATTTTTGAAAAGAGTTGAAACTCAGTTCAGTGTCTACCTATGCCATAAACTACCTTATATGTTTCCATTCAAGATATTTCCTACTGGGGTTAGTAAGAATATGTAATTTATAATAAATTCCTTCATCTTCATAATAAAATTATTCTCATCATCGGATAACACATTTTTATGAATTAAGTTTTACCACTATTTGTGAAAAAATATTTAGCACTTGTAAATAATTTATATTTCAGGAGACATTACACAGTTCTTATGGTGTATAACCATTGAAAATAGAAATATGAATAGTTTCCCTGTATTCGTCATATAAATAAAAGGTTAATGTATATGAAGTACAATGTGCTAGCACTTGTCATTGAGATAATCCCAAGATTCTAGGAGCAAATGCAGAGCCATGATTCATTGAGGGTAGAACTTGTAGAAGAGCATGGAATAAGCTGAGCTTGGCAGTGTTTTGCAGAAGCACAGTTGTGTGTTAGGTATATGTCCCTTAGTTTGTCGTGGCACTAACGGAGTATGGTATAAACCATGAAGGTGGACAGGTGTTATATTCTGGAGAGTCATGTATTTTACCTACCTCAAAACAGCAGATGAGTGTTTTCCCTCCTGCCTCACAAATCCTTCAGGAGGATAATAAAATCTCCCTCAGTTGATGAACAAAAAGGTTGACAGTGGAATACAATAGTAGATTCTCCGGAGATTTCTCTAAACGTTGTAGAAGCAACTAGCCAGTTGTTTTCAGAAACCTGTAAAATCTCATATTCCATCTGCTAAAAGCAGTCCCCGCTGTTAAAGCAAACACCGACACCAAAAGTGCACTGTTTACATTTCCTGGATGCACAGAAAATATTTCCAGTTATCAAGAACTTAAGCTGCTCAGAAGCCTTTGGGAAGTTACTCCATCCTTGCAATCTGAAAATTTTTAGGGGCCACTTTTTACTTTTCTGTAATCTAGTAATAAATGTTCTCAAAGTGGTGCTGGCAATCACCCTTGTGACCTTCAAGAAGTCATGACTAGTTTCTGAGAAATAACTTCATATTGTTTCTCCTTTGCCCTAAACTAATTCCGAAATAGTCCAAAATGCCATTCCAGTACCTTTTGGATAAAGAGAAAAATAATTTGTGATTAAAAGTGGAGGTGATCATCCTACTCTGATTAGTTTATATGTCTGCTATGTAATAAAAAAATGAATTGTCAAAAGCCTCTAGTTTTGTCTTATCACATTAAGAAAAAAAGCAATGTAGGGTGGCCATTATGACCAGAGTAGCTTATCTACTTTAATGTGGGGACTTGCCAAGATAGGTTTGGAGGTAATATTTTACTGGTTTGTTTTTTAAGACTACCCACATGACCTCCGCTGCAGCTCTGCAAACTGTAAGTATCTGAATAAGTGACTTCTGTGTCACTGTGACCATAATACCAGACAGGAACAACAGGGAAGTTTGTGGGGTATTTGTTTCCCTTCTAGTCATAGTGGAGTTTTTTTTTAAGAATGTGTGGCAGGGGCTCAAAAACTCAGTGGACCAGTAAGCCAGAGTGAGTCCAGGAGCTACAGACTAGCCCAAGCTCTAACCTTCTAATGTCCCTTTAGAGGCCTACTTCTCATTTAAGCAGGTCCTAATTCCAGAAGTTTCTTTTTTATCATCATTGGGAAAATAGACATCCCCAAAAGCCAAAACTGATTGGCTTGTTTTCAATCTGGTCTTGAATTGCCACAGAGGTAATGAATAGCAGTTGTCAAATACTAACAATTTCAAGTATATTCTCAACCGAGGGCCTACAGATAACACATTGTGGCACAAGTAGCTATCAGTTTGAGAGTCCAAAGCCTAGAAACCCAACTCTTCTAATCAGCACTTTATTGAAAAATAAAGTTTGTTCTTTGCTTTAGAAAGCGTGGTCTTTCTAAATATGGAAATCAATGTTTGCAAACCTTTTTACACCGATTCCTGGAAAGATGTTCTCCCTAACCAGGGATTAGCAATTTTGGCTTTAATTAGGCTTTAAATTCAAACTATACAGTGAGTATGACAGCGGTATTGTAGTTTCTTGGGATGTTGTTTACTGCCTTCCTGTGTGCCATTGTGACTTCCAGTTGATCTACAAACAGTTACTAAATTTCACTTTTCTCTCATAGAACTCAAAATGCCATTGTAATAGACTATTAAACTTAACATATATGGGAAAGAACAATTCAGAGGATTTACATGGATGTCCTTCACCAAAACAAAATTAGAGGTAGAGATATTAAGTAAAGACGTAAGTATTGGAAGTTAGGGTGAGTTATTTACACATACTATACTTTCTGCCGTTCATAGGAACACATGGGGGCTGTGTGAGAGCCAGATACTACTGTTACTGTTTTATTTGACAAGGGAAGTGGCCTAAAACAGATGTGCAGAGGTTGTTAAGTGCTCGAACCTGGACTTTGTCAGCCTCTTCCAAATACTTGATAAACTACTCATCCTAGGCTAAATACTGGGAAAGTAGTGTGCAAAGATTAAACTGCTTAAAAGAAATACGTGCTTAAAGCATAAAGGATTTCAACAAGGCCAGCACTATAAAAAGATCTCTGTGTAGTATCCAAATACTAAACCTGATCTGCAGGCCTGCAATGACATGGAAAGATTGGACCTTGGAAATTAGAAAGTTAGGAAAATTCTGAGCATAAATCAGCACTCTTAAGGGATAGTCAAAAAGTATTTTTCTCCTTTTAATTACTTGACAGAAATCATTTGTCTACTTTTAACTAAATGTTGCAAGTTAGGCCTTGGAAGATAAAATAATGATGTCTTACTAAGAAAAAACTTCTTATAAAACAATGTGAAATTAAAGTTGTATACACAGAGTAATAAAGCTGGGTGAATTTTCTGAAAACGTGGTTTTATGTGGAAGCATTCAGGTCTTTTAAAGGGCCATTTTTCTTGCCTCTACATAAATCAACACCTGAAGTGTGATATTCTAAACAAATGTTGTCGAAGGGTTTTTCTTTTCCGTATTTCAATTGGGTATCTTCTGAGTAGTCCAATTTAATGTCAGCAGGTAACAAGAGTGACTGAATACTCCTGACATGATCCCTCGATCCCTAAGTTCTGGTGACCTGTCATGGAGGACAGGAATAACAGGGTTCAGGATAATCTTCAGTAGCTCCAGGGAGTGAAAATTAAGGCCTTATTACCAACCTACAAGCTAGAATCAGAATCCCCTATTTTCCATTCACAGGTAAACTCTTGTGCTTGCTAACTTGAATATGCCAGGTACTACTAAAGTCAAAATAGTCGGTGTAGAAAAAAAGTACTGATCTAGGAACTTAGGTTTTAGTTGAGAACAAAAAGGCATTAGGGTGTGGGGGCAAAAAGCATACACAACCTCTAATGAAGGCCAGAGAGACCTGAAAGAATTTGTGTGGGGTGTTCACAGAAATTCAGTCCAAGAATTTGATAGTAGGCCAAAGACCTCCAGCAGTTAAAGATCGTGTTCTAAGGAACAGTGTATTCAAAGGAAAGACCTTAAGAACTGAAGTAATGGAGAAATGGAAAACTAGTAAAAGAATTCAATGTAGAGATGAAAAGAATGGTGTGTCAGAGATTCAAAAAAAAAAAAAAGACTGAATCAAGAACTTCAAGCCATAGAAAAGGCCGACTTGCTCATACAAAAGAGTTTGCCTTTAATAATTGTAGGAGCTTTACGGCCTCTGTCTAATATTGGAGCAATAAGTATTTTAAGGATGAACTGAACCTGTTTCCGTTCTTGTTTTGGCCTCATTACCATGGACGTTCTTGGGAAAGAGGCCAGCACCCTTATTCTTAGAGCTGATCCCCTCTGTCCCGTGAATTGGCTAAAAAAAGATCAAAGGGCAGGTCGAATCATTACAGGCTGATGTGTTTCCTCGGCGGATTGGGTTAGTTGGCAGATTTCTGATAGTATGTATGTGCTGCTTTATTATGCTGAGTAGGTCACACTGCTGTGCTCCCCGCTAGCCTGACAAGGTTCTGAGAGTACCACTTTTATCTCACATCTTCTAATATTAAACTCTTGTCTCCCTTGTGCTATCACCAGTCCGAAACTAGATCTCTTTTGGCACTACCTCCCCACACAGGTGTGTGAATTCAGCCTCCTAGTGATTAGGCAATCTGACATGCTGAATTCATATCTATTGTGATATAAGTCTCCTCCTGGAACCCCAGAACTTAAAGAAAAGAAAAAAAAGAAAGAAAGAAGAAAGAAAGAGAAAAGAAATAACATCCTGGCCTCCAAAGGCACACAGAGTTACAGTGGAGGGGCTAGCATGCTGCTGTCATTATTTAAACCAAGAAAAACACTGCAGACAAGATGAAAGGGCTAATAAAAATGTGTACTTGTTCCTGATTCTAAAACTTTAACAGCTGGCTTTTCCCATGCTGAATAATGCTACATAAATAATCCAGCCAGGAAACGGGTCATGAAAAAATCTGCGGAATGATGGGGTCTTAGTCATGCTGCTCATCACACCCAGTGGAGTTACAAGGAAGCAAGTGGTCACTGGAAGATACTGGTGAGCTGGTGCGAGCATGTGCCATCAGCAGCTGCACATTTTCAGTTACCTGGGTCCTGCGTCACCCGTTCTACAGTAATTTTCTGTCTAAGTGTACTAACACTCCTTAATCTATCCCATGGGGGCCTTTTCTGTTCCATCCAGATTTGTCATCTTTTAGTCATAGAAATCTAGAAAAAGGTGGCTCTCCAAAAATAACTTTTAACCTTTAAAATGAAGTTTAATCTTGTATAATTTAAAAAGAGTAAATATCCTGTGTACATTCTCTTTCATATTCTTAGCCACATAACCCAGCCAAAGCTGATGTCCCATGTCCTGCTCCTACATTCTCCTTTCAATGAAAGCACATGCATCACAGTTAAAAACAATTGCGAAAGGTGCCATGAGAGCAAGGAATGGTTGTTTGGCCTAAAAGTAAATGCAACTGTTTTCCATGCACATGCAGGCCAAGGGGCACCAGGGAACCACAATTCATGTGGGAGGAAGAATTTGAAAGAAGTCTCATCACAGATTTGGGTAAGAAGGTCCCAAAAGCCTTCCCCGCCTTGAACTCAGAGCCCTGGAGTTTGTGTTGTCTTCGCCCGTCTCCACTTTTATTTCCTAGCAGTCTCTTAATTACAGGCAAAGAGCTCTTGGAGAAAGAACAGTTTCTGTTTGTTTCTCAAAGATAATTCTTGGAAATCCCATTGTACCTGAAATTTCTGTTTTTGTTAAATGTACCCACCCAGTAGCTCATCTTCCCAACCTTGCGTGAGTCCTCACTTTGGTCTTTTAGAAGTCATGGGAGTCACATGATTACAGCAGTAGTTACTTCAGTAGGGAGCATGGACAGGCATAGGCTTCTTATTTAGGAGTATCAGTAAGAATGAACTCATCCGTTTGCTCCACAGCAACTAGAAGCAAAGTAGGGACAACAGAAAAGTACTGTTAGGTCTTTAGTGGCTAATGTTTTCCATATTTATGATTTTCTCTGTCTTCTGTGTATTTTTATTTGCTGTGATCCAAGGCTACATACACAGTCACATTGTGCCTCTATGATCACCCAGGAATAACATGAAGAATCACTGAGTAAAAGATGGCTCCTGCTTTCCTCAGAATCTCAACCGTCTACTCAGAAATGGCTCAAAAGGCTCCATTTAGAATCACATGCCAAAACTTTTGTAACATGATTTTTTTCTCATTAAAAAATTAAAGTCTATGAATTACAGAAAATACACAAAATATATATGAAAAGAGAAAGGGATTTCTAATAACAGTATAATGTACTGTTAGGCAAAGACATCTGTAAAGATTTTTTAAATTTTATTTTTACCAATTGAAATAAATGGCGCATACTGCCTTTAACTTTAGCCTCCTTCAATTTAGCAATAACATAAACATTTATACACAACTTAAAGAAATTTGCTATTTAAGTAAAATACCATATAAAAATAATGACAGTACTACACTGTAGGTCACAATTTATTTAAGCAACAGTTTGTTATTAAGCACAAATTTTTCCACTTTGAGAATGACATACTTAAAAGATAGCATGATTCAAATCACACCAGTGTTTTCAGGGTCAATTTATTTCATATATGCCCTTAAGTTTAATAATAAAAATAGTACCTCATTTCCACTTCGATCTGTCTGGGTACAGTCCAAGATGAGCCGCATATGTCAGCAAGAATGTGAATCGATTGCCTCCCATGGCTCAGGGTTAGTTGGAAAACTACACTTCACCCTAACTATAACTTGTAACCACATATTTTAAGAACATGCTTAACATTTATATTTCATAAACTTTTAATAGAACAGGGAACAGTTCGTTTTAAATAATGTCCTCGCCTCCTCATGAATCTCTGTGTGATGTGCTATATTGTTAGGAAAGAGACTCAACAGCTACCATACCATATTTAAACCACTTCTCAACATTGCAGGACACTGGACTAAAAGCTTTCTCAACTTATGAAGCTTTTAGTAGTAAATGGCTGAGTCCCGGGCTGAGGAAAAGATACTAGAAATTTAGAGGCAGATGGAGATGGACTAGCAAACATCAGAGCTTCACCAGTAAGCAGAGGTTGATTGTGATGGAATATTCAGTCTGAGCAACAGCCTCAATCCCAGTTGATGCTCATGTCTTAACAGCCTTAACACATTTACGGTGCAGTGGTGCTGAATCTCCATTTAAATAATAGTGGGGGGGACTAGTTCCTGAAAATTTTGATTCAAGTCACTTTTTTAATCTATAGGCTGCGGTACTGATATGGCCATTGAAATGGATTAAAGTTTTGACGTAAAAGAATATTGATTCATAATCTTGATTGATTGGTTATAAAATATGATCCTCAGACTAAAATTTCATGTGATGACAATATGTAGCCTGTCACACATAGTCACAATAACTGCAAAAACATATGCCAGCATGTCCATGATTTTACCCAAGAGGGGGAAAATATCAGTGAATTTATTTGTTTAACTTTTGTGAAACATGCTTTTGCAGAAAAAAACATGGTAAGATGAATGGCAAATACGTACATTTAAATGTCATGTTCTAATTTTTATGTGCTTGCTACTTTCTGACCATCAGATTCTTACTTTTCTCATGGTTTTTGTTCTTTTTATTTATTATTTGTTTTTTATTTGTGTGATTCTGTGTCAGTGTGAGTGAATGTCATGTGTGTGGATGTCCACAGAAGACAGAATAGGGCATTGGATCCCCTGGAGCTAGAGTAACAAGCAGTTGTGAGCTGCCTGAAGACATGGGTGCTGGGAACTGAATTCATATCCTTGAAAGAGCAGATGGCACTATTAACCCACAGCAAGCTCTCTTAACCACTGAGAATCTCTCCCGCACTGCTTTCCTTTGCTTTATTCTCAGGAAGTTGTGAAAGGTCTTGTTATCGTCTCTCTAAATCTTTGCCCTGTCTCCCGTTTTTTTGGCTTCCATTCTCCCACACTTCGACAACTCAATGTTTCATCTGAATTGAAAGTCTTTTAAGGGTGGCCAACTCATTTGCTTTTGGAAATACAGAATGAACACTAGTAAACTTCTATCTGTCGTAAATTCTTAATTCTTTGGAGTAACACAAATGGGCTGAATTTACCCTTTAATGCCTTAACTTCAAGCACTTTCAACCATCGTGAAATGAAAACCATTTACATTTAGCACTGACAAGAAACAGACTCAGTTGTCTCTAAAATATATGTGTAAGAATAGTCTGCCAAGGACTTTGTATAAAGGCAAAAGATAATAAACTTAAAATGTATATACTAGTCAAGGAAGTTTTTATACATTAACAGAGTATGATCCAGTTTCTAGAACTAAATGCTTTGTACTAAATAGAAAATTAATGCCAAATAAGTGATACTAACTTTTGAATGATGAAGCTCAATTCTATCTCTCTTGAATGAAATGGAAGTCATCTCTCTGGGATTACATGGCACAAACCTTGCAACTTTATAAATTTTTCTGAATTATGGCAATAATGGCAAACATGTCTCCATGCTTTTTACATACCTTATAAAATACGAACAAATCTGGTATTTATTATGCCATTCAATTATATACACTCTGAGACTTTTGAAAACTGGAACATTTCCAAGAACCAAATAAAAAGATGAACTAGTACAAAAAGGAAAGAAAAGGTGGGGGAGGATGGGAGAAAGAGAAAGAAGAAAGAAAGAAAGAAAGAAAGAAAGAAAGAAAGAAAGAAAGAAAGGGGAAGGAAAAGAATAAAAAGGGTTGCATGGATGATTTTTTAATAATTAAATTTGCTTTTGAGCAGCATTTCTTTGTATAATCATATTAGTTACTTAAACTATTACTAGGGGTCATGTTGAAAAATCGTGTTAGATAGAATCTGTGCTAATGATTTCTTCAGCTTTTCTTAATTAGGAGTTCTTAGCACTTCAAAAGAATGTTTAAGTGTCCATGGTTAGAAAACAAACAAATATAAATTTGACATAATTCATTCATCCCCAGATTGATAAACACAATTTCTAACTTAAAATGTTTTTTATATTTGTTCCTCTTAAATCACATTCATTTCAACTACTTTGTTGCTCAGATGTTCTATGTAATACTATGAAGAACTGACATTTCTCAAAGACATAAAATGAAAATCCTGCCTGCAGCATAGAGAAATTGCCCTAGACACCTTGCCATGGAACTGTGGACCCACGGAATAATGTCCCTGCTTTCTCTACTTTCACCCAGCTTCATCCTTAGCTTTTCTCAGTTTAGTAATTCCAACGAAGCACAAAAACTGGTTGGGATGACTCTGATTTGAAAATAACATACACTGACTTCAGGCCAATTAAGCAGAAAATCAGTTCATTTGTGACAATGTTAGTTGTAAAATCCTATAAAAACTGAATAGTAGGAATCTCATCCAGGTGATACTGATACACTGGACTGACTCTAAACTCTGTCACCAGCACTCTCTCACGTGTCCCTAAAGATGAGATCTCTATGGATGGAATAATTCTACTCCATCTCTGTCCTTCTGCAGCAAGCACTGCAGAATAAAAGTCCCAGAATCAAGACTGTCTGAAAGCTGGGACCATAATCATGATACATGCCACCATAACTCCAAAGCTGGCAAATTAGAATAACTTACTCATCTCTGTGTTTTCCTAACTGGGGACTAGTTATTCTGATCCTCCCATGCTTGTGCTTACTTCCAAACTCAGGGTGGGTTCAATCTAACTCTGTCTCATTTTATTGAATCAATGGATTACCTACCATTTTTCCTTATAATGACTATAGTTCAAGATGACAAGTCAACCTGTGTTGAATGCATTTCCAACCTCTGCATCATATCTTTTAACATGCTTTTGCCAAAAAAGGTCATAGGACAACACGGAATAGTACATAAAAGATGCCATTCCTGATTAATGGAGCTGGAAAGACACATAGCCAATGTCCTAGACACAGGATGGGGTAAAAATTTAGGATTATTGTTTTAATTTATTCCAATGCCAATAGTGAAGTTCAGATCTTATGATAGTGCCCTGCATGCCTACCAGTGAGGAGAAAGGAGTGGTTCACTTTCTATTTCCTACAGAAGAAAGACATAAATAACCCTGTTTTCTACCACAGAAAGGAGCCAAAATACTGCACAGCAATCCCCAAGTTTGTATCAAAGGTGCTTAGTCATGATGCATCTAATTCCCTTTAAAGAGTTTGGGTGGAAAGTAAATAGGTTACATATTTTAAAATGTAAATTAAATTTAAGAAGATATTTAGAAACGTGGGCTACAGAGTTGAAAAAGAGGTATAAGATACCATTTTTTTCTAGAAGAAACTATGAGATGTTCCTACTTGTAAGACCCTTTCCCTAGCTCAATTAAGGAGTTTGCATCAATATGTTATTGTCATGTTCTGCTACCCCAGATTTACTAAAACAAATGTATATGAACTGAATAAAAAGGAGTATTCTTATTATGAAGCTATACAGTTCCTTGCATATTTACAGGAAGCAACAGAAAAATAAACCTCTCAAAACACATGAAAATATCATGCCAAGTAACTATTTTGTTCTTGAAAGAATTTTGACAGCCATATTGCTTCCTCCTCTGTAAGAACAAAAACTGAAGTGTTGTGGAATATTTATCTATGTAAAGATGTTTTGCATTTGTTTAATTATGTAAAGACATGTTGCTATTTCACCTTGTCTGCCTAAGGCACTTGATTGATCTAATAAAAACTAAACAGTCAATAGCAATGAAGGAGGTATAGGTGGGACCTCAGGGTAGGGAGAATAAGGAGGAGGAGAAATTTAGTCTTAGGGAAAGAATAAAAAAAATACATCAAGGAGATGCGAGGGGTCAATCAGCCAGACATGGAGGAAGCATTAAAATGGGACATACAGAATGAAAGAAAAATAGAAAGCCCTAAGGCAAAACTTAGATGAATAGAAACAGGTTAAAATAAGTTAAAAGAGCTAGTGGGACATGCCTAAATTGAGACCAAGCGTTCATAATTAATAATATCTCTGCATCTTTATTTGAGCTCTAGTTGGCAGCCCAAAGAAAATGCTAATAACATTGAAGTGTGCATCAAACGTTGCTTGATTCTACCTCTAATCTCTTGACTTCTACAACCTTTCTAATGGGACTTTAGATACTTCCATGTCCAGAGTTAACATGAATGGTATAAATCAGTGAAGAAGGTGATAGAGAGGCAAGAAATGTAGCCTTGTTACTAAGTAATCAGCTACTATACCTCCTTAATAAGAGCAAGATTTGAATAGTGAGGTCACAGCTATGGTCCAAAAGAACTAGAGAGGCATTAGCACACTCAGGAATGTGCCTCTGGCAGGCCTTGCCCTTCTTCCTAATTTCCTCTACCTTGCTAAAAACAGATCACACTCCTGAAGTTAGCCCCTGAGGTCTAGTCCCTTATTTGGGCACTGCCTCAGTGTGAAGCTGATTACCAAGATCCAGCTATTGAAACCAACTTTAGCTCACCTAATTAACATGCCCAATTAAAATCAAATACCTAATCCTAATGGGGGTGTTTCTATGTGCCCAGTATGTCTCCCATCTGCCCAGAGACAGTCCTTTGTCCCTCCATTAAAAATACCCCCATCCCCTTTCTCTGGTACCCTTCCCCCTCTCCTCTATCTTCTATCTCTGTCCCTTATCCCTACCCTCTGTTCCTCTGAGGCAAATGAATGTCCTTTGTACTGATAACTTGGTCTTAGGGGTCTGAAGCCAATACTTAGTCCTTTCAAGAACATTGCCCTGTTGCTTTTTCTTCATATAGGTAAGTATGAGAGCTACTTACTAAATGGCTGTAGATACTTTAAATTCAGATGCAAAAATAAATGAGTTTATAGCAGTCTGAAAAGATACTAACTTTTCTGCACTGGGAGATGAGGGATTGACGTTCCTATGGGAAACAAGTTCGGATACACTACACCACTCTGCAAGACCCACTTACATTGTTGCAGGAGTGAAATTCTATATTATTCTTTAAAAAATGCTTACTAGGCTTAAAGATGGACAATTTTCTATACTACCAGTCTATAAAGGGGACTCATCAGAGATCTCAACTTCATAAATGAGTTGCAGTTGTTCTTGCTATTGGTGACCATATGTTCTGCTGATTTCTTCAGATAATAGTCTCCAAAATGACTGTTGAAAGATACAAAGCTTCTATTATTAATTTTACGCAGTCCCTAAGGAGTGTCTTAAACAGCTTCTACCTTGCTGTCAAGTCCAAGCATGAAGAACCCATCTTAGAGGCAAGGAAACATCTGGTTTGAACTGCCCATCAAAATGCAGATGTAAGTCTGCATTTTGGCAAATGAACTCTGCTTTGGCAAATAAGAACATTTTGGTTTAATTAAATTCAACAATAAAAGAAATAGAAGTCTACTGCTCCAGAAGTGCTCATATCTGGCACTTTCGTGGACATCTTGTGTGTTGGAGGGACTTCAGTTTGAGTGGCATACATTTTCTCTCTTAGACTCTTAGAGTGCTGACCCATGCTAGCATTCTTGTGTCTCTAGGAAAAACCTCACATGGGTCTGACTGTAAAGAATAGATGACTGTTGAACAACAAAAGTAATAAGATTGTCCCATTCAAGCATTTAAAATCATATATGGAGATACAATGAGGGTTAGGATGAATCGAATTAAGATGTATCCATGAAGAATTCTAGTAAGAGAATCATGAAAATCCTCAAAAACATTTTCTACATATTTCTAACTCATTTCTTTCCTTTAATTCTCTTTGATTTTTTTGAATTAATTGAAATCTATTCTTGTTGTCTGAAATTGTAAATGTCAGATATGCTTCCTTTGGGAGAACATGGATTGAAGATTTGGAACCTCTATAGGAACATTTACATTGTGCAGAATTCTTTTATATTAACCAGGGAATCAAAGAAAGGGCTTACACATCCTCCACAAACACCCTCCTAAGCAACAGCCTATGCTGCGTTTCCTGTTTTCTTACTAGAATATGAACATTAGCTCAAGCCAAGTTTAATAAAGCTTTTAAATACTAGAAAACTACTCAATATATGTCTATGGTTATATCTAACTTTAGTTAAGGAGTTACAATATTTTTTTATTTGTCAGACACTTTGGTATACAAGTTTTTAAGAAGACAGTTAGTAGAAGATCCCTCAATGTATCCAGATATTTTTAGGTAAGTCAGAGGTCATCTTCCTATAATGAGAAACAACATGTGAAGAAAAAAATTAAAAGATGCTTATAATTCCTGCCAGCTTGCCCTAAGAATCCCTCTCCTTCCCAAAGAGTCTTGTGATGATAAAAAAAAAAAAAACTGGCAAAAACCATTTTGTTCTGCCACAACAAGAGTTTCATTAAATTAGTGTTAATTAAGATCACAAAAATGGTTGAAGTACCTTCCTTTTATCCATGATTCCTCAGTGTAAAACCTAATTAGTGTATCTCATAAAAGAAAAGATAAGGTGGGAAAAGTCATGTTTTGTTGGTTGCTTAACTCAAAGTATTTTAGAAAGAAATATAATTGTAGCTAACATTTGAGTGTTCATGGTCCTAGAACACAGCAAATCGGATTGTTGCCATTATTCTTCTGTTTACAGGAGAGTAAAGTGATACTAAATAAGCTTAGGAAGCTGCAAGACTTGTCCATCACCAGAAACTGAGTTCAGCAGAGCTCAGGCTGAAACCACGTGTGTTCAGCTTTAAACTGTGTTCTTGACACTAGTTCCAGTCTCCAGCTATCCATGTATGGTTATTTTTCAAATAATCATCTTCAAAGCTAAAAATGTACCTTCAGGTCACAGAAGAGAGAAGATTACAAAGTACTGGACTTTGCATTGAGTAGAAAACTTTGAATTCTATATAGTACTCCAGTCTTATTCTATTTTGTGTTGCCGTAACAGAATACCTGAATTCAGAATAACAGAGATTGAATGAAGCACAATTAACAATGGGCACTAAATGAATCATGATTAATACAAACTCAGGGTCAGAAATTGGGGTTCAACCTGAAGATCTGAAAAGCAAAACAGCCAGCCACTGGCTCTTACTATGACTTCAGTTTGAAATGACTCTCCTTCCTCCAGGAATCTCCAAATGAGACTATGTGTGTCTGAGAGCTATCCCCCCCCCATTTTATATTCCTCTCTAGGACTGGAATTGAAGGCGTGCACCATTGGGATTAAAGGTGCATGTTATTGTGGTGACTGGGATTAAATGTGTGTGCTCCCATAGCCTGGTCTGTAAGGCTGACCAGTGGGACTGTTTTACTCTCAGATCTTCAGGCAGTCTTTATTTATTAAAATAAATTTGAAATGCCACTACATTTGAATGTTTTTATTTGTTTGATTTTGCTTTTATTTTATTGAAAACAGATTGTTTTCATATATGATTATGGTTTGCCCTCATTCTACTCCTCTCAATTCTTCACTACCTCCTATGCAAATCCAACTCCTTTCTCTTCTCACTAGAGAAAAAAGTACATGGTTATCCTTTACAACTAATAGCACCTATACGTGAGTACACACCACGTTTTTCTTTAGGTCTGGGTTACCTAACTCAAGAGGATTTTTTTTTCTAGTTTGATCCATTTGCCTCAAATTTCATGATTTTTTTTTAACAATTGAGTAATACTCCATTCTGTAAATGTACCACATTTTTCTTATCCATTCTTCAGTTGAGCATTATCTAGGTTGTTTCCAGTTTCTGGTGATTACAAATAAAGCTGGCATGAACATATTTGCACAAGTATTGTTGTGGTAGCATGGACTGTCTTTCGGGTATATTCCCAGGAATGGTATTGCTGGATTTTGAGGAAGATTGATTCCCAATATTCAGAGAAACCACCAAATTGTTGGGGGAGGTAGTTGCCTGTTGGTTCCTGGCTGCCCAGCTAGATAAGGGCTGAAATAATCACACAAAAACTGCATTAATTAAATCACTGTTTGGCCCAATATCTCTAGCTTCTTATTGACTAACTCTTATATTAATTTAATCCATTTCTATTAATCTGTGTATCACCACGAGGTCGTGGCCTACCAGCAAAGTTTCAGCACATCTATCTCTGGCAGCTGCTCCATGGCATCTTCTGACTCTGCCTTTCTTCTTCCCAGCATTCAGCCTAGCTTTCCCTTCCTACCTCAGTTCTGCCTTGCTATAGGTCCAAAGCAGTTTCTTTATTCATTAATGGTAATCACAGCACAAAGAGAGGACTCCCATATCACCTCCCCTTTTCTGTTTAAATAAAAAGAAAGTCTTTAACTCTAACATAGTAAAATTGCATATAACAAAACAGTTATCAAGCAAGAATTACAGTTACAATATTTATATCTACTTTATCTTTTATCATAACTAAGGAAAACTATATCTATTCTTCAACTCCATCAAAGACTCCAGAAGGATATAATATTACTTAAGTAGACAGGAAGTGCATTGTAAGCAACTTCCAAAATTTTAGAATTGACAGAGACATCTCGCTGCCTAAATAGTCACCTAAAGTTCTTCTGTACTGTTGGGGCATCCATCTTCAACCCACAGGCCCATAGTATCCAGCAGACTTTTTCACAAAGCAGGAAATTTCAAAGACGGTTCCACTTATACTGGCATTTTGTCTATCAAATATTTCTGTGTCCTGCAGAATGTCTAGCAGACTCTTTCATGAAGCAGGAATTCCAAAGGATCATCTCACCTTTAGGCAAGTTCAGCAGTCATTTCTCTGTGTGTCCTGCATCTTGAGCTTAGCAGTCCAGGCAGGAACAGTTTCTTGCCCAAATGGCTAGCAAACTCCATAAGAAGCCTCTTCAATGCCCATCTTTCTCTTGAAGTAGCTGGTGCTTCTAGGAGCAGCTGTGTCTCATTGGTGCCCCACGTGGATTCAGACTCCATACCTACGGGTGGATGGCCTAAAGTCATAACTATTCCATGGCCCAGAAAGACTCCCAACCCTGCCCACTTGGCTTGCTTTTACCTAAGCAGTTTTCTGTAGAACCCTTACTACAGCAGGGCTTAATGCATTGACTTGGAAATTTCCCAAGAGCATGCACACACCCCACCCCGATTGTCACATTCCCTGGCACTGTTCCCTGCCATGTGGCGATACACTTTTTGCTTACTTATCCCATTGTCCCAGTGCCCAATTCTAGCAAGCATTCCCTGGGAATCTACCAGTGAAACCTACCATAGAAGCAAGTAAGCCAGCTAAGCAGGTAGGTTAGCTTTGGATATTCACACTGCTTCCTCTCTTCCAAATCCAATGCCCTATTATTATCCCAAATTCTGTAGTAGACTGCCTGTGGTGATCTCTCCTAACTAACTCCATTCTCAGGGGAATAAGCAGGTCCTAATAGAAAACCCCAATTTGCTCCTTTTTGTGGATGCCCCAGCAATTTCCGCAACCCATCCCCATTTGTGTCAGCTCCCAACACCTAGAAACACATTCTAACCAGAACCCTCTTGGCCACACCTAGGAAGATCCCAGAAGAATTTCCTACCAGGCAACACAAAGTTACCACAAACTCCCAAGAACCAAAGAGGTCAAACGAAACCAAGAAACAAGACACCCACCCAAGAAAGCCAAGACTAGATATCTATATTTAGAATAGCAATCATCCCAAACCCAGATTCCTAGATATCAGAGTTAAAAACACAATCAATAGTGGCCAGGATAATATGTCTCCATTATTACCTAGCAACCCTACTACAGTAGGTCCTAAGAAATGCAACATATATAAAGCACAAGGCAAGGATCTTAAAATGGCCTTCATGACTATGATAGAGGTCCTTAAAAAGGAAATAAATAAATCCCTTAAGAAAAACTATGAAAATACAAACAATGGAAGGAAATGACTAAAACAGTTCAAGACCTGAAAGTTGAAATAGAATCAATTAAAAAAAAAAACAAACTGAGGGAAATCTGGAAATGAAAAATTCAGGAACTCAGAAGCAAGCCTCACCAATAGAACACAAGAGATGAAAGAAAAAAGCCTAGGCATTAAAGACATGATAGAAGAAATGGATACCTTAATCAAAAAAAAAAAATGTTAAATCTAAAAGAAAAAAATCTAGGCACAATACATCCAGTAAATCTTGAACACTGTGAAAAGGTCAAACCTAAGACTAACAGGAATAGAAAAACAAGAAGAAACCCAGCTCAAAGGACCAGAAAATATTTTCAACAAAGTCATAGAAGGAGATTTCCCTAACCTAAAGAAGCAGGTGCCTATAAAGGTACAAGAAACTTACAAAACACCAAATAGACTAGAGCAGAAAAGAAATTACACTCAGCACATCATAATCCTAACACTGAATATGCACAACCAAAAATGGAAAACACCAAGTAACATAAAAAGACAGACTTATTAAATAATATCTATCTTCTCAATGGAGACTAAAAGTCAGAAGGGGTTGGACAGATATTCTACAAACTCTAAGAGACTATTAGATGCCAGCCCATGCTACTATACCCAGAGAAACTGTCAATCACAATACTTGGAGAGAGAGAAAAAAGACATTTTATGATAAAAACAAATTTAAGCAACATATGTCTACAACCCTATCCTTATAGAAGGTTCTAGAAGGAAAACTTCACACTGAAGAAGGTAAAGATGTCAAAAAATATAAGGAATACCAATTTTTCATCATGACATCAATAACTGTAGCAATACCCCTTGATTATACAGTCCAGAGCAAGGGAAAGGGTTTCGCCCTAAATTATCCAAAAAGAAGTAAACACTATTTTTATAAATCTCCAGCAATAGCCCCATTTACATTTCAATAAATATGGTCAAGTACTCCTTTTTAAATCAATGGCTATGGTATAAAAAAATCAAATACTCAGGTTGGTCTGACTTTGCCAAATCACAAGGCTACTACAAACCAGTGCAAAAAATTGAGGTCACCAAAGTAATAACACCATACATTTTCCAGAAAAAAAAGGAGTGCATCAATATCCTTGGGCAGCTGAGGAGAGGGAACCTGAAATGGCCCTATCCTATAGCCATACTGATGAATATCTTGCATATCACCATAGAAGTATTAGTGTTAGCTCTTCCATGAAATTATGGTAGAATTCTGGGCTAAAACCATCTTGTCGTAGGCTTCTTTTGGTTCAGAGACTTTTAATGACTGTTTCTATTTCCTTATGGGTTATATGTCTATTTAAATTTATATGTCTATTAAATCTGGTCTCGATTTAATTTTGGTATATGGTACCTATCCAGAAAATGGTCCATTTCTTTTAAAGTTTCCAATTTTGTTGAGTATAGATTTTTTTTTTTTAAAGTATGATCTGATGATTCTCTGGATTCCCTCAGTGTCTGTTGTTATATCTCCATTTTCTTTTCTAATAAAGCTCGTGGGAACTCATGAACTTCAGACTGACAGTTGTGGAGCCTGCATGGGACCAAACTTGCCCTTCTGCATATAAGAAACAGTTGTATAAATTGGTCTATCTGAGGGGCCCCTTGTAGTGGGACCAGGATCTATCCCTGGTGCATGAGCTAGCTTTTGAAAAAGAAATTATTTATTCATTTTTTTTAACAACGGTTAAGATCACTGACTGCTCTTCCAGAGGTCCTGAGTTCAATTCCCAGCAACCACATGGTGGATCACAGCCATCTATAATGAGATCTGGTGCCCTCTTCTGGTGTGTGGGCATATATGGAAGGAATTCTGTCTATATAATAAATAAATAAATCTTAAAAAAACTCACCTCAGGCTTTTCCTATTTAAAAAATATTTTTTTCTCATATTACATACCAACTTCATTTCCCACTCCCTCCCTTTATCCTACTCTCTCCACCTTCTCCCTACCCAACCCCATCCAATCCTCAGAAAGGGTAAGGCTTCCCATGAGGAGTCAACAAAGTCTAGCACATGACTATGAGGCAGGACCAAGGCCCTCTGCACTCTATTTAGGCTGAGCAAGATGTCCCTTCCAAGAGAATGGTGGCAAAGAGCCAACAAGCAGTAGGGATAAATGCTGACCCCACTGTCAGTGACCCCACAGTCTGCCCTAGCCATACAACTGTCACCCACATTCAGAGGGCCTAGTTTAGTCCTATTCTGGTTTCCCCACTGTCAGTCCAAAGTCAGTGAGTTCCCATTAGGTCAGATAAGCGGTTTCAGTGGGTGTCCCCATCATGGTCTTGACCCCTTACTCATATTGTCACTCCTCCTCTCTTCGAGTGGACTTTGGGAGCTCAGCCCAGTGCTTCACTGTGGATCTCTGCATCTGCTTCCATCAGTTGCTGGATGAAGATTCTCTGATGACAAGGTAGTTATCAATATGATTACAGGGAAAGGCTCCTGATTTTTGACAAAGAAGCTTTCTGGAGCCTATTCCTTATGGTGGGATGTCATACTCAGCCTTAATGCTGTAGGGAGGGGCTTATTCCTATCTCAACTTAATTTCCCAGGCTTTATTGACTCCCAATGGGAGGCATTATTCTTTGGGAGGAATAGATGGGGGTAGGTCAGGAGAAACAAGAGAGGGGTTGGAGGAGGGGTGAGAGGGAAAACTGTGGTTGGAATGTAAAATGAATATAAAATTAATAAACCAAAAAAGCAAAAGAAAACACAATAGAAAATCAGATGTCCTAAAAGATGCTGAAGCTGTAGGTATTGAACTAGCATATCAGAAATAGTGCATCCTAGGCATAGTTATATTCAGTAGATGGTACAGCAGTGATTCAGTCAACCTACAGGTGGGTATCCTGTTGTAAGTGAGAAAAATATAGCTTCTGGTTTGGCCAAAAGCAAAGCTAGGTGCACACAGTTCCAACTGAGCAAGTGCACAGAGCAGAACAGTCAGTGGGTCAAATATGGCCTAACACTTACTTATGTAGAACTATGAGCCATGAACAGTCTACTTTTTGTTTGTTTGTTTGTTTGTTTTCGTGTTTTTGAGAAAGGGTTTCTCTGTTTAACAGCCCTGGCTATTCTGGAACTCACTTTGTAGACCAGGCTCGCCTCGAACACATAGAGATCTGTCTCCTCTACCACCTGAGTGCTGATATTAAATGTGTGAGCCACCACCACCCAGATCAGTTTTCATATATTTAAAAGCTTAAAACATCAAAAATTTCCATGACTTGAAAATATAAAATTTCAGTGTGCATAAATAATCTGGCAAAGAGAATACTTGTTTTCTCATTCATCAACATATTGTTTGTGGCTGTGTATGAAATATTTATCATCTGATGGAGATTTTGCTAATCCTTGCGAGAGAGTACTAGGATCAAATTGTCATTACCAACCCACAGAATCTTTACAACCAGGAAACATATTACAAGTGCCAAGTCTTTTTCTTTTCCTTTCTTTCTTTCTTCCTTCATCCCTCTCACTCGCCCTCCCTCTTTTTTCCTCTTTCTTTCTTTCTTTCTTTCTTTCTTTCTTTCTTTCTTTCTTTCTTTCTTCCTTATTTTTATTTTTTATATTTTTGGCTATTAGGGACAGGGTTTTCCTCTGTAATTTTGTAACCTGTCCTGGAACTTACTTTGAAGACCAGGCTTGCCTTCCTTGAAATCACATAGGTCTGCCTGCCTCTGACTTCAGAGTGCTGAAATTAAAGGTGTACATCATCAAAACCTGGCATGCTAAGTCTTTTGAATCAGAAACTTTGGAAATTCTATTGTGATACTCGATAACATAGAAACTGATAACATAAAAAGATATTAAGAAGAAAAGTTCAGCTGGGCAGTAGTGGTCCATACCTTTAATCCCAGTACTCTGGAGGCAGCCAGGGTTACACAGAGAAACACTGTCTTTAAAACAAAAGTAAAACAAACAAAAGAAAGAGGAAAGAAAAAAAAAGAAAAATTTGAGGGGAATGTTGTGATTTCTTTGTATTCAATAGTACATTTAGCAATAATATAGTGATAATTGGACATTTGTAATGTACTCAGGGTGTTTTTCTTAGTTAGGGTTTCCATTGCTATGAAGAGACACCATCTTAATCCATAGGCACTAGGAAGTGATCTAAACACTGGACATGGCTGGAGTATATATAAGACCTGAAAGCCCACCTCTGCAGTGACACACTTCCTCCAACAAGGCCACACCTATTCCAACAAAGTGTCACCTCTTAATAGTGCTACTCCTTATGAGCATATCGGGCAATTACATTCAAACCACCACAGTGTAGAAAACATCTTCTTTTTGTTTATGTTGCTATTAAAATAGCACAGTAGTTTATGAAGTAGATAACATTATCATCATAATTCCACAGCTAAATAAACCAATGAATAGCAACTTAGCTCAATCGTCACAGTGGTAGGAAGTACTAGCTCCAGATTGGGAACAACATATCACGAGACTAAGGTCAGAACGTTGCATGTCCTATTCAAGTCCCAAGGCCGGATACATGAAGGCTGCAAAAAAAAAAAAAAAAAAAAAAAAAAAAAAAAAAGACAACCACACCTGAGTTACATTAGTGCTGAAATCAGGGAGACACAGTTATATAAAGAGGCACTTACAACTCCTTTCTTTCCTTCTCTAGTTTTAATGTTCCCCATCCTGTGGCCTTTTCCACAAGAAGAACAAAAGGGGCTGCAAAAAGGGAGGGGAGCTCATCCCTTGCAGTCAGCAGGTCAGCATCCAGTTTCAGTATTTTTGAATATTTATTTTTCTAAATTTGAAATGTTTAATTCTCCTTTTATTTTCAAACAATATGAAATTTCAGAATTTCTTGTTACTCTCATGACACATCCATTATTCTAAACCCTCCAAAATCTGAAACGTTTTTAAAGTGTCGTTTTGAAGTTCCAAGTGGAAAAATGTTCACCTGACCTCATGTGATGGATCGCTGTCAGAAGTAAGCCCATGAAACCATTTTATGAAATTAACTTTCGACTATGTGTAGAAGGTATGTAAAAGAGAGAAGTGCATTCTATCTGTAGACTCAGAAGCATGGGTGTGCAACTACCCCAAAATGAAAATACCAGAATCCTGGAAGGTTTCTGACTACGAGCCTTTTGGATGAGAGATGCTCACCTCGTAGTTATTTCTAATTACTTATAAAAGCAGTAGAGTGTTGTTTTCTTCATAATTTCCAGGCTAGTTTACATTTTCCACAGCAGTACCGGCCTCCTCTCTCTCGTTTCTGTTTGGGAATGCTGAGCAGGAAGGCTGTAAAGAACACGCAGGGTTAGGGCGGTGGCAGAGACAAGAGAAAGCTAAAGCTGGGAAAGCATGGAAGAAAACAAAACCAGGCTTGGTGCAGCAGGACGTCAGCTGAAGCAAAAGCCAGCAAACGCCAGTGAGCTGACATGTCTGTATTAGGGAAACAAAACCAGGGTGAGATGTGCGAGATACTCGACAGGTACAATTTGGATCTCGAACAAGGTTTTCCATATGGGGCCTATGTCACTGTGGGCTGTCCAGATTACCAGCTCACCACGCAATGAAATGCACGCTTGCAACCACAGTCCACAAATGTTGGGAATTATTGCCCTGCACCCCTTAATAACGTATCAGAAAAAAGCCTAAGGAGTCATAAATGATCTTTAATATATTTTACACATGCAAGAGAAATTTATTAAGAATTAACGTTGATTTGTAAAGAATAAAGATTTTCAGAGGTACTTTTGGATCGCATTATTTAATTGATTGGTATTTACCACTTAGTTGCTCTGGGGAGAATGTTGGTAAGTCAAACACAGGTATGTTTTGACTCACTGGTTAGTCAGGGTTTATGGGGCCTACTTTATGATTTCAAATAATACAATGTACATAGGAGGTAAGCTGCCTTCTTATTTGTATGATTATAATATACTTGGATGTTTGAAAAGTTGTGGGCCAGAAATGACATTTGTATTTCTAAAACACATAGGATTTTATACAACTTTTTCCCGCTTCAATTAACAGCAAGATAAAAATGAAAAGCAACAATAAAGATTTTCAATTTTTTCTTTCATGATAATAAAGTGATTGACCTGGGAAATCAGGGCCAAGTTAGACCGAATTCTGCTTTGTATTCCCAAGTTTCTAAATCTATTCATTACATGTGCTGAACTGACCAACTGTGAAAACTGTCACACAGCACCTGCTGACTGTACATAGGGAGCATCAACTGGTGTATTAGCCTGTTACCTTAGAGAAAAGTAGATACATTGTTACATGACAGTGGATTATATATTATTATTTTTAAAAATACTTGAAAAGAAGTATACTATATTTATTTAAAAGTTTACATTTCCTTGAGTCATAAATCTCTTAGAGTATCCTATAGAACCTATGTTCTACCTAGACACACAATGTAACTAAGTGATTGCATTATCACACATTCACAGGCCAGGAACCCTATTAAAACCCCTCCAGATTATATGTGGGTTTTTAGGGTTTGTTTGGATTCAAAACCCTTAAGCTAGAATTCCAGGTTTTGCATCCTGAGAATGAGTCATCAGTTAGAATGAGAAGACCAGCCCATCTCATAACTTCCAGTGTACGCTGAAGTTCTGAGTGGCTCTGTTGGAGAGCCCATGAGATCCAGTAACACTGGTTATTTTGAGTATTTTATATTTTTTACTGAGCATTCATGTGTGCGTGCCTGTGAGTGTGGGTGTGCATCTTATCAACCACACAGGTCATTTCTCTAGTCTATAGAGATTACGTGGAGGTGGACACTTGGCAAAGAAATATACTTCAGTTTACTTGAGGGGAAAAAGAAACTTAGTAAAGTGGCATGATGTTTAAGGAACTTGGCTAATTGCCTAGGGCTGATTCTTGTAGTTTCTGAAAGAATACTTTTTATTTCATTATTTCATTACTCTTTAGTCTTGTTTTTCTTTGGAAATATTCTGGGTAGGGGGATCAGAAATGATAGTAGGAAACTAGAATGACTTGCAAAAAACAAATAGTGTAATTACATTTCACACCAATATATGTCAAAGCTTGTCTTTTCCCATTCCTGCTTCCAGCTAATGTCTGATAACTGAAGTATCGGGTTTTATTACGTAGACTAGAAGAGACTGCTCCTGAGATCAAAAGCGTCAGCAGCATCTGTACATGTAGAACTAGAAGGACTATCTATCCCTCCTTCCTTTTGTGGCTGACAGCTAAGCCCATAATGAGCACATTATGAAGCCGAAGAATAAGAATATGAAGATGAAAGAAAATCTTTTGAAGACTAGGGAAGAAGTATGGGAAATTGCACTTACACAGCAAAACCCTTTAAACTGTTTCCTAAGCGACAGAAAAATGAACACTATTCAAAGGTAATATTGTCTTGTTTGAATTAGTCTGGCTCCCAGAAAACAAATAATCTGTATGGGAATATGTGGATGTCTGCTAGCAACCACTTTTCGACAATGAACAAAGGAATTATCCTTAAAATGTGATCTCAAAAAAACCAATCAAATGTGATCTATAAGAGCTAGTTCCAAGACAGGCCCCAAAACTACAGAGAAACCGCCTCAAAAAAAAAAAAAGTGATCAACATTGGTCACCACTCGTACTGGCTGTGAAGACTTTTGAGGTGGAGTGGTCCCTGTTCACAGGCTAAAGAATTTTATAGAACATTTAAAAGAGTTAAACGTAGGATGATTTTCTATTTTACTCTAAAGACAGTGTATGTAGATTTATGAAGCTTTCAAACATTTTTCCTTTATTGTTTGAGTACTTTATATATGAATATAATGTTTTTTGATCAAAGCCATTCTATTCCCTCCCTCAAAAACATTTTATTTAGTTGCCCATTTAAGCAAACATCCATTAAACAATAGTTTGAGAATTTCCTGTCTTAAAAAGTATCTAATTATAAGAAAATTCGCTCTGTAGCCAAAATGGATTTGGTGATTTAACTGCAAATTGCCAAACTGTTCCTGAGGCTGTGAAAGGAAGGACGGCAGCCACCATGCCGCAGTTAAAATGGATTTTAACCCCTTAGGCCGACAACACATACAAACACAGACTGTCGTACACAGAAGCCAAGGAGACTGTTGGAAAAGCAACTGCTACTCATTTCCAAGAGAAAACAAATCACAGCAACAATGCCATAATGAGTGACATTCGTTGTTGAAACAGCCATAATCTACAAGCGACTGGGGTGTGGCTGTACATGGAACAGGGCAACTTGTGTTGATTTCCATAATGGTATGGCAGCCACATCATAAATGCAACCCCATTTCAAACAGCTTCTAATTCCTCTGTGTTAGAAATCACCAATGTTCTTTTGGCTCAAGAGAAGCACCCTGAAGTCTCACAGGAAATGGTGGTTTGCGTTTTAATTTACTTTTTATTTCTTTTATTTTTGATATTATAATTTCAGAATTTCCCCCAACCCTTTCTTATTTTCAAGCCCTCCCATACACCTCTCTTTTCTCCCTTTCAAATCTTTTTTATTAATTATTTTTACATACTATATACATATGTATATGTATATGATCTAGATGATGTATATGTATATAAGTAAATATTTCTAAACATATAAATACAACCTGCTCAGTCTATATAATGTAATTTGTATGTATGTTTTCAGAGCAGACCATTGGTATTGGATAACCAATTTGTGTGTTCTTTCCTGGGAGAAAAATATTTCTTCCATTCTCAGCATTTTTTAGTTGTCTACAGTTCTTTGAATAAGGTTGAGGCCTCATGAGCTTTCCTTTGTCCACGTTAGCTTGTCTATTGTTTTTTTTCAGCTCAGGCTGATGTGTTGTAAGGGAGGCCAATTGTTGTTTCCCAAATACTCAGCCCCAAAATAATCACACAGAAACTATATTATTTAAATCAACACTTGGCCCATTTGTTCTAGCTTCTTATTGGATAACTCTTACATCTTAATTTAACCCCTATTAATCTGTGCATCACCATGAAATACATGGCCTACCAGCAAAGTTTTAGCATGTCTGTCTCCTGTGGTGGCTCCATGGCTTCTCCCTGACTATGCCTTCTTTCTCCCAGCATTCAGTTTAATTTTCCCTGCCTAGCTCTGTTCTGCTCTGCTATAGGCTCAAGGCAGTTTATTTATTAACCAATGGTATTCACAGCATACAGAGGGGAATCCCATATCACTGGTGAGACTTTATGCATGAAGCTTTGGATATGACTAAGAGACACAGTCTCACACCAAAGACCCCATTCCTCTAACTCTTAGAATATTTCCTTTCCCTTTCCCACAATGGTTCCTCAGTCTTAAGTAAGTGAGATTTCTTTTTGTATAGATGCACTCATTGGTATTGAACGCCACAACTCTGCAGTTTGATTGGCTTTTGTTTTCTGTAATGATCTTTATCTGCTGCAAAGAGAAGCTTCTTTGATGAGGAGGTGAGGACTACACTTTTTTTGTGAGAATAAAGACAAATATTTAGAAAGTAGTTAGGAATTACACTGGTTTAGTAAAGTGGTATTTGGAAGTTCTCTGAGATCCATGGCATCCCTAACTCTGGGGAGTTCTCTGGCATTTAGTTGTCGAGCGTGACTTAAGTTCAATTAGGAGACTGATGGTTACCCCGAGGTATGTGTGCCACTGCTGCATCCTTAGGGTTACCATGATTGTGTGGTTCAAAGGAATGACAGCTGGGTAGGACCATTGGTTGCTTCCCTCCTTTCAAAGTTAGCATGGCACTTTCTGGTGCCATAAAATACTAAACCTCAGGGAGAAGGTATTCAGGTAGTTCTATCTCAGGGGCCTCTGGCCCTGAGTCTGAGGTTCAGGATGTTATTCGCATTAGAGATCATCTGGAAGGGACCAAGGGCGAGAGTAATAGCCTACAATGTTTGAGGAGTTTCTTCAACAACCCTAACCAGAGTTATTTATTATTTTTATGAGAAAATACATTGAATTCTAGACTGTATATACCAAAAATTGAGTTTTACTCAGAAGCCAACTTAAAAGCAAGTATTTTCAATCTTGTTCTGCTTATCATGATATATTCATTTTAAATCTTTCATCACCAGCTGTGCAGTTATTTACATAAATCATTCTTTGGATGCCAATTGCACAGTTCTTAAATAGTGTTAATGGTGTAGAATAGGTCCTAGTAGTATCCTGCTAAAGGAGCTGTGTGTCTGTGTTGTCCCAGCCATTGCCAGTCCTGCTTTCTCTGTGATGTGGCTGGGTGCCCAGGGGCTGAATTGACGAGGTACTGCCTGGTAGAGGCAGAGAATCAAACAGTGGCACTTGGCAGGAGCCTCTCCTTCTGCAGCTGTTGAATGCTAAATTAATTATTTCTGGTGTGTTTCTTCAGCTGTGCTAGACAGGGCTGACCTAACACAGCAAGAGCCTTTCTAGTCCTTAACACTGCACTTGCGTGCCAGAGCTATGATAAAGGGGGCAAAGTGGAGTGACTTTTTCCTAGGACAGATGCTGCTGCTGTATTTCCTGCTGTGCGTGTGCATGAAGGCTTATGAAGGTAGCGATCCTCATTATAAACCTAACGTGGCGGCTTTTGAAGCTTAAGAGTTCTTGTGCAGGTGTAGGAGCTGATTAAATAGAGCCTTCGAGGAAAAGTAGCACCATTCAGTTGGAACCGTAGCAGAGTCTCCATAAGCCCGAGCAGCAATGGGTGGGCTCAGTGGGAGACCATACAGTAGAAGAATGGAGGTTATAGCCTGCCTTCTGCTAGGAGATGCAATCAAGACCAATCCAACTGTGAGTTCCCCAACCTGGCAATAGATGTCCTATAATCACTCAGTACTGTACACGGTGGGTGTGTCTGCTAAGAGCAGCATTTCTGAGAGAGACAGAGAAGGCTCACAGAAAAGACTACACTATCAGTGCTCCCCTCCGAGTGACTGACCACATGGCTACAGACAACGCCGGCTTTCTGTTTCTCTTATTGGTGTCCCCAATGGGCCAACTATAGACTGCTGACCCTGAATGTATTCTGTACTTTTAGAATGAACCTACTTCCTGTAACTTCATCATTACATACATAATCAACATATACATCATAATCTAATAGATTTATGCATTTATGCAGCCTCATGCTCACACATTCCACGTTCAAGTCTATGTATCAGAGAGGATCAACCTCCACACTGAACTTTTCCCCATATTCTTTCTTGGACAAAAAAAAAAAAGTCTTCTAAAAGACTCTTGAGCAGATGTTGCTGACAAAAAGTACTGGCAATTGAGGGAAATTTCTTGATAAGCTTTAGGAAAACATGAGAATTTAGGTCACTGTGTGTTGCTGTATAACCCTAAAGCATTCTATAGGCTTTCCTGTTTTCATTCCTAAGAAAGTACAGCCTAAAAAAATCTTTCAACAAATCTTTGTTGAAAATAAAAATGCCCCCCGTTTGCATCAGCAACCAGCTGGAACCCATTTCTTTTGGCTTCTTCTCCAACAAGATGTTGAAGCCCAATTAATAAAAGCTCAGAGAGAGAAATGGGGTTCAACTTGAAGATCCAAAAAGCAAAACAGTCAGCCACTGGCTATTACCTCAACCTCAGTCTGAAATGGTGATCCTGCCTCCAGGAACCTCAGAATAAGACTGAGTCTGAGAGCTGTCTCTTTTCATCTTATATTTCTCTCTAATTCTGGGATTAAAGGCATATACTTCTACTGCCTGGTTTCTACGGCAAGTTAGTGTGTCTACTGGGATTAAAGGTGTATGTTATTCCTGCCTGGTCTATAAGTCTGGCCAGTGTGTCTGTTTTACTTTTCTGATCCTCAGGCAGGTTTTATTTGTTAAAATAGAAGTGAAATGTCACTACAAGATGTTTACTGATCATGCACGAAGGACTTCATTCATTGTTCTGTGCTCTGTCTGATGACAGCCTTTGTAGCCCAAACAACTAATCTATCAACATTTCATTTTTTCTGCCAGTTGCTCTGTTATAATATGAACACCAATTTCACTTAATTTTAATTTCTTTTAAAAGTATGGTTCCATAGCTATATAGTGGTGTGTATATTCATGGTATATACATGGTAATAGCATATGGGAGACAGAGGAAGGGCATAGTCAAAAGTTTGAAGACAGTCTTGTCTGAATAGTAAATTCCAGTGCAGTTGGGGATATATAAAGACCCTTTCATTAGAAAGGAGAAAAAGGTGAGGAGGAAAAGAACAAGGAGAAGGTGTAGGAGAAGGAAGTGTTAGAGATGAAGGGAAGGAGGAAAGGGGAGGGAAGGGAAGGGAAGAGTAGATTCAGATGGAATTTGAAGAAACATCTTCAAGGAAAATGTATTTCCCCTGCCTTACATGTACACGTTAGAGGAACTCTATGTTGCAACACATATTCCAATGTGTATGTTAATTTTCCCTTTCATAATGCTTTAAGAGGAACTCCTCAACATTAATTTTTTAATTGTGTTCTGTAACTAAATAAGGGGAAAATCAAGATTGCCTGTTTGTCTATACAGGTGGCTTTTCCTAATGATAACCATTACCTCAGAAAAATTGCCTTAATGTAATACAACTCCAGCATCATGTAGTAAGGCCTGTAATTTCTGGAAGATAACCTGTGTAGTTTGGGAAAAGCCATCAACCCTTCCAAGCCCTCAAGATTCATTTAATTCAGTCTGGACTAGAAGCAAAAATGCAATGTGAGCTGCAAAATTTACTTGGTACATGGCTGTCACTAGCCACACAATAAATAAAAAGAATGAAATTAAGTGAAAAACTGAAAAAGTGTTATATTAAGTTTAATGCATAACATGCAAAGCATCTCGACATATAAGCAATGTGTGAATAAAATATGTGTATTTTTGTCTTCAAATCTAATTCATACAACACACTTTTAATGGAGTGATACTAAGGCTCAGTAGTCATATGTGACTGCATAATAGCTGCAATATTGACATGGAGCTTGAGGTATCAGAAGGAGCTGATATGTTCCCAAACTAGAAGCAGCATAATACTTCTTATTCCACCACATCTTTCGCAGAAGGCATCGTTAGCTCAAAATGCATTTCTTACCTGTATTGAGCCATATAATGATTCATTCCTGTATATTTGGGTTTATTCTAATAAAGTTTATATGACAACAGAGCACATTTACAGAAAAAATCCTGACTATAGAATTCTGTACATTTTGTGCCTGGATAATATATTAGTGTGACATATTAGTCACAATGAACAAACCATCACTGATACATTTGTTATTAAATAAACTCCATGCTTTTTTTTCAAATTAGCTTATGTTTTTCCTAATGCCCATTTTCTGGCTCAGGAGCTCATCCAAGACCACATCACATCAAGTCATAATGGTACCTTCCTCTTCTGTTGCTTATTGCAGTTTCAAGGATTTTTCTGCTTCTACCAACCTTAACAGTTTGAAGTGTTTATAGCATTCTCAATTGCTGTTTGTTTATTATATTTTCATGGCTATCCATAGGAGTCTGTGTTTTAGGAGGAAGGGCACAGAGATGGCCTCCCATCATATCAATATCTATGAGATAACCCCTCCAGCCTAGGTGTGCTAAGTTTCATCAGGATTTTATATTCTGAAACCACTCCTTTCTTTGCCTTACTCTTTGTAAGGAAGTTTCTATATATAGGACAAACTCTTCAGGTCAGACAACCTACATAAATAATTTCTTTATGAAAAATAAATTTAGTTTTTATATTTTATTCTGCATTCATTTTTATAGAAATTTTCCCCATAAGATGTATACTGATAATGTTTTCTCCCCCCTCATCTACCCTAATCCTTCCCACCTCCCCAAACTTCCAACTTCATACTTTCTTTTTCTCTCTGTTTTAAAAACAAACAGGCAAAAAAAAAGCACACATACAAGAAGAAAAATAAAACCAATAAACAAAGAAAAAACATGAACGTAAAAACATGAAATTGGAAATCATAATACTAACCACTAAGGTTTTAAAAAAAGCCAAACAAGGCATTAAGAGACAAAATATAGCCCAAATGCTCTTGACTTTGTTTTGTGTTGGACATCTATTTCTGGGCACGGGCCTGCCCTTCAGTGGGATTTATGTACACCATGAGAGTCCATTTGGAGATAACTAATTTTTCTTTTGTGAGTAGGTAACACTTGGAGATAGCTTCTGGGTAAGGGATGAGGGCTCATATCCACTTCCCCGCTGAGTGTTGGAAATTCATCTGCCTTGGGCCTGTCCAGGTTCTGTGCATGCTGCCACAGTCTCTGAGAGTTCATATGTGTATCTTTGCTCTTTTGTCTGGAAGACACTGTTTTCTTGGTGTCCTCCATCCCCTCTGGCTTTTTCAATTTTTTGCCTCATCTCGTGTATAACTCCCTGAACCCCAAGAGGAGGAGTTTGATAAAGACAAACCATTTAGAGGCGAGTGTTCCGAGTCCTAGCACATTATTCCGTTGTGGATCTCTGTATTAGTTCTCATCATTTGCAGGGGGCAGTTTCTCTCATGATGGCCGGGTGAGACACTGATCTATGGGTATAACAGAATATCATTAAGAGTCATTCTATCGCTATGTTCCTTTATCACAACAAACCAAATAAAGTTTTCTCTAAGACCCTGGCCTATCTAGTCACAAGTTCTTAGCCACTGAGCAGGGTCAGGCATGGGTTCCACTTCATGGAGTAGGTAAGTATTAAATCTTCTCAAATAGTGGTTGGTTATTTCCACAAATGTTGTGCCAATATTGCTCCAGCATATCATACAGGCAGGTCACTATTGCACATGGAAGGATTCGTGTTTGCATTCTTATCTTGTGGGTGTGTAGAGTACCTTCTAGTCCCATGAACACTAGTCAGTAGGGGTGAAAACTCTAGGTAAGCACCCATGTACCTTTTCCATGGTCACTGAGATATAGAAGTGGTGTCTTCAGCAATAGACCCATTTATTTTTGTCCAACTATACTATTATATCTTTTTGGCCTCCTTACTATTTATTTCATACCTTAGATTATTCTCTAAACATACTTTATTTTGTTGCTCTCCTATTGCCCATTGGCCATACACTTTGCTTGTTTTCTCTTTGACACGCCTCTGTCACGGAGGTCCTCCTAGGCACTTTCTGTTTCATTCTTGGGAATTCATTTAGTTTCTGGCATTGCAAGATGCTCCAGGCTCATTTTGTATAATCCCTGACCTGGACTCAGATTCAAGAGTGCTAGTTTCATTTATTCTTTTATTTATGGAGACCATGTGTGAACATGTGTGTGTACATATAAAAACTTACACAACCAATATTTGGCACTAATTATTCTTTTGTGATTCTCATAAATTCTTGGGGAAACGGAGCAACATATACTGTCATGAACATCTTCCCATGACAGTTTTATCTGAATCGTGAACAAAATTATGCTATTCTCATCACTAATAATTCAGACAAATAAGACCAACCTAAATGTACCAACCAGCAAACTAAGTCATCTCTTAACCTTGATTTTCTATTAACCAGGTACAAAAGATAACAAGATAGTAGAATATAGGCTATTATGTTTTATACTGTATTGTTATTATTATATGACACTTGAATAAACCACCTAAGTAAGATAGAAAATGTGTTATCCCAAAGGAAGATTAAATATTACTACTGAAATTGGAAAAGGGATTAAGATTATTCAGTAGTGTTCATATCAGTATGTTACAAGGTATATTTAAAGAAAGACTATGTATATGACTTTCAGTAAATATACTGTCTCATATACACCATACAAATGTTTCTTTAACTATTGGTATGATTTGTAATTAATTTCTAAATGTCAATGCTAAACATTATTAGTCATTCAGTTTGATTATATTCAAATTATTCAAAGAAAGGAATGCTACAGAAAATTGGTCTGTTTTGAAGAGACTTTTACATGAATAATACGCATTCTGGTCTAATCATTGCAAATCATTTATGTGGCTCTTCTCTTGCCTCAGTGCCACAAAGCCATTAATAATGACTTCTTTTGTCAAAGAAAGCATAGTGTTATCATTGCTTAAGAAAAAGCAAGACTAAACCACACAAGGATTTCACTCAAATATCCCACTACAATTGATCTTAGAGCAGAGAAAGAGGAGTTCTTTCCAAGTATGGCCACACTAATACAAAAACAGTTCTGGTGTTTGGCTTGATTGTTCTCCTTCTAATTCAGAGGGGCAGTGACCTCACTGGATTCTTGGCTCATGTTCACTGGATAGTATCATCCCCTTCCTCTGGATACCCCAGAATCTTCTGCATCCTGCTGCTTTATGCACCCCATTTCTATGCCTATGCCATGCCTTCAGCCTTCATGTCTTGAACTTAATCTTTCAAATATTTTCACTAATGGTAGCTTTTGTCTGTTTTGGACTGATGAAGAATAAACTAGAAACCTTTGGTATGGTCCGTATTTCATGATTTAGGCCAATACCGCTTTAGATTTTTGTAGAATTTGAAACAAAATCTATAAAAGAACATGAATGGCTGAAATACACACATGTTTTTGGGAGTTCAACACCATAAGCTTACTAAACAGAAGTTGTAAGAAACTGCAGCCTGAATTTTCAACTATTCCTTTCCTAGATAACATATTTGGATTACTATAACTACCCCATTTAATACAGTATAATTTATTGCTATGGTTTTTTTTAAAAACCTTTTATTTAATTTTGTTATATGTGCCTTGGTGTTTTGCCTGTAGGTATGTCTGTGTGAGAGTGGAACCGGACTTTCAAACAGTTGTGAGCTGCCATGTGGGTGCTGGGAATTGAACCCAGGTCCTTTGGAAGCAGTCAGTGCTCTTAACCACTGAGCCATCTCTCCAGCCCCTTAAATTTTATTTAAATACAGCATGGAAAGCCTGTGACTAACCTGAGAACTAGAGAATATAAACAACAACAAAGGCAGAAAAGGAACCAGAAAAAGCAAAAGGAGATTAATTTGGCTGAATCATCCTGCTATTAATAACAACCTACTCTTTGAATGTACATTTACTGAGGCAGTGGTTTCATTTCATTTTTCTCTCCTAATGGAAAGAGAAGCCATCCAAAAAGGGTTCCAGCTCTGAGTTCAACACACTAGAAGTAGTAAGCTCAGCAGTATTTAGGAAATGAGTCTAACTTGAAGACCTGAGAAGTGTTCCTAGTTTATGCTCAAAACATGATTTGAGGTCATCCTTGTAGCCAGGCTGGATGTGCTCAGCTTCTAGCCTGGGCTCTTCAAGCAGTTTTAAAGGTAGTGGTTGATGCAGATAAGATCATGGAAGAGGCAAACCTCAAGATTCTGCATGTGGACTAGGAAAGAGACTAGTTCTGCAGCCGCTGCCCCCACCTGTGCTCCGAAGCCACTAGAGGTTGTGTGGAATAGCACAGGTTGTAAGTAGAGTGCCTTGACCTGAGTGGATTGGAATATTCGCATACACATGGAGATGCCCCATGGGAAAATCTCGGGTTTATTAAACATCAAGGCAGTTCTCACAGAGGGTGAGGGAATGGCCCAATGTATAACAAATAGGTAAAAAACAAGTAAGTTCTATTTCCTTTAGAGTTAAAATTTGAACATATTTTTCACTTGGAACATAAATTCAGAGTTCATAGTAAGGTCTAAGTTATAGTATAAAACCTTATATCATAATATTTAAGCCTTTATTTCCAATGACCTTAAGTGCTTTGATAGAGATAAAAACTAAAATACTTTTATAATTCTGTCACGATCTTTTCATAATATTGGCTTTAACAGTAATCTTAACCATATTGATTAAAAAACTGTACTCTCTAGAGTACAAAGTATTACACATACTACTATTCCATGTAATTACAAATCTATAAAATAATCTTGGCCCAAACAAATGATTGTGTGGTTAAATTTTTTAGAAGAATATTAACAAGAAACCATGAAGACCCTAACCTTGAGTGTTTAGTCAATGTCAAATCATGCTTTAGTAATTTTATACAGCAGTCTATTTCCTGAAGTTTTATGAAAACCACACTTGGCGTTGAAATAGTAGGCATTCTGATGCTAATTGACTTCTCTGTACAAAAAAAATGACACAAGGTAAAAATTGATGATTGACATTTTAGGATGAAAATAAAATCTAGTTCTTCCCGCATAGTGTTTTAGAACTCTTACAATGATCTCCACATCTCTTCCCTTCCTCCCTCCTTCTCTTTGTCCTTTTCTCCCTTCCTTTCTTCTTTCTGCAACAGTAAGAAGGAAGTGCATGAAACTGATTTCAAGCTGTACCCTCAGACCTGCTGATTTTAGCCCATATGCTATGCTCAGCTGGATCCTTGTCTATAGCTGTTGCTTCAGTATTCCCTTTCAAGACACGTGCATTTTTTCTCATGTTAGAGATTGTAATGGTTAGCCACAAAGTAACCATCAAAAATGCTTTTCTGTGGAAGATGCTAGAAAGAAAACCCTTTCATCGCACCCACCTACTTGCAGAAAAGTTTTGCTTTTTTTTTTTTCTCATTTCAAAGAAACCTCCCAAGAAGTTTGTCCTGGGCCCCTGATGTGTCGGAAGCACAGCCATTATCCCTAGGGCCTCTGCTTTGTAGGGCAACCCCTGGAAGGTCACACAGTTCAGCCACTCCCACAAACACTCTCACTCTCAGCCTCTTCTGGGATATGTCACTTCCTTTGCTACCCATGGAATGAGACATCTAAATTGCAACACACAGCAGCTAGCCTTTGACCGCTTCTCAGAATCTGTGTTTGAGAGAGCGTTCTCAGTGCCTGTTCTCTCCAGAAAATTATTATAAATGGTGCAGTTGAGTCATGTAGCACATTACAAAAAAGTAAACGCCCTCTTATTGACACGTGACTTACAATTTATTAGTAGGGAAGGCTTTACGATAACGGGATGAAATGGTGATTTCTAAGGGATGTTGCCTCTCTTACTTTCTTTATCGAGGAAAGCAAATTTTTGTTTTCATATTATTCTGAATCTCAAGTGAGTGAAGCATGTGATATCTCAATAAACCCCAAACATTCAAAATTTGCTATTCATTTAGCAGGAATAAACAAAACTGTTGAAATATGAGAGAGAACGTAGGAGCCGTTTTTCATCCTCTCCTCCTTCCTTGTCTGCCGAGTTACTGACCTGGGGCTCTTTCCTTGGTGGTCTGATGACTCATTTCATTTATAATAAGAGAAGATAGCACAGAAACTCTCGCTTCCACACTTAGATACACAGGCAATGAAAAGCATGGTGGGTGGGCCCTTTGCCTATATGACTGGGATGCTGATCTGGCAGATAACACTGCATTCTTTCTGTGGTGCCTGCTAGTGTGGTAGAAATCAGTGCACAGAGAGCGTCAGGACAGACATAGTGCATCCCCTGGCCTCTTAGTGGTTTCTATTCTTTGAAGCTCCTGAGAATTGTTCTCTTTTCTTTTAAAAAAGGTTCAGCTATATGGGTTAAGGGGACAACTCTGTGGTTAGCATTTGCTTACCATTAATGAAGTTTTGGGTTCCATCTAGATTTTCAAAAACAACAATAGTGACAACAGAAATCAGCTGTGAAATTGACTTGGAAAAACAAGCAAACTTAATTATAGTGTGGAAATTGTGGCAGATAATGGGCTGTAATACAACTCGACATCTAGTCTCTTAAGTCAGCTTCCCTGTGCTTGCTCTCCTCGCCCCCCTCCCTCTCTCCTGGTTCCTCTCCTCATCTGCTGATATTGTAGGATTTAGCCAGGCCAAAGATCAACTATGTTCTGTCTCTGACTCATCTTCTGTGCCAGTGTTACCACACAAGTAGAGAGCACCATGCTTCAACATTACACTGTGTAAAGGGCTTCATACTTCCTATACTCCTCCTGGGCACTAATTCGTCTGCCTATAGAAAACACACTCAAAGATGCAAGCCTAGCTGTATCTGTGCTTAAAACCCAATGACTATTACTCCAAGGTCAAGTTCAGGTTTTTATTGTGGCAATTAATTTGGATTTACCACCACCTCATGTAAGCCAGAGCCAGAATAGGCCATACCTAGCTGGAAACTGTCTTCTTCACCTTTACTGTGTCCTTGCCTTCTGCATTTACAATTCCTTGTCATCATTTAATGGCTCTAAATCATTCTCCTCACTGGAAACCTTCCCTCCTAAGCAGCCACCCCGACCATATTACTTCCTTTGTCCCTTTCATCAGCATATATATTACATACAGACATATGTTGATCTCCTGCATTTCTTTCCTGTTAGGTAGTGACTTCTTCAGTCACGGTGAGACACATAAATATTTGTTGGATGAATGGGTGCCAAGCAAATTTATCCTGGGGTTTATTTACTTATATTTGGATCAGTACTATTCCTGACTTTTTGCTTTCTGTTAGGTTATACTCACTCAGGAAAATTGTAAGCAATCAAGATAGGCTAAGAGAACTTGTATCCAAGGATAATAGAAAGCAGAAATATCGTTGGAATAAATTGAAGATATATGCAGAACTGATGACTACGGAAGTAAAGTAGGAAGTGTGGTGATTCTGACTGACCTGACTATTTCATTAGTTTTGGTTAACAATTGCTCTCATCCCCTACAGCCTAGGTCGTTGGAGCTTCCATTTACCAATAAAAATCTTGAGGATCTTATTCAGACTCTGTAACTCAAATTTCTCAAGTGCTAAGGAGAAGAAGAACATCTGTCTAACCCATAGGTTTGTTTTGATCGCCAAAATTGAGAGAGACAACTCAGTATTGACCTGGCCATAACGTTTCTCTGAGTGAGGACAGAGAAGAAACTTTGGGGTTTTTTTGTATATTTATTAGTCAGTTTATTGACTCATTAGGAAATTTGATTATAATAAAACTTATCAGAGAAACACTTTTATTTTAAAAATTATTAATTAAAATTTAAGAAAAATGAACACATGTATGCTATTCATAAGTATCACTATTACCTACTACCTTCATATCAGCACAGTCGATAGCCCTCGAAAGAAAACACTGTCACCTTTATGACTGGTCATTTTGGTTTGTGATCCATTGAGATTAACCGACCTGGTCAGTGTCATTGTACATGTGGAGTTCTTTTTAAACTTAAAAAGATATTTGATAATTTTCTATGTTTCTATAATGGATTTTAGTCATTTCTAAATGCTCCATTTTCCTCTCTCACCTCTTTCCTCTCCCGCTGGAACCTTTCTCCCCAACAAGCCCTCTCTTTACTTTTATGTGTTTTTGTGCGTGGTCCATAAAGCTTAATCATTTTCTTAACCTTATATAGGTGGGACGCTATTGACTGAAATAGGGCAATAGTGGCTACAGGAATGAAGAAAATAACACAGCCCAACTATATATTACCAGTTGTCTCTCAGAAAGGGTGGGGACTCATCAACTCCTACCGGTTCACAAGGAAACAGTCATGGCCCCAATCTTGTGAAGATCCTTTGCAGCTAACTACAGCTACAGGGAGCTCATGAGTGCAAGGACCATGATCTGCCTTTCTGTCACACATCTCCCCATCCTATGGCTCTTATAATTATCCCACTACTTTACCCACTAGTAGTTTCAGTGTTTCAAGGAACTTAGGTCCTAGATACATTTGGAGTAGAGTTTAGGGAGCTAAAGATTCAGTGACATTCTTTTCCATGTGGACGTCTGGTTTTCCCAGCACCATGTTTCTCCAATGTGTAGTTTTGATTCTTTGCAAAAAGAAACGAACAAAAGCAGAAAACCACAGAAGACTGAAGATGTATGAACTTATAACTGCATTTTTTATTCTGTTCTTTTTATCCGTGTATTTACTCTTGTGCCAGAACCATGCTGATTTCATGACTATTGCTCTGTAGTATAGCTTGAAATTTAATATTTTGACACTTCCAGGAGTGTTCTTGTTGTCCATGGTCATTTTGCTATCTTAGGTGTGTTATGTTTCCATGAAATTTTAAGGATGTTTTTAATAATCCTTTGAGAATTTCACACAATGTATTTTAATCATATTCATCCTCTCTAAAAAAGGCTTCCCTATCTACCACCATCTCCTAACTCACCCAACTTTCTCCCTGTGTCCCTCTGCCTCTCTGCCTCACTCTCTCTATATATCTCTTTTCTATTCAAATCCATCACATCCAGTTTGTGTTGATCAACTTTTCTTGGGTATGGGGCATACATGAGCTCAGGATGGTGATGCCTCCTGAAGTTCCTTTATTGTACAGGATTGTTTTAGCCATTCTGGGTTTGTTTGTTTTTTCCGTATGAAGTTGAGTATTGTTCTTTTAAGGTCTGTGAAGAATTGTGTTGGGACTTTTATGGGGATTGCATTAAATCTGTAGATTGCTTTTGGTAGGATTGCCATTTTTATTATGTTGATCCTACCTATCCAAGAGCATGGGAGATCTTTCTATTTTCTGATATCATCTTCAATTTCTTTCTTCAAAGACTTAAAGTTCTTGTCCTACAGGTCTTTCGCTTCTTTGGTTAGAGTTACCCCAAGATATTTTATATTTGTGGCTGTTGTAAAGGGTGATGTTTCTCTAATTTCTTTCTTGGCTCATTTATTATTTGTATATAGGAAGGCTACAGATGTTTTTGAGTTAATATTGTATCCTGTCACATTAGTGAAGGTGTTTATTAGCTGTCAGAGTTCCTGGGCAGAGTTTTTGGGGTCACTTATGTATACTATCATGTCACCTGCAAATAATGATAGTTTGACTTCTCCTTTCCAATTTATATCCCCTTGATCTCCTTTTGTTGAGTTATTGCTCTAGCTAAAACCTCAAGTACTATATTGAATATATATGGAGAGAGTGGACAGCCTTGTCTTGTTCCTGATTTTAATGAGATCACTTTGAGTTTCTCTTTGTTTAATTTGATGTTAAATTAAAGCCTTGCTGTAAATTGCTTTTATTATTCTTAGATATGTTCTTTGTATCCCTGATCTCTCCAAGACCTTTATCATGAAGGGCTGTTGGATTTACCAAAGACTTATTCATCATCGGATGAGATGATCATGTGTTGTTGTTTGTTTGTTTTTACTTTCTGTTTGTTTATATGGTGTATTACATTGACAAAATTGCATATGTTAAACCAACCCTGTATCTTGAAGATAAAGCCTACTTGGTCACGGTAGATGTAGATTTTTTTAAAATGTGTTTTAGGATTTGGTTTGTCAGTATTTTATTGGGTAGTTTTGGATCAGTGTTCATGAGGGAGATTGGTCTGTAATTCTCTTTCTTGTTTGAGTCTCTGTGTGGTTTTGGTATCAGGGTAACTGCAGCCTCATAAAAAGAATTTGTCAATGTTCCTTCTGTTTCTATTTTGTGGGACAATTTGAGGAGCATTGATGTTAGTTCTTCTTTGAAAACCTTGAAGAATTCTGGGCTGAAATCATCTGGTCCTAGGTTTTTTTTTTTTTTCCCAGTTGGGAGACATTTAAAGACTGCTTCTATTTCCTTAGGAGTAGAAGGTCTATTTAAATTTTTATTTGCTCTTGATTTAATTTTAGTATGTGGAACCTAACCAGAAAATTGTCCATTTCTTTTAGATGTTCCAGTTTTGTGGAGTATGGGTTTTTGAAATATGACCTGATGGTTTTCTGTATTTCTTCAGTGTCTATTGTTATATCCCCCTTTTATTTCTGATTTTGTTAATTTGGACATTCTCTCTCTGCCTTTTTGGTTAGTTTGGATAAGGGTTTGTCTATCTTGTTGATTTTCTAGAAGAACCAACTCTTCATTCCATTGATTATTTTGTTTCTTTCTCTTTGTTTTTATTTTTATTGCTTTCAGCCCTCAGTTTGGTTATTTCTTGAAGTCTGCTTATTCTGGGTGAATTTGCTCATTTTGTTCTATAGCTTTCATGTGTGCTATTAAGTCACTAGTATAAGATTTCTCAAAATTCTTTATGTGGGCTCTTAGTGCTATGAACTTTCCTCTTATCACAGCTTTTATAGTGTTCCATAAGTTTGGGTGTGCTGTGTATTCATTTTTATTGAAATCTAGAAAGTCTTTAATTTCTTTCTTTATTTCTTCTTTGACCCAGTGGTAATTCAGATTAGAACTGTTCAGTTTCCTTGAGTTTGTAGTCTTTCTGTAGTTCATGTTGTTGAATTCTAACTTTAACCCATGGTGATATAATAATATATAGGGGTTTATTCCATTTTTTTTGTATCTGTTGAGATTTGTTTTGTGACCAAGTATGTGGTAAATTTCAGAGAAGATTCCCTGAGGTGCTTCTGTTTCGTTCTCTTTGTTTTTATTTTTATTGATTTCAGCCCTCAGTTTGGTTATTTCTTGAAGTCTTCTTATTCTGGGTGAATTTGCTCATTTTGTTCTATAGCTTTCATGTGTGCTGTTAAGTTACTAGTAGATATTTTCCTTTGATAGGAAGATATTTTCCTTTGTTTTTTTATCTGATAAGTCCAATTGAGTCATAACTTCTGTTAATTTCCTTATTTGTCTGTTAATTTTCTATCTACCAGACTTTTCCATTGCTGAGAGTGGGATGTTGAAGTCTCCCATAATTAGTACATGGGGTTTGATGTGTGATTTAAGATTTAGTAACATTTCTTTTACAAATGTGGGTGCCATTTCATTTGTGAAATAAATGTTCAGAATTGAGACTTCATCTTGATGGATTTTTCCTGTGATGAATATGAAATGTCTTTATCACTTTTAATTAATTTTAGTTTGAAGTCTATTTTGTTATATATTAGGAAAGCAACACCATCTTGTTTCTTAGGCCCATTTGATTGAAAAATTTTCTAACCCCTTTACTTTGAAGTAACATCTGTCTTTGAAGTTAAAGTTGTTTCTTATATGCAGCAGAAGGATGGATTCTGTTTTCATATCCATTCTGTTAGTTGTGTCTTTTTATAGGTGAATTGAGCTCATTGATATTTAGATGTTAATAACCAGTGATTGTTCCTATTATTTTTTGGTTTTGTTGATGGTGGCAGTAGCATGTGTGTGTTTCCCTTCTTTGCTATTTGTTGGTGTAGGATTATCTATTGCCTGCATTTTCATGCGTGAAACTAACTTCCTTGGGTTGGAACTTTCCTTCTAATACTTTCTGTAGAGCTGGATTTGTGGATAGGTATTGTTTAAATATGATTTTGTCATGGAATATCTTGCTTTCTCCATCTATGGTAATTGAAAGTTTTGCTAAGTATAGTAGCCTTGTCTGGCACACATGGCCTGTTAGTGTCTGCAAAATGTCAGTTCAGGACCTTCTGGCTTCCATTGACTCCATTGAGAAGTCAGGTATACTTCTGATTGATCTGCCTTTATATGTTACTTGGCCTTTTCCCTTTAGACTCTTAACATTCTTTCTTTATTCTGTACATTTAGTGTTTTGATTATTATGTGGTGAGGGGCTTTTTTTCCAGTCTATTTGCTATATTGTAAGCTTCTTGTATCCTTCTTTAGGTTGGGAAAGTTTTCTTCTATGATTTTGTTGAATGTATTTTCTGCAACTTTGAGCTGACATTCTTCTCCTTCTTCTATTTAGTATTCTTAGGTTTGGTCTTTTCATGGTGTCCCAGATTTCCTGGCTGTTTTGTTAAGAATTTGTTGGGTTTAATATTTTCTTTGATTAATGAATCTATTTCCTCTATTGTATTTTCAACACCTGAGATTCTCTCTTACATCTCTTGTATTCTGCTGGCTATGAGTGCATCTGTAGTTCCTGTTCAATTATCCAGATTTTCCATTTCTAGAATTCCCTTCATTTGCATTTTCTTTATTGTTTCTATTTCAATGTTCAAATCTTGAACCATTTCTTTCACCTATTTGATTGTTTTTTTCCTTGACTTTCTTTAAGGGATACATTGATTTCTTTCAATTTTTTGTTTGTCTTTTCCTTGATTTTTTTTAAAGGAAATTTCTCATTTACTCTTTAAGGGCCTCATCATCTTGAGAAAGCCATTTATAAGGTTGTTTTCTTCTACTTTATCTGCATCGGGATGTTCAGGTCTTGCTATTGTAGGACCACTAGGATCTGGCGGTGCTGTATTCTTGATGCTGTTAAATGTATTCGTACACTGACATCTACCCATCTCTTATTCTAATTGGTGAAGGTAGTACTCTTGTCTCTAGCAGCTAATGATCACGCAGGGAAAGTTTGGCCAGGGAATGGTGAAGGATTCAGTGGGTTTGGACAGCAGAGTGAGTCTTGAATGTTACAATGCTCAGTAGGTGGGAACAGTAATGGAACAGCCTGCCAGAGGTACTCTTACCTACTAGCTGGCTGTTGAGGCTGAGATGGGAGGGGAGAAGGTAGGGAACATGCCCTAGGGCTTAAGGCCTAGGGACTGGGGCATTTTGGGGGAGATCAGTCATTCACTTCATATTCCAGTTGCTGCAGCCAGTGCTTGTGTCTCTAATGGCTGCTGATCTTGCAGGGGATCTTTGGCCAGGGGGAGGATAATGGGCTCAATGGGTTTGAATGACAGAGTGGGTCTTGTAGGTTACAGTGTCCAGTGGGTGGGACTGTGGAGAAGCAGCCTGCCAGCAGGACTCTTACCTGCTAGCTGGCTCTTGTTTCTCGTCTTAATGGTAATAGCTTAATCTTTTCTCAATTTATCATTATGTTGGCTCTAAGTGTGACACATATAGCCCTTATTAAGGTAAAATATGCTCCTTCCATCCCTTGTCTCACCAGGGATTTTATCTTGAGGGATATTGGACATTGTCAAAGGCCATTTCTGTAACTATTGAGATGGATATATGATTTCTGCCCTAGAAACCATTTAGATGAGGAATTACATTTATTGATTTATGTGTGTAAATCTTTGCATGTCTGCAACAAAGCCAACTGCTTTATGGTGAATTATCTTCTGATATATTCTTGAATTCAGTTTGCAAGGACCCTATTTTCCTATTTATAATAGTTTCACTTATGTTCATCAGAGAGATTGATCGATAATTTTCTTTCTTTGTTACTTTTTGGCTTGGCTTTAGAATCAGAATACTACTAGTCTTATAAAAAGAGATTGGAAGTTTTCCTATCTTAACTTTTTAGTGTTCAAATGAAAAATTTAGAACTGAATGCAGAGCAGAGCCTTTTTTTTAACCAAAAGTCTGACGCTTTTTTGCTGTGTTATTCTAACTCAAAAATGCAATTATACCTCTAATTTTAGCTTATATTTAGAAATTAAAATTCATTATGAGTCATTTTCCAAAATTCATATCACACATAAATTACTATATTACCTAACATTTTTTAGTAAAATAAGCAGCTTAACTCTCCTGATCCTTGATGTTATAGTACTGGCATTTAAGAGAAAATGTGATATCTTGATGCTGTTAAATAATTTATAGAAAACTGGCTGCTATTATACTTGCTACTGTTAACAGTAGCAAGACAGATAAACAAAGAGTTATTTTAGCAATGCTTTCTTTAGCCTCCTCCCTGAAGACTCATTTTCATAGTCTAGGAAGGCACTATGCAGGCCTCCAAGTGCTAGCCAGCTGGGATGTCAATGAACACAGCTATGACCAGCATGGCAAGATATTCCTAAGGACACTCATACCTTGCCAGAAACCAACAGTTTGGCTTAAGGCTCCTCAAGAGGAGGGAAATCATGCCCAGTACTTTAAACCTAGCCAATGACTCAGGGCTAATGACGTCATGGGTTTTAGAGGAGAACCTACTACTGTCACTGTACTAAACCATCATAATTCCTAATTACATTACAAATACTTATCCTTATACTCACAGGGAAGTGCAGCTCTCCTGTCTCATTACAGAAACTTCTTTTTGCAACAGATAGAGACCATTACAGGAAACCACAATTGGTCAAATGCAAAGGACAATTGATTGTGGGGTATTCCGCCTCAGCTAGTACATCTACAATACAGCTCTTACACCTAAAATTCGTGGAACTTCATGGAAAGGAGGTGTAAAGACAGCACACACATCAGATGGCCAGGACATCTTTTGTGAGATTGTGTTTCTTATTAATCATTTTTCATGATACCTCAACAATATACTGCCAACAAGGCCTGAACAAGTACAGTATCAATAGACATGTTAACATGTAAGAGGAAGGAAATCCCATCACAAAGACAGATGGGAAGAAAGCAAGAAAGCAAGAAAGCAAGAAAGCAAGAAAGCAAGAAAGCAAGAAAGCAAGAAAGCAAGAAAGAAAGAAAGAAAGAAAGAAAGAAAGAAAGAAAGGAAAGAGAGTGGAGACAAAAGGAAGGAAAGATAGGAAGAAAGAGAGAAAGAAAGAAAAAAGGGAAGGAAGGAGAGAGAGAAAGAGAGAGAGAGAGAGAGAGAGAGGGAGAGAGAGAAAGAGAGAGAGAGAGAGAGAGAGAGAGAGAGGAAAGGATATAGGCTACTAAGGAATGGAGTGAAAGAAATGTTCTTCTCTAGAGATTAGTCCCCTAATTGTTTATCTGATACCCATTTGTCAGCCCTGAAGTCACATACAAGTAACAACAAACAGACTGAGCCAATTGGATTCATATATTTAAGCATGAAAATGAAACAATAACCAATAAAGAAAAAGAAGCCACGAATTTAAGGGAGAACAGGAAATATACATGCGAAGGGTTGTAAAGAATAAAGGGAGATTGGGAAATGATAATTATACTTTAAAAAATTAAAAATATATACTTTCTATATGAAAGTCAATAAAAATCCACTGGTAATTTACTAACAACAATTCGACTATAATCAATGCAATGCTGGGTTGGCCTCATTTCATTTGACTAGTTGAGAAATATTTCTTGGCTATGTGGTAAATATATGAATAATGCTCATTAAATTGCTAAAGGCATTTGAAATATAAAAATAGCTTACATTTCTTCCTCTATAAACTTGTCTTAATATTCACTCCCATTAAACAGCTCGGTAAAGTGTCAGAGATAAAGATAAGCTTCATATTCCTCTTGTAATGAAGTCATATTAAAAAGGCTACATTTAAAATTCTTTGTATGAAGTAGTGTGAATAGCTGCTTTTATAAATAAAGTTTCTGTGTATTTTAAGATAGGATATGATGTCATACAAGTCATAAGAACTGTCTGGAAATGTGAGAAATTTTAAACAAGAGATTACTTGTTTTATTAAGTTAATTAAAATGCACACCAGTCTTTCTCCATCCCTATTTGAATGGCAGTTCATTGTGCAATTTTCTGTACATTTCATCTGGAGAACATTAAACTGTGAGTACAGAACTAAACTAATTTGTTTGTGTCATCAGTTTTGACTACCTAATGTTATAAACCTTACATTCTAATTGGAAATGTGACACTAATATGCTTTCTTTTGGAGTGTTATTGAATTAGTTCTTTTATGCATGAAGTAAAACATGAAATAATAATAATAAAAGTTTTAGGTTTCTTAATCAACAACCATTTGAATTATCATAAATGAAAAGCATTTAGATGTCAAGGCAATAAAACCCAAGAAATGAAAAGGACCTGATAAGTAGTTAAAAGAGTCCTCATGTGTTAAATTGCATAAATAAATACAATGTAGAAGTGGCGATAAATTTTCTCTCATATAGTTTGTTATCTTGTTTTAATGTGATTAAAATTCAATGTTGTGTCCGTTGTTGACTTTCTCTCTAAATATTTGGATCTTATCAAGGTTGTGAACTACTTTGGAAATGAGAGCATGCTCCAGAGAAGAACTCTCAAGGGCCAATATCAGTTTGTACAATCTACTCAGAGATAATGAGAGACTATATGAGTTTACATAGATTATTTCTTGTGGCTGCCTCAATGGCTTGACATTGGTCAAAAGGACAGCTGGAATCTCAGAGGCTAAGACAAGGAGAGGAAATAACTAGAAAACCCTTCAGAATGGTTTACTTTAAAGTGCTTTGAGTCTGGCCTTCCTTATATCTTCTCCTTCTGATGGCACACACATTTTCCTTTTTATCCCAATGGTTTGTAAAAAAAAAAACAGCTTTTGAAATTTGAAACTATATCATGTGTTCAGCAAACATTGTCTGTTTCCTGCTGGTTCCAGTGTTATGGGATGGCAATACGGCAGTAGATGAAAAAATGAGACACTTGCCCTTCTGGGAATGGTAGTTTTAGCATCAATTAGACAGTAAGTAGGAACAATGTAGGTTCCCCAAATATTTCCGCCTTTAATATTCCTTTCTGCGGTCTTCTGCGGTAGAACAAACAGGCTATGTTTAAGTTTTCCTGTCATTTTATGTTTGTATACAATGAACTACCATTACTATTTCCATTTTTCCTCAGCAAATGTCAGTACAGAGATCTATCATTTTGTAACAACTGAGTAATTGAAGGAGGCATTGTCTCTGCCCTCAAGGATAGGATCTAGTAAAAAAGACAATCTATGTATATACACTATTGTGACTTAAATTTGGAACTCCCCCCATTAGGCTCATGTATTTGAATACTTGGTCATAATCTGGTGGAAATGTCTGAGGAACCTAAGGAACCTTTTGGAAGTAAAGACTCACTAACGGAGTTCATGAGAGAAGGTCTTGTGGTTTTACAGCCCAGCCTGACTGTTTATTTCCTAACTGTGGGTGCAATATAACCAGATGGCTTCTGCTCCTGCCCTCATGTCTTCACTTGTCATGATGAACTGTACCCCTAGATCTGTAATCTAAAATATACCTTTTCTCCCTTGAGTTGTTTCTTGTCAGTTATTTGGGCCAAACAGTGAGAGAGTCAACTGATATACACATGATGATAAGGATGCACCTTAGAATTCTAGAAATTCACATATAAGAGAAATCATTTGACAGTCAGGAAGGTTCCACTCATGAGAAGCTACAAGACTGGGGCTCATGATTAATGGAGGTATAAGGATATAGAAGAAGGACAAAAGCTCTCTCAGCAAAGGGCAGAAAAGACAAAAAGAAAAAGGGAGAGCAAGCCTCCAGTCTGGGTTATGTTACATTTAGCTTTTATCAGGGAAGGCTAAGGAGGGAGTAGAGGAATGAAAACTAAAATGAGAGTCTTCAAAGCAAGTAGCAGATTCTTGTTGCCAATGAGAACCACAGCCTCCTCATTTATTGGAAACTTCTTTATGGTCATTTAATAGATTTCCTTGTGAAACCTCACATTGCTGCCCTTCCTGTGGAACAATCTTTGCACATTGTAAATATGCATTACTTTTTTTGGTTGATAAAGAGCTACTGGCCTATAGTTTAACAGGATGATGCGGGGAGAATAAGAAGGAGAAAGATGAAGAAGAGGAGGAGGAGGAGAAAAAGAAGGGCAGCAGAGTCTGAGGAGCCTAGAGCAAGTCCAAATGAAGCAAGAGATGAACATGTCATGGTGAAAGAAGGTATTGCCATGTGGCAGAGAGTAGATAAGAAATATGGGTTAATTTAAGTTGTAATAATTTAAGTTGTAATAATCATAAGCTATCGGCTGAGCTTTTATAATTAATAAGAAGTCTCTATGTGGTTATTTGGGAGCTGGCCAGCAGGACAGAAAAGTCCACCTACACCAGTCCTCTAAGTTCAAAATCAAGTTCATTTATGAATTCTAAATATTCAGAAATGTACATTAGACATGATCGATGTTAGGACTCTGTGGTCAACAGAGTTACAAGCTTGCTAAATTTGTTAAAATATGTCCTTAGTTTGAAATGGAATCTCAGAACAAACATCTAGAATTTCATGTCTGATCATGAATGTTGAACTTTTACTAAATTTAGCAAGATTCTCTTCTAAGTAACCTGCAATGAATATAGGCCTAAATCAGAACCAGTTTAGGTAAAGACATGAAAACAAGCATGTATAGGTACAGACAAACTTGCTCCATCCTTTCATAACTTAAGAAGGAAACCGTAAGAAAGGCAAGGAAATGGCACAGCTTCAGCCAGGAGCCTCGGCTGCTCAGTGCCTTCCAGGTTGGCTCCCTCAGTAGGTTGACTATATCTGCTAGTTTATTGTAGGGTGTACCACCTATCTATACAAAAATAAGGAGCTTAAAGAAATAGGTGGGCCGAAGCTATTCACTTACCCTTACTGCTCCCCATATTGACAACAGATGCAATCACCTTACATTTCGATGTATGAAGGGAGTTGCTAGGCCTCCCATTACTGAGATTTTCCAGGTGGCATTAAATTCTAGTCATGGAATTATAAAACAAAGAAGCCAAAAGGGATAAAATGTTCTATGGAAATAATCTCTACTTTTTGCTAGTTAGCAGTTCTGTTTCCTTGATTCATTAGAAAGCATATACTTTTACTATAGCTTATTCTTCTAGTGATATTTAGCCTGTAATAGATAAAACTATGTTTTTATATGTTTTACTATGTTTTCCTACTCAAATAAATCTTAGGAAAAGTTGAATATTTCTACCACTGAGATTTTTTCTTTTCTCAAAAGAAAAGATACAAACGGTGTATAAAGAACAATGTTAGTATGCTTCCTCTGTGAATGGACTTGGAAAACTTCTGTGATATGTAGGTACATGGTATATGAACATTGGCTAGAAAGTCATCTGCAGCTTGATTCAAAGTGTGTTTAGCACATGAACTTAAAACTTGTCTGAATTGCATGTATTCAGATCCTTTTATACATGTACAAAAACTCTCTTAAGCCCTAAATGGTGCTAATTTTTTAAAAGCACTTCTTTTAACACAGAATAAAGCATACAAATGAGAGAAATGTGTTTTGATGTTATAAAATAAATTTGAAAATTGAGCATTTAAATAAATGTGCTATTAAAAGTGAATTTAACACTGAGTGATGACATCCATTTTCTTACTCATTTTCAAAGCTTGGTACAAAGGAATACAATACCCTGCCCCCAACAAGCTGCAGAATCCAAGAAACTGCAGATATTTGTCTCCATAAGGAAGGGAACAATATTCCCTCTGTGTTTAAAAATCTACGATGCTATTCTCAGAAAATTAGAGAGCAAAAATTTAAAAATTCTTTCCCAAATGATTTGCCTTGTTTGAAGTATTTGGTTAAAGATGGAAATTAAATAAAAATAGGGGGCGGGAGGGTAGAGAAAGGCCACCTTTCAAAGAAAGGTGAAATCATTGATTTTTCTTGAAGTGTTCCACAAGAAAGTGGCAAGATCGAGTGATATATGCACCCCAGGGCTAGCAGCTGGAGGGCAAAAACCACCTTTTATCCATGATTGACAAATAATACATAATGAGGAGAAAGAGGCAATTCAGGGTTCAAACTTCACTCTCTCTTTCCTTTCAGGGCAGCTGGGTGCTGCTGTTCTCACTTGGCAACCTTTGAGGTGCTGCCAGGAAAAGGGACCAGGTTGACAATTGTTTCTCTCCTCCAACAGTCCCCGAAAGCTCTAATAAATATGTGCAGCTTGCTTTTTTCAAATAGCATCCAGCTGCAAACAATCCACCATTTCTCCTTGGAATGAGAAGGGGGATGCTCTGGAGATGTGTTGTGTAGTTACAAAAGCGCAGTGGAGGAAAACTGAGATCTAGGATCCCTGAAGATGCCATGCGTGGCTGGAGAGTCAGCTGGTGGCACAAGGAGGTAGAAAAAGAGAGGTAAAAGGAGTGGTTAAAAAAATTCAATTTGAGCTCTGTCACAAGTGAATTGTGTTTGTATTAAAAATAATGTTCACATTTCATAAAGAGATGTTTAATGTAAGCTATTTAGAATACATGTGAGAAAAGAAAAACCAATAACCTCAAAATCTAGAGATAGGTCTTGTTAACATTTCTGGACTTTTTTTTTTTTTAAATCTTAGCCAAAACCATTGCCATCTCTCAGCGCCTATGTATACATACAATGCACATCCTTGTGTATTTGCATCTGTTCATCAAACTAAGTGGAGCTGCATGCGATCTTACCTCCTATTTTCTTCATCTCTAAGCACATCTTTTCCATCACAAGGGATGGAAATTCTGTTTTTCCAATGGCTCAGGTCAAAATCTTGAATCTGGATCTGGTGAAAAAGGGCTGTCACTAAAGCATAAAGGCCTGAGTGAGGATTTCCAGCACACATGGAGAAGCTGGGCTTGATGGTAGCTGTCTGCAGCCCCAGCACTTGAAGGATGGAGATAGGACGGTCTATGAAGCTTACTAGTCAGCTAGTCTAGCCAAACTGGTAAACTGTGGGTTCAATGAAAGACTCCAAAAAAGCAATGATGTGGAAAGTTATCAAGGAAGACATCCAACATCCATCTCTGACATCTACATATGTGCACACATGCATGCACTTGTGCCCATATTAATGTACATGTCTACACAAACTTATATATGAAATACATGTACACACACACACACACATCTTGTAGTCATTCTTTACTTCTGTCTCTACATTCTAATACTAGTGGGTCAGCGATATGAAGTATCTTAATTAGTGTTTTCTCTTATTGTGAAAAGCTATTATGACCATGCCAATTCCTATAAGGAAAGCTTTAATTGAGGGAGCTCATGTTCAGTTTCAGAGTTTTAGTCCATTACGATCCTGGCAGGGGTCATGGTGGGGAGCATGGCAGCATGCAGACAGACATGGTGCTGCACAAGTAGCTGTGACTCCTACATCTTGCAGGCAACAAGAAGTGTGTTGATTGCAACACTGAGTGAAGCTTAAACCAAAGAACTCAAAGCCCACCCCCACAGTGGCATACTTCCTCCAACAAGGCAACTCCTCCTAATAGTGCCACTCCCTATATATTATGGGGGCCAATTACATTCAAACTACTACACATAATGACTTTATCTTAAGTATTTATGCAGAGTCCCAATAGTTCTCATCTTTTTTTTTTTAAAGTCAGGATCCCATTATATATCTCATACTGACTTTAAAATCAGCTTGCTCCTGTCTCAACTGCCTGAGTGCTAGAATCATAGGAATGTGCTATCATGGCTAGCTTTGTAACAGCCTCCTAACTGGTCTATCTCATTGCCAACACAAGAGCTAGATTTTAAAAGTATAGATTTGATAACTCATTATTTTGCACGAAGGCCTATATAATAATAATTTGCTTAGTATCCGAGCAACTCCAATATTTAAGTGCATGTGCTCAATTCCTAAACCTACGATTCACTCAATTTTTGAGTTGGGCAAATTAATCTCTAGAAATAATAATTCCTTGTCTATAAACTACTAGAATTTTAGGTTGTGGTGAGATCAAAAGGTCTGTCAGGAAATATCTAGCAGAGGTTAGTGCTTCATACATGTTACTATACTGTGCAGCATTCTGTAATTCCCCCAAATACAGTTTCCGCATTTAGACTTTTGTCTATTAATATGTTGTGATCCACAGCTTAGTAGTTTCTTCAATGATTTTATTACTTATTGTTTCTTAGTTTTTAAATATAGCCTCAGAAACCCATATGAAACTCATGAAAAGATCAAGCATTATAATGCTTTCTGAGCACAGCACCTACTCTGTAAGTACTAAAATAAATTTTATCAAATAAAATCTGAATTTAGTTGGTATATTCAAAAAAAATTAACCCATAAATGAAAGCACTCTTCTAATAGCTAGAAATAATTTCAAATTTGGCCATCTAATTTTAATAATATTATACATATAAATTCATGTTGACTGAGGCTCAAGTTTTCTAGAGTGTTCATTTGTATCCCTATTGATCAATGCAAACTATTTTCTTAAAGTAATGCTATCCTACCCTATGTATAATTATCAGGATACTTTATTTGCTGAACAAGAAAACAAATGCCAGGATTGAGTAAAGCTAGTCAATATATGTTAAATGTATTCAGTATATACTCCAGCAATACTCCAGAAATAAGTAACAGAGAATCACATAGGTATTGAAAACATGCCATTCTTCCAAGGAACAGAAATGTTTTTCTCTCATCTGGATTCTAGAGCCTTTTTGATAAATGGAAGAAGTAGATTATAAGGTCTTGGAAGAAAGGTGACCCCTGTGCATTCAGCAGTTTTGTGTATTATAAACACTGTATGGCTTTTAGTTTTCTTGCCTACAAGTAGTTTTATATGCCTATTTTCAGTGGTTGAGTTTCACTGGAAAAAGAAATCTGTATAAAATGATACAGTGTTAACAATGATTTATACTGCACTTATGACCGAGAATTCTGCCTCTGATTTGTATTTGTATTTCTCAAGTATTCATTTAGTAAATGAAGAAACTGAGCCTGGAAGGAGCTTGTTTAAACAAGCTCAATAAGCCAGTGACAGGAAGAGCAGGTAACTAAGCAGAGAAGCAAGAACTGCTTGTCTCTCAAGCCCTTCACAATGGTGTCATGTCACCTAGATTAGTAGTGTTAAATTAGGTTATGTGTGGCTGCAGTGAAGATTCAGAGTTCATGGACTTCTAAGAACTCCATGTCAGTCTCCCTTGACTGCTTAAGACAATTGGAGCCTCAGAGTCAGAGAACATGGTAGAGCAAACCCCGTGCAAACCAAACAAACCTGGGTTATCAATCTGTCATTTGCTATCAATGTAACCTGCATATATTATTGATCTTTCTCAGTCCCTGTTCCTATTTCTTTAGCACAGAAAGAGTGCAAACCCGACTGTCAGTGCGGCAGGTTTTGCACTAAAGTATATATTATACAGTAGACACAATCATGTTGTTATTTCCCACCCCCTCTGCTCCTCCACACCTGAAAAGAATAAATCAAGAGGTGACTCTTCCTATTGTTAATCCAACAGAAGTGGGGAGGATTTGCTTTCCATTGACTGAAGAGAAAGTAAAAGTAAGGGAAAATGCCTTGTGTTCTCTTCTGGAAACTTGATGAGGTAGTTCTTGAATGAGATTTTAGACTGACCTCAGCAGAATAGGCCTAACAGTCTACCAATGTGAAGCTTTACAAAAAATCTCATTTAGGTAGGATCTTAGGGAAGGTTCCACGAGGAGCTGAGAAGAAGGTATATTTTTTTTGTGGGGGGCAGAATGTTCTATAGATGTCTGTTAGGTCCATTTGAGTCATAACTTCTGTTAGTTCCTTTATTTCTCTGTTAAGTTTCTATCTGGCCATCCTGTCCAGTGCTGAGAGAGGGGTGTTGAAGTCTCCCACTATTAGTTAATGGGAGAGAGAAAGTCCATTTTCTTCAGGGGTATAGTCACTCTCTAGTTGTCCATGCTCCAGTGAATAACACCATGTAACACAAGGGGCAGGCTTGTTGGGGTTTCTGTCCTGTCCAGTTCCCACAGCTGGAAAGACCCAAGGAAAATCACACAGAGAGTCTACATTAGATATAAACTGATTGTCCCATTAGCTCAGGCTTCTTTTTTAACTCTTTTAACGTATATCAACCCATTATTCTTACCTATGTTAGCCACATGGCTTGGTACCTTTATCAGTGGGGCAGGTCACATCTTGCTTCTTCCATGGTCTGGGCATGACTCAGGATAAATGGGCTTCCTCCTTCCCAGAATTCTCCTGTTCTCATCTCCCCACTTCTACTTCCTGTCTGGTTGTCCACCTATACTTCCTGCCTAGCTACTGGCCAATCAGTGTTTATTTAAAACATGATTGACAGAATGCAGACAAATCTCCCACACCAACACCCATACCCATGGAAGCAGCTCTTCTAAAACTAGTGTAGCATTAAAGAAAAAGACATGAGGGGCTGGAGAGATGGCTCAGAGGTTAAGAGCACTAGCTGCTCTTCCAGAGGTCCTGAGTTCAATTCCCAGCAACCACATGGTGGCTCACAACCATCTATAATGAGATCTGGTGCCTCTTCTGGTGTATATATGTTAACAGAACATTGTATGCATAATAAATAAATCTTTAAAAAAAAGAAAAAGACATGAAAATGAAAGACTTAATGGGAATGAGTTCATGTAGAAGGGATAAGAGAGTATAGTGGCAGGTGAATATGATCAAAATCCATATGTACATGTATGAAATTATCAAACACTAGAAGTCTGGGAATGACAATTTCTCCTGCTCATAGTATTCTTTGGTCACCTGTGCTTCCTGTAGGTCTCATGGCCATTCCCATTCACTTTGGCATGTCTGGTTTTTAGCTAATGTTTCGATTGTCACATTGATAAGACTTTATGAATGCAGCTTGGGACATTGCTAGGAGACAATCTCCCTCTCACAGTCTTTCCTCCCAGTGTTCCCAGATCCTTCTGTGCTGGAGTTCTGTTATAGATTATCTTCCCAGGTAAGAGAACATCAGGTGTTTTTTCCAATACTAAATGGTCAGCCCTGAAAACATAAATACAAGTAACATAACTTGTACATTGAAATGTGCTTGTGAGTGTGTGTGTGTGTGTGTGTGTGTGTGTGTAACAATGATTATGAAAATGAGGCCATGAATTTTGAAGAGAGCGAAGAGTGATACATTTGGGGCAAGAAAGGAAAAGAAGAAATGATGTAATTATAATCTCAAAAAATATAAGAATAATTTTTTAAAACTTTATAAAAATACCTTAAAGTGGATCACAGATCTAAAGATAATGCCCAAAATTCTGAAACTTTGTATTTACTTGTAAAAGTTTATTAGTGATGACACAAAGGTTGAAATTTTATAAATGGAAGTGTCTGAGTTTAAAACAGGTGAAATGTTTATTCCGTTTTCTCATTTCTAAGTAGTTGAGTAGATTTTAGTGGGCACTTTTACATGCAACTTCAAAAATTATTATTTTTTACTATTAATGTAGAGTGTGTTAGGCAACTCATTTTTTTCTACATTTGAATGATCAGAGGTCCTATTTTAATAAATATAGTAATGCTTGAAATAGAACTATTATATGAAACTTACAAGTAAGTAGAAGATGAAATCAAATTTACAAAATCAATTAGAAAAGTCCATTAATAAAGATAACCCATCAAAGTAATTAGGTTTATCAGATTCTTTACCGCACTGATATTCTAAATGCAACATTAGTGTTTAAAATAAAATGACTAGCAAACTAGATATTTTTTCTAACATTGCAATGTGTGCTCAGCTTGCATTACTAGTGTTGCAAAGACCAAATGCATCAAGAGGTGTAACAATGTTGACTTTTACAGTCACTTCCCAGATTTCTCTAAATATTTCTTCAACTGTTATTTATACAAAATTAAACCTTTTTTTCAAAACCCAAATCTCTACTTTTAGGATGATCTTTTATAAGAGGTAAGTCCTGACACGAGATGGCTGAATCCAATCTCTGACTTGCTCTCAGTTTTTATTCTGGAATCCATGTACTACCAATTTTGTAGAAAACCAATTTTAAAATAAGTCTAAAAGCCTTTAATTGTCCCTTACTATTGTTACTTAACCCTTAGCAAAACCTTTGGATATGAATATGTACAAATTGCACTTTAAAAAACCATTTTAATTCCATAATTCTGTATATTTAAGGATGGGCCATATACTTTAGAAGACCCATAGTTCCTTTGTGCATTGAAATTTAAAAAAACAAAACAGAAGTTAGCCAACCTTTTCCTTTCCATCATTGTGCCCGGATAATCATATGAATTGAGGCACAGGTGAGGAAACATACCTGCTCCTGTTTCTGAATTCAACATCAGATGTTGCTTTCAAGAGTTTTCCTGCCCCAGCTTGCGTGAAACCTTGTCAGCCCAAGGGGGGAATTCATGGTAGACTAAAGTTTTAAATTTTATATTTTACAACTAAGCCCTGATTATAGGGACCATCTCTAATACATAATCCATAGTTTCCAAAGTCTATTGCATTAGTAGTCTTACGCATGCATTGCTCACATGCTCATCACTCTTTTAGCCTCCATGGAGCCTGTGCTCGTGGAGGAGCTCTCTGCGTGCACAGCAAAGCAGAAAGGCCTGGACAATATGTGTGGTTTTCTCTAGTTTTGAATGTGAATTTGCCCTAACAGTTCCTGCTAAGCATGTGTGTCATTCGTTAGAGCTGATCATGAGGAAGCTCCAGCTACTCATGTAATGAGGAAATATTTATCTTATAAATGATTTCCAACTTATGTTCTAAAGGTCGGTTTCAAACCCTTTGCAGTTGAAAGGTAATGTTAACTGTGGTAGTTACAAGTAGGCCATTCGTCATCCAAAAGAAATTATCAAGTATTAAATGACTGAACTATACTGTCACTCATTCCTTCTGGGATGTGGACATTCATTCTTTATTAATACGGCATGTAATGATTTTTGTTTTGTCTGAATACAAAAAAAGGGAGAGAGTTTTGAAGAGCAGTGTGTCTAAAATAAAGGAACGGCTAGTAACTTACTACTTCAACAGTGTGTTGATGGCTTAATGGACACCTGGCTATTGTGTGACAAACTTTTTCTGCTGAGACACAACACAGAAATGTCCACTAACTCCACCTACGAATCCCACAGCAGACCAAAGTGCATATACCTCAGAAGTCCATCTTGGTGAACCTATGAGTTTTATCAGGATTACTTAAAGCAATATGGGTCAGGGGATATTTACATCAGCAGAAATGACTCAAAGTCAGCTTCATCATCAAAGCCCACGCAGCAAGTGTGACAGCTCACAAAATTGGGAATTTGGAGCACATGGTGATCGCCTGAAGGCAGCTCAGCAGGTTGAGGAGAGTCTTTTTTCAGGAGCACAGTTGATCTGAGCCTCTTCCAGGCATCTCAGCTAACACTTTATTCTTCGAGGGAGTTCTAGCCTCTGCTTCTTTCGGGCTGCTCGGCTGGTTTCTGTTTCTTCTGTGTGGCTGGGCTTGCCTGAGACTCTCTCTGCAGCGTGTCTGAGAGTGACTCTCGACTCTTACTGTTTATTTTCTCTGGGAGATGGAAGGACCTTGTGAAGCTGGTCAATTTCAGGGATTTCCCTGAAGGATGCATTGCTTTAATCCCTGAGGAAATCGCTACATAACTGGCACTCTATAGTGTAAATCTAAAACACGCATGTAAAATTTACAAGGAAAGAAAGCATGGAAAGACTGGAGTATTGAGCAATATAACCACACTGGACAACTTACATTGTTGTTCATTCATTGGCAGTGTTTACCTGGTCACCTATAATACACAGGGCTCCCAAGATAATAAAATGATGAAAGGCGGGCAATATGGACACAGACTTCCTGTTCTCCATGGCAAGACTCCACACAGTTGTTCCTCTTGAACATCAGCAGTGGCTGAACTAGTCATTTCTACCCTCTAGCTTTTTCTTCTAACACCCACGCATCTCCTAATGGTACTTTTGTTCCCTTGCTTCCTGGAGCCTTGGATATCAGCTTGTCAACCCTCTTCTTTCCTTTGCTGCTTTCTCACAATGCTCTTGTTCGCTCTTCTTTTGGAATATCTTGCCATCTGTTTGGCCATCTTTTCCTTTTCTAATTCCACTCCTCATATCGGAAGCATACTTCTTTAATATCTTCACCAGCATGTTTCAGTCTCCTGCATGTTTTTGCTAACGTTTAGTACATTTTTAAAACTTTTTAAATTGATTATTAGATTATCCTTCCAAAAGAACAATACTAATCGTACCCCTATCTTACTCTGCACCCTTTATTGGCTCTCCAGTCCTTGTATAATTAAGCAGATTCACATCAGCTTGTCATTGGGACCTTTTGTAATAGCTCCTGATCATACTATCTAATGAACATAAATTCTACTAATATACAAATTACAACAGAATATATCTCTCCCTTTCAAAGAGTATTTCTGCTTCTGATTTTCTGATATTTTGTGTTATTTTATTTTTAGGGAAAGGCTTTTAGTTTGTAGATGGGGTGTTTCCTGAAGATTGTTGCAATGAAGCAACAGTAGAACAGGCTTTGATCTCTCTATTTTTCATTCTTGACTGTGAGAGTCAAAATAATGGAACTGACAAGACAGCATTCTTCTGAGAGGGTGAAGAGAGGCAGAAAATGGTGTGTGAAGTTAGACTACTGCTGAAAATAATAAAAAGACTGAGAAGACTGACAATCGGCATACGTTAATAATTTTGGTCCCAATCACACACATTTGCCAGCTGCAGACAACACTTGGTTTCCTCCAACTTCTTACATTCTGGTTTCCACTTGTCATCCCCAGTGCACAAAGAGCCCATCCAGGAGCTGGAAAACACCAGATTGAGTGAGGTCACCCAGACCCAGAAAAAAATATGATATGTACTCACCCATAAGGAGTTTTTAAACATAAAGCCAAGAAAACCAGCCTACAAAGCACAATCCCAGACAATCTAGAAAACAATGAGGACCTTAAGAGAGACATACATAGATCTAATCTAACTGGGAAGTAGAAAAAAACAAGATATCCTGAGTAAACTGGGAGCGTGGGTACCTTGGGAGAGGGTTGAAGGGGGGGGGCAGGGAGAGGAGTAAAGAAAAATGTATAGCTCAATAACTCAATAAAAAAAAATAAAAAAAGAGCCTGGCCCCTGTTCCATCATGAGGACATCAGGACCCGTGCCAAGAGATGCCTACCAACGATGAGCCCTGCCTCCAAGCCATCAGCTGAGTGGGGCCAGAGGTTTACTCGAACATACTTCAGTCTTATGCATACGTGTTTTTCCTTCTGAAATGACGTCATACTATTTCTGCCTGTAGCAGTCCTGTCATTCAAGCTCCTTATCTCTCACCAGCCACTTTCTGATGCTTTACAAGTTTTTTAATAACAGGATGATCATAGTCTACATGAAAGAAGCATTCCTGATTACCTTGAATAGCATGCATAATTCAAGACTGATTTTCCCTTGTGAATCCAAAGGGGTGGCAAGTACTTTCATCTGTCAGGTAAAATAAGACCACCACACGGAAGCAGTGGAGAGGGAATTTAAAACTCATCTCATCTTCACACATTAAAGACATGATCCCTGACAAACTTTAAATGCCTTGAAACATATACCATTTGAAATGTCTATTTCAGGAACATAAAAGGATACCAATAATACCTCAATTTCCATAACCATAAGTAGATATTATACAGAATATAAATCTGAGTAGTAAGTGTATAGAATACAAAAATAGTCACCAAGAAAGGTTAGACTAAAACTTTTTTGTTTAGGGAAAATAGCAACAAGTATTTTCTTCAGCCGCATTTTTTTATACATGAGACTTGAGATTCCCATGATGGCAAATTTCATGCTACTGTAAAGGATTAAAGATATGACAACATAGGTATTAAGTGGCACTTAACATGTTCAAATAGCCCAGATATTTATTTATCCATACACATTTCTTAAAAGGTAAAGAGTGGAAGAAGAAGAGCATCTCAGTAAAGCTGGCCAACACTTCACCCCTGACATGGTATGTTAATGAAACACTCGGTTTTTGAAATCTTTATTTTAAGGAGTTGCTGTGAAGATTAAAGATCATACAGATAAAGTGTTTGCCTACAGGTACCGGTACATTAATTAGTACATACAATCATTTTCATTTGTTTTTTTACTAATGTGTATGTGTGCATGCATGGGTAGGTGCATGAGCATGTGTGCACATATTCACATGTGTGCATCTTCATGTGTGTGCATGTTTTTACATGTATGCATGTGGGTGGATGCATGTGCACATGAATGAATGTATGTGTGTGGGCCTGAGGTTAATCTTGGGCTAAGATGAATCCTGGGGATCCAGCTGCCTGGCTTCCCTGGCACTGGGATTACAAGCCCATGCTAGGAAGCTTTGTCTTCTATGTGAATATAGAGATTCACTGAGTAAAGACTCCTAAATACATTCATGCTCATAGGTTCCAAGGTTGCATTTTCTAAGCCTCTGCCTCTAAGTGCAGAAGATTGCCCCCATGTCAGAGGACAGGAGCACAGAGAACGCACTACTCAGTTCTGTTCTAGCTCCCCAGCCTGCGTGCGCATCTTCAGCCATTTCACTCATAGGGACCCCGCGAATCTTAGAATTTTACAATTCCCTTCTCAATAATTTCCCAAGCTGAGGGAAAAAAGAGACAACCACTCTTTCACTATGGTTGCTTTCTCCTTAGCACACTAGAAAAAATACAGGCTTAACATCTGCTAATATTGTCAATATTTTGGAAAAAAGATGCTAAGTATTCATTATTAACAGTTACAAAATAGAATACTTCCTGATTTAACCATTTTTTTTATGAATTTGAAGAGGGAGGAAGTGGAGAACAGAAAGGAAACTATTTCAGCATGGTCTGAAACATGGAAACATCATTCTTTCATGGTTTTCCATGCATGTGAATCTCTGGACAGCTTCTCAAGTACAGCTTGTTAACTGCAGGCTTCAAAGCAACTCTGCAGTTCAGTTCACCCTAGTCAGTCAATCAGTCGCCAGTCAATAATGTATGAATTCCCAAGAAAGGAAGGCTTCTGAGTGAGAGGCCCATTTCCATTTTCCTCAGCAAGATGCTTGATCCCGAGAGCCTGTCATTCCATCAGGAGGCCCTGCTAATGGCCTTCCCTTTGGAATCCTCGGCGAACTGTTTCCAGAGTTCTGAAGAGGCTTGAGTTGACTCCCTCCCATCTGCCAACCAACACCACAGCTCTTCCCCCTTTCAGTGCGGAAGCTTTCCCAGACTAATACCAGACCCTTAATCTCATGCACCCCCGACCCACGGCTTCTCAGCTTTATAAAAATGGGTATTGTTTGGGCTGAACTGAACCAAATCGTAGTCTCCCCAAATTGAAGGAGATAGCATTCAATTATAAGATCATAGGGTATTCAAGTTCAAAGGTTTTTTTTTTTTTGAGGTTTAACTCAATCACCTTATTTTTCAGATTAAAATAAATCAAAACAGAAAAGCCAATGAATGAAAACTATCATCGTACAGTGGAAGGCAGGAGGATCTGAGACAGGATGAGCAAACCTGGAGGCGTGTCTGGTTCAGCAAAGCCCTAGCTGTGTGGGCTGCAGTGGGTCACTGGCTCTCACTGGCTCTCTGAGCCTTCCTTTATGTTGCCCTCACACTGCAGTCTTGTAGGCATTCTTCAGAGCGAATATAAAGGCCTGGCAAATTTAGATAACTGTTGCCTGTCATAAGGTCGCACCTGACAAATGGCAGACCAGAACCAGAACCTCAAAGGCTGGAGTCCAAATCCAAGTCTCTTCTTCGGACCTGGACGATTGGCTAGTTGCTTCACCTGCCACGTTTCCTCAGAATATTCCCAAACCTGCTGGCCTCCTGAGAACCCCATAAGCAACCTTCCAGGGTGGCTGCTTCCCAGACACATTGGAATTCTTTTGAGACAGGCAGGTGGGAGGGATTTTGTTATTGTTTCTTGCCTTGGGGAAAAGATCCCATCAGGAGAGCAGCAATAAAAATGTTACTTCTATTAAGGGGAAATGATTAACACTTCTTTAGTTAGGCAATGTTCCCCACCCATTTCTAAATCTGGCCTCACAGGAATTAAGCCACACAGATGGGGAACCAGAAACTGCCCCCCCCCCCTCCAAAAGAAACAGAAATGAGAAATAAATAGATTTTAAATAGATTTGGTGAGTAGATGTGCCTGAACTCTTTCATCTGCTTTGTCTCAGCTGGTTGGGGAAGTCACACAGACATGAATAAAGTTGAAAATCCAAGCAAAATATTATGAATCTGAAGTCACGGGTAGCAAAGCTTGAGGAAAACTGAACCAAGGTAAACTGAAGTGTGAGGCGCTGCACATCTTTCCGGAGAGTGAAGTTCTAGCAGGAAAACGCAGTCAACGTGAAAGAAGAGACTAAGCATCTCTAATTAATTCTCACCTTTGTGTTTACTTTTCATGAGTCAGTGAGCTGGAATGATTAAAGTGCGTGTTGCTCTGAGACTCCGACAGGAAGGAAGGAGCGAGCTGAGCTGCCAGACGATGCTACATGTACCCATCCTGGCTGCCCCATCCAGCCCAGCCTTCTCAGGAATTTAAGTTTCCTGAAGCGTAAGTACTTAAACAGCCTGCCAATGGGCCCACCGCATATTTGTGGCGATGCCTTGAAAACAGTAGTTCCACATGGAAAGTAAATCAGTACAGGAACGACACACATGGTTGCTCTGAGCAGAGCACCTTAGCTGTGCAAGTCTGGGGATTCCATGGTGCTTTGCGTGAGCCCACGGAAATAAGACGTTTTCCATCAGAAGAACATGTGAAATAGGGCATGGGACTTCTCTGAAATGCTTGTGGGTGAGACTGAACAGAAGGAAGAAGTATTTTTTATAAGCTCCAAAATGAAAAAAAAATATAACATGTCTGTGTTACAAGATCCAACCCTATAGACTCTTTGAGACTGAGTCAACAAGTCCTTTTGATTGAAATTTTAACTAAGAAATGATTAACCCATTAAAGTCCACGAGCAACGCTAGAACATAGTGGCATATGGTTGTAATCCCGGAAGTATAGGTGGTTTTGAGTTCAAGTCCACCCTTAGTGACATAGTGAGTTCAAGGCCGGCCTAGACATCATGTAAGCCAAGTCTCAAACAACCAAACCTAACAAACACAACTAACTCACAGTGACACTGGGACTATTGTCACAAACTATGTTTTGAAATTATCTATGTGGTGGAGGCCAAAGAGGTGGCTTGGCAATTCAGAACATAAGTGCTCTTAAAGAGAACCTGAGTACATGTTCAAAGTTGTTTTTATTCAGACCAGTTATTGGTCAACAGAATAGAAATTAGCACTAGTAGAGAATCATTGTCACAGGTACCACTGTGGCTAGAGTAGAAAATGGAGGGCTAACTCAGCTATTACCAAATTACTTAGCTTGAAACAGAAAGTAAGTTCACAGTTTTCTACACGATACTAGAATATATAGCATTTAAACAGTTCTCAGAACATATTCATCACCACCACCATCGTGTGGGTGTGTGTTCATATGGATGAACCTGATGGTGGATGCCAATAGTTGATGAGAACCATCTTCCTCAGTTGTTCTCGTGACAGGATCTCTCAGTGAGCCCAGTTCTTACTGTTGTCACTAGACAACACTAAGGTCACCAATCCGAAACCACAGGCTTCTTCCGGCATGCACCAGCCTACCCAGCTCTTTTACGCGGGTCCTGGGAGCTCTCCTGCTTGCATGACAAGCACTATAACGGCATTGCCATCTCCTTTGTCCCAGATTGGCACTTCTTATATCTTTAATGCTCTGAAAAATGCTTCACTGGTTCCACTCTGCATTACTCAGGAGTCATCATGACAGCGAGTCATTCCAGATTTTAAAGAGAGAAATTTCAGTCAGATGAGTTACCACATAAAAATGAAGTAGGAAATGAAGAGGCTCCAGAGTGGAGAAGAACACTGTCTTCTCTGTAGGGAGTGCAGGAAAGCATTTAATATCTAAACAGCACTGTCTTACCGATGGAAAAGAAGAGTCAACAAAGTTGTATTGCTTTGTGACTAAAATTTACGTTATTAAAAATATCTAGTTGTATCTTCAACAACTTACTCCAGGATTAAGTCATTTTGTGATCTAAAAGTATTTAAAAACAACTTTAGTCATGGAAATTATAATCATTTTCATTCAGTCTGGAGCACTGGAGCACTTAGCCGGGAGGATCAGTGGTTCTCAGCCTTCCTAAAGCTGCAGCCCTTTATTACAGTTCCTCATGTCAGGGTGACCCCAAAGATAAAATTATTTCATTGCTACTTCATAACTGTAATTTATTTTGTTATTGTTATGAATCAGAGTATAAATCTCTGGTATGCAGAATACTGGATGATGGAGGAGGGTCATCTGTCTATGTGTTACTTTCATTGGTTAATAAAGAAACTGCCTTGGCTTTTTGATAGGGCAGGATTTAGATAGATGGAGTAGACTGAGCAGAATACTGGGAGGAAGAAGGCAGTGAGACAGATGCCATGCCTCGCCTCTCTGAGACCGAAGCAGGTTAAGATCTTTCCTGGTAAGCCACCACCTCGTGGTGCTACACACATTACTAAATATGGGTTAAAGCAAGATGTGAGAGTTAGCCAGTAAGAGGCTAGAGCTAATGGGTCAGGCAGTGTTTAAAAGAATACAGTTTCCATGTAATTATTTTGGGTAAAGGTAGCCAGTGGCCGGGAGCCAGGCAGTGGCCTGCAGCTCCTCACTACAACTGGATATGTGATCCTTTTGGGGGTTGTGATCCACAGCTTGAGAACCACTGCCCTAGTTGGTGGCACTGTTTGGGGAGGTAGAGGTGATATGGACTTGCTGGAGGAAGTACGTCACTGGGGGTGGGCTTTGAGATTTAAAAGCACTTACAACTTTCACTTTGCTCTCTCTGTTTCCTGCTTGCAGTCAAGATGTGAGCTCTCAGCTTCCTATTTATGCTTCCATGCCTGGTGCCAGCTGCAACGTGTTCCGCCACTATTAATGATTCTATCCTTCTAGAACCACAAGCCAAAGCAACTCTCTTTCGTAGGTTGTTTTAGAAACAGAAAAGTTACAAATGCAGCCATTAAAGTTAAAAGTTTAAAGGTGTGAAGCAAAAATACACAGGAGCTGAAATATATCTATATCCATATCCATTCGTCCATCCATCCATCCATCCATCCGTCTATCTGTCTGTCTATCTGTCTGTCTATCTATCTATCTATCTATCTATCTATCTATCTATCTATCTATCTATCTATGTTTTATATCATTCTGAAAAAGTTTCAGATTAATGCGAGGGGAAAAGGGGGAACCTTACTCTTAGTGAAAACATCAGACCTCCAAAGTTGAAACTCTACTTGAACAATTATTGTGCCTAGACATCATTTCCTTGCAAAACTGTCTTAGAGGCCTTATCTGAAGTATATTGTCATGTTTAGGTCAGTTGTGAACTTCAGAAAAAGACATGGCTATTGGACTTAGATTAGTAGAGGCACCTGAGGGTGAAACTGCAGGAGGAAAGTGTCAGGAAAGAGAAAGAGACAAAGGGACCAAGTCATCAGAGGGAACTTCATAGCTGCCTGAGATATTGGTCTCCCTAAGTCCTAATGAAACCCGATTCTTGGAACCTTAGAAATGAAGTTGGGTATCTGCTTCACCTAGAATCAGATGGATCCCTGATAGGTACATAATGACATGTTTTTGATAAGATGTCACCCGGACTCTCTTCTGGGATGTTTGGAAAGATTGGTAAGCAGAAGAGACCGAACGAGGAATTTCCTGGGGTTTCATTCATCTCTTACCGCTCTTAATAAATAGCTTTGCAACTTAAGAGATCTCTTCTTTTGGAAATGCGAATAATCTAGGGAAAACTTAATTCTCTAGAAGTAAGAAAATAAATTTAATTGTTTTGGTCACAATTCCGAGTTTAATTAATGAAATGTAGCTTAAATAAATATACATTATGCTAAATATAAGCTTTTAAAATAGAGATAAAAGATGGTGGCACATGCCTGAAATCCCAGAGCTAATGACAAGAAGATATCAAATATGAAGGCATGCTAGGTGTGATAGCAAGACTTTATCTCAAAAATGGAAATGGAGCTGACAGCAGAGAGAAAGGCACTTGCCAGTAAGCCTGACAACCTGAGTTCTATCCGGATCCTCCAGCATAAAAGGAGAAAAATGCAAGTTGGGCTCTGACCAGTACATATACATCTTGTTGCAAGAGCACATGTATGTGCATGCACATGCACATTCAAATTAAATAAATAAAATAAAAAATTTTTAATATGTAAAGTTCAGTCATAGTCACTACTTAAATAGCCACAGCCTATCAAGTGTTAAAAATATTACTATTTCATTTGAACATGCTAGTAAGAAGCACCACAGATGTAATGAGTCCAGAAAAAACTTTATAGTAACCAATTTATAGGTTCATTATCATTCACTATGAAAAAGTGGGTGTTACCATTTCGCCTCTTGCCAAAGTCATGAATGATATGGACCTCCTAAATGGGAGCACATAATGAAATCCAACATAATGCCAAGAAGTTGAAATATTATTTGCATGAAATTTACAACACAATTCCTCAATAGAAAACTGTATTCTGAGGGGGGGGGGAGATGAAACAGTGGTTAAGAGCACTGATTGCTCTTCTAGAAGTTCTGATTTCAATTCTCAGCAACCACATAGTAGCTCACAACCATTTATAATGGAATCTGATGCCGTCTTCTGGAATTTATGCATACATGCAGACAGACAGAGCACTTATACATTTAAAAAATACACAAATAAATAAAATTTTTTAAAAAGCAAACTATAATTTTTGAAAAGTATACATTTATACTTTTATTTGGAAGTTATAAATCTATTTTAAAGGGTAAAGTTACGGATGACCTTTTCTCAGGAAATCGGGGCACAGGTAGAAGAGCCCGGGTGTGGTGCAGTTTATCATATGATGGAGTATGGTCTCTTCCCATGGTCTTGTAAAACTCAAGGAAAGCTTTAGCATGCATATAAATCTTGATTTGATTTGAACTTTTGTGTAAATCAGTTCAGCGGGTTTTTTTTTTTTTTTAAATATAGATTAGTTGGAACTAACACAAGATAACCTGGATGGAATCAGGAAGATCATAGTCTCAGCTGCCAAAGACTGGAAGGCTCCAAACTTTCCACCAGTCTTCAGCACCTGACACTTATCAAGAACTTACTATACATCAAAGATGTTAATAACTTCAAAACAATAGGTTTATTAATGCATCAGCCTGTTAGGTACTGCTTTAATTTTCATTTTAAAGGTGAAGAATAAAAACTTATAAAACTTAATTAGCTTTACCAAGACCACCCAACTGGAAAGCATTTTTCTGTTTGTTTTTATTGCAGTGAAGGTTTGAAGCCTGAAGTCTAACTACAAATGGCATATTCTTAGAAAACACACTTATTAATTGCATTTCCTGTGGCTAAGGTTTCAGAGACAGGGTGGGGGGAAGAGGAAAACTAGACATATTTAGGAATTTATTTAGCATCTAAACCAAAGAACTGTCATCTGAGTCTACAGAATAACTCCAGTCCAAAGCTCACAGATGCCTAGAGTGTCACATACTTTTTTAAAAAGACAGAATGAATCTATATGTACTGTAAATTCTTTGTGTAAAGTATATGATTAGTCCCTTAATGCCTAGACTTCAAACATCAAGCACCCAGCTTACCAGTGTTGGATAGAAAATCCCATCATGCACTTTCCTTGGTTTCCTTTCCCATATTTGAACCAGGATTTATATATTCTATCAGTAACACCTGAAAAATCCCTGCATTGCATTGCCTCCACGGTCGCTTGTAAGGTCTATCTTTTACATCACTATATTCTGCTCTCGGGCTGCTAGGATCCCTGTGACCTCAACCTGGCAGAATAAGAATTCAAGAAAATTTCTGCCTTCATCTGTGTACAAAGCTCTCCAAATTAAGTAATTGGAATATATTTTTGCTTTTCTCGCTCCAGTAGCAGTATCTTACTTGGGTAAAGTTAATCAGTTTCTTTTGGGAATACAAATGATCTTTCTTGCATTTTGCTTATATAAATCCAGTATGAAACATGTTATCTTCCTTGAAATGGACAAATGATTCAATAAGCATATTTCATCCCTTGGACCATAGAGATTGGGGCAACAAATGGGAAGAACACTCAAGCTAAGCTAGTGAAACAAAACCCAGAAATGATGGAGATGTAGGCCAGGTTCTGCCTGCTGAGGCTGGGATTGGGGTGTCATCCAATTACAAATGCAGGAATCAGCCTTAAACTGGCAGAAGCCCGGGAAAGAGCCCACGAGAAAATGAAATCATGCTAGAATAAAGCAGAGAAGAGAGATGAGAGAGAAACGTATTATTACTTGAACTTTGTTTCTAGACACACTTAAATTTTCCAGGTGAGTCAGGAAACAAACCTTCATAGTGATTTCTTCCTGCCTCACAATGGGACATTCTCATTGACAGTCTGTTGCCATGCTGTTCTCTGGGCTTTGATGAAGCTTGGGAAAATTGGAAGGCATCTAAAACATACTAAAATCCAAAAGAATTACCCTTTTCCATACACCAGATACATATGGCAGAAGACTTGATTTGGCTGGCTGTGATGGTGCATGGCTCTAACTAAGCCCTCAGCAGGCTGAGGCAGGAAGAAAAAGAGTTTGAGGCTAGCTGTACTATAAAGGGGAGGATTGCCCTGATGTTTATCCAGACTACTGGAAATTATCGATTACAAATTGATAGGATTTGAAAAGAACACAGAAAAAATAACAGCTTGATTCATTCCTTCATATTTTCTATCAGGATTCTTTCAGATTTTCTTTTCATTGCATACATTAAAAAAACAAGCTACAGAAAAAAGAAAAGTGACACTTCAATCATTGCAACTTATATCTTTAAAACTTCTGTACCTGCCCAGATATCCAATCAATAAGGCAGATGTCTGGATTTTTTTTTTTTTTGTATTTTGGGCATCAATAGATGCCCACTTTGAATTCTTTTTTTTCTTTTTATTTATTATTTATTTATTTATTTATTTATTTATTTATTTATTTATTTATTTATTAAGGATTTCTGCCTCCCCCCCTCATCCGCCTCCCATTTCCCTCCCCCTCCCCCGATCAAGTCACCCTCCCTCATCTGCTTGAAGAGCAATCTGGGTTCCCTGACCTGTGGGAAGCCCAAGGACCGCCCACCTCTATCCAGGTCTCCAAAGGTGAGAGGTTGTGGAGAAAGGGGGACACTCACCCATTGCTGGTGGGAATGCAAACTTGTGCAACCACTCTGGAAAGCAGTGTTTCAGTTTCTCACGAAATTCGGAATCAACCTACCCCTGGATCCAGCAATACCACTCTTGGGAATATACCCAAGAGAGGCCTTATCATACAACAAAAGTATATGTTCAACTATGTTCATGGCAGCATTGTTTGTAATAGCCAGAACCTGGAAACAACCTAGATGCCCTTCAACGGAAGAATGGATGAAGAAAGTATGGAATATATACATATTAGAGTATTACTCAGCAGTAAAAAATAAGGACTTCTTGAATTTTGCATACAAATGGATGGAAATAGAAAACACTATCCTGAGTGAGGTAAGCCAGACCCAAAAAGATGTCTGGATATTTCAATGCTTGAGAGAGACCACCTTCGTCATCAATGCTCAATATTCCTACCGTCACTGGATTTCATATATTACAACAACCAGGCCTTCTATCATGGCTGTGGCTTTTGAAAATAGTGATGTTTTCACACAGAAAGAGTAGCAAGTTCCATTTTTATGGTTTTATTGTTTAGATACCCACATTAATCACTATATGTTCAAGTACGTAGATGCTACGGTAATCTTTTAAATGAAATATTCATCCCAAAGACAGTGAATATTCTGTAAATCTCTGAAATTATGTATTTTCCTGACCAGCAGAATTTTACACACACACACACACACACACACACACACACACACACACACACACACACACACACATCTTTCCCTTCTTCTCTCCCTTTCTACCTCATCCTTTCTCCAGCTTCCCTCCCCCTCTGAAGAGTTCTTAGCCTGGAGGAGTTGAAAACCACTAATGGAAAGGATTTGGTGCCCTGCAAAGTAAACTAAAAAGACTCCTAATACCCTCAGGGTTCAGCAGTGACTAAGTCCTCAGCAGGGTTCAAAGCTCTGACTTTGTCTTTTGCAAATTAAAGCCTTTTGTGGAAGAATTTCACTTCTACTAAGCCTTCTTCTTCACACTTCAAACGCAGAAACTGAAAACATTTCAGGTTTCTATCAGAGAAAAATGAACTCCTTTTGCAGAACCCACCCAGTGTTCGACATCCTGGATGACAGTATGGAGGTTGACACATTCAGCAGCCTGAACAAAGGGCATTAATGGGAAAACTAAACAAAGTGAATCCTTGCATTATCTGCTGAAGACAATCTTATGACTCAACGTTAGGTAATTTTAGGATTACATTTTGTCCGTTGCCTTGCACACTTTTCACAGAGGGAAAAACACGGGAAGATATTTCTGTTCTCTGTCTACCTCCGTTCAGATAACTGCTTTGATATGAAAACTCAATTGCATAAATTTAATAGAACTAACACTAAATTTGGGTCAATACAACAAAATAAAATTTCCTAAGGGTTTTTATAATCCAGTTGAGATCTTATTTAAAATATATTGTAGTTTTATTGATAAGTAGAAGAGGAAAACATTCCCTATGCAAAATTATCAGAAAAATAAAACCATTTTCAAATTGCTATTTTATTGAAAAATTTATATGATATATTTTGATCATATTCTTTCCCCCACCCCTCCCTTAACTCTTCCCAGATTTTTAATTACATTTTTCTATCAGCTTTGTTATGATTGTTTGTACAAGACACACCCACTCCCTCCCCCATCCGCTGAGGCAGACTGTTCTTCAGCTTCCAGCCTGAGCTCTCTCTCTTTCCCCACTTCCTCTCTGAGAGGCAGCTTCACTTCTGCCTCTCTCCCCACTTCCTGCCCACTTTCCTCTCTTTGTCCTCTTCTCCTTCTTCCCCTCCTCTCCTCTAAGTAATAAATATCCAATTCTATTCTGTACCATGTGTCTATCTATGTCCACGTGTCTCTTACCCACTCACCTGCCCAGCCACTGGCTGCATGACTGGGCCCTGCCCGGGGCTGGCAGCTGTCCTGGTCAGAGAACCTCACTGTCCCCAGGACCAGCCCACCCTGCCGCAAGCTGCTTGGGACTCGCAGGCAAAAATCATAACAAGTTTCAATAGGTAATGGCAACCACGGTTCTTTCTATTTTTTATTGAACACATATAAATTGTTCCCCTTCTTCAACATACAAATACTTGCAAACATCAGATTACAATGAGTGCTTTTAAAATGAAAACTAATGGTTTCACAGATCACTCTTATCAACAGAAGATAATCAGCTTTTCACGCAAATGGCACTTTATTTCATGTTTTATGCTCAGAAAAATACTTACAGACACCTACTCTGATCTATGTTCCTTAGTTCAGGCTACCAAGGTCAAAACCAGAAGCCTCTATTGGATATATTCTCCATGGCCTAGACAGTAAAGTCAGGTGCTGTCTGTGTGCTCATGCATTGCTCCCCATAGCCAACTGCAAACCAGCCAGTGTCTACCACAGGATACATTCCCTGCAGCCAACTGCAAACCAGCCAGTGTCTACCACAGGATACATTCCCTGCAGCCAATTACAAACCAGCCAGTGTCTACCACGGGATACATTCCCTGTAGCCAATTACAAACCAGCCAGTGTCTACCACAGGATACATTCCCTGTAGCCAATTACAAACCAGCCAGTGTCTACCACAGGATATATTTTCTGCAGCCGACTGAAAACCAGCCAGTGTCTACCACAGGATACTCCCCCCCCACCCGCAGCTGTCAACATGTGCTCTTTCTTTCACACTAGGCATGACAGAATACAACACCAGTGTAGGTGGAAGAGACTTTTTAGAGGCTCTTCTCTTGGCCAAAATTGAAGTTCTGCTATTCTTTACTTCCATACTGTGATTTTTGTTCTGATTTGGCTCCATCTTTTTCATCCTTGGTAATGATGCACTTCTACACAATTGCATCAATAGCCCTTCTTCCCATGTGTCTTCCTCTTCAGTCCTCCTCTTTCACTGTCATCTATTTTTAAGGCCTTGAGTGTTACTCTTTTTAATTTTTGGACCATTTTAATCAAAATATAATTAGGTTATGCTCACCCTTCCTTTTCCTCCCTTTAACACTTCTCTTGTTCCCCTTCTTCAACCGCTACCACTCACTCCCACCCCACCCTACTCTCACTTAAACTTACAGCATCTTTTGTTTTGGTTATCATTGATACATGCATCTCTCTCTCTCTCTCTCTCTCTCTCTCTCTCTCTCTCTCTCTCACACACACACACACACACACTCACACACAAACACATGAACTGCCGAGCTTAATTTTGTTATGCACATATGATCCCAGAAGTGATCACACTGTTGGATAACTAGTTAGGAGCTCATCCCAGGGTGTGGCAAACGCTAACCTCTCAGCAGTCATTCCTTGCTTGCAATTCTTGGTCTAGAGGTTGGACCCCATGGGATTTTTTTATCCCCTTTAAACACTGTTTCCGTGTGTGTGTGTGTGTGTGTGTGTGTGTGTGTAAAACACCATTTCTTTTTTCATCTTCCAAATTATTTCTAACTACTTGATAAATATATTTATCTATTTATTCCTAGAAACTAGAGGCAATGTAAGTTGTTTAGAAATTGAAATCTCATTTACATGAGTTAGGGACTGGAAGAGAGAAAGGAGAAAAAACCATTCTAAAGTTGCAAGAACACTGGTCTGATGGAGGAAGGTCATTGGTTAAATAAAAAGAAACTGCTTGGCCCTCATTGGTTAGAAGATAGGTGGGAGGAGTAAACAGAACAGAATGCTGGGAGGAAGAGGAAGTGAGCTCAGACTCCACAGCTCTCCTCTCGGGAGCAGATGCCTGAAAGAGACGCCATGCTCCCAGCTCCCAGGCAGACACACGCGATGAAGCTCTGACCCAGGATGGACATAGGCTAGAATCTTCCCAGTAAGCGCACCTAGGGGCACTACACAGATGATTAGAAATGGGCTAAATTAATATGTGAGAATTAGCCTAGAAGAGGCTAGAAAGAAATGGGCCAAGCAGTGATTAAATGAATACAGTTTGTGTGTTGTTATTTCGGGTATAAGCTAGCCAGGCAGCCAGGGTGCTGCGGACGCAACCCTGCCGCCCTTAATACTACACTGGTCTTTCTAGGAGCCTTCCTTTCCTTATTTGGATAATTAGTACTTAGCAAAGAGTGTACACTTTAGAAAGTATAAAGAAATTTTAGTTCAATTGAGTTGAATTTAAAAACGTTTCTTTCCTTCAAGTATCTATTCTGTCCTTATCTTTGAACTGTTAATGATAATTGTCAGCAATTGTGTTTGAGCACTGAGCAATACAATACATCCTATCTCAAATGTCTGATACTTGCTGTCAAGCTCCAGTAATGTTTAATTATTACAAACTGTATAAGCTCATCATCAGTAACAAACATAGATGTCTGTCTTTACTCTTATGCTTCTCCATAAAGCAACTTTTTTTCTGAAGCACTCTGATGAGAAAGAAAGGGAATCAAGTGATCTGGGAACAGTGTTTATACTTATAGCACTAAATGGTTTTGACCTGTTGTGCGGGTTGCAGTGACCACATGAAACAAAAGTCAATTTTTAAATGTCGAATGGAAGTTTGCAGTAGCCACTGACTGTTCTGAAAACATTCGTGCTAGAAAGCTAGAATGGTGTCTTAAAAGCCCCCTTCTTAGCCAGGCCTTTACTAACCAGCTGGCAGATTACGGGAGGTCCCAGCAGTCCCAAGGGAGGGGGCATGGCAGTTGAATGATAAAGGTGTTGTAAAGGAGAATCTAGACATTGACTCTTGCGACATATGGGAATCATGGTAAATCAGTGTCTGTTTATAGCTATTTAAGGATGAGTTCCTTTGAAAATTTCTCCATGTCTTGTTATAGCAGGAATCTACACAGCAAAAACATTGAACTGGAATTCAATGTAAATGGTGTCATCAGATTTTTGTTTCCTATTAATTTATCACTTGAGCATTTTGAGCATCAGTTTCCCAATTGAGAAATAGTAATCAACCCTGTCTGTCAATGATGCTATTATAAATAGTAGGATAGAAGATAAACATCTCCCTTAAAGAAAAAAACAAGCAAACAAACAAAACAACAACCATCAGTCACTGGATGAAGGCTCTCTGATGACAATCATCGTAGTCACCAATCCAGTCATAAGGAATGGCCCAATCAGGCATGCATCCACTGCCGCCAGGAGTCTTAGCTGGGGCCATCCTTGTAGATTTATGGGAGTTTCCCTTGTTATCAATCTTCTACCCGACTCCTTAAAGCACTTTCCAGAGCCAGGCGGTGGTGGTGCATGCCTTTAATTCCAGCACTCAGAGGCAGAGGCAGGCGGATCTCTGGGAGTTCAAGGCCAGCCTGGTCTACAAGAGCTAGTTCCGGGACAGGCACCAAAGCTACAGAGAAACACTGTCTCGAAAAACAAAAACAAAAACAAAACAAAAAATGCACTTTCCAGTCATCTTTCTCAACATTCTCTCCCTCCTCAGACTTCTAAACTGATCCCTCAAGTTACCATGCTAGCCTACACTCAGTCCAACCAGAAAAATCTCTTCTATTTTGCCCTCCATGAAAGATCTCTTCTTTTCCCCTGGGCCACCCTTGTTACCTAGCATCTCTGGGTCTGTGGATTTTAGTATGGTTATCCCTTACAGTTAAAGTTTATTTATGAGTTAATATATACCATCTTTGTCTTTTGGGGTCTGGGTTATCTTATTCAGGATTATTCTTTCCTATTTCCATCCATTTGCCTCAAATTTCCTGATATCATTGTTTTCAACAGCTGAGTAATACTTCATCATGCAAATGTACCATATTTTCTTTATTCATTCTTTAGTTGAGGGACATCTGGGTTGTTTTCAGGTTCTGGCTATTGTGAATAAAGCTGTTATGAAGATAGTTGAGCAAGTGTCCTTGTGGTATGATTATGATTGAGCACCCTTTGTATATATGCCCAGGAGTGGTATAGCTGGGTCTTGAGGTAGATTGATACCCAATTTTCTGAGAAACCACCATATTGATTTCCAAAGTGGTTGAAAAAGTTTGCACTACTACCAGCAAAGGAGGACTGTTCCCCTTGTTCCACATCCTCTCCTGTAAATGGAGACTGCACTTATGTTTGCAGGCCTTCCAGACCCGAATCATCACACAGAAACTATATTAATTACAACACTTCTTGGCCAATGACTCAAGTATATTTATATCTAGCTCTTACATCTTAAATTAGCCCATTTCTATTTTATATTTTATCATGAGGCTCCTGATTTTTTACCTCTTGCTTCTTGGGCAGCTACATGGCATCTGCTTGACTTTGACTTCTTTCCTCTTCTATCTCTGCTTGGATTTCCTTCCTTGCTATTTTCTGCCCTGCCATAACCCAAAGCAGATTCTTTATTAACCAATAGTAACAAAACATATTCACAGTATACAGAGGGGGAATTCCACATCATCTCCCCCTTTTTGTCTAAATACAAAGGAAGGCTTTAACTTTAAGATAGTAAAGTTACATATAACAAAATAGGTATCAAACTCAAACACAAATTACAGTTACAATATTTCTTTGTGAGTCTAAAGTTTCATATCTAATTTATCTTTTATCATAGCTAAGGAAAACTATAGCTATGTCTTCAACTTCATCAAAGACACCAAAAGGATATAATATTACATAAGTAAACTGGAAGTGCATTGTAAGCAACTTTCAAAACTCTAGAATTGATAGGGTAGTTACTCAAAGTTACCTTTTAACATTGGTGACCCACCTTCAGCCTAGAAGCCCATAGTATCTGGCAGACTTTTCCATGAAGCAGAAATTTAAAAGGCTTTTTTTTTTTTTGCCTATGTTGACATTTTGTCAGTCATTTTCTTCTGTGTCCTGCAGAATATCTGGCAGACTCTTTCATGAAGCAGGAACCCTCAAGGACTACTCACCTTTTGGCAAGTTCAACAATCATTTCTCTGTGGATCCTGCATGTCCAGTTTATACAGAATACCATCAAATAGTCCAGGCAAGAATAGTTTCTTGCCCAAATGCATAGCCTTGTCATATTGAAGGCAAATTTAATAATGAGTTTCTTCAATGCCCATCAGCCTTTCTGAAGTAGATATTTCTCACTGCCGAGAAAAGTAAGATCTTAAAACCTTTTAAATGCCATATTTTGTAGGCCTTTGAATCTATCTAACTGAAATACGTTTCTGTATATCTAGAATTTTTCCCTGATTTCTTTCTCAGCCCTTTTTATCATTTTTATATAAGATAGTTAACTAAAGCCCTTTATCCACTGTAGGAGCTCACTGGTAGAATTTTGGGGATCACTTATCCATACTACCATGCCATCTGCAAATAAACATTGGACTGAGCTTGGAAAGTCCCGCTGAAGAGGGGAAGGAGAGATTGTGGGAGCCAGCGAAATGAAGGACATGAAAGGAAAACCGAGAAAAATGGCTACTCTGGCTTATAGGAACTCACAGAGTTTGAACCAACATCCAAGGAACCTGCATAGGAGTGAGCTAGGCCCTCTGCATATACATGACAATTGTGTAGCTTGGTCCACATGTGTGACTCCCAGCAATGGAACTGTCCCCAGTCTTTTGACTGCATCTTGGAAACCTCTTCATGCTGGATTGCCTTGCCCACCTGAAAACAGGGGGATGTCATTGGTCTTATGGCAGCTCGGATACCATGCTTTCCTTAAGCCCATGAAGGTCTGCCTCTTTCTGAGTCAAGAGGATGGAAGGGTGGATGGAGGAGGATGGGAGAGGGGTGGAAGTGAGGTGAAAGAAAGAAGTGGGAGGAGAGAGGCAAGGGGAGGCTGTGGTTAGGATTAAAAATAAACAAATTAACAATGAAAAAGAAAAACAATTAGCCAAAAATTATAAATTATTTTGCCATTCCGTTTCTTTTTAGAAATGTTATTTTGCATTTATTTGCTGGTTGCATGTGTGTGGGAATGTGTGCATACTTGCATGTGGAGGTCAGAAGCCAATTTATAGGAATCAGTTCTCTCCTTCTACACCATGCATTCTGGCATCTAAATGCAGGTCCTTAGACTTGACAGCCACTGCCTCTGCCCTCTGGACAATATTGCTATCCCCAAGCTCCAGTTTCTTAATATGGCTATTTTATAATGCTAGAAACCTAAACTAATTCTATTTTTTTTATTAAATTTCCCAAGATAACAAGATAACAAGGTCAATTCTTTTGTTTCTATTATGTACAGCAATGTTTATAATTGAAAGGAGTTCATTAAACATGTTTTAAATTTGGCTTTTGAACATATACCCTTTCTAGTTCCATAGCCCTCTGCTGTTTTTAGGTTCACTTTTCTCATTCTAAGTGAACTGCTTCTATTTCATGTGTGTGCGAGTGCACGCATGCGTATGTGTTTATATACGTACATGTGTGCACACACATTCTTGTAATGAACTGGTTTTGCCTAAATACATATTTCTACATTAAGCCACCAAAAAGTGCTAAAACACTCATTTTCACATCTGTGGTAGCAATCTATGTACACCTAGGAAAGTATAGACAGAAGATAAGACAGGGTAACTTACACAGTATTAGACAGAAACACAGACTAGTTAAATCCATAAGCTCCCATGAAAGAGATAGTTATCTGCATATGCAAATTTGACTTTTTATAGATTTTAACTGATAACTTTCTAGGCACCTACACTAATCTTCTTTGCTTGTTTCTTCTACATATAACGTGGAAGACTCCATGATCATGTCCCCTCCACCCCCTTAGGAACATATAAAATCTGTATTATAATAAACACAAGGGGTGAATAGTATAAATGATTTTACATATGTGGTGAAAAATACTGTTTAATGTCTGACTTAACAGATGTCAATTATAGTCAATAGTTGAAAGCATAAGACAGACTAAACAGGGGCTGGAAAAGTGGCCAGCAGTTAACAGCACATGCTCCTAACTGGGATTAGCTCCCAACACCCAACATCAAGTGGTTCACAATGACTTGAACTTGTTCCCAGTGGACCTAACACACTTTTCTAGCCTCCTTGACATCTGCATGTGTATGATACACATACATATACCCAGGCACACATATATAAAATACACAAATACATTTTTAATAAAGGATCAAATGTGCAAATAAAAACTAGTTTTAAAATTCAAGTCATACTATATACTATCCAGCATATGCTATAAAAAAAATAAAAGCATGTATTGTATGCTATCCAGCATATGCCATATAAAAATAGACTGTATTATATGCTATCCGGCATAAGCTATATAAGAATAATAAGAATAAACTGTACGTCATACAATTTTTAGAGTGTTTATTTTCAAATAACTTTATCTTTGCTAACAAAATAGGGATGGAATAGGCTGTAGTTGTCCATGATGCTGAAAATAATTATCCACCTTAGCAAAAAAAGCATATTTTCAAATGTCTTTGTGTGCGAATTTTCTGCTAAGTGTGTTCAGAAGAAAGCTGGAAGGCTCCTTTGCCTTCTTTGAGGACTCACCGTGTATCACTCTTTCCTTGACATGTACTCATTATGTTGCTTATGAACGTCTCTAGAGTTCTACGGGAGATGTCCAAGAGATTTCATAGTAAGGTATAAATGCTTCCTCCTCAGGGAATTGCCTCAAAAGCATGCAATTTACTAACCCCTAGGGACATTTCATTCTGTAAATAGCTTCAAGAAAGCTCTTCTTATGTTAATTGCAGCTGAGACTGGGCTTAAGCATATCTGTAAAATATTGCGAAATTACCTCAAAGCGTTTCTTTCACAAAGGCAACTGTATTTGATCAATTTAAGTACCTTTGTCGTAATAGTCATTAACAGGATCTCCTTCAACTCCAAATCAAGATTTGAGAATTCATATTATACTACAATTGCTAATGATGGAAAATAATCAGAACATAAATACTAGCAAGACATTTCCTATTCTTTCTCCAGCTTGTACACTTCTTTGCAAGACCCATTCTTTACTCTTGTGTACAGACTTGTACACCGAATAAAAGAATAAGTCCAAAGTTTAATATTTTGTGTTTCCACAATCCCAATTCTTACAGAATTCTTACAGTTGAGATCGACCATTGTCAATCCAATGAAGCTTTGCTCCCTATGCTAAGACATGACTAAGAACCCAAACCAGATTGAAGGAAGTTTGACACTGAAGTCTTTATGACGAAGGCATCTGCCCATGCTGACAGAGACAGTTCAGTCTTCATCTGGGAAGCAGAGCCAGTGGGCGTCACAGCAGTTCAAAAGATATGATGCATTGCTTGGGTCCCTTGCACTGATGTTAGCCTGTAAGGGGAAATATGCATACACACACGCGCACAAGCGCGCGCGCGCGCGCGCGCGCGCGCACACACACACACACACACCTGAAAAACCCAAAAACAGTTTATTCCAAAGAGCCAAATTCTAGGTTACTAGTGGAGTGGAAATGTAGGGCAGCTTAAGTCTTTCCTGATGTAACTAGGCAGTTTGCTATGCCATTAATCTTTCATCTCAAGATATCCTCTCGTTGGTTGATTTTTTATTTTATTATTTTTTTCTTTTGTCCTTGCGGATGTTGAAGGGGCTTTTAGGTCAGATGCGAGTGCAGATGCATCCCACTGACAGGCCCGTCAGTCTCCTCCCATTTAAAACGCTTTTTGGCACTTAACGCGTAGAGACTCATAATCATGCCTGTTCACCTTAAATTATAAATTCTTTAATGGCTGTTCCTGGTCTTTCTGGGGAGCCCTAATGCAAGGAAGACTGGAGTTCCTTCTTTAGACCTTGAGCAAAGAGGTTTGTAACAAAAGGCATTAAAATCTATTATAAGGCAGACTTTTCCCCCTCCAGGAAATAGTCTCCTGAAGAAAAAGCATTCGGAGAGACCACACTGGAGTGAATGCAAGCGTTTCTCAAGTTCTGTTATACATATCTGTCTCCCAAACAGCTTCCACGGATCTAAAACAGTTGTCTAGCATAGTAAATCTCTGCAAACTGCACTGTGGAAGCAGACGCTGTCACTGTGGAAGTAAATGCTGGTGATTTATATTTACACTAGAAATCTCTTTTGTAATGGAAGGATTGCTGATACTATTTCTATAGTTCTTAAAAACAGCAATGCAATTGCAAGTCAAGACACGGCAATTATTTACATAAATCTTTTCTTGTTATTTCCTTTCTTCTTATCTTGCTAATATTTATTTTGACTACTTCAGAGTGACTCTGACTTCATCCAGGCTGGGAGCAGGGCAAGGGGACAGTGCCACCCAGGTAGTTCTTAATAACAAACTCTCCAGTGTTTGATGCTTTTTTTCTTTCCTTACTTCTCATTTGTATGTTATAAAATGGTTTTTCATTTCTGTACTTGAACCTGTGAATGGTTTCAAGAAAGGCTGCGCTATCCACAAGATCAACTTCCCATGTAAATGTTTTCTCACATTTTCCAAGTGTCTTTGTCCTTGTGGTTACATCTGACACTCTAACTCTGAAGTAATAACTCGGAGCTCACCTGGACCAAGCAGCTTTTTCAAAAAAAAAAAAAAAAAACACAGTAAAATTGCACAGAGTCATTTTCTCCAGATATTTTTAAAATTCAAACTTAATTCAAATGGTTGGCATGGGAAATTTGTTCTGAGTTAAGATTTTATTGATATTGAGGGAAAATAATAACCTGCGTGATCTCCAGACTAATCTTACAAGAGAAATTGTTAGAATTTCAGACTCAGGGTTCTACACAGACCCACTAACCCAGAAGCTCTCAAAGAGGAAGCACAGCAACCTAGGTTTTAACAACCTTTATGTCCTCTGATTCCCACTAGAGTTGAGAGACTGTGGCATAAGCAGATTAGAGAGAACTTGCTGCTTCAAGCTTATAAACAATTTGAAGCCATATACCACAAATGGGAGCAAAACCTACATAACCATTCCCATTTTATTTGAATATTATGGAGACAGAACGTCAGATTTAAAGTAAAGTTTAAAAAACATACTGATTTGAACAAAAGTCTTTTACTGATGTCATTTGAATCCTTTCACTGTTTATGTAGTTGATATAAAGGGAAAGTAATTATAACTTTCAGAAATCAATGTAAGTCATGTATCTCCTAAGGTTTTGAATTTCTACTTAATTTTCTTTCTGTATAGTTGCCGTAGTATTTGAGGTCTATCATTGCGAGCTAACCCAAGTTATGTAGTTTAAAATTGAAAGTAAAATTCACACACACACACACACACACACACACACACACACACACACACACACATATATATCTGATTTTATAAAACTATTCATGTCCTGCAAAAATTCCAGAATTTTCTATGTGAAAAAAAACCAAAGAAATATGTGAGAACAATGCTGGGTTTTGGAGCAACATGAAAGAAGAGTTGGATTCTACTTTACAGTCTGCCTCAAAGTCGTGGTTCCTGGAGAACGGGTTGAAGTTTTAAAAACAAAAAGGGTGTCGATGATATAAAAGAAGAAAACTTTTCATGTAAATTTTGTTAGTTTAAGGTAAATGAATGTAGATGGTATCTGGAAACTGAAAGATAAGGAGACTAGAAAACGAACATTTTCTCAGGAAAACAAGGATCTCCACTCTTCCTTTGAGCCCTGGAGACTGGCCATTTGTTAAATGTTCCTTACCCTTGAGATGAGGCCAGCAACTCAGTTCCCAGAGGTAGGACCACAGTGAGCTTTGTTAATTTGATAGAAGGAATCATAACTGGGGGTCAGAAGAACTGAACTCTGCTCTATCTTTGTCTTCAAAATATTGAGGGAAAAATCAATAACCCCCGTCTCTGTCCCTCCCTATGATTTTTTTTTTTTTTTGGTTTTTCGAGACAGGGTTTCTCTGTAGCTTTGGAGCCTGTCCTGGAACTCCCTTGGTAGACCAGGATGGCCTCGAACTCACAGAGATCCGCCTGTCTCTGCCTCCCAAGTGCTGGGATTAGGGGAGTGCGCCACCACCGCCCGGCTACCTCCCCATGAATTTTAATTGGTTCTCTTGTCTATCAAATGACGGATTTGTACCAAAGATACCCAGTGGAATTGCAATAGCTAGCTAAACCATTCTGCTTTCTTTCCATTTGTCTGGCCACTATAGGAAAATTATTTGTTTTCAGAAAAATATACTTTTCCGAAAAAGATGATTTGGCTATCAGGAAACATGTTTTCTGAATCCTATCTCGGATTCATTCTTTCATTTAAATAAACATTTAAATAAACATTTCATTTAAATAAACATTGATTGACTGGGGTTAAATGTTTAACTCTTAAATTATGAATTAGAGGGAAGGATAACAGTGAACTTTTATTAGCTCTGAACTTTAGCACCAACCGGTTGAACTTGTGACCACAGTACATAGCAATCAAAAATAATAGAAGAGTTCCTTGGTTGTTTATGATGGTTGCATTTATCACAGGCATGCATTAGGACACTGTTCTTCTGCTCCCAGTTTCCCCAAGTGTACAACAACCAGTGTGATTTCACTTTGCCAAACACTTGCAAGTTGTTTCTCATAATAAAGCCATGTAGGTTAGATTCCAATCTTTAGCAGAAATTCCACATTTAGGAGTTGAAGAGTGGTAGAGATTGAATCAAAGCAGAATGTACTGGAAGTATATGAACATAGACTATATTCATATACAAATGTAACTCTCTCAGAAGATTATACCCAGAAGAAACGAATCTAAGGGCAGAATATTGCCAACTCTGTTCTTTGTCCCCCTACTTCAGCAAATTCAAACCTACCAGAAGGCAAATTACACTAACGTAATATGTCAGTCAGTGTTCTCATGCCTTGTGGAATTTCCCAAGTATTAATGAATTCCAGTGTGCAAGTGTAAATATTAGCTATTGAGATATGGTTTACACAACATAAAATAATGTTGTAAGGACTTTCTTAATCTTTTAATTTCTCCCTTTCCTTTCAAGATATTCATTACAACAATGATGTATGCAGAAGATATTAATGTAAGAGAACAGCTTCTCCACAGGTAGAAGGAAAAGCTGAATGAAGGTCTCTCTATGCCTATTTCACCTATGGAAATCCCCGTGACCTGTCTAAGGAGCAGGGGTCCTGCCTGCTTCTGTGTTCCTTTCCACATACATCCAACAGCAATGGGTCTTTCAACCCTTCCGTGAGAAGTTTCTGTTTGCAGTAGATGGTGATTAATACAAACTGGCCAAAGTACAGAGAGTAAGAGACTATTGAATACACCTCTGAAGGGAACATGGATACTGCAACCTCTCCTCCAAGAAATACTGTGGAAGTGTAGGGTGGTTGGGGGGGGGACAGCTAGAAGTCTAAATGTCATTAGGTCTACACTGCTGCTTAGTAAATTCATCGTGACTTAAGATGTCTAATCACAGAAAGTCTTTCTTTTTAACAGAATCACATATAATAACATACCTACAAGTACAAATTATTGTAAAAATACGATTTGCAGAAAATTTCTTCTAGACTTAAGTTTTTGGCATTTCATCAAAGATACGTGTCTTCTGCATGCCCCCCCCCCTCCCAGAAGCAGCAGTCAGGAGAGCAGGCCCTGTACCTCACCCAGGCAGGACAATAGAGCTGACCCTGTATGCTGGTGTGCCGTGGGCATGATAGCAGGAGGACTGACCCCACCACCCCTCATCTGCCATGTGGTGGCATGAGTGAGGAAAAAAATGCCCCCTTCCCCTTGCCCCTTGCCACCTGTGGCAGATGAAAGAGCTGGCCTCAGGGCCACTATGATGGCGGGAGAGCTGGTTCTGTCTCCCACAGGGGAGAGTGGGCACAGCACCTCACTTAGGGAGCATACTAAAGCTGACTCTCTTGGCTGGGGTGTAGGGAAGACAGGCCTGTGGATATGAAAGAAGGACAGCTGCCCCACCCCCTTCCTGGTATGCCAATGGATGGCAAGGGTAAGGGAAATATTCTCTCCAGCACACACCTTTCCATCTGCGACAGGCCATGTAGGAGAGCCGACCCGAGGTCATGAGCTGGACTTGCCCCTCACCAAATGCATCAATCCAAACAGCAGGCCCTGCAGCTCACCTGGGTAAAACAGCAGAGTTGGCCCTGGTGGCCTGCGTGTGGATGAGCTGGACCCAAGGGTTCTCACACAAGAGAACTGACCCTTCTCCTTGCTGTCTGCTGCGCTGGGTGAGCTAGCCAAGGCAGTGCTGGAGGACTCACCTGGATGATGGTGAGGAGGGAGAGTTTGCCAACGCAGCCATCACCCACGCCTAGAACCAGGACTACAAGGTAGCCCACTCCCTCATCTAGGAATTGCCAGAGCATGTGAAGGGGGCGAGACTACAAATCCAAAGTGCCAGGATTTCCATGACACAAAGCAACAATAGGGTATCCTAGAGGAGTCCCAGTGAGGGCCCAGGATCTAGGGTGTAACAGAAACTGGAGGCCGCTAATCAGACCAAGGGCTCTTTGAAATAAACTCTTGCAGGTAAAGGTGTATGGAAAGAAGGATATACTGTGTGACTCACTGGACCTCGCCACACATTCCATGCCAAGAATTTTTTAATTTGATTTTTTATTTGTTTGGTTTGCTTTTAATGGTTTTATTTTTAAAAAATTATTTGGGGGGGGGAGTTTGCGAGGGCGGAGGGCAGAAGTGAGGGAGCAGGGATGTAAGGAGTGGAGAGGGATATGAGGGATACATATTGTGAAATCCACAAATAATCAATGAAAAGTAAATAATAAAAAATGTGTCTTAACTAATTATTCAAAAGCCACTGCACTTCTCAAGTCTAAGAAATACCTTCAAAATAGAAGGTATACAGTAAGCTCTGACTTCTGATGCTCTTTGTGTGAGAGGCTATGGAAAACTTCCTACATCTTTGAACTGTGGTACATGAGCAGTGGATTAAAACAGTAAAGGATCTGTAAAAAACAGATATTTCATCCATCCAGATTTCTATGAGATGGTCCACTTTCTCCAACCAACCCAGCCTCGCTGTGTTTCTGTTAGGAGGGCCGACATACCTGATGGGGGAGGAAAATCCCCTCAGAAGCTGTGACCATGAAAGAAACTGACCGGTTCATTTCTCAAAGGAAATGTTTCCTCTTGAGCTTTGTGAACCACAAACACAAGGCCCTCCCTGGAAGCGGAGGACTGCAAGGTGGGAGCATCTGGAACTCATTGCCAAGCAACTGCACAGCTTCCTTGTGTAAACACCGCCGTTCTTTGCTTCATCTATATTTTTCTGATCTTCGCTACAGATCACTAGTGAGAAATCTAATTTTGATAATCAAAAATATTTACTAGATAAATGAACATCACAATTTTTCTCCTACCTCATGAAACATAAATAATCACATAAACCCTGAGCAGCATGCGTATGATCTGACTGGTACTGAGTATTTCCTTCTGCTGCAGCTTCAAATGTTGATAGAGATGTTTAAAGCACACAGAAGACACTGAGTTCAGTCAAGCCTGAAGGGAAATATGGACATGTTTTTATACTTGTGGCCTCGGCACTTAAAGAAATTATTCAATTCACAGTACACTGTCATGTGGTGGCTTTCTTTTTGAAGAAAAACATATGCACATCAAAAAAAAGTACCAAGTTTTCCAAGTGCTGTCACTTGACAAAGAGCAATTGTGTTTTGAAATGATTGTGGTCATATTTTACTTTCAGACGTACTCTTCTGGGGTTGAGGAAATCTGTGGTTTTTTATTTTTATTAAACAAAGCTGCCATGCATTCTAAACTTTGTTCATACCCACAGACCTAAAGATATTTCTGTGTTTGATAAAATGTAAGACAACTTTCATTAAAAGTCACTTGGTGCTTAGGATCAACTATAAATTAACAATTTCACTGAAAAATACGTCGATCTTATTTTTGTGAATAGTTATGATTATTCTTATAATTGTGGATCAGATTACAAAAAATATTTAACACAGAATAAAGATGACCTTATGCTCAAAGTTTTATAGTACTGATGCTTAATGCATTAATGCTTAAATAGCCTTATGAAGATATATTATTATCTTGATTTTACGAATGCAAAAAAAATGAAATACAGATAAGTCACCTGTAAATCTTACCTAGCACATGAATGTCAGAGCTAGGAAATATTTTAGATGTGACTCTGTTGCATTGTACTGTATATCAGCAACTGTAATGATGGAAAACCATTGATTTGAGACTCTTAGAATCAGTTTCCAGTCCTTCCAACAATATTAAATTTGTTAAATTCCTAACTTTAAAAATTGTTGAAATGGAACAGTGAAGATCTGGCTGAAATAAAGTTTGGGGAAGAAACTTAGAGCTGAAATATATGCTAGATGAATTGGACATAACATGTGTGTATGTGTGTGTGTTTGTGTGTACTTGTGTGTATGTACATATGTATGTATACAGAATATCTAAAACAACAGATAGGAATTCACAGTTCTCTCAGCAGCACATAAAACCTTCTCCAAACTTGATAACATAACAGGACACAAGCCATCTCAACAAATACAAAAGAGAGAGAGAGAGAGAGAGAGAGAGAGAGAGAATTTATGAGTAAGAGAGAACGGAAGAAGTCCCCTAATGATACTTGAGCCTCTGGTTATAAATGTTCCTGAGGAAGGTGACTCTCTGTTCTTGGGTTTTATGGATTGTTTCTAATCATTATAATTAATATATTTTTGCTTAAGCTATAACAATTGGATTCTGCTATTTACAGCCTATGAATGCAAGCATACATGATATATACAGATGTATGTGCAAGGGATGCTCTCAAACGTTAATGTAATTTGTGTCCTTCACTGCTAGGGTCTAGAAATCTAGGCTGCACATCATAAACACTGTAAAACCAGAAACAGATTTTGTTCCAACATCCATGTTGTCCATAATAAGAATAAACAAATTAATGCTCAGTTGCTTTTAATCATATTTGAGACCAGAAAGAAATTTCTTTCAAGAATCCTCATAGAGGGAATTCTGTGTAATGTACCGAAAGCAAACATGGTGCCAAACAATCATATTATTAGTGTATTTGTCCTCACATGTATTTCCCTAGTTGGGCCCTTGGCTTTATGTGAGTTCTTAGTAGGAATAAAGTAAACAAGCAAAGATTTCCTTTTACTGGGTCCAAGTATTACTTCAGCCCAAGAAATAATAATAATGGTAATAACAAAAGTAGGCCAGAGAGCTTGAACTTCTCAGGGAATTTACTGGTCCCTGTGTTCTTTAAAGTCATTAGTCACCTTGACCACACAAAAAAGCTTTGAGTCAGAATTCTCCATTGTAGTGCCAGAGTTTTCATGAATAGAACAAGTAAGATTCACTACTTGGAAGCAAACCTTGCTTAGGAAGATTAACGTACACTTGGTCTGGCTTGAGTCAGAGGTAAATGATTTGTTCAGGTATGGAATCTGGATGAAGAGATTGTTTAGTATTTATAGATTTTATTCCCCATAAAGAACCAGAGAGTATTTAAATATTTGGTCATTTTTTAATGGAGGGAACACTATAACTGAATGATTTTCTTGCTTTATCCCTTACTGTTAGCCTCTTTCTCTCTTGCTCCCTTGTTTATCCACCTGTCAAAAAAAGCACAGCACAATTATCTTAAAAGAGAGAAAATATTCATAAAAGAATAAAATTGAGAATATAATGCTCTCCACCCAATGTAGTCACCTTGATCTTCATTTTTTAAAGACAAAACACCGCCATCAGCTTGTTTTATGTTTCCAAACAACTAATACTTTTATTAGTACATATGTGATTAATTAATACTGTCATAAAATGATATTGGTACAAATGTTGGCTGAAAAAAATGCTGAAGAATAGTTTACATTACACACACCCACTCATACAGAAAAAATAACAAATAAATATGTATTTGAGTTCTTTGTAATATTTTATGCATAATTGAAATAACATTCTATATTGTGATTAATAGTTCTGTCTGGGAGGTCTAAACTCTTACAAGTTCTGTGTACTTGATTTTACAGAATTTAAATTTTTTGAATGGAAGAAATAAAAATACAACATATCATAAATTTTGGAAAAATAACATACCACTTTTTTTCAAGACTTGCCCTACTTCCCAGGGATTTTGTGAGGAGTGCTGTGGAACAATGGTCTTTTATCCTGTCACTTGTACTATTTTTAATAAAACGCTGATTGGCCAGTAGCCAGACAGGAAGTAGAGTCAAGGTGACAAGAACAGTAGAATTATGGAAAGAGGAAAGCTCAGTCTGCAGTCATCACCAAGATGTAGAGAATACAGTTGAGAATGCCTCGCTGATGAAAGGTACCAAGCCACATGACTAACACACACAACAATTATGGGCTAAGATGTAAGAATTAATTAATAAGAATCCTGAGCTAATAGGCCAAACAAGTTTATAATTGATGTGTATTCCTTTGGGACTGAATGACTGCATGACCGGGCAGGACAGAAAACCCATGTCAACAGAGGATGAACATTATGTTTGAAATTACTGTGCTTAAGAGAAGTATAAAACAAAAATGCTTTTAACCTATAAGCTTCACTTGCCCAAGGACAGAAAACTTCCTGAAATGCTAGAGGTTGTTCTTGTAATTGCCTGGTCTTGTACAAACTGTGTGTTTTTGCTTCTGTAAACAAGCTTGCTTGCCCAATTACACATAGGCAGGAGCTGTGTCAAGCTGTGTCTTTGACCCTAATTGCATGAGGGAGGGAAGTACATAACACTGTGAGTTTTGCTTCTATAAATCCTGATTAATGTAATTTGGAGCTGCATTTTGAGTGTGCTCTCGGGTGCAGTCCTGGCACCTTGAATATCCTGTGCCAGTATTTTGAATAAAGCCTTTTTGTTGAGATTTATTCATGGTCGGACTGGTGCATCTCTGAACAACCCCAGACCCATAGCAATTTGCTTCTTGTTACCCTCTAATTCCTAGTTGCTTCTCTGTGACCGGATTTTAACTACCATAATAATCCCTTCAATCATCTGATAAAGGTACAGAGAGAACATTTGCCATTAATACCCATTTATTAAATGCCTGCTCATGTCTTAGTAGATGAAGACAGGAGTAAATTAACTGTAAGAAATATTCTTCATAATAATTGAACTTTAACCTGGATTTCTGGATAGATTATTGTAGCATCTTCATGCACCTCCCTTTCCAAAATATAACATTGCCCAGTAAATGCTTAAAAGGTAGAGATCATTCCCAAAGTAAGTAGTTCTCTACTGTTCTTTCCAGAGGACCAGCCTCTTCCTCTGTGGCAGATTCTAAGATTCCTGAATGTGAAGTCCATACCACCATCAAAGACAGGAGTTAAGCGTCTTCTAAACAAGGGACACTTCCTTTTGACTTTTAATACAGGCCACAGACAAGATCTTTCAGTGTCTGCATTTCCTTTAAGGAAGCTGTGAAAAGGCCAACAAATTGTGTTCTCACAAGTTGACCTGTCCATTTCGTACATCTACACAGGATCAGCATGATAGTTAACTGACAGTTAGAAGCTTCTACATCATTCGAGTTAGAGCTCACATGCAATTCCATTCCTAATTTTCATTACCGTAGCAATCCTCTAAAAGAATAACTTTCTAAAAGTAAAACATTGTAGACATTTCTCCTGAGCTCTCAGGAATGGCAACTGAGTTCATCATTCAATCTGTCTGTGTGACTTTATTTGTGCTCACAGTTTTGTGGGGCTCTTTTTAGATGCTTGATACTGAGGAAGCAGCAGTACCGGAGAAATGGAGAGTAATCAAAAATGACAGATTTTTCTTCTGTGCACCTGGCATCCATCTTCTGCTTCAAATAAAACCTAAATAGTTAACAAATAGGACATGAGACTTCCTGTTGGTTCTTTTTGATCTCCCTGTTCATCTAGTTTGCACCATGCTGAGTCTTCTTTTGTATTTTGCTAATTGAAAAGAATCCACCACATTTGAACTCTGGAGATGTTCACAGAATATTCTTTACTATGGGGCACAAGTTTCCACCGAATTTCTCTCTAGTTATAACCTGATTATGCCCATGTCTTTGCTTTTTGTTTGTTTGTTTGTACTACATCTGAACCCAAATTCCCCTCTCTCCACTCCTCCCAATCCCTTTGTACTACCTCCCCTCTCACTCAGATCCAATCCTTTGAACAGGCCTCCCAGAGATAGGCACTGAACACACCATAGCAAGCTAATATAAAACTATGCACAACCCACAAAGGCTAAGAAAGACTACTCAGTAGGAAGTAAAAAGTCCCAAGAGCAGATAAAAGAGTCAGAGACACCCCTACTCTCACAGTTAGGAGTCTCATGAAAATGCCAAGTGCATAACCATAGCATGCACAGAGGGCCTAGTGCAGACCCGTGCAGCCTCTGTGATAGCTGCTTCAGTTTCTTTGAGCCCCAATGATTCTTTGAGTTGTGTTCTCCTGGTGTCCTTGACCCCTCTGGTTCCTACAACAAGTAAATCAACTCTACCATTTCATGAAAAAGCAAAAACCTCAGTATCTTTCTTTCTAATAACAAGAGACATGCCTATTTTAATTCAAGAAACACTTGTTTTGAACATTGAGATGCTGTTTCCTTAAAGGATGGACAGGATATCGCTTAATACCCCTTTTATCAGAGTCTGTGCTCTTTTGGAATGGTCTATTCTCTCTAATGTTGACAATCTCACACCTTCCTTGCTTGTTTTCCATGACTGTATTTTTGTTCAGACAGAAAGACACCATTTAAAATTACTCCTGTCACTTATATACTGATCAGTTGGAACTTCTTAACATTTATTATGGTTGGTTCTAATGTCAACATTACACTAACTGAAACCACCTAAGCAGGAAACCTTACCTGAACAATTGTGCTAACTCCTGAGGGGAGCCCACCCATTGTGGGCAGTACCTTCTGGTAGGAGCACAGATAAGAAGGGCTGACAAAAGAAGTTGTTCTGGCCTCCCCTCCCTTTGCTTGCTTGGCTTTTCTACTTGTGACTGAGTTGACTTGCTGAATTAAACTGCTGCTTCTGCCCATTCCTGCACTCTCAGTAGAAGCAGGCTTCCAAGCTTGGACCATCAAATAGAGACCAAAGGCTGTACAGCAGTGGTTCTCAACCTTCCTACTGCTGTGGCCCTTTAATAAGGTTCTTTGTGTTGTGGTGACCCCAACCATAAAATTATTTGCTGATACTTCACAACTCTAATTTTTCTACTTTTATAAGTCATAATGCAAATATCTGTGTTTTCTGATGGCCTTAGGGACCCTGTGAAAGGATCTTTTGACTCCTGCCCCACCAAGGGGTCAGGACCTGCATGTTGAGAACTCCTGCTCTATAGAAAGTTCCCTGGCTCTGGGCACCTGCCCTGTGGACTGAGTGATGACTGGTGGGAACTCCTGCGGATAGACAGCTATTCTGGGACTTCCCCAACTGTTGAGGCCTCAAAGACAAGTACTGGGTTTTTAGTATCTGGGTGTGATTTGTCTGTTGTTACTATTTTGAAGCTTACTTGATAAAATCTGATTTATTTTCATCCTCTTGTTTCTGTTCCTCTGGGGAATCCTAGATAAAAACAGCATTTCTACAATCTCTACAACGAGGAACAATTTTGAAGTCAGTTCTAGTGTGATCCTAACAGCAGAGAACACCTAGAAATATCTATGCCCACTATAACATTACTAGCAAAGCTATATGGCATGGAATGGAACATTGGGATTAAAATTATAAAGCAAAAAATAGAGGCGAGAGGACCTGTAACGTTGGTTTAGCTATAAGCATCATAATGGACATCTCTACTATTTTCCAGAGGTTCTAGACTGCTATGTATTACCTTGTGTCTCCTTCAAATTCTTTGAGTGAAACTCAGACTCCCAATATATTTGGAGATAAGTTATATTATGGTACATAAGATTTAAAAAAATAATTATCTGGTGCTATTGGTTTCCTTACAAGAAGGGGAAAAGACTAGGAATGCCTGTGCACACAGAAACTGCCATGTAAAAACATAGCTGGAAGGCAACTTTACCTGTAGACCAAGGAGCCCTTAGGTGAAACTGCTAACACCTTCATCTGGGACTTCTAACCTCCCGAACGATGATGAAACTAATTTCTGTGATTTAAACAAGACAGTCTGTAGTGTTTTAATATGGTAGTCAATCTGTGGTAGTCTTTTGTAAATGTACATACTTTAGCATTTGAAATGCTTTGTGTCATATAATCACTATCATATCTACAATATGAAGAGAAGAAAATTTATAGGTTGACACCCAAATATGTCATAAATATGATATTAGGATTCTCTTTTTTTTATTGAGAAAAGGAAAAAAAAGTTTCCCCCTCCTCCCAGCCTCCCATTTCCCTCCCCTCCTCCCACCCTTCTCCCCCTCCCCCCACTCTTCTCCCACTCCCTCTCCAGTCCAAAGAGCAGTCAGGGTTCCCTGCCCTGTGGAAACTCCAAGGTCCTCCCCCCTCCGTCCATGTCTAGGAAGGTGAACATCCAAACTGGCTAGGCTCCCACAAAGCCAGAACATGAAGTAGGATCAAAACCCCGTGCCATTGCCCTTGGCTTCTCATCATCCCTCATTGTTCGCCATGTTCAGAGAGTCTGGTTTTATCCTGTGCTTTTTCAATCATAGTCCAGCTGGCCTTGGTGAGCTCCCAATAGATCAGCCCCACTGTCTCAGTGGGTGGGTGCACCCCTCGTGGTCCTGACTTCCTTGCTCATCTTCTCCCTCCTTCCGCTCCTCATTGGGACCTTGGGAGCTCAGTCCAGTGCTCCAGTGTGGGTCTCTGTCTCTATCTCCATCCATCACCAGATGAAGGTTCTATGGTGATATGCAAGATAATCGTCAGTATTGCTATAGGATAGGGTCGTTTCAGGTTCCCTATCCTCATCTGCCCAAGGAACTAACTGGGGACATCGCCTTGGGCTCCTGGATCAAGGAAGAAATAAAGAAAGAAATTAAAGTCTTTTTCGAATTCAGTGAAAATAAAGAAACAACCTACTCAAACTTATGGGACACTATGAAAGCAGTCCTGAGAGGGAAGTTCATAGCACTAAGTGCCCACTTAAAGAAAACAGAAAAAGCACACATTGGAGACTTAACAGCCCACCTGAAAGCTCTAGAAAAAAAAAAGAAGCAGACTCACCTAGGAGGAGTAGAAGACTGGAAATAATCAAAATGAGGGCTGAAATCAACAAATAGAAACACAGAAAACAATCCAAAGAATCAATGAAACAAAAGATTTTAGGATTCTTGAGCTATTGTGTTGAAAACAATGTAAGGTAAATCCAACCGTAATAGATCAGTATTTGCTCACATGCATAATTCATAAGTATTGAACATGCATATCATCAGATATCCACTTTACCTCAAGGACACAAGCAATAGAACTCTCCAGACTATTGGTTGTTACTTTGTGTATCATATTATTGCTAGCCCATTGCAAACTTAGACAGCCTCAAATTAAATACCACAACTACTTGGAAACAAAACCCAAGGGAAATAAATTTGTCTTTGACACATCATATTTAAAACCCAAAGCATAGAAAAATCAAGTGCAAATGGAGATAAAATCTCACTTATACAAATTTCTGTGTGTTGTTACTAGGGAACCTAAGATTCTCATTCCAGAAATTATAGTTTTGTTGTGGTTTCCCTTCACTAAATTAGACTGGTATGACTACATTTGTGCATTATTTTGTTTTTATTGTTTTGGTTCTGTGTTTATCATATCTTCTGATAAAAAATACAGCTTACATTCAGTGTTTTTGTGAGTTCATACTTCTTAAAGTGGTTTCCAAAACAAAACACTCAAAGTAATAAGAAAGGCAAGTTATAAAGCTTTAAATCTGAAAACATAAATCAATTTTAATACACATAGGACATGCTTTAGAACTAGTCCATACCCTGCAAGGTTTTTGTTTAGTCATAGCTTGCATTTTAATTTTATCCCGTGTTAGTAGAGATTTCCTGCCCTGCAGTCACTCTCAAGTAAACATACTGAGGCTCATATTAATTACAAATGCCCAGCCAATAGCTCAGGCTTGTTTTTAGCTAACTCTTAAACTTAATTAACGCATTTCTATTACTCTGTTTGCCACATGGTTCATGGCTTGTTACCTCGTTTTATATTTGTCTTGCTTCCTGTGCATCTGTCTGGCAATTCCTCTGTCTCTGCCCTTCCTCATCCCATCATTCTGTTTGGTTTTCCCACCTAGCTTTATCCTGTTCAGTTATTGGCCAGTCAACTTGTTTATTAAACCAGTCACAATAACATATATTTACACAGTCTACTAAAGGACTATTCTACAGCAATTTTGTAAGAAGTACCTAGAAGGTTTCCTACCTTTATGGTTGTGCACAGAAGTTTTGACCACTTGTTGCTGTCTGTTTTCCTTCAGAAAATACATTAAATTGTATGGACTTATGGAGAAGTTTTCTCTAGACCAAGTGGGAAGTTGAAAGGTAGAAAGAAACGTGGTCGTAACTCTCTCCTCACACCTAGCGTTGACTGCAATTGGCTTCTGACCACTATGTCTGATGGAACATGTGAAGGGCAGCTGGAAAAGCCCATGTACTTTACAGATTCTGTACTAGGGGAAGAGACTGGCAAAATCCCAACCTTTTTCAGGGAGATTCTGATTCTAACTCCTAACATCTGCAAGACTCCTTCTACGTGTGTGTAAGATACACTGGATACAAGAACATATGTATTTCTATATGTCTTAATGTTTTCATTTTTCTTCACCTCCAAGGATTTCCATCTTTCCACTGGGGCTCAGGTCTCAACCTCAAGCTGCGTATCCAGACATCTTGCCAGGCTTCTAATTGATTCCACACTGAGTCTGTAGACTGAGCTTGGGTTCTGACTATACACCTTTTATTGCTCTCAGTGAAGGTGAAACAATGAACTCCTGAGCTTTTCTCCCTCACACATGTCTTTAAATCAGGCTTCGGAATAACACTATTGGGCACAATAGTAGACTGAGGCCAGAGACGTAAGCCAGAGTTCTTAAAACTAGGCTTTACTTACCAAGAATATACTCTGTTTGCTGCTTTGTAGAGGGTAATAGAGAACATTTAAAGTTCTGACAGTCTAAATTAGTTTGTTCCAAACATCTAGAATAGCACTAAATCATATCTTTAAAATTTTGTGTCTTAAATTCAACAATGAGTAAAATAGAATTAATGAAAGTGCACCCAGGCATTAATGGTGAGTGCTGCTGAGCAACACCATTTAATCCTAGGGCTTGCAGTTTCATTGCCAATAATTATACTCTATTGCACACACACACACACACACACACACACACCACCACCACCACCACCACCACCACCAACAACAACAACAACAACAACTATCTAGAACAGAAAAGTTAATTTGTAAATGATGAGTTTTACTAAGTAAACAGCAAATAACTTCGTTAGGCACAAGTTCAAATTAAAAGCATAAGCTGTGAGAAAGTCTACTCTGTAATGTCACAGTTTTCATGGTGGTGAGGCTGTCTTCTCTAGAGCCCACCATGATGCTAAGGAGAAGAGGTTAAAATGAGGGATTTACAAAACCACAAAACTCACCACTGTTCTTACTGAGATCCAGACATTTTCCTTGGACAAATACTCTTTGATTTGAGCTACTTTGTTTTCGTGTTCTCACTGTTTCAACAGAAGGATAGACTTGTGGAGAGTTGTGCTCTGCCAGTCTGCTGTGTGCTTTTAAATGGGTGCCATGGCACCCATGAGAAGGTCAGTAGACAACTTGAGGAAGTCAGTTCTTTCTGCCCATCATTAGAGTCCTGAGGTAGTGTAGGATAATCTTTTTGCTTACTATGAAGATGTACCTCAACCAAGGCACCTTCTGACTGGCTTAATCAAAAGCTGAGTGGCCAATAGCTGGATGGTAGATGATAGGTGATACTAGGGAAAGACTCAGAGAGGCGGAGAATGGACCATCACAATGTGGAGGAAGTCAGACATACACGATATTTAAGAAAGGCAATGAGCTACATTCATAGCAGGATGTAGATTAATGTAAATACATTAAGTTATAGGACCTGGTTAGGAACAAGCCTAAGCTGAAGTCAAGCTTTCATCATTAATAAGAAGTCTCTATGTCATTATTTGGAAGCTGGCAGTCCAAAGAAAGCCTGAGAGTCAAGCTCACTGAGGTTGTCAGGCTTTTGCCAGCAAGTGCCTTTGCCAGCTGAGCCATCTCTCTTACCCTTGCTTTTATAAATTATCACTCTGAGTTACTCTTACCTTGTTATTTCTTCATCAATGCACAGTATTCATGTTCCTTCTACCACTGAAAACCCAGGGTCCCTTTCGCGAGGTAGTAGTTTCATAGACTCAGAAAATCAGGTCCTCTATGCTTATATTATGGCTTCCAGTTTTGTGCTTTAATGGGATTCCTGCATGTATTAATGAGTAGGTCTCTGACTCTTGTGCCCTCTCTTGGGCTCTGGTCCTTCTATTGGTCTGTCTTGTCCAACTTCGATATGGTAGGGTTTTTTTTAATCTTATACTTTATTTTGTTACATTTTAAAAGAGTTAATCCTATTGGATCGGCTGAAGGACAAGGCATCAAGAAGGTGCGTCTATCATAAGTCATGCTAGAGACAGGAGGAATACATAGCCCTTTAACGTACCTTCCCATCCCAGAATTTTTTTCCCTTAGTAGAATCCCCATATGCCCCCTTGAGGTTCTCTTGAATCTGTCTGCTTTCCTGAATGCTTTTCTTCTTTTTGATCTCTTCATTTTAGATGCTGGCCAGAGCCCAAGCATGCTTTTCCTGGCTCTTTGGACTTCATTATTGAAAGCTCCCCTTCCCATCACGTGACTGATTGCCAATCCTATCTCTCATGCCCATACTAATTAACTCAGTCTTCATGGCTTTTGCCCCTTTTTTCTCCATTCTCCTCCTCCAGAGAGCTGCCAAGATTTACAGTTTGTTTCCTTTGGGATTTTCCTTTTAAATTCTGCTAAAATTATTCTTCAGCTCTTGTTTGAGTTTGTTCTTAAATTCTTTTAGTACAGATACTAAGCAGAACCTTAAGAGGTGACTCTGATTTTCCTGGGAATGTATCATGAATCCCCCCACATTTCCAATAACACTTTCCTGTGTCACTCATGTTTTTATTGTTTAAGCTAATAAAGTTGTAGAACATTTTTTAAGTCTACAGTAAAAGCGAGTAGAAGGTAGAGCCAGGTCCAGCATAGCCTAGCTTCCTCCACAGCATCCACACCACTGCCATTGTAGCAGCGCATCTCTTAGATCCTATGAACCTCTGAACCACCACTATCACCCCCAATAGAATGCCAGAGGGCATTCTTTGTTTTTTTTTTTTCTGTAACACAATGTCAAGGTACTGTTTGGTCCAAAGTAGCCACCCTCCACCCCCATGGCAGTGCTGGCGGCAATGTCCTAATCAGAACTCTAGCCAGGTAAACAGAGGATGGTTATTGGGCAAACAGAAATGTAAAGGCTGGTTTCTGTTTACCACAGAAGTATATCTCTCGGGCAGATTTCTGTTTACCAGGGACTTCTCTCAATTTGCCGGTAAAGGTCAATTCCTCTGGGCAAGGGCATCTACTTTTGAACAGCCTTTATCAGCTCAAAGACCCCATCTTGCTGATTGTCACATAAAATCTGCTTGCTTTCCACCAGCTTGTTGCCCTCTGCACCCCAACCCCAAATTGCATCAGAAGACTGATTCCCCAATACTCCTTTCCTTCTGTCCACATCTGGTTCAGGGGCGCCACTGTCTCCTTGTTTATAGGTACTTGTGACAAGAAACAAAAGAGCAAAACAAAGGAAAGCAGCAGTAAAGGTACAGACTTATTAAAAGTGGCAGTAAGTGCAGAGAGGGCACTCCCCAAGACGGAGCTCCGGAGTGCTGTTCTGGAGTTCATCATTTGATTTAGAGGGAGAGAACAACCCCCAGGGTGGGAATGGGATAGATCCTTACAATGATTGACAAGTACAATTAATTGGTGCTATTTCTCTATTTCTCTCTCTCTCTCTCTCTCTCTTTCTGTGTGTGTGTATGCACACACATGGAGCAGTGCATCCCCAAATTTTCTAATTTTTTTTTTTGATTTTTCGAGACAGGGTTTCTCTGTAGCTTTTGGTTCCTGACTTGGAACTAGCTCTTGTAGATTAGGCTCACAGAGATCAGCCTGCCTCTCCCTCCCGAGTGCTGGGATTAAAGGCGTGCGCCACCACCACCCGGCTTGCATCCCCAAATTTTAAGTATGTGCATGTCATGCATGTGCACAAGTTGGCCAATAGGACTTTCTTCCCAGCAAGTCACTTCAAGAACGGATAATTGGCTTTCACCATGTTTGTGCCCAACACCAGTCTGAACTGAGTTGGCCCTTTTTCTCTCTATGTACCTTGTTTTGCCTGAACACAAATTATCAGGAGGGAAGGCACTGGGTTTTGCTCTATCAGGAAAGGGCAGAAAAGTGGCAAATAAGAAAGGTTTTCAACAGGAAGTGACCTGGGTCACTGGGTTGTTCTTAAACTTGCTTACCTCATTTATATTCATGCCAATGTTTCTGTGTTACATGGTTTGGACAAGTCTATGATGGTGTGATGTCCCCATTGCAGTGTTACACAGAAGTCTTTAGGCTATGGTATAAGAAGGTTGAATCCCCATCACGCAATATTAAGAAATGGCTGAGGTCTGTCAGAAGTTAATTATGGCTCTGCTTTTAAGAATGGAATAATTAATTCATGCAACCAATTGAACAATTAAAGTTTAAGAGTATGCTTGCTATGAACAAAACAAAGAAACGGGTTGGCTGTGTCCATCACTCAGTCAATATCTCTCATCATGAATAACCCATGTCAACTGAGGATTGCTGACACGAAGGCCGTGAATAGAGCTATCAGTCAAAGTGGAAAACATTTTAAAATGACTTACCTGTTCTATGGAATTGTGCTATTAGCAACAGAAAATGGATTCGGTTTAACAGCCCTAAAGCTCTCCTTAGTTCTGCCTATTTATCCGTTCCCTGGGCCACTAACAGTCACCAATCATTCCATTACTGTATCATTTCACATTTTCAAAATGTCTTATCGCTGTGATAATAGAGCACATAGACTTTGCATGCCCAGAAGCCACCAGTGGTGTGCATTTAATTATCATTTATGTGTCTTCATGGCTTGAAATTTCTTTTTTTCTAAGCATTGAATAATTTTCCATTGTCTGGCCTTATCACAGTTTATCCCTTTACCTTCTGAAGGCATGCTGACTGTCTTAAGATTTGGCAATTATGAATGATATGACTATAGTTTAAATTATTTCTTTGAATTTTGATATTATAAAATAATTACATCACTTCTTTCTTTCTTTGCTTCCTTTAGACTCTTCCACAAGGCCTCAACAAAGAGCTACTGACAGCTAAGGAATGCTGGGAATGAAAGAAATAGTCTTCTCCAGTGAACACAAACTAGCTAGGTTCCCCATACTAAATGGTCAACGCTGAAAACATATTGTTAGCATTTGTTCTTAGCTTCATCCACTGGGTAAGCACCGAGGAGTAAAGATGTTAGGTCACATACTATGAGTGTGTTTGGTTTTAGAAGAAGCTTCCTCTAAAGGACTACCCATTTCCTGTTCAGGCCGGCAACAAGCAGTTCTTTCTGTTGCGCTTGCCTGCTATATTTGATGTCAGTAATTGGAGGATGTTGATTTTGATAAGTGTTGTGTGGCCTCATTGTTCATTGTTGCTTTCTCTAGTGAAAGATGGGACTTTTTAGGAGTGATTAGCTCATTAAAACTCTTTTGTGGATTAATGATGTTCTTAAGAGAGTGGGCTACTGATAACCATGATCAATTAGCTTTCTCTATGTCATACCTGAAAACTCACCTTTCCACCATGTCATCGCACAGCATGGAAACCTTCACGGGATACCAGCACCAGATTCTAGGACTTTCCAGCCTTCACAGACTGTAAACTGAATAAGATCATGTTATTTATCATTTATTCATCTTATGACATCTCTCTACATGGGAACTTTATTTGATGAAGTGTCTGATCAGATCCTTTGTCTATTTCTTAATTAGGTTGCCTGTTTTATTTCTGCCAATTTCCTGAGCCATTTATACATTTTAGTTATTATTCCTTTTATTAGTGTCTTCTGCAAATCTTTCAGAACCACCATTTAGCTTCCCTTTTCATTTTTTCTTTTTCTCTTTCTCTCTCCCCACCCTTTTCTTTCTTTCTTTTTTGGAGACAACCCTGGTTATTCTGATTAGGACATTGCCACCAGCAGTGCCATTTGCAGGGGGGGGGGCACTTTGGACCAAACAGTACCTTGACATTGTGTCACAGAAAAAACAAAGAATGTCCTCTGGCTGCACAGACTTTCTTTTGGGGTGGTAGTGGTGGTTCAGAGGTTCATGGGATCCAAGAGATGCGCTGCTGCAAAGGCAGTGGTGTGGATGTTGTGGGAGGGAAATGTGGGCTAAACTATGCGGGACCTGGCTCTACCTTCTACTTGATTATACTGTGGACTTAAAAAAATGTTCTAGTAATAAATTTTATTAGCATAAATAATAAAAAATGAGTGACACAGGAAAATGCCACTACTACCTGGATTGACTTGGCTTTGCATTATTTTCATTGTGACTTTCACAAGAATTTTTTTTCTTGGTTGTTATTTTTTGTTTTAGTTTTGGTGCGTAGTATATGTGTGTGTTCCTGCATGTATATGTGCAAATATGTATGCATTTGATCATCTATGGAGTGTACAAAGGCTCAAGGTTGGTGTATGGTGTCTTCCTTAAATTGTTCTCTGCCTTCTTTTTTGATACAGATTCTCTCACTGTTTGGATAATTCACAGATTTATTAGATGGGCTGGCCAGGCAGCCCCAGGGATCTGTCTGTCTCTGTCTTCCCAGTGTAAAGGCTGCAAGGCTACTGCACCACATGTGGGCGTGGATTCCGGAGCTCTAAACACAGGTCCTCATGCTTGTGCAGCATGCAATTTCCTGACTGAGTGGTGTTTAGTTTTGATGGAACCCAGCTTATTAATATTTTCATAGGTTATAATTGCAGTATTATGTCATCAATCACCTAACCTAATTAATATTGTTATCTCTCTTAATGTTCAATTTTTTTGTTAAATAGACTAACAATGGTGATTATTTGGTTGATTTGCTTCAAATGATTTTCTTTTGCCATCAACTACATTAGAAGAGACAGAGGAAATTACTCAAATTCTGTTTCCTTTCCTCTCCCATTTTTCCTTAGCGGTGTCATTTCTCCACAGTCAGCGTTTGGAAAATGAACACACTATTTGGTTGCAGTCAGCTCACATTTGTTTCTGATTTTGAATTGCATTTAAATATCATTACCATCAACCCTTTCCTAGCCTGACGCCTGCAGGAACGATGACAATAGAATATTACCTTCTGGTAGTGGCCGGCACCGTACAAGACTACAGAGCATGCCTGGAGACTCTTGTACATGTCATTTTACCTCTTCTGGTCCTGAAGTGTGTGGAGAGGTCTGAGAATCACCGACTTTTCTCCATTATGCATTTTTCTTGTTATCCTTCTTACAATTCTTTCCTTAGCTTTAAATCCAACACATTTTATAGAATGCTTCTTGGTATTAATATTCCCTAGAACTAGACTTTCTCTTTCCTTTCTTTTTCATTGTATAGTTTAATTTCATTTTATTTAATCAAACTGTCTATAAGCATAAAAGACCACTAAATATTACTTTATTTTACTTTATCATAAAAAGCTTAGAAATAAAAGATAACACGCTGAAGTTTAAAACTAGAGATCATATACCTTAGTGGTTTTAATGTCTATTAAATAACAAAAAAAGTCAAAAACTATTTCAAGATTTTTGTCTCTTTGTTTTGTATGGGGAACTGAATATGGTTCCTTGGGATATGCTAGAAGACTGATAAACATTGAGATGTATTTACTACTTGCTGTCAACTTTTACCTAACTTAATTTTAAAGATAGAATGCAAAGTAATGGGTTTCCTTAGGCAATTTTATGCTTATATGTTATTATAATTTGCTATAACCCATCCGCCTTTCACCCACATTCCCTGCTACTGCTCACGGACTTCCTCCAAGTAATCCCTCTATATATGTTTGCATGCAGTAAAAATTCCATTATACTCTTTTTCTTCTTTTCCACCCCCTTTCTGCTTTCATGATCTACACACACACACACACACACACACACACACACACACACACTACTGCACACATCTAAACTCAAATCACAACAGAAAGAATATATGCAGCCTATCGTTTTCTGAGTCTGGCTTATCTCACTTAGCATAAAGTTTTAAATTTTTATATGTTTTCCAGTAAATCTTTTATGATCCTGTTTATGACTGAATAAAATTCCCGAGTGTACCTATACTGCATATTCTTTATCTATTTCTTGGGTGACAGACACCTAGGTTAGTTCTATTTCATTACTATTTTGAACAGTACAGCAATAAGCATGTTTATGAAAATACGTCTGTAATATGATGACTTAGGGTCCTTTAGGACACACACATACATGGTAGAGTTGGGAATTATGCAGCTTTGTATTTAGGGCTATTAAGACATCTTCACAATGATTTCCATAGGGGCTGCACCAGAAAGGTATAAGTGTACTTCCTTCCCCAAACACTCACCAGCATTTGTTGCTACTTATTTCCCTTTAAAATAAAACTTTATTATTAAGTACGTGCAAATAACTAGTGTCCATGGTACTCGAAAAGTATTCTCATGCCACCAGAGGAGAAAGGGAGACACAAACCTACCTATGAAACATGTGAACTACGACAGTGACCTGCTGATGCAGTAATGATCCAGTCAGAAATCATTTTACCAGCAACCTTTTGAAGCCTTCATCTGGTGTGTTATGCATTTCAATGTCTCTGCAGTATTAGTTGTGTGTGTGCAGGTGATCTTTTGAAGAAGTCATATTACCTTGCTTTTTTGTGTTTCTTATATTTCATCGTATAATGCAACTGTCGGTTTGAATAGCTCTCTGAATTTTATTTGGAGTTTTTCTTTTAATTGGAGTTCTCTTGAAGGCCGATCCTCAGTACCAGTTTCGAATAAGACTTCTACTTCCCTCCCCTCCATGAGGGGGGAGCTGTGCTTTCCTTGGTTTTCTTTCTTTCTTTTCTTTCTTTTCTTTCTTTCTTCCTTTTTTATTTTTTTCTTTTCATTCTCTGTCCTTTTGTGAGTAGAAGCTCTTCCTTTTTTTCTCTTTAGAATAAAGTCAATGGTGTTCTTATTCTAAAGCCTCTTGTTCAGCAGGTCCACATCAAGAACATCTACTCTACTATCTTTTCAAGAAAATTTCCTACATATTTTATTTTTATGTTTGGCTGCATAGGAGGCTGAACCTATAGGCCTCACTCATGTTATGTAAGATCTCTGCCAGCTGGCAATAATCCACAGTCCTCTTTCAACTATTTTTACTGACACTGGTCCCTTAAGTTTCCCATGCTTGCCTTGCACTTAATATTTTTGTGCTCCTGGAACTGCAGGTTCTCCTGCTCCATCACATAGTTTTAAGTCATTTTTCATATTAATAAGGTGTCTTAGTATGTGGCCTGTTGCTGTGAAAAGACACCATGACCAAGGCAACTATTTTAAAGGAAAGCATTTCATCAGGACTGGGTAGTAGTTTAGAAGTTTAGTTCATTGTCATCATGGCAGGAAGCATGGTAGTATGCAGGTAGTCATGGTACTGGAGAAAGAGTTGAGAGTCTGCATAAAGATGGAGCTACTGTGCTCAGCTTGAGCATTTGAAATCCCAAAGTCCATTGTCCAACAAGGCCACACCTCCTAATCACTGTCAAGTAGTGTCACTTTCTAATGACAAAGCATTCAAATCTATGAACCTATGGGGTGAATATTTATTCAAACCACCACAGAATTTTTTCTAGAGTTGTCTTATCAATTTGCTATGCTTTCCTATGTTATTTCTCTGCCGTTATTGGATCTGCTACAGCCTCTACCAAACCTCCTTTGCTTCTTTTTCCTAGCTATATATTTTCTTTCCACTGCCATCACATGTGTTAAACCTTGGCTAAATGTAAAATACCCATTCTTCCTGTAGGCATCTTCAAGTGTTTAGAAGGGACACACAGGGGGATATTTTTTTTTATTGAGAAAAGGAAAAAAAATACCCCCTCCTCCCAGCCTCCCATTTCCTTCCCCCTCCTCCCAACCTTCTCCCCATCCCCCCACTCCTCTCCCCCTCCCTCTCCAGACCAAAGAGCAGTCAGGGTTCCCTGCCCTGTGGAAAGTCCATGTCTAGGAAGGTGAACATCCAAACTCGCTAGGCTCCCACAAAGCCAGAACATGAAGTTGGATCAAAACCCCATGCCATTGTCCTTGGCTTCTCATCAGCCCTCTTTGTTCGCCATGTTCAGAGAGTCTGGTTTTATCCCGTGCTTTTTCAATCATAGTCCAGCTGGCCTTGGTGAGCTCCCAATAGATCAGCCCCACTGTCTCAGTAGGTGGGTGCACCCCTCGTGGTCCTGACTTCCTTGCTCATCTTCTCCCTCCTTCTGCTCCTCATTGGGACCTTGGGAGTGGGTTTCTGTCTCTATCTCTATCCATCACCAGATGAAGGTTCTATGGTGATATGCAAGATATTCGTCAGTATTGCTCTAGGATAGGGTCGTTTCAGGTTCCCTATCCTCATCTGCCCAAGGAACTAACTGGGGACATCGCCTTGGGCTCCTGGGAGCCACTCTAGGTTCAAGTCTCTTGCCAACCCTAATGTGGCTCCCTTAACTAAGAATTGTGCTTCCGTGCTCCCCTATCCAGCCTTCCTTTATCCCAATCATCCTGTTTCCCCAAGTTCCCCCCATCCTCACCTCCTCACTTTTCTGTCCCCATCTCCCCTTACCCCAAACCCACTCCACCCCCAAGATCCCACTTTCCTCCCCGGCAATTTTGTCTACTTCCCATAGGCAAGAGGATAACTATATGTTTTTCCTTGGGTTCACCTTCTTATTTAGCTTCTTTAGGTTCACCAATTGTAGACTCCGTGACCCTTATTTATGGCTAGAAACCAATTATGAGTGAGTACATCCCATGTTCATCTTTTTGGGTCTGGGTTACCTCACTCAGGATAGTGTTTTCTATTTCCATCCATTTGCATGCAAAATTCGAGAAGTCATTGTTTTTTACTGCAGCGTAGTACTCTACTGTGTATATATTCTACATTTTCTTCATCCATTATTCCATTGAAGGACATCTAGGTTGTTTCCAGGATCTGGCTATTACAAATAATACTGCTATGAACATAGTTGAACAAATGCTTTTGTCATATGATCAGGCATCTCTTGGGTATATTCCCAAGAGTGGTATGGCTGGGTCCAGGGGTAGGTTGATCCCGAATTTCCTGAGAAACCGAAACACTGATTTCCAAAGTGGTTGCACAAGATTGCATTCCCACCAGCAATGGATGAGTGTACCCCTTCCTCCACAGCCTCTCCAGCAAAGGCTATCATTGGTGTTTTTGATTTTAGCCATTCTGACAGGTGTAAGATGATATCTCAACGTTGTTTTGATGTACATTTCCCTGATTGCTAAGGAGGTTGAGCATGACCTTAAGTGTCTTTTGGCCATTTGAACTTCTTCTGTTGAGAATTCTCTGTTCAGTTCAGTGCCCCATTTTTTAATTGGGTTCATTAGCATTTTAAAGTCTAGTTTCTTGAGTTCTCTATATATTTTGGAGATCAGACCTTTGTCTGTTGCGGGGTTGGTAAAGATCTCCTCCCAGTCAGTAGGTTGCCTTTTTGTCTTAGTGACAGTGTCCTTTGCTTTACAGAAGCTTCTCAGTTTTAGTAGGTCCCATTTATTCAATGTTGCCCTTAATGTCTGTGCTGCTGGGGTTATACCTAGGAAGCGATCTCTTGTGCCCATCTGTTGTAGGGTACTTCTCACTTTCTCTTCTATCAGGTTCAGTGTGTTCAGACTGATATTGAGGTCTTTAATCCATTTGGACTTGAGTTTTGTGCATGGTGATAGATATGGGTCTATTTTCATTCTTCTACAGGTTATTTTATTCTATAAAAAGTCAGATAACTAATAAGCATGCAGCATGTAAACATGTGCATTACCATGTATATTAAAATGTTTTTCCAGTTATCTTTTCAAGGTAGTGCATGTGTGCACTGTTTTCTCACAAAATTAGGTTAGCTTATAGACCATAGTACAGTATACCATTAATCTTTGCAATGCTGGTGCGGCTTCAGCATGTTTGAGGTCTGGAAGGCAGACCCCACTTCCTACTTTGCCAACAGTTCTCTTGCCCTCACAGGTTCAACCTCCTTTTCAGGGTATTTATCCTCAATATTAAGGATCCACTCTCATGACCAAACCCAAACCTAGCAACATCATCTCAAGAACTATTTGAACACTTGAATAAATACAGGGGACACACAAATGTGCAATCTGGGTCACATCCTAACCCGGGAGGAAAAAAAGATTTTCATAATATATATGCTGCGCATGTGTATATCTTATGTCAATTTCTCATCTTAGCTCATCCTTTTTCTATAAATTATTCAACTCTTTTGTTTTGTTTTGTGGAATCATAAATTTTTATTCCCCGAGGGGATTCCTGGAAGTACTGCAATACGGGGACAATGCGTAAAGTGGACGGAGCAGGCTCCTTTTCAAACTCCTAATTCAAAAAATCCATTTAATATATTGTCCTCAGAATGAGGACATATCAGATATTAAGCTAATAAGAACAAATACTACACTTGATTTTAGCCAAAATGTCGAGAAGTGATTATGTGGAATCATATTTTTAAATGTTGGGAATCTGAGATCTTCTCCCAGACATTAGTACCATTTTATTTTCATGTTTTTTCCCATACTGTGGATCTTAAAATATCTTCTTTGCCTGTGCATCATGTCTATACATACATTTGAATGTCATTAAAGAATATTTGGTAGGTGTGGTGACTCACATCTGTAATTTTAGCACTGTAGATGCTCAGGAAGAAGTACTGTAAGTCCCTGGTCAGCCTGAACTTCAAGAGGTACCCTATCTCAAAACAAGCAAATAACACACTCAAGAGCAACTGTAACTCCAAAAGGTCCCAAAGCAAAGATTGTTTTAAGGCTATTATTTGCTTCATCATGATTATCAGTCATGTACTTGGTTTATAGTTAAAAATTACTAAATTTATATTAAGTGCAATGAAGAGGTGTGTTTTGCTGAATTGTTAAGTATAGATTGAATGTCAATATTTTCATTATTACTTCTGTTAGAATAATAATTCCCTCCCCCAAATTTCTAAGTCTTAATCTCTGAGATTGTGAATTTTTCCTTGCATGCCTATAATGGTTAATCTAGGTTACCAAATTGACCCCATCCAGAATAAACTAAAAAACAAAAACAAAAACAAACAAACAAACAAACAAACAAACAAAAAACAAAGAAGCTGGGAGCCGAATTTTCTTGATTGGATCATATGAAGTAGGAAGACCACCCTAAATCTGGGCCACATCTTTGGGTAGCAGCATGCATAAAAGACATGGAAGAAAGAAGCTTTTGCTTTTGCCTACTTACTTTGACTCTCATTGAAAATTTCATTTATCCTGCTGCTAAGGCATTTTACTCACGGGTGTTAGAATCTAGCTCTTCAGAATTCTGAAATAGACTGAAGACTAGTTGAGACATTCGGTCTCATGGACTCAACAACCACAGAATGCTAGGTCTTTTTTAACATGGATCAACCATTGCAGGAATAGCCTGTAAGTCACTCTAGTAAATCCCTTTTAAATATACATGCACAAATGCATACATATATATAGTGTATGTTTATGTGTCATATGTTATATATGCAGTACAAATCTTAAGTGTGTTTTATGTTATATATACATATAACACACGCACACACGTGTGTGTGTGTGTGTGTGTTGTGTGTGTATTAGTTAGGATTACTATTGTTGTGATGAAACACTATGACCAAAAACAAGTTAGGGAGGAAATGCTTTCTTTCTCTTTTGCTTCCACATCACTGTTCATCATCAAAGAAAGTTAGACCAGGAACCTGGACTTATAGCTGGTGCAGAGACCATGAAGGAATGCTGCTTACTGACTTGCTCCTCATGGGTTGCTCAGTGTGCTTTCCTCTAGAAACAGGGACACCAGCCATCATGGGATGGACCTTCCCCCACCAGTCACCAATTAAGAAAATGCCCTACAGGGTTGCCTACAGCATAATAATATGGAGGCATTTTCACAATTAAAGTTCCCTCCTCTCAGATGCCTCTAGATGTGCAACTTAACATAAAAAACTAGCCAGGACAATATACATGCATACATATATAATCACATACACACATTTAAATGTAAATGTTCATCCTATTCTGTTTCTTTTCTTTTTTTTTCAGACACTGAATTTTGTTTAATCATTTTAAATTACAGAGAAAATACTTTCAAGTCTTTATTGACCTGATTACATGTTAAATCCCAAAGCATTTCACTTCTTTTTTTCAAGACATGGTTTCTCTTTGTATCCTTTACTGTCAGTGTAGGCTTCTTGCTTGCTTCCAGGGAAGTCCTCTTGTTTTTTTCCAACAAACTGTAGAGGAGATCATAAATGATGACCCCTTCACTGGTTACATGGTTCTAAAAGAATAAATAACTCTTGTAAAATGGGATAGCCTGAGAATTATATATGTATCTGGGCAGCTGTAGTATTCTGTTTCTTTAGAGAACCTTGGTTAAGACAGAAATAAACCAAACAAACCACCCGTCTTTAAATTTGTGACTAAACTAAGAATCTCCAGATGGGAAGATTGTCCCGGGTTATCTAGGTGGGCAGAATGTAGTTACAAGTGTCCCTCTGGAACAAGGTGTTGTCAGCAGGGCCACCAAAAGAGAAAGAAGTGTAGAAGCAGAAATAGAAGAAATAAGCTTGGCGATACTGTGGTGCTGGGTTTGAAGATGGGGTGTCCCTGAGACAAAAAAGCTTCCAGCAGCCCCTGTAAGTAGTAAAAGCAAAGAACTAGACAGTTTTATCCAGAGTCTCCAGGGCAGGGGGCTGTAGCCATGTCAAATTAGACTTCTGACCTTCAGAACTTTGATATAATAAAAGCACATTTTAAGCTTGTGGGATTTCCTTACATCATCACTAAGAACTTCATCCATCAGTCTACCACTGACCACTTCACCATTTGGTTTATCCATTTTCATTTGCTGCATAGAACTTCAGTTTTGTTATCCCAGATTTATGTTAAAATCCCGAGAGGCTGTGTGTAGTATGTGATAAAGTGGGACCACTCTCCTGTCTTTATCTTTCACATGAAGTAGATATCATAATGATAATTGGTGCTGGAATAAATTCCCCATCCCAGTGCTCAGGTTTGCCCACTCATGGTAAGACAGAAGAGGTCAAGCCATTTTGTCTTCAGATGGATCATATAGACTCATACAGCTGACCAGAGCTAATTCGTGTATGTGCTGAGGTAAGTCACTTGTGGTTTCATTTGCTCTGCAGAATTACATAGGCTGCATACTTTCTGCATTCCTATCTGAGTAAGTCATGAACAAACTGCTGGATAAACTAAGCTTATCACTAGTTTATGCCCCAACTCCCCAAACTGTTGAACAAAAGAAAAACTAATGCTTCATTGCGATCTGATTGGAGCTAATGCATAAGAAATTGAACACTACTTAACACTGTTGGGATGGGACAGTTTGCTAACTTGTGGTTCGGAGATAGATACCCATTTGGTTTCCTGCTTCTTATGATCTGTTCGATAAAATGAGGATTTTTCAAACAAACAACAATGGTCTTTTTAGATCCTGAGTTCAAAGGCCATGTGTGTGGCTTGTCAAAATTTTGATGAAAGCTTTATTCAAACAAAATAGGCCATTATCTAATCTGCAAGGAAACTCTGGGGGTGGTAAGAAGGAGCCTTTTCTTCAATAGAGTATTTATTTCTCTTTTGACTCATAAACTGTTCAGTGTACACAGCCCACTCTATCTGGAATAATGTTTGCTGTTAGGGCACTGTTAATGTTAAATGGCACTAGTAATTCTTTTAATATAGTTCTGTTACTAAATAACACACACACTTCAAGACATTGTATTCTTTCTTTTTAGTGTTTATTTACCAAGAAGCACAACTATAGCTAAAAGGACCTTCTTCCAATCCCAAGCCACAGTAAACTGTTTCTAAAGTTATTTGGGATCTCCATAGGCTACTCTTCAATGTGCTAGTGGAATCAACTTGTTCTTCTTGTTTCTCCTCCTCCTGTTTCTTCCTATCAATCACCACCTCTTTTCTGTACTATGGCCCTTGCTTTGTAAATGGTATAAGTTCCTTACCTAATTGTGCAATCCTCCAATGTCTAGAAGAATCTCCATCAAGTATATCCTGTTCTGACAAGCTTGTGTTCTGTGCAGCAAGGCAGACTGAAGTGGCAACGTCCATCTTAACTCTTCTACTGACCATGTGACCACGCATGGATCTCCCTCCCTAAAGAGTGGTGACAGTATGTGCATGTGGCTTGCCAACAGCTCGGGGAAGCTGGTAGCATAATTTAGATCAAGAGTGTGTATAAATGGTACGACTTCATAATGTTCTGGGCAAGTGTAAGGTGGTACTGGTACTTGAGACCTTGGATGCCCTGCTGCAGAGCAATATGAGTCTCCCCATTCTGCCAGTATCAGGGCCTAGTATCTCATGGGGGCAGCAAAAGTTTCTTCATTTACAGCCAGGAGAACAAGGCATCCTTAGATGGTGTTTTCCAGATAGATTACTCATTCATCCCACCTTCTCTACTTCCTGCTGTATGCAGAAGCCACCACCCTGGAGATATGACCCCCTGCCTTACCACACAAGGAGCTCTCCTTCTAAAACCACATCTGAAGACACAGGAGAGCAATCCCTCCTCCCCAGGTCCATGCCCACTCATCTCATTGTTCATATGACACACCCGTGGCAAGAGCTTCCTTGTCCCTGTGGCCTCTTAACTGTGTTCTTATGTCTCATAGATCTCATTGTCAGTGATCCCAGGATGGAGTATGCTCACAGTGATTCTGTATGGATCCAGGAATTGTTTATAAACAGAGATAGGAATGGCATTGTGTTTGTGCAACTCATTTAAAAATGTAATGTATAATTAAGAAATACAGGTTGGTAGATATTCATTTATAATAGCCAAACTTGTAGTCATGTTAGTTAGGTTTTCTAGATTTACAGAGACATATTTCAGATAGATAGGTATTCTTCGAATCTTTCAAAGATTAATAAATTATGGCATTTAAAGTTAATATAATTTCTGTGTTATTATTTCAGGTCCGGGTGGCCATAAACGAACAAGCAGTCTCAGACTACACATGGATAAAGCAGAAAGTAAAGAATAAATTGAACCAGAAGAAAAGGAAAGGTGGGTATAACTTTCAAAGTCTTACCTTTTTTATTATGTCTGTTAGTTACCCCTCACATCCCAAACGCTCCATGACTTTCCAGAACAGCTCCACCAGATAGGAACCAGCTGTCCAAGTACCTGATAATTCACATAGATATAATAATAATCAGGATAATTCACATAGAAAGCATTGCACTCTTTGGCGTAAACTGGGATTTGCACAGCACTTCACATTTTCTCCTGTCTTGCAGCTTAGTCCCCCTTTATTTTTTTGGTATTATCTGTTTGCCTTTTGGCTTAGGTAGGTGATCTTTTCAGAAATCTCTTATCACATTTAGTCTTCACTGCAGCCCTGTAAAATAGACAGAGATGGATTTTTATTTTAAATATAAATATAATTTAAAATAATTTTAATATTGCTAGCGCTAGAAAAATCAAATTACAGAATTAATATTGAAAAAGATTATCATCTTTCTTAAATTCAGTTGTACTCTTTAACAGCAAAGTTGTTAAAATTTTGTTTTTAATTATATTGTTTTATCTAACTTCAAATAGACTTTTACTCTAATGTAATGATTCGTGTTGATTAGGTACCATCTGCTATGAAGAGCAAGGACACACTGTGCTATCAGTACCCTCATCTGTTTTCATTGCTTATTATTTGCAACAGTGTTTACTTTTTAAAGTAATAGTTATCTTTGTGACTTTAAATTCTTTATGTTTATATTATTTTTTTACTTTCTTTTATTTATTCCTTTGTGAGAAGTTTCTACTGAGTTTGTGGTCCTTCCTATAAAATAGGATTTTAATCTCTCTGCCTTCAGCTTCCCTTCCAACTTTACTTCTCCGTTTGCTGACATTGAATTTTACATCATCAAAGATGTTGATATTTAAGCTATAATTTGGAATTAGAGTTCAGGCCTCTTAATGTATCTGTAGCTCGATTACAAAATTCAGAAGTCAATGAATATTTTATGTGTTATGTAAATATCTGTCTGCTTTTTGTCACACTGACAAAATCCCCGAGGTGAACAGCTCCTGTGAAGGAGATGGTGATTAATAACTACAACTGGCCAGCATGCAGAGAATAAAAGACTAGTGAAGGTTCAGGTCTACTTGACTTATATATATACCCCAGGGCTCAGGGTTCATTACAGAAGACGATGTAAAAGACTGTAAGAGCCAACGGGAATAGATAGCTACAGCAAAACAGCATTTGCCCAACATGATAGTACCATTGCACACATGAATTCATAGCAGCTGGGACTGCATTTACAAGATCTGTGCAAGATCAAGCCAAATAAAATTCCAGAATGGATAGGGGGTTGTAGCATGATTAATAAAAACTCAGAAGCAGAAATTGGGTTCAACTTGAAGATCAGAAAAGCAAAACAGTCAACCACTGATTCTTACCTCTACCTTAGTCCAAAATGGCTATCCTGCCTCCAGGAATCCCAGAATGAGACTGGTGAGAGCTACCTCTTCCCATTTTATATTTTTCTCTTGGAATGGAATTAAAGGCGTGCACCACTACCTCCTGGTTTTTATGGCAACTAGTGTCACTACTGGGATTAAAGGCGTGTATCACCACTGCCTACTCTATGAGCAGTGCTTTACTCTCTGATCTTCAGGCAAGCTTTATTTATTAAAATACAAACAAAATAACACTACAAGAGATGGCCGGTAAAGTTCCACCCCAGCTGAGGAGCTCTTTCCAGTTGAGGGCTGCTAGAGAAGGGAGAGCCAGTTTTTTTAGGAATGTGGCTCTTGGGGGACATCTATGATTGAGCTGATGGTCCTGTATTCATGTACTATAGGCAACACTTAGTGGACTTCGTGGGTTTCAAAAAAAAGGACACATGAAGTTGGGAAAGAAAAGTGATGGTCTTAGGGATACAGGAGAACTTGCAGAGGAGGAAATGAGTGGTAGATTTGATCAAAACACATCATATGGTGTATCTATGAAAATTTCAAACAATAATTAAATGCGAAATATCTTTTAGGATTACTTGTTGTGCTATTTACTGTTGCTTGTTGCTTGTATTTGAGAGTCAAGACTAAGATACATAATCAACGCAACCCATGGAAGAGTATTTATTCAGCTTATGATTTCATTGTAAGAAGAGCAATGAGTCCATTGCGGCATGATGGAGGCATGCCAACAAACAGCAGGCATGGTAGCAGGCGTTCACTCTTTGAACCATAAGCACAATGCAGAAAGCAAGTTGGTGAATACTTTTTAATCTCAAAGTCCCCCAGTGATACACTTCCTTTAACAAGGCTGAACCACCTAAACCTCCCAAACAGCTCCAGCAGCTGGGGACAAAGTGTCTAAGTGTCTGAGACTATGGGGGATATTTTCTATTCAAACCACCACACTGGTGGTCTAAAATTTATCATATCATGATGATTGTAGCAGACACATACACACCCTTTAATGTACAGTAACATTTAAATATTCAGTTTGGAATATTAGTTCAGAAATTTTTCTTCTCTTATTATTTTTAAACCTTCATAATTTGCCTTTATATCACTTTTTCATATTTTATATTATTTTTACTATACTCTCTCTGACACCGTCTCAATTTTATCTTTAACTCTTCTGACTCCCGTCAAACTTTTCTATTTTAACTATTTTTTTCATCTCTAAAACCTCTGGTGCAGCTGTATTGTTTCGTATTTGCTGCATTTTATTATAACTTGGAAGCAATGACTTCTCACATCATGTCCAAGATGGAAATTAGACAAAGAATAAATAAATAATAAACAATTAAATGAATAAACTAATCATGACTTCACCATTTAATAACTGCAAACCCTTGATTTCTGTTCTCAGTTCCCATACCTATACAACGGAGATTATGATAGCATATAATTTGTAAGATACTTGTGTGAAAAAATACACACATACATACACACACACACACACACACAGTCCTTGAAACAAGGCCTGACATCAAATATATGCGATCAAGGAAGTTTCTTGCTGTTAAATTGTTAACTTTTATTCTGTTTTCTGCACAATAGGTTTTTCTGTTTCATTATGTTTTTGGCTTTTTCTTTCGTCCTTCAGACTTTTCAATATAGAATTTTGCTGTTGTTGTTGTTCATATACAACCATTCTTCAGAACAATAAACAAGGCTCATTTCTCCTGGTGAGTTTTGTTAAGTCTCTCTTGTTGTTTTTTGAAAAGGTCTTTTCTCAAAAAGTCTCATCATGGCTTTGGAATTTCACCGGCTATATTTTGTTTATAGACAAAGGTATTTTGTAAACTGCCTCACCGTACGGTGAATCAAACAGATAGCAGTTGACAGGCTCTACTTTCTCTAAATACTAGAACAAAGGAGTTTGAGGCCAGTATTTCAGGAAAAGCCCATAATGGTTCAATCACTTTTATTCTAAGGTTGTTTTTGCTTTCTGCCTGGTGTAGAGACAAAGTTAATTGGTAGCTATTCACTTGAAAATCCTCTTGTTTGGACGAGGCTTCATTTTTACCTTGTCCCTTACTTCCCAGTTTTAATTTTATGTCTACACTGGGAAAGCCTTCACATCCACTATCCTTTATAGAATATGATGTTCACTTTTTTCTGCTCAATTTTATAATTTCATGTTTCAGAATTTTCACTTCTGCTCTCTTCAAATTCCGTTTTAATATTGGTTCTAATGTTAACTTCCCACCCACCTCCCCATTACCTTCTTTGTTAATGCTATCAAGTTTTGCTCTTTGGTAAAATCACTGAAATGTCCTCAGTGTGTCCTGAGCCAAATCGAGCTTATTGTTTCTTCTACTTTCCTGGTGCCGAAGTAACAAATAATGTTGGGATTACTGGAAAGTCTCAGTTAATTATTCATTGACTCTTCTTGATTTTGGAACAATTAACAGCAAAGATAGCATTCTTCCAGGTCCAGAAGAATGTGATTGCACAGAAACAGTAATAATTGATGACTTCTCTGAAGGAAAAAAAAGAAAGAGAGCTAAGAAGTTCCACTGTATCTAATTGCTGCAGTTATTTAAGCCACTCCCCTCTCCTGGAGGAAGTGAAAGTTAGAGACAAAGAGAATGACTTCTCTCACAGTCATAATGCTGAATCCCTAAGGCGAGAAAGGGAACTAAGGTGGCTCAGAAGTTCCAGAAGCTATAATGGAAACAAAAGGACTTTCTGCTTCTTAGAAATATAAACTATTTAGTCAGTTTTCAAACTCTCAGATATGTATTTTAGCACAGAAACTTACTTTCTGATTTTCTCATCTCATTCTGGGTTTCCTAAGAAACAATTCATTTTAGCTCTGTAAGTGTCCAGCCGTAAATCACAAGTGTCTGTATTTCTTCTTGCCAGAAAAAGCACAAAGCTGAAAGGGCTCCCTCGGGAGATGTCGGTGTTGTGTGTCTTCATGAGCCTGCAGATGGCTAGGATTTGGCGAAAGCGCACTCAATGTATAGACAACTCCTGACGTATCACCCCCCCCCCCCCCCACACTAAATGGCTTCTGACAACATTCAGCCATTTTCAGGAGGCAGGTCAGGTTTTCTTTTCCTCAGTTTCAGATTAGTCCCTGAATTACAATCCCTGGAAGGACAGCAAAAACAGGAAGATGTTAAGTTGCTGGCCCAGAGAAACTCCTTTCCTTTGCCTTGTGATTCTATCAGAGCAGTTCATGACAGGATTTTGACCCTTTCCTTTTGTAATAAGTTTTTCTGTGCTGTTTGGGGAAAATAGGGGCACTGGCTGAAATGGTTTCTTTGTCCTTTGTTCTTCATAGTGTGAAAATGGGAGCATGGAGAAAGAATATTATATAGGTCATTCAACAGAAAGCAAATGGCGTTTGTGACCTGATGACTGGAGTAGTTTAGGGACCCTTTCTTTTGTCATTCCAGTGTTTACAGAGCAACTCTGGAGTGCTGTGCAGTGTGTTCAGAATTGCTTAGTGACCTACTTTTGAAGAGCTCAGTCCAGAGATGAGACAGAAAACCAAACTATTAACTCTGTGTATTGCATTTCAGGATTTCTTTAGTTGAAGATGTGAGTAAATACTAGCTAGCAAGTAATACTAGCTTATCTACACTGTGTGAAGGGTAGAGGCAGAGATGATCACTGTCCTGAATTCCTAAATCCAAAGACAGAGTTTTCAGAGAGATAAGAAAGGCAACAGGAAACAGAACATAGGTGCCTCTCTTTGTCTGCACCCTTAGACTCAACCAGTGGATTGAAAATATATTAAAAAGTAAAAACATGGCCAGAACATGGGACCATTTGAGATGAATCATGGTGGTGATGGATATTTAATGACTGAAGACGAGGTCAGGGAATACGTGGATTGCACAGAGTTGCAGACAGAAGGAGTACAAACTTTATCATCTAGGCACACGGTTCATAATCCATAGGAGCTCACTGTGGTGATCTGTCCAAGTGATGAGTTTGTGTGGACAGTTGCTACACAGTTTGAGTAGAACTCAGGCCTAATAATGCATAGGAAATTGATGCTGAATGCATCAAATGGGGAAGGGAGAACACGAGTCAAATAATCCCAAGATAACACCGAATAGGGTATTCTAAGTAAATAAATTTTTCTTTATTAAAACGGAACTCACGCATCACAGCAAGGAAATAGGAATGTGGTCCGACATCTAGATGTGTCTCGTGGGAAGAAGAGGCTGAGCAGGGCAGGACCATGGCTTTTTGGTGTTCAAAATCCATGCCTCAACCTGGTCCAATCTCTCAAAGGCCATTGGCTGGAGAAGGTTCCCCATCAGGAAATTCTGCTGTTGTTTAAGTAATGTGCTTTTCTTGTCCCAACTGACCCAATCCCTATACCTCTTCACTTGCTTGTTCTACCTGCATCCTTCTATAGCACCTCATGAGCTTAAATCTCAGTTTCTTGCAATGTAAAGTAGGAGTTTATGTAACATTTTAGAATAAGGAGAATTAAATGAAATAGTTCATATGGAGAAATCAGAACAATTTCTGGAATATAGGTAAAGGTATGTAACAATGGACAGATCCAATTGATGGGAGAAAGGAGGAAAAGACCCAAGGGAGACAGGAAAGTTTGAACAGTTGGATAATGATCAACTGTGGAATCAACGAGGAAAAAAACTCGGATTAGCTGAGTATGAAAGCAGAACCATAAATAATATCAACATTGTTCTTAAGTGTCCTAATATGTCAATACTAATAATATCCAGAATAATGTCAGTGTTTAAAATGTTTCACCTTATGTACCTATGTTAGACAGAAATTGAAACAGCAAATAGTCATTTGGATAAATTTAAACCTGAGGCTTATAAGAAAGACAGAGCTAAATAAAGATTTTTGGCATCCACTAATCTATAGGCCAAGGTTTGTGTCAAGGAATAGAAATTGTCAGTAAAGTGAGGTAACTTGTGTGTTTATCCCTAAGAAGAGCTCCTGTGATTCTTACCTTGAATATTATGTGTTGGAGCTTGGATACCAGTATGAACAGCAGTGCTAACTTTGAGAGCTTAGTGGAGGTTCTTAGAATGTTGGAGGCATCACCCTAGAAGTGAATATACATCTATGGTGGTGTGGATGAGAGCATGAATATTGGATACAATATTCATGTATATGAATGCTTAGTCATTAGGGCTGGGACTATTTGTAAAGGACAATGGGGCATAGGAGGCATTGCTTTGTTGAAGTAAGTGTGGCCATGTAGGTATGTTGCTGGGGTTAGGCTCTGAGGTTTCAAAATCCTGCACCAGGCACAGTCTCTTTGCTTTCTCTTGTTCTCTGTCTGTCTGTCTGTCTCTCTGTCTTGATTAATCACTCTGTTCTCACTCTCTGCCTATGGATCAGGATGTAAAAATCTCAGCTACTGCTGCAGCACCATGCCTATCTGCTTCCCACAATAATAATAATGATAATCCCCTGAAGCTGTATGCAAACCCCCAATAGATGCTTCCTTTTATAAGAGTTGCCTTGGTCATATTGTCTCTTCACAGGATGGGACAGTAACTAAGATAAAGATTGGTAGCAGGAAGTGATGAATTGCTGTAACAGGCCTTATCATGCTGTTGTTTGGAAGAATATGGAAGACTTTGGGGCTTCAGAATAGAAATGCAATTGAGTGCATTAGAGGTGTGTACTGGCCCGACTTCCTGGGTAAAGATGGCAGAGCGCGGTTACAGCTTTTCGCTGACTACATTCAGCCCGTCTGGGAAACTTGTCCAGATCGAGTATGCTTTGGCTGCAGTAGCTGGAGGAGCCCCTTCAGTGGGAATTAAAGCTGCAAATGGTGTAGTATTAGCCACTGAGAAAAAGCAGAAATCCATCCTGTATGATGAAAGGAGCGTCCACAAAGTGGAACCGATCACCAAGCACATTGGTTTGGTGTAGAGTGGCGTGGGCCCAGATTACAGAGTACTTGTGCACAGAGCTCGGAAACTTTGCCCAGCAATACTATCTTGTCTACCAAGAACCCATCCCCACAGCCCAGCTGGTACAGAGAGTAGCCTCTGTGATGCAGGAGTATACCCCGTCAGGTGGTGTTCGTCCATTTGGTGTTTCTTTACTTATTTGTGGGTGGAATGAGGGACGGCCATATTTATTTCAGTCAGATCCATCTGGAGCCTACTTTGCCTGGAAGGCCACAGCAATGTGGAAGAATTACGTGAATGGGAAGACTTTCCTTGAGAAGAGATATAATGAAGACCTAGAACTGGAAAATGCCATTCATACAGCCATCCTAACTCTAAAGGAAAGTTTCGAAGGGCAAATGACAGAAGATAACATAGAAGTTGGGATCTGCAATGAAGCTGGCTTTAGGAGGCTCACTCCAGCGGAAGTGAAGAACTACTTGGCGGCCATAGCATGATGGAGATGTGCCTGGACAGCTCAGATCACACAGTCTATCCACTTACACATGTTTAAAGTATGTTTTGTTTGTGCAGACTTATTTCTACATGGCTTAATGGATTCACATTTTTAAAATAAGAATCATAATAAACTGTTAAAACCAAAAAAAAAAGAGAGGGGTGTACTGGGCCATCCTAGTAGGAGCATGGAAAAGTGTGGTACTGAGGGCAACATGGTCTATCAGGTCCCTGCTCAAAAAACTTCAGAGGGGAAGAATATTATCATTTGGCCTAAAGACCCTTCTTGAATGTGGCTGCTTTTTGTTCTTGTCTTGAAAATCTGCCTGAGGCTAAACTGAAGAGTTTTGGACTAATGCTATTGGCAGAGGAGATTTCCAGACAGCCTGATGCTGACTGTGTCCTGCAGTTATTAGCCTGATGCTGACTGTATCTTGGAGTTATTAGTGATCACTCTTAGACAGAACTACGATGAAAGAGAAGTGGGGTAGGGGGCAAAGGAAAATGTAAACGTAGCATTGGAGGAGAAACAAAATGCACAAGAAATGCAATATTGAAGCCCAGTCCTATGCTTAAGGAGGCAAAAAGTTTAAAGGCCAAATTCAAAATGGAATAAAAGGAGTGGTGCCCTCAGGGCAAGACTCAAACACAAAACTTACAACTTGGGAAAAGAGTTAAAGGCTAGCTTATGCAACAAAGGAAGCCATGAAAACAGAAAATTGTCACAAATTAGTTCAAGGAGGGGGCCAAATTCCAGCCATAGAAAGTGGAAGAACTTGGCAGCTTCTGTCGTGTGCTTGTAAATTTAGAGTCAAGAAGAAAGCAAGAAAGGGGTTATGGAATATTCCTCTGTGGTGAAGAAAAGCCACGAAGGCCAGGTATTTGTGTGGGCAGTCCCTTATGTGAAGCTGTGAAGGTGAAGTCTGGATAGTGTTGATGACCCAAGATATCGGAAATGACATAGCCCTGTGTGGTATCCCAAGGAGAGCTGCTAACAGGGTGTGGAATCAGTTCAAGGCAGAGAGGTGTGTTACAGTCAACAGTGCTGAAAAGAATTAAAGATCTGAAGAATTCCTTGACATTACACATGGAGATGCAGAATTTGGACTTTGTCTTGATGGGTTTGGTATTATTTTAACCCAGTATTTTCTCTCTATGCTCCATTTCCTCCTTTGGGGAATGGATATATATATATATATATATATATATATATATATATATATATATATATATATATATAGCCATTGCATGTTTGAAGTAGGTAATTTGCATTTTTGATTTTGCATGGGTTGCAGTTAAGAGACTCCCTGAAACTCAGAAGAGAATTTGGAGTGTCACAGTGTTAAGACTGAAATACTATGGGGACTTTTGCAGTTTAACAAAAAACATTTTGCATTATGATATGACTACAAGCTTCTGAGCGCCGGGAAGTGGAATGCAGTGGTTGGTTTCAATGAGAATTGCCCCTCCCAGGCTCATGTATTTGCATGGTTAGTCACAGAGAGTGGAACTGCTTAAGAAATCATGGTATCTCTTCCCAACAATAGAATAGTAACTAAGACAACATCTCTTGCAATGAGTTCTTGGGAGAACAGGTACTAATTGTACTGATTAAGAATATGGCCACTACCACAACTTGAAGCCAAATTTGAAGCAAGCTTTAATTAAATACTTGCTACATGGATGGACTCTGACCAGGTCCATAACTAGGTTCCCAGGGAAATGGCCTGGAATCAAGTATGGCAAGAGCTTAAGAAGGAAACCCATAATTCATCGCATTTCTTACTAGGTCCAATCAGGGGCAAGCATATATCCTGACAAACTCTCAGGGTGACCCTCCTGCCCACCTGTGATCAAGCACATCTGGTGCACATGGGTCAAACAAACTTGTTTAGTGGAATAAGAACATGTGACTTGTTATCTCCCATAAACAATAGTGCCCAGGATTTCAGGAACTGTCTGTCCTTAAACAAGGCGCTTGCAGACCAGAGGCATTTTTTGTTTCAGGGATCTCTAAGGCATAACAATTAAAACTTAAAATGTAACTTTGGCTCTTACACAGGTGCTTATGAAAAGCTGAGGCTGACACCCGACTCCCTGGCTCTCTGACATGTGTGTGCCCCTGACACTTTCTATGGTGCCCTCAGTAGAACCAAGGACTCATTGGTAGGACTTCCAGCACCCAAAATTAATAAAACTTTTTCGTTTGTAGTCAACCTTTCTTGGGTATTTTCTCTACATTTGGCATAGTCTGGTAATTTTTCTTTTTTCTTACTTTAAGTTAATATTTTATCTTTCTTAAATGTAAATAATGTGTGCTTTCTATATATGGATTTCCGAATGAAGGTTGTTGGTGATTTTCTGCTCTCAGCCTTTCTTTCTGAGAAGAAAATCTTAAGCGATCTCACACTGAAACTTCAAACAAGAGAAACGTGAAATATAACGCCTCCTTCTCTGTCATCTTTGACGACAGAACACAAATAATCAGCGTGAGTCCAGTTATCCTTCCATGAAAGGTAACTGTTTGCTTTCTAAGGGGGAGGGGTTGTTTTAATCACCAGGAGATGGAGAAGAATATCTGGACCCTTTGGGGAGGCAGGCTGATGTCAGGGCAGAGAGCCTTTTATGATTGCCTTCTCATTGTTGGCTCTGCACAACCTGGAAGTTAAGCTTCCAAGTAACCACCATGGTATTGCCACCCTCCTTTCCTGCTCATTTATCTGAGATGGGATAGCAGCACTGAGGAAGAAAGCTGCTGCCTGTCCTTCACAAGGTCCAGGGACACTGAAATTTTCAGACAGCATCCAGTTGAGAAAGGCTCTTTGCAAAGCAAAGCTGTGCTGTGGTTTGGATTTGAAAGGTACCCCATTGTTTATTTGGGGTACTTATTCCCTAGGACTAGTGGTACTGTATCAGGAAGGTTGTGGATCTCCTGGAAGTGTGAACTGACAAGCAGGAGGTCCTTTTATATATATTTATTTATAATTTATTTATTTATTAAAGATTTCTGCCTCCTCCCTGCCACCCCCTCCCATTTTCCTCCCTCTCCCCCTATCAAGTCCCCCTCCCTCGTCAGCCCAAAGAGCAATCAGGGTTCCCTGCCCTGTGGGAAGTCCAAGGACCACCCACCTCCGTCCAGGTCTAGTAAGGTGAGCGTCCAAACTGCCTAGGCTCCCACAAAGCCAATACGGAGCAGGAGGTCCTTGACAGGTACAGCCTGACCTTCGTTCCATCCTGCCATGGTGTTTCAGGATACCAACAGCTGTTTCCACACATCCCTCCTTCTTCTCATAGATTCCTACATCCACATCCCCATCACAATGGACTCAAACCACTCTGAAACCATGGACCATGCAAAACTTTCCTCCCTTGTTGCTGTCACGTGTTTTAGTCATGGTGACACAAAAGTTAATTAACACAGTACCTGAATCATCACCTTTGTTTCTCTGGTCTTGCCAGTCTCTCTTTGGACCTAGGGGTATGGTAGTAGATCAGCCACCAGGTATACCAATTAGATGCAATATCCATCATAGAGGTAGCAATTGATGCCACCACAAAAAAAAAAAGCTTGGATGAACTCATCTAAGATTTGACAATGAGACATCTGTTGTCTTCAGCATTTCCACATGGAATTTTGCTCTTTGGATATTTTCCTGAATTACTAATGGGGATCACTCTGTAACATCTTCAGAGTTCTGTTTTCGAAGTGAGTGGCATGTAATGATCAAGAAGGACCTGTTCTTTCTTGATGCCCATCTTTCCTTCATGTGAGGAGGGGAAACAATCTAGTTTTGGACTTTGAGAGCTGGTCGATTTCTGTACACATCTGGTTGGTCTCAGCTCTGACATTTTATGTCCCCGTTGGCTGCCTTCCACTTGACTTTGGCCTTGGCTCCTCCTCCGTCCTCAGGCACTCTGTTTACAGTTGTTCATCTCTGCACATGAACCCTAGTGCACGGACTCGTCAGCAGAGGGCTTGTTAGAACAGGATGAAGTTGTTAGGAGATTGTCTTGTGTTCCCATGAGACTTACAGAAGACTCGGATGTCCCTATGAGTCGCCATCTATCACAGCTCACACCAGTCATGCACATGAGAACATCTCCTTGAACTTCTGGGAGACAGGTCTAAGTCTGCAAAGTCAAAACCAGATAACAAACAATAAACTTAGGCAGTCGAAAAATGACTTAAAAACACTGGAAGATTTAGGTCCTTGGTTATGAAAATTTGTTACATGGGAAACCTCAAATTTCCCTAAGAACTTTCTTTTTCTTGCTTCCCCCAAGGTTTCAGATTGCAAGATTATTACAGTGCCACCATACCAGGTTTGCATCTCCCACCCCAGATGTATAGGCCTCTGTCTGTCTGTCTCTCTCACCTGTTTTCTGAGTACTTTCCTTCCCAGCACACTTCCTCAATACTCAGCAAGAGGTGTAGCAGAGAACACCAGCCTCCAGAAAGACATTTTTTTAACTCTTGGGGTTTTCTTACTTGCTGGCATGGGGGGGGGGGAATCAAAATGACACCTCCTCCTTCATTTTAAATGCCACCCCACCGCTGTGACAGGGACTGATTTATGCCTCTGTTAAGGCTTCCGAGAGCATGCAGCAGCTCTGTGAACCTGGGTTGGGGAGTTGTGATAGATTAGAAACAAATGTCAGCAGTGAAGCCATCCCAAGAGTCTTCTCCTCTCTCCAGAAACATTTCAGCCGGCTCCCTTTCAAAGACACCACTGGATGTGTGGAATTTCTGAACCTTGGGCCCCTGTGGTGCATCATGTGACCTGAGGTGCTAGGTAGGAAAGGGGACAGAGGCTTTTCTGTCACCCTAAACAGTCTTTCCTCAAATCCAAAGGTATGCCTACTCCAGCTGACAAGAAAAAAAAAATCAATCTTTGAAAAATAAATCCCTTGAACAGAAAAACTTTAATGCCTGTAATTAATTCACACTTTTTAATAATGTTACTAGAAGCTGACCTGAACACTGCCGAGACCGTGTTTGTGTGTATGCGTGTGTGTATGTGTGTGTGTGTATAAAAGAGAAGAACTAAGGATTAAAATAAATTTAAAGATTTGTTTTACTTCCAGAAAAGATTAATTTGGCACGTGTTTCTTTGACATATTGCTCATAATTAAAGTAATTATTCATTTTCTCTGATTCCTTTCTGTCACAACCTCCCATCATATAGCCCTCTCATGGAAAAGTAACCTTGAGTCCCATCAAAACACTTAACTCTTTATTGACGGAAATGAGAGAAGCAATAAGTCTTGCTGTAGGGACTCTGGCCTCGTCTGGGTCTGTTTAAACATTACGGTGGCCCAAACTTTTAGGTTCCTTCTTTCCCTGACAGGGTCCTTGGCTGTGGGATCTACCTCCTGCACTTTCACCCATGCAGACAGCTGCATCCTTCGAGTATGCTTCCAATAAAACTCAACTGTTAGAAAGGATTGCATTGGCACACTCTTCATTCAATAAATGTGTTACTATTCTGTTTTGTGTGAAGTGCAAAGAACACATAGTAAATAAACATGGTTGCTTCTTTCACCAGCCTCACCTTCTGTGGCAGAGAGAAATTAAAAAAAAAATTAGGAAATGTAATGGCATATACCTAAGTGTAATCAACAGCATCGTAAACAAGGAGTGATCACACTAGAGTACTTTGTTAGGGACATGTTTTCTACAGGGAAAGGAGACCTCAAAGGACCGAAGGAGTCATTTCTAAGGATGGAGTCATTTCATCTGATGGAGGAGTGGCGCTAGCCAATGACATTCAGTATAGCAAGTACAGTGAAATGCCACTGTACAGGAAAGTGGAGGAGTACTTACTGGGAGGAAGGAGGATGAGAGAAAGGAATGTGGGTGGAGGAAACAGCTGAAATTTATTATGTAAATGCGTGAAGCCGCCAGACAACACAAAGAAGCAACGCAGCAACAACAAAACCTGAATGTGCAAGCAGCTGATGACCTCCACTTTGCAAGGTTTGGGGAAAATCAAGTTGTTTGCGGATACTGTGACAGAAGGAAGCAGTGTACACTTAATATGTCCCCCGCACCTTCTGTCATGTGGCTTTGCAGTACTACTTAATAGAATTAGGTTGTATTTCCCTACCCAAGTGAAATTAGATATCAGCATATCATTGGCTCCAAACCACGTAAAGCGGGAAGAAATGGCCTCCACACTTATTGAATGTTCTTCCTAGTGTTCTAGTGAACTGTGAGACGAGCAAAGCTCAAAGGACCTCTTTCTCTTTAGCCCAACCTGTACTAAACACATAAGGCACAGAAGACCCACAGTCTATTCTTCAAAGCTATGTGGATGAACTTGTTTTAGATCAGCCAATCTATAGCCGACTTCCCTCCCACTGAATGTTTAAGAACAATGTGTAGGCAAAGCTTAAAAATCTGGACAAGAGAGCTTGATAGTATTTATGAATATGTGTGTACTTAAATATCACACAAAAAGGAAGAGGAAATACATCAAACTCATCAGAGCTTTGACACTCAGCAGGGTATTCTCATTTCAGTAACATCCTCAGCACTTCATATCTTGAAATCAAGAGAAAAGCCCACAGTGCATTTTGCTGCATTGTTCTATTAGTAGAGACAAATTTTAGACAAACATTCAACCACTATGGTAGATTTTAGAAGGTTATTTTTAACCTTGGCATTTGCCACTTTCAGCAAATAATACACATGCACTGTTCTTCCTCAGAGGTAGGAAAGAAAGACTACATGATTTAAGATCACAGACATGTACCAGCTTAGATTGTAAAAGTTGATTACAAAAAAAAATTAAAGCAAGTAAAGTTGGTAGGCACATTGTTCTATTAGAGTATAAAAAATAAGCAGGCTGAAAACACAGTAGATTGGCAGTCTTAAACTTGAAGTGACTTTAAGGTGTATTATTAATTCTGACTGTGAAATTTTGCATGAATTCCAGCCTTCTAGATTGCAGATATTTTCATCATATTGTATTGCACACAGTGTGATCTGATCTGCTGAGCTTTATTAAGTAAGTTCCAAAGAGACAAATCAATAAATCAGAGGGACTTTGTGAGTTTAGAAAGGAGCCCTGAGCTATAGTTAGGTTCACAGCCACAAGTGGTGTGTGTGAGTGTGTGTGTGTGTGTGTGTGTATGCATGCATGCATGCATGTGTGTGTGTTGTATATATGATCATGTGTAAGCACTCACTCAGTTGTGAATGTATGGAAGTCAGAGGCAGATTCAGGAGTCTCCCTTTTACTGTACCCAAACTTACTTTGAGACAGAACCTCCCAGTAAACCCAAAACTCACAAGTTTTGGCTATATTGACTGGCCAGCAACCTCCTCAGGGCCATGTATTTCTTCCTTTCAACACAACAGTTGCAGGTCCACAAGGCCGTTCCCAGATTTTACATGGGTGCATGGGAACTCAACTCAGACCTTCATGCTGTACAACAAGCTCTCTTGCCCTCTAATGATGCACGGATAATAAAAACTCAGAGAATTTGGAGTCCAACCTGAAGACCTGAAAAGCAAAACAGCCAGCCACTAACTCTTATCTCGACCTCAGTCTAAAATGGTGATCCTGCCTCCAGGAATCTCAGAATGAGGCTGTGTTTTGAGAGCTGTCTCCTCCCATTTTATAATCCTCTCTATGGCTGGGATTAAAGGCATACACCATCATGATTAAAGGCATGTACCACCCAATTTCTATAGCAACTAGTGAGCCTACTGGGATTAAAGATGTGTGTTTACCATAACCTGGTCTGTAAGACTGACCAGCAGGACTGTTTTACACTCAGATCTTCAGGCAGTCTTTATATATTAAAATAGAACTGAAATGCCACTACATGTCCCCTTTTTGTCTACAGTAAAAAAAGAAAGAATATAACTAATATAAGAAAAACTATAAACAATAGCTATATACAATATATACAGGTAATAAATACATCAACAAAGTTTAGCCTATTTGAATTTGACAAATTCAGAGAAAATACTTCATATTTATCCTATCTTGGTGAGTCCAAAGTATTGTACCTAATTTGCTTTCTATCATAACTTGCTTTCTGTGTTGGGTAAGCTGTAACTATAACTATTTAATCTTCAACTCCCTCAGAGACTCAAGAAGGAAGTAATATTAACTGAATGAGCAGGAAGTGTAAGCAAGTGACTTCCAAAAAAAAAATGTAATGACAGAAACAGCTGGCTTCCTGGACTGTCACCCAAAGTTCCTCTGCAATGTTGGGGCATTCATCTTTGGCCTACAGACCTAGCATATTTAACACACTGTTCTGTGAAGCAGGATATTTTGTGTCCTGCTTGTCTAATTAGGACTACATAATGTCAGCAGTCAAGGTAGGGGCATTTTCTTGCCCTGTGGCTTACATTTGTCACTAAGAAAGTAAACTCTATGTGGAGTTTCTTCAAGGTACATTATCTTCTTTGAAGTAGATTGGTGCTGCCAGGAGCAGACATAAATCATTGCCATAAAAAATAAGGTTACTAAAACATCTTAAGTGCCATATTCTGTAGATTCTGAAGTGCTCAAAGATGACCTATCTAAATAGCTTTGTTTGACCTTGAAAACATACCTAATGTGACTACAAGTTTGATTATACTAGGTGATTAACTACTAACCTATATTTCTTTATTATCTTAAACAGTTGGTAATAATAATTTTCAAGAATTAGTAATTTGTGTTGCATTGTTAAATGATCTGTATAGATATAATACCTTGAGCAAGATTAGAAATATATGTACAGTATGTTTTAACAAAATTAATCTCAAATTTGAATCAATATACAAAATTTGTATACAATATACAAAAGTAAAACCAATGTAAAACATTTAAAACTAATAGTTGCTTTAAAAAAGTAGATTCAATAATTACCTTACTATCTTATCATATTTATACTCCCCTTTTTCTTTTCCTTTCTTTTTTCTCTTCCTTCCTTCCTTTCTCTTTCTTCCTTTCTTCCCTTCTTCCTTCCTTCCTTCCTTTCTTTCTTTCTTTCTTTCTTTCTTTCTTTCTTTCTTTCTTTCTTTCTTTCCTTGTTTTTCAAGACAGAGTTTCTCAGTTCTCAGTAGCTATGGAGCCCTTCCTGGAACTTGCTCTGTAGACCAGGCTGGCCTTGAACTCACAGAGATCTGTGTGCTTCTGCTTCTGAGTGCTGAGATTAAAGGCCTGCACCACCACCCTCTGGTCTTTTTTTTACCCAAACAAGAACCCTGAATCTAATTTTCTTTGCTTAGATTTTTTTCTCCAGACAATTATCCGTAACAACTTGTAACCAACATAGTAAATAAAATCCATTTATTGGGAATGTGGGTGTAATTTTCTAGGATACTTCCTGCTCATTGGGGGCACTGATAATATTATAGTGACCCCCCAAAAATTTAGGATTATGGTCAAGTCCTTTCTGGAGTCTTCTGTGAAGCTGCATATTTTCAACCAGCAGTCTTAAAGCTGTTCTGGATGTAGATCTCAGAGGAAACTGCAACAAATGTCCCCTGAAACACTAGATCATCTGGGTCATCTGTTCCCCCTGGAAAATTTTCAGGGGGTCTTCCTTGATCAAACCTTATTTTTCTTAACCAAAAATGAATCCACAGACTCTTATTTCCTGTGGAAACAAAAACAAAACCTCTTTTTCAAAGTAACATCTTTTGATTTAAATTTTGAAGTCAAAGCATTTTTAAAATATATAGTCGGATTGATCCAGCAGCATAATAATCAAATATCTTTTAGCAGCTGTCGCCCCTTCCTTGACAGTCAAGCAATTCAAAGACAACAAAATAACATACAGCATCCAGATTCTCTGTGTATTTTCCAGCTTTACATAAAAGCTAAGCAGGGGTGGATGGGAGCTGGGAGTATTGGTTTTTCTCCCGAAACCAGGTAGCTAGGTTTGGGTTCCAATTCTTAGAGCTGGAATTCCAATCCCAGCCCTGGCTTGGGCTGGTGGCTAAAAAGCCTCAGGCAGATGGGTTTTTCGTAAATTCATGCCACAAATGAAGTGCGATTAATAAAAAGCTTAGGGTCAGAAATTGGGTAACCTGAAGATCCCCAAAGCAAAACAGCCAGTCACTGGCTCTTACCTCTTGGTCTGAAATAATGATCCTGCCTCCAGGAATTTCAGAATGAGACTGTGTTTTAAGAGCCGTTTCCTCCCATTTATTCTAAGCTATCCCAAGTGACATCTTGATTTCATCCTTTTGAGGTCCTGAGCAGAGACTCTAGTCATATCCCTAAGCTCCTTACCCACAGGAACTATGATGATAAATATATGTTCTGTTGAGCAACTGATTTGGGATTGACTTGCTACATCTTAACAGAAAAAAAAAATCCAACTACTGATGGAAATGTTAAAAACATCCACCTTCTCATCAAACGAAGCATGATGTGTAGGGACATTGAAGTTGTCTTGGCCAACTTCTTCATATTGTAGAAGAAGGTCCAGAGATATGAAGGCTATGATCTTCAGTGTTTCTAATTTACCTATGTTATTGGTCAAACATCTCCTGGGAAACAGATTAATAGAATTTATATAGATTTATACAAATGGATTATATATATTAATATATATATGGATGCTAGCAAGAGGTAAAATGATTAATTCTAAGAAATATGATTTAAAAAGGTGGCATTTAGAAAATCTGCCTATACACACAGGGAATCTGGCTTCAGTGTTCAAGTTTAACGTCCATCTATTGTCAAACTCCTTTTTGCTTGGGAGAGGTCAGACTCCTTTTAGGTCATCTGATAATTAGATAGCCCTGTGAGCCCATCCACCCCTCCTTGTCCAGATAAGGTTGTTGATGTGGAGACAGAGTCTCACTATTAGTACCTGGCTGGCCTGGAAGTTGCTATGAAGATTCTCAGGAAAGGAATGAGAAGAAAGAAGGAAATACTCCAAGTATTTGCATTTGCATGTCCTTTATGCACTAATCCTTCCTAGCTGATGTTCAATAGGCCTGCCTCTCAATAGCATCCCTTATCTCTTATTCTAAAGACTTCACAGACAAAACAAAGTTGTAACTCTACAGAAATATATTTAGATAACTCAAGACAAAGGCAAACTAATAATCTTTCCATGCATTTTCTAGATACCTCTCATCAAAGAGGATATTTGTAATTCTTCTCTTTCTCCTTCCCCTTCTTCTTCCATAGGCTTTTCCATTTCCTTCATAATTTGGGAAGGACAAGTACTTTAAATATTAAGCACACATACCACAGGATATTATGACTATAATTCAGATTTAACCTTACCTTTGGCGAGGAGACACTGCTCTGTTTTTCAGTCTGTACTCACTAGACCCCTACCCATTTAGTTTTAGATCTTTTTAAACATAGGATGTGAATTACACAAATTCTGGGCAGGGTAAATGTAGTTAATGTGATCTGATGGAATATCAAATTAGAACAACTAACAGAACATCTGATGCAAGTGATTGATGATATCATTTGATCCACCTAGTTGGTGGCCTTTTATAGAGTTGCCTCCACATTCGGAAGTTCTGGTGCTGTTATCTCTCATTCCCAGAAAAGAAAAAAAAATACATTAAATACATTCATTGAATAGAATATTTTCAGTAACTTATATTACTGGAAAACTTTAACTCTGTTGTCTGCTTGTGTGACCCTTTTCCTCCTACTGGGCTGCCTCATCCAGCCTTGATATGAGGGTTTGTGCCTAGTCATGTTCATCTTGTTGTGTTCAGTTGATATTTCTGGGAGGCCTGCTCTTTTATGAAGGTTAACAGCCTACTCTTTTATGAAGGTTAACAGAGCAGAGGATCTGCAGGAGAGGGGAGGCATTGGTGGTGGGAAACTGGTAGGAATGGAGGAAGGGGATGATGTGGTTGGCATGTATTGTATAAAAAAAGAATAAATAAAAAGAAAAAAGGGAATTTATTCAGGATTGGTAGATCTTGTCATTTGCTTCTATGTCCTAACAAAGTTCCTTCAACAACAACTGGAAAATGTTGCTCTGGGAGGCGGTGGTACACATCTTTGATCTCAGCACTCAGGAGACAGAGGAAAGCCAGTTTCTGTGAGTTTGAGGCCAGCCTGGTCTCTATAAAGCAAGTTCCCGGGCAGTCAGAGTTGTTACACAGAGAAACCCCATCTTGAAAAACAAACAAACAAAAAATTCTTGCCAAAGAGAAAGTTATTATAATGTATACATTAGAAACCACAATCCCATGGTTTCTTTACAATTCTGTAACTCTGGACTGGCAGCAGAAAACTGGACAGCTGTCCCTGTTAATTATGGATACCACAAGGAAACACCCTATGTCCTCCAGCTTCTTTGTATCAATACTGTTTGTTAAACTATTTATTTGACTTGATTTGTCTGCACTCAGAGGCTTAATCATCTCCATTCTTCTCTCTACCTATCTGTTTGACAGACTGCTCTTAGCAATTTGCCATGGGAATGGCTCTTTTTTATTCCTGGGCCCAAAGGGGTCTCCCACCAGGTCAAAGAAAGTAATCAAAATATAAAAGTGTTACAGAATGATGAAGAATCATCTCATTCTTTATTGCAATACAAAGAAAAAGATTAAAGCCAAGCAAATATTTTGTTTGTCCATATTTTGTGTCGCTTATGTTGATATTATACCTCTTTAATGTTGCCCAGGAGTACAACAAAAAGTAGAAATTGTTCTCTTCTTCCCTCTAGATAAAACACTCCACTTTAAATCACAAATGTGTTTACGGTGTTAGATGTTTGCTTACTTTATTCCATAGGTTGACTATAAAGACTTCGCTGACAGACTCATCTCTGATTGTATCATGGTGTGGAGGCTCCACTAAACAATGAACCATTATAAAAGATCTTGAAAGCACAGGAAGTATTTTTTTTTTCTAGCAGTAAAGGGTAGTATATGAAAAACTTTCTTTGTAAGATAAAATGAATGAATGCAAGTGACAGTGGCAGGTATAAATCAAGACCACAGTCTTCGGAGTCTAGGTTTTGGTGAGATAAATGTAGCATCCCGTGGGGACCTTTTATTTTACTTGGTGCTTCGGCCAGAGTGAGCACCTAGGAAACACAACTTTAATGGACATAAATGCTCTCCTGACATACAGGTTGACAAAAACTCAAACCACTCTTTAACTTACATGAATGACCACATGCCTCTTGATTCGGGTCTAGTTGTTATTCACAATGTTCTAAATAAGTTTTCAAAGCAAATCACAAGACAGGCAGCATATCTAAACTCAGAGGGGAAGACTTGTTACTTCAGAGGAACTGAACCAACTGCTCCCTGAAGGAGCCCTCTGGGGACAGCTTTCCATGCCTTTCCCCTCTGTCCTGTTCGAGTTACAAAAGTGAAGTAATTCCTGTGTCTAGTAGCATCTAATCATTTGGGGGTAGAAACGTCTTTGAAAAGCTGCGGGCTCAGCAGACCGGAGCTCTGCGTCATCACACCACAATGCGGCTGTTAGACACCGACTGCACATGTGCAAGCTGGGAAGAGATGCGGGCCAGAAAAGCAGCTCAGGTGAAGACAGGACTTTTGCTCTAAACAGCAGAAGGCGGGGGTGGGAGGGGTGGAGTTGAAGGAACCCTTGTCTGCGATTGCAGAAACAGATAAGGCATTCGTATTTAGGGGAAATTTCATCTGGCATCTGGCCATGGGTATTTGGGGCTCAATCACATCAGACCTTTCAATCAGAGTGAGTGACTTCCCCGCAGAAATTAATATCTATAAAGCAATCATAAGAGCCTGTCTAGGGAATAGGCACTAGAGAAGGACAAACCAATCCAGCACCAGGAATCTAACAAAGACTTCCGTCACTTTTACTTACATTACAGTCTGAGTCGGCAGGCTTCTACCTGCCCACATTTATAACAGTAAAGAAACCAGGGTTCTCTAAAATGAGTCAAATAGCTTGAATGTAATCTTGCCTTGATTAGAATATTTGTGTTCAACCACACAGCTCCCTTTGGTGATAGTGTCTGTCTATGAAATGGTTGATTGACAGAAGAAAAGGCTTTCTAGTTCCAACATGTTTCTTGCTTGTGTTGTCTACGGGTTTGTAACTTGCCCTGACACAAAGAAGGTCAGAGAAGAAGCTATTCTGGTAAAAAGGCATACATGGAAGCTGCTATTTATTCATGGAGATCAGATTGAGGTTATATTCCTTTTGCATTTGAGAGGAACTCATTAATCCATTATGGAAAGGTTCATTATGCTATAAAATTAATAATTTATACAACAAACAAAAATATTTTCATTTAAAAATTGTCCTTTGTTTTAGTCACTGTTCTATTGCTGTGAGGAGATACCATGAGCATAGCAACTTGTACAAAAGTAGCCCATTATCAACCCATTATCAGTATGGCAGGGAGCATGGCAGTAGGCAGGCATGGTGCTGGAGAAGTAGTTGAGATGTAGCTATGTTCTGATCTGTAGGGAGAGAGAGAGAGAGGGGGGGGGGGGAGAGAGAGAGAGACAGAGACACGGGGAGACGAACAGAGAGAAACAGACAGACTGAGCCTTGCATAGGCTTTTGAAATCTCAAAGCCCACCCTGAGTGACAGTGACATACTTCCTCCAACAAGGCCACCAGTTCTAATCCTTCTAATCCTTTCAAAGAGTTCCAGTCCCTTGTGACTAAGCATTCACACAAATGAACCTATGGGAGCATTTTTATTTAAACCACTACAACCTTTTCAGTAGCTAAATGATCTTTATCTAAATGAATGGGTTAGTCTTTCAAAAAGTAAAATGAACTTGATAATGGCATCCATCTATATTCTTTCGTTCATTTCTATGTTTAATGTGAAGAATTACCATCTATTTAACCCTAACAATATGAAGGTAGTTTAGACACATTTGTATATTGATTTTTCTCTGGTCTATTTCCTCTTACAACACTTATTAAACAGTTCAAATATAGTAATTAAAATGCCTCTTTCTCCATGATTCTTTGGGGTCAAAAAAGTTGTGAATGTTCTTTGCACTGGAATAATTGAACAATTCAATGAAGATTTCTGGGCCCAGGTCAGTCCTCTGAATCAGAGGCCCTGGTCCTATTTCAGTAAGCATTGCCAGATGATGCTTTCAGAATTCCCTCACAACAGTAAATTTTGCCTAAGTGAGAGAGATCTGGCAGTAGTCCAGACATTTCTGGCCAGGAGAACCAAGCCACACTTCAAGTAGGAGCTTTGTGACCTTATACATATAAAAGTGCAAATTTCCAGCATCGCATTGGAGGGATTTATCCTATCAATAATTTATTGGAACAATTGACTAGGTGTTGTAAGATATGTGATTAGCATAAGAGATACATGTGTTCCATTGTGTTGAGTCTGAAAATGATAGAACATCACACCACTGCAAAAACTGCATTCTTGTGGGTTTATATCATAGGAGGGTTGTCTGTCTCACTGAACATGGAGACAGAGGTCACAGTATCCTGGTCCTCTGCCTGTTAAATATGGCCTCTTGTGTATATTGATTGCTGCACTCAAGGAGAATGATAAAATTACTACCCTGGAATAAGTGAAATAAAATTAAAAAAGATGGCCATGTTCCTCAGACTAGTGAGACAATAGACCCCAAGAAAGTGGACATCCCTTCAGGAATCTCATACTGGGAGAAGAAAAAGCCTGAAGCTGGATGTTAGCCGGAGAAGAAACTTGACTTCTAGATAGAGTTTTCACACAGTGCTGTCAGCTTGACGGAGCACCTTGCTGGAGAGATGAGAACCCAGACAAAGAGGAGAGCACCACACCTAAACAAGGACTGCTTACATGTGCATATCTATTTAAATGTTTGTCCTCTATTTAAACTTAAGGACCTGACTATGGACTTGAATTGGGATCACTGGTTCTCCTTATCCCTCTTACCAAGGCCACCACATTGAACAAATCTGCCTTTATGCCTTTTACTATTAATTTGACTCCATCATTAGGCTTCTCCAGGACAGGTAGCTGAACCTAATGGCCTCTTGGAATATAGATTGTGACCCCAAATTCAGTATCAATAGAGAACTCTGGAAATTTTGGTCTATTGTTAGTATACAATCAAAAACATCTTTTTGAAAAGTCAGGAGTTTTTATATAAATAACACAAGAAATCAGACATCAGCTCTAAGATAGCCATGAACCCACCTCTTCTGCTATATAACAAGTATGGTGGCTCTCAGCCTCCATTTCTACTATAACCAATAATGATTATAAAAGCCTCTGACCAGAAACAATTCTGATTTAATTAAATTGAGGAGGAAGCACAAGGTGAAGAACCAGAAAGGAATTTGTTTGGTTATCGAGGCTGAAGACACATGTTGAGGAAAGCAAAAAGGGTTAACAAGAAGTGTCTTATAGTTAAATCACAATACAGCATCTTCTGTAGTGAAAGACTAGGACTGTGTGGGAAGACTAACAGTAATGGTGCAAGCTTAGGACAAGAAGAGAGAGGTTAGGGAGTCCTCCCTAGAATGGGGAAGTCATTGCTTTTCAGAAGTACAAGATGAGTAGTGTTTATCATCCTAAAATGAGGCAAGCTAGAGCTTGAAATTGGAGGGTCGACCAGCAGGCCACCCATGGGTCTTACAAACACAGGAGATATGGGCCTCTTAGAGTCACAAGTCGGTTAATAGAAAAAGCAAAATGGAGGAAACAGAAGAACGCATGTATTGAAGAACAGATAAAGGATAGGACCCCTGGCATGATCATCCCTTCCCAGCACAGGAAATCCTGGCATCCATATGTGCAAACTAACCATCAAATGAGAGAAGGAAGGAGGAAGGATTTTTATTCACATTAGTCCAAGAGTCAAGAGAGGACCAAGACAACTGGGGAAGGTGCTGGATCAGGTGCCCTTTGTTTAGTCTTGTTTTGGAATCCACTCCTGTGAGAACTGGCTTCCTGCCTACCTGCCAAAGGACAAGCTGCCTCTGTGTTCAAAGAGTTCTCAGACACTTTCCTTTGCTTGTGCTTTTATAAAGAAAATAGGTGGTCATCAAGCAGAAGAAAATACAGCTACAAAAAGAAAGATCAAACTTAACAGAAGAAAAAGTGATTCTGGAGGCAACTCAGCAGTTCAGAATCTGGGAGGGAAAGACTTGAAAACAGAGTTGGAGAAGATTAGCATGAACAAAACAACAAAGAGAGGCAAAGATATGAATAGGTAGAGAACAGCAACAATTGTGGAAATCTAACATTTTCTAAAAATAGAGAAAAATGTAGTGAATGAAGGGGTAGGACAAGATTACCCAGTACATCTAGGACAAGCATGAATAAACTGAAATCCCAGGGAAAGGTCTCAGACACTCATGAGTCCCTGGAAGTGACTATGTTATTATTATACCCACGTTTATACATAGTATCTTATTGCCTAGAAATTTCAGAACACCAAAGAGATTGTTATCCCTACAGTTGAGAATGGAACAAGCAGGACATCAACAAATAACACAGACGACCTCTGTCTTCTGCTCGACCGTTTCAGGTGCTAGTAAGTGTCACAATGAAGCCTTCAAAGTTCTGTGTGAGATATGTTTCCAGCTTGGAATCCCAGGGATGTTAAGTCATTTCTAGAAACCACACATTGGTCAGGACTTCCAAAATAGAAGGCCCCTGAAATATGCCTTCTGCCATCATTTCTTCATTTAAAAAATAGTTTATGGGATTGTCGGGTGGTCTACTGGCTAAGAACATTACAGTTGCAAAGGACTTGTGTAGTAATAGGGAGCGGCAGCGGGGCTGCGTCCCCAAATCCCCAGCCGCCTGGCTCGGCTAGCTTATGCCCCAAATAATTACACGGACACTGTATTCTTTTAAACACTGCTCTGGCCCATTTCTAATCATCTGTGTAGCGCCCCTAGGTGCGCTTACCGGGAAGATTCTAGCCTAAGTCCATCCTGGGTCGGAGCTTCATAGCGTGCGTCTTCCCTGGAGCAGGTAGCATGGCGTCTCTGCTGCGGCGTCTGCTCCCCAGAGCAGAGCTGTGGAGTCTGACCTCACTTCCTCTTCCTCCCGGCATTCTGTTCTGTTTACTCCACCCACCTAAGGGTGGGCCTATCCAATGGGCCTAGCAGTTTCTTTATTGCTTAGCTAATGAAATCAACAGATTGATATATGACACTCCCACATCACTTCCCCTTTTCCTGTTTAAACAAAAAAAGGAAGGCTTTAACCTTAACATAGCAAAATTACATATAACAAAACAGTTATCAAGTAAAAATTACAATAATCTTTATCATAACTAAGGGAAACTATAACTATAACTAACTATTCTTAACTCCATCAAAGACTCCAGAAAGATACAATACTACATAAGCAAACAAGAAAAAAGCAACTTTTAAAACTGTAGAAATGACAGAGACATCTCGCTGCCTGGACAGTCACCCAAAGTTCCTCTGTACCGTTGGGGCATCCATCTTCAGCCTTTAGGCCCATGGTATCCAGCAGACATTTCTATAAAGCAGGAAAATTCAAAGTCAGTTCAGTCACTATCTGTTGTGTCCTGCAGAATGTCTCGAAGACTCTTTCATGAATCAGGAACCCCGAAAGATCATCTCACCTTTAGGCAAGTTCAGTAGTCCTCTCTCTGTGGGTTCTCTGTGTCCAGTTTATGCAATAGTCCAGGCAAGAACAGTTTCTTGCCCAAATGGCTATCAAACTCCAGAAGGATCCTCTTCGATGCCCATCTTCTTCTTGAAGTAGATTGGTGCTGCCAGGAGCAGAGTGTCTCATTGTCATGAAAAGTCCTCAGTTATTAAAACATTAAATGTCCTATTCTATAATCTTTGAAAGACATGAAGAATGTCTATCTAAAATATATCTCTATATATCTAGAAAATTTAACTAACATGACTACAACCTTACTGTTATCGATGATTATCCATTAACAACCTATATTTCTTAATTATACAGTACATATTTAAAGGAACTACACAATCACAATACCTTAATCGAGAGCAGAAATACATATACATATAGCAAAATTGACCTTAAAATCAACATCAATGCAAATTACTCATACCTATATCATTTCCCCCTTTAAATGTAAAAGAACATTTATAAACCATATTTGGGAACGTGGGCGCAGTTTTTTTCTCTCCAAACTGCTTCCTGCTGAATGGGGGCGTCGTTAATTAGGTCTTTCATGGTATAACCTGTGTGCTAGTTTCATCTCAGTTGGCAGTTGAGCGAAGCAATTTTCTGAAGATGTTCACAGCAACCCTTCAGGAGGACGTGGTCCATCATACCAAATCGGAATAGAAGAAATGAACAGGGTCTCATCCTCTGCGAAAACAAAAGAAGACTCTCTCCAAAGCATCATATCCTTAGACCCAAATTCAGAAGTCATACCCTCATGATATCCGTTCTGGTTCCACTTGGCAGCCCATATAATGAAATGTCTCTCTGTACTTAGCTCCTTCACAGTCAAAAATTTTAAAGAAAACACAATGTACATAATCCAGACTCTCTGTGAATTTTCCATCTTTACGCGGCTTATTTTTATTTATATCTATAACTATCTGTACTGTCTCTTTAAAGACTTTACCTTTTTTTTTAAGCATTAACTTTATTCTCTATATTCTTTTTCTTCTCTCTCCCAAGCCTACGTACATTCATCCAACAGTGTGATTCATTCAGTGGTCTGAATCTGTCCTATTGTGAATCTGCAATTTTTTACTATCCAGGAGCACTTTTGATTTGCGCCTTTAAATCACTAGACGCTTAAGAATCTAAGCTGAGACATTCCTAAGTTAACTTTTTGCTTTTTGAGTGTGTATCTGTAGACCAGGCTGTCTTTGAACTCTCAGAGATCCGCCTGTCTCTGCCTCCCAGGCATTGGGATTAAAGGTGTTTGCTACTACACCTTGAACTCACAGAGATCTGTTCGTCTCTGCCTTCTAGGCACTGGGATTAAAGGCGTGTGCTACCACACCTTGAAGTCACAGAGGTCTATCTCCCTCTGCCTCCCAAGTGTTGGGATTAAAGGTGTGTACTAGGACACAAAACAACTCTCTTCCTTTTTTGTTTTTTGCTTTTAAGAACTTCAACTTTCAGCTTGCATATATTTTTAACACACAGTAAATCATTTAAAATTTTGCTTTGTCTTTGACGCTCTCTTTACTGTATATCTCTCTTTTTCTGACCACAAGAGCCTTTAAATTACTGAGCAATATCAGTAGGACTAAAGGCGTGGCTTTGCCAGCTAGATGTAGCCCATTCCTTAGCTTTCCAGCCTCATGGCGGAGGTACTGGCTGTAGCCACGTTTATAGCATTTCAAGGTCCCTGCCAGCCAGCAAGCTACAACAGACAACACTCAAGTCCTCTCTCGGTAGCCGGCCCTCCTGCCTCAAACAGTCAGAGTTTGCCCTGGCAGGATGGCCCAGAAAGCCGGCATTTTAAAACAACACAGGTTTGTTCCTGCTGCTGAGTCAGGAAAATTTCAAAATGGAGGACATACCATTTTGTGCTAGCTCTGGGGCCACCAGGTAGGAGCGGCACTCAGCACTTTAATTCTGAGACTGAGCACGCAGCACAGAAATTCTTTTCATCCAAGTTACATCCAAATCTGACACACAGAGCACTGCGCAGTCTGAAAACACGTCCCTGTATGGCGGCAGGAATCCGCCATGCTCTTCTGCCTGCCTAAGCCTGATTCTGCCTTCTTCCCAGGAGCAGGCGGGGAGCTCTGAGTCATCGTCACGGTCTCAGAGCACTCTCCTTCCGATCCCAAGCGGGAACACAAACATAAAGCCAGAGTTTGCACTGGCGGCACAGCCCCGGGAAGCCACACTTTAAAATAACGCAGCTTTTTTTTCTGCTGCTGTTGCTGAATCAGGAAATCTCTCTACAGCACGCCACCAACAAACAGCAAAATCTGTGTTAAACTCTCTCTCCCTTATTTTTAAGCCTTCTCAGGTTTTTTAAGTGGGTTTAGTCCATCACGTGGGCGCCAATTGTAGTAATAGGGAGCGGCAGCGGGGCTGCGTCCCCAAATCCCCAGCCGCCTGGCTCGGCTAGCTTATGCCCCAAATAATTACACGGACACTGTATTCTTTTAAACACTGCTCTGGCCCATTTCTAATCATCTGTGTAGCGCCCCTAGGTGCGCTTACCGGGAAGATTCTAGCCTAAGTCCATCCTGGGTCGGAGCTTCATAGCGTGCGTCTTCCCTGGAGCAGGTAGCATGGCGTCTCTGCTGCGGCGTCTGCTCCCCAGAGCAGAGCTGTGGAGTCTGACCTCACTTCCTCTTCCTCCCGGCATTCTGTTCTGTTTACTCCACCCACCTAAGGGTGGGCCTATCCAATGGGCCTAGCAGTTTCTTTATTGCTTAGCTAATGAAATCAACAGATTGATATATGACACTCCCACATCAGACTTGGGTTTGGTTCCTAGCACCCATGTCAGATGGCTCAAAATCAAATATAGCTCTAGTTCCAGAGGATCTAATAACCTCTTCTGGCCTCCACTGGCTCCTGCATATCTATAGGGCACATATATTCACACACATAAAAATACATGGATAAATGTTTAAAAATACTTGTTGTTGTATGCGTGAGTGTGGGCACATGTGTGTCATGATACACTTGTGGAGGTCAGAAGATAACAGTCATGAATGGATTCTCTTTCTTTGGTGGGTTTCAGAGATTGAATTTAGGTAATCAGGTTTGCCCAGCCAGGATTTCCACTGGCTGAGCTATCTCACCATCTCTCTGTTGCTATTTCTTAGATTATGTTGAGGATATATGTTATATCACAATGGCTGTATATTAACCAAAGACAGAGGAAAACAAGGTCTGAGAGACAGATGACTCAGCATTGCAGAGGGCTGAGTAGGAAGCAGTTATAGGAAGAAATCAGTTATCACGCAGCAGGATAATGGATAGCTTTTAAAAACAGGAAAGTAAAAGAGAGATTTAGTGCTTACGATGTAAAAAGATGTTAGTAGGCAGAATGTAAACAATGTAAGGGGGACACCTAGGAATTATCAACATGGCACACAAAATAAGAAGCAAATTGTTGTGACAGTACCCTGCATGGTTCTGCAGTCAACACTGCTGTCTAGACATTTATGTATTTCCTGCTTCGTGTTTGCAAAGGATGAGTGTGCACATGTCAGTCCCAGTAAGTTCCCAAACCTCTGCTGAGAAACCAATAATTATTAATCCTGTGGATGTTTTTTATTTGGTTACTTTTTTTTTGTTTGATTGTTTTCTTTTAACTGAAGGACTATAGAATAGTTGTTTAAAATAGACAGCATTACTTGCTTTTTGTAAGTTTTATTCATGCTTCTCAATGTGTGCCTCACAGAACATGTATTCTTTGGAAAGCTCTTTTATTTCTGTTTCTTGGTTACAATCTTCTGGAAATTTATCAAAATTTCCAATTGTTTAAATTAGCCAGAGGTGTCAGTGATAAGACCATATTTATCTCCCAAAGCCAAGAAGAATTTCTCAGAATTTTGAAAACATCCCACCTTGGGAGTTTAAGTTGGATGTCTAGAAATCGTGTTCTTCCTGTGTGTGCCTTCTAGGAGGTTGGCTAAGAAACACTCCTGCTGCAAATCCCTGACTCCTGCCTCTCTTTTAAATATCACAGAAAGGGTCACATGAAGTTTGCAGCTTTAGTGGAATGTGAGGTTGTTAAATATAAATATGAAGTGCTTGGGAAATGATTTTTATCAGTGGCATATGGTTATTTTCATTTGCATTGTGAATCTTGATCTTGCCTTCCTTTTTTTTCTATCAGTGATTTAGACGATCTTCATGCTTGAGACAGCATGTGCTTTCAACAAGAGACTTTAGAGGAATAGGCGGTGCTCTCTGCTAGCTTCAGGGTGCTAGTTCTGGGGCTGATTTCTATGGGCTCAAAAGCAGACATTCAGACATCCGGATGGGAGAAGTGAAAGGAAGGTGAGGTCAATGGGTACCCGGGGGAAAGTCTGGATATCCTGAGCTGTTGGTGGACTTTGAATGACTTTATCGTGGAAGAAGTTGGAGGTTATCACAAAGTTTTAGGCAGAATATAAAGATTTTTAAAGATCACCCTCTGTCGGAGCCCATGACTGTAGATTCAATTTACCTTAACCAAAGGTCAGAGAGTCCAGGCCTATTGTTGCTCCTTCAAGGTTATAACAGGAGACTTGACCCAGGGTGTGACTGCCTACAGTATTCTTGGCCAAGGTGTTGTCACTGCATATCCTGCCTAAACAACAGAATACCTGACTCAGGATATCGTTACTTGATGTTTTGGCTATTAAAGTGGTAATTACTTTGTGCCTTGTTTGTATCATGGTAAAGAAGTCTTGCCTTCTCTCCCACTCCTTTGGAGTGGGGTATATAAAGCATATGGAAAATAAACATGGAATTTGGTTTTCAGTGGGTTGCCCTCCCTACTCTATTCTGTGTCTCTGTCATTTTCTTTTGTGTCTCTTATCTCTGCCTAATATTTCTAATCCACACCCCTACCCTAGAATGTATGAACCCCTCAGTGTCACCCCAATGTGGGGGCCTCATTAAGTTTAAACTACATGGAGTAAAAAAGCTGTTCCATCATATTAATATACAGATTACTATTACTTGGACCAAGAAAATGGTGGTAAAAGAATGATAACTAATTCAATTATGGGTCTTTTGAAGATATTGTCAATGGGGCATGCTAATCATTTGAGCAGTTGAGATGTAAGTGGAAGAGAAAAGCCTAACATAGGGATCCATCTCTGTGATTCCAGCCCTTTGGATGGAATAGCAAGAGAGTTTATGTAAATTTCAGATCAGCCAGAGCTACATAATAAGTTATTATCTCAAAAGATGAGAGAGAGAGAGAGAGAGAGAGAGAGAGAGAGAGAGAGAGAGAGAAAGACAGAGAGACAGAGACATGGAGACAGACAGAGAGACACACAGAGACAAAGAGAGAGAGAAAAGGAGGAGGAAGGAACAGGAAAAGAGATGAAAGAAGAGGAGAGGAGAAGAGAGGGGATGAGAGAAGTCAAAGGTCATGACCCCCGAGTAAGTACAATAATGAAGTAGCAATTGGCTTTGATGAAAATTTGAGGGCTGGTAGAGAGAGCAGGAATTAAATGCAATGCATATAAAACTTGGGAACACTTATAAATATATAGAAGGAAAAATTATTATGTAAAAGTTCAATAAATCAACCTACATCTTTAAATATTCATTTCTTAAATTGAGTTAACAAAGATTGAATATCACAAGATAAGTAGATAATAATCTTGGATCTCACATAAAAGATGCTGTAACTATCTGCTTTGTTTCTATTGAATAACAATCTGTAAGATTTCATAAAAGAGCCTCCAAATCAAGTATAATAGTGGAGCCCAGAGATAAAATCTTCTGTCTGTGTTTTCCACATTAACACCAATGAAATGCAAAGGCCTGAGGGCTCTTGCTATCAGATCATGCATTGTTGCAGTACAGTGTGTCATGTCAAAATCTGTCAGGCTTCTTACAAAGCATATTTTATACCTGACTTGCCCTTGAGCATTCCAGCAAGTGTCCCTGCCTGAAGCCACCTGTAAAGTCAGATTAGATAGTTCTTTACAGTTTGACTGTACTCAGGTGTGCTGGCAAGCACAAATAAAAGAAAACCCTTGGATTGTTTCCAAATGTTAGTTGTCCTTTGTCTATGCAAGTCCAACAAACTATTAAGAAATAAGAAAAGAATTAATCATTTTTCTCTTTCCTGAATAGTTTTGATTTTTGCAGTCTGGAAATGGCCTCATCTGCTCTGTTCTGGGCAAATCTGTAGTGAGGACAGTGTCTGGGGGATATGCTGCAGGGATGACCCGGGATAGTTTTCCACTTCAGCCGTCTTTTGTCTGTTATCCCTGGGTGATTCCTCTCCAGCTCCTCTTGCAAAGGACTTTACCCCACGATTCATCTTCCTCACTGCTCTTAAAAGCCCGTGACTTCCCAAAGACCCAGATGGTAAGAACAGCCGTATATGTGGCTTTGAAGCAAGCACCTTTGGATGGCCTTTCCTGATCAAGTTCCACAAGACTTTCTGTTCTCTTACCCCCAAATTAGACACTGCCTCCTGGCCTTTTCACGTGACTGGAAATGTCCAAACACAAGTGCATGCTGATAAACTAAGTGACAGTTCTCCAATACCCAGTGGAATTCCATTACTGCTACCCCATAGCTTCTCTCTTTGCTGTGAGGAAGAGAGGAAAGGAGGAGATGAATGAGGAGGTGTGCACTCCAAGGGGAAGGTGAAATCTACATGAGGGATGTCTTCACTGTGGCTAGAAAAAAAGGAACAGTGAACAACTTGAGTAGTTTGATGCACAAAAAATTCAAGAGCAGAAAATTGTGAAGCTTAGACAAGAAGTAGATTCTGTCTGGCTTTGGGTGGCATAGGCAGATGTCAAAATCTTGTCAGTTGGATAGGAATGTAATAACTTAAAGCAAAGTGAACCAACTAGAATTCTGTCTCACAGATGACCAAGTTCTTTGTTTGGATACTGGAGACTGAACTCTGCTTCTCTGCATAAGCAACAAATACTCTAGACTCTGGGCTGTGTTTGGCCCAGAATACAAAATTCTTTATCGTAAATATCCCGTTATCACCAGCATTTAATCTCAATTACAAGGTACAGTTGGGTAGTAAGGTGTGAAGCCATCAGAATGATTTCTAAGTTAGAATCAGAGTTGTCACAATGGAGCCTTAACTATCAAACTTAGGGAACACAGTGGGAAAAGAAGAGTAAAGGAAGTGGGAGACGTTCCTCTATAGGGCATAGTGAACTGACAGGGCAACTAGGAATTGAGAATGCTGATGGAGCTTCTGGGGCTCTTTAGGTGGCACAGTAAAGGAAAGAAGTGGAACTTAAACACAAGGAAGCTAAATGTAGCATCCAAATGAGATCAAGAAAAAAGAAGAGCTCAAGGACAGAAGTTGACAAAAACAGTGAAGTGTCATTGTATCTCCAGCATGCAGTTCAATGCCTGGTGCCCAATGGTCTCTCAGAAGGAGATGAAGTCCAGCGGTTGAATTATTGCCAAATTGTTCACCAGTGGGCAGTGTTCCTTCCCTTGGCTATTGATTTAGACTGTTCTCAACAACTTGTGAAAAGGTGAATGCTGGGGAAAACACAGCAAGAGGAGCATCCTGAGATAGTGGTTAGTTGAGGCTTGCAACAGTGTAGTTTGCTCTGTAGCCATCCAAAATGGGAATGTGGAAGCACTATATGTAAATCATCATTAGTAACGTCCTTCCTCAAACCCAGGGTGGGTTTGTTTTCCTTTTGTTTATGTTTTAGTGAGTAATCATTTGTCAAAATTATTCATGCACCACGAAACATTCCACCCTTTCTATTAATTTACACCACAGGAAATTCTCTAGAAGTTTCCACATCTTCTCTTTATCTGTTGCTGGGAGGAGCTGAGGGTTACTGAGTGCTTACATAACCTTTAGGGTGGAGTCTGCACAGATGAAAAGTGACTCAAAGGGCAATTTTATGGGATTTCAGCAGTCTGGGTTATAGAATGATGCTCTGATTGGGAGTTGGAATCAAGGGTTGTTTATGGCACTCAGTATGTTCTCTGTAAACCACTTTAAATTCTTTAACCTCAGACAATCAACCAACAAAGAATCAAGCAAATGGGCAAAAGTGAATCCTGTGAGGTTGCGTGTCCTAGTCCATGCAGTAAAAGGGTTGGAGAAATGGCTCTGTTGTGAGCACTTGATGTTCTTGTAGAGGACACAGGTTCTGTTCCCAGTACCCACATAACAATCTACAACCATTTATAACTTCAGTCCCAGAGGATGTGTGTAGTAGGAGCTACGGGCTGCGTTCCTGGTGCCTGGCTCCTGGCTGCCTGGCTAGCTTATGCCCCAAAATAACAACACACAAACTGTATTCATATAAACACTGCTTGGCCCATTTCTATTAATGTGTATATCACCACGAGGTGGTGACTTACCAGGAAGATTCTAGCCTACGTCCATCTTGGGTCAGAGCTTCATCATGTCTGCCCTAGAGAGGAGCAGCGGCATGGCATCTGCCTCACTTCCTCTTCCTCCCTGCATTCTGTTCTGCTTACTCCACCCACCTATGTTCTAACCTATCAGGCCAAGCAGTTTCTTTATTAACCAATGACCTTCCTCCATCAGATGTGTTGCCCTCTTGGGCTTCTGCAGGCACCAGACTGGCATATGATACACAAGCATACCTGAAGTCAAACACTCACACACATAGAAATAAAAACCTGATTTACCAATCTGAATTACAAATAAGGACATACAGAAGCAAAAAAGATTCCTCCTTCCTTTTAGGTTAAGATGCCAATTTAGGAGTGGGCATGGGTTAGTGACAAACTTTCTATGCCAGCTTTCTTCCTTAAATAAAGATTGACAACATTTTTGCACCCATACTGCTAGCCCACCTCTCACTGGGAAGTGTGCATTGTTTCCCATCTGTGAACTCTAAGTTCCCTTTATTGTAACATTATGAGAACCAGAGAGGATGCAGTGTCTTCGAGAAACTGAAGCACATATCAACTCACAAGAGATTGCAACAGCACCCACAGTGCCTGTATAGGTTCAAGCCAGAGGGTGTACCAGAGCCGAGAGGAAGAAATGGCCATGAAAATTCATCCCTAAACAAGAAGCGATTTCCAATGGACAACTCCTTACAAAGGGAATTTTTCCTTTTTTTGGTGGAGTCTCACTGAGTGTATCCATCACACTCAAGGGCAACCTACTCCCAGCCTCCCCACCTCTCACCCCCTTCTCCAGCGAGCCTCCCAGCCGGCAGTATCAATGATATCTTTATAAACTTTTTGTCTCATAATTATTTGTTTGGGAATTATTTTTGTCTTACTGGTCTTTTGTTTGTATATTATAGTTTCTTATTTTGTGTTTTAATGGATTTTGGGTTGTGCGTGCTTGTGTGTGTGTCTGTGTCTCTGTATTTCTTGTGTTTTTATTTCCTTTCTTTATTCTGGTTTGTTTGTTTGCCTATTTTTTTCTAAACAGAAAGAATGAAGGGCTCAGATTTGGGATAGTGGGTGAGTAACTGGAATCTGGGAGGATTTGGGGAGGGAAAACCATGATCAGAATGTTTTGTACAAAGAAAATTTATTTTCAATAAAATATACATATTAAAAAAGAATATTTATGCCAACTTCCTTTGTTGACCTCAATGTATTCAGAACCGTTCTGCTTATTCAATTTGTGGTTTCCGTGAACGGATAAATTCCTTCCCTATTTTAGTTGTCATAATTAGTTGATGTCAACTTTCTTTTACTTGTAACCACAAAAGAAAAAGAAAAGAAAGACAAAGAAAAAAGATTTTTCCCAACTCTCTAAACAAAAGACAAGAAATGAAAACAAGAACATAACAGGGTGGTGTAGAGCTGTGATTAGTTGGGGAAATTCAACAGATTTAATTCCAAAAGGTTTATGAGAGACAGGTTGACTTCAGCTCCTAGGAGTCCCTAAGAGTGCAGAAGTCACTGAGGGATGCAGGAGTCACAAAATGAAGAAGTGCTAGGAACAGAAAGAATAGCAGCATTTTGAAGAACAAAGGCAAATCATTTAGAATTTCTTTCAATGTGGTTTTATATTTATTTCCCACAGAGAATAATGATCAACTCTGAGCCAATCATACTAAGTTATATTCTCAATTAAAGATGGGACAGGATCCCTTCCAGGACAGAAAGCAGGCAGATAGACCAATTCCTCTGGAATGAAAAGCTGTGTGTATCACAGATCTTCATCCTTCTGATTCTCCTTTTACCACTCAATTGCTAGGATGTGGCCGCCATGCCTGGGTTATGCTGTGTGTGGGGATGGAACCAGAGCTATGTGAATGCTAAGGAAGTATGCTAGCAATAGGGACACATCTTCAGGCCGCTACTGTAGCATGGGCTATGCTATGTTTGTCACATGACTTGGAAAGAGTCCAGTGGAAAGAAATTTTCTGCCATTATCAATTCATGGAACATTCCTTAGGGAGTTTACATACTCTTTATGTGTGCTTCAGAGGACAACAAAAACATACCAAAATAAAACTTTAAGTAAAAGAAGGATAGATGCAGAGAAGCAAATTCTGCTCACAAACCACTAGACCCATAATTTTACACTCTGCAAGCATCTAAATAAGCAAAATCATGAAGTGTAAACACCGCTGATAAAGGATTACTAAAGTGTTTAGTAGCCTTAGGGCAAAAAGACCGTGTAAATACATTATTTCCCCATTCTCCAAAGAAATGTTCTCTGAAGTTTAAGGGAAAAGGTATTATTTTTAAAGAAATTAAGCCACTGCTCTCTAATTTCTCATTGAGCATAATTATTATAAATAGAGACACAAATTTAAGAAAATAAAGATGTTTGGAAATCAAAAGCATTCATAATCCCAAGCAAAGAGTTTAGTTTGAGTAACTAAGATGAAGATTTTAAGGAAATAATCAACAAATATAGCGTGTGCTTCCTCAGTATGGAAAGTAAGCAAATGTGCTGCGCACTATTCAGTGTGCCTACTGAGTCACTGAATGGCTCTCTTCTGCATATCTGAGCCCATAGCCATACGTTTTTATTGTCAGAATATATAGAAATAAACCTTCATCTACAGTTAAAACCTTTTCCTGTTGAAAGCTCTAACAGCAGGCACACCTAGCATCAGTTTTTACAGCCACCACTAGAGAAAGGCAGGGGATATTTCAGCGAGCACCTTTAGAGTTTCCTGGCTGGCATCTCCAGCCATTTCATTCCTCTGCCCCCTTGCCAAGCTCTTCTTTCTTTAGGCATCTACTTCCTCAGAGATGACTTTTTCGCCCTGTGTGTTTCTCAGTTTCTCTTTCCCTCCCAGTTGCTCTCTCATCCAATATATTCCATTTTCAGTCTCTCCAAGAGAGATTTTTGGCTTGATGCTAATCTTGCTGGAGTGAGGATGCAGGGTCACAAGAATTCTTCTTTAGCGATTTGTGGTGTGAGGACCACGAAGAGCAGTATACCTCCATACTCCTTAATCATTTTCTCTGCTGTGGCTGTGAGGATAGTCATAAACAAAGTTTTTCAGAGCATTTAAAAAATGAGAAGAAGCCAGGCAGTGGTGGCGCACGCCTTTATCCCAGAACCCAGGAGGCAGAGGCAGGCAGATCTCAGTGAGTTCGAGGCCATCCTGGTCTACAAGAGTTAGTTCCAGGATAGGCTTCAAAGTTACAGAGAAACCCTGTTTTGGAAAACAGAACAAAAACTTTAAGGAATAAGGTTAAAGTGGGCTTCAATAATGGAATCATTTCCATCTTTAAAAAAAAAAATGAAAACCAAATCCTTTCCCTTCCATATTTTCAAACCACAGCCCTATTCCCCTCAGTACCTAAAGGAGTCACATGTTATATCTTTTATCCTGTCTTCTGTTTACTTGTCAATGTCTCTGGTTTACTTTGCTGTCAACTCCAGGCAACTACAATTACTGTTGTGAAGATCACCACTGGAGTTACTAAATATGATAAGCAATTTCCAATCCTATGTACACTGTCAAGGAAATTAATTTCAGATCAGGAAATAGACAAGAGAAATGATTTGTTTATTTTTCTCTTAGTAGTTTGGTCGGTTCACTTGGTTACTAGATAAGTCTATAAGGATATATATAAATATACATATAAGCATACATGTATATATATATTTCATTTTTGCTGGTTGCACTATTTTGCACCCCAATAGAGGTACAAATAAAAGTAATATTAGTGTAAAAGACTTTTGGCTAAGAGAAATGCGAATGATTCTTGCCTCCTACAATAAAAATTGGTTTGGCTAATATATGTAGTTGATTTATATAGGTACAATAGATAACTTCAAGCTTTACAGGTTTTTGTCTCATAGAATATTAGCCAGTTTTCTATTCATTAGCAAATTGATTTCAGTATGCCTTTGATAGTCTGTGATCTATGGATTCTCCATGAAACAGTCTAAATAGCATGTGTTTTCCCACCCTAATAAGTTAATAAATTCCTTGGTTTTATGAAAGTCATGTGTTTTATTTTTTGAGTATCATACCTTTGGCTCACTGTAGAGTATTGCACATCATGTCCATCATGTTGGGGGCGGGGCAGCTCTCAAACTGCTGTTTCTAAACTCTCATTCTTCCAGTCTTTCTTTGGCCACTCTTCAAATTTTGTTTACTACACCTCTCACTTTTATTCATTATTTAGCTTTTGAAATTCCTTGACACTTGATACTGAATCTTATTCTTTTACTACAACTCTCTCACAAAACGATTTAGTGAATTCTCTGGAATTCATCTACATATTCACTTAGTTATTGCTCTTTGAAAATCAACAAATCTACAGAAAATATTCATTTGGGTGACTTGTGCAACCCTAAATTTATTAACATTTAGAATAAACGTACATTGTATGACACAAGGCTTTCTTGATGAACATAGAATCACATCCAAAGTCCTTAAATTGTCTTGGAGGAATATATAACCAGGCCCTGGTAAAATATAATGACTTCGGTATTTGAACTAAAGTAGACTGCACATTTACAGTGATTAGGATCTTTTCGTCTGTTAGATCTAGTGTCTTCTTCCTCTGATGACAGTGAATAAGTGTCAAAATTGCAGCTACTTTATTTGCCTACTCCTGAAACCCCAGCTGACCAATTAGTGTCTTCCTTTTTTTTAGATAAAGAGTAATATGGACCATAATATTCTCTTTTTTATATCAATTATATATGTTTTACACATGCGTACACACATACACAGAGAGAGGTGTGTGTACATATATCAGAAGACTTCCAAAGTTCCTAAAATATATTTTTATATACTTTTTGATTATAGGTCAGCATGTTCCCTAAATTAGTCAATCATAGGACATGCCATAGCTATAATAGCCAACTACTTGGCTACTCAGGACGACTGAGTCCTATCTTTCGCCTAACACCACGGAAGACTAATAATTTTGTGGAACAAAATTTTCCCAAAGAAAATGGAGAGATTTCGAGATGCCAATTAGACATACTGAAACTTCAGGCTAATTCTGAGTGCAATTTATCACCTAGAGTCTCTTCTGACACAGCTCCTAAGTTTGTAGGAGATGGAGTTTTAGTCAAAGAAAAATAAGATTAACAAAGCACTCTGTTCTCTGATCTCTCTGAGGTGTTTAATAAGACATCAGTGTTTTAGGCCCCTAGAGTGGCCCTAGGAGTGGCCACAGCAGTACTGGCGCTGAAAGCTGTCGAGGTTGTGTTGGACGGTGAGTTTGCTGGAGCTGCAACTGGGTACGCACTCTGTCCACACTGGATGCGCAGATCTTGTGATCTTGCTTTTACAGGCAGGTGTGGCCTCAGCCAGGAAAGCAGTGGCGGTTGCCGAAGCAGCTGCAGTGACAGTTTTTGGCAGAAGGCATAGCTGCTATTCTTGGCTCCAGTGACAGCCGGGGTGTTCATTGCGAGAACTCAAAACAAAGATGGGATAGAATGCAGGCTAGATCTCAGCAAGCATAGAGAAATCCCCCGGGGAACTCCCAACTCTGTCAGTATTAAGTTTGAGAGGAGCAGTTCCTTCATTGTGGTGGAGAGTGGACCTGTGCAGATAGTCTTCAGGTGACGTTCCTGTGCTGTCTGCAGGCTGACGTGTCTCAGGAAACACAGGGCACACGTATACCTACTATCCCAGCTGCTAAACTTTTTGATTGAAGTAACCGACTGGCGTGTGAGGGGTGAAGGCCAAGAACTCTCAACTGCTAACACAGGCTGCTTTGAGCCGAATGCTGCAGTGCTCTTGCTGTTCCAGTGACCAATGCCAAGTCCGGTGTTTGTGGTAGAATAAGAGTTAGAGAACATGAATACGGGCCTAACACTTTCCCATACCACACGGGCCATTCCCCTCTGCAGGCTGGCATATGCGTGGCGTCTTTATGAGAAAAGCAGCTGCAGGGGGCTTCTCTGGGCATCAAATCTCATGCCTTTTTGCCATGTGACCCTGACCTGGCCGCGGCTAATGAGACCAGGACTGATTTCTGATACAAAGGCAGCCTGTTTAGCCATGACTACAGCAGTTCTTCAGTAAGTACGGTGACAAGCTGAACTAATCGGCTTCTCTCTTTTCAGGAGTCTCAGTGCCAGACATGCAGAGGTTTGGCAGAGGGGAGCTGGAGGGGATGAGGAGAAAAGGAGCAGCGGAGAGAAGTCATATGCTGGGTAAAAACAGCTTTGAAACAAAAAGGGTAATACTTCTCCTAAGACCCAGCGGAGTCTCAGAAGAAAGGCAAATCACTGGAGTCACACCGTGTACACATATATAACAATGAATAAACAGCCACACGGTGGTTCACACCTTTAGCCTAGGCACTTGGGAGGGAGAGGCAGACGGAACTTCATGCTTTCAAGAGCAGTCAGATCTACATAAATAGTTCCAGGCCAGCTCGGGCTGTATAAAAAGACACTGACTCAAATGAAAATATGCAATTCACACTAACGTAAAAGTTATTTTGCTTTCTGCCTTTTTTATTCCAGTAGGTAACCTTATATTTGAGTATCACACCGACTATTTCTGTCACACCTTGAAGGAACTTGATGATGCCCCACTTCCCTAAGTATCTTGGAAACAGATCTCATAACCTGAGGCCCCTTGGCTGTCAGCTCACGATAGATATCCTGAGACAACATAATGAAGAGAGAAGGCTGGCGCGCAGTGAGTGAGATTCTCTATAGATATGCCTGAATACTTTCTTTTTCTGCAATAATAACAAATAGCTTGCCGGAAAATCAAGATGAGTCTTTGATAACTCTTCTCCGAGCATACAGCTTAAGCTTCTTCCTCTTCCCCATGTCTGCATGGCTAGCCTTTCCCTTAGCAACAGCTTATGCCATGTGATTCTTATTAAGAGAGCAGCAGGCACTTGAGATCCAGTAACACCTCACCTTCACGAGGTGCTGATGGATCAGACAACACGCTCACACTTGGCAGACTTTCTCTTGGGAAGAGAGGAGCAGCTGAAATACAATGAACCACCCACTGTGCTCGCAAATTCTACCTTCTAATGAGGACAAATGGTGGGTGGGAAAGGTCAGCTTCCGAGGGCTCTCAGGGAGAAATGGCTCCAGTGTTCACTAGATTTGCATTTAAGAGCTCCTTGTCAGTACAGACTTAGTTTCTCAAAATTTTATTTCCTTACAGTCAAATTTAACCAAATTTTTGGTCAAATATACTTCAGTGTGCCTAGATTAATGAACAAGTAAGATTCGCCAGTGTAATAATAAGAAAAAAAATAAGGCTATCTAATGCAGGCTTTCCCAAGGAACTACAGAACTCTATTAAAAGGTTATAGTGATGCAAACATTAATTTTATTAATTCAATGTGATTTTAGATGAATATACCAGAGTAACATTAAAAGTATGAAATACATTTTACTACTAAAAAAAATCTGCATTCAAAGTATTCCTAAAACATATTCTAAAAGGTTTTAGATGTTTAATCTCTTGTAAAAAAAAAAATGAGGACCCAGAGATCAATGAGACATCAAATGAGGGCAGCAGCCACATATAAGCTCTAACAACACACAAGCTCTAACTAAACCCAAGATCTAGCTAGCTATGTGCAAACAGCCTTTTTACCATATGGAAATATCCTCACATCTGAATGAAAATGTTGAAATTCTCATAGCCAAGGGCTGCAACAACAGCATGATATCAAAATTTCATGTGCCCAGTAAAAACTGAAGCGGAGTATATAACATAAATTTTATTTGAACTAAAATACAGATGTGTGATGAAAGCCGTTCAAACAGAATGTGGAGACTCGGAGTCCTACATTCTTAGAACATTTTGTCCTTCCTCCAACCCCATGCCACATCTCCAAGCACCCCAAAAGTGCGTTCAAGTCCATCAGTCAGCAGGAAAATCATCGCTGTTGGGACTAGACACATACTCACAAGTAACTGGTAAGTTACTCTATGAGTTATCTCAAATGAATTCAAATAGGAGAGAAAGGAAAAGCATGAAGAATGAAGAATTACGAGAAAGTCCAAGAAAAAGAAGAGATTGCATCCAAGTGTTGCTTTGAAATTTGTTGACTTCTTTAAAATAATTCGATGATTAGTAGTAATTTTTAAGATCATTTTTGCTTTCTCCGTTCCTTTTGCTGCTTTGTGTTGGTTTTATTGCACATAGGAGGAAAATATAGAAGAGGAAACCCCAGCATGCTAGAGTCAGACGGGGGCAGCTGAGAGCTCCTGAGGGACTCAGCATGGGAAGAGGGCCAGCCAGGTGGGAACAGACTCAGCATGGGAAGAGGGCCAGCCAGGTGGGAACAGACTCAGCCTGGGAAGAGGGCCAGCCAGGTGGGAACAGACTCAGCATGGGAAGAGGGCCAGCCAGGTGGGAACAGACTCAGCATGGGAAGAGGGCCAGCCAGGTGGGAACAGACTCAGCATGGGAAGAGGACCAGCCAGGTGAGAACAGACTCAGCAAGGGGAAGAGGGCCAGCCAGGTGGGAACAGACTCAGCATGGGAAGAGGACCAGCCAGGTGGGAACAGACTCAGCAAGGGGAAGAGGGCCAGCCAGGTGGGAACAGACTCAGCCTGGGAAGAGGGCCAGCCAGGTGGGAACAGACTCAGCAAGGGGAAGAGGGCCAGCCAGGTGGGAACAGACTCAGCATGGGAAGAGGGCCAGCCAGGTGGGAACAGACTCAGCATGGGAAGAGGGCCAGCCAGGTGGGAACAGACTCAGCATGGGAAGAGGGCCAGCCAGGTGGGAACAGACTCAGCATGGGAAGAGGACCAGCCAGGTGAGAACAGACTCAGCAAGGGGAAGAGGGCCAGCCAGGTGGGAACAGACTCAGCATGGGAAGAGGACCAGCCAGGTGGGAACAGACTCAGCAAGGGGAAGAGGGCCAGCCAGGTGGGAACAGACTCAGCCTGGGAAGAGGGCCAGCCAGGTGGGAACAGACTCAGCAAGGGGAAGAGGGCCAGCCAGGTGGGAACAGACTCAGCATGGGAAGAGGACCAGCCAGGTGAGAACAGACTCAGCAGTGAGCATTTTACTCACTTGCTCATTCCCTGTTTATACACCCTCTTCCCCTGCCAACAAAGGGTGATAACCGTTGGCACAGGGCGCTTTGTCACCCTTGGTCTATGTGGAATCAAGGTGGAAGGAAAGCCACATATCTTTAGTGTTCTTCTGAAGGGAAAAGCCTCGTGTTATGCCTAGATAGTAGCTTTTTGTCATTTTTCCTCATGGGAGCGTTTTCTTTTTGATGACTAATATTTTTCGATATTTGGCAAGTTGGTTTTCTTTTCTAATCCTTTCCGAACATCCAAAGGAACAAAAAGCTAACACAGCAAACATAAAACAGCCTTCCTCTGCTGAACACATCTTCTGAAATCACCTGGAGCTGTTTCATGTTTCACAATAAATAGATGATTAGAAATAGTAAAGGCACTAATTTCTCAGGATGTATCAATTACAACCACACATGAGGAATTTGATCATGCTTGCTATCAAATTGCCCTGAGCTATTTTCTCAGAGAAAAAGACAGGTTGTCTGCAACTTTCAAAGTATTACATGCAGCCGGTGTCATACATTTATGCTATGGTTTCAAATACCTGATGTGATCAGCTTATGACAGTGGTCTCATTTTGACTCACAGTTTCAGAGGTCTCGGTCTATTCTAGTTGGCCATGGTGTCATGTTCTTCAATGCCCTGACAAGGAGAACACGTGGGAGCAAGAGGCTCACTTTATGGCAGGCAGAGAATGAAATAGAAGAGGAGACTGCCATGCCACAGTCCTCTTTAAGGACACATTCCTGAAGGCTGAAAGACCTCTCACTAAGCCTCCAGTAGCACCAAATTGAGCATCACGCGTACACAGAGCATCGGAGCTCCCGATCCACACCAAAAAGCCATTGCACTGGAGCTGCTGTGGCAAAAGTTCAGAGCTGGACCAATTGCCTTCCAAGAAGTTGCCAATGAGGGACACCTATGTCCAAATTCTTAACAATAAGCTACTCAGGTCTGCTCACCGTGAATCAATATTAGGACAGAATTAAGAGTTATCTAGCTGAGACCATTAGCTATCCTGGAAATCGATTGGTCAACTTCATACTTGCAGGCTATTTGGGTGCAGTCGAAGACCTAACAGCTTCTTGTGTGTTGAGTATACTTACCCTGGGTCTAAAGGAACAGGTAGTCAGGGTGCAGCCTACCCTGTGATTCATAAGGTTTCCCAGAAGATGGAGAAAGAAAAATCCCATCTGGTTCAAGACTTTCTTGCTCACTCTGGTCAGGGGTCATCCATACCTCTTCTGTGGTAGGACCCAGGGACTGATTGCCAAACTCACTGTGACTCTCCTGAGCAGAGTTAACAAAGAACACATTACCCTAATTCCCGCTATTGCTTGAGGAACTCCTGCAGATGTGTTTAGTAATAACCATGGGCTATCTTTAGCTGTCTCTATTATAAAAGCACACAGCAATAATTGTTATTTTTCAGTACAAACTGTAAGAAGATACCTTAAAATTGAAGAGAATGACAATGAGCTGAGTATTCAAAACAAATATTTTAGTACAATACTGCTTCAAAAAGTAAAAACTGAGAAAATTTATAATTCCTAGAATTCATAAAAAATAAAATATCATAATCTTAACTCAAACCAGGCTGGTTGGTTCCCTGCAATTCAGCATCACTGAGCAGCTGCACCGTCAGCATCACCTTCTCTGGCTGGCTTCCTAGGACTGATTGATATTGGCAACCAAACCGATTGGTATAGCACAGTTTTTCAGAGTCAGGCTTTTTGGTGTACTAACTTTCTCCACTTGACTGAAAATATGGAATATATTTTGATAACTGTGAAACTTGCACACAAATCCTTCCTTTGGGCTCGGTTTCCACCATGGCTTAGCAGGACAATGTATAATATTAATGACATTTGTTTTCTGAAGCCTGGAGACATAAGTTAACTTGTCCAAGGTCACAGAAGCTAGTGAGTGTTGAGCCAGGGCTTTCATCCTCACTGAGATTATCACATCATACAATCTGCAGCTGGACTTGATGGGGAAGCTTCCTTTCATATTAGACTTGAGGTTGTGCTTCTCTGGTGGGATAATTATGTAAGCAAAGTTTTCCAGTACCCAGTTTCTCAGTGAGTGTGTGAGACTGCATTGCATCCGTCCTGGCATCCTTGGAAGGAACTGGGCGATGCCCAAGCAACTGGTGCTTCCTTTTCCTCTGAAACAATACCTTTATATTTGAAGCACCATAAAAATTAAATTATAACACACATACATAGATGTGTCTGTACTCGGGTGTATATGTACACCACAAGAGAAAAAACATTGGGATGTACTTGGTGTTGTCAGATGCAGGTTGAATTACACGCCGAAGGTCTAATTCTTTGACAGTCTCTCTAGAGTGCTTTTCTGCCCATCCTCGTGGAGAACCAAGATATTCTGATTCGTCAATGTGAAGCTGGTAATTTCCCTAACTGCTACATAATTAAGGGCTTCCCCATTCTTCCAAGGACTCTTAAATGACCCATGTGCAAGTCTCTCTCTCCCACTCAGGGATGCTTCCTGAGTGGCTGGACCCCTGACTCTGCATCTTCTTCCTTTTCCCTCTTCAGCCCTAGGAGGTCATGCAGTGTTTTTCACAAAGCTAGCACTGGATAAATGATTACACCAAAAGCTACAACATGAAGATAGCTCATCGTATCCTCTTACAGGGCAATGCAGCAAAATTATAGTCATTTACAGCTCTACTAGGAATTTGTCTTAACTGTAAGGATCTGGCCAGTTATTCTTTGCCATCACCTTTGTGTTATTTGCTACTTCAAAAATAATAGTATGAGAGAGAAGACTGCATAACACAGATAGCATACAAAACAATAGAGCAATTTTAAGGCTAAAACTAAAAGTGGACTTACTTGCTACAACAGTAATTCAAATGGCAATGCCCTTGTATTTCCATTCCCAGTTGAGGAATGATCTGGCATGATGAACTGTGGGAGGTCCCACTTCACAGTACAATTTATTAATGACAATTTGAAACATTGCTTGGAGACACTTTTACGAAATTATAGCATGCTTTCTAATTTGACTTGCCTGAGTTGTGACATCTGGAGCAGGTAAACTCGCTTGGGGGTGAGCTTATGTAAAGGAGAGGGCTGATAAGCTGTTTAAAGGGGCTTTGTTCTCCTTCTTTCTTTTTAAATAAAGAGCATCTCATTGCATACCTCAATGGGAGTTTAGTCGCTTAGTAACCCTGCTTGGGCGGGGGCTGTTTCTTTGGATCCGTACACTGGAAGAACCTGCCCGTGAGAAGGCTGGCAGAGACACTTCCACTCAGAGTGCAACCTGGTACAGAGAGCTCCAAGAGAATATACCAGAATTCCACAGCGTCTACTACTCCTATTTACACAAATTTGTCCTCCAACTGTCTCTTTTTCTTCTCTCTCGCTTTCACACGTGCACACACATGTACACAAACACACACACACACACCTATCTGCACACCATAGCTCTTTTAGACAGGTAAATGTTTGCAGAGTGGAAATAGAAAACTATGCAAAAATGGAGAACAAACGTCTAACCCACATTAGGTATCTCATAGTCTCTGAGGTCAGCCATTGAGTGAATTGTACCCATCTTTGTTCGGTTTGGTTCCTAAGATGTGTGTCTTTTGCTTCAGATAAGTAAATATTCATCTCTCATCCTGCTTGATGAATTGTCAGCTTTTAAAACACAATAGTAATGAGTAAAAGCATCTGTGTCCCCAGTGGTTTTTCTTTTCCTGTCTTTCTGTCTAGTTGTTCAGATACTAGGTTAAAATATCAAACATAAATACCTTCAGAAAGGAAGACAAAACCAACAGAAGCACAGCTCACTGCAGATTTAATGTGAGAGATTCACTATTACACACACCACAGCATTTGGTGGTCACAGCAACACACTGAAGTGTGTGTGTGCTGGGTGGAGGATCCTATTATTATCCCAATTTTACAGATTAGTACTTGCATCTTAGAGATGTAAAGTCAGGTCACACAGCTAGCAATTTGCATGGCTAGGACTGAAGCCAGGAAGTCTTAATCACTGTGCTGCACTGTATTCTGAAATTACCTTAAATTACTTCGTTCGGTGAAAAGCATGTTGTCTATTACATACACAGTTAATGCATGTCATATAATGTGCGAGGATTAAAATCAAAATGACTCAATTGCTTGCTTGGAAAGATGTTTAGAATTAAAGCCCCTCTGCTTCATGCTCATCTCCAAGAAAATGTAATTCAGCAAGTTAAAGCCACTGCCCCATGCAATTACACAATGTCACTGTACAGCAAAATTCAGAGCCATCAGATTTTCCCCTGGATGATTAGTAATAGGGAACTTGCCGCTAGTCCAGACAACCTATGTTTATTGGTCCCTCTGAGGCAGAAAAGAAAAAGAAGCGGGGAGTTTATATAGAGAAGGTCTGAGAAGGTCCAGGGGAGAGGGGAGGCCAAGAGTCTTGCTCCTCATGAAAATGAACTCGCTCCTCCTTTGTTCCCATTTTAAGTTATGTAGCATCCCTCCCTTGTTCCTGGCTTCCATCAGCCTCCCTCGGGATTGAATGATAGCCACAACAGCCAATTAGGGAGCAGTGGAAGGAGGAGGAAGGTGCCTCAAGCCTTGCTTTGTCCTTCAGGAAACAATCCTCTGGTTCAAGGTGGTTTTAATTGCCCCTACCCCCTTCTTTCCCTCTCCTTCTTCTCATCAATGCTCTTTCAATCGGGCTCCTGGTCCCAGTGCTTGTGAATTACCCAGAAAGAGAAAAGCGCTAATAAGTTCCCACCCAGGTGGTTTGAATTAATGTACAGACAAAACTCTAGTATTCTTTTGGGATTAGCTAGTTCTCCTTTCCAAGTCCTGCTTTTACAAACGTGTCTCACCAGATGTGTACCTTGGACCACCTGCATCCAGGTCACCTGGGGGTTGCTTTAAAGAACATGGTCCTGGGCAAAACCCCAGATTCACTGGATCAGAACGTTGGGGGCGAACCTGGGAAGTAAGCATTTCAAAGATGCTTCATGGACTGTGGCGTCAGAACCACCGTTTTGCAACACAGAAAGTGCATTTATACACTTGTTAGCAGGCTAACATGACAAATTCTCCACGAATTTATTTTTTCCTCTTCTATGCTGTCATTGTTTACTCCTTCAGTTTTGTTCTGCTTCAAAATCAGTAGTAGGTGCTCCTGTCAGACGGCTGGAGAAGCCAAAGCCTAAATAAACAAGGGAAAAATAAGAAGAAATGAGTGGAGCAGTCTGGAAAAGTAAAACGCTGAAAAAAAGGAATCCAGACGCTTTCGTGGAAGAACCCTAGCGTGTGGGGACTTCCTAGTGGCTCTCTGTATAATCCCTAAAACATACTCAGCTTTGTCATTTTGCCTCAGATTCCTCATCTCAAAATGGGGGAAAATAAAATGCCTACCTCATGGCGTTATTGCTGGGCTAAGCAATTTAACACAAACAGCTAGCTTAGAATAGCACCTTGCTTGAGAACACTGCTAGTTAGCCGATGGAGTTAAAGGGCAGCCTAAAATCTAAACTGCTGAAGATGGAGAAATGGCTCAGTAGTTAAGAGTGGTTGTTGCTTCTGCAGAAGATGAGAGTTTGGTTGCCAGCACCCAGATCAGGCTACACCCAGCTAATTCCTAGTGATCCTGGCTCCAGGGAATCCACTGCCCGACACATGCTATGGCACATGCATACAGATAGAAACAAAATATGTCTTTAAAAACAAATCAATAAAACTACAATTCAACAAACCGACATAGGCATTGCTAAGTTTTCATCATAGAACTAAAGATCATTTTGACCCTTTGCTGTTTTCAAAAACCATGTAAGAATAAACAGTACATGAAGCATACTGATGGACTCCTGTAAGTACTCACCAGAAGGAGGGGTCAAGAGGGTTAACCTCAGGTCAAAGCAGGATGGGATACATCATGAGTTTCCAGATATTCTGGGCAATAGAGTGAGACACTGTCTCAAAAACACGGAAACAAGGGCTGGAAACTCAGCTAAGGAGGTAAGAACATTTACTACACCACATACAAGCCTAGCAGTCACACATGCATGTATGTAGCCCAGGGCTGTGGTAGGTTATTAGTTAGCAGTTGATTAGGTTCAGCGGGAGACCCTGCCTCCACACTCACAGGCACAGGCACTGTGTACCCACACGCATGTGGGCATACCCTGAACACACACTACGCACACACAGACAGATGAACAGATACACATTCACACATATACACTCACACACACGTACACATGCACACACACGTGAGAGAAATGTAGGTGAGGTTAGAAGGAAAGTGAAGATTTTCAGATGATACACAGGAAATAGTGTTAGGCTTAGACTATACTATGAAGCAGTCCCTGTGTGCTACCCATTGCGCTGGGTGTCTTACCTATATATTAATTTACTGCCATCCTTGCTATAGAGGATATAGAAGAGAAAACTGAAGCACGGAGAGATTTGCATATGGTCACATTCCTAATGGTGCCGTACCAGGCAACAATTTCTCTCTGGTCTCTGCATAATTATCACTTTGAGGCAAGCTAGAGGTGTGAGAGACCTCCAAGCTAGGAAAATGCCAGAGGCTGGATTTGATGGAGTAGTCTGAGAAAAGAAAAACCTGACAGGCGCAGGGTGGGGGGTGGGGGGTATCACCATAATTGCAGACTAGGAGGTTGACTTTATTCTGTTGTCAGTGTGGGCCCACTGCCAGTACAAGGACTTGGTCATATAGTTTTGAAACCCAATCTGGTCCAGACAAGGAAGGGAGAAATACAAGTGAAAGCAATATTTTAAATCTGCACAAAGTTAAAAACACCTACGTTCGCTCTACATTTTCTGCCAATGTTCTCCGTCCTTTTCCTTTTTCTTTTCCTCCTCCTTTATCCCAATGATATTAAGAAAAATACCAAATATTAAATAGAAGAGAAGATACATCTGTTCTAGTCTGCAAGCAAAATCTACTACTACTATCTTCTAGATAATATACATGTGTGTTTATTCAAGTCTTAGATAAAGTTGGATTTAAATAAAACTTTGGAATAATCAAGAAGAAAGCCTGATATAAGTAGAAGAGAGGCCAGAGATGATATACATCCTTCTGCTCTCACTGGGAGAAGATTTAAGCCTTCTCCACTTGCCTTCTTCCCTGTCCGATGAAGAGCTGCTCCTAAAACAGTGCCAAGTGATAGACATGCATTCCGAGATGCTCTAGGACCCCTCTTATTCACCCTCCCCACTGAAAAAGTTAGCCAATGCTACAGTTTGGATTTGCCTTTCTTGTTATCTATACCAGGCATGCTAAACTGTGTTGTTCTACATTAGGCTCTTTGTTGATAGGAAATACTTGGGACATTTGTCTTTAGTTTGCTGGCTGAGGTCTGTAAGCACACTAGTACAGTTTGTTTCTCTCCTTCTCAGTTCAGTTTCTTGCTTGCATTTTGAAGAAGCTCTTAGGTTAAAAATGACCCAGGTATTGTAGCCCCATAAGTTGAGTATAAATGAATCATTTGGTCTATATGTCTTTTATTATGAAAAAAAAATTATAGAGTCTGCCAAAAAGCAAGAAGATAAAATTACTAACTAAAACATTAATCTCCTATGTAGCTAAATGGTTGTCAAAGAATAGAAATTAAGTCTTCATATATTATTATATATTCATTACACACAGTACTGTGCTTTATAAGGACATTTTCATATAAATGAATAATGTATTTCCCTATTCTGCCCTTTTTCGGCCCTTTTCTACCCTCTCTATCACTGTAGGCAGTTTCATTTCTATTGTCATGTCATATGTGTATATATAATTTTATTTATCCATATAAAATTCAGGATTTTTAAATGAGCAAGAACATTTAATATTGGTCTTTTTGAGCATTGCTCTTCATTTAACATGGTTAGCTCCAGTGTCATTCATTTTACTGCGAATGACTTTCCTCCTTTCTTCAATATCGAATGACATCCGTTGTGTACAAGTTCCATGTCTTCTTAGTTCATTCTCTGCTGATGGGTGTCAAGTTTGCTTCTATAATGTTATCATTGTGAGTCATGCTTCAACAGACAAGGATGCGCAGGTATTTCTGTGACACTTTGATTCTTTCAGGAGCAGTATAGCTGGCTCACATGGCCGGTCGAATTGTTACTTTATTTTATGAGGAAGCTCCATACTGATGTCCAAAGGACATGTATTGAGTTATATTCCTACCAATAGTGTACAAGGGTTCTCTTTCCTTCACATTCTTACTAGCAACTATTATTATTTGATTTCATTCTTTTGTAACATAATATTTTAATAATTCTTTGAGAACATATATACATAGAATGTATTTGATCATAATCATCCCTTATTTCCCCACTTCTCTCTCTTGCTAGATTCAGCTTTCACCTGCTTTCTCGACTTCACCTGCTCCTCTTTTTTATAATACACTGAATCCAATTTGTTGTACCCTTATCTACATAAGTGTAGAGCCATCCACTGGAGCATGATCAACCTACCAGGGACCATGGTTCTGGAAAAAGAATGTTTCTCTATCCCTTTGTAGCCATCGGCTATCAACAACTCTTCAACTAGGGGTTGGAACGCCTGAGCTTTGCTGCTCTGCGCTAGAATATTGACTGGCTTAGTCCTGTGCGGGTCTTGTGTAGGAAACACGGCTGCTCTGAGTTCTGAGTCCTGTTCAGGAATTTGGGACTTTCCAGCAGAGTCACCATGTGCTACCAGAAAAATTGGGGCTCCCTTATGGTGCTTGGTCTTACTAATAAAGGAATTTGAGAATAACTCAAAAGGAAACTTTAGGATAATTTCCTTCATATTTAAAGAAAAACCCCGGGTCAAACAAACTGCAGATCTTGGCAGCTGCCTGCAGAGCAAGAATGGAGAAAAGAAAAGGGGAAAAGATAAGCCTTGAATGAGCCAGCATGTAGGTCAGCCACTTGGCAGACAACCAGCCTTATGATAGGGAGGGGAGCTTTAGGGGGAGAGTGAGGAAGTATCACAGACCCAAATAATGGATCATAAGATCTGGCTGGCATCCAAAAGAAAAAGAGAAAAGAGAAGAAAAAGGGAAAATTTCCCATTTCTTTTAATGTTCCCTGAGCTTCAGAAGGGTAGTGGTTGTGTCCTAGTTATGGCTGAAAACTCCACAGAAATGTCCACAGAACAGTTGTGAGTTTTGTACTAACTGCCTTCCACTGTACAAAGAAGCTTCTCTGATGAATATCGAAAGCTGAATTAACCCTTGGAGATATATATATAAATTTGATTTTATATTAATTTATCAAATGTATATAGTAGATTTACTTCTATGTCCTATGAGCTCCCAGCCCTGGATTCTCCACCAGATTTGCAGTACCAGGCATGATATTTTCTTCTGGTGGAGTGGTCCTAATATCCACTCAGAAAGTAACTGACTATCACCGTTATATCTGTGCAATTATTACACCCGTGGACTTACCTTGCTAGGTCAGTCATTAGTGCAGTTTGAGGGTTCTCAGCAGGATAAGGCTGTGGATGACTTTTATTCCCCTACCAACTCACAGAGCACATTCTAGTACTATGAAAGCTAGTAAGCTGGGAAGGTGCTTCTCTATTTCTCCCTGGCCGGAGGTTATGTGTCTACAGCAAAGGGGTCTGACTGTTGTGAAGATAGAACCTTGTTGTGGGATTCCTGTCTATATGCTATGAATATATTTTATTGCCATTGGTTAATAAAGAAGCTGCTTTCAGCCAATGGCTTAACAGAATATAGCCATGCTGGAAGAGATACATAGTGAGAGTAGGCAGAGTCAAAGAGAAGCCATGTAGCTGCCACAGGAGACAAACTCTGGACTATGGATGGAAACTTACCAGTAGGCCGCAACCATGTGGTGATACATAGATTAATAGAAATGGGTTAACTCAAGATGTAAGAGTTAGGTAGAAATATACATAAGTTAATAGGCCAAGCAGTGTTGTAATTAATACAATTTCTGTGTGGTTATTTCAGGTCTGGGCGGCAGGGAAACAAATGAGCAGCCTCTGCCTACAGAATGGTGTTCACCATCTGGAGCATGGGTCCATATAAGGCCTAAAAAGTATTTTAAAAAGAGGGCTTCTAGACCCACAAAAACAGGAGCCAAGGAGTGTTCTTGTAGCTGCAATTTTTTTTTCCCCAAACAGGCTCTGTTTGGTGGCAGCGAGCAGGGTCTTCATGGTACCTTTAAGAGAGTTGCAGTAAAAACTGCATGCCTTCTTAAAAAACCTGCAGCTTTTTGGTTTGCCAGCACAAATGACTCTGACTCTTTCAAGAGGTCTGGCATCAGAACATTCAAATGGGGTTTGTGAGCAGAGTGCTACAACTTGTGTAATGGCAACAAAGACCCACTGTGTGCCTGAAAATGGGACCGTGAGCATGGCTGGCAACAGAGACCCACTGTGTGCCTGAAAATGGGACCGTGAGCATGGCTGGCAACAGAGACCCACTGTGTGCCTGAAAATGGGACCTTGAGCATGGCTGGCAACAGAGACCCACTGTGTGCCTGAAAATGGGACCGTGAGCATGGCTGGCAACAGAGACCCACTGTGTGCCTGAAAATGGGACCGTGAGCATGGCTGGCAACAGAGACCCACTGTGTGCCTGAAAATGGGACCTTGAGCATGGCTGGCAACAGAGACCCACTGTGTGCCTGAAAATGGGACCTTGAGCATGGCTGGCAACAGAGACCCACTGTGTGCCTGAAAATGGGACCTTGAGCATGGCTGGCAATGAGTGGATCTTCGCCATGTTGGGCTGGGTAGAGGAAAAGGGCAAAGCAGCCTTAGTCCTAGCAACACAGCTTAACATTTTCAGAAACAGTCTGGGTCAGAAAAGGATTACAGATACGCAATAAAGACAGATTCAGATGAGAAAAAAAACCCTCTAAATGGGTCACTGTGTTGGATAAATGTATGGAGGCTGGGGAGAGAAAAGAAAAAGAATATAGACATTTATAAAGGAAGTAAATGGTTCTAAAAAAATAAAACAAAATCTTTAAAGAGACAGAGTACAGTCATTGATTAAAGGAGTAAAGAAAAGTAAGCCACATAAAAATGGAAAATATACAGAGTCTGGATTATGTATATTATTGTGTTTTCTTTAAATTTTTTGACTGTAAATGACCGAAGTGCAGAGAGACATTCCATTGTATGGGCTGCTAAGCTAAACCAACATATATATGTTAGAGCTATGTTGACTTCAATACTTATTTATACAGATCCTTAAGAATTGGAAGTCTTTCCATCTTCTAGTGCTCTTTTCTATTTCTTCATATTAAAAAATGTTCTGGAGGTCTTTCTTTTCATTGGTTAGGTTCATTTAAAGACTGGCCCCTCCCCAGTGTATTCGGAATAGGATTATTTTCCTGATTTTTTTGTTCAGCATCTTTTTTATTTGTATAAAGGGAAGATCCTGATATTTGTGTTTTAAGTTTCAATCTTTTCACTGTGCTGAAAGTGTTTACCAGTTCCAGAGTTTTCCAGAGGAGATTTCAGGATCTCTTATCTATAGAACTGTATCATCTTCTTATAAGGATAGTTAGACTCCTCTTTTCCTATTTGTATCTTTTAATGTTTCTTTTTTTTTTTTTTGGTCTTATTGCTTTAGGTAACTCTTCAAGCACTATTTGGATAAGATTAGAGATGAGGATGCTTTTGTCTTGTTCTGGTTTTTTAGTGGAAATGCTTTTCAGTTTTCTCCTTTTTTATTATTTTTCTATTATTGGTGGTACGCTATTATAGAAAATCTTTATTGTCTTGAGATACATTCTTTCTATGCCTATTTTCTTTGGGTTTTTGTTATAAAAGAATGCTGGATTTTATCAAAAGTCTTTCCATAAATTATTGATATGATCATGTGATTTTTTCCCATTTATGTGACAGACTGCATGTGTTTGATTTGGCTTTGTTGAATTTTCCTTATGCCCCTGGAACATAGCTAATTTGATTATAATAAATTATCCTTTGGTTGTATTCTTGAGTTTGGTTTGTAGTATTTTATTGAGAATTTTGTATGTATATTCATCAAGAAGACTGGGACAGAAGTGTTTTTTATTATTGCTGTAATTTATTTTATTTTGAGACAGTCTTCCTCTGTAGTCCTGGTACTGGCTGAACTGGAACTTACAATGTAAATGAGAATGGCCTTAGATAAATAAGGATCTACCTGTGTTTTCTTCCTGGGTGTTAGGATTAAGACATGAGTCATCACATCTGGCAGTTTTATTTTTATGAAGTTTAGGTATTACGGTTGTATTAACCTTGTAAAAGACAACAAAAACATTCGTAGTGCTCTTTTTTTTCCCTGTCTTACAAAATAGTTTGCGAGGTGCATTAATTTTTCTTTAAGAATGTAGCAGAATTTAGCAGTGACTTAATCTGAACTTGCACTATTTTTAATTGAAAGTATTTATTATTCTTACTGCTTCAATCTCAGCACACACTGCAAATATGTTTAAGCTGTTTATCACCTCTCAGTTTAATTTTGATATGTAATATGCATGCTAAAATTCATGAATTTCTTTTAAATTGTCTCATTTATTGGATCATATGTTTTTAAGGAATGTTCTACTGACTTTCTGTTTCATTTGTATCTGTTGTAACATTCCCATTTTCATTTCTAAGTTTGTTAACTTGGGTCTTTTTTCCTTCACTTTTGGTTAGCTTGGCTTAAGACTTTTCAATGATGTTTATCATTTCCAAGAAGTAAGTCTTTATTTTTAACTTTTGGCATGTGTGTGCATGTGTGTGTGTGTGTGGAATGTGTGTATGTCTATTGTCCACAGAGATTAGAAAAAGTTGTGAGGGACCCTATACCTGGAATTACAAATATTTGTGTGAGTCACCCCCTGGGTGCTGGGAGATGAAGCTGGGTCCTCTGCAATAGATGGTCCCCTGTACCACTCAGAGAGAAGAATATTAGTGTTTGGGTCACATCTCTGGCTTCACTGCACCGAGTTTAATGGTGTGGGTCTCAGTTTCTGAATTGTCACTCACTGAAGCAGCGACAGGTCCCTCTAAGGTTTTCTGAGGCCATAGTGCTGGAACTCAACTTCATGCAGCAATAGCGAGGTTGAAGAGCTTGATCTCTTCTGTGCAAACATATCCAACACAAAATTCAAGCAGGCCAAACCATCAAGATGCTGGAGGTGGGAATTCCCTGACAAATGTACATACAGCTAAATTGTCTACATTCTGGTCAGCAGGAAATGCTTATCTAGCATCCAAAACAGCGGATCATTTCCTAGTGCTGACTTAGGGTCAGATCACCCACTTGTTATGACCAACATTCACCTGAAACTTTGGAGAGGCAAGACAAACAAGAAGATGGATTGCAAACAACTGGTGAACCCAGCTCTATGGAGAGAGTATAAGAGAACCACTGAGAAACAGATGAGGGAAATCATTAAACAACCCTTTGCAAATATAGAAAGCCTATGGGAGAAAATCATAAGAGCTATACAGGAGGCTTCAAAGGAGACCCTTGGTTATGGTAAAAGGGCAGCTGAATGGCTTACTGTAGAGATGGTCAACACTGTGGAAGAAGGAAGGAAACTGAAGAGCAAATGAAGACGCAACCTTTAAGCAGTAAAATACAACTATCTGTGCAGCGAGGTCAAAAGAAGAGCAAAGGAGGATAGAGAACTGTATATAAAAGGTATATGCAAAGAGGTAGAAGAGACTAGACATCATATTAAAACACATCTTGTCTACAAAGCTATCAGATGAATAACTGCCAGATATGCTCCTCAGATTTGGGTGATTAAAGATGGGCAAGGTCATTTATGAACAGATCCAAGGAAGTAAAGCAAAGATGGAGACAATACTTGACACCTTATACAATGACCCTAATGTTGTCAATGTAGACTAGATTGAGAAACCCATCAACAGCCACTCAAAACCAGAGACGATGAGGAAATATTAAATACTGACAGAAGAGAGATAGAGAAAACTATCAAGAGAGTGAAATGCAGGAAGTCTCCAGGAGTGCATGACATCATGACGGAGGAGCTGGAGGTGGCTAATACAGGCTCAGCAGGCGAGGCGCTTCTCAGACTCTTCAGAAAGATATGGGAGCATGAAGTGAGCCCCACAGAATAGAAGCACTCAGTCATAATTCTCATATACAAGATGACAGACAAGCTGGACAGCTCAAATGACAGGGGCATTAGTCTGTTGTGCCATAGCAGTAAGATCTTCTCCTCCATTGTCCTGGAAAGGATCAAGGGCAGAACAGAGGAAATTTTAGCAGAGGCCCAGTGTTTATTCAGAGAGAACAGAGGCACAAGTGATCAGATCTTCACTTTGAGGCAACTGGAAGAAAAGTGGAAAGAATTTGGCAAAGACTTACATGCCTGTTCCATCAACTTCAGGACGTCATTTGATAACATCTGGAGGAAAGGACTTTGGGAAACAATAAGGTTCTACAGGTGCCCAGAAATCCATCATTACTGCAGTGAGAACCACAGCAAATAATCACAAGAAACATCATGTGTTGGGGATGAGTAAGACGCAGTTCTTACTTGCTTGAGGTTATTCAGTTAATTCAAGCAATGAGAAGTCAATTCATCAGCCAATAGTAGATCATACACAAGCAGAGTAAGGGGAGTAAATATTGTCTGTGCCTATTGGGAACTATCATCAAAGACCACATTTTAGGCTTCTCCCAACTGTATCTGTAGAGAAGTATAAATCCCATTATCATAACTTAATATCTATAAACATTTTAAATCATGTCACTTATTTCTCCATTTCCCAATTCCAACCCTACTCCACAACCTTCTAATTATTATTTGGTTTCTCCTGTAATAAGCCAATGCTTGACTGCTTTGGTCTTTCATGTTTCTCCTTGACAATTAACAATTGTGCTGCTGGAGACCTGTGACTCCCGGCCGGGGCTTAGTCACCACAATTTAGCCTTCATTGATTCGCGGAGTCTGATAAGATGTGGTGCCTGGATGTGCCAGGAAGTGGGCGTGAAGGAGAGTCATTGAAGCGGTGGCTCTTTCGGCTCTCAGGGGTTTTCCCTGGCAGTGCTTTGGTAGCTTACACAAGCTTTTGAAGACAGATTTCCTCCCCTCTTGGCTTCAAAATTTTCCCATGATCTACTGATCCAACTAGTTAGCAAAGTTAGAAAATCTCTTTTCTGTTACTCCGTCTCATGCTGTTTGCAGGATGTGTGAGCTCACCTCTACTTCCAGATCATCCGTTCCCATGCACTTGTGTGGGAGCTGGCTGCATCTGAATCACAGGAGTCCTTCATTGGAACTCTCCAGAGTTGTGACTGGGAGTCCTCTCAATACGTTCCCTGGCTAATTCTGATATGAAGTCCCATTTCAGAATCATTATCTAGACCAGTAGCCCTTAATCCTGGCTACAACATTTAAGCATCCTTAAATATCAGTGCTCATATTTTCCCCTCGTCTCAAAACATACATATTTTTCCCCTTTGGAGGTGAAGAGCGAGCAAGCTTGTTCATACAACACTCCAGATGGTGAATTAGTTGTATAGGAAGGACTTGGAAGGTAATCTCTATGGGTGGTGTTACTCCAGCAGCAAAAACAGGACCTGGGAACTCATTATGAATGGAGATTCTTAGATTTTACCCACCTCACCTATAATCATGGAAAGTGGAAACAGTGGAGAAGGGACCAGTGTGACCTGTGACCAAACAACCCCTTCAGATGACTTGGGCTTGTTCTGTTGGAGTATGTGTTGATGGAGAGAAGTGGCCCTTTGTTCCCTCCTGGCCACCCAGCTAGCTTACACCTGAAATAGTCACACAGAAACTGTATTAATTAAAAGACTCCTTCATCATTAGCTCTAGCCTCCTATTGGCTAACTCTCACATCTTGATTCAACCCATTTCTAATAATCTGTATGTCACCACGAGGTCGTGACTTACTGGGAAAGATGTCTGACCTGGCAGCTCCATGGTGGCTTTCTCACTCTGCTTTCTTCCTCCCAGAATTCAGTTCTGTCTACTCTGCCTACCTAAGTTCTGCCCTGTCAAAAGATCAAGGTAATTTCTTTATTCAACCAATGAAAGCAACACATAGACAGAAGGACCTCCTACACCAACTATGCTGTTTCTCTGATGTCCTACCCTATGTCTATTCTGTCCTCTGCTTTTGCCTCGTCACCTTTCTCTTATGCTTAAGTAGAAACCAGATTGTTTCAGATCCCTAGACATGAGGTTTCCCATTTTCTTCTGCTTCACTTTTGGTTGGTAAAATTCCAGGAGAACAGAATTGGGAGCTCAAATGCGTCTTTGGCACTGCCACACAGCTGGAAGTCAACATGTATTTTCAGAGTTAGTAATTGCGTCTATCTGTAAGTCTTTCCTGTTAATCTACCCATCACATACTCTTTCTTCAGTCTGGACAACAAATACAACTACAACTCTCATTGCTGGTTGTAAAAGACTGAAGCTCACCAGGGTTTGTACAATATCATTTTATTGAAATATTCAATTTGTTCAGTGTCCAAAGCTCCATGGGGATAAGTGACTGGAAGGTATCATGAAAGAAATCTGAGCAGATTGATGTTTTATTTCTTGAGGTGGGTGCTGGTTACATATATTCTATTAGTGAGAATTTATTGAGGAAAGCACTTGTTACTTTTGCGGTTTCCCACCTGCATGTTTTCCGTGTTTAAAAAGCTACATGAAACCACCTTCCGTTTTAAATTTCTAACATGATGACCTTTTGTACGATAGCCCAGGGACAGCAGTGACTGTTTCTGTTTTGTTATATCATTTTCATCCTTATAAAACTGTGAAGTTTCCTTTTTACCCTTATCAAACTGTCATTTTCTCACCCACGAGGAAACTGAGGTTCATAGGGACTAAGGACCTTCCTTAGTTAGCACAGTAGTGGTTAAAGACCTAGAGTTCCATGTCTATCTGACTGAACACAATGGTCTTTTTAAGGCTCCAACATGGTCCTCTAGGAGAAACCCTTCACTGGCTTCTATCAACAAAAATTGGTGAAGATGTTGGTATTCATCATGAATTATCAAAATGAAATCTCCAAATTGTCTGATACATTTTCATTTCTATCATTTTATCTTCCACAGTCTCTCTGATAAAGATAAAAGTTGATCAATGCTGGAAGACAGGTGTAAAATGTTTACCCAGCAGTTTTTTGCTAAGAAGTGTGGCAGAAAGTTGACCAAAAGGCCTAGTGGGTAAAGACACTTTGGGCAAAGTCTAAGGACTGAATTCAATCCCCAGGTCCCACAAGGTGGAAGAAAATATCCAACTCCTGGAAGTTGTCCTCTTATGTCCATATACATACATACATACATATATATACACACATATACAAACACACATAAAGTATATTTTACATATATTTATATACATATATGCACACATATATTTATATACATATATGCACACACACACACACACACACACACACACACACACACACACACATATATATATATATATAAAGTGTAGCACACTCCTAGAGGTCCCTTCAGTGCCAGTAGCAATCAGAAGGGCAACAGACAAAGTGTTTGGGAACCATTTACCAATTACAAGTCTCTCACGGCATCGATGTTGCTGAAGCCTGCAGAAGAAGCCTTGAGGGTGAACTGAATCAAACAGAATGTACTGCTGTATGGGCACACTTTCAATGATGGCAGAGACAACAATTTGCCAAGGAAGAATCCAGACAAAAGTCCTTTGCTTTGCAATCAGGCCTCTTAACCATAGCATGCAATTTGTTGAGAATCCACAGATTTGATTTGCTTACTTCTGCGGGCCTCTTAATTGTTCTGTAAGCTCCATTGTCCCCTTGATCTTAGGACAGTTGCACAATCAGCTATTAATCAGAGACTGTAGGCTTTCTTCTGGGAACTGTAGAAATAAGCCTGTTCACTGGGAGCGTAAGAAAACAAAAGAAGAAAAGAATTCCCAGAAGAGAGCAGTAAACCATATTCAGGGAATGTCCCCTGTTCCCAAGGCAAACTAATTAATTTTATGCTTTTGGTGCTGTTGTGGCATACAGTTTTAATAGCAGAAGGACAGTTATAGTCAAAATACTTTGTTCAAATGTATAACATTTTTAAAAATTAAATTAAAACTTTTACGTCACTCAGCAATCTAAAGTAGCATATTAGCATACTTTTCATTAGCTACATTTTCTGATTGATTGATTGATTGATTTATATAAGATGATGCTGGGCTGCTCAGACTGACCTTCCACTGACAATGCTCCTGCTTCAGCTTTTTCGATGTAGTGAGAAGAACCAGACTTTGAATGAAGCTGACATTGAAATCAAAAGACACAGAGAGTGAGATGGTGAACTATTGATAAGCTTAAGTTGGACCCGACTCTTAACTTTCTATCCAGTGAGGCAATGATCATCTCCAGTTAACCTACTATCTAGTGAAACAATGATCATATAAAATTTTAAGCTGGTTTAAGCTAGTTGTATCCCAAAGAGTCCCAGTTACAATCAACACACAAGTTAACGCATGGAATGGGCATTCTGTGTAGAAAGAAGAACTAACCTGCGTGAAACCAAAAGGGGGAAATATGGGGAAAGCCCTTGAATCTGTTGCATCAAGTGAAAGCTTTTTATACACAGAATTGCTGCATGTGCGTGCGTGTGTGCGCACGCACACATTGCTAAATTGTTGGGATGGAGCATATATCCACTTTGTTTTCTTACCAGGAATTTGAATCATGAAAGTAAGCAAAATTTAAGGAAGAAATAATCCCTATGCCTGGCTTACAAGAACACCTCTATGAAATTTGTGAGCTACATGCCATAAAGAAAAGGAAAAATAAAATGAAAGCCAGCAATTTTACACCTGTAAAAATCTGGTTCTATTTGAAGTTTCCCACTTAGATCTAATTTGAAGGAATATTTCACTTACGATTAGTACACATTTAGGAAGTGGGTTATTAAATGACCTAGGCTGTCCTGATGTTTGCAAATGATGAAACTCCAGGATTTTAGAGGACAATGAGGTTTTTTTTTTTTTTAAATGATATTTATCTCTCTTTTGTGTTCCTGGCTGACAGACAGCTGGGAGACCTGGATACATAAAGACCTCAGGGCCCCAGTGTGGGTTTCCTTGGAGGAAGATACCAATTAGCAGGTTTGTCTTCTCAAAGAACAAAGGCAGCCCAGAGGGGGTCGGGGAAGGGGAGACACAAGGAGCATCTTTGAATTTTGACAGTCTTTACTGCTAATCTTTCGGAAGTCACAGAAGAGTCTGGTCACTTGCTCAGCATTTTTTATCCCTATTGTTCAGTCCAAAAGAACAAATTTTCTCTTATTGCAAAAGTGACAGTAAAGACAACAAACTTATAACATGAATAAAAGAAAGAGACCTCTTTGAGTTACATGAAATGACACTTTCATCGCTCCCCAAGTTTGCCTTAGGTCATATGCACTCTATAAGAGACAAGCATCTGAGGATGTTGCTACAGTGGGTGTCTCCAGGATGGCATAATCACATGGCTGCCTGTTAGAGTCATGGAAAGACACAAAGAGTAACTAAGTTCAGTCGCCATCTAAGCCACAACTTGCTTGTTTGTTTTTTAAATTCAAATTTCTTTATTCAACTAATCAAGAGCATAGTATGGAAAATGGTGAATCGAACATTTGCTGACAGATCTGCTCACTGTGGCAGTGCCAGGCTGGAAAGGCAGGTGGTTAAGGCCTTGAAGATTGCTGAGAACGTGAAGGGTTGGCTCCCAGAAAGTGCTAGGATGTCTCTGAGTCAGGGAATGTCTCTCTCCCATATGGACGAGTTTCCATTGTTCCTACCAACAGAAATCTGTACATTCTATACTTTTAAAGTATTCAATGTTAAACTATCTCTTTGGTGACATAGTACATTTAAAGATTTCATAGCGACTGTTAGAGAGGATTAGAAGGAAATTGTCTTTTGCTTGGACAGTTATGAAATCATTGGTACTTATAAAATTTTAAAGCAATACACCCTAGTCCTACAGCCTGAAGTCTAGAATGAGCTTGAATGTAAAACCCAGTTTTAAATCCAAGCTCTATTGTAGTGCAACACGCCTGTCTGTTCTCCATGCGCTACCATACAGTTCGTGAACCGGGCAAGGAGCTGGAGATTGAAACACAAAGACTCACAGACAAAGACACAGGTCATCCTTGATGCCAGAATGCCTCCAAAATGCTCCCTTTATTGTGTCCAGGGGCGGCTTATATAGGGATCCTTAACTGATAGCCATGCCTCAGCCAAACCCACCAAAAACCACTCTCCTACCATCAGGAACTCCTGAGGGTCTCCTGCTCAGAGCAGCTGCAAGCTGTCTCAGAGCAGAGGAAAACAAGTTGTTTACCAGAAATTCAGGATCTAGGGGGTTCACAGCTCCCAACACTCTATGTTGTTAAATCTTCTCTCTCAGGTTGTTCAGAAAGGAGACTTACATATTCATGTACATAGATTGTGAGGATTAAATAAATTAATGTGTTCAGTAGTAGATGACACATAATCCTGGTAATATTATGTCTCAATACTGTGCAATTTCATGTTGCTTGGTATTTAGGTTTGAAAAACAACAAGGGAATTTTAGCCACAATCACACTGTTTTGGAAAGCCCTTGGGGAAGTCTCTTTATTAAAGACCTGTATCTCATCTCTGTGACTAGCACTTGCTTTCCCTTCAAGCAAGTGAAAGATACTAATGTTTCTCTGACTGAACCCCAGGCAGCAAAGCTTTTCCAAAACACTGGCTTTATAGAGAGAGGCCCTCAGGAGTGGAGATGGGGAGAGTTATCTAGAGAGAAGGGGACAGGATCCTTCTTTAGCTCAAGGTAATTGGTGAGGTTGCCAGCAGGAGTTGGGTCTCAATTCAAATTCCTGTTTTCTCAACAGCTCTTCCCTCTGTCTTTCTTTGTTGAGACATGATCACTGAATTCACACAATTGAAGGTGAAGTGATCTCTCTTTACTAATATCTCGAGGAACAACTCTTAATTGTCATTTGGGAAAGAGAAGTGAAATTAAGTCACATTCATGAAGTAAAATGGGGCTTCTCTCCTGGGGTAAGTAGAATTATTCAATACCCCTGTGTCATTCGGAATCATACCAATATTAAAGGGTTTTTGCATTTCCCCAATGTTACCAGGATTATATTACTCTCATTGCCTCTCAGACTGACAGTGTGATCCCAAACTCCAATAATGATTCATTCAGATTCTGACAGCCTCAGGATTGGTCTCTCAGCCTCTACTTCCCATTTGCCTCCTCATCATTACATTATATATTTTTAGTTTGATTCATATACCTTGGATGTTCTTGCTCATACATATTTAAAATGGCTACTTTCTCAGTGAGCTGCATGGTGTTGTTGCTGCACACTGCTGTCACTGCACACTGTTATCACTGCACACTGCTGTCACTGCACACTGCTGTCACTGCACACTGTTATCACTGCACACTGCTGTCACTGCACACTGCTGTCACTGCACACCGCTGTCACTGCACACTGTTGTCACTGCACACTGCTGTCACTGCACACTGCTGTCACTGCACACTGCTGTCACTGCACACTGCTGTCACTGCACACTGCTGTCACTGCACACTGCTGTCACTGCACACTGCTGTCACTGCACACTGTTATCACTGTACAGTGTTGTCACTGTACACTGTTGTCACTGCACACTGTTGTCACTGCACAGTGTTGTCACTGCACACTGCTGTCACTGCACACTGCTGTCACTGCACACTGCTGTCACTGCACACTGTTATCACTGCACACTGCTGTCACTGTACACTGTTGTCACTGCACACTGTTATCACTGCACAGTGTTGTCACTGCACACTGTTATCACTGCACACTGCTGTCACTGTACACTGTTGTCACTGCACACTGCTGTCACTGTACACTGTTGTCACTGCACACTGCTGTCACTGCACACTGCTGTCACTGCACACTGTTATCACTGCACACTGCTGTCACTGCACACTGCTGTCACTGCACACTGCTGTCACTGCACACTGCTGTCACTGTACACTGTTGTCACTGCACACTGCTGTCACTGCACACTGTTATCACTGCACACTGCTGTCACTGTACACTGTTGTCACTGCACACTGCTGTCACTGTACACTGTTGTCACTGCACACTGCTGTCACTGCACACTGTTGTCACTGCACACTGCTGTCACTGCACACTGTTATCACTGCACACTGCTGTCACTGCACAGTGTTGTCACTGCACACTGTTATCACTGCACAGTGTTGTCACTGCACACTGTTGTCACTGCACACTGCTGTCACTGCACACTGCTGTCACTGCACACTGCTGTCACTGCACACTGTTGTCACTGCACACTGTTGTCACTGCACACTGCTGTCACTGCACACTGCTGTCACTGCACACTGCTGTCACTGCACACTGCTGTCACTGCACACTGTTATCACTGCACAGTGTTGTCACTGCACACTGTTATCACTGCACAGTGTTGTCACTGCACACTGTTGTCACTGCACACTGCTGTCACTGCACACTGCTGTCACTGCACACTGCTGTCACTGCACACTGTTGTCACTGCACACTGTTGTCACTGCACACTGCTGTCACTGCACACTGCTGTCACTGCACAGTGCTGTCACTGCACACTGCTGTCACTGCACACCGCTGTCACTGCACACTGCTGTCACTGCACACTGCTGTCACTGCACACTGTTGTCACTGCACACTGCTGTCACTGCACACTGCTGTCACTGCACAGTGCTGTCACTGCACACTGTTGTCACTGCACACTGCTGTCACTGCACACTGCTGTCACTGCACACTGCTGTCACTGCACACTGTTATCACTGCACACTGTTGTCACTGCACACCGCTGTCACTGCACACTGTTGTCACTGTACACTGCTGTCACTGCACACTGTTGTCACTGTACACTGCTGTCACTGCACACTGTTGTCACTGCACACTGCTATCACTGCACACTGTTGTCACTGCACACTGTTGTCACTGCACACTGTTGTCACTGCACACCGCTGTCACTGCACACCGCTGTCACTGCACACTGTTGTCACTGCACACTGCTGTCACTGTACACTGTTGTCACTGCACACCGCTGTCACTGCACACTGCTGTCACTGCACACTGCTGTCACTGCACACTGTTGTCACTGCACAGTGTTGTCACTGCACACCGCTGTCACTGCACACTGTTGTCACTGTACACTGTTGTCACTGCACAGTGTTGTCACTGCACACTGTTATCACTGCACACTGCTGTCACTGCACACTGCTGTCACTGCACACTGTTATCACTGCACACTGCTGTCACTGCACACTGCTGTCACTGCACACTGCTGTCACTGCACACTGTTGTCACTGCACACTGCTGTCACTGCACACTGCTGTCACTACACACTGCTGTCACTGCACACTGTTGTCACTGCACAGTGCTGTCACTGCACACTGCTGTCACTGCACACTGCTGTCACTGCACAGTGCTGTCACTGCAAACTGCTGTCACTGAACAGTGTTGTCACTGCACACTGCTGTCACTTCACAGTGTTGTCACTGCACAATGTTCCTTTTGTGTCTATTAATTTCTACTGTTCTAAAGCTCACTGTCCTTATTTCTTTGGGCTCATGTGCCAAACATCATAAATTGAGGGATTTTTGTTGTGTTTTTGTTTTGTTTTGGTTTGGTTTTGGTTTTTCAAGAAAGGTTTCTCTGTGTAAGTCCCGGCTGTATGGGAACTTGTTCTGTTGACCAGGCTGACCTTGAGTTCACTGAAATCTGCCTGCCTCTGCCCCTCAAGTGCAGGATTAAAGGCGTGTGCCACCAATGCTTGGCTAAATTGAATATTTTTTAAAAAGACAGAAATTTTCTTACAGTTCTGAAGATCAAGTCTAAGTTCATGGTGCTAAGAGATGTGAAGTTTGGTGAAGGCTCATTCCTCATGAATGATGTGTTCTAGCTGTGTCTTCACCTGTTGGGTTCCATAAGTAATAATTCTACCTGTGTCCGTGTCCTCATATACTTTTGGGGTTTTTGTGGGGTTTTGTTTTGTTTTATAAGAGTGTCAGTGTCATTGTTGAGGCTCTACCGTGCGCTAGTCACACACGAAAGTCCCTACCTCTAAATGCCTTCACATTGAAAATAGGTTTCAAAACATGAATTTGGGGGTCATAAGCATGAAGAGCATAGTAAATACTTACCTAATATTGCTGTTTCTCAACTTCTTAGGCTACATTCTAATAAACCATAAGTTAAAAATATCAAAATGAAAAATGTATTTAATTCATGAAATCTACTAAGGGTGCTTAGTACATCAGAAAACATTCACATTAGCTCTCATTTGGGTATTCCACCAGTTCCAAAGCCTGCTGTGTGATTATTGCTCACTTAATGCCTGTACTTAAATGGGGCATTATGGTCCACACTGGAGCACTGATCACCTTTCCATTCTATGGCTGGAGGCTAAATCATCACCCAAGAGAGTATTTCACACAGATGGTTAGTTACCCCCAGAAAAGATCAAAATTCAAAGCATAATTTCTAAAACTATACACTATTTTCATATCATCATGTCAAATAATAAAAAAGGCATATTGTCAAAAATTAGGGTCTTTCTGTATTAATAGTTCCTTCTCATTTTAGCATTACCTGTGTTGTTGAGTTGGGAATGAAGTTTTCCTAGAGAGTCTGTTGTTAAGTCATTTAAAAAATTAAGTGCAACATTCTCAGTTTACTAAAATTACCAAATTGCTAAATTTGGGTAATTTAAACTTAATGCAATTACTGATATTTTATAGCACCATTTTATTATTGACTTCCTGTCACACTTTTAAAGTTACGTAATTCCTAGGAGGCTTGTTTGTAAAATTACTATTTCTTTGCTAAGATTTTTCTATTATTTTGTATTTCAAAACAAATTTGTTTTTTTGTAACTGCTTATTGAATCATTTTTATTGGCTTTAAAACCTTTGTTAGATAGTTCCATCATTTGATTCGTTTTGGAACTTTTAGTGTTCTGTTTTTCATGCAAATTATTTTGCCTCATGCAAATTACAATTGTCACAGTTCTTGGTGTGGTGAGTTACATCTTAGTATGTTCTGAATGTCTGTTGTTTTTTTAGGGCAAGACTCAGCTCCATTTGCTGTTTTCACTGCGACATGTAGTCACCCTCTTAGCTATCAGCATGCAGGTCCTGGTCGGCTTCCCGAGGCAGCCATTTTAGTGGAAACCTATCTTGCGAAGCCTTTGCTGTGACTTGCTTTATGTTGTGTCACAGGGGTTCCCACTGGTGTTCAACTGTGACGTGAAGAGGAATCACACCTGCGATTCTGCCTAGCACCTTTAAGCAAGAAAGGAATATGCGAAGTGGAGATGAAGATGCTTTCTATTCTACGCTTATGGTGATGACATCTCCATAGGGATGGGCAGGAATTTACTCCCTGGGCTGGGGCCATTTTCTGTAACACGATCCGTCTTGTAATGTTTTCGGACCTGTGATGTCTCTCTATGGCTGAGGGAGCAAATCGAGTTTCCATGCTGCAACTAAATATTGTGATATTGTCTCTCTTGCTGCTTTCTCTAGGCCTCAGGAGTCTCTAAGTGGGGGAAGGGATTCCCAGGCTTATTGAGGAAGGAGAATTTCGTTACTAAAGATGTTCCCACATTAAGCTTCTGTACCAACTATTTCCTCTTTTGAGACCTTCTCCCAAATATAACTGGATAAATTCTTGGCTTTCTCCATTTCTTTGCCCAGAAACCATCTCCTTAGTGGAGTCCCCTCTACTTGGTTGACCAACACAAAGGTAAAGCCCAAATGCTCGGTTTTGATTGATAAAGAGTTATGCCTCCCAATGACAACAACGAACAGATCATTATACTTTTCTTACATGGAGCTAGGAAGAAATGAGTTTCCAGGATTACAGAGTATAAGAAGCCTGGCTTTCATCTGCAGACACAAAATCATTCCAGTGAGACTGACTCTTGATTGGCAAGTGCACAGTTAGAGGTGGCTTTTGCAATGCATTCTCTCAATTGACTAATTTGAGAAGACAGAAGCTGATGCCAATTGGGAGGCTTACAAAAAGTGTTCACTGATGTGAGCTATCTTGATTCACTGAAAATTCTTTGTTCACAGAGTAACACCAGAGAACAGCCAAAATTTTCTCAGCAGTTTAACAGACCTTTCCTCAGCCTTGATTTTCAATTCTCCTTTATCCTATTATAACCTATTGGAACTATTACCCTGGAAAGGAATACATGCTTACTTAGTATGCTTAGAATTTACTACCTGTCTTTCCACGACAGAATATAAATTCCATGAGGCAGTGACTTTCTTGGTCCTGATTTTCAAGAACAGTGTCTGATCATAGAGAGTGCATGACAAACTAGTGAGACATGATTGTTTGAACATGGCCCATTTCCAGTTACATTAACCTCTGCACTTTCCTCTTCCTTCAGTGTGTGTCCCATCAGTAAATGTGTCTTTTGCTCTACTCTCTTAGTATTACATGAAGGTGTTTGGTTCAGTGTTTTTAATTTTCATGGCTAGGTGCTTTTTAAAATCCAAAATTGTCATTCAAGAGTAAGTCTGAAGTTTCACTGATTTTGGAATACCATGGCAAAATGCAAGACATCACTTTTTTTTTTATTGTTCAAGAGATTTCAGATAATAGTAAACTGGAGGGATCATTGTCAGTTTCTTAGTATAAACTATGTTATCAGTAACAAATAAGCTCAAACTAAAAGAGAAAGAGAAAGCATTTGATTCTGCCAATAGAATATAAATGCAGGTACTGTATACAGAATCATTTTGGTTGGAGTGCATCTGCCATGAATTTGGTTGCTACAGAGAGTCGCAATTGACTCAGTGTTAAGCCAAGGAATTTCTTCAGCTGTTGCTGTGTACTCAACTCTTCTAAATGTTTGTTGTTGTCTTCATTAAAATCAAAAGAATTCTTAAAGAAAGGAAGAGATTGAAGAGAATTGAGGCAAATAGCCTTCTAGGGGAGGGGAAGGATGAAACATTAATGAAGCCTCCAGAGCCACAACTGAAGTTCCATTTATCTCTCTCCAGCCCCATTCTCTAGCCACACAGTCGTGGAGTCCTTTATTTAATCACTGGTTTAATATAAGTCTTCCACTCTAGCCTGGAAGCTTCAGAACACCAAGGGACTTTCTGATTCTTTTCTGCTCTTTCCTGAACACCAGCAATGTGTTTAACACAGGAAAATGCTTGATAAAAAATTGATGTGTGGACTGGTTATATGAATGAATAAATGAACCCAAGAAAATTTGGCTGTTTTGTAGAATACTCTCTTAGCAGAGGGCTCTCTCTTTTTCTTGTTTTCTTTATGAATTTATTTCTATACTAAAATTTCCTTCTACTTCTATGCTCAAGATTGGACGTCTTCTATGGGAAATTTCCTAACAACAGCTGCCTTGGTCAGAACCAATTAGACCGTGAATACATCTACTCTGTCTTCTGTCTTACTAATATTAATGAAAAACAAAAGAAATGATAAAAGAAAACCCATATTCTCATTTTCTCTTATGTGAACATACAATTGACCGAACAAATGTAATACATTTGTTATTTTCTCAGAGAAAGCAATGGCTTTAGGCCTTTGGTGTTGGGGTCTTTTTCTTTCTTTCTTTCTTCTTCTTCTTCTTCTTCTTCTTCTTCTTCTTCTTCTTCTTCTTCTTCTTCTTCTTCTTCTTCTTCTTCTTCTTCTTTTTTGACTTGTTCTGCTCATCTGTTTTGAGGTCTGAAGAAAAGAGCTTTTTTTGGTCCCTGAGATAATTGTTGTCTAAGAGATCTGAGAGTTGTGCTACTTCATTCTTAGTTGGCAAGAGGCAGAGACCTGTGAAGAGGCCTTCTATTTTCAGAATATTTCTTCACACTAGAAAACCTGCCAGCACTTATTCCAGCATGTAAGCTGGTGCTATTTCGTCCAAATAGTCTTTTCTGATGCATAAGCCTTTTAGTATAACATCTTTAAAATTTAATTCAGGGACTGGGAAAATAGCTTAGTGGATAAATAAAGCCTTATTACACAAGTGTAAGGACTGGATTAAGACCATTACCACTAATACAAGAGTCAGACATGACAACATGCATCTGTAACCCTGGCAACAGGCAAGTAGATGTGGGCAGATGCTGGGGATTGCAATGGCCAACTAGTAGCCAGTCTAGCTGAAAGAGTGAGTTCCAGGGTCAGAGGGAGACCCTGTCTCAAAACATAAGGTGGGGGATAACAGAAGAGGTCAGAGTTGACCTCTGATCTCCAGGTATGCATTCATAAATGTGTGCACCTGTGTGCCCGGGCATGCGTATCCACACATATGTGCACATCACACTGAGTCCACAGATACCCACAAACCACACTAATAGACAGAAAAGGAAACAAAAATGTGGGCTCAACCCATGTCTGCAATGGCAACAGTACTGAATGGGTATGTATGAACATTTGCTTAAAATTATTTAACACCTACAAATACAATACTATTGATCAAGTATCAAAAAATAGGAAACATATTATAGCATATTTTATCAAGTCTGAAGTTATCCTAGGTAAATGTAAAAATAGCAAATGGATAAAATGAAGGAAGAGGATAAAGAAATGTGGAGGGGGAAGGAATGGAGATACGCCTTCAACTACGTGAAAGAAAGGGAATAATGCAAACTATTATGAAAAGGGGAAAAGAGGAAAAAAATTTTCAAATTCAGTTTTTAAACAAAACAGCCACATTTTTAAGCAGTCACATTTTATTATTTTTAATCTTGTATCACAATACCATAACATCCCCTTTTGTTACTCAGAACCCTAATTCTATCATTATTTATAATACTTCTGACCTGTAGAGTGTTATTGATTAGCTTATTTTCAGTTACTCTACTAAATTTTGAAGATTACCACTGAAAAGATTTCAGATTGGGTAGCATTTTGAGCTAAGATTTTTCATATTAGGATGTCCAAATGGTAAATCTAAACAGATTTTGCAGAATCATTGCTGTTGCCATGACAAAATACCCTGGCAAAAAAACATTTTAGGAAAGACCTTTTTAAGGCATATAATTCCAGGTTACCATCTATTGTTAAGGGCAATTCAAGGCAGGAATTTCAAACAAAGCATTATGAGAAAAAGACAACAACAGAAAAAACCTCCAAAAACACCATTTAGTTCCTTTTGTGTTGGCAAGCTACGGCTCTGCATGGCGTGCCCTTAAGAGTGGTTTTTATACCTAATAAGACTCCCTTGGAGAAATTATTTTTCATTGGTGAGTAGTTCTCGATTGTTCATGACTTCTAGTTAGGTCTGTAGCTTCTCAGGTAGGGATAGGGGCTTGTGCCCACTTCCTCTCTTGGTGCTGGGACTCCAGCAGGTTTAGAGCTGCGCAGGCTCCTGTGTGTGCACGCTGTCATTGTCTCTGTGATTTCGTACGCGCGCGTCAATCCTATTGTGTTTAGAAGGCCTTGTTTTCTTTGTGTCTTCCATCCTTATCGTGGTGGTTTGAATGAAAATGCCCCCTTTGGGTTCATAGGGATTCTTGGCCTTGTTAGAGTAGGTGTGGCCTCGTCAGAGGAAGCTCGTCACTGGTGGCAGGCTTTGAACTGTTATGTGAACTTTTACTCTTTTGGCTTTTTGAGGGAGGCCCACCACCCAGCTCCTAAGTAATCACACATGGAGGTATCCTCTTAGCTAAAAAGTCGTGGCCTCAGCTCGGCTTGTTTCTTGCCAGTTTTCCTTAACTTATATTATCCCCACCACCTTTCGCCTCTGGGCTTTTATATTTCTTTATTTCAGTACACCTTTCTTTACTCCTTTCTCTGTGGTTTGCTGTGTGTAGCTGGGTGGCTGATCCTTGATATCTCTCTCTCCTTATTCTCTTGCTCCTCTTTCTTTTTCCAAATTTCCCCTTCTATTTATATACTCTGCCTGCCAACCCCACCCGTCCTTGCTCCTGCCTCGCTATTGCTGTTTTAGACAGGCACAGTAACACAGCTCCAAAGAGTTAAACAAATGCAGCACAAACGAAAAAGTCACACACCCGAAAATAATATTGCCCAGCAGTGACCTCAGAGAAAGATCCCACCATGTTAAGTTTTAAATTTGTGAAAAGTAATTCAATAACAGCTTGGGGCCTGGTGTGTCAGCACACACCTTTAATCTGAGCTCTCAGGTGTCAGAGACTGGTGGATCTCTAAGTTCAAGGCCAGCCTGTTCTACAAAGCCAGTTCCAAGACAGCAAAGCCTAGGCAGTGAGGCAAAACATCAGAAACAGAAAACTAGTGAAGATGTAGTTGTATTAGGCAGAACTTGGAAGCTTTGGCCATGTGAATCTGACTTTAGAGTCAAGGATACAAGAAATGGGCTATGGAATCCCCTTTCATGGCTAAGGAAAGCAGCTGAGGTTGGGCACATGTCAGGGTGTCTCAGCATGGGGGTGTAGAGAGGCCTTTGTGTGAAACTGTGAAGGTGAAACCAGGATAACCTCAGGGACCCAAAATGTTGGAGATACAAGAGCCATGGAATGCCTACCTTAGAAACCACAGGCAAGTGTATGTGATTTGAAATGGTTATTGTTTTTATTTTTTTTTTACACCAGTAGAAAGAAAAATTGACCTCCTGAATCAGTTCTCAATGTCAAAAATCACATGCACATACACACACACAGACACAGGCACACACACACACACACACACACACACACACACAGTCTTTCTATGTTACCTAAAATGCAAAGCAAATTAATTCTTTTTTTTTGTTTCTTTTCTTTTTTTTATTGAGAAAAGGAAAAAAAGTATACGCTTCCTTCCAGCCTCCCCTTTCCCTCCCCCTCCTCCCACCCCTCTCCCCCTCCCCCAAACTCCTCTCTCCCTCCCTCTCCAGTCCACAGAGGAGTCAGGTTTCCCTGCCCTGTGGAAAGTCCAAGGTCCGCCCCACTCCGTCCATGTTTAGGAAGGTGAACATCCAGACTGGCTAGGCTCCCACAAAGCCAGAACATGAAGTGGGGTCAAAACCCCGTGTCAATGTCCTTGGCTTCTCATCAGCCCTCATTGTTCGCCATGTTCAGTGAGTCCGATTTTATCATGCTTTTTCAGTCACAGGAAATCAAAGCACTGGCACAGAGGGCTCATTTCTAATTTTGACATTTACATCGAAATATAGATTAACTTTAAATACTTCAAATGATTCCCCCCTGAAAGTCAGAGTGTTTCTCCCTTTCACAAGCATACACCACCATCTTCTTCTTAAATAGCTCTTTCAGCTTCCTGGAAGAGGCTATGCTTAGTACGAAACAGATTGTCTTTTAAATAAAAATTATGGTAAGTGGTTTGATGGGAAAAAAATCTCCTAGTTAGTAGCTATATTAAAGGAGGGACCTTGTGATATGTAACTATTACATATCATGTAATTAAACATCATCATTTATGAAAAAAGTAAGATGATCTGACATCAGTGGCATTTGAGAAACTTTGCTTTGTAGCAAGGTTAATGAACTACTACAGTATCTATCTGTTGCCAAGAATCATTTTTGAGATATTGGCTAAACATGAGTTTTCTGGATCCCTGAGAAGAGATCTGGGATTTTGTATATTAAATAGAAGCCCACATAGGCCTTATGAATAAGGACATTTGGGAGAGAAAGTATATGGGAAATACAACTAAAATGTTTGTTAACTGATTAATTGAGACATAAGTTAACTTGTGGGTATTCAAGTGTTGAATTAGCAATGTTCAGGCTCAGTGTTTGTATTGAGTCTTCAGGGAAATTCAAGCAGAAGACATCTGCACTGGCACACACCGTCAGTTAAGTGTGAAAACGTGAAATCTGCTGAATTTATTACATAATTGGATTAATAGAACTCCTTTCCATTGGAAAATAGGGTCTGTCGGAAATGGAAGCATTGCTATTCAGAATACACAACCAGGAAACTTATTATTTTTAGTATTTTTAATGAGCATGTCCCAACTGCCCTGAGAGCAGAACCAGCCAAGGAGACTTGCGGGACTCACAGACTCTTGACAGAGGTCAAATTGAATAGATAGAGTGAACGGTAATACCCAATATTTGCCCAATTTTTAAAAAATATACTTTATTATTTGAGAATTTTATGCGACATAATTTTTATTGTATTTACCTCCCTACTTCTTCCTTAACCCCTCTGGATTCTCTATCCCCCAACCTGATGTTCCTTTTATTTACTTTTTTAAATAACTACCAGAGTCTAATTTGTGCTGACTGTATCCTTGGGGTTGGGTCATCTGCAGGAGCATGGTTACCTACCAGAGGGTACACACTCAATAAAACTCTTCTGGAAGCCATTATTATTCCATCATTAGGAGAGGGGACTTGTGAAGTCATTCCTCCTCCACGCTGGAATGATGAATGGCTTGAACTCATGAAGGTCTTATGCAGGCATCCACAGCTCTTGTGAGTTCACTAGTCCGGTGGTTCCATCACACTCAGAAGACACTGTTTCATCCTACTGTTTCCCACCCTCTGGCTCTTACAGTCTTTCTGCTCCCTCTTCCGGAAGATGCCCGACCTTGGGAATGGAGTGAGGTGGTATAGATGTCCCTCATGGGGTAAGCACTGAAATGAAACTATCATCCAATGCACAAACAAAAACAAACAAAAATCTTTAAAGAACTACTACAGTATCTATCTACCAAGCTGCCCTGGTCTATGAGTAGAGGGCTACAAACTTATATAACCATTCAATACTACGTCCATTTAGTAGAAAACCCATGTTAGGTTCTCTCCTGAGATCTGTGAATTTCTCAGCCATGGAGCATAGGGCATAATTGCAGTACCAAGCATGTAGCATATGTTTCCTGTCGAGTGGGCCTCAGATCCAATCAGGAAGCAGTTGATTCCTTCCATAACATTCAGACTATTGTTTCTCTCATTGGCATGACTTTGCTGTGCCTGTCATTTTGTAGTTCATGGTACTCACAAGAAGATGAGACTGTTGATAATTCCCCCAACTCCCAGAAGCCTACAAAGTATCTCCTAGTGTCATAAAGCTGACTAGCAGGAAGGAAGCTTTCTGGTCAGTATTAACCTGATTTCTCCATGTCCCATGACCAGTGTGTGTGCTGTGTCAACAGCAATAAGGTCTTCTTATTAAGCTTGGGCGGACAATTGAGAGCAATGACAATAGCTTTTATTGCTTTGGGGCCTCTGGGATAGCACTGATCAACAGCTCAAGGGGAGATACCCCACACCTGCACTCCTCAATTCTCAATAAACTTTCACAATCAGAGCTCACTCCTATGTGAATCAACCGAGTGGGCCAAATGGAAGATTTGAGACTTCTCTGTTTAAACTGTCTCCCCAGGCAATGCGGTTAGCACAGAGGTCTCGTGAATTTCTATGTATTGGTTGCAAATGAATCAGAAACATGTGGGCTACATATATTCATATGTCAAAATAGTGGAAAGGTACTTGGAAAATATAGTCAATGCCAATATTTAAATGTTTTAAAAATAGTCTGTGGTGTTTTCATAAAACAGAACATTTCTATTCTGTCAGCACTCTAATTTCAATGTATTTATAGAAGGCTTATTTAGCCTTAAGCCCAACTTAACAGGAAGGATCATCTTGCAGATACCACGATTTTTGCTAAGTCACGAACTCAGACATGGCTGGTCTACCACTCTCAGTCACACACCCTTCAATACTCTTGGATGGAAATTATTTTTCTAAATTATAAGAATTTCACAAGGGCAGGTGACACAGAAACAATTCTCTTGTTCCAGTTTCTTCTGCCCATGTGTGAATGGGTGTGCAGTCCCAGACAAAGGTGACTCTCCCATTTCCCTGTGCAGATTAATGCTAGCCAATGACTTGTTAATACGAGCTTTTACAAAATTAAATGGATCCGCCATTTCGTGGACGCCAGGACATTGAGAGCATCTGCGGAAGCAGATCGAGAGGGTGCCGGTGGGCCTCGTCGGAGTGTTAGGATTTGAACTGCGGTTCTCGAACCCAGGATCTCGAAATGCATCGTGATTCCTGTCCATTAGATTGTAAGGTGTATGTAGGTAATCTTGGAAACAATGGGAACAAGACTGAATTAGAACAGGCATTTGGCTATTATGGACCGCTCCGAAGTGTGTGGGTTGCTCGAAACCCTCCTGGCTTTGCTTTCATTGAATTTGAGGATCCCCGAGATGCCGCTGACGCTGTCCGAGAGCTAGATGGAAGAACACTATGTGGCTGCCCAGTAAGAGTGGAGCTGTCCAATGGTGAGAAAAGAAATCGGAATCGTGGCCCCCCTCCCTCTTGGGGTCTTCGCCCTCGAGATGATTACCGTAGGAGGAGTCCTCCACCTCGGCGAAGATCTCCAAGAAGGAGAAGCTTCTCTCGAAGCCGGAGCAGGTCACTTTCTAGAGATAGGAGAAGAGAGAGGTCTCTGTCTCGTGAGAGAAACCACAAGCCGTCTCGATCTTTCTCTAGGTCTCGTAGCCGATCTAGGTCAAATGAAAGGAAGTAGAAGACCAGTTTGCAAAAGAAGTGGTGTACAGGAAGTAACTTCATTTGACAGGAGTATGTACAGGAAATTCAAGTTTTGTTTGAGACTTCATAAGCTTGGTGCGTTTTTAAGATGTTTTAGCTGTTCATGTTCCCTTAAGCAATATTGAATTTGCTTTGAACTTTAGTTTTTCATAGACTGAAATAAACCTAGATCCTGCCCAGTTAAAGTGTGATGTACTAATGATAAACCACTGATGGAAATTGAAAAAACTAGTTTCTTAGCTGGATTACAGTCGGGAGCTGTGGGTGAAATGATAAGCAGTCTGTAAAAGCTGCTGTTAACACAAGTTAACAGGGAAAGGGTGGGAACTGCACTCTGAAGACTTTCAAAGAGGTTCCTCACTGATTGCTATCTATGGAGGAAGCTGTTTGTAACATTCTTTATTTGGAAATGGAAGACTAAGTTACCAGTTGGTTTAAGGGTACATTGTAGAGCTGAACCTTTGAGTTACTGTGCAAGATTTTTTTTTTCATGCTGTCATTTGTAATATGTTTGTGAGAATCCTTGGGATTAAAGTTTTGGTTACAAATTGTTGTTTAACTTGAAAGCCTGTTTTTCCTTACACACTCAAATCTGTGAGCTTGGTATCAAGTCCAAGTATAACATTCCTATTGGAAGCCATACTTATATTTTCTTGTAAAGTGCTTTTGGATTAATAAAATACTCGCCTAATTGTGTAGTAGTCAGTTGAGCAAAACCACTGATACCATTGTTATCCCTGGGAAAGCATTTGGTTACCCAGTTCTTTCTTTGTAAGAAACATAACTGAGAGGCACTGGATTAGTGAAGAATTTTTTTCCCCCTTTGGCTGCCACCTAACTAAGATTTAGAAGTTCAAGCCAATTCAAGATCATGTCACTAACATTGTAAAGTAGCACCAGTGTGGTATTGTAACTCTAAGTTCCCATAAAAAGTAGCTTTTATCTTCAGCATGAAAACATTCAACAAAGCTTAAAAATTGATTTCATTTGATAACTTGAGGTCTTGCATGGGATTCCAACCTGATCATGATGTAAAATCTACCATGTGGCTAAATGTAACGATGCACAGTTGACTATGGAGGCATGCATACCCTGTCTCTGAGAAATCTGGAGGAGTTGTGTTTTCAGATTGTGTGTGTGTGTGCAATTAGATTAAATCATAATGCAAAAAAAATTAAATGGATGCAAAGCAATTTAGAGAATTTGAATATTTAATCATTTGACAAAGGAACTTAAAAAATTTCAGCTTCGTGTTAGAAAGTGAAGTACAGATCCATTAACACAGAAACAGACTTTTAAGTGTGTAAGATTAAAATGTCATTTAATCAGTGTAAAGTCTTAGGAGATTTTCATGGACTACAGAGTTCAGGATTAGAATTGTGATATGATACTGCTGCACAGCCGTTCTTCAGAATGTCCAAATTTTCAAACTGCTAAACTAGACTCGAGGGAGTGTCAAAGAACACTTACAATGCCGAGATTCTAGTAACTACAGCCTTCTGCTTTTCCAGATACCCAAGAAATCACCCTGGAAACAGATGAAGAATGTGTCGTGGTTCACCCCAGGGTATAAGCAACCTTTCTTTCCTTCGTTCTTTGTATCTTGACTTTCATAACTTTGACACTTTTTTCAGTATGTTCTTGGTTCAACTTCTGAGGCATCAGTGAAGTTCTACCTTAGAGAGGTGATTTGTTAAAGAAGGAGCATAAGGTAAGAAAAATATATATTCCACATGACTCCAAAAGTCCAATTCACATGGGCAAGAAATTCTGCCGAAGTTAGATAAGCTTGTGTTTTTGCAGTGCCATCTCTAGTAAAAATAAGTTTCAAAACAAAGAAATGTTTTACAGGTGGTATCATCACTGTTTTCTCAAATACAATAAAAATAATTCATTCGAAAAACCAAAGTCAGTTCAGGAAAACAGACATCAAGTCAAGACTGCCAGATTATCATGAAGCAGAACACCAGGAAAGCTTGAAAGATCACAGAAATCATTTGGAGCTCGTGACTCGAGGGAGGCCATCTAGTCATGTGGTGTCTCTAATACTGTGGGTCCCCAGACTGCCCTATTAAGAAGCTCTTCTGTTGACCTATGCGGAAGTGTCATCCTAATATTCCTAAGTCTTAGTTCCCTGCTGTTGAAGAGTAAAGTGACAATGACAATGACGAAAATGACAACTCCAAACGCCAGAGGCCAGCAGTAGACATCTTCTAACTAATCCTTTTATTCATCGGTTGCTATTGAGCGAACAAATGCTGTCTGTCCTGTGTTTTCAGACAAGTGTTATTTTCTTGTTCACACGAACAGCAAGCTACACCAAGGGTTTCCTTTAAAAGTAGACGCCATCTAATAGAGACGTGCAGTGGAGTAGTTTGTGAGTGTCATCAGCCGCTGTCGCAGACAAGGACGGTGAGGCAAGTCACCTGGAAAGCATGGAAGACTAACGCGACGCTACATAAAAGAGAATTACATTTATATTCACTAGGTGGTAATCTGTATGATTATGTACTCTAATGAGGCCATAATAAAATCAAGGAAAACCAGTATGCTGGTCAACTTGCTAAGGCAGCCACACAATAAGACAAAGGAGAAGACAAAGCCAGACCAAGCCAGTATCTATTGATCAGGCATGCTAATGGAATCTGCTGGTTCCATGTCAGTTCTGGCAGAAGAGTTCACCTTCCCTCAAAGCTCCAAAACCATTCCTTTCAGACCTATTGCAAATTCTGGGTCAGCCAGAATCCTCAACTATTACAAGATTTTGCTGACTCAGATTTTGGAAGGGGGCAATATAAAGCTACCTTAATAAAAGCTTAAACTGGAACCATCCCAATAGATTGAAAAAGAATAACAACAAAAAGACTCAAGAAACAACAAAAATAAAAGAATGGAAGGCTTGATGTAGAACAGATATTAAATGCATGGTGTCATATGAACTCTAGCAAAGAAAATTTGTTTTGACAGTTCCCAAAGTTAGATTGATTAGAAGAGTTCTGGAACATAGCCAAGATCCTTGAAAACCATGGGAAATAATTTCAAAGGAAAGGGGAAACTGGGATCCTTTCTCCCTCTGTACTCAAAAATATTACAGTATAACAACAGACCAGAGTTTCTGGAGAGTTGCCATGTATTCCAGGGAAGACAAAACAACACACAATACATGTAATTCAAACAAATCAATTCAAACCAGATCAGCTAATGTTCCATTGGCAATGTCAAGCAATCGAATGATCCAAGAAATACCAATACAAAGTGATTTCTCGGGTTTGCCCTTTCCTTCTGTGTATAAATGAGTGTGGAATTGTTTTTGTAACACCTACACAGGAAGCCCCCATCCTTACCTCCTTTCTTTCTTTCCACCAGAGATATTAGACAGAAAGAGAAGCATATGACTCCTGTGACGACTCACATGGATGCTCATAGCCCTTAGAACAGTAAGACAAATCACTGCATAAATTTTATTAATCTTGTTTTGGTGACTAAAGAGCTACTTTATCATGAGCTATCCCAAGTTCTAGGAGATAGCCATGCAAGCAGTTTATCCAAATATACATACTTCTGAAGCCCCTCCAGAGTTCTGACTCGGTGAGGTTGAGATTAGATCTTTTGGTCTGCCTCGGGTATACCTCATGTAGCGGGCTCCCAGGCGACAGTTGAGGAAAGACTGTTTTACATGCACCATCCTATTCACCCTCTGTGTCTTGGGAAGGTAAAACCTCTGATGTGAGCAGACTATAACAGGACAAGGCATGAACACAGGGGCCTGTCTTTCTTGACTTCTACTTCTCCCTTTATGGCTTTAGTACAGAAGATTAGCCTTACCCTTTCATCCATGGCAGGAGTTGGAAACAAAGAATTTCCCCTTCTTTATATGTAGCTCCATGTTTTATGGATGCTGGTTTGTTGTATTTTTTCCATACGTGTTGGCTCTATCTCTACCTAGAAGTCCCGCCTTGCTCTATTATTCTTCCCTGCCAGAGGCCCAAAGCAGCTTCTTTATGTCCCATTTTCTTTTCTATCAGGTTCAGTGTGGTAATATTTATATTGAGGTCTTTAATCCATTTGAACTTGATTTTCATGCATGGCAATAGATATGGATCTATTTTCATTCTTTTACATGTTGACATCCAGTTACACTCACATGATTTGTTGAAGATGCTTTCTTTTTTCCATGGTAGAATTGTAGCTTCTTTGTCAAAAATCAGGTGGTCATAGGTGTGAGGATTAATATCTGGGTCTTCAATTTGATTCCGTTGGTCAATGTCTCTGTTTTTATGCTAATACCTAGCTGTTTTCATTACTGTAGCTCTGTAATAGAGCGTGATGTCAGAGATGGTGATGCCTCCGGAAGTTCCTTTATTGTACAGGATTGTTTTGGCTATCCTGGTGTTTTTATTTTTCCATACAAAGTTAATTATTCTTTCAAGGTCTGTGAAGCATTGTGTTGGGATTTTGATGAGGATTGCATTGAATCTATAGATTGATTTTGGTAGGACTGCCATTTTTTCTATGTTCATCCTTCCTATCCAAGAGCATGGGAGATCTTTTCATTTTTCTGGTATCCTCTTCAGTTTCTTTCTTCAGTGACTTAAAGTTCTTGTCAAATAAGTCTTTCAACTTATTGGTTGGTGTTACCCTAAGATATTTCATGTTACTTGTGGCTATTGTGAAAAGTGATGCTTCTCTGATTTCCCTCTCAGCTTCATTATCATTTGTGTATAGGAGAGCTACTGATTTTTTTTTTGAGTTGATCTTGTATCCTGCCACATTACTGAAGGTGTTTATCAGCTGTAGGACTTCTCTGGTAGAGTTTTTGGTGTCACTTATGTACACTATCATATCATCTGCAAATAATGAGAGTTTGACTTCTTCCTTTCCAATTTTAATTCTCTTGATCTCCTTTTGTTGTCTTATTGCTATTGCTAAAACTTCAAGAACTATGTTGAAGAGAGATGGAGGAGTAGACAGCCTTGTCTTGTTTCTGATTTTAGTGGAATCGCTTTGATGTTGACTACTGGCTTGCTATATAATTGCTTTTATTATATTTAGATATGTTCTTTGTAACCCTGATATCTACAAGACATTTATCATGAAAAGGTGTTGGATTTTGTCAAATGCTTTTTCAGCATCTAATGAAATGATCATATGGTTTTATCTTTCAGTTTATTTATATGATGGATTACATTGATAGATTTTCCTATGTTGAACCAGCCCTGCATCTCTGGGATGAAGCCTAGTTGATCGTGATGAATGACTTTTTTAAATGTGTTTTTGGATTCGGTTTGCCAATATTTAATTGAGAATTTTTGCATTCATGTTCATAAGTGAGATTTGTCTGTAATTCTCTTTCTTTGTTGAGTCTTTGTGTGGTTTTTAGTATCAGGCTAACTGTAGCCTCCTAAAAAGAGTTTGGCAATGTTTCCTCTATTTCTACTATGTGGAACACTTTAAGGAATATAGGTATTAGCTCTTCTTGGAAGTTCTGGTAGAATTCTACACTAAAACCATCTGGCCCTGGGCTTTTTTGGTTGGGAGGTTTTGATGACAGCTTCTATTTCCTCACAGCTTATAGGTCTATTCAATTTGCTCACCTGGTCTTGATTTAATTTTGGTATATGGTATCTATCTAAAAAATTGTCCATTTCTTTAACATTTTCCAATTTTGTGAAGTATTGGTTTTTGTAGTAAGACCTAATGATTCTCTGAATTTCCTCCATGTCTGTTGTTATGTCCCCCTTTTCATTCCTGATTTTGTTAATTTGGATGTTATCTCTCTGCCTTTTGATTAGTTTGGATAAGGGTTTATCAATCTTGTTGATTTTCTCAAAGAACCAGCTCTTAGTTTCATTGACTCTTTGTATTGTTTTCTTTGTTTCTATTTTGTTGATTTCAGCCCTCAATTTGATTATTTCCTGTCTTCTACTCCTCCTGGGTGAGTCTTCTTCTTTTTGTTCTAAAGTTTTCAGGTATGCTGTTAAGTCAGCTTTCTCCATTTTCTTTATGTGGGCACTTAGTGCTATGAACTTTCCTCTTAACACTGATTTCATAGTCTTCCATAGGTTTGGATATGTTGTGCCTTTATTTGTGAATTTTGTTGAATTCAAGGAAGACTTCAATTTCTTTCTTTCTTTCTTTCTTTCTTTCTTTCTTTCTTTCTTTCTTTCTTTCTTTCTTTCTTTCTTTCTTTCTTTCTTTCTTGGCCCAGGGGTGGTTCAGTAGTCTTCCTTGCATGGGCATGGGATACCACTTCCTAAATATAATCCCAATAGAACAGACATTAAGAACAACAAAAAATAAATGGGACCTCCTGAAACTGAGAAGCTTCTGTAAAGCAAAAGACACAGTCAATAAGACAAAAAGACAGCCTACTGAATAGACAAAAATCTTCACCAACCCGTCAGACAAAAGCCTGATCTCCAAAATACATAAAGAACTCAAGAAATTAGACAGTAAAATTCTAAATAACCCAATTAAAAAGTTAGGTACTGAACTAAACAGAGAATTCTCAACAGAAGAAATTCAAATGGCCAGAAGATACTTAAGGAAATGTTCAACTTCCTTAGCTATCATGGAAATGCAAGTTAAAACAACTCTGAGATACCATCTTAAACATGTCAGAATGGCTAAGATCAAAAACACTAATGATAGCTTATGCTGGAAAGGATGTGGAGTAAGAACACTCATCCATTGCTGGTGGGAATGCAAACTTGTACAACCACTTTGGAATCAGTATGGTGATTTCTAAGGAAATTGGATATCACCCTGCCTCAGGATTCAGCAATACTACTCATGGGAATATACCCAAAAGATGCTCAATCATATTACAAAAACATTTGTTCAACTATGTTCAGAGCAGCATTATTTGTAATAGCCAGAACCTGGAAACAACCTAGATGACCTTCAACTGAAGAATGGATATAGAAAGTGTGGCACAGTTGCACATTAGAGTACTACTCAGTGGTAAAAAGCAATGATATCTTGAATTTTGCATGGAAATGGATGGAATTAGAAAACACTTTCCTAAGTGAGGTAACTCAGACCCCAAAGTTGAATATGGTATGTACTCACTCATAAGTGGATACTAGATACTAGCTATAAACAAAGGACATTGAGTCTATAGTTTATGATCCTAGAGAAGCTAAGTAATAAGGTAAACCCAAAGAAAAACATATATAGACCCACCTGGGAATTGGAAACAGAGAAGATCACCTGACAAAATTAGGAGCATGGGGGCAAGGGGCAAAAGGAAGGGAGGAAGGAAAAGAAGAGGGGAAAAGGGGAGGGTTGAGGAGAACTTGAGGGAATGGGATAGTCAAGATGGAGGAAGGACAGATATGAGAGCAAGGAAAGAGATACCTTGATTGAGGGAACTATTATTGAGTTAGCAAGAAACCTGGCTCTAGAAAAATTCCCAGGAATCCACAAGAATGACCCAAGCTAAGATGCTAAGCAGTAGAGGAGAGGGTGTCTGAACTGGCCTTACCCTGTAGTCAGACTGATGAATATCTTAAATATCACCATAGAACCTTCGTCTAACAACAGATGGAAACAGAGGCAGAATCCCACATTGGAGCAGAATCCACATTGGACTGAGTTCCCAAGGTTCAGTTGAAGAGTAGAGGGAATAGGAATATGAGCAAAGAGGTCAAGGCCATGAAGAGTTCATCCACTAAAACAGTTTATCTATCCTAATGGGAGCTTACCAACTCTAGCTGGACTGGGAAGGAACAAGCACAGGACCAAACTAATCCCTCTGAATGTGGTTGACAGTTGGGGCAGACTGAGGAGCCATGTGCAGTAGTATTAAGATTTATCTCTACTGCATGTACTGGCTTTTGGGGATCCTATTCTTTTTAAATGTATACCTTCCTCAGCCTAGATATAGTAGGGAGAGCCTTGGACCTTCCATAAATCAAAGTGCCTTACCCTCTCTTAGGATTAAAGGGGGTGGGTTGGGAGGGTTTGTGCAGGAAATGGGAGGTGGGGAGAGAGTGGGAGTTTGGATTGGCATTTTTTTTAATCTAATAAAAAATGAAAAAGAAAGTAAAGTATACTTAATATTTAAAATTAAACTATTTAATATAACCATTTTCATGTGGCTTAAGCAGAGATAAAATACTGTTTTGAATCTAAGGAAGTGTGCAGAGTATGCTGATACTATATGTAATTATTAAAAAGCAAAGTATTTCACTTTCTGCCTTAAAACATTCTTAAGATTAAATTTCAGATTATCAAAAACCCCACAAAAACAAACAAAAGCAAAAACAAATAAACAAAAAACCCAAAACAAATGAAACAAAAAACACTATATGTCTCAGCCTATGCCTCCAGTTGAACACTTACCATGTTTGTTAGGATATAGTTTGTTCCCTAAATATTTCTTCATATATGTTGAAATAAGAGCGGCGGGGCTGTGTCCCCAGCACCCAGCCACCTACATGGCTAGCTCTACCCGAAATAATTACACAGAAACTGTATTCTTTTAAACACCGCTTGGCCCATTTTTATCTAGCCTCTTCTAGGCTAGCTCTTGTACCTGGACTAGCCCATTTCTAATAATCTGCTGTAGCCCACAAGCTGGCTTACCAGGAATGATCTTAACCTGCATCTGCCTGGAGTGGGAGAATCATGGCGAATCTCTGACTCAGCTTCTTTCTCCCAGCATTTTGTTCTGTTTACTCCTCCCACCTATGTTTTAACCTATGAGGGCCAAAGCAGTTTCTTTATTGCTTAACCAATGAAATCAACAGATTGATATATGACACTCCCACATCACTTCCCCTTTTTCTGTTTAAACAAAAAAAGGAAGGCTTTAACCTTAACATAGCAAAATTACATATAGCAAAACAGTTATCAAGCAAGAATTACAGTTACAATATTTATATCTATTTTATCTTTTATCATAACTAAGGAAAACTATAACTATCCATTCTTCAACTCCATCAAAGACTCCAGAAGGATATAATAATACCTAAGTAAACAAGAAGTCCAAAACTCTAGAAATGACAGAGACATCTCGCTGCCTGGACAGTCACCCAAAGTTCCTCTGTACCGTTGGGGCATCCATCTTCAGCCTTCAGGCCCATAGTATCCAGCAGACATTTTCATCAAGCAGGAAATTCCAAAGACAGTTCAGTTACTATCTGCTGTGTCCTGCAGAATGTATTGCAGACTCTTTCATGAGTCAGGAACCCCGAAAGATCATCTCACTTTTAGGCAAGTTCAGCAGTCCTCTCTCTGCGGGTTCTCTTTGTCCAGTTTATGCAACAGTCCAGGCAAGAACAGTTTCTTGCCCAAATGGCTATCAGACTCAATAAGGATCCTCTTCAATGCCCATCTTCTTCTTGAAGTAGATTGGTGTTGCCAGGAGCAGAGTGTCTCATTGTCATGAAAAACCTAAGTTATTAAAATATTTTAAATGCCATATTCTGCAGCCTTTGAGAGATATGAAGAATGCCTATCTGAAATATATCTCTATGTATCTAGAAAATCTAACTAACACAACTACAAGCTTTACTATTATCAATGATTATCCATTAGCAACCTATATTTTCTATTATACATTACGTTTTAAATGAACTACACAATCACAATACCTTAATCAATATCAGAAATACATATACATATAACAAAATTGACCTTAAAATCCATACCAATGCAAATTATTCATACCTATATCATTTCCCCCTTTAAATGTAAAAGAACATTTATAAACAATATTTTGGGAACATGGGCGCAGTTTTTTCTCTCCAAACTGCTTCCTGCTGAATGGGGGTGCTGTTAATCAGATCATTTAGGGTGTAACCTGTGTGCCAGGTTTATCTCAGTTGGCAGTTGAGTGAAGTAATTTTTTGAGGGTGTTCATAGGAACTTTTCTGGAGGTCGTAGTCTATCATACCATATCGGGATAGATGCAATCCATGGGGTCTGGTCCTCTGTGAAAATAAAAGAAGACCCTCTCCAAAGCATCATATCCTTAGACCCAAATTTTGAAATTGTAATACCCTTATATCCATTTTGGTTTAGCTTGGCAGCCCATGTAATGAAATGTCTCTCTGTACTTAGCTCCTTCACAGTCAAAAATTTTAAAGAAAACACAATGTACATAATCCAGACTCTGTGAATTTTCCATTTTTACGTGGCTTATTTTTCTTTATTTCTTTTAATCTCTCAACTATCTGTACTCTGTCTCTTTAAAGACTTTACCTTTTTTTTAGTCCATTAACTTTATTCTCTATATTCTTTTTCTTCTCTCTCTCAAGCCTACGTACATTCATCCAACAGTGTGGTCTTTTATGTCTGAATCTGTTTTATTGTGAATCTGTAACATTTTTTTAGTATCCAGGAGCATTTCTTAAAATGTTAAGCAGTTCTTAAAAACTTAAGTTGCACCATGTAGGGGTAATACGGTAGTGCCTGTTTACTGCCATCAATCTGTTGATTTCATTGGTTAAGCAATAAAGAAACTCATATAGCAGTGCTAAGTGGTGGTGGAACCTTTGAGAAATAAGACATTTGGGTCATTAAGGACATTAGTCATTAGATCATTTAGGGTTTACTCTCAAAAGAAATCAGTACTGATCTCAAGAAGATTCCTGGGAGAATGAGCCATTTTATGGAAATAAGCCTGACTCTATGTTGCTTTTTCTGGCTTCATGATTTGCTCTGCAATGAATGGTCCTTGCAAATCTTCTAGCCATGATGCCTTCTGTCATGAAGTCCTCCTATATGGTTAAATTGATGAAACTCACCCCCAATCTTGGACTTTCAATCTCCTGAACAGTGAGATAAATCAAATTATTTTCTTTATAAAGTGTCCTTTCAGAAGTGTATTTTAAAACAATTGGACATGGACTAATGCTGTATCCTATCTTAAGTGTTTTGTTAATGTACTTTATTGCCTTCATCTTGGTTACAAATGTGCTAAAACGAGGCCATGTGTCACATTTTAATGATTTTGTGATCACGAACATGCTCTTCAGAGTCTTGCTAACTACCATGGGAAAATTATTAAATCCCCCATTCTGTGCTAGAAACACTAATGTGTGTTTTACATCTGCAGTGAACATTGAGGGTGATCTCTCAGCCTCTATCACAGTCTCTTACTTTATGCAAAAACAAAGGAATAACTTCAGAATGCAAACATCATTGTAGAGATGGATTACAACAGGAAGACTTAAGCCAATTAGAGTACTGCATTCACACAAGCAGGCTTTAGATTATGATTGAATCTGAGTCTTAATCTGGTCAGCCAAGTTTAAGGGAGTGAGGTGACAATTTGAAACCTCTACCTACCCTTTCCAACCTTCTCCCCCAAATTATGAAATTATTGAAGGAGTAGCAGGAAAACAATTTAAAGGTAGAATAGAAAACTTAGAATTATTAGCATATAATTTGCTCTAAATATTCCCCCCACAACATTTACCCTAACACATAATTGTGTGTTGGAGATGAATGTCATAACCCAAACTATTTCCCCATTTAAAAAAACTTAGGCTATAACATCACCCAGATACAAATTCCTCCTATGGAACTCCCTAAAATTAAGTGATTCTTTACCAAACCATGTCCTATTAAGGAAGGTACTGACACCATCACTAATATTGTATATAAATTATTGAAGGAAGATATTATTAAACCCACACAGTCTTTCAACTTCATTATGTCTCTTTTGTCAGTAAAGAAGTTGAATGATCAGTGGAGATTTACAGTAGACTATAGGAAAATTAATCAGATTTAAATGCTAGGAAATGTACCTGATGTAGAAGATATATTCTTAATGATTAGGAATTACAACCCAAAATTTTTTGATACCATAGACTTATCAGACATGTTCTTTAGCATACCACTCCTCATGGATGCTAAAGATATTACTACTTTTACCTGGAATATTAAACAATACAGATTCAAAAGAGTGCCTCAAGGCTATAAGAATAACCCAATCATTGACTATGTGACTCTAATATGGTCATTGCAAAAGTTACCCAAGTAGGATTATCAACTTTGAAGATATATATATGATATTTTGATTTCAGGATACAATAAAAGACACTGCTAAAATTATATGGAGATAGCAATTGGTATTGTGGTTCATGATGGCTGGACCATTAATAAACACAAGGTAAAAGGGCCAGATAGCTCAACAAAATATCTAGGTGTGTTATGGGCATCTGAAGGACCCAAGGTCCCAGGTAGTGTATTGCCCAAGATTTTATATATCTCCACCCAGAGATGAAAATCATACCTAATTAGTATGTTTGCTTATAATGGAGGAACCACATACCATATTTACAGATTATTATGATACCCCTCTGTAGTGTTACAAAGAAGGCAACTGATTTCCAGTGGGAACAGGAAAAAAGAAAAGCTTTTGAGACAACCTGTAAGTTCATCTATGTGCATACATCCATGACCAATATTGAAATAATTGATATCTTCATTATGGATAGTTTATTGGATATACAAATTATATAATGGTATGAATATAATTTATGAATATACATTTATTGGTGAATATGGCAACTGGGAACTTGTAAAGTGAAAGGGACTGCACTAACATTTGCCCATTGTCTTTTATTGCAAAAGCATCCCATATCCAGAGAATAAATACTCTCTCTTTGAGAAACAAATTTGGACATTTTATGAGGCATGCAGAACCCTATACTCAGTCATTGCCAACCACCTTATAGTCATAAGTGAGTCTATTTTAATAATGGATTGGATCTAATCAACGGCAGAGTCCTCAGACTTAGTCACGAAAGGAAAGGTATTACAGTAAAAATGGTACCTATATTAATTTCTTTTGTGTCTAGGATGTGGTAGCAAAAGAATCTGTGAATTCAAACTCTGAGGAATAGATACTCTTTGGGGGAAGGGTTGAGTGATAGGGATGGGGATTATAGGCAGCTGATTTATTAGACTAAGGGACCAATGGAATGGTCACCGCATTTGACCATTGGATGGTTTATTGATGGATCATCAGCCACTGATGGAGTCAAAACTAAATGGAAAGTGGCAGCCTATAGACTGGGGCATGGAATGAATTACTAAGGAAGGAACCACTGTGGTTCCTTCTGCACACCATGCTGAAGTGATAGCAGCATTATTGACTGTAAGGCAAAAGCTAAGGAAGGCAAGAGGAAAATTTGTGTCTTCTCCAATTCATGGTGTGTGTGAAAAACCATTAACAGGCAGATAAATGGCAAAGATATTTGGTTAAGGTAGGCATGGATGGAAATGGCAAAACTTAACAAAGACATTAAAGTTTATATCACTCGTGTACACAGGCAAGGCAGAAGACATCTAAAAATAACAAAATAGTGGACAAATTTCGCATCATGTTGAATTAAGACTAGAATATTAAAATTTCCCAGGGAACAAATTCACAATAAATATGCAAGGATGATAGATCACACAATTCATAAACTTGAAAGCCTACCCACAACACTAAAAAGTAAGGGGAAATGGAAAACTAAATTAAACCAGGACAACCCTCAGAAAATAAATATTAAAAGGAACCTAGACTGGAAAATTAAGAAACTTGAGAATATTACATAATTAGTAAGAAAGAAATCCTAGGATTACACAAAATAGAGGGACATACAGACACACATGCTTTGTTCTAATGATTTGATAAAAAGGAATCTCAAAGTATTTTGGCAGGCCTGTGAACAGACCATCAGAAACTGCCACTTTTGTCTAGCACTTAAACTAGATTCAGACATGGATTCCCATCTGTAGCATGGTCTCCCAAACAATTTAATTATGAATTACAAATATATTTCATTGAATCCTTGAATATTCACGGGGGCCTCTATGCTTTCACCTTTGTAGTTTTAAGCACAGGGCTTGGATTAGTTAAAGAAAGCCATGGATCAGACCAGTTGGCAACAATATACACACTCTGGTATTGAATAGACAGATGTGACTGCCCAATAATTATTGAGTCAGATCAAGGAACACATTTTATATTATTTAAAATTCAGAGATGGTCCCAGACTACAGACATATAATGGAACTTCCATTTAACATATAACCCAACAGCAGTTGGCAATATAAAAAGATGGAATTGAATACTTAAAACCAAGTTGTTACAACTCAAAAATACCCTCTTGAAAAAGGCTATCAAAGTTGCATGCTATGAGTTGAATACTGGACTAAGATTGAATAGATCTTCTTCCTTAGAAAAAGCTATTAAATCAGACTTAGAGTTAGAAAAACACCAGATATTTCTAGACCATGCAGAATAATTCCCCATAAATGTGTTTACAGGGACAGAACCACTTAAGACTTAAAGGAGACAGAAGTTGTGGCACTTGGAACAGGCAATACAATCTGGACCACAGATGAGGGGGAAATCTGAACCTTAGGAAATTAGACGGTCTACCAACATAATGTGTCTAGGGCTAATTCAATGTATTGGATTTGCACTTTTTATGGATAGTAATTGTCATAGGACTTCTTTACTCAGCACCAGAGCTAACTGGGAATTATACCTTTTGCCCAGACAGGGGGGCGGGAAGAGCACATGGAAAGGCAGAGCCATAACAAATTATATACTATGCCCCATAGAAACTTCGACCCCAAAATAAAAGAGAGCACAAGATGAAACAACACAATGATATCGACCTCCGAGATGCCTCCTGCTGAGTTCTGTAAGTTTAACATTATCCAACAAGTTAAGCTTAGACTCTTTGACGATGCCATTGTTTGCTTTACCATCAAGACCATTCAGGTCATCACAGTTTGAGACATGATCCAGTTTGTCAACAACCATGTCTACAGTAACAGGAACCATGAATGAAGCAACCATGATACCAACAGCTTAAACAACAAATAAACCAAGAATAAAAAGGATATTGGTGACTTAGCCTACTACACCCTGGATGGATTCCTACTAAAATACTGGAACCATGAACACTTCTTTCTAAGCCTCATATGTGCCAGGAGAGCATTCTATGTCCAATATGCTCACTATGAAGCTATTGGGAATATAGTATGGTATAGCCATTGTAATGAATGGAGAAAGACTAATGTCCATTTTGTGCCAATTCTTGAGAGCCATACTCACCAATGACCAAGAGGAAGCTGAAAACACTTACTTTAAGCAAAGAAACCCATTGAAATGCCATTTAACACAGATTTGGAGAAGTATCACAGCAGCATCAGCCTTCTACAACTTTCACAGGGGAGAAATACCTTTTAAATAATCCTTCCACCTTACAATGAAGAACAAAGAGAGAATATGATTTGAGATGCTAGCTATGGAAGACTCCATGTTTGACTGCGAAATAGCAGCAAGCACAGAACTTTTCTCAGCATTCTTCACCCCATCATATGGCAGATGAACCCTGTAGTTAGCTACCAATACAGTAAAATGACTGGCATTGCAAATGAAAATGTATACTGTTATCCAGATTGGGACTGGAATGAGGAGCCCAGTTACTTGACTGAGAGACATCAACATCAACCACAACAAACCCATGTGAACCCATGATTTGAAAGAACCATATTTTACCCAGAAACTGATAGCAGAACACCATGGAAGAATTTTCTCTCTTGGAATACGATATCTCCACCATACAGATTCAAATGTGCATTCACCTTTTTGACTATAACCACCCTGCTATGGTAAGATGAACTTATGGAATAACCACCTGACATGGAAGGCAGGCAGTAATTAATTTTCACCTATTAATGACTGTCTGGAAATTGCAGCACTGGGGATATAACATTACAGATTTCCTTTAATCTTGACTGAACTGCTGCCACAACCTTTTGTATCTTATGATATTGAAGGTCCACTCCCTGAGAAGAACCCATGCAGACAATCCCAACCCTGTTTATGCATGATGTTCTATAGAACTCAGATTATACCATAGCACATTTTGTACAGACATGGCCTATATACCATCACAATTTTTGATGCAATAGGTCTCAACTCCCATAATCAAATCTCTGGGATGGTTGCCAGACAATATCAATTAGACTAATGTACTGGCTAATGTCACCTCGAACATATGGGATAACTTCTCAATGCAATCACCAAATTCACACTGGCCTTGTGAGGGCAAGTCTATTCAAATTTCCTCTCAGTTCATCAATGGCTTCAACTTCAACTGGACCACCACTTCACAGGTTTAATATACCAAGGACAAAACAAAAATGGTGGAAGAGATAATAGAGTAACCTAACTGACTTACCAGTCTTTTTCATACACCACTCTCAGAAGCTCTATAATATGATAGTCATATTTATTTGATATATTTAAAAAGAGAATTATAAAACCCAAGGAACAATGGACTCCACTAATTATTAATAATACACTAAAACCCATTTTTAAAACCAAAAACTATTTGACATATGGGGAATAATTTTTGGAGCTGTGATACCATACATAAACTCTATGACAATGAAACATTGGACTTCCCAATTCCTTTGGATATACACACCAGGAAAACACTTGTTTCTGACCAGAATATGGAAGATTATTTCACAGTCTGTTGAAATTTTAACCTGGACTTATACTGGCTATCAAATTTATTATATCAACCAACCCAAGAGTAGATATAATATAAATTGCAACCAGAAGATGCCCTAGATCCCGTGACTTCTTTGTGCCAAAGGATCACATGAAAATGCAGACTATAGAAACTTGCATTGGTAGAAACTGCAGGTATGGATTTTTCCTAACTGGAATCCTAAAATCATACACACCCACAGGACTTTCCTATTATTTCTAGGTGATTCTTCTACTATCACAGCTTGAGGAATAAGCTCTGGAGACTTTGTGGCCCATAGCCCATACTTATAAATCACATAGAGGAACTGCACAAAGGACCCCGATTTGATGAGGTGTATGTCTTTCCCATAACATGGAAATTCTGTGGAATCTGAGAAAGCAGCCTAACACCATGCATCATTGATAGCAGAGGATGGGACAAAAATAACAAATTCTTCACAGCCCGCTTTAAGGCAACATTTGTCAGTCTTCTACTTTTACACTAATGGTTACAGGAGAGTCCCTGGTGATGCATGACCTTAGCATTCCTACAAGGCTTATAATCACACCTAGGATCCAAAATATCTTACTCAGCTTCAGCCTCAAATCATGGCTCCCACCTCAAGAACTCTGCTCTGAGCCTGAATTTAGGAGAATCCCAGTCTTCTCCTACTCTTCAGGAAAACAGTTTGTTGGCTCCTTACTTGGAGGTGGCATAACATTTTCTGTTCTTTTGTACATCAATACAGATGTAGCAGACATTAGAAATACCACATAACAAGAGACATTGGCTATTAATACCTTGTTTGATGGAGTAGCTCTTACTAACAAACTGATCATGGTCCTCCCTCTGGAAAAAATCTATTAAAACAGTCATTGGCAGATATTAACAAATATACAGTTGAAAATTAAAGACTAGCTATAGCCAGCCAAATCTCTCAAAATCACTTGCTACAACTTATTTAGGGGAACAGACAAAGAGAAGAATATATCCAAGTAAGACTTGCTTTTCAAAGTCTCAACTATTTTCTACAGGATTTGGAACAGAAATGGAGGTCTACAAGACTCTACTGGACCCAAGGCAAAGCTTTGGTGTGAGCATGGATTCTGTAAAATACCTTCACTCTTAGTCTATATGGACAAGTCTTTTCTATAAACTAGTTGGACTAATACAGAGGATGTATACTACTTAGAGGAATAAACCACCTCACTTGGGGCCAACACCTTTGTGGCAACTCACCTTCTGTCCAATGAGATTCAAATATTAGAACTGACCCCTTTCATCTTTGCAAATTTACTCATAGACCTTGTCAACAGAGTCTTTCCTGGGTGCTCCCTGAAGGCCGTCAGTCTCACAGTTAACATCTATAATATCACCATGGATACCTTATACCCCACTCATTATTCTGGAGAACCTGATTTTGTGGCTATAGACAATGCTACTAGAGATAAAAGCTCATTTCTCAGGACAGGTAAACATGTCCAAAATTTCTAACCTAATGTTTTCACAGAGATATGTTTTAGACTAAGGTTTCCTATACAATAAAAACAGAGATGACTTGCTAAAAAAAGAGGACAATGTTATGAGACAATGGTCTGTACCTTGTCACTTGTATTTTAAATAAACACTGATAGGCCAGTAGCCAGGCAGGAAGTATAGGTGGGGCAACCAGGCATGAAGAAGAGGTGGGGCAACAAGAATTCTGGGAAGAGGGAAGTTGTAGTCTTCAGCTGTCACCCAGATACAAAGGAAGCCAGATATAGAGCAAGCAAGATGTGACTGTCTCACTGAAAAAGGTACCAAGCCACATGGCTAACACAGACAAGAATTATGAGCTAATATAAGTTATAAGAGTTAATAACAAACCTGAGCTAATAGACCAATCAGTTTATAATTTAAAAAAAAGAAAGGCCAGGAAAGCCATTATTGACATTTCTATAGTCTTCTCCTTTCATATGTCACAATTACAGTCAATGGGTTATGAAGTTATTAGTGATATAGAGACCCTGGGAGGACAAATAGACAGAGTTTAACATTTACTAGCTATATTTGAAGTAAACACTATTACCTATACCCATAATGTTAGCAAGCTTAAAAAATGTTCTTTATGTGATGTGATTAGTAGGATATTTATATTTGACTATACTTGCTTCCCCACCTGGACCTTATTCCACTGGATAAATGACAACAGAGGTTACAAAATATTCCCACACTAGTACAGAATTATGTATAATAAAGGGCTATTTATTTAGGGGTAGACTTACAAATCACAGTCCTAGATCACAGTCCTCTGCGCATACAGGGAACAGGAACAGAATCTAGCAGCTGGAAGTGAGAGCCAGAAGGAAGAGAGCTAGTGCACACTTTACAGCTGCATTTATAATATAAGAGACTACACCCAAGTAGGCTGGTATCTTAAAGACTGTTGGCTGAAGGAGCTCCCACAGCACCTCCCCCTTTTGTTTAAATAAGAGAGTTCCAAACCCAATACAAAGCTGTGTACACTAGAAACAGATATCAAGTATAAATAATAAAATTACAACCCGCATAAGCAATATTAAACAATGAACATATCCTAATTTTTAAATAAACATTCTATCCTAAGGAGTCTAAGTCTTGTATTGGAAATGGCTTGGCTAGATTATAGGAGGATGATAACTATGTCTAGCTAATCTTCAACCCCATTGAAGGCCTGAGAAAGGAGATAATATTACTTGTTTAATCAGGAAGTGCAATCAAGCAGCTTCTGAAATATGCAACAAATGACAGAGACACCTGGCTGCCTGAACAATCACCCAAAGTCTCATTTGTAATGTTAGAGCAACCAACTTAGACTAAGGTCTAGAGTAATGGACAGATCATTTTCAGAGGCAAGAAAATTTTCAGAACCATCTTACCCTGTCTTGGCAAGGTTTGACAGTCTTTTTTTCTTGTATTCCGATTGTCCAGGATGACCAATGCAACTCTTATAAAAGGAAGCATTTAATTAGGGTTCTGCTTAGATGTTAATAGGGTTATTCCATGATCATCATAGTGGGAACCAGACAGGCATGGTACTGGAACAGTAGCTGAGAACTTTACATCCTGATTAACAGGCAGAAGGGGGAGAGAGAGAGAAAGAGAGAGAGAGAGAGAAAGAGAGAGAGAGAGAGAGAGAGAGAGAGAGAGAGAGAGAGAGAGAGACTGTGCTTGAGTGCTTGGCTTTGGCTTTTGAAGCCTCAAAACCCACTTCAAGTGACATACTTCCTTCAACAAGGTCGTACATAGCCCAACAAGGCACACCTTCTAATTCTTATAATTAATAGTTATTAATTATAAGAGTTCCATCCACTGGTGACTAAGTATTCAAATATGTGAGCCAATAGGGGCCATTCTAATGCAAGCCACCACAGCAATAAACTTACTTGGTAGTCAAGTAGATATGGTTGTGGGTTCTTTCTCATGTAATTCACTAGCTTTAACATATTTCCATCATCCTGAAGAAGTTAACTTGAAAGCATAGTAGGGTGGACTTTTAGCAATATATCGTCAGTGCCAACTAGGTGGCAATAGCCAGGAGTGTGGAGGTAGTTCTCCAGAAGACTGTATATGCCATGGATCAGAATCCAGTGTACAGTACTGTATCTCCTATAAACAGAATTCACAGGTTCAAAAATCAAGCACTGGACATGGGGACAGTACTACTAGCCATCACCTAGAGTTGCTCATTGATAAAATTTTTTGTCTCTCATTCTGAAGAACCTATGTTTTGCAGGCTTTGGTTCCAGAGGAAGAATGCTTCTTTCAGGAGGCACAACAAACTTTTCATTTAAATGGTATGTAATATTTGTCCATGACCATATCTGGGCTCCTGATTCCATTGCATCAAGTTTAAGAAAGGGTTACAGTGTTATCAAGAGAGACTGATTAGGGGAAATTGGGCTACTACTTCACAGCCATGGTAAAGAAGAGTATGTCTGGAGTGCAGATGATTTTTTTAGGGCATCTCTTGGTGCTAACATGTCTTATGATTAAAATCAATGGGAAACTACAACAACCCAATCTAGGCAGGATGAAAATAATCCAGATTTCAGGAGTGAAGGTGTGGGTTACCCTTCATGTGAAAAGCACAAGACAAAAACATGTTGAGTTGTTTGCTGAGGGTGAGTAGTCAAAGGAGGTTGATGCAAATATCAGCTACTGCCACAAGACCAGTGACAGAAACGAGGTTTGTAATTATCTTGAATATAATATTAAGAATTTTTGTGTACATAATATGCATATACACATACATGTCAGATATTCATATTTACTTTCCTCTCATATTCCTTTACCGAGTTGTATACTACAATTTGGGATAATGTCAGTAGTTAAATATTACTAAATATAAATTATTATATTTGAGTTATGGGGTACAGTTTAAGAAGGACTTTGTTATCTGTTGTTGGGAGATGTTTTAGGGTTTTCTACAGCTGTGAAAAGACACTATAACCATGGAAACTCTTAATTGGGGTGGCTCACTTACAGTTTCAGAAGTTCAGTCTATTATCATCATGGTGGGAAGCATGGTGGCATGCAGGCAGATGGGGTACTGGAAAAATAGCTGAGAGTGCTACATCCTGCAGGCAATAGGAAGTTGACTGACAGTCACATTAGAGGAAACTTGAGCCAAAGAGACCCCCAAGTCTGCCCCCACAGTGTCACACTTCTTTCAACAAGGCTATACCTCCTAATAGTGCCACTCCTTTTGAGGACACTTTTTCTTTTTTTTTCAAACAACCACCTGGGAGAAATGGGATGTTTGGATTGTACATATGATAGTTTTGACCTCGTATGTGGAATTATAACATTCTTATTGCTTTCCTGTAGAAATAAGACATAATATGAAAAGATGTGGTTAGATGTCTAGTTGATAAGGAGTGGGATTGTGATGGTTAATCTTTGTTGCCAAGTTAACTATATTTTAAGACAGCTTAGAGACAGAGCTCTGGACAAGCCTATAATGATAGTTCTCAAAAGGGTTAACTGAGAGGAGATGCTCCTCCCTCCAGTGGGCAGTAACTTCCAGAAGCTGCAGCCCATACATAAAGGATAAAAGGGAAAAGCAATCCTGTTTTCTTTCCTTTGTTTCTTTCTGGTGAGCTTGTCTCTCTCTGTTGCTGCTGTCTTTCTTTATGGACACAATGCTCCAGATTCTTAGGTTCCAATGTGAGTTAAAGATGAGTGAATCTGACGGAATCTTTTGAGCTGTTAACGCCAGATTGGGACTGCTATAGCATCTAGCTTCAGGGACCTAGCAGCAACTGAGTTCTGAGCCTCTCTTAGACTGTTGGATTATTTGTGACCTATCAGCTGTAAGCCATTTATGCATGTATGTGTCTGTCTGTCTGTCTGTCTCTCTCTGTGCACATTGTATCACTTCTGTTTCTCATTAAACTGTGCCTAGTCCACTGTCCATGATCATGTTAATTACAATCGTGTTCAACAAGCTTTCCGCGGTCTCCTATATGCAGGGAGAAGTTTGCCTTTTTTGAGATCATGATTTGTCAGACTGCAAAGCACTGCTGCCTGCTGTCTGATGTCAATTGAGCCACCTGCCCTTATTGGAAATTTCATCAGGGCAATTTTCCCTGGCATCAATTGAAGAGACTTTTCTCAGGAGACTAGTTCTGGTCCAGAGAAACTGTTTCCAATCAAAGGATTTCTATGTCTTCTGGGTTGTTTTTAAATAGTAAAACTTGGCTTCTACCTAGTCAACTGAGTAACTCTTAAGCCAGAAGGCTCCAATTCACTTGCCAAATTCTTCACTGTCAGTTATACTACTGTTAGGGTATCTCACCTTTTCATCTGGAAAGGAAGTGTCTCCAGAAATCTGGGGCAGCTATTTTTTTTTTCTGAAGTTGTTGGCAAATGTTTTGTTCTCATCAGCAGCTGTGGGTGGAAGAAAGCTGAAGTGAACGGCAACCATGGGGTGTTATTACATAATGCTTGAATCTGCTGGGGGATCACACAGGTCTTATCAACTTGGTTTCAGTACACCATGACAGTGTCAGTCATCATATCTCCAATATCCTTTGTTTAATCTTTCTCTGGCTTTCTCCATCCTGAAAGTAGTTAGAAAGGCGGTGAACTTCGGCCAGGCTTAGCAGGGGTGGTTCTTGGTGCGTGAGAATTCTGTATCTAACAGATGAAAGCAAACAGCTGAGTCCCTAGGACAGTTCCATCCAAAGACTCCTTCCTCAAAGGCATGTGGAGGAAGTAGAGCCAGCTCCTTGTCTATAATTACAAACTGTTGATTAGCCTGGTTGTGCCCTTTTGTCAGATGCGATCTGCGCAGGGCTCCCTGGAGACAATCGTGAGCATTGTTTGTGTGCACAACACTGGTGTAACAGTTAATGGAAACCTACAGACTTCTCGTCTGTGAGTTTCATTGTAAAACACACATCATACCGGTTAATCTTGCAATGAATTTGGCTGAAGTAAGCACAGATAATCACAGAAAAAAGTTATCAAATTATTAGTTATCCTAATAATATTTAGGAAAACTATACAGGGGTCTTTTTGTCTATCTGTTGTCATGAGTATCTAATGCTTCCTTCAATCAGAGAAAACACGGAAATGAAAAGGGACAAGAAGCTGGTGTAGAGCACAGCCTCAGTCCTTGGTTTTCTCTTGTGTGTAAGCAATCGTTTTAAAGTCTAAATGCAACAGTCAATGGACTATTTGTCGCCACAAATTACCCCTCAGAGAGCAACTGCAAGTGTCAACTTTCCTGGGTACCTTCTGGGTCTTACAAGTTGTTCCATCAAACAATGATTATTATTCGTGAGAAATTATCAAGAGTAGCTTATTACATGACAGACACGTGGTTTGAGTTTTGTTATAAATGTAGAACAAAAGGGCCTGAGAGTGTTTCTTTTCATTAGCCAAGCCATGCGACTTTGAGAAGACATCAGATAGTTCACTATTCAGACGAGAATGTTTTCTTGCCTTTCATTTTCTGTTTTATTTCTGTATATCCATGACATTTCAGCAAGCAAGCTGCCTCCTCTAGAAGCTCCATCTGCTTTGCTTTCAACTGTGAGTCCATATGAGAAAACGAGTCCCTTCCCCCTCATAGAGATATATATATAGTTTGAGGAGGATGGTACTGCCAATTATATACATATAAGTATATATGCATCTATGTATGTGGATTTATTCATAATCTCATGTGAATACATACATATACAAGTATATATTTATGTGTGCTTTTTCTTATTTTTAAAAATACTCTAGCAGAAATGTACAATCAAGGAATATGGTCTCAACAGAGCAACAAAGCAAAACTCTTCAACTAAACATTTTTTTATGTCTTAAATCCTTTCTTTGTGAAACACTCCTTGAACAAGGAAATCTGCATCAGATTGTCCATTGATACATCCCCAGCATCTATTATAGTATACTATGTATAGTACTGAGTTTAATAGTTATTGAGTGCAATGGTAAGACTATGAGAGCTCCTCATGAGTAAATTCGGTGTGCTGAGCATGTAGCAGTCCTAAATTACTCTCATTTCTAGACATCCTTATTATTCCTTCTACCCAGAGAGATCTTCATTTTCCCTGTATTAACAAATGTATGCCAGGATTAAGTTCTGCTTACTTGGTGACAAAGCAAAGATCATTGACATCATCTCCTATGAGTCATTAGGCCAATGTAAGGTTTATTTATTTAAATAATTACCACAGAGTGTACAGTCTGTATCATGCCATGTCATCAGGGTAGTAGATAGCACAAGAGCTGGACCCCATTTATTAGCAAATGTAACCTAGAATTATAAGCAAGACTTATAATGACAAGCTAAACCTAGCTTCTCAGAATGTGGCTCCTTGGCCAAGTGGACTTACCTAGAGAACAGTCACCTTTCACTTCACACTCACTACTTGGCATCTGACTATGCAATTTTGAGTGAGATGTCTTTATCTCTGATAGATACTAATGGTTCTAGTAGTGAGCATAGGAATTATTATTGGTTAATATTAAACTTGAGATACTAGGGATACAGCTAGAGCAATGAAGGTGACCGTACAGGTTAGGCAGAGAAATTAGTATCTGTGAAGACATTGAGACCATGAAACGATGTTCAGAATAGGAAGAAAAAGGAAACTAGTGCTGTATAAATAAGTTGATATCGGGTAGATGCTACTGGGAAAGCTTCTTTGATGCCATGGTAAGTAAGTTCTGTTTTTAAGGTGAGGACCCAGAGACAAAGAGAAGTCGAGTTGCTTGTTAGCAAGGAGCCAGTGAAGTTTGGATTAAACTCTTCTGATTCTAGAGTCTGTAGTCTTGTTTCTTCTTCCATGCTTCATTGAAGTAAAAGGAAGAAATTGTTATAGTGGACTTTGCACAATGCCACATGACCCAGCACACAGGCAGTTTAGATATGAACGCAAAGTGTTCGTGGGATATTAGAACTTGGAAGGGGGCAGGTAGCAGAGTCATTCGAATATAAGCCAGAAGTTAGAAACAAAGAACTTGTGTGTTTGAAAGGATGGGCTATATTATATTTAATTTTTATTTACCATAGAGTCTGGCTTTTGGACACTTAAGTTAATTTTCAAAGGATAATTATGCAGCAAATGTTGCAGAAATAAAACTAAGCATGAAATCCAATTCTCTATTTCACCTTATGTGTATAGAAATAACTACAAGGAAGATCCAAAGCTATACAATTAGAGTTCATAAATACGACGTACCTAGTATTTATTTTTATGTGCTATGGTGAGATTGCAAGCTATTGGGCTTTTATCAATGAGGAAATTGAAACAAAGAAAAGCTGAGGTCTTATTGTTAACAGGGGCAGTGACTGCCCCAAGAAAATTGGAAAGGTCTTTTACTATTTTGGAAATTACAAACGTAATTCCACATTAATTCCTGACTGCTAGCTCCTCTTATAATTTATGACAGGAGAGAGCTGGCCAGCAGCATAAGGAATGATAACTCTGCTCCCACATGGGCAGCCTTCCTCCCATTCTCTTTATTACCTGACCTTTGCTTTGTGCAAAGGTCTCGGCCCCTGTCCCATATCCAGACCTCTTTGGAGTCCCACTTCCTGATCTCTTTGGAGACCACCAAAACTGATTGGATACATTTGTAACTGTAACTTTAAAAAATATATATATTCATAATAATTTGAATGGAAAGATTTCTTTGTTTGATATTTCCTCACTAATAGTTCATACTCAATAATAGCATACTGTTCTCATTGTAGTGTGGATATTCTTATATAAAATCACCAACTAATAAAAGCAGCTTTGTTTTACATATAAACACAAAAATCATAACAATAATTTATTTTTTCTTAGTAATTCAATTCAAATATCCTCTACTAATTTTAAATATCTGAACTTTAGAAAAGTGTTTTTAGAAAGTAAATACTACCAGAACCTGGAAACAACCTAGATGCCCTTCAATGGAAGAATGGATGAAGAAAGTATGGAATATATACATATTAGAGTACTACTCAGCAGTAAAAAACAAGGGCTTCTTGAATTTTGCATGCAAATGGATGGAAATAGAAAACACTATCCTGAGTGAGGTAAGCCAGACCCAAAAAGAGGAGCATGGGATGTACTCACTCATATTTGGTTTCTAGCCATAAACAAAGGACATTGAGCCTATAATTAGTGATCCTAGAGAAGCTAAATAAGGAGAACCCAAAGAAAACCATATAGGCATCCTCCTGAATATTAACCTTCATCAGGCGATGAAAGGAGACAGAGACAGAGACCCACATTGGAGCACCGGACTGAAATCTCAAGGTCCAAATCAGGAGCAGAAAGAGAGAGAGCACGAGCAAGGAACTCAGGACCGCAAGGGGTGCACCCACACACTGAGACAATGGGGATGTTCTATTGGGAACTCGCCAAGGCCAGCTGGCCTGGGTCTGAAAAAGCCTGGGATAAAACCGGACTCGCTGAACATAGCGGACAATGAGGACTACTGAGAACTCAAGAACAATGGCAATGGGTTTCTGATCCTACTGCACGTACTGGCTTTGTAGGAGCCTAGGCAGTTTGGATGCTCACCTTACTAGACCTGGATGGAGGTGGAGGTTCCTTGGACTTCCCACAGGGCAGGGAACCCTGATTGCTCTTCGGGCTGAGGAGGGAGGGGGACTTAATTGGGGGACGGGGAGGGAAATGGGAGGCGGTGGTGGGGAAGAGACAGAAATCTTTAATAAATAAATAAATTTTAAAAAAAAGAATAGAAACAACCAAACAGAAGCAAACCCATACCAGTGTTGAGCATAAATCAGGAACAGCACAGAACCAAGCCTTTAGGTGGATTAATGCTCATTCTGGAAGATATGATTGATAGAACAAGCCTCATTCAATGTGTGGGGCTTGTTTTACATTGATGTTCTGAAGACTAGAAAGAGGGGTCTTCTTTTTTTTTTTTTAGTTTTGTTTTCCCCCCACAAAGTTGGAAAAAAATCTTCTTTTATCCAGAAGAGAAAGGATTTTGTAGAGAAGAAATGGCACCCAGTGTTGGAAATCATAGAGAATCCTGTGGACTGTGGAGGGGGGGGGGGGTTCCTGCTCTGCACTCACTAACTGGAGTGAGTGTGTCTATGAAGTTATTGTAATTTTAAATAAGACAATTGATTCGAGATTTAACAAACTGTGATTTGATATTCATTTTTTTCCAGATTACTTTACTTTCAAACTTTACAAATTTTGGCTGACACAAGTCATGTGATTTGGTTTGGAAACATGGAGAGCACACCCAGCTGGGCTCTTCTGTCCAGGAGGCCATGCTGGATCTTCCCTGTACCTGGTCAAATCAAGGGAAGATCAGCATGACACTGTTTGCGTTCATTACCTCCTTTTGCCTACTGGGGCCAGAGCGAACGTGTCCACAAGAACAAGGGTGAGACCATTAAACCTGAGACAAATGCTGACTGGCTGAGCAGCTCAAGGATCTCAATGGGTCAGAACTAGAACCATTTCGGAACTCAGAAAAGCCAAGACCTAAGGGGCTCATCACTTGAGAATCTCATGGCATGACACGGAGCATCTCTATAAAAAGATGAGTCCCACATTTAGTGTATGCCTTTTGGCATTCTACTAACTTAGTCAAAATTTCACAAAACTCTATAAAACCATTTGTGATGGGGAAAAGGTGTTCCTGGGGCAAATAAATATTTTCAGGAAGTGTAACTGCTGGAGAGAAGAGCCTGAACGAAACTCAGGGCTCTCCACCCCGATCACCAGGACACTGCACTATTAAGCATTTTAGAGATTTGTGTTGATTTTGGGTCATTTTGACTTCATAGCTGAGGCCTATTCTGATGGTTGGGACCAGAGAGGCCAAGAGAACACATGCTAAAGGCCATATTTCTTTTGCAGGTAGCTTTGAGGTCTAGGCAGGCAGAGAGTGAATAACAAGAAGACTAAGGGGCTGAGGAATGCATGTGACCACCTTATACCTTAACCCACTCCAGGCTGACCTCTGCAGATGCCTCTGAACCTCTCAGTGTCTCCAGCTTGTTTCCTTTGGGTGGTTTCTCTTTATGATGAAGAAGTGCTTGCTATGTAGTTCAGTGAGCAGAGTTGACCTATGCAACTGGAAATAATATAACAGAAAATATTGACAAACTCTTAGTTGTCTGGCCAAATCTGAAGAGTAAAATATAGATCTTCCAAATTAAAAACCATTAAAAAAAGTCACTCAGGTTCAAATGGTAAAAAAAAAAAAGAAAGAAAGAAAGAAAGTAAATACTAAGAAAATACGACAATCCTTGACTAGAAAATCCTGCCCGCTTTCAAAAATAAGCCTCAAATATGGATTTCCTGTGGCTTTCAAAAAAAAGGATATACCATATTATGGCATGGCTTTACAAAGTATGAGGCAGATAAACGAAAAGTACATAAGTCATATGTATAAGTCACCACCAAAGGGCTAGACTGTTTTCAAACATAAAACGTGTGCTTTTTGCTTACTTTCTGTAAGCTGGTGCTAAGGCCCTATTGCTGAAGATACAGCTCACTCATGTTACTGAACATGAAGAAATCAAGCCAGTGCCCAACTATAAACTCACCTCTACTACCGTTTATGATGCTGTAAGGTACTTTGCATCCTATCAGAAGAGAAAAGTCATGAATACCAGCAAGCTACAAATCCTGAAGCTAGTACAAACAGTAGGGTTAAATCCTGGTGCCACTGCCAAGTGCCCCGTAATCCATCCCAGCCATACAATTGTCACCCACATTCAGAGGGACTGGCCTGGACCTATGCTGTTTCCTTCCCTGTCTGGCTGAAGTTGGTGAGCTAGCACCAACTCAGGTAAACTGTTTCAGTGGGTGTCCCCATCATGATTTTTCCTCTTTACTTATATTTTCACTCCTCACGCTCTTCAGCTGGACTTTGGGAGCTCAGTTCAGTGCTCTGATGCAGGTCTCTGCCTCTGTTTCCATTGGTTGCTGGATGAAGGTCCATCACATGACTAATAAACAGCACAGCTGTGATTATCCTTCAGGATATTTGATTGCGTCTAGGCCCTAAATGGTTCCTTATTGTTTCTATGGTGAGAAGGAACTAAAGGTTGGTAATAGAATTTCTTTAGAACTCACACTCACCAATTTTATTAGAATGAACCTGGATATTCCTCTACTGATGAATAGCTTGAATTCTGAAAATTCATTTTTCTGTTATTTTTGTATGCAAAGTTCCATTGTTTAAATAGTGTTTGTTTTTCTGATATGTACATTCTTATACATTTATAAAGTTTGTACAGGGAAGTTTAAATGGTACATGTTTTAGTTATGAGACTTTAGGATCAGGAAGGATCATGAGTATAGAGAAGTCAAAAGACATCTATAATAAAAGAAATAATAATAAGCAGCAAGAGATGGTCTGGAAAGGAAGATAACATATACTTTTCCTTCAGATGATGTAGGTTGTGAGGAGAAAGGGACTCAAGGCTGTACTAGACTTCAAGGTGGGAGGAAGAGCATTGGACAGACACAATACTGAGATCTAAATATGATGGAGATTTAGTGTGAAGAAACAGTCTCCTTTGGAAACTTGGAGACAAGCTAGATTAAGAGTGAGAATAGGAGACAGGGAAACAGAGCTTAGTCACCATGAGAGGGATGATGGTTGAGTAGGGAGTAAAAGAGCCTCCTCAGAGATCACCCTTCAGGAAACTTCCCTAAGAAAAGTCCAAAGGCCTCCCTCCCCCAGGAGTCTCTGGACCATTCCCTAGAAGAAAGAAAAGTTCTGACATTTCTTAATTCATCAGGGGTAGCAGGAAGTTTCATTCCATACTATTTAGAGCAGCAGAGCTTGTATGACAAAGAGCACAGAGGAGTCAGGTATCAAAGATTACTCACCATCAAGCCATTGCACAGACTGCTTCTTTACAATAATGTAGATAAATATTTTATTATTTTAAATTTTTTCATACAATAGATTTTGATAATATTCTCTCCCATCAGATTTGCCCTGGAATTCCAAAAACCACAGCCAGCAAATGAAAAGCACAAAACAAAACATGGAGTCTATTTTGCACTGCCCAACTATTCTTGACTAAGGAGCCTGCTCCGGAGTGTGGCTGATAGCCACTGTCACCCCATTGAGGAAAGCTGCTCTTCCCTTCCCAGCAGCCATCAGCTGCAAGCAGCTTCTTGATATGTGCTTCCTCTTCTCTCTGCTGTGATTTTGTCTGCCTTGGACTTGCGCAGGTCTCGTGCACACTGCCAACTGCTTCTTACCTCTGTTCCAGAGCGATCTGTGTGTGCGGCTTGATTCAGGCTATGGATCTTGGTCTGCAGATGCAGGACTCTGTTCTAACAGAAAGGACTTGAGGTTTATGGAAAGACCTTTGTTCAAAGAACCAAAGGAGGGAATCAGATTGAGAAGGCTATTCCTTATCCACAATGGAAATCTTGTTTACATTGGGAGCCACTAATTGATCAATTAGAAGATTTTTTTAAAGAACCAATTATCCATTCAAGTACTCTTCATTTAAGATACATTGTCATGAATACACATCATTCTTCTCTCATATAGTCTACTTTGTTATGGAGGAAAGCAAAGCAGGGCTCTGAAAATGAGACACATGATAAAAACACTGCTCCCCACCCCACAGTTTCTTTGTATCAGCATTTTCTATTTTTTTTTTTTAAAGTTGATGTCCTGTCTTTGGAAATACCCCTTAGTAGATTTGGTGCATATTTTGGAAATCTATAGAGACAAGTCCTAGTTTAGATAGATTTCTCTAAGCACTGCTTTATTTAGCTGTTTCAGGGACTGTCTCCCATGGCTATACAGATGCATAGAATGCAAATGACTCTAAGCAGTGGTTGATTAAATGCTTCATCAGGCAGAGATGCCCCTGGGAACCGTACGCAACATTTTAGTGCCTTTCAAAGCAGTTGTTTCTCATTGTATAGATGTTTCTGAGTGGATAAATAACCTAGGATTCCAATGCCAAAGGCTAATTGCCCTGGCTTGGAAAATGCCTGAATTTTCCCCCTCTAAGCAGCATGAACTATATTGATAGGCTTGCATGTTTCTCTGGCTGACAACCAAGGGCCCCCATTCCAGGAGGATGGGAAAGTTGCAGGATGAAGTTTTCTCACAGAATTTACCACCAACTAAAAAGTGAAATTGCTACAATGAATAGTCATCTTTCCTTCTGAAATCTTAATTGGGTTGGCAACAAGTGTAATTACCAGAAGAGTAGAGGAACCCAAGATGTTGAATAAAGGACAAATCTCTTTGGCTATTTGTAGACAGCCTCAAAAAAAGTCGTTTTCTAAAAGCCTCAACCACCATTGGACTCATTTGAGGAGAAGTACTGTTTGCTTTGCTTGAACTTGCACAGCTTTCAAAACTCAGGGCTTTCATGCTTCGGAAATAGGAACTTTTAGAAAGCGAATGCTTGCTGGCCAAGGCAATTTTAATCTCCCAAATGCTGTTACCGAAGTTCAAAGCATAAAGGTCTATCAATGGGTTGCAAACCACTGTAATGCAACACTTATCCAATTTGCAAGCATGTTAGCTTTTTTCTTCTAAACTGTCTCTCAAGGGGAAAAAAGCTTCACAGAGAGCCCCTGGAAGGGTAAATTACAAAGATCTCCCACGAACACCGGAATTACATCAACTCAAGCATAATTGCCACCTTAGCGGGGAAATAAGAGTCTTTCTATTTTACCTTTTCACCAAAAGACTATACACGACTAGAAGTTCATGAAAGGTCACTGGCAGAATCAAACATCCACTTTATGAAAACTACCAAAGCTAAGCTATACACATTTTAAAAAGCCACTGGATGCTGCTCGAAGGTTCTTTACAGATGCCAGTTTTCAGCCTGGCAATTAGTGATGTCTCAAGTTAGCTTGCATAATGATGAAGTCCTCAGAGCCTGTTACAGACAGGTTTCATCATTTTCCTCCTCCGGTTCTCATAGTTGGAGGAAGTTGAGGATCCTGAGAGGCTTTTGGCTCTTCCAACATTTGATGATCTGGCTATTTGTAAATACAATTTCTCATAACAGTATACTACACAGTTACAAACAGTAACCTACACAAGTGCCTGCGGTATCACTTGGTAAATCACAGCTCACAGGTACTCTTGACAGGCATCCTTAAAAATATACACGAGCAGGAAAAGGTAGTGAGGGGGCTGAATGTTCTTGAACAGCAGAGGTCAAAATTATGGGGCAGGAATTTACTTACAAGATACTTCTGTGGCATTTGCACCAAGTGTTTTTAGCAGCATTTTTTAAATACCACCTAAGAATATCGTTAAAGAATGCAGGTTTACATGCACACATTTTTTTTGCACTGCTACTTGCTTAGATGAGCTTTGCTTGCTAATTGACATTACATAAGGGCAGTGGGCTATTATGCAAGGTATCTAATGCCCACACCTACAACTCTATGTCTACAACACGTGGTGGGTGGGTGTGGGTGTGGGAGGACTTACAATTCTCGACCTACAACACATGGTGGGGGGTGTGGCGGGGATTCTGATGTGTTTCACATTACAGTGTTTAGACAATTTATAGCTGTCCTCTAATGAGTCCAGTGTGAATTGAGGTGTTGCTGTGTTTACTGACATAATAAGAAGACAATTTGTGGCAAGAGTAAATCAGGCCTATTGTTCACAATTGGGAACACATTCTTGAATATGAAAACAGCTAAGAAAACACCAGTCCTTCAGGTGGAGGGACAGAGATATTCTTGGGTGGAGCTGACTGGATTGGTTTGTTTTAAATGGAACTGGGAAGAGCTATCATGTGCTCCGGAAAATCCTCACTTTAATGCCAGGAAATAATTTCTTACCGCAAACATGCAGCGTGGTGCTATCTAAGGGCCAAATAAAAAGATGGTGAGATTGAATGAGTATCAGGGGAGGAAGGACGAATATGAACAAAGTGGAATGACATCTACATATCAAAATGTCAGAACACGACCTGTAATTTTGCATACTGATTTAAAACTATTTGTTTAAGCACAAAAAGAACAGAATGTAAAGTCTCTGTCTTTGGTAAGGCAATGATGGCAATAAAAATAATCATGATCACTGTGTATTTCCTCTGTATGAGATTTTACAGTATATTGAGCTCTTGCATATACTCGGCCTCATGTTATAATATAACTCAAATGTTGCATAACACAGCATTGGATGTTTTTTATTTCAAGGCATCCTGTGGGGTTTAGAAGCTGTGGACCAGATGTCATAAATGTTACAGAAAGTGATTGTTGGCAATGTATGTATCCAAACTTTTGTTTAGACTAAAATTGTTAAAATGATGAGAAGAAAATATTCCATAGCTTCCTTTCCTATGAGTAAGGTTTTAGGATTGGTTAGAGACAGCAGACACATAAGAACCTGTGTGAGCATAACAGGGGTTTGATCCAGGGATGGCAGGGAAGCATCAGCTTGGGGAGGGTTAGTATGAAGTTAGTATTGATGGTTTGTTGAGGACAAATGAGGAGAGAAGCTTTTCCACGTTTTTAATTGTTTTCATTGAGCTATATATTTTTCTCTGCTCCATCCCTTCTTTCCTCCTCCCCCTCTACTTTTTCCTATGATCCCTGTTGACCTAGTCCTTTGCTTTAAAAAAAAAAAACTTCTCAGTTTCAGGAGGTCCCATTTATTAATTGTTCCTCTCAGTGTCTGTGCGACTGGGGTTATATTTAGGAAGCAGGCTCCTGTGCCAATGCATTCAAGTGTACTTCCCACTGTCTCTGCTATGAGATTCAGTGTAGTTGGTTTTACATTGAGATCTTTGATCCATTTGGACTTGAGTTTTGTCCATTGTGATAGATATAGATCTGTTTTCATTCTTCTACATGTTGATATCCAGTTATGCCAGCACCATTTGTTGAATATGCTTTCTTTTTTCCATTTTGTATTTTTTGCTTTTTTGTCAAAAATCAGGTGTTCGCTGGGTCCAGGGGTAGGTTGATCCCGAATTTCCTGAGAAACCGAAACACTGACTCCCACAGTGGTTGCACAAGATTGCATTCCCACCAGCAATGGATGAGGGTACCCCTTCCTCCACAGCCTCTCCAGCAAAGGCTATCCTTGGTGTTTTTGACTTTAGCCATTCTGACAGGTGTAAGATGGTATCTCAAAGTTGTTTTGATTTGCATTTCCCTGATTGCTAAGGAAATTGAGCACGACCTTAAGTATCTTTTGGCCATTTGAAGTTCTTCTGTTGAGAATTCTCTGTTCAGTTCAGTGCCCCATTTTTTAATTGGGTTAATTAGCATTTTAAAGTCTAGTTTCTTGAGTTCTCTATATATTTTGGAGATCAGACCTTTGTTTGTTGCGGGGTTGGTGAAGATCTTCTCCCAGTCAGTAGGTTGCCTTTGTGTCTTAGTGACAGTGTCCTTTGCTTTACAGAAGCTTCTCAGTTTTAGTAGGTCCCATTTATTCAATGTTGCCCTTAATGCCTGCGCTTCTGGGTTATACCTAAGAAGCGATCACCTGTGCCCATCTGTTGTAGGGTATTTCCCACTTTCTCTTCTATCAGGTTCAGTGTTTTCGGGCTGATAATGAGGTCTTTAATCCATTTGGACTTGAGTTTTGTGCACGGTGATAGATATGAATCTATTTTTATTCTTCTACATGTTGATATCCAGTTATGTCAGCACCATTTGTTGAATATGTTTTCTTTTTCCCATTTGATATTTTTTGCTTTTTGTCAAAAATCAGGTGTTCGTAGGTGTGTGGATTAATATCCAGGTCTTCTATTTGGTTCCATTGGTCCTCCTGTCTATTTTTATGCCAATACCAGTTGTTTTCAGTACTGTAGCTCTGTAGTAAGTTTGAAGTCAGGGATGGTGATGCCTCCAGAAGTTCTTTTATTGTCCAGGATTGTTTTGGCTATCCTGGGTTTTTTGCTTTTCCATATGAAGTTGAGTACCATTCTTTTGAGGTCTGTGAAGAATTTTGCTGGGATTTTGATGGGCATTGCATTGAATCTGTAGATTGCTTTTGGTAAGATTGCCATTTTTACTATGTTAATTCTACCTACCCAAAAGCATGGGAGAATTTTCCACTTTCTTGTCTCTTCTTCAGTTTCTTTCTGCAAAGATTTAAAATTCTTGTCATACATGTCTTCCACTTGTTTGGTTAGATTTACCCCAAGATATTTTATGTTATTTTGGCTATTGTGAAGGGTTATATTTCTCTGATTTCTTTTTCAGCCCATTTATCATCTGTGTAAAGGAGAGCTTCATATTTTTTTAGGGTTAATTTGTATCCTGCTTCATTACCGAAGGTATTTATGACTTGTAGAAGTTTCTGGTAGAATTTTTGGGGTCACATATGTAAATTTTCATAACATCAGCAAATAGTGGAAGTTTGACTTCTTTTTCAATTTGTATCCCCTTGATCTCCTTTTGTAGTCTTATTGCTCTAGCTAGGACATCAAGAGCTATATTGAATAAATATGGAGAGAGTGGATAATCTGATTTCAGTGGGATCACTTTGAGTTTTTCTCCATTTAGTATAATGTTGGCTGTTTTCTTGCCTATATTATGTTTATGTATGTTTCTTGTATCCCTGCTCTCTCCAAGACCTTTATCATGAAGGGTTGTTGTATTTTGTCAAAGGTGTTTTCAGCATCTAATGAGATGATCATGTGTTTTTTATTCATTTTTTTTCATATGGTAGATTACACTGACAGATTTTCATATGTTAAATCATCCCTGCATCTCTGAGATGAAGCTGACTTGGTCATGGTGGATGATTTTTTTGATGTGTTCTTAAATTTGGTTTGCCAGTATTTTATTGAGTATTTTTGCATCAGTGTTCATGAGTGAGATTGGTCTGTAATTCTCTTTTTTAGTAATGTCTTTGTGTGGTTTGAGTATCCGTTTAATAGAATATTATTCCGGATAACTTAAGTGAAAGCACTATTGTTAATACATGTTCCTAGGAAGGAGCGAAGGCTGCTGGGGCCCATCATGCTGCACAGTGTCATGCTGTTGCAGAAGCAGTCACCCACCCTGTGCGACTGTATTTAAATTTCCTATATCTGTGCTGTTCAGGAGATTGAAATGGCAAAAGAGTGGTGAAGGGAGCCGATGCCAATCAATACAATCGAAGAAGTTTCGTGTAGAAAAAGCAGAAGACAGCCTCAAAAATTTCAGCCTAGAATGAAGTTTCATGCATTGGTGTGGGTACCTCAGGTTCAGCCAGCTGTCAACAGCGTATAAATAACATGATGTATATCAAAAAGCTTTGGACAAGTTAGGATGGCCTTTCCCTTGGAGACAAGACTGGGCAAAGTTAGACTGCTGAAAGTAGCACTGAAAAATAGTCTCCTATTTCTCCTAGCTCATTCAGCACAGCAGATCCTACATTCTCATCTGATACGCCACGAGTAAGGGCATGAGCTTCCAGAATGAAATCAGGAATGTGGCCTCCTTCCTTCCTTCCTTCCTTCCTTCCTTCCTTCCTTCCTTCCTTCCTTCCTTCCTTCCTCCCGCCCTCCCTCCCTCCCTCCCTTCCTTCCTTCCTTCCTTCCTTCCTTCCTTCCTTCCTTTTCCTCCTCCTCCTCCTCCTCCTCCTCCTCCTCCTCCTCCTCCTCCTCCTCGTCTTCGTCTTCTCTCTCTCTCTCTCTCTCTCTCTCTCTCTCTCTCTCTCTCTCTCTTATCATGACTGGGGACTGGGTTCACATTTTTTGAAAAGTGAAGAAAAAATACTTGATGCAAGTCTGGAATATCAAACTCTGCCATCACCTAGTTGTTTCTCCCTGTGGAGTCTGAGTTGCTTCTGTGCTGTGCCTGCTTTCATCTCATATCTCTGCTAGGCTCTGTACTTTTCAGTCTTCACCCCCTCAAAAGATGTCAGGGTAAGCCTGGAATGCATTTTCCCAACTAACACAGCATGCATGTCTGGGTCTGCTCATGCAGCGAGAAACACAGAAATATCCTAATTACTCAGAATCTTTGTGACAAATCACTTAGGATAATCAATGAATGGCTTAATTCTGCCTGTCCGTGTGTGTCTAAGTGACCAAATAGAACTGATGGCTGAGAAAACTATCAGAACCATTTTGTAGGAGGTCATTGTCAAAGGACTTGATAAACAGTCCCAAGAATTTCTGTATTAAACAGATAGATACTGGAGGCTGGGGTGGAGTAGATAAAGAGCACATTGATTAGATAGGCATAGGAAATGTACACACTTGAGATTGATTAACAACCTTTGACAAATCCTTAACTAAGCAAACTTCTGCGGTTTTGTAAGACATAAACATTCTTACGGATATTTGATAGGAGAGCAGTTTATAGTTTATAAAATCTATAAACAGGACTGAGGTGGTAGCCCAGCTGGTGAAAAGCATGGTGCACAAGCATAATGTTCCGAGTCTCATCCTTGGAACTCACAGAACATAAAAACGTGTGCTGTGAACTTGTAATTGTGGAGCTGGACACTGATTCCTGGGGCTCACTTATCAGTCAGTTCAGCCTACTGGTTAGCTCCAGGCCAGTGAGGTACATTGTCTAAAAGAAATGTGAATGACATCAGAGGAATGCCACCCAAGATGGTACACACACATGCACACGCACGCATGCGCACACACACACACATGCACACGCATGCATGCACATACACACACACATGCACACGCATGCATGTGCATACACACACACAGAGGACATACACATGCACGCGCATGCATGCGCATACACAGAGAGAGAGAGAGGACACACACATGCACACGCATGCATGCACATACACACACACACGGGGGGGGGGGCTGAAAAAGTCTAAAGGTTAGCATTTTATCAAATACGGTTTTAGAAATTGTGATTTAAACAAATATCATATTTTACTGCATTGAAGCCCAGTTCTTGGGGATTAAGATTCCACCATTAATGAGTTGCTTATTTGGTCTAAAGTTTAGACTTGTCATGTAAAGACAGTACTCAACTTGTTTTGTTCATCCCTGCCTAAAACTTTGACATTTATTTCTTTTCTAAAATAACTTTAAAATTTGAAGCATAGAGCCAGCAAGCGAGTCTCCTGCAGGTAGGTTGCTCCAACATCCCCATCCCATCTTCCCCTAAAAATTATAAGTCCTTACTCCACTCCCAAACCTCTCTATATGCTCTCCCCACCCCGTAACCTCAGTGGAACTCTAAAACACAGTCTGCTACTACACAGAGAGGACCAAGAGTTGAGTGACTACTGACCCAGCAGGACAGCCCATTCTCTAGGCCCTCCATACTGGGGGAAAACCCCGGGGTCCATCTTCCACCTGCCTTGGCTTCTCTAGCTAGCCAGCAGGTGAGTTTTTTGTAGGTAGTCTGCTCCAATACCGCCAACCCATCCATCAGACCCAGCAAGGTACAAGTCACACTCTGTACCCAACCCCTCCACCCCCTGCAACCTCAGCGCAACTGTGAAACACAAGCTGCAACTATATATTGAGGACCAAAAGAGAGGATCAAAAGAGAACTCTGAAGTACAAGCTATGTCTGCACAGAGTGGACCAAGTGAGCAAACCAAGAAAGGAGGCCAAGAGAGACCTCAGTGACTCCCTGAGACACAGACAGTGACAGTACAGAGCAGAACAGGAACAGCTCCTAAAGACACAGACAACCACAGCAAGCAAGGTTCGGAATAAGAGGCAAAGACACTGCTGGTACCAATTGAAGAAAGAGATGGGTAGGCGCCAATGCAAGAATTCATCCAACAACCTAAAAAGCAACATGATAAAACCAGAACCCAGTGGGTATACAACAGGAAGACTCGATCATCCTAACCCAGAAGAAGCAGAAGAAAATGATTTAAAATGTAACTTTATGAAGATGATGGAGACCATTAAAGAGGAAATGAAAAAATCCCTTAAAGAAATGGAGGAAATGGCAAAAGATTGGAAGAAATCAATAAATTTCTCAAGGAAACTCAAGAAAACCAAGAAAAAAATCAAACAAGTGAAGCAAACAGTTCAAAACTTGAACACTGAAATAGAGGCAATAAAGAAAACACAAACTGAGGAAATTCTGGATATTGAAAATCTTGGTAAATGAATGGGAACTACAGAAGCAAGCATAATCAACAGAATACAAGGGATGAAAGAGAAAATCTCAGGTGTTGAAGAAACTATAAAGGAAATAGATTTATTTGTCAAATGAAACATTAAATCCAACAAATCCTTAACACAAATCATCCAGGAAATCTGGGGCACCATGGAAAGGCCAAACCTAAGAATAATTGGGATAGAAGGAGAAGAACTCTAGCTCAAAGGCACAGAAAATTTATTCAACAAAATCATAGAAAAAAAACCTTTCCCAACCTAAAGGAGGATATCCCTATGAAAGTACAAGAAACTCACAGGACACTGAATAAACTAGATTAAAAAAAAGTTTCCCTTGCCATATAATAATCAAAACACAAAACATACAACATGAAGAACATTAATAAAGGAAAATATCAAGTAACATATAAAGGCAAGCCTATCAGAATTATACCCAACTTCTCATTGAAAACCATGAAAGCCAGAAGGTCCTGGACAGATGTGCTACAGACACTAATTGATCTTGGATGCAAGCCCGGACTACTATACCCAGCAAAGCTTTCAATCACAATTGGTGGAGAAAGCAAGATATTCCATGACAAAACCAGATTTAAGTACTACCTATCCATAAATCTAGTCCTACAGAAAGTACTAGAAAGAAAACTTCAACCCAAGGAAACTAACTGCACATAAGAAAACACAGGCAACAGATAACCTCACATCAGCAAACCCCCCAAAAGGGAAACAAATAAACACTACCACCTAAATAAACAATTAACTGTTACTGTTAATTAACTGTAACTAATTAACAATTACTGATCATTAGTATCTCTCAATATCAATGGACTCAATTCACCTATAAAAAGACGTATGCTATGAGAATGGATATGAAAACAGGAACCATCCTTCTGCTGTATACAAGAAACACCACCTCAACCTCAAAGACAGATATTACCTCAGAGTAAAGGGTTGGGAAAAGATTTTCCAATCAAATTGACCTAAGAAACAAGTGGGTGTAGCTATCTTAATATCTAACAAAAAACTTCAAACTAAAATCAATCAGAAGAGTTGGAGAAGGACACTTCATACCCATCACAGGAACAATCCATCAAAATTACATGTCAATCTTGAACATTTATGCCCCACATATATAAAAGATCCATTACTAAAGCTTAAATCCCAAATTAAACCACACACTAATAATAGCAGACTTCAACACCCCATTCTCCCCAGTGGGCAGGTCAATCAGACAGAAAATTAACAGAGAAATAAGACAACTAACAGATGTCATGACTCAAATGGACTTAACAGACATCTACAGAACATTACACACAAACACAAAAGAATATTCATTTTTCTCAGCACCTCATGGAAACTTCTCTAAAATTGACCACATACTCAGTAACAAAGCAAACCTCAACACATAGCAAAAAAGTTAGAGTAACCCCCAGTATCTTATTGGATCAGCATGGTTTAAAGTCAGAATTTAACAACAGCATTATTTGCAAAAAGTCTACAAATTCATGTAAATTGATCAGTGCTCTGTTGAACCACCCCTGGGTCAAGGAAGAAATAAACAAAGAAATTAAAGACTTCCTAGAAGTCAACAAAAATAAAGGCACAATGTACCCAAACCTATTGCACACAATAAAAGCAGTGCTAGAGGAAGGTTCATAGCACTAAGTGCCTATATAAAGAAAGTGCAGAAATCTCTCACTAGTGACTTAATAGCACACCTGAAAGCTCTAGAATAAAGAGAAACAGACTTGTCTAGGAGAAGAAGATGACAGGAAATAATCAAATTGAGGGCTGAATCAATAAAATAGAAACCAAGAAAACAATACAGAAAATTAATGAGACAAAGAGCTGGTTGGTTCTTTGAGAAAATCAACAAGATAGACAAATCCTTATCCAAACTAATCAAAAGACAGAAAGAGAACACCAAAATTAACAAAATCAGAAATAAAAAGGAGGACATAACAACAAACACTCAGTAAATCCAGAGAATCATTAGGTCATACATACTACAAAAACCTGCACTCCACAAAATTAGAAAATGTAAAAGAAATGGACAATTTTCTGAATAGGTACCATATACTAAAATTAAATCAAGACCAGGTAAACAATCTAAATAGATCTATAACCTGCAAGGAAATAGAAACAGTAAACAAAAGCCTCCCAATCAAAAAGAAAAAGCCTAGGGCCGAATTGTTGTAGGGGGTCTCTTGTTTGTTTCTGGTTCGCCTGGCAGCTCAGACCAGAGAGGATCACACAGAAACTGTATTAATTAAATCAATGATTGGCCCATTAGCTCTAGCTTCTTTTTTGCTAACTCTTACATCTTAACTTAAACCATTTCTAGCAATCTGTGTATCACCATGAGGCTGTGGCAAAAAGACAAAAGGCGATCAAGAGGTACAAATTGGAAAGGAAGAAGCCAAACTTTGCTATTTGCAGATGATATGATAGTATACATAAGTGACCCCAAAATTTCTATGAGAGAACTTCTACAACTCATAAACACCTTCAGTAATGTGGCAGGATACAAGATCAACTGAAAAAAATCAGTAGCCCTCCTATATGCAAATGATAAAGAAGCTGAGAAAGAAACCATAGAAACATCATCCTTCAAAATAATCACAAATAACATAAAATATCTTGAAGTAACTCTAACCAAAGAAGTGAAAGACCTGTTCGACAAGAAAGTTAAATCTTTGAAGAAAGAAATTGAAGAAGACACTAGAAAATGGAAAGGTCTCCCATGCTCTTCGATAGGTAGGATCAACATAATAAAATTAGCAATCCCACCAAAACAATCTATAGATTCAATGTAATCCCCATCAAAATCCAACACAATTCTTTATAGACCTTGAAAGAGCAGCAATCAACTTCATATGGACAAGCAAAAAACCCAGGATATCTGAAACAATCCTGTAAAATAAAGAAACTTTCAGAGACATCACCATATAATAGAAGTCAAGCTCTATTATAGAGCTACAGTAATGAAAACAGCTTGGTATTGGCATAAAAACAGAGAGGTTGGCCAATGGAATTGAATCAAAGACCAGAATATCAATCTACACACCTTTGAATTTGACAAAAACCTTAAATTATACAATGGAAAAAAGAAAACACCTTCAACAAATGGTGCTGGCATAACTGGATGTCAACATGTAGAAGAATGCAAATAGATCCATATATAAATAACCCCATGCACAAAACTAAAATCCAAATGGATTACGGACCTCAATATAAATCTGACCACACTGAACCTGATATAAGAGAAAGTGGGAAGTTCCTTCAATGCATGGGTGCAGGATAACACTTCCTAAATATAACACCAGTAGCACAGACACTGAGAGCAACAATAAATGGGACCTTTTGAAACAGAACTTCTGTAAAGCAAAGGACACAGTCAATAAGACAAAAAGGCAGCCTGCTGAATGAGAAAAATCTTCATCAACCCCACATCTGACAAAGGACCGATTGCTAAAATATTTAAAGAACTCAAGCAATTAGACATAAAAATTCCAAATAATCCAATTAAAAATGGGGTACAGAACTAAATAGAGAATTCTCAACAGAAGAATCAAAAATGGCTAAAATACACTTAAGGAAACGTTCCACATCCCTGGCCATCAGGGAAATGCAAATTAAAATAATTCTGAGATACCTGAGTGGCTAAGATCTAAAAGACCAATGGTAGCTTATGCTGGAGAGGATGTGGAGTAAAGGGAGCATTCTTCTATTGTTGGTGGGAATGCAAACTTGTACAGCCACTCTGGAAATCAGTATGATGGTTTTTCAGAAAATTGGGAGTCAACCTACCTTAGGACCCAGAAATACCACTCTTGGGCATAAACCCATAGGATATTCAATCATATTACAAGGACATTTGTTCAACTATGTTCATAGCAGCATTATTTGTAATAGCCAGAACCTGGATTGACCTAGATGCCTAAACCAAAGAATGGATAAAGAAAATATAGTACAATTACACAATGGTGTACTACTCAGAGGGGAAAAAAAAAGACATCTTGAAAATTGAATGCAAATGGATGGACCTAGAAAATGCCATCCTGAGTGAGGTAACCCAGATCTAGAAAGATGAACATGGTATTCACTCACTCCTAAGTGGATACTAACTGTAATGCAAAGGATAATGAGCCTATAGACCATGACTGTAGAGAAGCTAAGTAACAAGGTGAACCCTAAGAACAACATGCATATCTCCACCTGAAAGGGGAAATAGAAAATATCTTTTGATAAAATTGGGAGCATGTGGGTGTGGGGGGGAGAAGAGAGGGTGTAAGGAGAAGAAGAGTGGCTAGGGGATGGGAGAGGTGAACTTGAGGGAATGGAATAGTCAAGATGAAGGAAGGACAGAGATGAGCACAAGGAAAGAGATATTTTGACTGAGGGAGTCATTATGGAAGTAGCAAGAAACCTGGCACTAGAAAAATTCCCAGAAATCCACAAGGATGATCCCAGCTAAGTCCCTAAGCAATAGAAGTGTGGGTGCCCAAACTGGCTTTGCCCTGTAGTCAGACTGATGAATATCTTAAATGCCACCATAGAACCTTCATCCAGCAACTGATGGAAACAGAGCAGAGATCCTCAACAGAGCACTGGACTGAGCTCCCAAAGTCCCGTTGAAGAGTGGGAGGAGTCAGAATAAGAGCGAAGAGGTTAAAACCATGATGGGGACACCCACTGAAGTAGTTTACCTGAGCTAATGGGAGCTCATCAACTACTGCCAAACAGGGAAGGGACCAGAATAGGTCCAAACTAGTCCCTCTGAGTGTGGGTTACAGTTATGTAGCTGGGGCAGACTGTGGGGCCACTGGCAGTGGCCCCAGGATTTACCCCTACTGCTTATACTGACTTTTTTGGAACCTATTCTTCTTAGATGGATACCTTGCTCAGCCTAGATACAGGGCCTTGGACTTTCCCCGAAGCAATATGCCTTACCCTCTCTGAGGAGTAGATAGGAGTAGGGGAGAGAGTAGGAACTAGGATTGGTATGTAAAATGAAAACAAATTAAATTAAATTAAAAAATTGAAGCATAACTATACATTTATTACTTAAAAATTAAATAAATTTATAAGTGCGTAGGATAATACCCAAAAGGATAATTTCGGTAGCAAAAAACTAGAATTGAAATTATTTAAATAAAAATCTCAGGTAGTTTTGATCAGTGTCGCTGATGGTGCTGACTACAAGACCAACAGTAGGTAGAAGAATTATATTGGGGAAAAGAAAAGACGGACGAATAGGCAAAGATGAAAACACAGAATTGATGGTGTCGGCAACTGAGATTTCACCCAGAACTAACCTCCTGCATGAACCCATCTAGAGGCGAAGAACATGAAGTACGAGAAGTAACTTGAATGTTCAGTCCTGGGTAGGAAGTTAAACAACAGCTGGACATTCAGGAAGAGGTCATCTCCTGCCAGAGAGAATACTTTCCACCAAATACATGATCTTTCACTTCCTTTACCTTTTCTCCCCTCCATACTTCTTCAAGATCCATTCTGGAAAGAAACTAGAAATTGCCTTTGTTTTCCATTTTCCTATATATGATACAGGCAATCAGTGTGAGATCGGATGGTCCCTGGGAGCCCTTTAGAATCATTCAGTTTATAGAAGAGCACTCATAATTTCATTTTCATATCACGAGTACATTTTAGCTACTTTATTATACTTTTCAAATGAATTTTATCTTTACCGTGGATTTTCTTTCTGAGACAAAAATTAATCACAATGAAAACTAGTAAATGTCACTGAGTTCTATTTTTTGTGGGGAGCAGATTTTTTTTTTTGTTTCCTTTCCTGGATGGGTTAAAGAAGAATGATTTCATCTCCTTTACTCTAATGCTTTCCTACCCTGTTTCACAAAACAACCATCTATAATCTTCCTGGATAGAATCTAAAACTAGGTCTTTCTCTGTAGAGGAGAGCATGCTGAAGAGTATGCATTCCTTTCCATGCTTAAACATGGAAAGGTCTTTGTAAGAAAGAAAACACAGTCTTAGAAAAGAAGAGCAATAACTCTATGGAGGTAAAATGAAAGTAGATTGTGTGTAGGGATGCTCCGTATGGCTTGCACTGGGGAGCGAGTAGAGTTCTGGGCACAGAAATCATAACCTGGTGGGTACTCACTGCTCCCTGTGTCTGGCCAAGCACAGATTCCCGTCCCTTTGTTCCAGCTGAGGGCCTCATGGAATCCACAGGCAAAGTGATAGCTAAGAACACGGCTATCTACTCTCTGTCTGGAAGGAAATGGCAACTGTACTAGAGATCCTTGAGGTAGCAAGGCAATCATGCTTCCCAGTGGAAAGGTACTTTATTTTTGCTTCTAATATAAGCCAGCCCTTCTCAGGGTGGTTCTGTATGGACAGAAAAGGGGGTGTCCTCTTTCTTGCCCATCAGAAAACTTTATGGTGGTGGACATCCCTACAAAGGAAGCATGAGTTAGCAAGAGAAAAGCCTTAAAGTTTTGATTTTTGTTTTATTTGGCATGAGCCTTTAGATTAGAGGTTAGCTCAGGTGATTACACTCAGGGTTAATGAAACATGGGCCAGCATGTAGAAATGTGATTGTAGAAAACAAGATGTAATTTAATAGCTATAGTGTAAGTGGAAGACCCCAGTGTTAATAGGCTGGATGTGAAATGGCCCCTATAGGCTTGTGTATCTGAATACTTGCTACCCAGTTGGTGGTATACTTTGGGAAGGTTATAAAACCTTTTGGACATGGAGGCTTGCTGGGGGATGCTCATCACTAGAAGTGGATTTTGAGGGTTGAGCTCTTGACCCACTTCTTGTTCATCCACTTTGCTTCTTGAGTATGCATTAAAATGTGATCAGCCAGCTATCAGATCAGCCATACTGTTGTATGGAAGAGGGCTGCTTATTTGTCCTGGCCACCCGGCTAGCTTGCACCCAAAATAACCACACAGAAACTGTATTAATTAAAACACTGCTTGGCCATTAGCTCCAACTTTTCATTGGCTAACTCTTACATATTAGTTCAACCCATCTCCATTAATCTGTGTATCGCCATGTGGCAGTGGCTTACCAGAGATTCTAACCAGCATCCATCTCAGGCAGAGGATCCATGGCTTCTCTCATTCTGACCTTCTTCCTCCAAGCATTCAGTTCTGTTTTCTCTGCCTGCCTAAGTTCCACCCTATCAACTAAGCCAAGGCAATTTCTTTATTCATTAACCAATGAAAGCAACACACAAACATAAGGAACTCCTACACTACCATATCTTTCTGCCATATGGACTCTGGCTTCCTGGCCCACAAGCCTAAATAGATAGGTGATTTATTCCTTGGGTTGTTTAGGCTATAGGGCTTTATCCCAGTAGTAGCAAATGGTAACTAATATATCCCACAAAGCCTGTCCTTTCAGAGACTCTTGGTTTCTTTGCTAGCATTTGTTACTTTGGGGTACTCGATAGAAGGAGTTTCCTTACAGCTGTTACACAGACAGGGAGACAAAGATAAATAAAGAGTTTTAAATCTCAATAGTTTGTATCATCCACCTTACAGAAGAAAAATTCTATAGCTTGATTCATGCAAAAATAATGCATTCTTTCAGACTGAGGACCCTAAGAAAAATGTTGCTTCAGAGGCTTCACTCACTTTGGGGGTATCATTTTCTGAGATCCAATCATCTCACTTAATATTCATAAAATATTCACAAAACCCATATCTGTGGATAAAGAACAAAGAGCAGCCAGTCACGGCAACACATGCCTGTAATCCCAGCATCTGGGAGGCATAGGTGCTGAGATGGAAATGAGGTTGGGCAATATATATGGAGATGCTGCTTCATAAAACAAAACGAAAATCATCCAATTGCTTGAATACACAAAAAGACAACCAGAGTGAAGTAAAAAGTCTCTGGGTTATGATTTTACGAACTGAGGCTTGAGGTAATTTTTTTTAAGTTCCAAATTCTCTAAGCATTAGAAATGCTACTTGAGCCTCAGACTGACTGCTTGAGTCATGAGCTCCTACGCCGTAGGCCAAGGCGAAATAAGAGACAGCTCTTGTTCAGTAGTGATTTAGATCTTACAACCCCATAAAGCAGCAGGTCATCTGGGGCTTAAAGGGTACTAAGTGTTCTTGGTTTAGGATAATGAGCCCATCTCACTGTCTACCACAAGACAGTTCTCACCAGTTCTGCAGAAAACATGGATGCTGACATAGGTATTGCTTGTACTTATTGAACAATTAATTTCTTTATAGCTATACAAATGTATCAGTGATTCAATACATGTCTCAGGATAAACTTAAAAATTCATGTGAAAAAGGCATACTTGGTCTGTTTTCTGACAGCCGTTCTAGGGCACTTTGAATGATTCTGCTTGTTTCCTTCAATATTAATAAATCTACCCCCAGGGCATAACATTACTGAAAGGCTATGAAGCAGCTATCTCACCTTGCATTAAAAACACTGTGTTAGCCACAGAGTTATCAGTGGGCCCAACACTGTTGAAGAAATACCCAATGACTTCAGCATTCTCTTCAGTATGGCCCACAAATGATGCTTTGATTCCTAACCTTATTACAAGAATATGGTTCACTGGTATTGATTTGAAGATTTTATGTGGGAGGGAGAATTCTAATTTCTCGACTAATTGCTGACATTTTGCAAAGACAGATATTAGTGCATCACTAAGCAATAAATAACAGAAAGTACAGAACACTGGGTTTCCTTACTCCCCTGTACGTTAGCCAAGTATACGGAAAGAATGTCTAAAAAGGATATTTGGAAAGCAATGAGAGACAGAATTTCCCCCAGATACATTTTTTTCTTGGAAATTGCATAGGCTGTTCTCTAGCATGTCCTGTGATACAGTGAAATAGACATGAGAGTCGCATTTGGAAGGAACACAAAGCTTTATTTATGTGACCAACATATGGAAAGAAGACCAAGTTCCAAGAAGTCCTCAGGAAAGTGCTTTGACTCATTTTTGTTTTACCTTTCGGTATAGTGGAAACACACATTTCACACAATAGGAAATTCATAGTTACTAGTAGAAGTTTTATAAAATCTTATACGTAAATTTTATAGTACTGTTGTCTGAGGCAAAATCTAGGTGTCAAGTTGACGTGAGGGCTTGGAACCATGTAGAGATTCTACTAAAATAAGGATTCTTTAATAGTTTCCAAAAGTCTTTGATGTTATTATTACAGAATGAGCAGGGAGTATTAGACTCCAGTTGGTTTTTATACCATTCAATAGAATGGTATAAAGAAAAGTAACTTGAATAGTTTAACACCTTTTATAAAGAAGGGGAGAGGGGGGAAAGAGAAGGGAGAAAGGAAAGATTGGAGAGAGCTTGGGGGAGTGGAGGGTGGAGATGGAGGAAGGGCGGATATAGGAGCAGGGAAGAAGATATCTACATTATGGGAGCCATTTTAGTGTTGGCAAGAGACTTGGCTCTAGAGGGGATCCCAGGTGTCCACAGGGATGTCTTCAGCTAGGTCCTTGGGCAGCAGAGCAGAGGGTGCCTGAACTGGCCTTGCCCCACTATCACACTGATGATTATCTCGAATATCACCATAGAATCTTATTCTGGCAACAGATAGAGATAGAGACAGAGACCCTCATCAGAGCAACGGACTGAGCTCCCAAGGTCCAGTTGAAGAACAGAGGAGGGGGAAGATGAGCAAGGAAGTCAGGACCATGAGGGTTTGGTCCACCCACTGAGACTGTGTCTATTCTAATGGGAGCTCACCAAATCCAGCTTGACCAGGACTGGATGAGCATTCAAGCAAACCTGACTCTCTGAATGTGACTGAAAATGGGGGGAGGGGGGCTGACTGAGAAGCCATTGATAAAGGCACTGGGACTTGTTTCTACTGCATGTACTGGCTTTTTGGGACTCTAGTCTATTTGGATGCAAAGCTTCCTAGGCCTGGATGTAGAGCGGAGGGCCTTGGACTTCCCACAGAGCAGGGTTCCTTGCCCTCTCTTAAGGAGAGAGGGGGAGGGAGGAGGGTGAGTGGGGAAGCTGGAGGGGAATGGGAGGAGGGAAGGAAGTGTAAATTTTTGAATGGAAAAAAATAAATAAAATAAAAAAAGAATTTATTCTATTTAATGCAGGTGAATTCTGGAAATGCAATGTTCAATGAAAAAAGACAAATGACAAAAAGATTTTACATATTACAACATTCTGAAAAACAATAAAAAACTAAGTAATTTATTGATTAGGTCATCTATATGCACGATAAATTACATAAAATTCAAATAAAATGGTATACATAAAATTCTACATTTTGGCTGCCATTAACTTTGGTCAGAAAGATTTTTCTTGTCATCGAAAACAACTAAGACGCATAACTGGCCAAAGTGCTGAAAATAAGTGACCATGAGTTCCCAATTCTAAATGGAATACCTTTATCAGCACTCTCCATCTGCTAGACTTGGGGAGCACTGCAAAAAAATGATTCAGACAAAACACTGCACAACAGGATGCATGCTGTGAAACACTGACTTCTGCACACACTCTGGCTGTTGTAGTCATGAACTTATGGCAGCTGCGGTTATCTTCACAAACCTGTACAAGATCAAACCAGCCAATATTTTAGCATAGATAAGGTTGGAGCTCCTGAGGCACGACCCCTTACCAAAGTTCTGTTGACTTCCCCTATGTTTCTGGAGGAGACAGAATCATTCTTTGAGTGTGTACAGAGCCACTAATAACTAGCAGGTTACACATACTTCAGTAGGTGACCCAATACCCATACCATATACACATAGTTAGCACTAACTGGACTTAGGGAGCTATTAAAAAAGGAAGAGAACATGAAGTTGGAAGAGGAATATATGGAGGAGATCTGAAAGGAGTGGGAGGAAACAAGTGGGGGTGGGTAAGTCATGTTTCAGTGTGTGTGTATATATATTAAATAATATAGAATAAATATATCATAAAATTATATAATAAATAATATATTAAATTAATTATATATACAATGAATTAATATGATTAAATAATTTAATATAACAATATAATTTAATATAAATTAAATTCTCAAAGAATAAATTTAAAAATTATAAAAACTAAAAGCTAATCTTCAAAGTTCCACACAGAGTTGTTAGGTAGACCATGAGCTTTCAGCTGAGATACAGCAGAGAGAAAACCGTGGTTCCTGTCTAGATAACTCACTACTCATGTCCTTCAGAAACAAAACTACACTACAAACCAAGAGAGCAAACAAACCTTTGACTTTCAACACATTTTGAGAAACGAAATTGACTTGGGTTTATTATCATGACTGGGTTAGACTTACAACACTGTTAGGAAAGCTCTTCTTCCAGCAGCTAACAAACAAAATCTTGCCTATTTACCTCTTCCCAAAGGGGGCAAGGAGACAACTCAAAACCCTCCCAGGTGGCAATGGTGGCCCATGAGAGAAAATCACCAGGCTTGGCAGAAATTACTGGTGAGCTGTTGACAAAGCAGAGCAAAGAGCATTCATAGGCGGAGGAAAAGAGAATGGGCATATGTGTGGTGATGGTCTCACTGTTCCAAGAGCTGCTCTGTACCGTGACCCACAGGGCTAGATCCTAGACTCTGGAAACCCAGGAAAACGTGAAAAGAGATCTACGGTTTCAACAAAATTAATTACAACCATGGGAAGAAAATTTTGCTTGCAAGAATTAATGACCCGCATACACACTTTTCCAACTAAGGGATAAACACACATATTCTGTTCACTTAGTTGACAAAAATACTTCTTTGTGTATGCTCCTTTTTGGATAAAAATTTCCAACTATTTGCTCATAATTAACTCAGAATTTCATGAAAGATTATGATTTTGGCTTAGCTTCAGATATTGAAATCTAGCACACCAGAAGATTATATTATTTTATTCCATGAAAAACATCCAAGTTATGATCTTGCTTTAAGATGAGAAAGCAGCTGGTAAAGAAATATGACAACTGCTACCACCAGGAGACACAAGAACAATATGCAGACATGTGGTTTCGGGTAGAAACCAGATGAAAGGGTGATTAGGAACAGTAATATTGACAGGAAGAGAACTGCAAAGACAATGCAGAAAAGAAGAATGAGCTAGGAGGCAAAATCTAGGAGAATAAGAGGATATAAAGGAGCTCATGTGCCTGTTCCAATCCCCTCCACTTCAGCGAGGAAGGCTGATGAAGGGAAAAGCAGGGAAGGGCAGGCAAAGCTGCTGGTCCTTGCTTTGGCATCTCCTGTCCCTTTAGCTTTGCAAAAGTCTCTCTATTGTGGTCATTTTCTGGTATGCTGCAGTTTATGGAAAGGATGTATTATAGAACCTGATAATCTACTTCAAATCTGTTTCATTTTTATGTGTATATGTATGCATATTTACATACATGTATATACATATATACATACAAATATAAATATACATACATATATCATAATTCTTTATTGAATCATTGGGAATTTCACCTATACATCCCAATCCCTCTCACCACCAGTCCCTCCATATCTGCCTTTCACCCTGGAGCATCCTCCCAAAAAGACCCCCCCCCAAAATTAATTAAAAACAAACAAACAAACCAAAAAACACCTTGCTCCTCTGTCTTTTCTGTCTCTCCAATACCTTTTCATTCACACTAGTAATAAGCACTGGAAGCTGCAGTGTATCACACAGTATATATACCCTTTTGCTCACTCAGCCCCTTCTGCAGTGTTTGTTGCAATGAGTCATCACTCTGGTTCAAGACCTCTGTCCTCTGGTACACCATCATCACTGGACTCTGACCGAAACATCTCTGGGATCCCTGAGTCATGGGGATCCTCTTAGGTAGGACCAGTCAAGGGCCATGTCTGGGTCTGTGACACTACAGCAGCCAGTGTCTGAGTCAATATCAGTGGCTTCTGTTACCCCTGAGGGCTGTGTGGATGCCTGAGGTCTGATCAGCCACCTAAGACCAGGTTGCTGTGCAAGGGACATGCTGTCACTGGGGTCATACTCATCTGGGTGACCTGAACAGCCACTGCAGCCATGGTAACATTCAGAAATAAACTGCTGCTGAGGGCCATGTCTGGGTCTATGGTTCTGCTTCAGCTAGGATCTGTGTTGATGTCCATGGCCCACACATTATTACAGGGGGCCAAAAAACTATGGATGTTAACATCTGTGGACTGTGCTGAGTTGGCTTCATTCTTCACTGGCCCTGGATAGCTGCCCCTTCCTTTTACCGGCTGTTGCATCAGGAGAGATGGCCCCTCTTGGAAGAGCTGCACCCAATGGCATGGGCCTAGGGAACTTGCTCTGCCCACCCCAGTGGCCCTGACTGAGCAACATGACCTCTGGCTCCTTCAGGAGATGGAGCATTTATATGGGGTTTGTGAGCAGACTGCTGCAGCTTACTTAATGAGAGCATTATAGGAGTGTACTGTTTCTTCATTGTTGACTTGGTATGCTATCATTAAAATTATGAAACTTCAAGGCAAGCTCTTGCAATTTTTCTTCTTGAAAAAACTCATGAAAGACCCAACCATCTTGGCATTATTCATGAATCTAAGCATTAATATCAGTGTCTATATCAGAAGAGCAGCAAATTAGCTTCAGGAGCCCAGCCCATCAGGAAGCCAGGCACTGATAGATGAATCTCTGATAGCCAAGGCCCTGAGGGCTTCAACGCCAGAATGTATTTTGCCACTACTGTGCCTCTACATCTTTGCTGCTGCCATTTTTCTCTGGTACTGACATGGTGTGAATGGGTGTGGGGGATCCCCATTGCTTTTAATGTAGTTTGGTTATCTTATGGAAATATCCCATTCTACTGGGCATTTTTTTAATTGTGGATTATTATGAAGATGATTTCCTCTTAAGCTGCTTATATAAAGTAATGATTTTATACAATAATAGTGTTAGTTTAAACAGCATTTTGATGATTAAGGGTTTTTAGCAAATATAGTAAGGGATTATGATAGAGGTTAATTTAGTGGGAAAATTAATATAAGTAAAGGCAGAATATAATAGTGTTGTGCCCGCTCTGATAAAGCATGGGCTACAGAGGATAAAAAATAAGAACAAGGAAGTGTCACCCAGCTAGGACTCTGGAGGGGCCATATAGACTATCGTTTAGGTTAATGAGTAAGGAAAACAATTGCGTCCCAGGAGTTGGTTCAAGTTCTTTTTGTTATTGGGAAAAGTGTTCATGAGTTTCAGTGTGTATCACAGCTAAAACAAAGCTTTAAAAAAGGGCTTCACGTAACTAAAAAACAAAGAACGGAATGGTTAAAAGATTCCTGGTTTAAGAAGTGTCTAACAGATAAAGGTTTAACTCTGTGTGGATTCTTGGGGATAATTTGTTTTCACTCCTAATACGTAAAATGTTTAAGCATGTAAGGAACATAAGAACATGTTATTGTTTTTACTTGTATCCATTGTAATCATTCACTTAAAAATAGAATGTAATTTTTATATTGCTTTAAAGATTTTGCTGGGGTATATAAACCATAAGGGAATACAATAACAAAAGTAGAAGGAAGACATCATGAAGTAGTAGAGAAGGAACTCATCAGGAAAGAGAGAAGATGGAATATTCAGGGGGAAAGAATAGAAAAGAAAAAGAATAGCATAGAATAAGCAAAAGAGAAAATAAAATGAAGAAGTTTCTTTCCCTCAGAAAAGTATCTTGTGTGCTTTTCTCACCGACTCACATCTTGTTTTCAGTCCCTCTGATCCGCAGAAAGCTGGACCTTCTGTAGATCCACTTTTAAAATACCCTAATCTTCTTTAATAATTTTATTGACTTTTTAGACAGCTTTGGAATAATTATTATTTGTGTTAGTGTCTTTTACTTATATATAGTCTCATTGCTTCTCATAGATAGATACTCTATACATTTCAGAACATTTTATAACCTATATGAATTTATTGCTTTTATTTTATTATATATAAATTATTGGTTTCTATTTTAAATATTACTTTTATTGCATAAATTATGATACATATATAGTCAAATATCTATCTGTAGCAAGTTTTTTTTGTCATATTTTCTTTGGATTGCCAGCCCACAAATAACGACATGGAGACTTATAATTAATTATGAAAGTTTTGCCTTAGCTTAGCCTTTTTTCTAACTAGCTCTTATAACTTAATTAACCTGTTTGTATTAATCTACATTCTTTTACATGGCTCTGTGACACTTCCTCTGTCCTGTATGTCTGACTTGTTCTGCTCAGTTGGCCTCTCTCGGGTTCCTCAACTCATTCCTCTGACTTCCTCTCTCTGCCCTGAAGTCCTGCCTATACCTCCTACCTAGCCATTAATGGTTCAGCTTTTTATTACACCAATCACAACCATACATCTTCACATGGTATACAAATATCGTACAACATACATCGTACACTTTATTAAAATGAGTGAGCTTCAAAGGAGAGAAAAAACTGATCATCTTCCTGAAAACATGTGAATAAGACATGTAAAAGTAAAACTTGCTCAAACTGATACAGAAGTTAAACCTCCTTTAGTCAGTGAGAAAAGGGCCTATGGTGGATCAAGAGCTAGTCAAGAAGGATGCATGACCCTTCCCTGGATGGACAGGAACTCCCTGCTTGAGAAACAATAACATGCATAAAGAACATGGACTGGGCCCTCAATGCACTCAAAAATGACCAGTCTTGATGAAGACTACCTCAACCTTCATCCAGTTCCACTTCAGCAACCACAAAATCTCATCTTATAAGACAACTCTGGAATCTTCCTGTCCTGTAGTCTCTTCTACTCCAGGATTTCTTTCTCACTTTTCCCCAGTAACTCTGTTCTCTCTGTTAACTTTTTGCATGAGTCTCCTTATTTTGGGGGTCTGAAAAAATGACCCCAGAAGCCATTTCTCAGGGTAGCTTTGCTGGTTTAATTTCTGGGACCTTTTGTGAAGGCCATGAGAGCCAAAGAACCCACATCAAAATCAGTATTGTTGAAATTACAAAGCAGAAAAACTTGAGACATTGTCTCACTGTGTAGACTAGGCTCCACTTGAATTTGTGGTCCCCCTGCCTTAACTTTGTGAACCCCAGGATTACAAACACATCCCACCATGTCCAACTTAAAAAAAAAACAGTTTTTTTTTCTGTGGGGTTGTCCAGATGATGGGGAGTAGACTGAGCAATTGTGGCTGCTCAAAAAAGATGGCAAGCAAGGCAAATGGGTGAGCCAAGGCAGTAGAGGAAGCAAAGGCCATCTGGCTTTCCTTCCTTCCTCAGAGGTACAGATCAGAGGTATGTTTCTCCACCAGGCCAAAGAAAGGGCAACACACGCCGATTGTTACTACAGAGCAAACTGGGAGGACAAGGTGGTGGACAACTGAGGGAAAGGCAGATGCAATTTGTACTCAGCCACCACAGCCTTGGTGGGGCAAGATTATGAAATATAGCCTGGTTTCCTGGAACTCACAAAGGACGCTGGTTGGAAAGTCCTCCTTTTGTTATCTTTACATTCAATATTTCCTAAATATGATGATCATTTTAAATATTTTAGACTCTGAGTAGAGTCAATGGCTCCGGTCAATGGAGCAAGAGCAAGAGTTTCTTCAGCCTGTCACTTCCCCTCACACACCACTGCTGCTTGGCAGTTGATGGCACCAGCCTCCCATTTGAAAGTCTCCACCTCCGCTAATGATGAAAACCCACTGCTTTCCATAAACTAAGCTGGGAATTGGACTTAAGCACAGAATTTGGATCCTAAGAGAAATCTCAGCTTGAGGTATTTCTTCCCTGGGTTATGTAGGGGAGGAAGTGAAGTCCCTCAAAAGCCAAGACATTTATTTGTTAGGGGCATGCTTTAAATGAGTAGAATCTGCTGCTTTTTTCCATTTTCTTATCATGAGACTGCATGAACATCCACACGCCAGGGAGATGACAGGTTTGTTTCACTAGACATAATTACGGCTTAATGAGATTTAATTATTTATAATTACCAAACTAGAGACTGCACATAGTATATTCTACTCGGCATGCTTGAGTACAAATTTGAAAGGTCAGTGAAGTCAATAATTAGCATGCAGAGGCTTGAGTGCACAGTAATTGCACGACAGTTACCAAGGCTGCTGATGAGGCTACCACAGAACATCACTCACTCATCACAGATGCTGAAGCTTTCCAAGTCTATATAAAGACTGGTGGGAAGCAAACTCGATAGCCAAAAATAATTGTTGTCTAATTTCTTGATAATTTTATTTAATATATGCTCTCATTTACAGAGTCCTGCTCTGGATCAAAAAGAATGCTAACTACTTTGCAAATTACCATACTTGATCTTTTAAACAGCTCATCAGATGTCAGTATTCCTATTTTATAGGCGAGCCTGACGATTAAGTGATTATGTGACTTTGGGCTTGGCCACTGACTTCTGAGTCTATCAAACTCTGCACTGTGTAGACAAAGTGAATTATTCACAGTATATGTCCCCACCGGGTGGTGGTGGCTCATGCCTTTAATCCCAGCACTCTGAGTTTAAAGCCAGCCTGGTCTACAGGACAGGCTCCAAGCTACAGAGAAATCCTGCCTCAAAACAAAAACAAAAACAAAACAAAAAAAACCAAACACAGTATATGTTCCCTATCTAAAATGCCAACACAGATCATTCAATTTATCCTCTTAGAGACTGAAGAATCTTCCAGAACTCTGCATTGCCCTGGAAAGTTCTGAGACTAGATTTCTTCAAAACAACACCTGATCAATGCCATTACTTAATCGTTTAGCTTGCATATTCTATTTTTTAAAAAAGATTTATGATTATCATTTGGAATTATATGTATATATGTGTCTCTGTGTTTGGGTGTGTGTGTATGAATGCATTGTGTTATTTTTTAGTTTGTGTTCCATATAATATAGTTTGAGATGAGACCCCTTACAAAAAAGTAGAAAAAGAAAATGCTATCAAAATAACTAAATCTAGTAGGAGATTTTGTGAGCATTTAGGTACAGTATAACTGTCAATGTGTCATAAATTTAATCCCAATTAAACATATAATGTGCAATGGTTGCCTATAAAAGTAGTGGCACACACCTTTAATTCCAGCACTTGGGAGGCAGAGGCAGGTGGATCTCTGTAAGTTCAAGGCTAGCCTTGTCGACAGAGGGAGTGTCAGAGCAGGCTCAAAAGCTACAGAGAAGCCCTGTCTTGAAACAACAACAAATGTGAACATGTTGTAGATACTATAAAACATCAAATTTAAGCATACCTTTTACTAAGAATTAGCTGTTATATGATTCCAAACAGAATAATATAGCATTTATGAGAAATCAGACTAGTGATTTGAAGTAGCATTTCAATTGTATTTTAATAAATAAAGACGGCCTGAAGATCTGAGCGTAAAACAGTGTCAGTGGTCAGCCTTACAGACCAGGTTATGGTAACACACACCTTTAATCCCAGGAACCATACTAGTGACCATAAAAACCGGGTGGTGCGTGCCTTTAATCATGGTGGTACACTCCTTTAACTCCAGCCCTAGAGAGGATTATAAAACGGGAGGAGAAAGCTCTCAGACAAAGTCTTATTCTGAGATTCCAGAAGGCAGAATCACCATTTCAGACTGAGGTTGAGGTAAGAGCTAGTGGCTGGCTGTTTTGCTTTTTGGATCTTCAGGTTGAACCCCAATTTCTGACCCTGTGTTTTTATTAGTCATGTTTCATTGCCTGACTCTCTCTAATGAAATAAAACAGAATTGTTAATCAGGTAAGGTTGAGTCTTTCCTATGTCCTCAGACTTGACTTGGAAAATCAATTCACTTTGTACACAGTAGAGCAGATTGCTATACGTCGGTTGAACTAGGAAGTTGTGGCCTACTGACTTCTTTTCGTTTAGTCCGGTCACCAGTACTTGTCCTTTTCTATCTTGAGAATACATACCAACTTCAATGACTCACACATAAAGCAGATACTGTCAAAAGTCATTAAGTAAATGAATATATGGTGTTTTCCTTCTAGTTCGCAATGGCCCTACTGTTGGGATTTGGACATTATGGTGGTTCCTGTCACTTGGCAGCCAGAACCCAGGCAGTACCTTGGTCAGCCGAGGGTCCTATGATTGCTATGTCACTAAGTCGTCTGTACAAAAGGCCCCTTTAAGAGACAAGCTCTGCCCATTCCTTCTCTCTTTCCCAGATGCTTTTCTGAAAAGATAGGCTGCCTTTTCTTCCTCTTCCTCTTTCTCTCTGTCATCCTATCTTTCTTTCCCCACCCCTTTTATCTCAATAGAACTCCCACATAAGCTGTACCTGTATGGCATGTCTGCTCCTCACCAGCCGCGTGGCCCCTTGGCCCACCAAGGTCCACCTCATGTCATTTTACAACACCCATGATTCCAGATTATATTAATGTAGCCTCTTATTCATTTATGCCCTTCCTGGTCACAAAGAGATCTGAGTTAAGAACTCTACATTGTGACCTAAAATTTATAATTACATGTGATTATCTGGGAATCGACTATAGTGTCACACAAGCAAGGCAAGTACTCTATCACTAGCTGCATTATCTGCTCTCTTTTATATATTATGTTAGCGAGACTTACACATGTCTTGAATAGTGAGATCCTCCTGCTCCAAATTTTTATGTATCTCGCGTTATAGACTTTTGCCACCAGATCTAGTTCTTGCAATAATTGTGTGTGTGTATGTGTGTATCCGCATGCGTTCTGAAAATAGAATCCAGTGTCTCATAATTATTTGGCATAAATCTCCCATTGAGCTATCATACCAGTCTTATTTAGGTAGCATGATTAGGGCATAGTGAAAACACAAGTAAGTGGAGAACACATATTGAATTGGGAGTTGTTTTAGAAAAAAAGCCTTCCGTAAGGAAGTAGCCTATGCATTGCTATGGATTCTGGATATTGATGGCTCTGGTGTATAAAGCAGGGGAAACAGATGTGCTGCGAATCGAAGGTGAATGCTCTATGGGGAGAACACAAGATGTGGTCGGAGGACCAAACTCATGTGGGAAGTTAGAGAGCAAATTGCAGAGAACATTAAACAAAAATAGCTATAGTATTTTCTCTATATTTCTATGTAATATTCTTAATTTATCTTCCAAATGTGTGCATGGTCAACTATGAAAACTATGGTTAGGGAGTAATAGATAGGTGCTTTACTTTGATCTTACAATGATATCCTGAAGATACCTGGACACGCGCATGAGACTTGCTGTGCTCGTGGAAATAGTCTATCTTGAATGCTTAATATTATAAAATATTAAGCCATTTTCCATTCATGTGACAACATTTTAGAGGATGGTTGCCTTTTAAAACTGTTTATTAAGTTCACAGTTTTAGCACCTGAAATCCAGCCTTTGGGTGGCCCTCTCAGCTTGTCCTTTGGGGACAGTCTAAGGGCATCTTAGGAGAGTATGTGGAAGAGTTCACATGCTAGAGATAGAGAACACGCTCTCCAGAATGGGGAGCCTTCCTGCTGCACTATCCCAAGTGCTTTCTTGAAAGCTAACTTACTGCATGTGCACAGCACTAACCCCCTCAAACACACCAGTCACCCCGTACTTCTTAAAAGATTTTACAACTGCTCAGCATCACCACACTGGAAATCAAGTTCCCATCACAGGAAACCTTGGAGGACTCACAGACCATATCCAAACCATAGCAATGAAACGTAGCTTGTTTGAGTCTGAACTTACCAGGTTGTGCCATTAGCATCAGCTGAACTTGGGCAAGTTAGCAGTGAGTATTGTTCTGGGTCCTGAGAACTCAACTGTTCCTGTCTCTCACAGCTGCACAAGCGGATGATGATTAACTTAGCAACCTAAAGTCACTCACTGTGTGATTATCTCACCATTCTGAAGACCAGACATCCTAACGTGAGTCCCCAAGGCTGTGTTCAGCCAGAAAGATCTAAGGAATATCAATCCCTGCCTTTGGTTCATGGCTCTTGTCCACAACCCCACCCCCCAAAGCCAGCGATGTCTGGTTGAGGCTAGTAGGTTGCATCACTGCCGTACACATCTCTTCCTACAGCCCTCTCAAAAGCAAACTTTCAAATTACATTGAACTATAGCAATGATCACCTTTAACACCCCATGATTGTTAGCTTTATTTGTCAACTTGATAAAATCTAGAATCACACAGGAGAAGGGCCTCTGGCTATCCTTGGGGAGGATTATCATGCTTACATTAAGATTCACCCCATTGTGGGTCACCATTCCATGACTGAAACCCTGAACTGTCAAAATGGAGAAACAGAGCTGAGCTGCAGCGTGCCTTCTTCCAGCTCTGCACTTCTATTGGGGACGTGACCTGACCAGCTGCTTCCAGCTCTACGCTGTCTTAACTTGTATGCCACGATGTATCATGAGCTAGAATAAACCTATTATTAGGACAGGAGAGACTGCACTTTCAGAAGACTGGAGCTTGGGTCTTATCATTCATGAGGGGTGGCTTGCAACTTCCTACAACACCAGCTCCAGGGGATCTGTCACTTCTTGCCACTATGGGCACTCACACACATGTGCACATGTTCCAACACATACAAATAATTAAAACAATCATTTAAAATATCTTATTATAAGGTTTGAATTATGCGACTCAGGTTGCTTTGCTGGCCCTAATGTGGCATGTTGGAGCTGAAGATCCAGGAAAGCCTATGGTGTGGATATGACAGCTGAAGAGCCTGCTAGAGTCTCAAAAGCCCGGGGACCCGCGTTGCTGAGGGCAGAGAAGAGAGATGCCACAAGTGAAACAGTTAGGCAGAAGCCCACCTTCTGTTGCTGTTTCTATTCTATTCAGATCTGCTATGACTTTGATGCTCTCTAGCCTCCTTGCAAGGGCCATTTGCTTTATAGTTGAGCTGATACACAGTCTTCCAGGTCACCCTCATGAAATACTTTGATACCCATTAAATAGCTGTTTTATCTTGGTTATTTAATGCATTACCTAGCTATCCTATGGCCTGCTCAGTTTGAAACATGCAATTAACCAGTGCAGCAGCCATAAATACAGTTCTGCTACATAGCAAAAATTTGAGGGGGGACTCAAGACTACGAATCGACTTTATTCTGAAGAGCAGCATGGATAAGTTCTTTTAGCTTGGCTCTGGCTTCTTGCTTATTCTTTCACTAAATTTTATAGGCAGTTCAGGATCTGTTTTCTTTCTCCATTCCTTTGACTCATGCTGAATATTTTAATCTCTCACGTTGTGCCAAATAGCACATTCCTTATGTTAAATTCATTCAGTGAGTACTAGAGCGTGCTAAATATATATAATTAGTCTTACTAAAAGCCTGAAAGCTCGCTGTCTGTTCCTCTGTTTAACACGACATGTGATGAGCATATTGTAAATGCGAGCTGAGCTCCCAGTGTGCCTTGCTGCTGCTCAGAGCAGATTCATGGTCTAATTCTACGGTGCAGCATTCATGATCCAACAAAAGAGAACTCACCCAGGAGAAAGCAGATTGTTATCTTTGGTCTGAAGCGTAAATGACTGAAATGCAAATATTCCTACATTTAAGTCATAGTCAAAAACCTTCTATTTGCTGAGATTATTTTTCCTCTCTGGCTATATATGCATTAATTAAATACATGTAAAACTTTTTGAATAACACTTGGCGCATACCAAGGCTATATTTGTTTTTGTTGTTACTGTTGCTATAAACTTTTAAAATATGGCATTATAGCTTGTCACTTCATGGAAAAGGTTTTCCATGTGGCAAAGAATGGATGGAGACAGTGGGCTGCCAAGTTTGAGTTCTCTTATTCTATAGTTTATTTAGGGTTGTATTTTCAGAATATGAGTCATGAGTTTTCTAACAATGCTTTCTATCTCACAATGCAGGATATACAAAGAATAGATATTTTTACAAATGAAGGATCAATATACTACTGTGTGTTTGTGGAAGTAGTGAGCTATAAAGGAGTGGGAGAGCAGCCCCTGGAGAAAGTTGGCAGAATCATAGAGTGCAAGCAGTGGGGCTCAAGCTCACACACAGCCAGGCTTTGTTCTAAAGTGACAGGATGCTTCCTAATCACTGGGTCCTGTACTTTGTGACCCAGCTCTCTCATCACAGCACAGGAAGCCTGATGTGGGAGTCCCCTCTCTGTGTTGTGATTACCATTAGTGAATAAAGAAACTGCTTTGGACCTATAGCAAGGCAGAACTTAGGTAGACAGGGAAAGCTGGACTGAATGCTGGGGGAAAAAAAGGTAGAGTCAGAGAGAAGCCATGGAACCACTGAAGACAGATGCTGGTTGAAATCTTGCCTGTAAGCCACAGCCACATGGCAATACACAGATTGATAGAAATGGGTTAAATTAATATGTAGGAGTTAGCCAATAAGAAGCTAGAACTAATGGACCAAGTAGTGATTTAAATAATACAGTTTCTGTGTGATTTCTTCAGGTTAAAGCTAGCTAGATGGTGGGGAATCAACAAGAGGCTCAATCCCTCCAACAGAAGCTTGTACCATCAGGGATGTCTATGACCCTGGCCAGGGAGGACAACCGTGAACTAGTACTACATGTAATATTTTAATGGAGTAAAAAGCATCATCCACAAGTGGTTAAAATTGTTCACATGGCATCAAACAGTGCCAGATAATGAACAAAAGATTCACTTCGAAAATACTAATTGTTTATTCTTTAATTTTGTCTGATTTATGCTTTTGAAATGTATACAGAGGTTTCCAAATGTACTCTGCAAAAAAAAAAAAAAACCAACAACAATAAAAAATCGTGGATCTGTGACATATTTGGGGCTGTTGAGTACAATGTTTGTCCCAGCCCTTTGAACCTAAATTTCTAAGTGATTTTGACTCTGGCTCCAAGCTGGCGAGCCTTGAGGGGTCTCCCCTCCAACCCCATTGTTTCAAACTGTGAGGATGGGGTTCTAGAGGGGTTGCAAGGCTCCAATAACATTATATCATTTCTTCGAGACAGAAGTTGCACGAGAATGCCAATGCTTAGTTCTTTCTACATCATTAACTTCTACTTTTCTGCTTTAATTTTTATGAATTCATGGAAGTCAAGAGCATCACGGTATGCACATCCCCTTTTAATCTCACTTCCAGGCTATAATCTATAAACACATTTATTTAAATACGATTGCTGTTTCTTTCTAAGCTCCCGGACTCTCTTCTGTGCTGTTTTCCTTGCCAGCAAGCCTGTCATGAGATGTGATTTCTCTCAAGGGTTCCCGAAAGAAGTGATTTTGAGAGCCAACTGACAGAAGGCCAGAGCCCTGAGGCCATCCACTAACATCCATATACATTTGCACATTATGCTTTTATTAAACCAAGTGTTTCCAGCACAAACCCAAGTATAAGTTTTTTCCCACTGACCTCATTTAGAAAGAAAAAATACATGGCTGCAAAACTGCAGAAGAGCTGAGAAGTCTTCTGACCGCTTCAGCTGTGCAGGGTGATCCATGCTACTCCACATTCGGTCCCCTGCTGCAGCAAAAGGTAGCCACCAAGTGTTGGAGTTGTAAATGCATCGTGGTTCCTATCCTGTAATTCTTCTACTGTGAACACTCACTGTCATTGAGGCTCGTGAGTCTGTTCCCTCAGAGTCCACGTCAGCAGACGTGTAAGAGGCCCGTGGTTTGTCTAGAAGCATGCTACGTAGAGATGGTCCAGGTCAGACCTTGAGTGATTATACTCAACCAGATAATTCTTTCCTTGAGAATTCATGAAACAGAAGAGAGAGAAGGTTATGAATAGAGTCCAGCTCGAAATGGGAGCTGCAAGTAGATCAGGAGACTGAAGCACCAAGGCAGGAAATAGATGACTCATGTATCTTGGAGTAGCACAAGAACACTTGGGCCACTGGAAGTGGAGGATTAGCTCAGTGGGAGACCACTTGCATGGTATAGCAGCAAGGCCCCTTTGTCCCTAGCATTAGAAGAAATCAAAATATAAATCAATATATAAAAATTGCAGGTGTCTTAAAGCAGTTATCCATTGTGAGGATCTACTATATGCTGGACACGGTAGTGAGATGGTAGCCATCAGACTAGATGTTTGGGATACAGTACATAAAATGAGCAAAGCCAAATGCTGATGGTTTCCTTTCTGTGGGCAGATGTTAAGATAATGACAAAATGGGGAGACAGGTTTGAAGGTGACAAGCGCTCTATGCATTTTAGCAAACAACTCTTGTCAAAGGACATCAAGAGACCTAAAGGTCGTGAAAAGCACAGCTGGCAATTTTAGGGAGCACTCAGAGTAAATCTTCCTGAAAAATATTTGAACAAACACTAGAGAGAGTAAGGCATCCATCTGCATAAACATCCAGCAGGAGCTGGCCCCACTTGCTGTATCTGGTTAGATTGCATGGAGGCAGTTGGAACTGTGCATGGTACCACCCCAGACACGGTGCTAAGATAGATAACCCTGGAAACACAGAAAAGCGCACTTGCCAGAGTTTCGAGAAACATCTTAAGTGATCAGCGGAGCCATTTGACAGTGGTGTGTGTTGCATTAGTGAGACAGCCTTTACAAACGTGTAGCATCTCTCAGTCACGTAAGCACACAATTCCTGAACTTCTAAGGATGATGCAGTTATATAGCTTCATTTGAAGGAAATTTTTTTACTTCTCTCCCAATGTTTCTTACACATTACCTCATGCAACCGTGGATGGGGGTGCTCCCAGCAGGCCCTCTTGTCTCCTCTCAGGATCTCCGTGAGCCTGTTCGACATCACTGTACTTCCCTCCTACCCAATGCCACTTAGAAAGGTGTTTAGACGCTGAGTCCTGTGCTATCTACCAGAGCCGCAGGGCCTGCCCCTTCCCACTCTGTTCTCTCTTCCCATCCGCCTCTAGCATGGCCTGTGATAGCTGAGTGGGAAAGGAAATAGCTCAGAAATCACTTTAAGCAGAGATGACACTGAGACCAGCATTTATGCTACAGATGGTGTAATTATCTCAATGGAATTACTGTGTTATATGGAAAAGGTGTATTTGATTTAATGAGAAACTGTCAATTGTTTGTTTGGTCTGTTTTACACCGTATGCCACCAAGTTTTGAAAGGTAAAATCTTCTAACTTCTTTTAATTGAATTATTTGACTTTCTAGTTTCAAGGTTTTTTTTTTTTTTTGTATTCCGGATACAAGTAGTTTGTCAGATAATGTCTGTATTTCCTCAGTCATGCTCAGATCACTTCAATTTTAGTAGTTTCTGTCAAAATGTTGAAGTGTTTCTTGGGATGAAATCTTGTTTATCAGGTATTACTTGTAAGGCTCATGTATATTTTTTTCTTTTAAGAAATTCTCTAGGCTATTTTTCAAGAAATATTTAAAGCTAGATGTGATGGTACAGGTCTATAATTCTTTGAGAGGCTAAGGAAGGAGGATTACCATGAGTTAGAAGAAGCATAGGGAACGGAGTAAGTTCAAGACCATCTGAAAGCATGATGAGACTTTGTCTCAAATCATAAAAAAACAAAGATTATCTATACATTTATATATAGGGGTATAATCCATTTCAAAACAACTTTTATATATAATAGAGGTAAAACTCAAATTTCATTGTCTCTATTTAATTTCTGATTGTTCCAATGGCATCTACTGAAATATCTATTTTTCTTTTCTTTAAATTGTTTTATTTATGTCCAGTGTATGTGCATGTGTGTGTGTGTGTGTGTGCGTGTGTGTGTGTGTGTGCATGTGTGTGTGCTCACACATGCTTGTGAGTGTACAGCTCACACACCTGCAGAGGTCCCAAGAGGACATCAGATCCTCTGAAGCTGGAGTTAAAGGTGAGCATGGATGCTGGCTACTAAACTGTGTCATTTGGAAGAGCAGCAAACACTCTTAAGCCCTGAGCCTTCTCCACCCCCCCCTCTCTCTCCTCTCTCATCTTTCCTCTCCTTTTATTGTGCTGAGAAGGTGATAGAGATTGACCTAAAGGGCTTGTTCATGCCAGGCAAGTGCCAAACCCTCTTTGACGTTTTAGCTTGACCTAAGTTGACCAGACTGGCCTTGAATTCCTTCTATACTGAGACAGGCCTTTAACATGTGTTTCTCAGGCTTTAGCCTCCTAGACTGCTGGTATTTACAGGGCTGTGCTACCATACCTTTAGGGAACAGACTACTGATTCGATTCTATTTCATTAATTTAGTTTCTTCATCAAAAATAACTGATGAAGATTTGTGAAAATTTATAAACCATCTATACATTATTCCAACCACTCACTGTTATAATTTGAATTTGAGATATCCCCCGCTCCAAAGACACATGTGCTTAAGGCTTGTTCCTGGGTGGCTGTTGGTAGGGGATGGAGGCTTTAGGAGGTGGGGTTCAGTTAGAGAAAGTCATCTCTTGCTCTTTCTCTCTGCTTCCTGGATGCAATAGTTAGGAGCTCTTTGGGGGTGTGTGTCTCTGGCTGACTCTAGACCCGGAAACAATGGAGACAATGAACATTTGGTTCCTGAAACCAACACTTCCCACATCCAGGCATTTTTCTCAGCTATGTTGCTACAGCAGTAGAAAGCGTGGTAGCAGCCATATGCCAACACCATGCTGCTTTGACTGCGATAGTCGTTCTTGAAATAGACACCACTCTGTTCCCTGGCCTCGTTGTACTTTTCAAGAATGCTTTGACTATTCTATGTCCCTTACATTCCTGCTTCTATGTTATACAACAGTGGTCAGTACAACCATAAGCCCATCTGGCTTTCATTGACTCAACATTTTACTAATACTTTTTCTTAAGTATGTGGTTTTCTTGACCACAGAGAGATTTTTCTACTTTGCAAATATTTGATTGGTTGCGTTTTCTAGTTAATTCTCTTAGCTTCTTTGTTTTATATTACAAAAGACTCTTACTTTTGTAAATATGCATTAAAATATTTCATGAACTGCAATTAACTGGTGACTGTTAAAATCTTGACACATGTCACATTTTATCATTCATGGAACAGGTAAACATTAGTGTAATGACTGATTTTTTTCATTGCAGAAATAGCAACTTCACAGGTATAGCCACACAATTAAAAGGCTATCACTTATTTGTCATATGGGATAAGAACACAACTTAAATTTCTAAATGATAGAATTACCCACACATTTCTGGATACTGAAATGACCCTTTATGAGTCAAAACTTGCCTTTAGAGTCACCAAAAGTTTTATCTATCTGGAGACTCTTATTAGCCAATGTTTAGCGCACAGTAGGCATCTTAATGACAGAATTAAAAAAGAGGAAAGAACATGCTTGAAGACTTAAAGTACACCACACAGGAATGAAACCAAGTTTCATGAGGTAACTTCACAGATGTATAGCAGGAATTTTGGTCTTATGTTTTGGAAATGAAATGGTATAGACAAAGTATTAAACACCTAGCTATGACTTGCTATATTCATAGTATGTAAGGAGTGCAGTTCCTTATCTCATTTTCCTAGTTCAGAGTTACCGGTGAGGTAAGATTTGCTATATATTGTATATTCGTAATTTTTTAAATTTATTTTATGTTTTATATTTATATTTTTTATATTGTATATTTTTATATTGTACATTATATTTTATATTGTATATTCGTAATTTTTGTTTATTTATTTATTTATATTGTATATTTTTTATATTGTATATTCAGTCTATTCAAAGTATTGCCCAGCATGGTGGACTATCACATTCAAATTTCATTTTTAATTGATAGCAATATTTGCTTACATCAAAGATTGGTAGTCACTCATAGAACCACAAACACACCACATTGTTAAATCTACCTGCCTTTCTGAGCTAGTCAGGAAAGAATTCTCCCCCCTTTTCTTCTTTGTAGCCCTTTCTGAAGCCTGTTTCCCTAACATATGGGGCTTCGCCACTCTCTCTAAAGTCTTCTCTCCTCTTAGTTTTATTATAGGAGCTGCTTATCTGCCTCTTGACTGCTCATTTTCAGACCTTCCATATCTAACTTGAAGAGATGTGGCATTTTCTCCCAGTTTCTCTGTTTCTCTGAACTGCTGTTGAAGTTTATGCTTTTCCTATCATAGGGTTTTTCTTTTATACTGAAATAACATTGCCTTCAAGGTTAAAAACATTAAATAAACAGGGTCCATGAATTTAAGAGAGAACAAAGAGAGTTGTATATGGTGGCGCACGCCTTTAATCCCAGCACTCGGGAGGCAGAGGCAAGCAGATCTCTGTGAGTTCGAGGCCAGCCTGGTCTACAAGAGCTAGTTCCAGGACAGGCACCAAAAACTACAGAGAAACCCTGTCTCGAAAAAATCCAAAAAAAAAAAGGAGGAAAGAGAGGGAGTTATATTTGAATTTCAAAAAAACCAATGGACACGGTAAGTGTATGACTCACGTCATCTATATGACCTGCACCAAAATACTGCTTTCAGAGTTGATGTATTCAATTGTTGAAGCCCACAGTTAAATCTGTTCCATCTTGACTAAAAGTCACAGAGTTCAAATCTATTCTTGCTCCTTAAGGACAAATAACTAGAATGTTTGCTCAAAGGTCTTGGCTACTAGATTTGCTACTCAAAAACCAGACAACAGTGTGTTTCACATAGTTACTAGGTGTTTTGAGATGTAAGGAGGTAATTAAACTTGTTTGATCCTTGTGTCACGGGAAGTCTCTTGCCCTCCCCTTTTGATTGGGATATATAAGGACTATGAATAATAATCTTGAGGCTGTTACAGTATTCACCAGAAGCCCTCCTGACTCTGTCTTCTGTTTTGTGACTATTTCTTTCCTCAATCCTCACTCCCCTTTTCAGGAATGTGAGAACAAGCCAGGCCAGACATGACATTCAGCCATATTTTTAGGATACCATATGCTCAGGTTCCAGTCAAATGCCTTTTGGGGTAAAATGCAGAAACACATCAAACCCAGCTCAAATACTTGAGTACACAGTTGCAACAAGGTTCGGAGAAATTCAAGAACTGAGTCTATGTTGTAAACAGATCATAGAGCCCGAAGTTGCACGTCTGTCAGGAATAGGACTATAAGGATTATGGAATACTGCTACTTGCTGTGTGTGATATCTGGCTTCATTTCTGACTACCTCTTCCTCAGATAATCCATAACTCAGATTGCTCGACCCCTTGTTACAGCATACACCTCTTGGGAGTTGTGTTTCAATTTCCTGTCTGCTAATTAGCCAAGTTCTTTGCTCTCTAAATTTCCAGAGAAGATAGATTCTGCTTCAGATGTTTATCCAAAACCTAACGAGAAAATTCTAGAAGCATTGGGAAGCAGTGTCTTTAGCTAAGTTTTCTCATCAGACCCAATCCAATAATGAAACCTAGTGATGTTCTAGGACTAAAGGCAACAAAACCACAGAAGGCATTGCTCATATGTAAACGTGTTTATGCTACAGCGAACAGGAAGTGATGGAAGAAGCTGCTCTCCTTGTCCAACACACAACAGCATGCTCCGCAAGCCCTGCTGCTGGAGGACGGCCTGGTCAGGAGAGCAGCCGTGTGAGCCTATAGATTCATAGTTCTTATTTTCTTTGGTTTCAGGGTTTTTTTTCTTATTATCTCATGAATTTAAAAATGCCTTCCATCATAAATGTAGTTTATGAACAAATTAATTGTGCTCCATGGCTGGGAATTGTCAGAGAATGTAGCATGTTACAGGCACTTATATTTATTAATCAACATCTATTATCTCAACCTGAAAATGGAAATTAATAGATTGTGGTGTTTATTTGAACAGCGTATGGCATATTTCTGAGTTCTTATAATGCTTTTCTTCTGAGCTATTCTATTTTTTATTTTTGGACATGAGCCTTTTTTAAAGTTATACTTTAAAAATGTCCTATTTTTATTTGTTTCCTTCTTATCTTAGATTGCGCATAGATTTATGGACTTCCTTTATTCATTTATCTCCTTAATCATGTCTGATTAGTTTGTTCTAGATGCATAGAGCAAATAACTCCCTGCAAGTTCCTCTGTCTCTTCCAGAGACCAGCTTGGCATTTGTTTCCATTCTAATTCCTTTCTATTCGAACCATGACTGAGAATGGGTTGATGTCTGGGGACTCAAGAAACCTTCTTGGATCTCCAACAAAGCTGTTTCTGGGATAGTTCTTTGAAGGTTTGTATCCAAACTGGTACAAGGCTGTTCTCTGTATAAACCTCTGCTTAATCACAGCTGACCTTCAGACATCCACACTAACCCTACTGTATGCTTTGAGTGTATTTAGGGACACAAGTTCCACAACCATTTACATCAGCAACATTTCAGGTAGGTCATATACTGTTTGCTAAAGGAATTCATGAGAATAAACCCTTTACAAAAGATTCCTCTACTGGTAAATCCATCATATTTTTTATGCTTCCCAATCCTGGGATACCAGGCACTTCAATAATAATTCTATCCATTAGTTTCTCCTGCATTCCACTGGAGTCTCTGGAGTTAGGCTTTATTCTGAAATTGAACAAAACCATCTGGATAAAAGAAGAAAAGGTTGAGTTGATATTTTGGTACAGTTCTCCAGGTCTACTAGTGATCAGAAAAAAAAAGTGTTAATAGAATGTTTGTTTGTTTGTTTATATGTTTGCGTATCCGTGTTTTTAACAGCGGATGCATTGAAAAGTAAGATCTTCAGAGAACAGCTTATGAGTTTCACTATATGAATTCCATTGTCCATAGGACATTCACTGTCCTCCTTGATTACAACAGATGTGAAGACGTAATGTTATGGTTAATAAAGTAGGGAATGTGGCAAATAATTGGGGAATTATAGGACAGCAGTGGAGGAAGTCTGTTGTTGAGATGGTTCACTATGAATATATTTCTTACTTAGTGTATTGTGGTGACCTCTCGCTAATGATTTGTGTTTTTGATCATTCCTTATAGTCATAAACCAGAAATAGGAAATGAATACCAGCTTCCGGCGAGTATTGCTAAGCTGAACTTAAAAGTATTTTAACAGGCTAAAACATAGAAGATCACAGAAGCCACATGGACCACAGAAAGGAAGGACTTGTTTACAAGAGTCGTTCAAAACATAGTCAAGTGAATGACCTATATCAGGGGAAATTCGCCAGAAACAGCCAACAGTATTGTTTGTGGTAACACTAGGGCAGGCTGACTGACTATAAACTTAAAAGCTAACCACATGATTTAAAAGGCCTCATTAAAAAAATCCATGCACTCTGCAGACACATAAACATATACATAAGTGAGTATATGCGGAGGAGAGTGTGCATGGTATGAAATGTGTGCAGCTACATGTACACATGTGTGCAGATGTGTATGCAGGAGTGGTGTCTGTCCACTACTGGCCCTGAGGTACTATTTGATCCTTTCTCTGCTGTTCATCCCTTTATTCTTTTCGGGAGTTTTCTTGCTGGCTTCAAACTTGATTTCTAACAGACTGACTTCTTCTTCCCTCATCAACTTTGTCCTTTTCCGTGCACGGAACACATTCACTTGTCGCCCTTGCCACAGTCACTTATAGATTGTTTAATGTATTAGGTAATGTGCTGGAACCTAGACGCCATCCCTTTAGATAATAAATGAAGCATTGTGACATGATAGATTGAATTCTTGAAGATGAGGAAATGCATTTGAGTGTAAAGTAACTTCATCATAAATGCACAGCAGGGATGTGATGCTGAAAATGTCTCAGTTTTAAACAACATTGTCTTTTCAGGTACGGAGCCTCACACCTCTAATCCCAGCACTCAGGAAGCAGAGGTAGAGGGGCTCTATGCGGTCAGCCTGTTCCACAGAGTGGGTTCCAGGCCAGCTAGACCTGCACATGACACCCTGTCTCAAAAAAAAAAAAGAAAAAACGAAAAAAAGAAAGAAAGAAAAGAAAGAAAAAAGAAAAGGAAAAAAGTTGCCCCTATAAAACTATTGTTTGTTTTAATGATGGTGAAATAAAATGTGGTGGTGGTGGCGCACGCCTTTAATCCTACCACTGATGAAGCAGAGGCAGGCAGATCTCTGAGTTTGAGGCCAACCTGGTCTACAAAATGAGGTCCAGGATGGCCAGTGCTACACAGAAAAAGTATATCTCAAAACAGACAAACAAACAAAAGAGATGGTAAAATGATAAGCCATTAAAAAATATACTTTCCTTCCTATGAAATAAGATTAATAAAGTTAATCAACTGCTTAATTTAAAGTAAAATTTACAAAAGATGTGAGGCCATGCTTAATAAGTTGCTGGAGTGATTATAGCACCGGGAAGCACAGGCAGAAAGAATGTGAGTTCAAGGCAAACTTGGCTATCGAATAAAACTAAACTAAACAAACAACAGCCAAAGATCCAAGGTCATAATGGATGGACCCAACCAAGGACGCTATCTTCAAATGACAACAGGTAGGAAGGAAGTAGAGCAATTGGTACCCATGCAGTAAAGGACATCACTTGTAAAGGGCAGCAAAGACTCACCAGCTTCCCAAGTGGAAAGCGAAGCAGTGAGGTCCAGGATTTTCCTAACTGAGAAGGGACTGGGAAAGCCACTGCTGGGGGAGAAGGATGCGAACAGACAGCGTCTAGCCTACTTCTGTTCTATGAACTTCTCAAGTCAAGAATGGGAGCTCTGGGCACGCTTTTCTCATCTCACTTTGAGAAATGGTTCTGATCTCTATAATGCTTTGAAGGGATTATTATGCAACTTTCCAAAGAGTTGAGGGAAAGTTCACTATAGTGCCAAGTGGAGAGCTCCAATCTGAAAGGCAGCCCCGGAGTGGAGCCCCTTTGACACCTCAAGAGAAGCAGTCACTTCGAAAGACTCAGAAGGCCTCCCTCAAAGGGCCGGGACATAATTCTGTTCTTGAGTAGACAGTCTCAGATTTTGTGGGCAGTTTCCCAAATTTCCCAAGAGGATGGGTCATGAGCAGTCACACGACTCTACTGTTAACTACGGGAAGAGTCTTCTTAAGCCCAGATGAAAAGATTGGGTTGCATGCAGTTTGTTTGTTGTTAAAGACCAAACGCTTAACACCCCATCTCTAAGAGCAGCTTCTTATTGGAGGAACAGGATGCTTCTGTTTGCACATTTTTCCTGAATATGGAGGTGTTAAATATTGAGTCGATTTTATAGCCTATCCACGAGTTCTGATGAAAACCCCAAGCACTCCAGAAGGGAACCAAGAAAATCTGACATAAGAGAGGAAAGGAAAAGACCAATTTCCCCATCTTCCTCATAGCAAACGTCTTATTTTTTCCTTACTAACATCATCACATTCCTAGACATTACAATAAATATAGTAGTCTCTAGTTTGAGAGTGAAGAGTTAGAATGAGCCCCAGCAATTTCTTCTCCGTACACAGGCCTCTAACGAATCCCCGAGGCTCTGCGCGCTATTGGTTAGCAGTCCAGGTGTAAAAAACACAGCTGGAGGGGAGGGGGACCCAGATGCTGCTGCTGCCTGGAAATCACACACGCCCGTCCAGAGTATGGATCTTGGCTTCACTTGTTTGGGATTCAACAAACATCTTTCCTATTTTTTCACCAATCCATTTCTTCATTTACATTCCAACTCAAGCCCCTATGTTTACCCTCCTTGCCAGGAAGTCTCAAAATTCTTAGGAAACATTTTCCTTTTAGAAGCGGAGGCCCCAACAAGGGCTGGAATCCAGGCACCGAGTCATATTAGTGTCCTTGGGTAGAACCAGGAGGTAGGTCTAACAGAGCAGCAATTGCTCCTAGCCATAACCTAACCTAACATTACCTGACCTAACCTAACCTAATAACCTAACATTGGTGCAGGACTCGAATGGATTCCACAGCCCAGCGTTCAGCCTTCCTTCTTCCCTTCCTTCATTTTTTTTCACAATAAAATTCACATGACGTTTTAAAAACAATCCTTATTCATAATATTTTCCTTGGTCTTTAATAAAAATTGTGTATATGCTCTTATAATATTTTTTCAAATATGTAGGAGTCAGAAAGAGATTCCTACTAGAAGTGGTTGATAAATATTATCTTTTAATATCTACGTAGTCTAAAAATTAGATTCATTTTTGCCTCTGCCAAGCACATTTGGTAAGAGTCCTGACTGATATATGTCCAGGGTGGGTCGGCCGTGACTCCAGTACATTTTTCATCCCAAGAGAATCTCCATTGCAGCAACCCCAGACATTAAGCACAGGTTGTAAAAGGGCCCTGAGAGTCTACTGCCCAGAGTTTTAATATAGAAACTTAAAGGGCATTCCTAAATGTCAGTAACAAAGAAAATTCTTGTGTGTTATGCCTGTGAGGAAAATTATCTTCCTCCTAAAAACAGCTAGTGATATGAACAGCTTCCTTTGAAGGACACATGTCAATACACAGGCAGTGAGTAGGAGATTATTTTGTCCCCTCGTGACTCTGCCTTTAGAACTGCTCATAGTGGCCTGCTTCTTTGCTGCTAAGTTTCATAATGACAACACAAAGATGCTGGCAGTGGATATGATATTAAATGTAAACAGCTTCTGAAATATGAAAACCAGACAACTACCAAAGTTGTTTCTGTATAACAGAAATTCTCAAAATCCAGCATTCGGAGATTCACCAAACCAAACCTATGTGTCACCTCTAAAAAGCTCACTGAGCTTGCTGACAGAGTGTCCTTCCCCTGCTAAGTATTCCTGCGGCATGGCATTTTAAATAGGTCTCCATAGAAAACAAAAACATTAAATATTAAACTAATATTTAATATCCAAATATCAAAAGTATCGCAATGGGACTTCTGAATCATGCCCAGGGGCAGGGATATTTTCCCCAGAAGAGGACTCAGCTTTAAATACATTTTAAAAAGCTCTCTAGGAAATCCTTCCTGCAATCAACACTGAGAACCACTAAGAGACTGAGCAGAGTCTCACTCTCTGCAGGAACAGTGAATAAACAAATGCTCATGAACCAGGAAAGTGAGCACCTATCTGACTCATTCGAATGCCCTCTGTGTGTGGCTTCCTCAGAAACGGGGGGGGGGGGGGGGGCGTATATGTTCAAGGCTTTCTTAAGCTGTCTCTCAGTAAGCGGGTAGATTTCTTAGCACATAAAACATTCATCTCCGTGCTCACTTTCACCGGCTGACTGTAGAAACTGTGGTATTGATTTGTGGTTCGTACAGGGGAGAAGTAGATTGTAATTTGAATTAAATTGCTCAGAAAATCCCCCTGCTGAGTTCATCTACTGAAAGAGTACCCCTCGAGAATAAGGAACATGCCTCTCCACCCTGTAGGCCTGACTCTGCCCTCTTAAGTCTACTAAGTGTGCAGGAGAAATCCCTACCTTGTCCTGGGAGGCCTTCTGGTTCCACTGGGCTATGCTGATAGACACAATGCCTCACACAGTCCTGTGAGGTGGAGGAATAGAAGGCCAAGGGGTAAAGGTAGGGGCCTGTCCCACCTACTGGAAGCCTAGACAGAAACAGAGTTGAAGGGGACAGGCCTTTTCAGGGATGAGTGCTTTCAAAGTTATCAAAGTATGAGTTTTAATTATTTTTTTCTTCTATGATTACCTGAACAGTTTTTAAAAGATCACAGCACCCAGACTACATGGGTCCAAGTAAATCAGTATCTTCTGTAGCATCAAATGTGTCTTCAAAGTTCTCAGCATCTAAAGGGCTGACAGGGTTAAGGAACTACTACTGTGGTACCAGCTTTGGGAAGAGTAGGTGAAAAAATAATGGCTATTTGTTAGTAAACCTCCTTGTGAGTACTGGGGGAAAAAAACCCTTTCCCTGAGTCCATTCCTTGTCTTCAGTCTTCGGAGATTAGAGAGCCAGACAAACTTACACTCATAAAGAGACAGAGGACAAAACAGGCTAGGCACCACATGGGTACAGTGGCTGGACAGGTTTCCTGATGTAACTCACCACAGGCCATGCTTCCTCAGCTTCTTTGTCAAATGATAAATCTCTTCCTTTAATATTCTTTGTTCTGTGGGAATGGGTGCCTTTTCTTTCCCAGGGCACTTAGAAGTAAGACTTTTTCTTCTTATTGCCTGAATAATATAGAGAGAATTTTAGCACATAAAAAATTATATTCCCAAAGCTCAGAAACATGGTAATTACTTGCGACTCAGAAAATTATCCTGCAGAAACTATATAATATATTAGGTTAGCTTCCCAGGTCGATTCCTGAAAACATTAGTCATAAGTATTCCTAAGGGACAGCAGCATACATCAGAATCATGGAAAGTAGAATTCTACAGCCAGGGAGATTTGATTGGTTCTGTTTGTCTGTCTCTTTCCCCGCCCCATCTCCAAATAATTCCTCATATGCTCTTGTCTTTTGCCCAGAATTGCGGTTTCAGTTTTTACCATCCCTGCCTCAGCAGCGTTTCACACCAAGCATCCCCTCAACAGTGCATAACATAAGTGTCTCGATTTAAATTTATTTCATAGAGCTTGAGGTAGAGACACATTTTTTCACGCATATATTACAGAAGTGCATATTCACGAAGGAGAAACATGGCTGAAGTACACATATTCACTCCTAAAAGAATTGTTTCCACCCTGAAAAAGAAAGGGACTTTGTCATTTAAAATTCAATGGGCACATCCAAGGCATGAGACATACTCATATCAAATAGAAGCTAGACAATTTATTATTCTCAGACCAGTGACAGAGTGACATTTTCGAGGATGCTCAGCATTTTAGTGCTAAACATAATGGCAGAGCAGCTTCAGGCAAATTGTAGGCTAGATGATGGGTCTATTAGGGAAAGCGTGTTGCTCGGGTGTACAGACAGCACGAGCATTTGAGAGGACATGCCTTATCCCTTTTCAAATGACAAAGTTGTATCAGATTCCCCAAAATAACAGGAGGCTAAGCCATATAAATCAAAGGTAATCAACCATGTAAGAAGGATTATGGGTACAGCATCGGTGGAGTAGAGAAGGTACCTTTTTTAAAATTTAAGTAACTTTTTTTTCATTTATTTTACATACCAACCAGTTTCCCTTCCTCCTCCCTTGTTCCTTCCCCCTTTCCATCTACTTCCCTGTCCATCCATTCCTCAATTCAATAAAGGGCAGACCACAACATGGTGCATGAAGTTGAGGCAGGACCAAGTTCTTTCAGCGAGGCTGGGACCACGCAATTCAGGTTACCAAAAGCCAGATTAGCACGAGGGAGAGGTCCTGCTGTCACTGTCAGAAGTCTTACCAAGAGGCCAAGCTACAGGATTGTCACACACACGCTGAAGTCCTAGGTAGGTCCCATGCAGGCTCCCTGACTGTTGGTCCAGGCGTCCATGTTCTCCTGCTAGCTCAGGTCAGCTGTCTCTATGGGTTCTTCCTCTCTGGATGGTACAATCCATCCTCTCCCCCCCCCCCCCCCCTGCAAGACTCTCAGAGCTCAGCACGATGCTTATCTGTGGATCTTTGCCTGTGCTTCCACCGTTTGCTGAATAGAGTATCTCTGATGGCAATTAGAGAAGTCACCAGACAGCTCACAAGAGATGGCTAGTTCAGGCACCCTTACCACCATTGCCAGGAGTCTTAACTGGAGTCATTCTTGTGGGTTCATGGGGGTTTCCCTGGCACCAGGTTTCTCCCTAACCCCAAATGCCCCCCATCCAGACATCTCCTTTGTTATTCTCCCCCTCCACTCTACCTCCAATCCACCTCCTGCACCCAGCCCACTTAACCCACGCCCTCTAGTTCCCATCCTCCCATCCCCTCAACCCCTGGCCCAGTGTACCCAAGACATCTTTCCTTCTTCCCCTTCCCAGGGAAATTCATGCATCCTTCTTTGGGCCCTCCTTGTTATTTAGCCTCTCTGGGGCTGTGGCTTGTAGGTTGGTTATCTTATACTTTACTCCTAATAACCACCTTATATGAATATATTCCATGTTTGTCTTTCTGGGCCTGAGTTACCACACTAAGGATGATTTGTGTGTGTGTGTGTGTATGTGTGTGTGTGTGTGTTCCATTCATTTGGCTGCAAGTTTCATGTGGTCATTTTTTTTTTACAGCTGAGTAGTACTCCATTGCGTAATTGTCTCACATTTTCCTTCTCAATTCTTTGGTTGAGGGACATGTAGGTTATTTCCAGGTTTTGTTTATTACAAATCATGCTGCTATGAACATAGATGAGCAAGTATCCTTTTGATCATCTTTTGGGTATATGCCTAAAATTGGTGTAGCTGGGTCTTGAGTTAGAAATTGATTCCCAGTTTTCTAAGAAACTGCCATACCAATGTTCAAAGTGGCTCTACAAGCTCTCTCTCGCCAGCAGTGGAGGAGTGTTCCTTTTACCCCACATCTTCTCCAACATAAGCTGTCATCAGCGTTTTTGATTTTAGCCATTGTGACCGGTGTAAGATTGTTTCCCAGAGTTATTTTAGTTTGCATTTCTTCTATCAGATTCAATGCAAGTGGACTTACGTTGAGGTCTTTGACCCACTTACAGCTGATAAACACATTTAGTAATGTGTCGGGATACAAGTTTAATTTTAAAAAATCAGTAGCTTTTCTATATACAAATGATAAATGGGTTGAGAAAGAAATCAGAGAAACAACACCCTTTACAATAAGCACAAATAATATAAATTATCTTGGCAACTCTAACAAATAAATGAAAGACTTGTATGACAAGAAACTCAAGTCTTTAAAGAAAAAAAATGAAGATATCATAAAATGGAAAGCTCTCCCATTCTCATGGATAGGTAGAATTAACATAGTAAATATGGCATTTTTACCAAAAGCAATCTACAGATTTAATGCAATTCCCATCAAAATCCTAAAAACAATTCTTCACATACCTCAAATAACAATACTCAAATTCATATGGAAGAAAAAAAAAAACCAATCCAGAAAAACTAAAACGATCCTGTACAATGAAGGCAGTTCTAGAGACATCACTACCCCTGACATCTAGCAATAAAAACAGCTTGGTATTGGCATAAAAACAAACACATGGATCAATGAAATCAAATCAAAGACCCTGAAATAAATTCACACACCTATGAACACCTGATTTTTGACCAAGAAGCCAAAACTAAACAATGGGAAAATAGAAAGCATTTTCAACAAATGGTGCTGTCATAACTGGATGTCGACATGTAGAAGAAGGCAAATAGATCCATATCTATCGTTATGCACAAAATTCATATCCAAGTGGACCAGAAAAGGTACCTTTCAAGCCACATGGAGGATGCTGTCAGAGGAAAGGAGAGAGAGAACATGAAAAGTAACAAAACAGAGTTGGAAGTCACTCGAGTGCAACTTTAGCACTCCGAGCTTCTCACTGTTGCACTGTGGATTTCCTTGTAATTCATGAGGTCAAGACGAGAGCAGAAGAATTTTAACTTCAATTTTATAGACAAGTATGTTTCTTTTCTTTAGCCATCTGCAACAAGCTGAGGACACAAGAGCTGTCTGAAGGGAAGCAGTACCCAATTTTCTATTCAGGTTTCTCAACTACATTTTGACTCTGATGTTATGCTCAACTTTTCATCTAACTTTCTATCTTTTACTTCCATCTATTTACTTATCTTTTCAGTGAGCATCTAATAAGTTATGGGAAATATTACAATCTAGTAGATAGAGTAGTAAGACAAGGTGATTCCACTGTTTTCCAACGGGAAATCAGATAATAAGCACATAAATAATTACGTAATATATCAGCCCTGAAAACATATATACAAAAACATACTTTTTATATTTACACTGCCATGTAGGATATATTACATCAACGTTAGCATGTATATTATTGTTGTCCGTGTCCAGATCACGTTAAGGAAGCCATGTGTATATTATTCTTGACATTGTCTTACATTGATAAGATGCTTTTGCTAAATCTATTTTCAATATTTCATTGTATTAACAACACGCATGCATTTACTATGGAGTTCCATAACAACTTAATTGTATCCTTCATGTAATATCTCCCCTCCATTGAAATGATTGCCTTCTGAAGAAGGTAACATGAAAGACCCAGATATGTATAGTGGATGATCATGCCAACAAGCGGCTATATGTATAAGATTCTGAGTGAGGAGGAGAAAGTGATTGGGAAATCTGGAAGAAGGATGTTTCAGGGTTTGAACTCTTCTCTGGCCAAAGGCCCTGTGGCAGGAAGCTTAGTAAACAGGAGGAAAAGCATCAACACATTTGAATGAAGTGGGTTATGGGCATTGCATGAGTTCTGAAGGTAAGTGGAGCCATGGATATTAGTAAATAATCTTTAAGTAGAAAATACTGTTAGTTCAGAGCAAGGAACTGTCATAATGACATTTTGGTTTCACAAACAGCTCTGGAACGTCTTATGGAATATTTCATCACACCTGGGTGGAGAGGTTAAAAAATACCTATACAACAGCAAAAATGACACCAAACAGAAACATGCCTCTTTACAAAGAAAGTGACAAGAAAAGCTTCATGTTTGTAAGTAAAGAAGGCTTTTCATGATTTTTCAAGGTCTTCAAAACGGTCACCAAGTGAGCAGTGCCTGTATCAAAGCCTGGCTGTGCGAGCCCCAGAGTCCTGACATTGCTTTTTTCCAAATCCCCATTCACCGTATACTTTCCATCTTTCCCTTGTGTGCACCTGCTTCCTTATGTACACCTGCTTCCTAGTATAAGCAACATACCACTGTGACCAGGTGTTTCCCACTGTCTCTTAAATAAGAAAGAGCCTAGAATTTATTACTTGATGAACTGAAAATTTTACTATACTATGCTGTCAAGAGCCTTAAAGTAACTTCAGGTTGAGCTATAATTTTTTGAGTTTACTGCCCGCTCTTTGGTACACAGTTATTGCTTCTGTGTCCAATGTTTAGTAGTAGGGAGTAGGGGCTAGATGATTCTTTTAAGCTTGAACACCTGTGTGTAAACAAATTTAAAAAATCTTTAGGATTTGAATCTCACTGGAGACAATTCAGGGTCAGCCAACATCTAGAGCCCCAGGGGAAGCATCCTGTCCAGGATAACTGGTGGGCTGAGAGCTTGATTTGGACTGTGCAGTATGGCTAATAATAACTCACCACTAGCTGTTAACCTTGGCTGTGGCTTTGTTTGTGCCACAGAGTCTCAACGATTTATAGAACTCTCACTCTTTCTCTCTCCTTTGTCATCATTTCTGCTTCTGAGATAGGAACCATTCGTGTAGCACTAAGATCTAAGAAAGACATGCCTTATGGTGCTGTAATGAGATCTGAAGTTTTCACATCGGACACCTATATTCTCAATGTGGAAAGATAAAGAACAAATCCATCTCAAGTTTCGGCGATGCAATTGACTTTTAAATATTAGAATGAATTCTGAACATTTAATACATCCATCTAATATATTGGAAAATAAGCTTAGTGATATGCGTATGGTATTTTGTGAATTACTTAAATAAAAGGAAATGACATAAAATAACTATTACTTATTGAAATAAAAGTAATAGGAATACCACTATTTGCAACATATATAATTATAATTAGGAATTCAAATAGCACAAATGATAGGAGTGAAGAAATGGAAGAATATGTATAAATTTTAGACATCAAATAGGTTGTAAAATAGGACAGTTGAATGTAGACTTTTTTGTTTTGGTTTTGCTTTTACTTTGTTTTTCAAGACAGGGTTTCTCTGTGTAGCCCTCCTGGAACTTGGTTTGTAGACCAGGCTGGCCTCAAACTCAGTTCTCTGCCTCTGCATGCTTGAACTAAAGGCCTTGACACCTGGCCAAAGCAGACTATTATTTATAAAAATTTTATACTGTAAATGCCAAAGTCAGCAAAAAAGACCAATCAAGGTTTGAATAATAAAGCAGTAATGAAGCTAAAAGAGGATCAAATCATAACTGAATCCAAAATTATACAAATATATAAGAAAAATATCAACAAAGAGCAAATGGGTCCAGGTTCTAGACAACCACCTTTCCTGGTCTTATTTGAGTGTCCTTATTGGTGTACTGATAAACTCAAGTTAAATACCACCCAACTCTTGTCCATAAATGGGTTTCTCCTTCTATAGGTTAGACTATGCTAGGGGTATTATTCTTCAATTATCTTTTCAACTTAAAAAATATGTTCGACATCTCATCAAATAATTCACTTCATTTATTTTAACTTCTACATTCTTCATAATGTAGATATGGAGTACTTATATTTTAGGATGTTCCGCTTATAATCTATTGTCCTTCTGCTCATGGAAGTCTCACCCACTGTTCATGCAGATGAAAAAATTCTCTAGGACAAACAGCTGGGAGTAGAATTGTAAAGTAAAGGCATATGCGGACATATAAAGATGTGCAAAAATATGCTCACAGCCTTATGAAACTGTATATCTCCACACAGTTCTTCCAGCATCTTCTCCAACACTGGATAGTAATAAATGCTAACTTTTTGCCAGTTGAATGAACTGAGTGATGAGAATACCATTTTCATTATATTTCAAGTTACTATATGATTCCTAGAGCACTATTTTAATTTTTTAATGAATTTATGCATTCATACTTGATAAAACCAATACTTCCCAGTAGTTTTGCTTGTTTGTTTTTGCTAGTCATTCTTGCCTCTTTATTTTTTCCATACATTCCTTAGGAACAGACTTCCAAAATGCAGTAAACTTTCTACTAGCTATAAGAAGAAAAAGAAATCTTGTAAAAATTATAAATTAGAGAAAGTTGACATACTCATGATGTCAAACCTCTTTTCATCTTTATCTTATAGCCTCCAGTAACTGTTATTAAATGTTAACTCTGTTTTACAACCTCTAAGAAAACCGTATTTGAACATGTTGCATTATTATGTTAATTATTATGGGGTTCAAAGAAGAGAAAAGGAAAGAACAAATACAGACCAAAAGAAAGTTGATGGTATTGGAGATTATAGCTCTTCTCAAGTTTCTACCCTCATCAAGCTTTAGATAGAAACCAGCCAGACAAAAGAATGGCCAACTTTCCAGGAAAACCAGCTCTGAGTTACTAAAATATTTTCAAAAAAAATAACTCCCTTTTTTCTACTTAAATATGAATATCATCGTAGTAGAACTGATTTTGTTCTTTGAAAAAAATGAATTAATTATTTGATATAGATTTTTATACTTTAAATGATCTCAAGCCTTTTACTGGTGTTTCAAGTTTTAAAGTACTTCCTAGAATTTGATGTGGAGGCTTTCAATTTCTTATTTATATTTTCCACCTACAAATAATATAAAATGAAACAACTCCAAATTTCTTTTCTTCAAGAAGACATATTTCTTCCATCCTTCTGGTTTCTTACTAGAGATAGTTGATATGGATGACTTTTGTCTAAGGCCTCCTTAGAGCACACCTCCTTAGAGCAACTCCATTTGGTACAACTCAGAAATAAATCTGCCTCCTTTGTCATTTCCCTATAAAAAATGAAAAATGTAAGTCATCTGTGTGGGCAGGGAGAGCTATAGAGTAAACATGCCTCCTGTAGACAGTTCCTCTCCTTCTTGTTTGTTCCCCCAGGATGTGTCTGGGTTCCCAGGGAGCAGGAGACAGCACAGTTGCACACATGTGCATCTCTGTGATGATCTGACACAGATATCACAGGTGAATGATGCTGCTGCAAGTCATGTCTTGCTCAGCACCAGCGACTCCTCTCCTAAGTACAACTGCCATGGGAAATATATGAGGTTCTGTTCTGGCTGTTTATACAATGTGCACTCATTGGATGGATAATCCCCATTGCTTTCTCACGAGCAATCCTTTAAATTTCCTCTGTATCATTATAAAACTGCATTTGTACGACACCCTTCTTCTTTCTTCTCTTTGAAGACCCAGTATTCTTTTGAAAAGGGGGAGAATAGGAGCCTAGTTGTTAAACGTTGCAGAGAGCCATGGTATTTCAGCAAGGAAACCCTTTCCTCCAAGGGCCACAAACTATAGCTAGAAGGATGTTGACCCTGGGCACTAGCTGTCTCACGGGTCAGGGTAGCAATGTTTTCACAGTACCTCATCAGATGCTGATGGGAAACAGTAAAGTCTGGGTGTAGGGGTACACAGGTGGCCAGTGTTCTTCACATTTATAGTCAAGTTCAGAACCATAAACAGAAGCATTGGAGGGATCTGTATCCCCTCCCTGCCTCTACGGTAAAGGTCTCCTGTCAGTAGCCTAGCTTATTTGAGGGGTAACTGTACGACTAAGTGCCCCAGCCGGGGCAGTATTTTAGAGTTAAATAAAATGTATTTGAAGATCATCCTGTGATAACAAGAATAAGGAGAGGCGTCTCCAGGAAGACACAGTGTCCCCTCAACCTCCTTCGTTCAAAGCCTGCCAGTTTTCTCAGTGATCCCTCAGTCCATCTGCAGATCATTTCCGACCACTTACAAAGCCTTGCATCTGTTTTCATTCTTTTGTCCTTTAATAAACCAAGTCTATTTTTGAGGTTCTTTTCACAGTCCGATGGGTTTGACTTCATGTTGTACAAATTAAAAGTCTGCTTCAGACAGTGTGGAGGCTGGGGAAGAGAGTGCACTTTCTCTCCAGGACTTTGCACAGAATGCTTATCTGTACCTGAGGTGTATGCTCTTCTAATCTCTGCCTTCTTCTCCGCTGAAGATTTAATGAGAAAACTAAACCTTTTAATCCCAATAGCAGCATATGTGACCAGACTTGGATTCTTGTGAGTGTGATGTAGGTGAAGAACAGAAACACAGCCCTGCCTGCTCCAGATTGCAGAAAGCAGAAAGGTCTTCCAAACCTTAGCTGGCCAGCCAGTCTTGCTGTGCTGACGTGGCTTGTTGCATCTAGTGAGGGCTAGACACAAGCATTGCTCTGGTAAGAGTGTTCCAAGGCTGCGTGGGAAGGAGTGGGTGAGTGTCAGTGAGCAGAAACCAGCTCAGTTCAGATCCAGGAATGATGTTAGACATCAACTCTGTCCAGATCTGGAAATGAGACCAAATGTCATCTAACTCATATTTAACACATGAGAAGACCAAAGACCAGAGAGTAGAGATTTTCTCACTGTAGCAAGACAGAAGCCCAAGTCTTTTTCCAACCTCAGAGATGAGATTATACTTTGCAGCTCCAAAGAGAGTGTCCACACAATCTGCTGTGACATGATTTGGAGTGTGCCGTGTATCCAGGCCTTCAGTTTTGCATTGGCTCAGTATCAAAGTACTGTTTGCCCTCTACGAATTTAAACAGTGAGCAGCTTCTTAGCTTTGGTTTCAGCTCTATTAGCTATCAGGAAAACCTCAGGAACAATTCTCACTATGGCGTCTTCCTTTGCAAGATCTGGACTGAGGTAGATGCAATCCTTCCAAAGGTCTCCTGTGAGTTCATCTGAATGGTGCATGCAACACAAACCCCAAAGTTGTTTGAAACTGGAGGAGTTGTCTAGGGATTGCTATTATTATTATTGTGTTATTTTTTTTGCTTTCCCTTCTCAACCCCTCCTACATTTTTCTTTTATTTATTTTCTTGCTTAAAATTTTATTAATGTAGTGTTTATTCTCTTTTCAGTATACAAGAACATAAAACCAATATTTCTATCAAATAAATAAGAATACAAAAATGTATCTTTGATTCTAATATCAATGAAGCCCAATATATCTTTCCTTGGCTATTCAAGTATTTGTAGGAAAAGCCAGATATAACACAAGACCAGATGCTCAGCTCTAGGAAACTTATGGTTACTGAGACATCTCTTTGGCACTTAAAATATTTGTGCACAAAAAGTTGTTCATGATCATCAAGAATGTATGTTCTCCGAGAAGTTGAAAATTAAAAAGGGACAAATGTCATTAGAATCTGGAGAAACCTTGAAATAATAAATGTTCTACACATATAAAATTTCAGAATTGAGTAGTAAAAAAGTCATACCATTATGGAAGAGAACTATGCAACAATTCTATGTACCATAAGCTTCATCTACTTTAATAATTTTTACATTATCATGGGATAAGGAAAAATCAGATTCTTCTTAATTCTCAAGTATTGCTTTGGAGCAAAATGAACAATGAAATTCCCTGTGCCCTAGATATCTGACTTTAAACACATGCTATGAAGGGTTGGGAGGAGGTTACTTATGTTTTCAGTTCTCAATAGTATTTTCCATGAGTAATCTACAATCATGAAGTAAATCAGAGTAAGTTTTAGACAAGCATGGAAGAGCAGCTCTTTGAGTACAATGTGAGCTTTTTTGGTGTCTTACCCTCTGGGACTGGTGTCTAAGCATTCATGACTTCTGTGGGAGACAGAGAAGCTCCTGTTTAGCCACAATACACATCAAAGATTTGGTTTCTGGAGAAAAGCAGATGCACTTGTCCAGAGGTTCACTATCTTGCATTTCTCTCCTAGTTTTGAATGAGCAAATTTCTGATATATTAAGACATCATTTTTCTTGTTGCATTGTGCTTATAAAATATGTGGCAGTAAAAATCCTGTTCATTTTTAATTAGAAAAAAATTAGTAGAATAAATTAATCTGGACACAAATTCTGCTCTCTAATACACTGCCATGTCTGTGTTTCATCAATGCAACTTTTTATAAAGGGAGTCACCAACTTGTCCATCATGCCTGGACATTTACAAACAAGCAGGTTCTCTTCTCCAATGGGAGTAGAGTTGGACTCTACTATAGGCAGAAAATTTTGATGAATTAGTGTGCCATGTGCAAGTCTCAAACTGATGAACTGTATCTGTAAGCAACAAAAGCAAAAACTAGATAAACTGAACCACATTCATATTAAAATTTCTCTGCATCAAAGAACAACACCCATTAGGTAAAGGGTAACCTAAAACACGGGAGAAAATGTTTACAAATCCCAATCTGGTCAATGATTACAAGAAGAATATGTCAAGAACTCATATAACTCAACAATACTAAAGCATCAAATACCTGGATTAAAAAAGGAGCAAAAGATGTACATGAATAAACATTCCTTTAAAGATGCCATATAGGTTGTTGATAAGTATATGAAAAGACACTGAATATTATTGATCACTGGGGAAATACAAATAAAATTTCCCTTCATATCCACCAAGATGACTCCCATAGAGGCAAGACACAGAAAGTTGGAAAACTCTCATGAACCACTGGTATGAAGTCAAAATGGTGTAACTTCTAAAGAAAAATGTTGTGATGCTTCCTCAAAAAGTACTCAAAATAAAAATTTCATATGATTCAGGAACACCACATTTTGGCATGTGTCTTAGTTTGCTGCTCTGCTGCTATGATGAAATGCTGACCTAGAGCAGCTCGAGGAAGAAAGGGATTATTTAGTTTACATGTCCTCATCACAGTGCATTATTGAGGAAAGACAAGGCAGGAACTCAAATAGGACAGGAACCCAGTGGCAGGAACTGAAGCAGACATCATGAAGGAATGCTGCTTACTGGTTTGCCCCTGTGGTTTGCTTAGCTGGCATTTCTATAGGACCCAGGACCACTGCCCAGGGATGTCCTCATCCCCAATGATCTGGACCCTCCTACATCAATCATTAATCAAGGAAATGGCCCAGAAACCTGTCTACAACAATAGCATGAAAGCCTTTTCTCAAGTGGAGTTTTCTCTTCTCAGGTGAATCTGACCTTGGCTTATGTCATGCTATCAAGAAACTAACCAGTGCAGTATGTGTCTAAAGGGTTAAAATTGGGATCTAACACGGGCATTTTCATACATATATTTATAGCAGTATTATTCACAATATCAAAAAGGTGAAAGTAAATGAGATATTCATTGATACATAAATGCAAAATAAAATATAGTATGGTGTATAGACATTATGGAATATTACTAGGTCCTAAAAGGGATGAAATTCTTGCAAAAATATGGTATAAAACAGGAGTAACTTGAAGATATTATGTTAAGTAGAATAATGCAGCCTTGAAAAAGAAAATACTAGATGATTCCATTTATATGGTATCAAGAGTGCTCAAGTCATATAAAAAGAAAGGAAAGCAATGACTACCAAGAACAGGAGGCAGAGAGATGTGGAAGATTATTTAATGGGCATGATGTTTCAATTGATAAGATGAATGTTGTCAAGTTGTACAACACTGAATTTCACTGCTGACTGTTCGCTGAAAAATGTTAAATGTCTAGGTGGTAGCCTATGGCAGCTAAACCCGGTGTTCTGGAGACTGAGTCAGGAGATTCAAGAGTTCAGGAGTAACATAGTCCAAAACCACCTTGCACTATGTAGTGAGACCTGGTCCCAGAAACAAAATAAGGTGAAAACAGAAAGAAAAAAGAAAGCAAGAAAGAAGATGCTAAATATATTATACATGCATTTTTGCCTATTTATGCCAGTCTTTCTTTGCTTCTTTATGTAATATGATCAAAAAGTACTGACATCACCTAATCTGCCAAATATGTTCTCTGACATGAGAAAGAGTAAAATGTAAAAACTTGATGAAAACGTTAGATAGGTTGTTTCAGTCTAGGGGCATAAAAAGGCAGGCAACCCTGAACAATGAAATAGAAGGTGACGCAGTTCAACAGAAATGCTAACGAACCACTCAGAACACGAGTGTGTCGTCACTCAACAGAGCATTAAACAGTGGCGCTTTCTCTGACTTTCTTTCACATCTTTTCTTATTAGTATGAGTTTCGAGAATTTTATAAAACTCCGACGACAATAGTGCTTTTAATTGGTTATTCTGCCAACAGGTATTTCAAAACATACTAAGTTCTCTGGGAGCTGGGACCCTCTTGCAAAATATTATTTTTTTTTCCTTAAGGCTCACCACAAATAAATAATAAAGATCTAACAAGTCTGTGGAGAGTTGTCTAATGCTAAGTGAGTCATTCTCTTCCTCTGGGCCAGGGTTGAACTTGAACAAATTCTGGACCATCTGCCACAGTACCAGCACTGACAAGACACACTACTACCTTAAGGGCATTTAAGGGGGATACTTCTAGGAGGCTCTCACTGTATAATTTGCTTCTTTTTCTTTGAGGTTCATTTTTCTACTAAGATATATTTTTATATCTATAAGCATCATGAGTATCAACCAAAGCATGAGACTTACCAAGGTAAATCAGACATAAAGTAAATTATAAATTAATATACCCTGACGTTCTTAAGGAGCAGGAATTAACAAAGAGTAACATATACACCAACTTGAAAAAAAAATCTTAGAAACAAACTGCAATTGCACAACATTAATCTCACTTCGTTGAAACTGATTTGTCCAATCAAACTTTCAAACGCTGTTTGTTTACTGTGTAAATTTGGCATCAGGAAAAGATACGCCTGTTTTCATAAGCTGGCACTAGACTGTGGTAGAAACCGTGACCTTGGTAGCACTATTGAGGAGCATGCTGGAGGCTGGAGCCCCCATCCACCTCTAGCTCAGGGATCACAGAGTCTTTAGCCGGTTTCTGGGATAGAGTCTCAAATGGGTTTCCCATTTCACTTGCTCGTTTCTGCACTCATTTGTATTATGCTGTTTAAGGCATATAGACCTTAGAATCCTATTGAATGCTCCAACTTTGCTCTATGTTTATATATTTTGTTCACATTCTTGTAAAATGTTATTTGCATCTCAAGCAAAGGAAAAAAAATACAGTGGAGTTTTATTTTATTTGGTTAGATTTTTCTGAGCCCCCAAGGGATTCAGAGCGAGGGTTGGCTGTATACACAATGCATCCTGTCTAAACCTTACAGCACAGTGAAGGCATCCACAGAGACTGGGCCCACATGCCGAAAAGGCTGCAAGTCCTCACCGGAAGGTCGGCACGTCTGTACCCAAAGTGCTGTCAATGACCTTCCTGAAATACCCAGCTCTTTCCCTTTGAAGAAAATGCTTCATGAGTTCACGATGTACCAGCGTCTCAAGCAATGTGTGAGTCGCTGTGCTAAGTGATTCGGCTCTTCTCTTACAGAACAAGTAATGCATTGTAACCCTCGCCGAGGGCTCCAGCTGTCCCTTTACACGCCAGTCTTTTTGGCAAATGTTCAGACTTTTCCCCCTTTTGAATAGTCATAATTCATAGAGAGAGCCAGACACACAGATTTCTTTTTCCAAATAACTGTTCCTTTGGCTATCTTATCCCTAATTGCTCCCTGCATACTCACCCCTCCCCACTGGTAAACTGGAAGGAACCAGTTTTATGAACCAGTAAACACAAGATTTTTTTTTAACTGCTATTTGAGACGTATAGACTTATTGCCAATTTTGATTCAAGTCAAGGGGAAAATTGCGTGAATCAGTTATTAGCATCTGCAGGTGTGCTCACAGAGGGAGAAGGCGTCTCATTCAGGAACTATAGCTAATCCCTCTTATAAAACTTCCAAGTAGTAATTTTTTTTCTCTCATCCCTTGGGGAAATGCTGTAAGCAGGAAATCTCATACGTACACTTAAAGTGAGGTGATAAGCCAGTTTTACCAGATGGTACTTTCAGGAAATGATGGTGAAATCTGAAATTATGTTGACTCTTCAAAAATTTCTGATTTATACGATCTTGGTTTTTAAACCAAGTCATAGGATGTATGATGAACTTGTTTTGTGTGCATGCCTTCCTTATGCCTGTGGACAAGCTTCATAAATAAGGCCGTTTGGGTTGACAGGAGGCCCCTATTTCTTGTCCTGCAGTGTGTGTGTGAGGAGAGGCAACTGAGCAGAAGTCTCCATTGTCTTTGAGTTTTTCTTCTCCCTGGCAGTCTGCAGCACAGTGCTTTATGACCTCATTGAGACAGGAGCATTCAGGTAGGATCAGGAACAAAGGGAAACCCATCCACATGCTATACGTCAAAACACTTCTCTCTATACAGAAGACTGGGTAGATCTGGGTTTGAGGAGTGGATGCGTTATGGGTGATGCCAATACACCAAGCCTTAGGCTGGGTGCTGTCAATGTAATTTCTAACTTCGAGGAGCTTAGTGGATAACAGACAGAGTTATATGCAACTCCCAGATATATAGGGTCACACAAAGCGAGGCACATTCAAATGCCCGCATGAACTGCATGAACAGAGCAGGTGGGGCAATCTAATGTGTCGTAAAAGAAACTGCAGCAAAGACTGAGACGGAGGGTCAGTGAAGGGTGAAGTGGATTATATGAGTTGGCTTCTGTGGTGTGGCGTATTGAAGGTGTTTCGATCAGAGGACCAAGCATGAGAGAAATGACCCTGGTGATTTATCCCTTGGAGACTCAGATGCTGAGAAGAAAGTAGAAGAGTCTAAAGCAGGTGATTGACATAAGAAAGTCCTGCCAGATTCAATCTAGCCTAGATCTGTCTACCACTTCCAGGTCCTAAGTGCAGATGTGTGGTTTGCACCCTATACTATGCTTTCCACATCTCTCTTAAATGACTTTTTCCTGACAGAGTCACAAACGCCACCACAATTCTGTTTTCAGTCGTCTGTGGGAATGATCTCAATTGAAAAATTTGCTTGACTCTTCTTAGGGAAGTCCACATCTCAAACGTGTTCAGGGTTGTAGAACCAAGTGGAAAGAATTGATTCCCTTGTTCTAGTAAGTGTCTGATTGACCTTATTGTCCTCACTGTTATCCACACGCCATTGCTCTGCAGCCTGATTTATCTATCTGCCCACACTGCTTCCTTCTCTCACCTTCTGTAACTGTTGATGCCGAAAGCACAGTCTGAGTGTCTAGCTCACCTGTCTTCACCCAGAATTAACTTCCTAGAAGACACGGGGCATCACGGTGATTCTTCTCGACCCAGATAAACCACGGATGATGGTTCCTGGGAGGTTTCTTGGAGGTTTCTTAATTGCTATATTTCTGAGCCCTCTGACAAACTTGAGATTTATATTCAATCCCATGGGAATTGCCAGCTCTTTGTTAATTAAAATGTTTGAGGCTCAGTTTTATGCAGCATATAGCACAAACATAGCACTCCAGATCACATAAATGGAGGATTGAGAGAACCACACAAGAAGATTAGAAGTCAAGCCACTGTAGAGTGGAATACTTAGGGAATGATCAGGAGGAGAACTCTCAGGAGAGACTGAAAGGAGGTGTGTGTGTGTGTTTGTGTGTGTGTGTGTGTGTGTGTGTGTGAGAGAGAGAGAGAGAGAGAGAGAGAGAGAGAGAGAGAGAAGGAGGGAGGGAGGGAGGGAGGGAGGGAGGGAGGGAGGGAGGGAGGGAGGGAAAGAGAGAGAGAGAGTATTACAGCTAAAGAAATAAAATGAGTAAAACTTGGAAATTTGTATTTCTGGGATACTAGACACCAATATATCTGCTTAGATCTGAGAAACTATAAAGAGCTAAATGTGCAGAAAGATACTCTTTAGGATCCTGGGCAGATCTGAACAGTCAGTATCCTAAAAATATTCATTTTGCTTCCGAACCTCCCAGGAAGAATCATTATTACAGCTAATGACCAGCTTAGAGTTGATACTTGTTTTATTTAAAAAAAAAAAAAAAAGGTAGAAAGGCAAGGCAATCCTGACACTGAAGCAGCCAGAGCTGTCCAGGAAAGGTGAGTGTCCTCAAAGCCTCACCAACAAGAGAGGGCTGGGATGTTAGTTCTGTCATCCCCAGAGTCTGAAGGAGGAAGCCGCAGCCCCGTGTCTTTCATCGTATGTTTATCTACAAACTGCCATCCAAACCTAGGTTCTCTCACCCCACAGTAGACATGCTTAACCATTTCACATCATTGGGTGGACTGAGAAGAGTGGTAGAAAAATAAAAATTGATTTCTCTCAAAATTCAAAAAAGCATCTTAGTGTTTCTTCTTTTCTGAGTATATTTCTTCCTGTCTTTTGTTTCCGTGACCTTAAAAATGTTTTTCCTGTATGTGTGTGTGCATACAGATTGTTATGGGTGGATGCATGTACCTGTGTATGCAGAGGCCTGAGAAAAAGGGCAGCTATCTTCCTCTCTTATTCCTTTGAGCCAATATTTTCCACGAACCTGGAGCTTGTCTGTTTTTCACTACGCTGAAAGCCAGAAAGCATTTAGTAACCCTCCTGATCCTCTTTTGCCACATCCCGCAGATCATGGGTTACAGACACATATGGATTTTAAAACGTGGATTGTGAGTATCAAACCAGAGGACCCATGCTTGTATAGCGAGCACTCCTATCCACTGTGCCACCTCCCAAGCCACTGTAAGAGTTTTCTGCTTTCCATAATTTCACTTTGACTTAATGACTTATGGTTCTCAGTCTGTCTTAAGGTCTTGACTGCCACACTGCCCGTTCTTTGTACAGTTTATTAACAGAAAATGTCTATCTTAGGTATCCTAGGTTATACTACTAGGAGGGTTATCTTTTTAGGGGGACAAAGTGTCTAGTCATTGTCAGCGACTGGATGTCCTTGATCCACATGTCTACCCTAGCTCAATCAGCTGCATTTACCAGGGAGAGCTCAGGAAAGAGAAAACACAGGATTGAAGGGATGGGAATGTTTGGAAGGTAACTCTGCTGCACCCCAGGCTGAATCCAAGGGACAGAGCTAGATGGTAGCGCTACTTCGTACCAGAGGATAATGTCTTTCTCCTTAAGTTCCTTCAGGAAAGTTTTAAGAGAAGGTACATGGAGTAGTGTCCTCTTCTTTACACCAAGTCACCAATCCCGTGAAAGAAGAAACCCGATATTTTCCACAGAGTCCTGCTTAGTGCTTTAACAATCAAGTCTGTGTTCAACCCCAAAGATATGAAGAACAAGCAATACTTTTTAAAAAATCTCTTTTCTTTAGTACATTTCTGATCCTGTCAGTGATGAATAATGACTCGAACAGGATTAGACAAATTCTGCACTTGAGGTGTTAATAGGTAACAAAAGCTCGGTTGGTGTGCGGTCAACCTCTTTGAAAACAGGGGCACCTGAGCTTTCCCAACCTTAAGATCCTGCATAACCTACATTCCTGTATACAGCATCTTATGCTTCTGTCACCGCTGAACTGTTTTTAAATTACTTTTTTGAAAAAAGCAAACTTCATCATCTAAACCTTCTTGTCAAGTATGATTCATCGTCAGGGACTGGAAACAGCAATCTTATTTCAAAGAAGGAAGAAACTTGCTCACACCAATGGCTCTCAGCTTTCTCTTGCAGCATTGAATCTGCTTCCATGCATAAACAGAAGGTCAAACACACATCTATGGAAAGCAGTTAACTAACGTCATAACTATCAAAGTAGCCACACTTTTGACAATTTAGACTTAGTGTTTTAAGTGGTTCTTATCTGGGAAGTGGTGGCACACACCTTTAATCCCAGCCCTTGGGATACAGAGGCAGGCGGAGCTCTGTGAGTTCGAGGCCAGCCTGGTTTACAAAAACTAGTTCCAGGACAGCTCCAAATCTACAGTGAAACTCTGTCTCGAAAGGTCAAAAACAAAACAGTGGTTTTTAGCTGGTGTTAGTTTTGTCTCTAGTGTGTCATCTAGCCTTGTTTATAGACCTGCTTGTCACTGTAGAGTAAGGGTGAAGAGGTGCTGAGCTCTGTTGTGTCAGGAAGACAAAAAGATGCCCTGCAGTGCTCAGGACTGCTTCACAGCCAAGAGCTTCAACATTCACAGTGTCAAGACTGACAAACACAGCGTAGACAACAAAGGGATGTTAAGGTGTCAACAAACTGATGCTCACTGAGAAACAACAGCTTCCTGGATGATAGGAGCACTCTAAACGTTTACACAGTTTCCTGAGTTTTTCGTTCGTTTGCTTATTTCTATTTTATTTGTGAGACAAAGTTTTGCTTCATTTCTCTTGTTGTTTCAAGCTAGTGGGCTCACGTGATTTTCCTGTCTCAGTTTTATAAGCAGCTGGAAATTATAGCCACACACCTACCTACTGTTAGGTGTTTTTATAGGGAAAATGTATCTTTATCAAATTTCTGCACACACACCGAGTCTTCATAATTAGGAACAATTCTTCCAGAAACTAGAAAGACAACTGAGATGCTCAGAACACCTGCTGCTTGCTCTTCTAGAAGAGTTCACAACCACCTGTAAGTCTAGCAACAGGAGATCCTATGACCATCTTCTGAACTCTACCAGTAACCACAACCACATTCAAATCACACACACACACACACACACACACACACACACAGAGAGAGAGAGAGAGAGAGAGAGAGAGAGAGAGAGAGAGAGAGAGAGAAAGTAAGTAAATAACACTTCCTGTAATGAGTAGAAAATCACACTTTAAAAATAATGAGTATAATTAAATTTTGTTGTCTTGATCTTAGAAAAATATTTAATGATACAGGAAGTCTATAATCAATCCATTCTCCTGTTGTTGCCAAGGGTATAGTTAGTCACTACTGAACACATTGCTATACCCCAGATTCCATATTATCTTCTTTACATGTGTCTTTCTCTCCAATGGCCACTTCCCTGCTCCGGTATATCGAAACCACAGGAAAGTAGAGACACGGGTGCTAGTGTTTAAGAATGGTCAGATGTGTGACAGTTGTGTAGCTTGGTCAATGTGTGGGAATCCTAGCGGTGGGAGCAAGGCCTGTCCCTAACACTTTGGCTGGCTTTGGGGACTCTATTCCTCATCCTGGGTTGCTTTGCCCAGGCTTAATACAAATGGAGGACCTTAGTCCTACTGCAACTTGATATGCCATGTTTTGTTCGTAATCGTGAGAGACCCTGTCTCTTTCTGAACATTAATAGAGGAAGAGTGGATTGGAGTGGCAGTAGGGAGAGGAAATGAGAGGAGAGCAGGGACGAGAAAATGCAGTTGGGATGTAAAATAAATGAATGTATTTGGTAATAATAATAATAGTGGCCAGATGTGCTGCAGTGGCTGCTCTATTGTGAAATAATGCTTCTTATACCCTATAAAGATATGTGACTCATATCGGTTTTAATAAAACACTGATTGGCCAGGAGCCAGGCAGGAAGTGCAGGCAGAGCAACCAGACTAGGAGAATTCTGAGAAGATAAAAGGCTAAGTCTGCAGTTGCCAACCAGATATAGAGGAAGGAAGATGAAAATGCTGCACTGAGAAAAGGCATCAAAACACATGACTAAACATAGACAAGAATTATGGGTTAATTTAAGTTATAAGAGCTACTTAGTAATAAGCCTGGGCTAGTAGGCCAACAAGTTTATAATTATTGTAAGCATCTGTGTGTTTCTTTGGGACTGAATGGCTGTGGGACCAGGCAGGACAGGAACTTCTGTCTACACAGCAAGAGGACTTGTTCTTGCAGAGGACCTGGGTTCAGTTCCCAACAACCATATGGTGGCTCACCATTATCTTTAACTCCAGCCCTAGGTCATACCCATGCTCAATTCTGAACTTTGTGGGAATCAGACACTCACATGTTACAAAAACATGCATGGAAGTAAGATTCTCATACACATAAAATAAATATTTAAATAAAAGTTAGAAATAAATATATTCATGAGAATGATCCCTCATTTAAAGGGCTGGCAAGTTATGGAAAATAATTACTTAATTCCTTGATTTATAGAATTCAAATCAATATACTTTTTAAGATATCTGATCATTGTAGAAGACTGGATGCTTGAAAGGCCACATTACAGATGGGACTAGATAAAAGGAAAATAAGAAATATTGTTGGAAGAAAGAGTATGAAGAGATTATATAGAATAAAAATATTTAAATTTTAAAAAGTTAATTGTGAAGATGTTTTAGAATATTAATCCAAATAATATATACTGCCAAGACAATATGGATATCACTATGAAAAACATGCCTAGAGGATAAAATTATCTAAAAGACTAGAGAAATATTCTCTGTGATAGAATATAAGACTGTTAAATTTTTATAGTCTTAAATGTGACAGTAGTTCAGTCTCAAAATACCCAGTCTATATCTCCATCCTTAACATTAGTTGCTACAGTTGGAAACTACACTGTCTCCCCAATGGCTCACACATCAAACCACACAGTGCTATTGAGAGGTCATGGATGTCTGTGAGCTGGGATGACTCTGGAATGCTCCCTGAAGTGGATAGTGGGCCACAACATCTTTTCTCATGCTGTGAGGTGAGAGAATTTTCTCCTACACATGTGCCCATTATGTGTACTATACCCTACATCAGAGCCCATACAATGCTGTGTCATCCTAATCAAGGTCTAGTGCTTCAGATATTGTAAACCAGTGTAAGCCTTTTCCCTTTATACATCTTCTTACATCAGGAAATTGTCACAGTAATGAAACCTGAATCATACACACGAATGCAGATATTTCCCTCGGCATTTTAGGATATTCTTTATTTGGAATATTTTTATCTATTTAATAGCTTAGAATTTTGTAGCTTTACCTTTCATTTCTGTTTAATATAAAGCTAAGGAATGTTCTTATTTCACCAGTTCATATTCCCTGCTCCTTTTTATTTGGGGTTCCATTTAGAATTGTGATTTTTTTTCCCTTGCTCTGAGTCTGAGAGGCACACTGACGTTCAGACCTCCCATGTTTTAGGCTGATCAGACCCTCAAGTTGGTTTGTGGTATGTGGAAAGTCATGCTAATTTACCCGGAAGGCTCTTTCCTTTTAGGCCACTTTTTAAAGGATAGTTCTTAAATTAGAGAAGCAACTATCTGTTCAGAAATTAATGAAGAGATCTTAGAAAGTTAAGAAAAGTGCTGAAATGCCTTTTTCTGTCAAGTTTCACATTGTTTCTTAACCCATTTTCTGTATCTTCATATTTTCTGGAAGTCATACCTCTTATCCCAGCTTACCCATGTGTAGAGACAAAGGAAAGAGTCAACAGCAAGCAGTAACACCTCATGTTAATTACTGGGCTCCTATTTGTGAAACACTCTTGAGGTAAGGAGAATTTTAACTTTATGAAGGACAAACTAGAATTTTTCAGTAGATTAAAATTTGAGTAAATACCCTCTAAAACTAAACCCCAGCAAAGAAAGCATTCTCCTCATAAAGCAGTGGTGGTCCTCAGACTTCTTCCTTTCCCTGCTGCTAACTCACTAAAGAGCTGTGTGTGCAGTGGGAAAAGTTTCTGGATTTGTCCTCTCCTCTCCTCCCTTCCCCTCCCCTCCCCATCTATGTCCTCCTCTCCCCTTCTCTTCTTTCATTCTCTCACAAACCCAGTCTCAAAGTTCTAAGCCAAATTCATTCTTTATTTTACTGAAAAAGATTCCACACAATTTCTTCTGATCAAGGTTTATCCCCCATCAACTGCTCCCAGATCCTCTCTACTCCCCAGCCACCCAACTCCATGCCCTGTCTTTTCCTCTTTAGAAGACAAATAGGCAAATAAACAAACAAAACAGAATTAAGGGGGAAAAAAGAAATAAACACATGAAATACATACACAAACATGTGCACAAATAAAATCCACAAAAACACAAAATAACAAATCATAATATTCAAACAAAAAAACCACAAAACAAAAAAATGTCCAAACAACATAAAATGAGACAAAATGTCTACAAATACACCATTTAGTTGGTTTTGTGTTGACTATCTACGGCAGACATGAGGACTACCCTTCAGTGCGGCCAATATACTCAGTGAGACTTATTGGAGAAAACTAAATTTTCCTATGCAAATGGATGCCAACTAGGGATAGCTTCTTCGTTAGCAAGTGGGAGCCCATCTCCATTTCCCCTCTGAATACTGAGACCCATCTGACATGAACCTCTACAGGTCCAACACATGCTGCCACAGAAGACACTATTTCCTTACCGTTATCCAACACATCTGGCTCTAACAAATCTTTCCACTTCCTCTTCTGCAGAGCTCCCTGATCCCTGAGCAGGGGTGGGAAGACAAACCCACTTAATGATGAAAGAAAAAACCCTTGGTTCTTGATTTCCTTTATCTGCCTATAAGATGTCTATAAATAAAATCAGAGAAAGAAAACAAATGTCTGAGAAACTCAACAATAATATTTTAAATAATCTCAAAGACCAGGAAAAAGCTTTAGTGACAAAAACACAAGTAAAATCCTAAAACCAAAATGTAGGGCCACATAACCAATGATGTTAGTGTCTCCTGTGGAATGGTAGCTGAAGATGTGTTACATTCATTTATGCTGTGGAAAGTTCATTTAATGATGCAAAGATGTGCTGTATTCTTTTGTTGTATTTGTTTAATTTTATGAAGCTGTGTTATCTTGTCTGTCTAAAACACCTGGTTGGTCTAATAAAGATCTGAATGTCCAATATTTAGGCAGAAGAGGGATAGGTGGGGCTGCCAGACAGAGAGAATATATAGAAGGATAAAGAAGCAGACTCTGGTGGCACATGCCTTTAATTCTAGCACTTGGGAGACAGAGGTAGGTGGATCTCTGTGAGTTCGAGGTCAGCCTTGTCTTCAAGAGGACAGGCACCAAAGTTACAGAGAAACCTTCTCTCAAAAAAAAAAAGAAGGAGAAAGAGAGAAAACAGAGAGCAAGAAAAGGAGGAGAGGAGGACACAAGGGGTCAGCCACCCAGCAATACAGCTAGACATGTATTAAGAAGTAAAGAAAAAATAAACAGAAAGAAAGAAAAGTAAAATCCCAGAGGCAAAAGGTAGACAGGGTAATTTAAGAAAAGCTGTCTAGAAACAAGCCAAAGTAAGGCCAGACCTTTATAGATTATAACAAAACTCCATGTATTTATTTGGGAGCTGGGTGATGGGCTCCGAAAGAACAAAGAGTTTAGAAAAAAAAGCAACCTCAAGTATCAGTTTATGTTTTATCTGCAAGTTATGTGCCTCTGTCTGAATGTGACCAGATGCACAACACACAGTCATGTAACTGGCTGAAGCATGTGCTCCAATGAGTAGCAGAAGAAAAATGATGGTCAGTATTAGAGTGTTACAGACTGTCATCTGGTGGATCCCAGTGAATTGTGCCTCTGGAATTCATATCTTTCATGATATAACATATTCAAACTAGATTCCATGAGTAAAGACCCTGAAACATGAAGGAAAATATAAAGGCATAGGAAGTTTGTTCCTCAGACCAGTGACAAGTAAGGATATCTAGTATGTTAGCATTCTGTTCTTTATATTGTTATCAGATAGACCATTATCTAAAAGTATTCCTGGGTATTATCAGCTGAACTCAGTAATGTCGGTGCCTTTCTCAAGTCTCTAGTTTATTCCTTATTTACGATGATAGTGAGTCATCCTCTGTTACTATTGGCATCTGATGTGGGATTCCCCTCTGTATGCTGTGAATATGTTTTATTACCATTGGTTAATAAAGAAACTGATTCAGTCTATCCAGGGAAGAATATAGCCAGGCTGGAAGATTATATAGAGAGAATAGGCAGAATCAAAGAGATGCCATGTAGCTGCCGAAGGAGACAGTCACCAGAACATTATCTGGTAAGCCACAGTCTTGTGGAAATACACAGAATAATAGAAATGAGTTATTTTAAGACATAAGAGCTAGCCAATAAGAAGCCTGAGCTAATAGGCCAAACAGTGTTGTAATTAATATAGTTTCTGTGTGATTATTCTGTTCTGGGAGGCCAGGAAATGAAATGCAGTCTCCGCTTACCTGCATCATAATTTAGGAATCCCTGTTTTATTTTTAATAACTTAAGAAGATTAGGTACATTAGGAACCTCGAATATGTGTAAATAATAAGAAATAAGCCAGTATCCTAATGAGACCACCCATCATGAAAAGAAGCCAAATCTCTCAGTATAATAAAACTATAATCAATACATTACTAATCTAAAGATATGCTATAGTTTTGTATCATTAATGTATGATAATTATATACGAAGCTCCAATTTTGATCACTTCTTCCAGATGTTTGGCTCATTAGTGACTTTTATTATATCTGTCATGAAAGTATTCAAACTTTCTATAAATATTCCTTAATTGTATGTTGTTTTTATTTAATATTTTTATTTAAAATTACACAAAATGCCTAATATCCGCTCAGCTCAATATTTGCTTATATTGCTCAAAATTCTTCAAGGAAGTTTTGAATGTTTTTCCAGTGTTCTGATATTATCCATGTCCTCATTCATACAGGTGCTGATTATGCTTCTTATAGGCTAGCAAATTTTTCATTCAAGTTTTTCTTCCAATTTCTTCATTACTCAAAGCAATGAGAGAAATTGATTAAAAAACAAGACAGGAGACTGAAGATGAGATAGAAGTTAAGAAATAATGCTTCAGCTTAAACTTGAACCTTATTGATGGTCATGGTGCTGCAGTCTTGACACGTCTATGTTTTGGAGAAGGGATGATTGCTTGCCCAGGCCTTGAGGAAGGAAACACCAGTGTCTGTGTGACTCTGGACTTCACATCATTCTCTGAGTTTGATATTGTTCCTCAACAGGTTTCTCAGTCTTGTGACCAGAGACATTGCTTACCTCAGTTTTTGTAGAAATGAATACTGCTTTCTTCTAAACCAAACAAAAGAACTTATTTCTTTTTTGATGATGTTTAACAGGAAGGCTAACACCTTCCATTTGGGAGTATTTGTGATCAGTGTTTCAGCACAGTGAAGGGTTCGCTGAGCCAGAGTGTACAGTAAAGACATTGGATTCCTTTCCACCTTCCATGTGTTTAACTCGGAAGGGAAGCTTTTATTATTTTGCTTCATGGGTGGGCTTAGTACATAGACCCCACATGCAAATGTCAACAGGCATATAATTTTAGTGATAGCCAAAAATAAGTTACTTTTGGATGATCTGTTACTTCTGAAAACCCTTAAGTGCTCAATTTAGAATTTAGCAAATCCAAAGACTGGAGTTATCAGATAAAATAAGCACTTAAAAAGGTGTATATAATATACATAGCTCATAAACCAAGTCATGGTCCACAACAAAATTAGCTCAACTTGTCTTCTGTGACTTCTCATTTTAAAGATTATCATTGACCTTGAAAAATGCTAATTCTTTCTTCTTTTATATTTAATTGATTTTATTGAGCTATACATTTTTCTCTGCTCCTCTCCTTTCTTCTCTCCCCCCTCAACCCTCTCCCATGGTCTTCATGCTCCTAATTTACTCAGAAGATCTTGTCATGTATGTCTATGTATGTCTCTTTTAGAGTACTTATTGTTGTCTAGGTTCTCTGAGACTGTGAACTATAAGCTGGTTTTCATTGCTTTATGTTTAAAAACCACCTATGAATGCTGTACATATGATATTTGTCTTTCTGGGTCTGGGTTACTTCACTCAATATGATGTTTTTTAACTCCATCCATTTGCTTGCAAATTTCAAGATGTCATTATTTTTTTCTGCTGTGTAGTACTCCATTGTGTAAATGTACCACTGTAGTAATATGGGGCGGCGGGGCTGCGTCCCCCAACACCCCAGCCGCCGGCTCTGCCCGGCTAGCTTATGCCCCAAATAATTACACGGACACTGTATTCTTTTAAACACTGCTCTGGCCCATTTCTAATCATCTGTGTAGCGCCCCTAGGTGCGCTTACCGGGAAGATTCTAGCCTAAGTCCATCCTGGGTCGGAGCTACATAGCGTGCGTCTTCCTGGAGCAGGTAGCATGGCGTCTCCCCTGCGTCTGCTCCGGAGAGGAGAGCTGTGGAGTCTGACCTCACTTCCTCTTCCTCCCGGCATTCTGTTCTGTTTACTCCACCCACCTAAGGGTGGGCCTATCCAATGGGCCTGGCAGTTTCTTTATTGCTTAACCAAGGAAATCAACAGATTGATATATGACACTCCCCCATCACTTCCCCTTTTTCTGTTTAAACAAAAAAGAAAGGCTTTAACTTTAACATAGCAAAATTACACATAACGAAACAGTTATCAAGTAAAAGTTACAATAATCTTTATCATAACTAAGGAAAACTATAACTATAACTAACTATTCTTAACTCTATCCAAGACTCCAGAAAGATACAATACTACATAAACAAACAAGAAAAAAGCAACTTTTAAAACTCTAGAAATGACAGAGACATCTCGCTGCCTGGACAGTCACCCAAAGTTCCTCTGTACCGTTGGGGCATCCATCTTCAGCTTTAAGGCCCATGGTATCCAGCAGACATTTCCATAAAGCAGGAAAATTCAAAGTCAGTTCAGTCACTATCTGTTGTGTCCTCTAGAAAGTCTCGCAGAATCTTTCATGAATCAGGAACCCCGAAAGATCATCTCACCTTTAGGCAAGTTCAGTAGTCCTCTCTCTGCGGGTTCTCTGTGTCCAGTTTATGCAATAGTCCAGGCAAGAGCAGTTTCTTGCCCAAATGGCTATCAAACTCCATAAGGATCCTCTTCGATGCCCATCTTCTTCTTTAAGTAGATTGGTGCTGCCAGGAGCAGAGTGTCTCATTGTCATGAAAAGTCCTCAGTTATTAAAACATTAAATGTCCTATTCTGTAATCTTTGAAAGACATGAAGAATATCTATCTAAAATATATCTCTATATATATCTAGAAAATCTAACTAACATGACTGCAAGCTTTACTATTATCGATGATTATCCATTAACAACCTATATTTCTTAATTATGCAGTACATATTTAAATGAACTACACAATCACAATACCTTAATAAATATCGGAAATACATATACATATAATAAAATTGACCTTAAAATCCATACCAATGCAAATTATTCATACATATATCATTTCCCCCTTTAAATGTAAAAGAATGTTTATAAACCATATTTGGGAACATGGGCGCAGTTTTTTCTCTCCAAACTGCTTCCTGCTGAATGGGGGCGTCGTTAATCAGATTATTTAGGGTGTAACCTGTGTGCCAGGTTTATCTCAGTTGGCAGTTGAGCAAAGCAATTTTCTGAAGATGTTCACAGCAACCCTTCAGGAGGACGTGGTCCATCATACCAAATCGGAATAGAAGAAATCCATAGAGTCTCATCCTCTGTGAAAACAAAAGAAGACTCTCTCCAAAGCATCATATCCTTAGACCCAAATTCTGAAATCGTAATACCCTTATATCCATTCTGGTTTAGCTTGGCAGCCCAGGTAATGAAATGTCTCTCTGTACTTAGCTCCTTCACAGTCAAAAATTTTAAAGAAAACACAATAATACAAAGAATCCAGACTCTCTGTGAATTTTCCATCTTTACGCGGCTTATTTTTATTTATATCTATAACTATCTGTACTCTGTCTCTTTAAAGACTTTACTTTTACTTTTTTCTTTTTAAACCATTAACTTTATTCTCTATATTCTTTTTCTTCTCTCTCCCAAGCCAACGTACATTCATCTAACAGTGTGACTTATTTAGTGGTCTGAATCTGTCCTATTGTGAATCTGCAATTTTTTACTATCCAGGAGCACTTTTGATCTACGCCTTTAAATCACTAGGTGCTTAAGAATCTAAGCTGTGACATTTCTAGGTTAACTTTTTGTTTTTTGAGCATATATCTGTAGACCAGGCTATCTTTGAACTCTCAAGAGATCTGCCTGTCTCTGCCTCCCAGGCATTGGGATTAAAGGCGTGTGCTACCACACCTTGAAGTCACAGAGGTCAATCTCCCTCTGCCTTCCAAGTGTTGGGAATAAAGGTGTGTACCACGACACACAACAACTCTCTTCCTTTTTTTGTTTTTTGCTTTAAGAACTTCAACTTTCAGCTTGCATATATTTTTAACACACTTTAAACCATTCAGAAATCTCTGTCTTTGAATCTCTCTTTACTGTATCTCTCTGTTTTTCTGACCACATGAGTCTTTAATTTACCAAGCAATCTCAGTAGGACTAAAGGCGTGGCTTTGCCAGCTCGATGTAGCCCATTCCTTAGCTTTTCAGCCTCATGGCTGATGTACAGGCTGCAGCCGTGTTTATAGCCACACCTGGCATTTCAAGGTCCCTGCCAGCCAGCAAGCTACAACAGACAATACTCAAGTCCTCTCTCGGTAGCCGGCCCTCCTGCCTCAAACAGTCAGAGTTTGCCCTGGCAGGATGGCCCAGAAAGCCGGCATTTTTAAATGGCGCAGCTTTTTTCCTGCTACGGCTGAAAACCGAAAAGCATGTGTTCAGCTTTTCATCAACACCGTTTAAATGTTTCGTGGCAGGACCTCTTAATGAGCTGCAGGCTTTGCAGCTGAAGCTGAGTCAGGAAGCCTCTCTTAGATGAGAGCGCTTGCTTGCCTCTAGCAAGCAGAGTAGACCCAAGAAATCGCTACTATCAATAAAACATGCTTTACTCTTTCCCAAGCTTTTTCAGGCTTTCTGTGGATTCAGTTGGCCCCTCGTCTGGGCGTCATTTGTAGTAATATGGGCGGCGGGGCTGCGTCCCCCAACACCCCAGCCGCCGGCTCTGCCCGGCTAGCTTATGCCCCAAATAATTACACGGACACTGTATTCTTTTAAACACTGCTCTGGCCCATTTCTAATCATCTGTGTAGCACCCCTAGGTGCGCTTACCGGGAAGATTCTAGCCTAAGTCCATCCTGGGTCGGAGCTACATAGCGTGCGTCTTCCTGGAGCAGGTAGCATGGCGTCTCCCCTGCGTCTGCTCCGGAGAGGAGAGCTGTGGAGTCTGACCTCACTTCCTCTTCCTCCCGGCATTCTGTTCTGTTTACTCCACCCACCTAAGGGTGGGCCTATCCAATGGGCCTGGCAGTTTCTTTATTGCTTAACCAAGGAAATCAACAGATTGATATATGACACTCCCCCATCATACCACATTTCCTTATCCATTTTTGGTCGAAGGACATTTAGGTTGTTTCCATGTTCTGGCTATGACAAACAATGTTGCTATGAACAATAAATAAATAAGCTCCAAAAAAAAAAGATGTTACTATATGTTCACTCAGCATGAAATCTAACAGCCACACCCAGAATGACCTGGTTCTCTGTCCATCAAATCTTACCATTCTTAAAGGTGCAATCACATCTTCTGTCCCAGGGCAAAGGACCATCAGTAGCTCACTCCTACCCTAGTCACACTCATACTGTATAATCTTTGCTCTGTTTGGGGGCTTGATCAGATAAAAATGGATAGTGCAATAAAAACAATAAAAATGCTAATTCATCTGCCTTGTTGTCTTCACCTGCGCCTTAGCAGATGAGCCCATCACATAGGCAATGGATCTGTGCAGTAAACTCTGCAAGCATCGCCATTATGCGTGTAACCCTCAGCTTTCCACGTCTTCATAGCCTTCTCTCAATTTGGTCATCAGAGTGCCATCCTTTGATGCAGAAATCCTGTTGATGCTATCTAAACTCACTCTAACACGCTCCAGACTTTCTGCTGTGGTCCCCTCCTCCCTATAAAGACTGATTTTGTGCTATGGCTCTTTCATATGGCTTTTCGTATTGTTCTCGCTATGCCCAGAATGCTCTGAGTATGCTTCCAGATGAAGACGGTTCGGCTGCTGATTCTCTTCCTGAAAAGCGTTGCTGATGACCTTGAGGCTCGCTTTTGCCCGGTACTCAGACCTTTCTCTTTATAAAGGCAATGTGCAAGTTATAGAAACATGGATTGATAATTTTTTAAGATTTATTTATTTATTTATTATGTATACAACATTCTGCCTCGATGTATGCCCACACGCCAGAGGAGGGCGCCAGATCTCAGTACAGATGGTTGTGAGCTACCATGTGGTTGCTGGGAATTGAACTCAGGACCTCTGGAAGAGCAGCCAGTGCTCTTAACCTCTGAGCCATCTCTCCAGCCCAGAAATGTGGATTGATAAAAGGATCCTTTCTCCAGACGAATCTAAAGGATCTAGCTAATAATCTCTCTCAGCCTTGGAACTGACATACCATTTAACTTATGTACAGCCCCCATCAGTAGCAGTGTTTTTAGTCAGCCCTCAAATGTCATCAGCTCTTTATGAGTTTATGTATTTAAGAAATATCATAGATAGCCTACCTAGAGTCAGATAGTATAATTAAAATGCAAAGAAAATGCATGGCAGTTTGGATGCTCACCTTAGGAGACCTGGATAGAGGTGGGCGGTCCTTGGGCTTCCCACAGGTCAGGGAACCCTGATTGCTCTTCGAGCAGATGAGGGAGGGTGACTTGATCGGGGGAGGGGGAGGGAAATGGGAGGCGGTTGCGGGGAGGAGGCAGAAATCCTTAATAAATAAATAAATTTAAAAAAAAAGAAAGAAAATGCATGGACTCTTAGGTCATTTAGTCTACTGGTGCAGTCAAGGACCCCACATCCACAAAACCATGATCAGGAAAAGTGTGAGGCCATAATGAACACTGCATGACACACATGGTGAACCATAGCAAGCCAGACACTGGCAACCACACAGAGGAGACATCACAGGCAGAATCAACATGCATCAAAGCCGAAGCTAAAGAGAACTCAGATGAAATGGGATCCAGGTTAACAGAAGGCAAGCCACAGAGTGACTCATGGCAAGAAAGCATAGAATTGTGTTCCCAGGTTTCAACTCTGTCTCAGGGTAGAGTTAAAGGAAGGCAATAACTTGATCATCTCTGACTCTTAGGTCATACGTCTCCAACTCGGGGGCTTTGAAAAATAATAGCACCTCCGTCACTCTTTACAAAAAGTACAAATAGCAAGCCTGAAGTGAGCCCCGAAAACTGCCATTTATAATATGTTCCTTGAGACCAATGCTTATGGTCCAAAGTTGGCACTTTCAATAGCACTGCTTTGAAATTTTACTCTGGCACTCGGCATTATAAGCTAGAAGGAAGTTACTGACAGAAAAAAAAAAGCCATTTAGGAAGTTCGGTTTTTAATTCATTCATTCATTTGTGTCTATTTTGGATATGCATTTGTCAAATACCATTTTAAACATTGTTGCTATAGATAAAAACAAAACAAACTCTTTTCCCAGACTTCCCATTCTCATCAGGGAAACAGCAAACCTGTGGTGAATAAACCATGCTAACTGGGGAAGAATAAGGAGCAGCCATCGTACTGGATCAGGATAGCTTTAATTAAGGTAGACAACGCCATCTTCCCAAAGGTGAGATGTTTGTGTCCTGCCACCTAGAAAGAACAATGCGAGGAAAAGAAAAGTACTATCAGGACTAGGAGGATTTCTATTAAAAAATATGTAAAAGATTGAGCAAACTACAGGCCCAATGTGTAGGAAAGTGTTTGAAGAACACTGGAATGGCTGGGGTGGGTGGAGATGGAAAAAAAAAAAAAACACCAACAAACTGACGATCACCAAAAGCTAATTGTAGAGACACACAGGAGGCTACAAAGTGGGGTAGTTATTCTGTGACTGATCCAAGGGAGGAGGTTGTTATTCCCTGAAGTGACCAGTCTGCTAGTTTACCACGTGACCCATGGCACGCCACTGAGTCAGCGGAGAGGTAATTGCAAATGAAGGCTCATATGTGTTATTGCTTAGCATCCTCTTTCATGTTTCTGCTCTAATAAAAGGAAGTAGAGTTCTTTTCTTCTCCATCTCCTTTTCCCAGGCTCCCAGAACAGAGAAGGCTGTGGTGCGGCACATGTTGGAATGGTTAGTCAATCAGTTAGCTCTTCAGCACCAGTGATTTCCGTGAACCTCTGCAAAGGCTGGGAATCACCAGGGATGCTATGGTTATTTGAGATGCCGGGGAGGAAGGGAATAAATGGGGAACATACAGGAACAATACCCCCTGCCTTTCCTTGAGGCTTTTATTTACCATTATTCATTGGTGGGACAGCAACTCAATTTACACAGCGAGGAAGGTTTTTGGTTGAGAAATGATCCTGAAATTTAAATTCCAGCTCCACGATTAACTGTATGACCTCAGGCTGCTATTAATTTCTTTGACTTTCTGCGTTCTGTTCTGGAGAGGAATTGGGATGAGAATGTACTTGCATTGACCCAGAAGTGAGATACGTGAAAATTCACAACACATAACCAACTATGAGGAAATGCCAGCTGTATTTCTTCCATTTATTCTTCATATTTAGGTAGGGAAACTATGGTCGATTAGTTACTGGCTAATGTGGCAATCAGTTTAGGAACTAAATTATCAGGTTTAGGTGATTTTCTGATTATTGAAGCCCTTGGCAACTCAGTAATGATTTTTTACACACTGATACATTTTGAAAATAGATCTCATATATTGTAAAAGTTATTTAAAATAGGGAATAAGAGGATAATTTCAGGGGGTATTTCTAAGGTGCATTACAGAGATAGACAGCAATGTGGGAGGAGGACATGGGCACTGTGTCTCTTAAGGGTATATCTTATAAGAACCAGCTTTTAGAAAAGGGGTTACATGCACCCAAGAGATGAAGAAGTGGGGGTGTGAAGTTGGGAATGTACTCATTTGCTTTATCTGTATAAAGATATATATATAATAAACATCTATATAAAACACATACAATATATATTTATATATGAGTACATAAATATCTATATAAATATCTTGTTTTTGTATGGATCCTGCTGTTCTCCGATTGGATGGTGTATATATTTGAACTGGATGCAATTGGTGTGTTGCATCCACATTCATGAAGGACTTAACTTGGCTCTAACCCATTATGAAAAACAATGCCTTAAGTTCTAGCCAAGCATCAAGGCTGTTAAAACGTATGTGTCCCATGAATGGTGGATCCCAGCACAGTCTTAGTGGTTTGGTGACCAGGATCCACTATTAAGAAATAGAAGAAAATATTCTAGATGTTTTAGGACTTTATAATTTGGTAAACACCCCACTGTGAGAAAAGTTTACAAAAGGAAGTTTAGCATTCCAACCAATAAGAGGAAACTAATCTCATGTGACATTGGGACTGTGTGCGATGTATGCATGTCATCCCTGCGTGGTCGGCAAGTAATCTCATCTCTCCAATGGACAGGTAAATGAACAACTTTAGTCAGCGCTAAAATCCTAGACCTAAGCAAGATTTAGTTAGCATTTTTCATGTAGTGAAGCTGGAGTTTGACTCAGCAAATATTCTCCGATAGAGTGGGATTTCTGATGCTCACTGAGGAAGGAGATGGGGTAATTTAGAAACCATCTTCTGATGTGTGGAGCTTGGACTTCTCAGCACCTTGCATTTCCATGATGAAGAACGTGGCAGACAGTGGAAAGGTCTTATGCAATTTTTTTAAGGTGTCAGAGATGAGTGCAGCTAAGACAAAGTTGGTGAGAAGACAGCTGTGGAAAGCTCTCCGTGTTTTGGGCCTGAATAGGCTCCAAAATGCTCGGTCAGACTAAAACATGCTACAGGGGTTTAGACGATATTTAAAGAAGTTGGTACTATACACTAAAATACATTTTAAAGAGCAATGGTTTGGGCCTATGGAAAAGAAATTAATATTTTTAGATAAAATATGCACTACCTAGTTATTTATGATTATTTCATGTTTGTCTTGGAAATGAATTGAAGAACATTTTTAATTTGCCTTCCTTTCAAAAGATTCTCAAAAGTAAGGAGAGTTTAAGAAAATCACATGGAAGCTTCCGCTTTTCCATCCAACCGAAATACTACATGACTGTAAGAAAACCAAAGGCCCTGGTTGAATGCAAATCCTGTCTCCCAGTCCATTGACATTCTTCGGGGACTATTAGCATATGATTTACTGAGTATCACAGTTCTGTGGGGTTTTTGAGATTTGTTTTCTTTTTTTTTTCTGTTAGAGAATTTTAACTTCTAGAAACAAGTAACTTTATTCTATACATTTAGAAATTAATTTCTGAGACAAGTATGGTGTGATTGTGCACTAGAGAGGGAAGAAAGGAAAGGTGATATGAACTGAGTGTATGCAATAAGAAAACTATCTGTGGATGTAAAGAAGGGATCTGAGTCAACAGTTATGGTCCAGCAAGATCCTGTAGTTTGGTCACTTAAATTGACCGCAGAATAAAGTGTTACTACAGTCATGCCTTACATGTTAAGGGAGAGTTCATAAATTATCTTCATAATTCATTGATGTGGGAGTGTCATATATCAATCTGTTGATTTCATTGGCTAAGCAATAAAGAAACTGCTAGGCCCATTTGATAGGCCCACCCTTAGGTGGGTGAAGTAAACAGAACAGAACGCTGGGAGGAAAAGGAAGTGAGCTCAGACTCGACAGCTCTCCTCTCGGGAGCAGATGCCTCAGAGAGAGACGCCATGCCCCGCTCCCGGGCAGACACACGCGATGAAGCTCCGACCTAGAATCTTCCCGGTAAGAACGGTGCTCACAGATTATTAGAGATGGGTTGATTGGTATATCAGAATTAGCCAGTAAGGGCTAGAGCTAGAGGGCCAAGCAGTGATTAAAAGAATACAGTGTCCGTGTAATTATTTCAGGGCATAAGCTAGCTGGGCAGGGGGCTGGGGTGTTGGGGACGCAGCCCCGCCGCCCTTATTACTACAATTCATTTCCCCTGTCACTCTGGTGCTTCTAATTCAGCACTGTGTGGTGAAGGAGGTCAATCTTTTTATTTAATTTGTAAGATGGGGGGTGGCAGGGGAAGCCCTGACATTAAGGTCATCCAAACTTATTTAATGTCCGTACAAACTTTTCTGTGTCCTAACAGAGTTCACAGCCCATTGACTCCCAAGGCCAGGCTTAAGGATGGCTTGGCCTTCCTAGTGCCATCTTCATGTTAAAGTGGCTTGGGAGTCCAGAAGGTTATCTGACTTCAGTGTAGTCTAATCCCTTAGTGACTCAGTGCCTCGTAACAAAGGTCCCTGTTCTTGATGCAAAACAGAAAGTAGGAGAGAGTCTTTAATTTCTGAATGAGTTCTCCCGTCAGATTCTCTGCAATGCAATTTAATGCCTTAGAAGATGATATCATTTCTAGATTACTTTATGTACACATCTAATTTAGCCATAAAATAGTTCATATAATTGCACATTCATTGGAGGCCAATGCCTTAATTTTGCTCTTTTGGCTTTTTATCTATCGAGTTAATTAGAAAAAAATGAAATGATATTTTTATGAAATTTGTTGAGTATTTCACACAATATATTTCCAACATATTTAACCCCATTTCTCTTACTTTTCCCAGATTCACCCATGCACCCTCACCTCCCTAGCCAGGCAGAGTCACGCTCATCCCCCAACACCTTTCTAGTGAGTATTTGTGCTGCCCAAATACACGTGAGTGTGAGGCCTGACCTGGAATGTAGTCCACCTACCAGGATCCCATCCTTAAAGGAAACTGACTCTTAGTCTCAGGGTGTTTTTTAAAATTTATTTTTAGAGCAGTCTTAAATAAAATTAATTCTCAATAACCATCTCAGAATTATCTTCCTAGACATTGCTGCTCTGTGGTTGCTAATTGTCTCATTTCCTTGTCTTTGTTCTCAGCCCTGAATTCTCTGGCAACCACTTTATAGCTTATTCTTTCATGTTTTCATTTCTTCATATAGGCAAGAGCAATTAACTCCAGCACAGTAAGGAGAAAGGATACTACTTTTTTGTAATGCTTTAAAATATATTTTTGATATTATATATTTGTCAGCAAAAATTTTTCAACCTAGGCATTTCCCTTTGTTTCTCCCTTCAAAGAGAGGAACTGCTGTTCTAAGGACATTAATATATAAGCAGTCTACCTTGCTGCTCGCTGTTTCCCTGAGTTTCTGTCTTCATTACCGAGGCTTGGTCTTTATGCTTTTCATTAAAAAGTCTCCTTTTTACTGTTTGGTGTGTATTTCCTGTTTCCTTTTGTCTCGGGTCCCCCATCTTGCTTTAGAAATCTTTTCCAATGATGGATCCACAGAAGGGCCTGCTAACAGTACTAACCACAGCCTCCCCCTTAGTTACTGCCTGTCAAAACTCCCACGGAAGAGGTATGAGACCTCTAGGCTCCACATGGCTCCTTGTCTTTTTTCTTTATAGTCCAAGAGCCCTTTTCAGGCATGGTTACATCTCACACAGGGACATCACTTGTCCTTTAACAAATCTCAAGGGATCTTGAAGTCCCTGCAGTATTACAATTTAGCAAATAATAAAGGAAATCAAATTTCTATTGACAAGTCTTTCTGTTGGGAGGCAAGGACCTGTTTTCAACTATTGTTTTAAAAAAAAAATTAAACTGAAAAGAATCTTGCTTAGGTCAATCAGAAATATTGGAAGAATGTGAGAGAGGGTTAGAACACAAACCACCCACCTTCTAGGAGGTCAGCCTGAGGACTCCAGGCTGAAGACCCATCAGCATCTTCCTTAGGGGCTGTAAAACTCAACAGCCAAAGGCTTGTGTGTGAGTATGTAAACGAATTCTATGTTCCTCATCAGAGGTATTAGTTCTGGCTCAAAATCTAAACCCCTGGAGCTTCTGATTTCTGCTTTGTTTTTGTTTTGTTCTTCTTCAGACTAACTTAATTCGATTATATGACTTGACCTTGTTGTCTGAGTTAGGTTCTCTTCTTTCCCTTCCTCTTTTCCTCCTACACTGCCTTCTCCTGTAAGCAGTTAAGAAAGTGGTGTAATGCGGAAGCCCATTGTTTGATGGTTTATCTCTGCACAACTTTGTGCAAGGAGTGAAAAGAGCTTAGGCAATTGAAACAAATTATTATTTTCACTTATCAGGGCACACTTTATTTGTAAAATATCTCTAAAAACAAAAGCAAATGCATACTGAAACCACTCGTTTTTAGCTGTATGAGTTATTAAACTGACAAGAAAGCTTAGGAGTAATCTTAATTATAATTGAAGGTTTCCCATTAATACAAACTTTCTAACCATGCTGAGAGATCAGCTTATGCTTGTAAATGATAAAATGCTAATTTTTAAAAAAGTATGTTGGTTTGAAAATGTAATTATCTCTCAAAATTAATATAACCTCTGAGAACTCGAATCTGTTTAATGTGGGTCCTTCAATTCAAGGAGTGCCTTTAGCACTATAATGATGTAGTTTTCTCCCAAGTTGGTTCGTTTGAAGGAAAGACACAATCTTGTCGTAAACTCTGAAGATGTCATAATAGACTATGAAATCTATAATGCTTGTTGAGGGAAATAAAACAATCTGCTGACAACTGAAGACTAGGAGTGACGGTGGCAGAAAGCAGCAGGGAGAACACATTAGGAACCAGAACTCCCTGATGACCTTACAGCTAAACATATTCTAGGCAAAGGTGAATGACCTTTGGGTAGATGCTAAACACTACATAATCAATTCTAATTGGATTGAAAATTAAATGTTACCTCAATTGTTATACACTATCTGAAAAGATTTCCAAATTCCTTACATTAAAACCTTATACACAAAGAGAAAGCTGCTCTGTAAAATTACAAAGGATCAACAGAGTTCAATATATTATTGTAGGTATGGTCTGACTATGTTCAAATACAAAATAATGACCCTTTATTAATAAGGTCAAACATTGTGTTAGATCATTAAACAACCATACTCAACTTTCAGTTTTTAATGTGCTAAACAGTAATATAAAACTATTTGGATTTTTTTATTTAAATTTTAAAAACTCATAGACTTATCTTGTTCTTGCTTAGCTGATTTAAGATCCAAAATGAAAACCTTCATGCCAATTGCTTGATTTCAGTATTATTGATTCTCGTGTCAAGATAACTTTCATCTTGAATTAACTCCCTCCAAGAAGTCTTCCTCTGAGCTTTTTATTATTCAAATGATAGTACTATCTTGCACACCAAATTGCTGTAGGCGATCGGGTGGAGCTGGCTAGTGGTCTTTCTAGGAACGAGTCTTTCATCCGCTTTCCTATCCAGTAAGATAGGGAGAAAGAAAAGAAAATACTAAGACTACATTTCAGACTTTGGAATAAATGTATTCCTTAATTTCCTGAAAATAGTATCAGTCTTTAGAAAGACTTTAATGCAGCAATAAATAATCACAAGAAATATTTCCTTCTGAGTGGTTTTTAAGTTATCTTAGGCTGAAAACTTGAATTTTGAACAGAGGCTTCCTACTTGCTCTGGGTAAATCAATGACCTTTGGTTTTTCAGACTAGAAAAACATCTGCAGCTGCTAGGGTGGACGCAAGTACCTTAGAAATGGCATTCCCAGGTGATGGTAGGGCGGAGAAGCCCAGGTTACAGCTTCCTGCTTCCCAGGGAAATAGGACTGACTGCCCTTTGTCCCTTTGAAAGCTTTTCACATCTGGCTGGTACTGAATGAATCTACAGTCAGACTCCAGCCTCTCTGGTACCTGCTTCTTATGAATTAATTACATGTTCAGAACAGAGGACTTAGGGGTGTCTGGGGACCTGCGGTTGAGTTCACAAAGTCTCCTTCAAACAAAAGAGGCTCTGTGTCTCCTTATACTCAGACACACATCGAGGAAGTGAGTTAGATGGTGGCCGTGTTGGGAATCCCTCATTTAATAAAGTCAGTGGCAATTGGACCAACATTTTCCCTAAATGTCTTCTTGGGCACTGGACATAAACGAGGTTATCTTTGTCCTGTTTGGCTTTCAAATATGGTTCTTATTATCAGTGTGAAGAAAAATAAAATGCTAAGACTGTGTTTCAGAGAGTGGTGTGTGTCTATGTGTGTGTATGTATGTGTGTGTAAATGTCTTTATGTGTGTAATATATATGTGTGTGTGTGTGTACATATCTGTTTGTATAAATGCATGTATGCTTGCTGTTCATATATGCATTTGTTTAAATGCATGTATGTTTGCTGTGCATATATGAATGTATGTACATGTGTGTATATGTGTATAGATGTATGTGCCAATGTCTGCATGTATACATGGATAAATGCATGTGTGTATATGTGTGTGCATGTATATATATGTGTGTGTGCATATGTGTGTACATGTGTGTGCATGTATGTGTGCATGTATGCTGTGTATGTGTGTGTACATGTATGTATATGTATTTGTATTTATGTGTGTCTGTATGCATGTATATGTGTTCAGTGTTTGAACTTATGTGTGTTCACATGTGTATATGTGTTTATGCACATGTATATATGTGTGTGTATATATATGTGTATGTATTTGTGTGTGTAAGTGTGCATGTGTGTGTGTTTGTGTGTCTGTGTGTGTATCATTTGAATGAGATGTCACCCTTAAGACTTGGACATTTGAACAGCTAGTCCCTAGTTGCTGGCTGTTTGGGGAGGATTAGGGTGTCTGGCAGGAAGGATGTCACTGGGGGAAGGCTTTGAGGTTCCAAAGCCTAGGTTAGGCCTCTCCACATCCTGTTTGTGAACTGAGATGTGAGCTCTCTGCTGCTGCTCCAGTGCCATGCCTGTCTGCCTGCTGCTATGCCCTCCGCCATCATGGCAATGGACTCTTATTCATCTGGAACCATAAGCTGCAAATCAACCCTTCCTTCTGTGCATTGCCTTGGTCATGGTGTTTTATCACAGCAATAGAAAAGTGACTAGTGTAGCAGGACTTAGGGAGAAATCCATGGCCAGGGATGAAAATGCATGAATGAATGGATTAGAGTTATCATTTACCTGCTAGTTCTGTAGTGATTATTTTGGAATCCACCCTCACAGACAAGTCGAGGAACAGAAAAGATCTACTAAATCTTTTGCACAATCCGAATCTAGAATTTCAACCAATGTGGAAGTAAAACTATAGAAGCACTTGGTAAACAGAAAAACAGTCTAAAGCAAATAGAAGGAGTACTGTTTGTGTGAAACCAGCATGTTTTAGGTTTCAAATTATTTGCTAAATAACTAAACACATTTGTGTCAGCAGCTAGGCATCTAGCTGCAGGGCAAGGCTTGCACTTTTCTTGAGGTCATGTTATTTCAGCCAGTGACTGGCATTTCTCTTTGTCACAAGAGAACACTATCAAAATCGAGGGGATATGCCACTTTCTTTTCAATTACAAAGCATAGCTAATCACATAGAATTGATACCGTACATAAAACACCCGCTGAGGGAACAGTGTAAAGTGTGTGTGGGGGGGGGGGGGTATAGTGTGTGTGCATGTGCTCACACAGAAAGAGGTTCAAAGTTGGCATTAGGTGACTTCTTTAGTCTTTACCCACTTCATTTACTGTGACTGAGTCTTTACAGATGCAGGAACTCACCAGTTCTAGCTGGTTTCTAAGATATCTTGCCTGGGCAAATCCCCAGTCTCCACCTTCCAAGCACCGGGATTACAGACTCTTACCATGCCTTCCTGGATCACATGTGGATCCAAACTCTGCACCTCACACTTGTATGGCCAGTACTGTATCTGCTGAGCCATCGCTGGAGCTCTGGAGTGGAGCACAGTATAAAGTGGGGAATATTCGTTATAATGAGCATGTTTGCTATTAACATGTTGGAGCTGGAGAATAAAATGTAAGAAAAGTGTTTCAGGGTAGTTTTGATTGGGTGGCTTTACAAATTACTCATTCATAAAAGTAAAGAATGAGATGAGTATTAACAGAGAGAAGTCAGCAGCAAAGCAGCTGATTGTCCACGGCTGCCTTGTGATTCCACACAAGACTGTGTGCATGTTGGCCATGAAGCTAAAGGACTCTCCTCTGTTGGCTTCCTAGGAAGGAACATCTATGTGGCATTTATTAAGTTCATTTCTGGAAACAGTACATTCAAACAGCATTTGTATGCAGTCACACACTTGCTACTGAGAAAGATGACTGTGTAGAACATGGTCATTCATTTGATGGACTATGATGTAGCAAACCATTATAATAAAAGCGATGTTGGTTATTTAGGTGACAAAGCTAGCACCCTTTCTTTGCATAGATGACATCTGAAACACTTTGGAAACAGAAAAAACATTAGACAGATGGGAGTCAAGGTATTGTGTTTATTATTGGACAATATCATTTTAGACCTTGCAAGAAAATGACTTATGCCCAAGGTTGAAAAGGACACCTCCAATTGGCAAGGCCTTATCTTTTTCAGTGTCCTCTGGACTGGCAATTCAGAATGCCCGGCAGCTCACAGACCAGATGGCCTGAAGTCACTTTAGAAGCTGTGGGTCACTAGTGCTGATCCCTCCAGCCCTCACCCTGTTCTGGGGCATGAGTGAGGGAGGAATGTTCAAAGTACACAGCACATAGAATTAGGACATGTGGAGGAAAAGAGGTCTCACAACAGTGATTTTAATCCTTGTTCCATTGCGATTTGCCTCCTGCATCGATTTTTTTGATAGAGTTGGAGAATGGGAACTGGTTTTAACTACCAAAGAAGACTAGCATGAGAAGAAAATGGGATGCTTCTTGGTGACTGTGAGGCAAATCTACCCTTTTCAAGACCCAGGAGAATTCTATGTTCATATTTCTATTGTCTTCTATGAATTGTCTATACTAGAATTCCTTTCTTAGGCTCTTTGTTATTGTGATTATTGTAAAATCGTAGAGAAGATTTTAAATTGTATAGTAAGAAGTTGGTACCGTTTGCTTCCCCTCTATCTAGACTGGAATTAGCAACTTTGGTGCCTGGAAAATTCAGTTAGCCCTGTTCACGATGTGATTGATTCTTAAATTCAGAAGCTCTGCTGTTTTCTTTTCTGTTCTTCTCATCTGAAGCAAAAGAACATCAAATAAGTGTAGGTGTAGTTGCTTGGTTATAAATAGGTGATGTCAAGCAATGCACGGTGAGAGACTATGGTTAAAGGATGCCTTTGGAAGACTGCAGCAGGAAAGCAACAATGCAGTCCTTGTGGGAAAGACCTAAAGTGTCAGGGAGTGGACACGGAGAGGGCCCAGTAATACCATCTGCACATCTGAGACTAACAGTGAGTGAAACAGGCTGCCTCCTTGACTTCCCAGTTTTGTGAGCCAATAAATGTTTTTTATTGCTTCTGTGAATGTGAGTTACTTTCTGTCATGTGCAACCCAGGAAGTCCTGGACAGTGCAAGGCCTGTCCTCCCTGTGTGTTTTTAGGGCTCAGAACATGATACCTCAAAGTATGGGGCCTTGGTGAGCTGAGCCCTTTGAACTGAAGACTGGAAAGGCTTCAAAAGCAAGGTTTGTGTGACCTTCTGCCCCTGTCTCCTATCCCCAGCCATCCTCCTCTAGAATGAATCATAGAAACCAGAGCTTCTCTTCTTGTAGACAGATCACAGAAACCAGAGCTTCTCCCTGTAGCTGGCTATAAACTCTAGAGAGTTTCATCACTCTCTCTTGTCTCATGTTTCCCTTGAAGATACTCATTATAGGGAGGGTCCCATCCAAGGTGTAAGAAAAAGGATGCTATAAAGACTACAACCCTTCATGGAAAGCAATAGACAGTGAGGAAATCTGGGAGCAGAAAGGTACCCTTCCTCGTAGAAGAGCACGCCAATTGTTTGTCCAGTGCCAAATGATCAACCCTAAAATCATACATGAAGAAAGCATTATGAAGATTATAATCAGGAATGCGCATGTGTATATGAACCTGAAGGAGGGTGGGAAAGGGTATAAGGAGAGTTTGGAGGGAGGAAAGAGAAGGTGAAAATGTTATAATATCAAAAATAAAGATTTTGAAAGACCAACAGCAGATAAGCCTTGATGTACTTGAAGTACTATCTTTGCCTACTTTAACTCTACCTGTTACATTCTGCCCTCCGTCTCTGCATATCACCTTATGGCATTTTAAGAGGTAACCAGCAAAGAAGAGGTTTTCTAGTCAGTTCAACATTGATTTCTATTTGCAACCAAATTATGTGATGTCTTCAGCAATAGGGTCTTCCCATTTACTTACGGAGAGCAAGCAAGAGAATGTGCAGCCTGTATTTAGGGGCTTATGACGGTTTCCTAAACAGCAGCTCTTAGGGAAGCATGCCATTACAGACACTGATATTTTTATTTAATGGCTAATGTCTTTTGGGAACATTGCTTTCTACCCATGCTTACTACTTCCATTCAACATGTCCCTCGGTTATTTTGAAAATCCATTTTTAATGAGCTTACAAGGGACTGGTTTTTACATACATCTTTAATTCTTATTAACCTATTTCTCTGATCCATATCCCCTCTCCCCACCTCTGATTAAACCTTTAACCCCCACTATTTCCTACCCGTCTTTCATATCACTTGTGTTCTACTATCAACTCCAATTACACTTTTTGCTGGGTTGCAAGATAATTTTTGTATACTTTTTCATACACCATTCAATTTTGTTTTAACTAGTGATAAACTCTGTATGCTACAAAACCAACCAGCCTAACAAGAAGAGTCCACTGGTGCATAGTGGCATGGTTGTTATGGAGGCAACTCTCTTCTTGAATTGAGAGCCACTGCACAGGAAGGATTTCATTGCTGATTCCATAAATCTAGTTGAAATCCCATGGCAGAGGCTATAATTTTTTCAAAGAGAGAACTGACTCTTAAGACAATCCTAGAGCTGAAATTTTTACTCTTTGGGGGCCCAACACAGAGCTTTGAAATAAATACATGAGAGTTGATCTCACTTATGAATGTCCAGTCTTAGCTTAGCTTGTTTCTGTTTGGTCAAAAGCATCACCTCAGCTCCCTGGTACCCCTTTATACAAATAGTCTCAACAATTTAGCTGGGGACTTTACCCCAGCTCCTTGCATAAGCTCCCTCCCCTGGAAGTTGCCCCAGCTAAACTCTATCTCCAAGAAAGCCTGCCAAATGGTGACCTCCCTCCCCAGGGAGGGTCAAGACCACTCCCACAGGCTATTTAAATTGCCCCCCCAAGAATGAACACGTGGTCTCCTGGTTCTACACGGTCTCCCCTTTTCTTTCTTCCCCTCTCCATGTTTTCTCAGGGCCACCCAAGAGTATTGTCATCTATTAAACCTAGGAGTCTTTTAATTCGGTCTAATTTTGTGTGATTGGGATTATTTGGTTTGTTGGCCAGCTAAATACTTAACAGTTTCTAGCCAGCTTTTCTAACTTAAATCATCACATTTTCCTCTGGGATTTTTACCTTTCTTTATTCTATTTATCCTTCTTTCCTTCTTACTCCATGGCTGTCTGTGTGGCTGGCCCCTGGCATCCTCCTCTCCCTCTCCTTTCTTTGCTCCTATTCTTTCTTCTTCAATTTATGTTCTCTGCCTGGCAACCTTGTCTATCATTTATACTGCCTAGCTATTGGCCAGTTCACTCTTTCTTAGACCAATCAGGTGTTTTAGACAGGAAAAGTAACAGCTTTATAGAGTTAAACAAATATAGTATAAAAGAATGCTGTGTAACTTTGTACCATTAACCAAATATTACACAGAATAAACAAATGTAACACATCTTAAACTAATATTTCACAACATAATCTCTACAGGCATATCCATAGACCAATTTGATCCACTGAGACTCTGGTGTAAGAGGTTCTTCTGTTCATGTATTGCTTTCATTGGTTAATGAATTAAAAAATTGCTTTGTGCCTGATAGGGCAGAACTTAGGTAGACAAAGAAGACAAAACTGAATTCTGGGAAGAAAGGCAGAGTGAGAGAGGTTATGGATCTTCTGCCTGAGACGAATGCTGGTTAGAATTTTGCCAGTAAGCCACAGTCACATGGCGATACACATATTAATAGAAATGGGTTAAATTAAGATACAAGAATTAGCCAATAAGAAACTAGAGCTAATAGGCCAAGCAGTGTTTTAATGAATACAGTTTCTATGTGGCTATTTTGGGTGTAAGCTAGCCGGGCAGCCAGGGCAAACAGCGGGCCCTCTCCTTGTAACAAGACTCATTTCTCAAGAGTCTCAACATTGTTTCAAACTGAAAATTAAAGCTAACTAGCATACTTAGTGACTCAAGAACAAGAGTATTTTTGACTAAAAATTGTTTTAATCACAAAAAAACAAGAATATTTTTTAATTCAGGCTTACTTGAATGACATAGTGCTTATTGTAAATAAGACATGGACTATTAAGAGCAGAGATGGTCTTCTAGCAACAATACAATCATTCCATAACACAATGCAAATGAATTGACACTACTTAAGGAATTTTGGACAAAAACTGAAAAATGTCTTGGACCTTTTCTATCCCATATTTAAAATAAAAATAAAAAGTAGACCAGGGAGATGTCTCAGTGGACAGGAGTACATGCTGCATAAGGATGAGGATCTGAGTCTGGGTCTCAGCACCCTATAAAAGTCAGATGTTGCTGTGAATCTTGTAAATCCAGAACCGAGAGAGAGAGAATTAGAAACATTTACTCAGTTAAGGTGCTAGACAACAATTGTAACATACATTGTATTATGTTGTCATTAGTTGCAATTAAATTCTTGACAATTTTCATGCTTCGTATATTCATTCATCTTATTGAATGAGAGATAAAAGATATATATCATAAGACTGCTTTTCATATGAATTTAATCACAACTAATGACCTTATAAAAATAAATAACACATATATGAGAGAATTAGAAAGCAATAAGGATGGAATTAGGACAGAGATCATGGGGGATTAGTTACAGATGTTACTCTGATTCCTATTTTCAACTTTTAATTCATTTGAGATTATACATTAACAACATAATACAATTTCAATTTTCTACAGCACCAATAAAACCTAGCTCTTATATTTTAAATTAAGCTATTTCTATTAATCTGTGTATTACCACATGGTCGTGGCCTACTGGTAAGGTACTGTCTGGCATTCGGTGTCTGTCTCATGTGGAGGCTAATAGTGTCTCTTTGACTCCACCTACTCTGTCCTCTGTCTGCTTTAAATTCCCGCCTTGCCCTATTCCACACTACTATAGGCCCAAAGCCGATTCTTTATTAGCCAATGGTATTGACAGCATACAGAGGAGAATCCCATATCACTCCCCCAAAACCCACAACTTTACTAGCCCTTGATATTTAGCTGGGTTTCTAGTACCAGGCATGAGGTCTCTTGTGTCGAGCAAGCCTTAAATCCCATTAAAAAATTGTTAGTTACCATGGTCTTAGTTCCTTCTCTATTAGTGTGATAAGACATCATGACCAAGGCAACCTATAGAAAAAGGAGCTTGCTGGGGTCATACAGTTTCAGCAAGTGACTCCATAACTAGCATGGTGGGGAGGATAGCAGTAGGGAGGCAGGCACGGCTCTGAAACGGTGGCTGAGAACTTACATTTTGAGATATAGCCACAAAGCAATAAAAGTTACCTGAGAATAATGTAGTCTTTTAAAACCTCAAAACCCATGCCAAGTCCACACCCCTTAAGCCTTCCCAACCTGTCCCACAAACTGGGGCCCTAGTATTTTAATATATCACCCTGTGGGTGGCATTCTCATTCCAATTATAACCCCCAGGCTTGTGTGTCACTACTGTACGCTTAGGGTTATCCTGCCATGTTGGCCATTGTTGTGGTTCATAGATGTCATAGTTGGGTAGGGCTACTGTTTGCTTCTCTCCTTTGGAAGCTTGCATGGTGCCTTGAAAGCTAGTCCCATGAAAGCTAGTCCCCTGGAAACAGACTTTCAAATCAGTCCCAGGTCAGGGTTTCTGTGCCCTGTGTTTGTAGTTCATGTAGTCTTTAGCAGTTGCACGTCCTTCTACCAAGAGCAACGGCAACAACCTACTGTTCATCTCGACCATTATCCTTTCCCTGTGGTTACAAGATGGCTCCACTCCTGCCATTCCGCTGCACTCCTTCTCGCCTTTCCTTCAATTGCCACAGACATCAAGACTATGCTGCATGCAGGAAACTGAGAGAAGAGCAAGAAATGACACATTTGCACCAGGAAAAACCTCCATACAGAGAACTTAAGACTTGTTGACAAGGCATGTCCCTGTGTTCATTAGCAGCATAGGATGGGGATGGTGTCATTTTGCCATCCTAGCATCTACCCCACTCCTGGATGGAGCTACGGTTGTGAAAAGAAGAAAAGAATGGGTGCTAGTCAGGTTAGCAGTCATGGTGTCTACCTGAAGACACATCACAGAACCAAGCTCTTTTTCTTTAAAAGTCAAATTGTCTTTCTTTAGGAATTTGCCATAAGGAAATAGTCAAGTATGCAAGTGACAGTAAGTTTTACTGATTTTTAACATTGCTCTAATAAAATCTGGTAGCATAGTAAAATGAAATGACCCCTACACTCTCTGCTTCCACTTTCCTCTCTCACTCATTCTACACCCGCTGTTTTTAAAAAACAGCATGAAAGGTGCCCTCCTCATCTTCTGACTTCTTTCATGACATTTCTGCCCCCAGAAATTTCCAGAGCCTCCTCTCAAGCCTCACAAATCTGTTTAAGTGCTCCTCATTGGAGAAGGCATCTCTCCTCTTCTACCCTTATAGTTATTTATTGTTAGGGCCTCCACTCATATTCCTTCATTCTGGGATTTCATCAGTTACTTTCACTTAACACTGGATTTGTTTGTTTATATCGTCCTGTTTGCATCTTCGGTCTTGCTGCTTAGAAACTGGAATCTGGAAAAGTTCCTGGCATAAAATATGCAGGAAATTGCGTTTTGTGAACACTTATTTAGACATTTTGCATCTTTGAAGAATAGTTAGCAATTTTTCCATAAAGATAGTGCAATTGCTTTTATGTAGTTAATAGTTCTTACTGCTCTTGTAAATGTTTCATCCTTTTTTTCCTTTCACATTTTAATTGGTTTTTGCTAGCCTATGTGCCTGCTATTAATTTTAAAATATGTTTAATAGTAAGGTTGACCTTTTAAAATTAGTTTTAAGATAGTGTCTCAAGGGTCTCTTGAGTTTTCTTGAAAAAGAAGTAAAAATTAAGTAGCCTGCAATTTTTATTATATCATGAAACATCTTTTTTTCTGGTCACCCCCTGCAGTTTGACCAGTATCAGTGCTGGCCTCCTTCACTGCCTGATTCCCAGTCCCTCTTCCTGCTAATGAGAAGGAGGAGGACCAGGATTCTAGGGCCATGAATGATGCAGCCTCCCCACTAGGGTCAGATATGTCACATGCTAATATAAAACAAAATTTCATAAGAATAATGTTCAACTGGTTTCTGGAACTTGAACATGCCTATTTCATTATTTTTCGATGAACTTGTGCAAGTTTATTTAACACTTGAGCTGGTTTCCTCCTATGAAAATGAAAATATTAGTGCCAGTACATAGAGGTTAACAAATATGCTGGTTTAGTATAAAACACTTAGAACAGGAGCCTAAAGTTAATATTGAATAAATTTTATTTGAATTAACATGAGTTTTATGTTAACTTAAACCTAACTACACAATAAGATTTTAGGAATAAATCTTCATTATTATTATTACTATTTACATACGTATATACACGATGTAAGTGTAAGCCATTAGTAGAAGCCAAAACTATCTAGAGTTATTTTTTCTTCCCGCCCCCATAATATTTTTATTAATTATTTTGGAATTTCATACAATGCAGCCTAATAATATTCACTTCCTATTTTTTCCTGGGTCCACCCTCCAATAAAGAACAGCCAATTAACCAACCAAACAAACACTACCAGGTTCAATTTCTGCTGCCCATACACTCATGGTCAAACTCCCAGTGGCCAGTTGCTCTCCTTTCTCCTTTCCATGGGGTCTAGGGATAGAACCCATAGCCCCAGGCTTGCATAGCAAGCACCTGACCTGCCGAACCCCCCACTGACTCCTATACTTAAGACTTTTACTTGTGGTTTTCTTATTATAAATTATATTTACAATGTTTTGTGTTCTTTTATTGAGGGTTTTTGCTCAAGTTCAAGCTATTTATATTTCTGATCGAATTTGCTTCTGGTTACTATCAATGTAGATGCTTTAGTATATGCATCTATGAAAATCTTCCTCCTCTGTCTTATTTTTCAAGTTCCCTATCTCTTTTCCTCTAAACCATGTGTATAAAACCATAATCAGCACAGAGAAATGTTAATAGTCTGATGATATTTTGGATGGCAAATTATGCACTTATTGACATACAGAATCACGTGGTCATTTTGGTTTTGCAGTACCTAGATTAATTCATTAAAGTTACTAAAAGATTTCCCCCATGTATCTTCCGACTGTTCCCATTTAAAAGGTTAAATATGCTTTGATTAAATAATTGTCTAATGTTGCATTAGCTTTGCCGAGACAGAACTAATGAGATCCTTCCAGAAGTTTCATGTGTAGTGTAAATAAAGGAACAGACTTTGGGAGAATAGTACATTCAAAGTTTTGATTAATGTTGTTCTTCAAATTTAGATAGACAAAACTTAGGATTATACTACTAGTATGTATTTGAGTAGCCACAGATCTTGAAATATTAAAGTAGGATCTTGGCCCTCACACAAGGGTGCTTTCTCTTCCCAAACACAAACGAGGAAATGTCTTAGATCAAATATAAAAGTGTCCTCTAACAAAACACAAGCAATTTTTATAATAGTGTCTTGAATTCCTTAAGGCTTTGATTAGTGAGAGGGATGTTCATCCAGTCAGTAACCCGAGATTGCTCCTCAGTTCACATGGAAAGGCTGGATGAAGTAGAGTGTGTATTAACACCCAAGCTGGGGAAGAGGCAGGGACTGCTCTCTAGAGTTCATGGGTCAACCAGTGGAGCCTTTTAGGCAAGTTCCAGCCCAACTAGAGACCTTGTGTTCCAGTTTGCTTCCCCACTGCTGTGATAAAACAGTGACCAAAAACAACTTGGGGAAGGGAAAGTGTCCTTCTGCCTGATAGGTTCCAGTTCATTATCACATAATGGAGGCGAGCCAGGGGAGGAACTCAAAATGAAATTAAGAATCAGGAAATGAAGCAGAGACCAGAGAGGAACATTGTTTATGGACTTGTTTGCAATGCCTTATTCAGCTTATTCTTATATAGCCCTGTCCTACTTGCTCAGAGATGGGACTGCCCACAGTGTAGACTCCAGTATCAAGCAGTTATCAAGAAAATGCTCTACTGATGCCCATAAACCAATCTGATTGAGGCAATTCTTCAAGTGAAGCTTGTATTAAGTTGACAACAATTAACCAGTGTACCTTGTCTCAAAGAAGAGTAATTTCCAAGATTATACCCTGACTTCCACACATAATGCACATATGTGCACCTGCATATTCGTGAATGTCCATGCGCATGCACTTAAAAGTGCTCTCTCTCTCTCTCTCTCTCTCTCTCTCTCTCTCTCTCTCACACACACACACACACACACACACACACACACACACACACAGATACTACTTTGATTGGAATGAGGAAACTATAGGGTCTTTGATAACTGTGTCTCATTTTCCATCGAATGTAAATCCTCTTTTTGGTTGCCTAACAAGCTAAGTTGCTAATTGTACCTATGGCTTTCTGTGGTAAACCACTAAAAGAAGCCGTCAGTTAAAGGCAAATGAAAGGTCAGGTCTGCTGGCACATGACTATAATTTCAGGAACCCAGATCACCCTCAGGTACATAGCAAGTTGGAATCCAGCCTGGGCTCCATGGGACTCTGTCTCAAAACAAACAAACAAATAAACAAGAAGAGAGAGAGAGAGAGAGAGAGAGAGAGAGAGAGAGAGAGAGAGAGAGAGGAGGGAGAGAGGGAGGGAGGGATGGAGGGATGGAGGGACGGAAGAAGTCTATAAAGGAACCGAGGAATGGGAGGAAGGAGCATGAATACGCTAGAAGGCTGGGAGGGGCAAGGTTTGTTTGATGCTTACCACTCTGCTGTTTTGTTTTGTTTTGTTTTGACGAAAGCTGAAGGAATGAAATCTGTTCAAACAGTGAGACTCATTTTGCTCTATGACACCAACAAATTTGCGACTGACCTAAGCAGATGGCTTTGGAACGATACTATGAACTACAAGCCCAAATGTCAACACCTTGAAGAAAATGAAGGCTGAGCTCAAAAGGAAAGAAAATGTAACAAGGCATGGAAGCTATACTGAGTGAGTCTGCCCTTGGCTCAGGACTGAGTTCACACAGCCAGGGCATGGAGAGAAGTGTTTTAGGATACCAGTCTCTCCATAGAAACCGCATCATGTTTAAGGTGGGCTTCTCTTACGTAAGGCGATTTTCCCTTGCCGGGTTCCTGTGCCCAGAAGAACCAGAGGTCAACAACATGCCATCTATAGATGAAGCCAGACCTCCTTCAAACCCTGAGAACGACGTGCCATCCTGTTCAACTCTCATATCCAGAGACACCCCCATTTCACTGATACTCCACAGCCTATCATTAAGAAAGTACAGCCAATTTTGCTTCGTTTCCAGCTGGTAACAGATTGTAGAAAGAAATAGAATTGAGACAAGCTCCCCCCAAAACAAGGGGAACCATAGTAATTACTGGTGAATCATAGCTATTGCAGGAGGCAGACCTAGAATGTTCTAGAAAACCAACCTGCATACTATAACTTAGTCTGGATAGCAGGGGGTGACCTTTGACCTATAGAAGCGTCTCTCTCCTGTATAATGGAGGCCAGAACTCTTCCATTTCTTGGGTGCTAGAAAGAACAATTCTGAAAATTAACACAGCCTGGGACATATGATGAGCGATTATTGGTCCAGAAGAATGTTCTTTTACTTATGATTTTGTTCAGGGTTGTAACTTATCCATTCTTTGCAATAGCTTAAAGGAATCTCAGTGGACATTCTGAAAACATTGAACTAATTTGCTATATTGATGACATCTTTGTATTAGACTAAGTTTGTAGGCTGAACAAAGCTTATCAGCTTTGTATCATTATAAGATAAACATACTCCAGACCTAAACCCTATGGGAATTCAGAAATATGTCATCAGTGAAGATTTCTGGATTCAGTGATCTAAGGAATATGTATATATCTCAAAGTAGAAAACACATTATTCCATACTGCATATGCTACCATTAAGAAACAAACACAACAGCCACTGTCTCACTTACAGCATAATGACAACATATTTCACATGTGGGAATGTGGCATTGACTCACTGATTTTGTGCCTGGGCAAGCAGCCAGGTTTGTGTAGTACCCAGAGCAGTAGATTCTGAAGCAGGTCTAGAGTAAGGGACAAGATGCCTGTAAAGGAACAGCTGCTCTAGGACTTTTGAAAATGTATTATCAATAAGGAATGATTAGCAGCTATTCAATTGGGATGCACTCCTTGGTTTTAATAAAGAGGGGCTCTCATTGTGGCATATAAAGCAATTATGTGGTCATAACCATGCATTTGAGCCCTTTTCATACTCAGTTCCATCAAATATACCATGATTAAGTCCAAGTAAGTCTTGTACTGTTACAGACATGATGGTAAGAGACGGTGTTATAGAACAAACTAAGTTGACAGCTCGGCATCTTTCACTGCTGTGTCTTTCCATAATGTTAGACCCATGTTCTCCATACGTTTGTACTTGAGACCACATGACTGTGTCTGTGTGTGTGTTTGAGCACTTGTGCATACACATGGGATGGTAGTGGGGGCTTCCTCATTTCTAACTGGAAAAACATTGAAATTGTTTTCAAATGAATTGCATTGCTATGTGATCATGGGCCAACATTAGATTATGAAGCAGAAGGCCACACTTGTGGCTCTGAGAGACAAGAGTGGCATTTCTTCATGCCCCTATAGTCTATACTTTAGTATTCATAGTCTAAAGATTTTAAATACTCTAATATGCTGAGGCATCTCAGATTTATACTCAATTGCAATAGCTTCTCTGAATTCCATTTTTCTTTAACATTGTCTGTTAACCATTTCCCCCTAATACTTTGAAGAAAATTCAAATCTAGTAGTGGTTTTAGACTTAATATGTCCAAAATCAAACTCTTGTTTTCCTTAAAAACATGCTCCACCCCAATCTTCCCACTTCAATAAATAAAAACCCCATTTTCCAGTTAATTAATCCAAGGAATTCAGAATCAACTTTTATAATTAATTTCTACTTTATGCTTAATCTGTCTGCAAATCTTTGTAGTTTCCCCTTCAAAATATAACCAGGATCCATCCATTTCCTGACACTTTATTGCTACTTTGGATCCATGGCACTCTCGTCTCTTGCCTAAATCAGTCAAATAGCTGCCAGGCCTCCTTAGCCTTATTCCCCAGGGAAAGGTGAGTGTGCTATCTGCCCATTTCGCAGCCCTATGACACAGGACAATCATATCAGCAGCCACACGATGCAGGACAATCAGACGCTCTAGGGAGTCAAATCAAAACAGGAACTCAGCTTATTACCGTTAAGTAACATCATGTGATGTGGGGGTACCTCCAGCCAATGAGAGACAGCCAAGCCCTCCCTCTGGCTGGAGGGGCATCTACCTTTATTATACTGTCTCATGCTCATTCAGTAGCTTTAAGACTATCCTTCTATGGTGAAATGCAAGATATTCATCAGTGTGGCTATAGGATAGGGCCATTTCAGGCTCCCTCTCCTCGGCTGTCCAAGAATCTAGCTGGGGACATATCCATGGACACCTGGAAACACCTCTAGAGCCAAGTCTCTTACCAACCCTAAAATAGCTCCCTTAATTAAGATATATACTTCCCTTCTCCCATGACAATGACACTGGGTTTTGATCTTACTGCATGTACTGGCTTTGTGGGAGCCTAGTCTGTTTGGATGCTCACCTTCCTACACCTGGATAGAGGGGAAGGACCTTGGACTTCCCACAGGGCAGGGAACCCTGACTGCTCTTTGGACTGGAGAGGGAAAGGGAAGGGTAAGGGGGAAGGAAATGGGAGGAGGTGGAAATTTTTAAGTAAAAATAAAAAAAAAAGACTATCCTTCAAACTCAAGCCAGGCTTTTCTCTGTCTTATAGGCCTTGAGGTACATACCGGCCCTGAGATAATTTTGACCCAACATCTCCCTTTTTCGTGTTTTATATCCCACCCTCTACCCCAGTCACCTAGCCAGAATATCCCACGGTGGAGAGAGTATAAGTCAGGGCCACCCTTATCCAGAGTTTTGGCCTGGATACCCTCAAATTGAGAGTTCCTTTGTGGGGTGAGATGTATCAAACATATCATAATGTACTCAAAGGGCTATGTACCTGTTGTATCTGTTTTTGGAATGCTTGTTTCAGCCTTTGGAGAAAGAATGGGCCAAAAAGATAGATCAATAAACAAATAGCCATCGGCCCAATTAGGTAAGAGATGAGTGTGGTAAGCCATGGTGACCAAATAAATCAGGTCTCATAGGGGGTCCTTGACTTAAATGAATCAATATCTTTTCTTAACTCATCTAGGGTTCTTGTAACTATCTCAGAATGGTTTGCATAGAAGCAACATTCTTCCCCAAGTGCCTTGCAAATCCCTCCCTGTTCCATAAACAGCAAGTCCAAGCCTTATTTTGTAAGGTTACCCTTGCTAAGGAATCCAAAGACTTTTGTAAATAATGTAATGCAGTCTCTGTCTTTTCTAAAGTTGCTGTCAATTGTGAGTGAATTATTCCTATTTCTTGTAGTAAAGTTACCAGGGACGAGGTGCCCAGGGCAGTCGCAGCCACCCCGAGCCCCATCAATGTGGTGACGACCAGGGCCATTAGGGGATATCTCTTATGCCTTTGGGTCAGAAATTCTTCTTGCATGTGGTAAAGCATGGGAGGAAATATTAACGCAAGCAGGCAAGTTTCATTATGCTGAATGATCAATGGGTTAGAGAGTAACCCCAGTCTCTTGGCAGATCCAAAAATACCCATGATTTTTGGGCACCCTCCATGAAGCTATAGACCCATTAGTCACATTACAAGTGAGGTTAAGAAGAGGGTGTTCGACATCCGCCAAAGAGGCATAGTCAGTCCCAACATCTCCCCTATTTTGGGGTTTTCCTATCTACAAATATCAGCTATCTAGTATTTCACAAGAGCCATTTACCCCAAAGGCTGCAAAGTAGGGGGATAGTGGCTGTAAGCAAGCCAACAGGCCTCAGTGGCTTCAGGGTGGGTAAGGTTTAAAGCCATAAAGCCCATCTTAATGGCCTCCATCAAATAAGGTGAGGCTTCTAATCCCCCTACATCTCTAGGCAGCTTGGTGAAGGATACCTTTGGGGTAGATGATGGGGGGGGAGGTATGTAAAGTTGAGGTATATACAGACGTGTTCCCCATGGACATTAGCTTGGAAGCAGGCCTCAGCATCTGAGGAGGGTCCTCAAGGAGTATCTCTATTCAAAGCATTAGTATCAGGCCATGATCATATCCCTTTTGGTATATTCTTAATCCCCACATCTTCCCAGTTAACCAGGATAGGTCCCTTTTCTTCACCTGATCTGTAAATCTTAATATCAGAGGGTTTCATCTAAATCAAGTGCCTCTTCATATAGGGGGTTCCGGGATAGGGGTGACTGAGACACCCTGGAGATCATTGTATCTTTATGTTATTTTATGAAATGTCTAGTCCCAGTCTGTTCACATCCCCAGGAAGAACAATAATAATCAGAAGTCCCCCCCCCCGAGGGGTGGGGAGGGCTTACATGAAAGGTGTCTGCAGGAAGGCATGTCTGCTAAGGACATGAAAACACCCAGGCTCATTAAGGTAAGGTGCCTGGGGTAGGGTGTACCCCTGAAAGCCTTTGCATTCAGGTCTCCCTTCGATCCCTGGAATCCAGTGTCCCACATCCCAGCTCCCACGTGCCAAATCATAGAGGTCAAATATCAGGTCGCCAGCACTCGACAAGATCCATGTCACCTGTGATTGGTGGCTGCATGCTGCCTGGACTTTGGTCCCCGTGAGAAGAATTAGCATGATAACCGCTGGGAGAGCCAGCTGAAATAGATGAACAGGCAATACTTTCCTCAAGGGTCAACCTCCCTTGGGTAGTGGTGATTTTTCTTTTCTTGTGTTTTAATTTAAGGGTTGTCCACCATAATTTTTTTTTTGATTTTTCGAGACAGGGTTTCTCCGTAGCTTTTGGTTCCTGTCCTGGAACTAGCTCTTATAGACCAGGCTGGTCTCGAACTCACAGAGATCCGCCTGCCTCTGCCTCCCGAGTGCTGGGATTAAAGGCGTGTGCCACCACTGCACCATAATCTCTTAAATTGGTCATCTTAGTCTTCTCCATTGTCCTGAGGGGAGGGAAGACATTTTAAGTTATGAATGGCTAGGCATATAGGCATTTCCCCTCTATTTGGGAAGACACATCCATATCCTTGACCCTGTGTCAACAAGGGATCTGGGCCCCTGCATTGGTTAGTGAGAGGATGCTTCCATCTAACCTTTAGGCAGGGCCTTTTTAATAGGGATCTTCAATGTTTCTGGAATCTATTTTGTTCATCTGATTTTTGAAAATTTAAAATATTGATGATTTAATAATGCTTTTTCAGTTGTAGATGGGGGGAGACTTCTCCCCCATTTTGTTTTATAAGGACCTCTTTGAGATATTGATAATGTCTTTTGACAATATCTTGACCCTAAGGGTTGTATAGGATCCCAGTGGTATGGGATATATTCTATCTCTGGAAGAATTCTTTTAATGTTCTACTTATAAAACAGGGGCCGTTGCAGGTCTTGACCTGCTGTGGTAGTCCCAACATTGCAAAACATTGTAAGAAGTGGCTTTTGGCATGGGTTGCCTTTTCCCCTGAGTGGGCAGCAGCCCAGCATGCTTTAGAGCACATGTCTAGGGTCACAAACATATATTTTAATTTGCCAAATGGAGGGTAATGGGTTACATCTGTTTACCAGATGATATTGGGTCCTAACCCTCTTGGGTTCACCACCAGCCCTTGTAAAGGAGGGTATGGAGAAACTATTTTCAAATCTTACATATATGAACAAGTCTTGTTAATTCTGTTGAAGGGATCTGGTGTATAGGTATTTGAGTCCTCTCCAGTTGACATGAGTTAAGTCATGCATTTGGGTAGCATTTTGTATGGGCAGAGTTGAGATCTCTATGAGACAGGCCGCTGAAGCTACGGCATCCGCAGCAGCATTCCCTTGGGAAATGAGGCCAGGAAGGTTTTGGTGTCCTCTGAGATGTTGAACATATATGTTTTTTTCTACCTTCTAAGAACTATCCAAGTTATATCATCAAGGCGGAAATAGAATTAGCATCCAATCTGATATAGGCATAGGGAAAATGTGGCAGTAGGTTCACCACATAAGAGCTGTCTAAATAGAGGTTGCAGGATTCTGGGACCTCTTGTAGGGCAATATATATGGCCACCAATTCCTTATATTGAGCGGATCCCCCACAAGGGAGAATTTTGGTAATCTTTGCTTGGTCCCCCCTGCAGGGAGAACTACAAAGGTGACCCCATTCTTCCCACCATCTGTGCAAACAGTGAATACTTGGGGCAGGGCCTAGAAAAAAAGACTAAGGGGATGATGCTCCAGTGTAGTTCTTGATATAGCTTCACTAACCAGTACTCCCCAAAGTGGGTGTCCAGGGTCCCCAGAAATCCCTCCAAGGGCGACGCTCAATCGAGAACAATGTCTGGCTGCCCATTCTAAATTTTTAATTTTGAATGGAATTAATTTAAAAGGATCTTTTTCATAATGTTGGAGGGGGTATCTCTGATTTTTATCATCAAATCAGCTATTTGATCCACTAGAGAGTACACTCTGGAATGCCCCCCCCCCCCGGTGGTGTGTTCCCATTCTAGTGGTTGTGTCTGCTGAACAGCCAACATCGTCTTTTTCCCTAATAATATCCAGCCTTGGATTGGAATGTTAGGATTATATCTCACCAAAGAAGCCTGATGGAGCTTGCTGACAAATTCAGTGAGTGCCTGACAACCCTCTTGGGGTAAGAAAATGATCTCATAAGGTTGCCCCCCTTTTAGGAGATCATATAACACATATAGTTGCCCAGTCTCTACAGGGAACCAGGGCCTTACCCAGTTCATTACCTCCGGTATCTTTTGTAATCCCGATAAAGTGAGAGGCTCAGGCAGGATTAATTGGGGTCCATTCACTTTGGTTTGACTGTAAATTGGTATCCCAATATATGCAATGGGGGTACCTTTTATATTTTGTTTGGGGTTATTTTAAAGCCATGTTGTTGGAGGATATCATCAATAGAGGTTACCCAGGGAGCTAACCCTGATTCCTCCAAATGCCCAAAGATTAGATCATCCATATAAACATATAGGAGGGTATTGTCTTTGTCAAAATTAGGAGAGAGGATATTATACAAATATTGTTGGAAAGCAGATGGACTATTTGCCATCCCCTGTGGGAGAATAGTCCATTCATATCTCACATCAGGTCAAGAGGAGTTAACTGTAAGAATTGAAAAGGCAAACTTCTCGCAATCCTCTTCATGAAGAGGAATTGAGAAGAAGCAGTCCTTTAGATCAATTTTTCTAGGTGATGGTCGGAGCCAGACACGGTCATTTTTCACAGGCAAGAGGTGATAAATATTCTCCTTTATTTCTTAATTTTGCCAATACTTGTGAAACTTGAATAACTATAAATAATATTTAAGTTTTAGGGGTAGTACTGCATGGAGATTTGAAGGCTATCCCTATTTCTCTCTGTATTAATAAAGACAAAATGAGAGTGCATTTTCCTGACAGTAACATGTATACTTTATTTTCTTTGAATATAGGGTTTAATATTCAAAATTTGGAATAACCAGTATTAATTTTTGAGACTATGATATTGTATATGGTTTAAAACCTATTAATGACTTAAAAACCAGATAGAGAAGCAAACATAGGCACAATTAGACTGTGGGGAAGGGGCTCTGCTGAAGGAATGCAAAAATCTTTCAAGGGATAGCCAAAGTGACATAAGAAAGTGTGTGTGTGTGTCTAATTGATAGAATAATGCCCACTTTATTAGGCTCAATGATTGTGTTTGTGTATATTAACAAATTCCTATTAGAAATAATTATAATCTGATGCTAAATGCATCTACATATCTGGTTCCTTCTCTGATTATTGGAGAACATTATTTCATATATCTTGATTGTGGCAAATATGAAGAATAGCATGTAACTTTATATTCTCTTAAAACTCTATCATACTTTTGCTTTTTGTCCATTACTTAATCACTGGCTCTATCCAAAATTTTCAAATTTGTGGGTACAAAAAATATAAACCATTGAAGTAGCACAAGATGTATGTGAAATAAATATATAATTATTAAAAGCTATAAAAATCAGGAGAATTTTTATATCAGAACAAAGTACAATTGAGGAGATACATTGTGCAAAACAATTTAATCAGATCTTTTGTGATCCAGGAAGACGATAGACTGAACCTCTAGTTCATCAATTCCATCTCAGTTGATTTTCACCAACTTCTCATTCTCCTTCTGTTGGATCCTCCAGAAGAATCCAGTGTTCCTTAAGATGTCCTGGAAGACCACTCAGATAAGGATAGGCTTTTCTTGCAAAAATATGCACTCTTTTTTATTATTATTAATTTCTTAGAGTGTGTTAGACATTATCCCAGGTCACCAAAGCTGCCTAGCTACTCCTCTGTCATCCATCCCGCCTACTGTGGCATGTCCCTGATGCTTTCTGGATATTCCTTAACACTAATCTGGGCATCCTCTATGCTGTGTCTTATGAATTGATGGAAGAGATAAAGACAAAAAAGGGAAAATTAACTTGTACCTAAAGAATATCAAATTATAAGTACTTAAGAGAATGTATAACTTTCTTTTTTGATTGACTTGTGATAGTTGTGAAAGTAATTTTAGCCTCAGAGAAAACAGCATTCTATTCATTGCTTGACAATTTAGTAAATACAAGACTTTGACTATGTCATTGAATTTTCCTAGACATCCAGACTCCTCATTCAAAGAATAGAGATAGTAACAGCAAACAAGCTTGTCATAGAAATTAAATAGCAACAATAAGCTCTCAGCTAGCACAATGCCTAGTGAACAGTAGGCAGTAGAGAAATGTTAATCAAATCCAAAGCCTTTTTCTAAAATAAAAGAACTGTAACAGTTTTGTTTACTGTGGATTTGACTTCCTAACTACGTACTGTAGCAAATATATTACCAGACTGTCTTACCTGAAAAATAGCACCATATAAATGCTAATTTACTCACCACAAAGCTTATACTCCATCAGTGTGTGCTGCCTGCATCTTTCTTTCGTAAAAGCTGTTCCATCTACTTTGCTTGGTAGAGCAGCTTCTCCTAAAATTTAATGAGCAAAATAATTCAATTCTAAACTTTTTCTTTCATGATAAAACAGCTCATTTGGTCAAATAACTCCATGAGTTTTCACAATGGGATAAAACATAGGAATCATCAAGTTCAATTCTTTGAAAGGTACATTTCTTAAATGTTTTGTAAAACATTTTAAGATCTGTCTATATATATATGTGTGTGTGTTTGCCTTATTCTATTGACAATGGCGTATCATGGGCATTTCACTACAAGGAACATAAAATCTGGATGAAGACCACCCTGCTGTCTTACTCTTCTATTTCTTAGTGACTGCATTTGTGGTCTTGAAATATGTGAGCTTAGCAGTTTGCTAAATCTTTATATGTCTTGCCACTTCCAATAAAAAATTAGATCTCACATCTGTTTCTGTTTTGAGAATACATCACATTTTTTCTTTTTGCAGATATCTGAAAGTCGACAGAGAACGGAGTCAGAAATCTGTACAGAGAATCTGAAGTGTGCAGCGGAAGAAGGATGTGCTATTGAGGAGATTACAGTAGACCGTTGGCCTGGAGGAGCTCTAGACAGCTGTCCCAGCTGCAGTTCACTGCTCCATTCATGGCAGTTTAGTCATGAGAACATAACACCTTTTCCATCAGCGAAACTCATCGACAATTCAATCCAGATTCAGTTAATAAGCTACTGCTATCTCATGACCCCAAACCAACATGGCCTAATGCTAATTTATTTAAATTCAGGGACCATTTGCTGAGGGGTCATCTCATTAGTTCCGCTTTGAAATCAAAAGAATTTTCATCTCAAAGAGCCTTCAAGGTTAGAATAATGGGACAAGACATAGATTTTATGTGACAGAATTACTTCTGTACAGCTCCAAGAATGGCCTCTGCAGGTAAGGGAAGAATGTGTAGAGAAAGATGCTTCTGATCAAAACTCCCCACAGGATAAGGTTCCAGTATGCCTGCCTGCCCTTCTCTGCAACCACTGCACTGAATTGCACTTACACTAGGGTATAATATCCTTCTCTTTGGTTCCCTAAGACAGCAGATCCGTGTAAGTCTAGTATCAGTTTTGTGGAGAAGTATGACAATTTAGCATGGTTGTCTAAAAAACAAAATTTGCTTTACAAAAATAAAATGGCATTACCCCCCCACCACCACCATTATTGCCCTGTTTATACCTCAGAGAATTTTCAGAGTCAAGACTGGAGAGTTTCCACTTCATCACTTCCAAAACCCCAGAGTGAGATCCCAGCATTCCAGTCTGCTCTCATGTCCTTCAACTGTAGAGCTGCTAGTGGGACAATGAATTTCACCCTGTAAATCCTCATCACTCTGAGAATCCATGGTCCTGGTGAACACTCTAAAGCCGTAACTATATGTTATATGCTTCACAGGATCTGATATCATCTGTAGAGGAACCCTGCAATTTCTTTTACATGTTACCATTTTCCAAATGATTTTATATGATATAGAAAATCACCCCATGAACAGGAGTCATTCGAGTTTAGGCTTTGAAACTACATTTTTGCATGATAGTGATGAAGTACACAGAAACAGGAGATTGCACTTTCAAGCTACTAGGTAGTAAATCCGTTAATGCAATGATGTGCCTATTTCACATCTGAGGGTGCCAGCAGCCAAAATAACAGGGAAACCTGATAGATATGGAGTTTTAAGCTATATATATATTTTAAATACATATAGGAAAAAAGGAAAGGTAATTTTTCAGCAAAAAGATTATTCTGAAAAGAATGAATCATTCTAAAATGAATGAAGAAATTTCTAAAGAGACACTACATGAGTTACACTAATTAATAGAAAATTACCTTCTTTACAGCAAATCATTCTCGAAGTTAATGCGTCTTTCCCACTTTTCTGTGAAAACAGAAGAAACAACATTAAATGTTAACTCAGCAAACCCATGTAGGTAGAAAATTAGCATAATTCTGCTTGAGAGAACCTGGGGCTTAAGCCTACTGGGTAGGGAGTCTCAGAAGCACAAAGAATTTTGGAAACAAATAGAAATATGGCATATTTTCCATTTATGTCTAAATGACAATCCCTGTGAAAGCAATAATAAAAACCTTAAACTTCACATTGGTACCACCTAGTGATCAGCACTGTAAACCACTGAGCATAGTTTTCCAGGTCTGCATTTGCATCTGCGAGGGACTTACCATAGTCTTTCCTTTTGGTACCAATCTTAGTCTTTCCATTTCATTAGTTTTCCATCTCAGTTAACAATGAAAACACATTTAAATTTACCTGGTTGCCCCGGAAGTACTTGCATCTAAAGGAGGATCTAAATAAAGAAAGTTTGGTACATTCTAGAGTTTTTAAATTATGACTGAATTTGCTGAAGGGACACTGGTTGTTTTTGTCAGCATGTTCTGGTTCTGCATGTGTCTGGTGATTTCAGGGAAGCTGGTGACAATGTGTATAAAGAGTCCCTAGACACAGATGACCTTTCCCACCCATCCTGGTCAAAGCTAGGGACATAGGTCTCCTCCATCACTGAGCAGAGCGACTATTGGCAAATGAAGCCGTTGGGGAGTCTCAACTGCAGACAGGTTCATCTGGACCCTGGCTGGTGATGGAGGGACCCCTCACAGGAGTTTGTGATTAGGAAACCGAAATCAGAGGAAACGGGATGGGGAACAGGCCATAGGCCAAGACTGAAGCAGGAACTAGGTGGAGAGCTGTTTACTGGATCGGGTCCAGCCCTCAAAGAGCATGAATCAGTGGCGGTGATGACCAGGGTCTGGCTTTCAGACGGCCCTTAAATGGGAGCGATTAGCTCATCTGAGAATAAAGTTCACATTCCAGCAGTCCTGAGAGAGGAAAAAACTCCCCACTGTCTGTGTTGATGCTGTATTGTAGAATAGCCTTTTCAGAAGGGTGTAATTTACTCAAGGGAGGTAGCCAACTCATGTCTGGATCTGCACTATTTGGTACAGCCTCTGTACAATTAAAGGAAAGACCTTTGGAGATGCCGAATACCCCTCCTGAACAAGCAAGAACAGTGAGTTACTCCATGTTACCTGAAACCAAGCAAGAAGGGCCCTTCTGCATATTGCACCTCCTTGGGAAGAATCTACTTCACATCCAACCATGGTGTAGACACCTTGGCTCTGGAAACCACATCCCGAATAGCCACAAGTATACTTGTGGAACTTGAACTGACCTTACTGAAGGCCTAATGTGAGAATTCTCCAGAGCTGTCACTATTTGCGCCCCTACATCATAAGGATCACTGTTTTCAAGGATTAGGAATGGAACACAAACCAATGGATCAGGGTGACCATATGGAAACCCATAGGAATCCTTGAGATTTAGCATGGAGCTGGGAGTAGGAGAAATACTGCAGGCTGCAGGCCTGGACTACCCCCCATTCATCTTCATGTAGTCACACTGCAGCAGGGAACTCTGAAGAGCTGGGTTCTAGATTAAGCCCGGCCTTCAAGCTTCTTACCCAGGAGCGTCTATCAAAATGGGAGGCTATGCTCTTTGATTTGATGTCATTTTCCGTTCATTTATAGCAAGAACATACTTACAGTTTCTATAGTCACTAGGAGAGAGCCTGCAGCAAGTTCCTACTGCTGGAGAAAGCAGTCTTTGGGAAAAAGTTTCTTTTTCACTACAGTTTCCATAAAAGGTTGAATGTCTGTTATCCCTAAGTGCGTGCCGTCTGAAATGTCAACCAAACTCCCAGGGATTCTTCATAGATTCTATATTTCTCTCTGATCTCATGCATATATACCTATTGGTGAGTTCACTCTCAGCCTGAGAAAGGGTATAACTTACCCAGCTGCCACTGTGGTTTCTTTTCTGCCCTGTTTTTGGTAATTCCGTTGCCAATCTGACATCCAGCAGAGCAGTAAAAGAAGAAATACAAAATGTACAAAAATGTACAAAAAAATAATTTCAATGTATGGAAAGCCCTTTGTGATGTAACAGGCATGTATTGGGGTGATAAAATGGGACACTTTGCTGTTTTATTTTGATTTCTATGAAAAGTTTTAAGGAAAACCTCATTAAAGACTGATTTTAGGAGCAATTGCTAATATCTAATACAAGTTGAATTAATATTAGAAAATCATATACTAGAGAAATCTTTAAACAAAAGGAAAGGGAAAGACAGCATTTCTAGCTTGACAAAAAGGTAGTTTTTGAAAAAGAAACTCACTTTTATCTAGAAGGTTTGAAAAATAAAATAAAAACCAGAATTATGCATCTCAGCCATATCAGAAACACTTCTTATAAGAATGTCATAAGAAAAAAGATCATATGCAAGCAACATTCAATACCCAGCTTGAGATGCATTTCCATGTCGTGTGTGGGGTCAGAACAAAAGAATGAAGAAAGCAGGGAAAGCTTCCTTTGAAGAAGCTAGGAGAGAATGCCTCAGTGCCCAGATCAATGCCACATCTCCCCCCTTGCCTCTTTCCTTCCCAGACCAACCATCGCATGGTCCTCAGAATAATATTTCACAGAGAGACTGATAAGTGAAAACATCCGAGCCATGGGAACCGGATCCCTATGGCCAGTTCGGCATTTCCAAGGGGCATTTAAAGACATCATTGTTTGTTCCCAGTGACTAGTTAATTGCATTTTGATTTGGTAATTGCAAACAGATCCTAGCCTCTCGGCACTTCTGCAAGCAGAACAATCTATAACACAGTGGAACCAGGATTCCACTTGCGAGTTCCCAAAAAGGGACATGTGATAGTCCCAAATGACTTTCTGCTGTGTGACTGTCAACGTTAGATCTGGGTTGTTTTTTCTTTTTAACTAATCATTATTAATTTGGTCTTTTGATAGATTGCTCAGTGGTGGTGGGAGAAATTTTTTTTTTTAAAAAAAAGATAAAGCCAAAACCCTCTTATATTATCTCATCTCACACAATGTATTGCTTGTGTTTTCATGCATCTCCTATCTGGAGAAAGGACGCCTACAGGAGATAAAAGCATGTTATCCTTGAACTCAAAATACATAGGTATTTGTTATTAATGCTCTAAAAGTTCTAAACTCTGTCTTATTTAAGAGGCAACTGTTATAACATTTGCACCATCTTTAGAGGTACAAATTGTTAGTTGAATTAGTAGGATTCTGAACAACATGAAATTAATGAGAGAAGTGAACCAGGCTTTCTATGCACAAACAGAAGTAGGCCATTTAGAGCAGTTAGCAAAACAGGTAAGTGTCACAAGCGTTTACTAGTTAGCCAAAAGCCAGAAGCAAAAGTCAACTAACATACTTTGTGATTTGTTGCATAAAGTTCAACAATAGGCCAATCACCATGATACTGAAGTCACTGAAGCCAGAGTAGCGGTTGCTGATGGAGGTAGGTGCCACGTGCGGGGAAAGAGCATCATGGACACTTCCGGGTTCTGCAGGTTGGCGCAGGTGCCCAGTTCTGCAGCCGGGACGGACAAGCGACCTGGCTCTCCTTGCAACACAAGGAAGCCATCTGTCCACACAATGCTAATGTGACTTAATGTGTGCATTTAATATGTTAATATTTTATCTCAGCTAAATAGTGAAGAAAGCTAAGTCGTTAGCTTTCGTCAGTCACCTTTCTTTACTCTTCCACTGTTTCTTTGTCATTTCTCCATTTCCTCATTCCCACCTTCCACTACTTTACCCTTCATAGATCAAAGAAAAAAATAAAGGAATTTGAAGAATCAGATAAGTTTGCAAATAAACAAACAAGATTCTAATTTGGTTTTATTTTCTTAACAATGCTAGTGTAAAGAAATAATAAAATTAGTGAACATTTTAAACTCTCTAAAGCCTTGCCTAATATCCAAATTTGATGATATCAAAGTCATAAAGTACACATTTCTGCCATCATTTAAAAAAATAAAAATTTAAAAAGTTGACATAGAGAATTTCAATGAGAAAGTTAGGCCATGATAAGGATAAAGTCCTTATTGAGGAGCAGAGTTAAGATTCTTACTTAGGTGAACCATGACAATTGGCAAAGTAATTTTGTTTTTATTTTTATCATTTCTAATGAAGCTTACCTCAGTTATGAACATATGTAAAAAGGTTGGTATAAGTGAGGTTGGCACTGGTATGAAATTACAGATATTGTCATAGTCTCATAATCGCAAATAATAATTTTAAACATCATTATTCACTTTATTACATATTCATACCTATAACATTTATGTGCACATAAATAGCATATATATATACGTGTGTGTGTGTGTGTGTGTACATTCTCTCTTTAAACTGATTGCTGGGTTGTGTGTAATTGGCAGTTCCTTCCCATAAGAACTCTCTGGGCATTATGGCTTTATTAACCTGTTGAAGTTGAGGGTTTTCTCCTTGTGACCCAGAAACCTAAGTTGCATTCCAGTAGTACACAATCTTCTGTTGCAGCCAGCTCTTCAGAAGAGGCGAGTTAAAGATTATCTCCTCTATAATGTTCTCATTCCAGCACCCACACTGTATTGTTAAAATCCATTAACTCAGGTTGGTGAGACGGCTCAGCAAGGGAAGGCACGTGCTGCCAAGCCTGACACCCTGAGTTCTTCTGTAGAACACTCATGGTGGAAGGAGAGAACCAAATATCAAAAGCTGTCTTCCGACCTTCACATGTGCAGTAGCAGAGCAAGTCCAGACACATGCATACGCACGTTCACACAGAGTAAAGAAATGCAAAATGAAAAATATACCTAGCTTTATAAGTAGATACATACAAATAAAGGAAAAAGATTTTCAAGTACACCATCTATTTCTTTAACACAGGATTAATGGAGAAAACAGATTGACGTTTCTTTTAAGGAGTATGCATTTTATTTTATACATTGAAGCCCATCTCTAAGAGGAGACCTCAAACTGTCACTAGAGTGCTGGAGTGAGACCACGGGGTCAAAGGTTAGGATGCATTTCACTAAGTTTAAGAATAGTAGTTATGCATGGAGGCGGACATCTGTAATTCCAGCTCCTTGGAACCTGAGCAGGAGGATCACATATTCTAGACCAGCCTGGGCTAACCAGAATGAGATCCTATCTCATAAAAAGAAAACTAAAGCAACATAAGAGAGAGCGATGGGAAAAAATTTAAGAAAGCTCTGGAGAACCCAAAGCAAACAGAAATAAAACAAACAAATATGAGTGAGTACATCCCAGAGACCCACATTGGCGCACCGGACAGAAATCTCAAAGTCCAAATCAGGAGCAGAAGGAGAGGGAGCACGAGCAAGGAACTCAGGACCACGAGGGGTACACCCACACCCTGAAACAATGGGGATGTTCTATCGGGAACTCACCAAGGCCAGCTGGCCTGGGTCTGTAAAAGCATGGGATAAAGCCGGACTCGCTGAACAGAGCGGACAATGAGGACTACTGAGAACTCAAGAACAATGGCAATGGGTTTTTGATCCTACTGCACGTACTGGCTTTGTGGGAGCCTAGGCAGTTTGGATGCTCACCTTACTAGACCTGGATGGAGGAGGGTGGTCTTTGGACTTCCCACAGGGCAGGGAACCCTGATAGCTCTATGCCCTGACAAGGGAGGGGAACTTGATTGGGGGAGGGGGAGGGAAATGGGAGGAGGTGGTGGGGAAGAGACAGAAATCTTTAATAAATAAATAAACGGAAAAAAAAGAACAACCCCCAGGGGGAAAAAAAAACAAACTTCAAAACCAACTACATGATCTATATCAGTCACTTTCTCTAGTTCTTGTCTACAGATCAGGTGAAACTTTAAATTTGAGCGTGGGGTCTCTACAATATGGGGATCATCGAGGAATACACTACATCATATTGAAACTTCCTTTCGCACTGGGTGGCCGGGTGGCACAGCATTACCAGCGCTGTGCAGGAGGAACCTTGGCATTTCGACTAGGGATGGACATAGCCAACAAGTCCTTGCTCAACAATGCACTGTGGATTCATGTGGGTCAGTGGGTATGCAATCCCTCTACACTGTGGAAGTAAGTGGAGATGCTAATGTAATGATTCTATAGCTTTCATACAAGCTGGAGAGAAATAAAATGAATACAGTTACAGCAGCGCATACAAAACTGTAGACAGTAGAACTAGAAATACATATTCAAATGCTCAATCCCTATTTATTTTTTTTCAGTTATTGAATTAAAAGCCAAATACAAATGTTGGACTCTTGCAAATGATTAAAATACATTTAAAGTAATATCCTCAAAAAAACAACAACCCACCATTGCCAAATTCAACACTTAATTATTTTTATATTTTTCATGCTAATGATGTGGGGAGATGAAAAGATTAAAGTTTCACAAATCCTAGGCCAACCACTTCACAGTTTTATGATTCTAGACACGTTTCTTAACCTCTCTGGGTTTCTGGTTCCTCATCGTAAGTAAAGATAATGTAGGTATCCCTCTCTTAGAACACTGTGTACAATAAGTACAATAAATCTGAGCTTTTATTACCCCCCAGCTATAAAAACAGGTGAAGATAAGTATTATGGTTTAATTTGGGTTTTATATAAATAAAAATATCTTCTAAATTATTTATTTTTGATAAGTCACTCTTCAAAATGGAGATCCAGATGGATAGCATCAGATTCCTTTCTCATGTTCAGTTTCTACTCATAATCGTTAACCCAGCTCTTTAGTTCAGCCGGACTTGAAAAGAAAGGAAAAGATGGGAGCTGACCAAATGCAGTGAGAGCACAAAGATTCTAGAATATTGGGGAGCTGTATCTAGCAAAACAGAAAAAAAATGATGATTAACACAAGTTTAACAAACAGAGTATATAGAAATACATTTTCTACAGAAATCTACAGAATATCATTTTTGTCTTTTTTGCACTAAGTGATCCATTAGCACACCAAACACAACATCAAGTTTAGTTATTTATGAAAAATGGATTTAGTCTATGCTGATTGCCTAAGATCAGCAATTCTACAACCCAAAATGAAATGATGGAGAAGTAAAAAAGTCAACAAGAGCTGGGCAGTTCTGATGCATGCCTTTAATCTTAACATTCGGGAGAGAGAGGCAGGCAGATCTCTATGAGTTCGAGGCCACCCTGGTCTACAAGAGCTAGTTCCAGGACAGGCTCCAAAGCTACAGAGAAACCCTGTCTGAAAAATAAAATGAGATTAAAAAAAGAGGAGTCATCAAGAAAGTCTGTTTGAGGACTCATGAGTCATAGTACAAGGACTGCTTAGCACATGTCAGGCCCTGGATTCAATCTTCAGACTTTTAGAAGATGAGGAGAAAAGGGACAGAGGCAGGAAGGGAGGGAGGATGAGAGGGAAAGGAAGAGGGAGGGAGAGTGTGTGTAAATGAATATGAATCTATAAATGTCTTCTTTCTCTAAAATACTATTTTTTTATTTTGGAGTATCGCTTTTGAGAGAGTTTCATCTATCTCAATGTTTCATCCCATTACCTGTCAAGTTCAATAGGCTTTATCTACGTAATGGCTTCTATATTGCATGCAACTTCCTATCCTCCATTTTGGTTCAAATCTCATTGTCTCACAATGAAAACATATGATACATGGCAGTTTCCTAAATATGCTTTGTACCCCAGAATGTGCTTCCTGAATTGCAAATCTAATTTCTCTCTCTCTCTCTCTCTCTCTCTCTCTCTCTCTCTCTCTCTCTCCTTCCCCAACCCACCTCTTGATCTCTCTCACACACAACTCCTCTCTCCTTTCCTCCTCCCTCTCTCATGTGTTTGTTTAGTTTTTTTTTTTTTTTAAAGAAAAGACTGTCAAAAGACACAGACAACCAGTGGTTCCTGCCTTGAAGGGAATCCAAGGAGGGGGATAAGTTGAGTTCATGGTATGAGACAAGCTGCATAGTAAATCACATCCCAGAAGCACGCATAGATAAGACAAAAGTAATACCCAATGCCCTCTTTTTCCTACTCAACAAACAAATTATAGAGTAAATGTATTGGAATTTTTAATTTTAAGTCTATACTATCTTTATATTTCCATGACTAAAAGCATGAGTATGTTTCAACAATATTACTCAGTATGTGAATAAATGTGAAAACAGAGAAAGAGATTGGGAAAAGGAAAACCCAAGTATATTATTCATGATGTGCAAAAAGAAGAGATTTCAAGGGATCACACTTAAAGACTGGCACACGGAGCCTAAGAAATATAAGTAGAAAGAACAATTGTGTAGTTTTCTAACTAAGAAAGTAATCTTTGCTATGGAAGAGGGATGAGGTAAACATGGCTTTTATAAAATAAAGGCATAAAATCAAATAACACCCGGGTGAGACAGTTTTTCCTCATCTCATGTTTGCCACTCTTGCTAATATGCGGTATAGCAAGTTAGAGATAGCAGCGTATTACCGTTAAGTGATAGCAAGGCTTGCAAGCCTGAAAGAACAAAAGGGGGGCTGATTCAACAGTGCAAAGAGGAAAGCAAAGTAGAGTCAGGCAGGTATGGGGTTGAATTTGGCCCGTTCCTGTCTTCAATACTGAGCATTATTCCTGGATAATTAACCAGACACTACCTGATGCACTTGCGTCCTGGTGTCTTTGCACGGAACGTGGTATTGATAGTATATATCTTAGAGGAATGTTGCAAGGCTTAGAAATGCTGCCGCATGTTGTACACTTGGCACAAATGCTTGGCACGATTCTCAGTGCAGGGTATATGCTATTATTGCTAGAGTCATTGAAATCTTTAGATTTAAGGCAAAGCAGTTCAGTGCCCAAACAGACGCAATCATGTGGCTTGGACTACATTCCATTATTATGATTAAAGACAGAAATGCTATCAGAAAAATTTTGGTGGAGAATGCAATATTCTGAACTATTTAATTGGTTAAAGCCCTCGCAAAGCACATCTTCTTTCGGCAGGAAATGTAATCTCCAGCGTTCATCCTGCTAACTGCCACCACTTTTCAGCTTTGTATGGCTCGTGTATGGAGGTTGCTGAACAAACGCGTCTAGTCTCCATTTCACGGGAGAATGGCCAACACTGCGTGAAAGACCTCTGCTAAGTGTTGAAAGCGTGGGCTTCGGTGATTCATGCTTGTATAGTATCTGAGGTCACTCAGAAGTGTTTTGCAACCTGTGTCTTGGCAAGACAGTAGCTTCCAACTTCATTCACCACCCCCAAGGGGGGATATATAACCTAACAACACAACAACAATAGCAAATAAAGAAAAGGAAACACGTGGAAACCAGAGACAACATCTTTCTTAGCAAACACCGCATGAATAGACATAGCAGTGTTTGTGAAGAGGCCTCTGAACCATGTCTCCTTCAGAGTGTGCGTGAGAACGGCAGGTAAGGAGCTGCAAAGGCATGCCTTCAATCTCCACCTCCAAAAACATCATGGAGCAGCCGGCATCCAAACAGAGGAACCCCAGATGCATGGGAACAGTAGCCCTGCTTTAAACGGTCCAGAAGGACAACAGGCTGATTTTTGGGGTTATTTTAAGTAGGGCACTTTTCAGCAGGCTTGGAAGCTTTTAGCCTTTGCTTAGGAGTGAATTCCACTTGGAAACGAAGTCTTGCTTAGCTCCACACACTACTAAGCTCTAGGCCACAGGGCCTAGGCCTGGCCAAGACTAACAAGTTCTTCTATATGTCTGTCTCTTCCAGTGGCTTCGGTTACAGACTGCTGAGCTACAGTTTGGGAAAATTCTAGAGAAATAGCAGAACTAGATATTTGAGACCCAGTTTCACTGTAAATTTCAGCTGTTTTTAAAGTCATTTGAAACAGAAGAGTGCCTGATGAGCTGCAAACTTTTAATCCCAAGAAAAACTTTGTGGCTTTCATTTCATTTCGATTCTTTTACTGCACGCATGCAGTTGAGTGTTAGTGACCAAACACTGAGGTCTTTCGTCAGAAGTATTTTGTTTCTGGTATTCTATAAGTGATTATTCTCCAAGATCTTCATGTTCCAAATCACTGATAATGCCGGTTCCTGTAGGAGTTAATATTGAAAGTTCTAGCTCACAATGAAGAATTCCTCTACCAGTAGCATTTACTTGCCAGTTGAGTATATTTGTCCAGCTATGAAACTGCCAAGCTCACCACGATTTCACCTTGTGTTTCCTCAAGCTGTCCTCCTGGTCAGCAGGAAGTTATGAGACTCTACAGTACGCTCTACAGAATCCAAGTTCAGCAGCCTTATGATATTTTTGGCTCTAGGAGGCATATAGTTCCAACTGCAAATAAAGAGATATTTGCTAGATCTTACTAAGGCATTGGTTCTGGGCCCCTGTGTTACTCTTCACTTATCAGGAACTCTTCGGGTTCAATCCACATTCCTGAAGTAGGCAATTAATGGATTTTAGTGTAAAGGGAAAGAACCAGCATAATCTGACTTGAGGATGTTTCTGTCACCCTAATAGGAAATCTTGGTGTCTATAACAGGTGGCCCCCGCCTGAACCACAAGAGCACTCTCCTCCCTCCGCCCCGCTAAACACTCTCTACAGTTTATAGTTTGCTTTTACTATACTTATAGGGAAGAACATTGTACAATATATATTCAACAAGGTGACTGGTTTCTCACATAAAATACAGCAGTTCCTGATTGTACGTATTGTAGCATGTATCTGTACTTTGTTATTAGTTTTGGTGGCACTGAGGATTAAACCTGGAGCCTCGCTTATGTTAGACAAGAACTCAAAAACTGAGCTATCTCCCCTGCCTTATATTTAATTTTAATTACTGAATAATATTTTATTCTCTAGAGGCTTTATATATTTTATTTATTCACTTTTCAAATGCACATTTGAGTTGGTTCCACTCATTAGCCGTTATTAATAAAGTCGCTATAAACGTGCATCCACGTGGTTGTGAAGACGCGTGCATCGCTTACTTTTCATATTGCGGCAACAAGACACCTGACAGAAGGCTCAGTGGAGGAAAGGCTCGTGTTGGCCTCCTGAGTCAGATGGTTGAACTGAAGCACATTGAAGGTGGGGCAGCAAGACAGAGTTCATGGCCACGATGGCTTCCTTATGTTCTGCCTGACCAGAAAGCACAGAAAGAAGACTGGCAAAGACAGATAAGACCTCCAAAAACCCACCTTGAGTGATGTATAATACCACCCAAGACCCAACCCTTAAAGGTCCCACAACCATCTAAACATTGCCACTATCAAATTGCCTGTGGGAGACAATTCACATTAAAGCCAGAATACTGTGTTTTCATTTCTCTTGGTTAGATGTTTCCGACTGAAATTCCTGGGACACTCTACATAGAGCATTTTAAGTCACCGCCCAACTTTTCCACCAGCAAGGAATGGCAATTTCTTTTCTCAGCATCCTTAACAACACATAGTCTTGGCTGCCTCTTCTTACAGACACTGTACAGAGTGTGAAGTGTATCGTGTGATTTCCTAATAACAGATGGTGTCGAGCTTCTCTTCATGTGCTAACGAACTGTTATGTCTTCTGTGGAGAAATATCTCCTCAGATTCATTGTGCAATTAAACATTGTGGTTGCCTTTTGATAATAACTATTAAAGAATCCTTTTATATTCTAAATAGAATGTCTTTGACAGAATGATTGTCCATAAAGATTATATTCCAGAGTTGTTGCACATTGTTGATGATGTTCTTTGTAGTGTGTTTTTGATTTTGATCAAGTCCAATTTATCCATTGTTTAAAGTGATTAAATCATTTTTAAATTTTTGTTATGATATTTAATTGACAAGTGAAGCTATGTGTTCAAGATGTACAATGAAATAATTTGATATGTGCAAATATTTGATCGTGAATACCATAGGCAAATTAATCAGCATGTCCATCAGTACCTATGGGTTTTGTGTGTTTTTACATACGCGTGTCCTATCAAGTCCCCATGCTCTCATGCTGTGCACTGGTCCACCTGTAAGTGCCACTAGGGAACAGGTTGATGCAGCCACTGTACAAAGCAGAATCAACGTACGATCCAGCAGCTCTGTTAGTGAGATGCACATAAAGGGAATCCATTCTCAACCCCACAATCTCTCAGCCATGCTTACTGTAACCAACAAGAGAAAGTGTGGCAAGCATACATAACAAAATATTGATTCATCCATGCTGCCTTCCCCATTTGTTACGTGGATGGAGCTGGGTGTCAGAAAGTTAAACAAGAAAGCTGGGCACAGAAAGGTAATTACTGGAGGATCTAATTTATATATGACATCTAAAACATTAAACTCTCATAAACAAAATGTGGGATAATAGATAAAAGAGTAGGATGGGGAGAGGTTGGTTGTGGAGTACAAGTTCTAGAGTGCTCTATTAGAAACATGGTTACTATAATTAGTCTTCTGTTTTTTATCAAGAACCAAAATATAACATGTAGCATGTGATATTCTTCCTTTCAAAACATGTATTCACAATCATTGATAGTTTTAATTTTTAGGATTAGGTGTTAACCAAATTCAAAACAATCCAGAACTGTTTGGCAGGTAGAGAGAAAAAGCTGAACTAGTCACGTCATGGTTTCAAACATTCAAGGTTTTATAGTCTATCCCAGAGAGCATGAACACACCTGTCACGATGGAAGGCCTCTGTAAATGTGTGTCTCACATTCACAAAGCTGTTTTTCTCAGGCTACACTGTATTGGATGTGGTGTGTGTGTGTGTTTGTGTGTGTGCGCGCATGTGCACATGCACACATGCTACTTTATACGACGGAAAAGAAGAAAGGGGACTGGAGAAGTAACTTAGAGTACTTGCCGCACAAGTATGAGGATGAGTTTCCATCCTAATCTTTCACATAAAAACCTAGCATGGTGGCACACAGCTGTAGCCCAAGCATGTGGAGGAGGAGAGCACAGATCACTAGGGTCTGCTAGCTCCAGAAAACTCTAGATTTAGTAAGAAATATTGTGTCAAAGTAATAAGACAGAGAGTAGAGCAAGATGTAAGACACCTAACATTCTCATCCTCTGGCTTCTGTCTGCGTATTCAAATAGAGATATGTATCTACACATAAATACACATACACATAGGAACACACATGGTAATACATTGTACACACATACACCACACACACACACCATGAATCTATTACACACATATAAACCACACACATGTACCACACACATTTTCTACATTTACACACACATATACCACATACACACTGTGTATACATTTCATATATGCATACTGCGCATACATTACACACCTATATAAAACACACTGTGTATAATTGCACATACATACACCACATACACACACTATGCATACATTACACACTGTGTTTATATTACCACACACATTCACACATACACACATACTGTGCATACAGTCCACACACATACACTACACACACACTGTACATCTATTACACAATATATATCACACCACACACACTGTGCATCTATTACACACACATACATCACACACACACTGTGTATCTATTTCAAACATATATACTACAACACACACTGTGTATACATTACATACACACTATACATCTATGACACACACATACACCACACAAACTGTGTATAATTATACATACATATGCCATGTACATATACTATGCATACATTACACATATATACACCACACTGTGTATATATTACACATACATGCACCACACACACACACACACACACATACATACCTACTGTGCATACATTACACACACATATACTACACACACACTGTGCATTTATCACACACATACATCACATACAAACACACAATGGATCTAAATTTGGGTTGAATCTAAATGCTTAGAAGCTTCTAGCCATCACTAATGTGATGGTTCTCTTGGCTAGAGAGGACATGCTGTAATTGGTTATTAGTTATTTCTCATTTCAAAATGTTAATATGATAAAAAATGAAACTGTGACCACAGTCTCAGTTTGTGGAATCCTCACTCTTGATGTAAAAAGTCACAAAGTTGCCTGCGGGTGTCTGAACTTGCTGTGAAACTCTTCTCAGATGTCTTTGCTGCTACCTCCTTTGAAAGTTCTTTGTGTGCCTTGGGTTTGAATCTATTCTAACCTTTCGATAGATTTCTTTGTGAAGGCCTCTCCTACACTATTCTGTGTGTGTTTGGCTTGTTTCTCTTTATCTATATTCATCATCATTTTCCATTTGTTGATTATGGGTTTTAGCTTTCTATATATTTTATTAATTCCTTGAGAATTTCATGAAGTATATTTTGAACATATTCACACTCGCTCATATACTTCCCTTACCACAATCTCAACCTTTCTTTCCTTTCCCACCTAACCTTAAGATAACTTTTCTTTTTCTTCCTTCCCCATTGAGTCCATTGTTGTCCAGCTCTTCTTGGAATCAGGTCTGCTCTGCTGTGCACCTCAGCTTCTGCACCTCCTGAAAGTCCACCCTCGTCATTGGGCACCAAGCCTATATTTGCTTTGCTTTTACGGTTGGTTTTTAAACATGACTTAATGCAAGTTTTCTTTTTTTCTTTTTCTTTCTTCTTTTACTGCAATCGAAACCTTGACAATAGACTTCCTGACATAAATTTAATAATGTCATGGTGTCTACTTGCGCTATCCTTCTGGACAAATCTGCCATCAAACTGCTGGGTGTGCACGTAGCACATCATCAGGTACCGTTGGGACCACCCGCATCCTGACTATCATGGTTCTCATTATTAAGTAGTTCTCTTTGTTTTCATTTTTCTTTCTTTTTTTTTTGAATCAGCTCCTTTAAAATTTGAAATCTTTGTGCAACTTTAAAACCTTTAAAGAAAACCAGCAACTCCTAATAACCCCCAACCTCCTGACTCCAGCCATCAACGCTAATGCATCACTGTGAATTGTTTCTCTCTGTTCTTGAAAGAAAACCAGATTTCTAGTAAAGTCTTTGAAAGAGAAATACTATATTTTCAGCAAACAGGAGGAACAAATTAAAAATTGGCTCCCATTCCTAAACTCATAAGAGGGTGCATCCTCTTGCTTTCAGAAGATTTTCATGTGAGATATTGAGCCTGGAAACTTGATCACATAGGTGTGCGCACCGGGTCTGCTTGTGTTCTGAAAGAAGTTAGAGAGAGGTAGGCATAAGTGTGGTCCTGTAACACTACCAGGTTTCAGTATACACCCAGAATTGGAAGGCCGCAGAAAAGACAAGCTCAAAACAGAAGATTAACTCACCACATTGCCTATTTCTTTTTGTGCTTATTTCTTCTAGCTTTATTTTATAGTGTTCATTATTTTATTAATCTGCTTGGAGTCAAAAACACTAGGGTTTTTGCAATGTTTGTAAATGTCTGGGTTCTATTCTAATGTTTCTAATAAAACCCATACCAATTATCTTTATACACCTTAAGATAATCTCCCTTGGAACCCTTCAAGGCCCTTCCATCACTTTCTTCACTGCGACCTCACTGTAAGCATGCATGTGTCTCGTATCTATCCTGGTCTTAAATCTCCATGGTGCACCCGCTCTCACACTATAAATGCCACAGCAACTGGCCTTGCAGGTAACATGGACAAGCTCAATAGCAGAATGATTACCCATTGGGCCATTTTTGTGGGCCATCTGTTGAATATCGACATACTTATTTCTAATGTTTGATGTAAGAAATCTTGTACTAGAAACTGAGTATGTCCAGCTCCCTGCCTTGATCTTTTCTGACCCATCATACTAATACCCAGCTAGGTGGTGTGACAACCCAAGAAATCATCCCACAGCTCTGTCTGCTACCTTCATTCACAGCAAACGTCAGAAATTTTAAAAGTAAAAAGAAAAGGTGGAAGAGGCAAAGCCCAGCGGAAGTTAGTTAGCAATTCGAAGAACACAGTGAGAGATTAGTAATAGGCTGTGTCAGTTGCCCAGCGTTTCATAACTTCTAATTTAGATAAACGCTCATGACTTTAGCAGAAAACTCTTGGAATCAACATACATCTGACCCATTTCTTTATTGCTCTGCATTTTCAATTCCTTCACTGCGATATGTTATGAAAGAAGAAGAGATGAATACAAATTCAGTAGAGCAAAAGATTTGAACCTGGCAGGTATTCAATTTTTAAATGCTGTATTTCTATAATACACATAATATTGTATTATAATATACATGCAGGCATCTAAATATATATATTATTGGGCATCCTCTCCATAGGCCCACCACTCCTAACCTCATCAGTAGCATTTGTCTCTGTGCTATTTGGTGACCAAGGTATATTTTAAATGAGATAAAATATTTATTTAACTTTGATTGTTCTAATGGTTAGACTAGCTTATACTAACCAACAGTGGCATGTGATACAGTCAGTCATTTTTAATATATCCATTTTAGTAGACAGATAGTCATATTCAATAGTGATTATAAGTTGTCATTTCTTGGTGGTTAATAATACTGTATTTTTGATTATTGGAGATTATTATAAGCCCCATGACTGAGAGTAACAGATATTTAAAAAGAGTTTTAAGGCAATAAACCTGAATTATAGCATAAGAGTAATGTGAATTCCATGATAATCCTCCTCACACTAGCCATAAAGATCAAACATAGATGATACTTACAGACCCTATACACATGCCTGCATTTGCACACACACACACACACACGAACCAACACACATATACCCTTTTTCAAGAAAAAGAGGCAAAGCTTTTTATGATAGAAAAAACACATACTGTGTGATTTTCAAATTCTCTTCAGAACTTGGAACATGTGTGGTCTTAGTAAAAGAAAATGCTAAGAAAATTGCATAAAAGATCAAAGAAAGATAATAAACCCTGAGATCAACAAATAGTTACAACTTAGGAAATAAAGAGGAGAAAGAAAACTTTGAGTGGAAAGCCTCATTTGAATGGAATGGGCACTCCACCGAGAAAATGGAAACAGTGAGCCCAAGGAACTTGTTGGTCTGATTTCTTTTTTTCTTCCTTCAGACTGTATTTGAAAAATAAGGAAGTACAAAATACGTAATTTATGTAACTGTGTACAGTAGTATATGTTGACATATATACAGTTCTATATAGTATGTGGATTATGCACATGTATATGTGAACACGGGCACGTAATATGTGGTTTTCTCTAGTAATTTTAGCTGTTATTTAGAGTAGGGGCAGAATGTTCTTCTGTTCTGTATTCCAAGGAGAAGTCTGCTGGCTACATTTCAGTCAGAGATGCTAAAACTATTTCTGGTTAGTACGTTGCTTCCTCCTAGGAGCACAAAGGATGCTCACTACAGGTCATCATAGCTTGGTCTTCCTTTTCCATGTACACCCACCCAAACACAAGCTCGCTGAGGATCACTGACAATGGGCTCATGGGTTCCCAACCTTCCTAATGCTGTGACCCTTTGATACAGTTCATTATGTTGTGGAGAACCCAGCCATGAAGTCATTTTATTACTACTTCATAACTGTAACTTTTCTAGCACCATGAATTATCATGTAATACCTGATATGTTAGCTACAGGGTTGAGACGCACAGATTGAGAACCGCTGCTATACATACGTCGGCTCACATCCTTCTAGCTCCCACCTAACTTTGGCTACAGCAATCCCGGCAGCTGGAGGGAGGCAGGCAGAAGGACATCAGGAATGCTGCCTTCGAATTCTCTTCCTGGGGGATCACTTGAGACCGGTGTCCTCCAGTTACAATCCCGGTGGCCTTCAGGACAGTCTCCTGACAAAGCTATCTCCTGGATATTTGCTCTTCCATTCAGATGGAACACAATACAAGCCCCGCTACCACTCCTGACAGACACTGCTGTAGCTCCTTAAGGAGCAGTCTTCACTATCCCCTGACCAAACCCCCTTACATGAATCTGGATTATACTCTTCAGTGGTATTGCATTCAGCATTCTCGGGTGTATTTGAGCCGATTTTTAATTTTCCCTCCTTCGTTCTCTTCACTGTTGGATTTAACAAATGCCCAGAGTCCTTTGACAGAGTTGTTTAGGGTACTTTTTTTTATATCCTCTAAGGATCCCCACCTGAAGTCAAGTCTTAGAGATTTTGAATCTTTGCTAACATGATGGATATCTATACCCCAGACTCATCCTCTGTGCCTGGCCTTCTCCTCCGTCTTTATGCTATAATTTGCTCAAGATAGAAACCTTCAGTGTCATCTAACTTCCTTCCATGAGCTATAAAATCCTTATTTCCAAGACTAAATTACTGGCTATACAATTTTACCAGTCATAACCTTCAGAAATAAAATGTTCTTAGGTTATTTGAGACCTTTCTGAAGCCAGGTATTTGACCCTCCATTTCCAAAATATAATTTTTCACTGTTTTTCTTAAATTTCCAACCAATATGCACTATCTTTATTCATATTCTGAAGTATTCCAAATCTTAATATGTTTTTAGTGCCTGTACTAATTGGGACTATCTGTGAATCTGTGAAGTAATATAGACTTATCATTGTTGTTTCAATATGACATGTAAACTCGTAACCAAGGCAGTTGATCTGTTTAAACATATTCTGATTACTCATCTATTTGCTATTTCTATTATTTATTTTTTATAGTCTCAATTCGTCCTGTTTTGCAACAGACTTCCCACTTTTATGTGATGTTTTGGAATATTATTTTTCTTATTTTCATATGCGCTATTTGATATGTTCTAAAACTATTACTGGGTCAAGGATTATTTACTTTCACATTCTCCATGGACAAAGACTTTAGCACACTAATCATTCGCATCCCATTTTAACTTGCATTTCATGGATTCTTGTGTTTACGTGGTCATTCGTTGTTTGTGCTAAGTTTTTTTATTTGTGGTTTTTATTGTACTTTTACTGTTTAAGTGTGTCACATTTTGAGATTACCAACATGTCCAAGAATTGTTTTCCCATGCTTGTTTGGTGAATCTGAGTCCCTCTGGGGCTGAATTTCTTTCCTGTTTTTGTCTAGATATATGAGACATTCCTGTAGCTATTGTTTAATAGTCTATGTTGATTTGTCTAGAAATGTCCAATTTGTTCTTAGGAGAAAATAGTTGAAACTGACAATAAATTTCTCTCAGCAGGTTAAAGATTTTAGTTCACCCTGTCCTGTTTCCACTGAGGTTAAAGAGTCAGACACCATCATAGCCTTCTGCCCTGTAGAGTTCATCTTTCTCTCTCTGAATATTGAACTGTTTTTGTTAGCCTTGAGTGCTCAGAATTTCAAATCAAGGGCTCCAGATAAGTTTTTTTTTAAATTTGCTGTTCTTGACTGATAGAAATCTATTTGCATGTAAGGTAATTAAAAACATAATATATTAGTGAAATATGTTTAAATAGACATGTCCTGTAGTTTTGTTTGTTAGTTTATTTTTAGTTTTTTGTTTTGTTTTGTTTTTTTATTCTTACTCTTTGCTCCTTGGGGGCCCGCCACCTGGCTCCCAAATAAATACACGAGACTTATTCTTATTTATGAATACCAGCCTTAGTTTGGCTTGTTTCTAGCCAGCTTTTCTTAACTTAAATTATCCCATTTATCTTTTGCCTCAGAGCTTTTACCTTTCTACATACTTTTCATTGCTTCTTACTCCATGGCTTGCTCTGTGACTGACTCCTGGTGTTCTCTCTCCTTTTCCATCCCTTGTCCTTTTATTTTCTCCCCTCTTCTCATTATTCTTCTATTTATTCTTTCTGCATACCAGCCCCATCCGTTTCCCTCTCCTGCCTACTTATTGGCCATTCAGCCCTTTATTAGACCTGTCTGGTGTTTTAGGTAGGCAAAGTAACACAGCTTCAAAGAGTTAGACAAATGCAACATAGAATGATGCAAAACCCCTCTGCACCATTAAACAAATATTCTACTGCATCAAAGAATCTAACACATCTTTAACTAATATTCCTCAATAGTGCCCTGCATAGGTGGACAATGGTACTCACAGAGGAAATGGATTATTAAATGAAAATCTCTGTGGTAGACATGGGATACCTTCCCATGTGTTAATTGGTCATGGAGGTCCCAGTGGCACCCAAGACAACACAACCTATCATCCTTTTTCTTGGTTGCCAAGACAGTAAATGATAGGTAGAGAGGTATTAAGACATTATTGCTGAAGATAGCACTCATTTGGATGCCAGACATAAAAAAAAAAAATCAGTCTCAACTGGCCAGTAAATGCTCTCTGATGGCTACTTTACATAGTACCAGAAAGTATTATGTAGGTTCCTAGGGGAGAACAGACACCAGTGACCTCTCCCAGCCCTACAATAATGATCACCCTTGCAAGATGTGCCCATGGGTACAGAGTGACATGATGGTTTTGGGGGGTAACCAACTTGTTACTCTGTAATTGGATTCTTGGGAGCTATTTCATGTGTGGTACTATAAAACCTGGTCAAAAATTCATGAATGGGACTATCATATGCCCAAGGGAGGAACCTATTGTTGCATGTTTAATGGTCATGCTGTCAAAATGCCTTTTAAATATTTATGTTTATGTCCATAGATTGGTTGCTGCTCTCAACTTGTCAGAGAAGCTTCTTCTTGCATCCAGTTTTAGTTAATGCAGAGATTCATTCATGGGACAAAGTGCCAAGTATAAGTAACTGCAAGTTTTCAATTGTGGAGAGTCAGTCAACTCATCCTCAGGGAATATTGTGGAAGAAGGGGGCAGAAAGAATATAAGAGCTGGAGGATGGGGAGATGATCTGTGAAGTGACATCTGAATATGGCCTAGCTATTGCACTCCTATGGCACCTGTGCTTACATGTACAAGATCCTGTGTGGCCAGATCAATCCAGGTTCCCCCACAGATGATAGGGGAGCATCCGAAGCCTCATGCACGGCAGAGGATCTTCAGTGTTTAGCCACTGTTAAGTTTCCATCATCCAGTAAATGCACCCATAGCTGTGCTCACGCAAGCAACTTAGTGGGTAAGAAACAGAAAGACTAACAAGGGGAAGGGGGTGTTTTAGGAAGAAGGGATCTAGACAGTAGGATGAGAGTTAGAGAGAGATATAGGAGGGTTATATTTACACGTATATCTCAGTTTGTGTGTGTGTGTGTGTGTGTGTGCCTGTGTAAAAAATTATCAAAGGATAAATTTTAAAACTGATAAAAGATTTCTTCTTTTATCTCAAACTCTCATTTTGGGCTCATTCCTTTTTTATGTTGTATCTTTAGAAGTTCTTCCAGCTGCTCTGTGGTAGAGAGTCATGCAGTGACTGCTGCGGGAGGGAACAGTCAGTCTCCTCTCAGTGTTGGCTTGCTTCCTTTGATGGCCATGCCCATGTGGACATGAGTGTCACTAACTTCACTGAAGACAAAGAAGACATGAAATCGGGAGAAAGATAAAGTTGGGGTCACAAAGAGAAGTTGGAGGAAAGTAGTCATCATGGATATGATAAAAAAAACATTGTGTAATATATGAAGATGTCAAAGAATAAATAAAAAATATTATCAAAAGATACAAGTTGTAACTTATATTTTTGTTCATGGATTTGTGTATAGCGACTAGAGGCGTGTCGACCGCCTTCCTCTAAGCCAGTCTCTGTTGCTTTCTCTTCCCCTTATGGAAACTCCTATTTGACATATTTATACTTCCTCATTCTATCCCACTTTAAATTCCTGTTTTCTTTCACTTTGTTTTTTTAGACACACAGTATATGCAGAACCATCTATGCGTTTATATAATTCTTCCTTTCATTATGTAGGGAACTTTTTTATTTCCATGAGTTCTTTTTCTGACCGGTCCCTTCCATTCTTGAAGTCATAGTATCATTCTCTTTCAATGTAAGATTTTTTTTAAATCAATTCCTCAGATTTTGATAATATTCACCCTCCACTCCTCTCCCAATTCCTCCACGATTCACTGTATTTTTATTTTATACATTTCAACGTAATCACTTCGTGGTTCTTACTACGAAGTTCTTATCTAAACTCGTCGATGTCTTAGAGGTTCAATTCTGCAACTTGTTTTCCAATTTTTTACTGCTGTCCTCTAGGAATTATGGAACTGTTAGTCCGTAACTTTGGTTGTCTGCTCCTATTTGGATCTGAATCTGTGTTTACTGTGATGATCTCTGGCTGAGGAGATATGTCTCCTGAGAACTTTTGCATTTGTTTCTTCCATGGACTGTGGAGAATTAGCAATTTAAGACTACTTTAATTTAATTTAGTGTTTTGTCATGGGTTCTTGAGCTGCTCAGGTATCCAAGTTCACAGGTCTGAGTTCATGGGAAGGCGAGCCTGAAATAGCAAACTCTCCTGAACTAATTCTTTCTCCATTAGAAAGCAAGTAAATCACCTCTCTTTTCAGAAAAGCACTTGCTTTTCTATCTTCTACTCTTCTCAGTACTTACTCCTACTTGCACAGACTCAAGTCTAGATTGATATTCTGTCTCGTTGCTGACCTTCATCAAGATGAGCCAGAACTGACTCCTGCAAGTAACCCTCTCATGGCTACATGCACACTGTGGCATGCATAATCACACAAGGCATGGATTTATACACATGCATGCAAAATTTTTAAAAATTCTTATTCTGATTTTGGTGCTGACAATCTTTAGGCTACCTAAGCAACTGGAAAGTTTTTGGTTCAATCTGTTTTTACTTTCCTTCAGAACTCATATATATTAATTTATTACTGTTAAGTCTGTATTTGTATTGATAAAGGTCAAAATTATGATCTTGCTTCTCTTCAGTTAATTTTCTGTTTAATTTATTTTTCACATATATTATCTATGTTTCTCTGGTGCTCACTTATAATGTAAAGAAGAGTCTTCATATACGAACACAAATGCATCTGCACCCCCAAAATAAACTACTGCATGGAGGCCTTTTCCTCTTCGCTGCTGCGAATCAACAGGGAACACTGATTCTGGTAGGAAGGAGGCCATTAGGACAACTCTACAATAGTTGAATAGTTCAACTACCCTGAACTATCTTGAATAGTGGCTGTCTCCCCCACCCCCTTATTTAATATAAGCTTCTGTTTAAATTCAGCATCCATCCAGGCAAAGCTATCAGAGTCCCATTTGTTTCTGCCATGACCTAGGTTAGGAGGACAGGTCCTAAGTAATGGCCACCTTGTCCTTCTAAGCTGTTTACAAGTCTTATGTCCTGGTTTGAAAACAGTCTGAAGGTCTTGTATTTTTAATGAAAGTGTTACTTGGTAGAGTTTTCAAGACTGTGATTCCGACTTTTTAGAGCATTTTTATCCTGCATGGAATCTGTTAAAGCCGGTGTGAGTGACTGGCCTCCTTTTGCTTTTATTGGTACCAATTTTTCAGTTTTGGAAGATTTGCTTTACAATCTGTGGTTTGAGGCTGTCGTATTTCCTTCTCATATTGGAAACAGAATTTTTTTTTCCTGATTTTTTATTTGGACTTAAGTTCTCAGGAGAATGTCAGTTGTAAGCCATGGTGTTTTTCTTCTGTGCTTCAATCGGCCCATGTTCTTCTATTTCCTGCCGATGCCACCATCCTAGCTGCTACAAAAAACACGGCACCTTTTCTGATGCCTGAGGCCGCAGGCTCACGTTTTTCATCAAAACCACATCCCTCCAATTCCATCCCTCCAATGAGTGCTAATAATTTCAAATAGGGAACTAGAGAAACCTCTGGTTCTTCTCAGCCCTGTAATTTGTGCATCGTGTTCAGCGTCTGGACCAGGACTGCTGTTCAAGTCAATCTGGTAGAGCAAGGTCTCTTGAGCAGCCTGACTGCTGGGTTCCTACACTTAATCCCTTTGTTCTATTGATCTGTAATCAGGACAGCTTTCAAATGTCAACAGACTTGAAATACTGTAGAATTTCATAAATGTCTTTGGTGACAACAGTGCTTTGTAAAATGAGGTCTGGTTACACCAGTCATCTACATGAACAGGAACTTGGCCATGGGAACCAAACACAGGCCCTTCATTTTTTTTACCACAGTATTTCTATCTAAATGAACCCACCAACCACAGAACAAATTTACTATTCCATCAATGGTGCCCCTAATAGTCTATTTATGTTTCCCTTTATACGGAATGGGAATGGTAACTTTCAACAACGAACTGTACGCAATTCATTTCCATTTCACAGAAAAGGCAGGGTAAGTACAATTACTATTTTTCACCACAAAATTTTTTATCTCTTCCTTGCTTGTTAATGAAAATGCAGGTAAGATGGGCTATGGAGATGGGTGGCTTTAGTGGTTTAAGAATTTGTGATGCAAAGCTGATAACCCAAGTTCAGATCCCTTGAACCCATGTAAAAGCCAGATATAGCAATATATATATATATGATCCCTGACCCCTATGTAAAAGGACTCTATGGAAGTTCACAGTCTAACTACATATATGCAGAAAACAATGATAAGAGACCATGTGTGTAAAAGGTTGGGAGGTGAGGACCAAAACCTGTTGTCCTCTGACCTCCATGGCACACACGTTTTCACTCATGCATATTAATACACACTCGCACACACAGACACACACTGCATGTAAATTAAATGTAGGTAAACTCACCAACAATATGTAAAAGAATAAATAAGGAAATTTTGTGTCCGCTTTCCTAAAATTGCAGTAAGTCTATGTTTCTTTTATTTCCTTTTAATCTACATCTTATATCACTGTGATATCTTCCTTCAGTCAAAAATCTAGGATCTTTTTATTATTTTTAAATTCATCCTATTTTTCCTCTAGGGGAAAAAAAGAACAAAAATTGCTCAATTTTTAGCATCATTTTTAAGAATGTGCAGTAAGTAGCGCAGGGTCACTACAGTTGGCAATCCCTCAGACATCCGATGGCCAGTTACCGCTCAGCTGAAGTGGAATTTTCTCTCTCCAAAAACTGTCTGGCATTGTGCCATTTCTGTATAGTGAATATGAATTCGGTTCTGCTTTAATGCCTGTTTGGGGAGATGCAAAATTTGTTTTGAGGCAATTAATATACTTGGAAATAATTTGAGAATCTATGCCCCCTTTGTCGGTATATATCCCAACTATGAGATGGGCAAGACCACACAAAAGAAATGAAGGGCACGTCTCTGTTCCCAAACTCCTCCTAGCTGCTGCACTTTTCTCTCTTGGTTATAATAGCCACGAAATTCATATCCAGTTTTTAAACCTTTAAAATGATTTCAGACGGCCCCTCTGCTAAACAAGCACACACAAAGCTGCCATTCTGATAACTCTCCCTTCCACAAGCCAACTGCCGGCCTTTTTCAGCTTGGGCGCCATAGCTAAGAAAGTCATCATTCACTTCTCAGTCATGTACCCTGTTTCAAAACGCTACCAGTTTCAGAAGAGTCTTGTTTGTACTTCCTCGGTGTTACTGACAGTTTTGAAAGTTATACTTCTCGATTTTCTCATAATATTTAAGGTCTTATTTATAGTCTCAGGACTGTGGATATAGCTCAATGAAACACCAGTTTAAAGCATACAAAACTGTGAAAACAATATGTGGTTTTGGTGTGTGTGTGTGTGGTACATTTATATATATATTCATATGCAATAAAAATTGTACAGGGAGACCTACTTTATGCTTTATCGAGTTAGTTCTTCTGACGATAATGCCTTGCAAAATATTTAGCTAATGCTAAAGTCAGGGTACCGGCATGGAAATGATCAAGGTTCAGAACGATTCATCACCATAGGAGCCCCTGCTCCTGTTCTTTTACTGACAGTCTCACCTCTTGATCTCCTTTCCTGCCTCCAGCCCTTGTTAACTACTAATCTTTTCTCCATCTCTGCAAGCCTTGAATTTCTAGAATGAGCAACAAATAAAATATATATGATGCAAGCTTTGGGGAAAATGACATTTCCCAGAATAATTCCCTAGATATTCACTGGAGTTGTTGAATACGTAAATAATGTAAGTTCCATGGGTTTTTAGAACAGAGCCCAATGATCTCTTTTTATATTTAAAACTTATTCTAAAGTTACATAAGGCCACTTTGTGCAGGTATATAATGAACTTACAACATTTTTTCCCTCTCTCTTGCTTTGCTCCCACTAGTACCCTTTGTTCTAGATAATTCCACTTTTACATTTATGCTATCTATAAGCATGCATTGTTTATGTATCTATGACTTCTAAGACATATAAATGAGAAACTGTGATATTTGTCTTTCAAGGATTGACTTAAGTTGATAAATATGGTTGCTTCCAATTGCATTTATTTTCTCACTAATGGAATAACTTTATTTTTTATGACTGAAACAATTTTCTGTGTAGAAGCCACATTTCTTTATCTACCCCTTGGTTGTTGAACAGCTAGCTTGCTTCCACAGCTTAGCTGCTATAATAGAGAAGCAATGAGCATGGACTTTTAAGTATCTCCGTAAGATGTCAACATGGAGTGTTGAGTAAATACCCAGGAGTAACACTATAGCTTAGAACCAGTCAGAGTAAAAGGATGCCTCAGTTGTCTCTAATTCATTAGTATTATGAATAAAGCTGCCATAAAAATCCACTTAAGGATTTTTGTGTAAATGTTAATTAAGTATTGATTTATCTGGAATAAGTGCACATGAGTGTATTGTTGGACCATATATGTGTATACATATGTGTGTGTGTGTGTGTGTGTGTGTGTTTCTGTTTCCTGGGTTGGATGTACTAGTTTAGATCCCCCACAAAAATGTATGAGTGACCAAGTTTTCACACATATTTACGAGGATATATGTGGTCACTGTGTGTTGATAGATGAATGTACACATATTTGCACACATATGCATGATGCTGGAGCTCCAGTCCAAGTTTCTGAACATGCTAGGTAAGTGCTGTACTGTCACCAACATCCGCAGCCCCACCTTTATATCAGGCACTCTGATAAGTATGTATTGATAGATTATTATGAGTTTCATTCATGTCTCTCCTGTGGCTGCTATTGCTACATCTTTCTAATGTTTATTTTCCCATTGTGTGTCTTCTCCAAAATATCTCCTCACATTTTTCCATATCTTCTAATTGTACAGCAATATTTCATTTTTTCCTCCTGGTGGTGAGGATGAAAAATGAATATTATGTATTCTTGATATACTCCCCTATTAAATATGCAATCCCAAAACTATTTGTCAGTTTGTCACTGCCCTGTCCATATTCTTTTTTTTTATTTTTATTGATTTTTATTGAAGTCTACTCCCTGCCTTTCCCCTCCTCTTTTTCTAATTCCCATATAGATTAGATCCATGTATGTCTCTCTTAGGGTCCTCATTGTTGTCTGGGTTTCTGGAATTGTGATTTATGGGCTGGTTTTCTTTGATTTATGTTTAAAAACCACTAATAAGTGAGTACATATGGTAATTGTCTTCCTGAGTCTGGGTTACCTCACTCAAAATGATGTTTTCTAGCTCTATACATTTGCCTACAAAATTCAAGATGCCAATATTTTTTTTCTGCTGTGTAGTACTCCATTGTGTAAATGTACTTCATTTTTTAAATCCATTCTTGGGTCTAGGGGCATTTAGGTTGTTTCCAGCTTCTGGCTATGACAAACAATGCTGCTATGAACATAGTTGAACACATGTCCTTGTGACACGATTGAGCATCCTTTGGATATATAGCCAAAAGTGGTATTGTTGGGTCTTGAGGAAAGTTGTTTCCTAATTTTCTGAGAAATCGCCACACTGACATCCAAAGGGGCTGTACCAGGTTTTACTCCCACCAGCAATGCAGGAGTGTTCCCTTTACCCCACAACCTCTCCAACATAAGTTGTCATCAGTGTTTTTGATCTTGGACATCAAAACACCAGAAAGTGGAAAGATCTCCCATGCTCCTGGGTGGGTAGAATTAACAGAGTAAAAATGGCAATCTTACCAAAGGCAATCTACAGATTCAATGCAATGCCCATCAAAATCCCAGCAAAATTCTTCACAGACCTCAAAAGAATGGTACTCAACTTTATATGGAAAAGCAAAAGACCTAGGATAGCCAAAACAATTCTGTACAATAAAAGAATTTCTGGAGGCATCACAATCCCTGACAAAAATTCTACTACAGAGCTACAGTACTGAAAACAGTCTAGTATTGGCATAAAAACAGACAGGAGGACCAATGGAACTGAATCGAAGACCTGGATATTAATCCACACACCTTCGAACACCTAACTTTTGACAAAGAAGCAAAATATATGAAATGGAAAAAAAGAAAGCATATTTAACAAATGGTGCTGGCATAACTGGATATCAACATGTTAAAGAATAAAAATAGACCCATATCTATCACCATGCACAAAATTCAAGTCCAAATGGATCAAAGACCTCAACATAAAGTCAGCCACACTGAACCTCATAGAAGAGAAAGTGGGAAATACACTTGAACACATTGGCACAGGAGACCACTTCCTAAATAGAACCCCAACATCACAGACACTGAAAGAAACAATTAATAAATGGGACCTCCTGAAACTGAAAAGCTTATATAAAGCAAAGGACACAGTCAACAAGGCAAAACAACAACATACAGAAAGGGACAAGATCTTCACCAACCCCACATCAGACAGAGGTCTGATCTCCAAAATACACAAAGAACTCAAGAAATTGGTCATCAAAAGAACAAATAATCCAATTAATAATATGGAGTACAGACCTAAACAGAGAACTCTCAACAGAGAAATATAAAATGACTGAAATACACTTAAGGAAATGTTCAGCATCCTTAGTCATCAGAGAAATGCAAATCAAAACAACTTCGAGATTCCGTCTTACTCCTGTAAGAATGACCAAGATCCAAAACACTGTCCATATTGTTAACAATATCTTATAGGTAAATTTTCATTTTCATTTTAATGAAGCGCAATTAGCTAACCTTTTTTAAAATGACTCCCTGGTGTTGGAACCTACTGTATGATTTTACATAGCATCGCCATTTTTAGACACACACATATGCTGCCTAACAATATAATTGGCTGTATTTTGGTGAAAGAGAAGTGAAGAGTAAGAGAACAGTGTGCTGGTCGGAATGAGATGTCCCCCATAGTTCTGGAATTTGAATACTTGATCTTTAGTTGGTGATTCTGTTTGGGAAGGTTTAGTAGATGTGGCTTTGGTAGAGGAAGTGTTTCTTGGAGGAAAACTCTGAGACTTTATAATGACTTGAGGCTTTTCAAGGTTGCTTTCTGTGCTTCCTACTTGGGATTTACGACGCGAACTCTCAGCTTGCTGCTCCAGCAGTTATGACTGCCTGCTGCCATACCTCCCTGCTGTGATGTGTATAGACCCTTATGTCTCTGGGATCACAGACTGCCCCCAACACACACATAAATCCTTCCTTCTAGGTTGTGCCATATACTGTTTTATCACAGTAATAGAAAAGTAACTCAGTAATACAGACAGTAACCTCATGACCTTCAAGTTAGTTATCATTAGTGCCTTTCAAATCTTAAAAGTTCAGTTAATTCTGTAGTTACATAGAAATAAGGTTTTTTTTGTTTGTGTTTTTTTTTTTTTTTTTGGTTTTTCGAGATAGGGTTTCTCTGTGGCTTTGGAGCCTGTCCTGGAACTAGCTCTTGTAGACCAGGCTGGTCTCGAACTCCCAGAGATCCGCCTGCCTCTGCCTCTGCCTCCCGAGTACTGGGATTAAAGGCGTGCGCCACCACCGGCCGGCTAGAAATAAGTTTGAACATGGATTTTTCAGTTCTATATTTTATAAAGTTCATTGGAAGTTGCCAATTCTCTACTTAGATTGACGATACTCCTAAGACTCTTGGGAGATAATCCCATGAGTTTTAAAGATTCATTCTGTCCACAGCAGCACACTATTTTAGCCACGAGTCCTAATAATTAGCAGGAAAATATATGTCGATGAGTTTAAATATCTCACTGAAAGATCTTTTATCTCCCAGATTTTCAATTAGGCGAGAGCTCTGTCACAGCAGACAGCTGAATGTTCTCCAGCCAGCCCCTCCCCTGAGGAAAGATACCACTGCGGCTCTGAGAACCATTAGGACAGAAAGTCACCTTTTACCACTGCGGCTCTGAGAACCATTACGACAGAAAGTCACCTTTTTACCTTTTCTGACCAGGGCTTCCCCAGTTGCAAACTGAACAGTATACATGCAGAACACTATCAGCCTCATAAAACATGAGACCTGTCTGGCCAACGCAGCCACAGTAATCTCACTTTTAGGAGGCTGCCACTGTGCACTGGGCTCAGCCGTTCCCTGGCAGAAAAAAAACACCACATCAGCCCTGTTTACTTTCCAGTTTCCTGGGTTGCTGAGTGCTGCCCTCGAGTTCTGTCTGTCCCGCAGAAAGGAAAAGCAGGGAGGAAAATAAATTATTACATAAAACAAAGACTATATTATTTGGCACATATGTTATGATTTACCCCATTTTGTCCTCTGAACAAGAGATTGTCTGCCTTCAACTTTTCCAGGCTTTTAAAATCCCTCTTTATAGTCTGTGCAGTCAACTTAATGAGGACCATTTGGGGCACACGAGAGAAATGATGTCATTTGGGCCTTCTCCTCCCTTTCCCTTTTTAACTGTAGGATACAGTCTACCCCAAGCAGGACAAAATCCGTGCACACAGTCTCAGCCCTATTAGAGTGAAAGCTTGGTTTCCTTAGGATACCAAATATGTAAATAATTTACCACCTACTTTTGTCATTCCATTACGCCAGACTATCCTCTTGCATTTACTGCAAATATATTGAGCACCAAGGTACTAGGCATTATACTAAACATCTCTATTTTATGTGTGCATTCACAGCAACTTGCAATGATAGCTTGCACTGTTCCAAAAGTAAGTGTCGGCCTTGCCTCATTATATACCCACAGGATTCCTGGAACTAGGAAGAAGGGCAAACTGGCCTTCAAAACTTGAGTTTTAAATCTTGAAAAATTTAGTGAGCACTTGTTTAACATAAACCTTTACTAAAATTTGCATTGTAGAAATCTGTATTTATGTAAGCTGCATACAAAGGAAATATAACAGGTACTGAGATGTGACGCTTCCTGATATCTTACTATTACTTTTGCCCATGAAGTTATGTACAGCAATTCTACCTCTTTGGGGGAAATGCTATGTCATTTTGTCCTCTGGTGACCTTCTGCCCTTGGAAACACTATGTAGTTGTATTCTAATGGTCAAGGCCTCCACATTCCACTTTGTTTGCTGTTACTTTGTGACTCAGAATCAGCACTGGTGGAAATATTTGCAACATGACATAATAAAATGCTATGATTTTTATCACAGCCTACAGTACCCATGCTTTTCTATTAGACATCATATTACAAATGTTATTATATTGACTTTAAGTTTTATTAATATCTGCCAAAAGCTTCATATCTTGAACTATGATAGAGACCAGAAATGTCTTTAAGTTAAATGTGTTCCTTCAATGTTATAGAAGTTCCCTTAACCTGGGGAACTGAGTTCTGAATACCATGCAATCATGCACACATACATGTGTTATATGGTGGTATTGAGAAGCAGAAGCTTTTATGAGCAAATAAAGATGTGCTTTATCCTCTACATGTCCTGCTTCAGATATGTTCCAGAAGCATGTATACCGACATCTAAGAGCCAAGGCACTAGGTACAGCGAATTGGCAATCTCGCTGAAATCACTATACCATACTAAATACAAGAGCAGGACTGCCCATGGAACAGGATTCATTGACCTTGGATAGAGAACCATTCCTGACTTCAGTGTCATATTGAGCTAGGAATTAAGAAACCTAAAACAACATGGAAAACAGGAGATGTCACAGAAGTCAGAACAGTCCCTGAGAAGTCCTTATTAAAACTGGCCAGTAGTCCCTAAAGATGCACTGAATTTCAAACAAACAAACAATAAAAAACACCAGGTGTGGAAAGGGTTGAACATGACCATAACAGACAAACAGACATGTGGAAAAGACAAACGTGGCAAAAGCAGGTCATGCACTAAGAGTTACCAGGAGTCCAGCACTCCATCTGCTAATGGAGAATAAATTGGTAGTCTTGCCTCTGAATTGAAGAACTGTTGACTCTGAGGTCCCTTAGGTGGGAGAAATTTAAGAAGATGAAGTCAAGAGTCTTTTTAGGAGTGGTGATCTGGGTAACACTGTGATGCTATGCTGCCAACACTAGCCCCAGCTAGGGCTGATGGGCATAGAACAAACCTGATTTCTCTCATTGATATTGATTCCAATGACTGACAGATGTTCTGCGATAGGCAGGCATAAAGCCAATATTGATAACATATTATTTAAGTGGTTATCTTGCATTATTCAATGAAGGTTGCCAGACAGGTTTAATCTACTAGATGTTTAGATAGTTTCAATGTGAAAATTCTAGTATCTTTTCTGGTGACATTTTCATTATAAAATATCTCTGTCTCTCTCTGTCTCTCTCTCTGTCTCTCTCTCTGTCTCTCTGTCTCTCTCTCTCTCTCTCTCTCTCTCTCTCTCTCTCTCTCTCTCTCTCTCTTCAGCAGTCCACCACAGCCCTTTGGTTTTGAGCAGTTACTGTTAATGAATTTAGGTTTCAATCCATCTCTACCTCTTTCTCACATATTGACCCTTTTTGAGCCACAAAACCCCCGCATTTCATCTCATCATCTGCAGTGAGAGAACTCCACAATTCTAAAGTTCTAAGTGCAACAATCCAAAAGAAAACCCAGCCTGCAAAGCAACATTATTCCATTCATTCATGTGGCCAAATAGTCAATAGCACTTAATCTTACTTGAGAAAAATCTTCATAGCGATCTTTGAAAAATGCCAGACCTAGAGGGTGTTGTGAAGGACATTCATGACTTAACGTGCCAGGTTCCTTTCCCATTTGCCTCACTGGCACACACTACAGGAAAGAAAAATGCTACTAAAACCTCCTAGTGATTTCCTAGGGGATTTTCATAAAGACATCTTGTACCTTTCCAACTGCATTGTTGTATTTGACATTTAGGGGTGGGAGAGATTACAATTTATTCCTCAGTTGTGCATACTCTTCCCACCCACTTGGTGAGTTACAATTTCAGGCATAGACTTGCATAACAAATCTATTTCAAGACACTGTGTCCACATCTATTCTAAAGTAAACACAGTTCCTAAGTGTAGTCGGAGACTGCTTGTTCATTTCCCGGTCACCGAGATCCAAAATAATCACACAGAAACTGCATTAGTTAAAACACTGCTTGGCCTATTAGCTCAGACTTCTTATTAACTAACTCTTACATCTTAAATTAGCCCATCCCTATTATTTTGTATTTTACCACGAGGTTCATAATGTACTGGTGAGGTTCTGGAGTGGGCATCTTTCTCCTTGAGGCAGCTACATGGCATCTCTCTGACTCTGCCTTCTTTTAGCCTCTATCTCAGCTTGGAGTTTTCCACCTGGTTTTACTCTGTTAAAGCATTGGCTGAAAGCAGCTTCTTTATTAACCAATAGCAGTAAAACATATTCTCAGAATACAGAGGAGAATCTCACATCATCTAAGCATTGCTATTGATTATTATTTGTCATAAAGAAGTTTACATAAGAGTTGCTTTCTGAGTAGTTACCACAAAACTGATGAATCATGTTTTTTTGTTTGTTTGTTTGTTTGTTTGTTTGTTTGTTTTGACGCTCCAGGGAATCTGTTGCTAGTCATGATGGTATTTTATACACATTACTTGACAGTGGAACAAATGAGAGGTCTGTGACATTTTCAACAGAGAACAGCAGCTTTGAAAAATAGAAAAAATGAGTTCAAGTAGCTAAATGCTCTCTGATAGGGAATTGAGGAGCAGCTAGATCTCATCAAAAGGAATCCCGTATTTTGTGTACACACTCTCTTCACAATAAGCTAAACAACAGTAAGAGAATCTGGGAGATCACATGGAAAGTACATCTTTATTCTAAGGAAATGAACAGCCATTGATCAGCCATTGGCTATATGCATAACTCAGCTATGCTAAATAAACATTGTCTTTGAAATAGTTGTTTTGTCTAATAATGTGTTAACCACAGTCTCTCTGCTAAACCTAGGTGACGTGCGCATTTGTCAACCATGTCCCGAGAGGGAGTCAAGCTGTAGGACCTTGACAGACACTAGAGAGTTGAGGGAACTTTAGTCACATGGTCTAAGACTTATCACCCACCATTACTGCTCATGTTGACTAACCAACAAAATAAATACTGGTCAAGGATAGCTAAATTCAGGGTCTATTGGACTCTGACTCTTTCAGCCAGTAACCTAACCACCCTGAGTTGAGAAGGAATTATCCTTTCTAGCTTTACTGACAAAACTCGTGCGCTTTGGAATTAGGTTGCACTGAAGGAAACAAAAATTAGGGTGATTACCCTAACTTGAACTGCTACAGTAAATGATGGGTGGGCATTGCTCCTAGGGGTAAGTCTACTGGTGAAAAGTAAGGCACACTGTTCCACAGGGATCTCGGGACAATCCTGTTCACTTCATCACCTCAGGTCTGTGTAATTTGAAAAGATCCCAGAATTATAGATGGAAGAGCAAACCATTAGGGGGTGAGGAAAGAACTGAGGTGAAGAATGGGAATTTAACGTGGATGACATAAAAATAAACTTCAAATGGTCTACATTTAATCTCTCCAAGAAGATGAGCAGAAGTCACTTGTCTACTTAAGCCCCTGAAATGTTAATATTGATAGCATAACTTGAAATGACCAGAAAGACAAGATTATATGGTAATTTTTATCTATCTATCTATCTATCTATCTATCTATCTATCTATCTATCTATCTATCTATCGCATTTATGTGTTTGTACATACCATACCTCATGTGTTCTGTAGGGGTTAGAGGTCAGAGGACTCTGTGAAGAAATCTCCTACCATGTAGGTTCTGACAATTGACCACAGGTGGTCAGGGTTGATGGCCAGCCATCTTCCCCATTGAGCCATCTCTCAAGTTCACACTGATTTTTGAAGATTCAAAACTAATCAAGATACTATTCTCATCTTCTACATTAATTATATGTTAAAATGAGTATGGTTTTGGTAAAAAGACACATATCATTTCTCTTACCTCTTCTTTTCCTTTCTTTCTTTTTTTTAACATTTTAAAATGAATCCATTAGGAAATTTGGGGTAATGTATATACCTTATATTATATTTCAGTATAGGGAAGTGCCAGTTTGAACATCTCACTGACCTTATATTACAGATTTATTTTTATTGTTTTTCATATTTAAGCAATAAGGCCAAAATTGAAAGAGTGGCCTGGAAGTATAAGGAATGAAGAAACATGTCTGAAGAGAGAAAAACATGTCATTGTGCCTGGAAATAAGGGTTTATGTCAAATGTGTCCTGTGTGTGCTCTAAGTACAAGTGTACATTAATTAAAATATAAAGCCCACCTTTGTGTACAATGAATATATGATAATTCAAATATTTAAAAATACAAAAGTCCTCTCAAAAATGTAATGTGTACTGTTTCTTGCCTCGTCATGAGTCAAGTAAATATTAGGCTTGCCATTTTGCTTCATTTTTTCTCACCCAAGCATTTTTCTCATTTACCTTTTTTCAAATTAAAGATAACTTGACTTTTAAAAATAAGAAAGAAGTACAAAATTTTATGTTTCTTTTTGCTTCTTCTAGAGCAGAGAAATAAATAAACTCTGAATGATTTGCAGGGACGGCTGGAATCTACTGATTGATTACAGCTGCCACTGTGAGCAACTGAGCAATTTACAAGTGCTCCTCCCTTTAAAAACTGGGAAATTTCTGGATCATTTGCCAGGTACTTTTGATGAGCTAAATTTATTCACAGAAGACTCAATACCCATACCCATTGAATCTATGATAAGATACTTAATAATTGAGTATAATCAAAGGCAATTAAAATCCACTAAATATAAGTCAAACTTAAAATTCATTGAATTAAAATGTTTTAAAATTTGATAATTATATTAGCAAGCATGTGAAGCATGCATACTCTCTGGTAGAGGCATCTGGGGGTTCAACTTAGAAGGCAATGCAGCAATATCTTACGAGACTTGACACTATGCTGCCCAACCTTGTAATTTCTCTGCTGCAGACACAGGGAAAATGATGTTCATTATTATTTATATCTGGTATAGCCTAAAACATCAAATAATTAAAGAAATTTTAGAAAATAATACTACCAAATGATCCAACAATATTTCTCAATAAGATGATAAATAACAGATTGATACATACATACAAGTATAGAAAAATCTATAGATATAGACATGTCTGCAACGAAAAGGACATCAACAAACCTGGAAAATAACAACATAACCATTTTGTTCCTCATAGCCAAAATTCAGGGTCAGTCTACATGCCAATCAACAGATGAATGAATTAAAAATTATTTTATGTATATATAAATAATATATGCTATAATATATACATATATATGCTGAACTGTTACTCACCCATAGAGAAGAATGTATTATTGTTATTTGCATGAAAATGAATAGTGGTTATCAACCAAATGCAAAATTATAGAGATATGAAAAGATAAGTATTCCTTATTTATATTATATGTAGAAACAAACAAACATGATTTGAAAATAAAGGGTGAACTTTTTGAAAAGAATGAGATGTATAAAGGGTAGTAAGGAGGGTGAACAAAAAAAGCAAAGAACAATGCATGCATGTTCAGAAGTTCCATAGTGAAATCTGTCAGTTCATTGAATTGGTATTATTTAATATAGTAAAATAAATAAACATATATGAGGTCCAAATATGTTGAATGAAAAGAGATATTCAAAGTGCTTTTAAGAAAACACTGTAAAGTCTATGCCTAGAAATAATAATAGGCGAACTAAAAAGCAAACAATTTTACAAGACAAGTAGTAATAGCCTATCAGACACTGTCACACGAATAACACACATGTGTTACCAGCCAGTTAGCCTGCTTGTCTGAGTTTACAAAGGAGAGGGTGGAAATATTGGGCTTGAAGTGTTTTAAAATGCAATATTCAAATCAAATATGAAATCTTGGCTGTTCTCTTCTTTTGTAGAGACTTTTCGTTTATTTATGCAAGGTTTGAAAGTGTGGCTTGATTATTCTCTCCGCGCTGTGACTTGCTGAAGCTTTTACCTTGAGAATCTGTACTCCAGAAAAACCTCCAAACCATTTTCTGCCAGAGACATAATATTATACAGAGCAGCCTGTGTTGACTTTTTTCCAATCATCATATACCTTGGGCCAAGAACCACACACTAGCAAAGCATAACTCCCCAATGCATCACTAGACTATTATTTTTTAATGTTCTTCATAATATGAAAGAGAAAAATATGTTCATTGTGACCAAGTGCATATGTGAGCTTTCTGCATCAAAAAGCATCAAGCAAATTCTAGCAAATCGGGGGAGCCGAAGAGAAGAATTTGAGCCGAGCAGACCTGCTTTAATTTTGCCTTTTATTTCCCTCTCCCACTCCCCTGCAGTAACAGCAGGAACAATTGCCTCTTCTGGCTTGACATGTGAAATCCGACCTGTTTCCTCAGTAATGAAGAGACCTGTGAGAATATGAAGCCACCTGTTGGAAAAGAGCACTCTAGACTGGGAGGGTTTTGTACTCCAAAGCAGTGAGGGAGACCTCGGGCAAAGCCTACTGATGACTCTGCAAGAGGTCAAGGGGCGAGAATATCGAGGACTCCGTGTTCCCTCCAGGAGCTCACAATTTACTGCTCTCCAAAATACTCAAGGTGCCTGCTCAATGTCAAAGCCACTCCCGGCATTTCGAATGGCCTGGTGCTCTTTGCCACACAATAAAATCCACCAGTCTTGAGCTATTTGCTTTGCCATCTCTTAGTTTACCTGCACTTGTTTTGAGATCATTAAAGACGATGTACTATTTGGAGAGCAGATGTGGCCTCTCCTGTCCCTGGGTGTGCTACTTTCCGTGAATCCGAGTATTTCCAATATCTCTGTGTATTTATTAACAGTTCAACTGAATACCATGACAGCATTTATTTATACAAACAGTAGGTTTGGGTCTTTTAATTCCCAGGATGTCAGTGGCAGTGGGAACTTCCCAGTGGAGGGAAGCAGAGAAATGCATGGAGCCCCTTGGAACACTGGGTTACTCCACTGTCAACTGAGGCTTGTGCAGGTGGCACTGTGGAAGAATTTGAGCAGAGGCCTCTGGGTATAAGATCATAAATCTCTGTGCATAGAGAGCAATAATAAAGACCTACGACTGATGTAAAATCCATATTATCAAGTGAAACTCACAAGGGATGGGGAATTAAAACAACAGCCAACGCAGAGCTCAGAACTGCTGCAGGTTTGTGCAAAATCTCTTTGCTTTGTTTTCATTATTGTTTGCTCTCTCTCTTTCTCTCTCTCTCTCTCTCTCTCTCTCTCTCTCTCTCTCTCTCTCTCCCTCCCTCCCTCCCTCCTTCTTTCTTTTCTTTCTTCCTTCCTTCCTTTCTTTCTTTTATTCATTCTTTCTTTCCTTTCTAGCTTCCTTTCCTTTCTTCCTCCCTCCTCTCTCTCTCTTTCTTTCTTTCTTCCTTCCTTCCTTCCTTTCTTTCTTTCTTTCTTTCTTTCTTTCTTTCTTTCTTTCTTTTTTTCTTCCCAGTCTCATTATGTACTTACACAGCCTGTCCTCAAACTTGCACCCTTCTTGAATCAGTCCCCAGATTGTCAGAATATTTATTTTAGAAATTGGTGTTTGTGTTGCTGAAATGTTTCATTTTTAAAAATCACTAAAGGGATTTGGAATAGCAATTGTGACAGAATTTTTCCCTTTCTGAAATGGTTCTCAGCACACTTCTGTCATTTTGCCCTATGTGTTTTGAGAAGTGAAATTCTCAGGCCTGACCCGAATGATAGATATAAAAATATTGATGGACTTTGAAAAGCACCCAAGATGCTCCACATCCTGCAGTTTTGAGTTCTCAGCCAAGACTTAAATCTTCACCTAAGAAAACAAGCATCTCTATTTCTTCAGCATGCAGATTCATGTTCAACTTTAGTAAATGCCAAAATTATATGTACATCATCAAGGAATTTTCTTAAAATAAATATATATGATTTATTAGTACTACATGATACATACATACATACATACCTGGGATCACATGAAAATTCTTGGAGAAAGGGGGTTGCAAGAGGAAAATATATAAGAAGCCCAGGTCTCATATCTCATAGGCCACCTCCAGCTCTGCTGACCTTACTATGCTATACACTGTAATGATTTATCAATCGTATTGGTTTAATAAAATGCTGATTGGCCAGTAGCCAGGCACGAAGTATAGACAGGGCAACCAGACTAAGAGAATTCAGGGAAGAGGAAAGGCAAAGACAGAGGCATCAGCCAGACACAGAGGAAGCAAGATGAGATTGCCTCACTGAGAAAAGTTACCAAGCCACATAACTAAACAAAGAATCATGGGTTAATTTAAGTTGTAAGAGCTAGTTAGTGATAGGCTTGAGTCAACAGGTCAAACAGTTTGCAATTAATATAAGCCTCTGTGTGTTTCTTTGGGGATGCGTGGCTGTGAAACAGGTGGGAAAGAAACAGAGTTGTGCAATAAACATGACTCCCACCAGTACCTCCACCATGAATTTAGACTCTGAGAAAGCTAAGGAAAGGGGCAGAGTCAGCTGTCAAAGCCACAGTTTTAGTCCTAGCCATGCTGTTTAACAGATTAAAGCCTCATGTGGTCAGAAAAAGTTAGAGATATACAGTAAAGACAAACGCAGTTGTAAGAAAAAAGCATTCTAAACAGTTAACAATGTGTTAAATATATATATATATTTGGGAGAGAAAAGAAAAATAGAGAAAGTCCTTTAAAAATGGAGTAGTTGGGTTGGTGTCACACAACTTTAATCCCAGTACTCGGGAGGCATGAAGATCTCTGTGAGTTTGAGGACAGCCTGGTCCACAGAGTGAGTTCCAGGACAGCCACAGATAACAGAGAAATCCTGTCTCAAAAACAAATTTTAAAATAAAAATTAAAGAAATAGAGTTTTAAAAAAGATAGACAGATAGATAGATAGATAGATAGATAGATAGATAGATAGATAGATAGATGGAAAACACACAGAAAAATCCAGAAACTGTATGTTACTGTGTAGTCTTTAAATTGTTTGACTGCTGAGGAAGGAGCAAAAGCTGCTTAAATATATTTGATTATAAATGCAGCTGGATTAATCCAAGCTATATATTTTGAAAATGACTTGACTTAAAATTTAAGTTAAAATATATATTTCTTTGGAGAAGAGGTTTAGCTTTTGTTTCCACAGGAAATGAGAGGTTGTGAATTTATTCTTGGTTAAGAAAAATAAGATTTGATCTAGGAAGACCCCCTGAAAAAAATCTTCAATGGGAACAGATAGCACAGATGATCCAATATTTCAGAGCACCTTTGCTGCAGATTCTTCTAAGTTCTGCATCCAGAACAGCTTCAAGGGTGCTGACTGAGATGATCAAGCCTCACAGAATACACTCCAGTCAGTACTTGACCATAATCCTAAATTTTCTTTGGGTCCCCATAAAATTATCAACACCCCCAATCAGCAGGAAGTAGCCTAGGAAACTATGCCCACAGTCCCAAAAATGGATTATGGATGTTTGTCTTTGTTTAGCATGTTGAATACAAGTTGTTATAAATAATGGTCAAGAAAAAAGCTCAACAAAGAAGATTAGATTCGGGGTTCTTGTTTTGAAAATTAAAAAAAGGGTAAGTGCTGTGAGATAATGTTCTTGTACTTTGTAAAGATTTGTCAATCATATTGGTTTAATAAAACCCTGATTGGCCAGTAACCAGGCAGGAAATATAGGCAGGGTGACCAGACTAGGAGAATTCTGGAAAGAGAAAAGGCAGAAACAGAGTTGTCAGCCATATGCAGAGGTAGCAAAATGAAAATGCCTCACTAAGAAAAGGTACCAAGCCACATGACTAAACACAGATAAGAATTATAGGTTAATTTAAGGTACAAGTGCTAGCTAATAATAAGCCTGAGTTAATAGGTCAAACAGTTTATAATTAATATAAGCCTCTGTGTGTTTCTTTGGGAGTGAATGGCTGTGCGACCAGGCAGGACAGATACTTCCATCTACACTGCTACCCATTTTCTGGGAAACTACTATAGTAAAGTACGACAAGGACACTACTAAAATAACTCTGGGAAAAGTGAAGTATAACTCCCCAATTAGCTGATTCTGTTTCTTTTGGCATTTAACATGCTGACTTTCCATCTTCTCAAACTGTCCTGTTGTTAACATTTTTGGCCATCTTCTTCCTGGATCTGTACAACGTTTTTCCTATTTTCCTTCTACCACTCAACTCTTGAGACTTTCCTAAAAGAATAGGAATGATTCAATTTCCAGCACATCCTGGACAACATGTAAACTGTAAGAGCTTCTCTCTCTCTCTCTCTCTCTCTCTCTCTCTCTCTCTCTCTCTCTCTCTCTCTCTCTCTCCATATACATGCAGTGCATGCACTTGTGTGTGCATAGATGTACATAAACATACTTGCATATAAAGTGTCCGGAAGAGGAAGTCAGGCATCCTGCTCCACCACTCTGCCTTATTCCCTTAAGATAGGGGCTCCCTCACTGCCTGTGGAACTAGACTGGAGTCAGGGAGTCTCTGCCTGAGACAGTGCTGGGTTCCAGGTGTGACATTGTCATACTCAGCCTTTTCACTTGGGTGCTGATGACTTTCCTAAATTACTAGAAGCCTTGGTTGTTCTCATCTGCAAAATGAGTAAAATAATGATACCCGTTTCCATGACATTGTGAGAATTAAACACAACAGAGTGTGACATATGTATAGAATCATGTCTGGAGGGCAGTGAATACTCAGTATGTCTTGGCTGATTAAGGCATGCTTGATTTTTCTCATCTTACAGCTCATGAAAGGGAGGCTCAGGTACTCCCATGGGCATTTGGATCTGTTGACTGCTTTCACGTTTACTATGTCAAACCCTAACCACATTTTGTTTCCTTATTAAAAGTTCTGTTTGTCTCTACTGAGAATCCCAATGATTAGCCTTCATTCTTTCAATGATTACCTACTGTATGACTAAATGACACCAGGAACTGTTTTCAGCAGTAGGATGCAAAACTGAGAGACCACACCAAGCCCTTGTCCACAAAGGTAAGAAACTGAGCACACACATGTCCTCTCAGACCCCAATAACACAGTATGCTGAAGTGACCAAAGGTGACTATGGAGGTGGAGGAGGCTACTCTTTAAGGAAGGGTGATCTCTGAAAAGAAGCCATCAACAGGAAATTCCATTTTCATACATTTTCTTCTTGACTTTCTTGTGTCAGACCCCTCTCTCCTGCTATGGTTTTAAGTCATTGATACCTCGTAGGAGTTATTACCAGAATTTTTTTCTAACTAATCTCTCTATGGCTAACCCTGCAGTCTCAGTACTCAGTTCTCAGTACTCAGTTTTTCTGTGCCTGAGTAGACTTTCAAAATATACAACGGGCCAGTCCAAAGCCAATGAAAATGTCATCACTAGCTCCCTATTCCTCAGTATAAGGGACCCTCACTAAGTTTGCCTCTGCTTCTTTTTCTGGTATTTTCAGTCACTCCAATTTGTGCCCTGAACTTTCCCACCATGCATTCATCACTGTCTCACACCTTGCATCTGCCCATGATGTTTCCTTGGCTCTGAGGCTCTTTCCAGCTAACAGTTGCTTAAATTCCCCACTATCTTTAAAGTTTTGTCAGAAACAGACTGCATACTTTACCTTCTACAGTACTGACAAAACTCGCTTCTTATTTCCTTGTTTGCTTCTCTGCCCTCAACTTTTGGATTCTTAGGGATGTGAGCTGTTTCTGCACCCAATGCTCCCTGCAGTGCCTTGAGCACAATTCAAATGTAGCCAAGTAAGATTCAAACTCAGGTCTGATTTCAGAGTCCACTTTGTTCCAATAAAACTCTAGAATGAGAACCTAACCCATGGAAAGACTAAAGGTAAGGATTCCCCAGTCTGTCTTTGGTTCAAGATCTGGCTCACTCCTCAACAAGCTGCCTTTCCTTGTCAACCATACACGACTGTCTTCTTATTCCTGCCCCTATGGGAATCTATTTGCCACACTTCACTGAAAGCCACACTTTTCTTTGGCCTCATGATGGCTGAATGTTACAATGGTGCCACTGTTGACTTGGAGTCTCTGCTTCCTCACCTAGGACAAGCAAGATGAAAGACTGAATATAAATTGGAATTCCATATACATTGCTTGAGTCCTGCTACTAAAAAGCAGTGTGCTCACAACTGTAACCTTTATACAGGTGTGCCCTTCCAGTAGAGTCTCATGTATAAATAGGAAGAAAAGCAGAAAATTAGCATTAAGTTAGCAGGGATACACAAATTTAGTGCATTCTTTTTGTGCCAGTAAACAGATTCTGGATAATCATTGATTCTATGATTTTTCCTACTACCAAGGGTAGTTTATGCCCTCAATCTGTGACAGGAAATTTCTGTCTCAAATGTTGTCCTTTCTCACATAGCTCTCAATGTCAAATTTTGTCATTGTGGATCTGAGGATAAGAGTTTTCTGCAGAAGCCAGATCCCATTGCTTCTGCCAGGAGGGCTATAGCGTGTGAAGCAAACATGAGCATCTGTGAGATGCTGAAACATTGCTCCTTCACTGTGAATAGCTGATATGGGATTCCCCTCTGTATGCTGTGAGTATTTTTTTATTACTGCTAGTTAATAAAGCAGCTGATTTGGCCTACCACAGGACAGAATAGAGCTAGGCAAAAAAAACTAAACTGAATGCAGGGAGAAAGAAGGCAGAGTATGTAACACTACATGTAGGATGCCAGAAACTTACCGGTAAGCCACAGCTTCATGCTGATACATAGATTAATAGAAATTGGTTAATTTAAGATGTAAGAGCTAGCTAGAAATATGCCTGAGCCATTAACCAAATAGTGGTGTAATTAATAAAGTTTCTGTGTGAGTATTTGAGTCTGGGCTGCCGATAAACCAATGTATAGTCTCTGTGTACAAAAATCTTGGTGCTTTCCTCTCTTATCTTTTATCCCAAGATCTAAACAGAGTCAAGAGGATGCCTACGCCTGTGTCCTACTAACATTGCATTCGGGTGTAAGAAAATAAATTAGCACAAATAGAATAGAATACTTTGCACTACAGAATTGCTCTGAAAAACATATAGCATAGGTGGAATGGTTTCTGTAGACCCCAGGGACAAGCCCAAGGAGGTATTTTCAATTCTCCAGTCAGTGTAAGACAAGGATGTGATGAAACTTTACCACCAGCAAAGGGTACAGGGAGACAGCTAGCTCATAGCATCTTCTTTCCCAACCCTGGATGGAGCGGAGCAAAGCAGTAGGACCTGAGGCTTGTTAAGATAGTCTCGGAGGAGAAGACCTCATCCAATCACATGTTCTCATCCAGTACCCTGAATTGACTAGTCCCATATTTAGAGTTTGGCAGAACTCTGAACTCCCTTTGCCAAGCTTTCTTCTCTTTAATTGCTAAACCCATGTTTATATGAAAGCAGAGTTAATCCATGTATTTCTGATTACCCATCAGAACTCATCAAAATGAGTCCCTGGAAAAAAGCCTGTTTGATGTTAAAAAATTAATCTGAAGCCATCACTCTTACGAGCTGAAAACCGAATTTTGCCAGAAGCACACTGTTCCAAAATTTGAAAGACTTCATTTTGCTCTTTCACTTTACAGGAAATCTGAACTGCTCTTCTGTAGACTTGGCCCAAATTTCATCCTTCTTTCCCTTGTTTTTTAATCCCCAGTCCAAGCTATCCTTTATTTTGTATGTTATGATGAATACCATCATCTGGGATGGGAACACTGCTAAGACTTATGTGGTAACTAGTAGCAATAAAAGCCATGCTCTTTCCCTTATATGTAAAAGACATAGTTTCTAAATTCATGGTAGATCACATTTCCCCCTCCTTTATTGCTCTTGCAAAGTATCTTCCATTCATCATTCATAGCAGTGAAATGCTATCAACTAGTCAATCAACAAATATGAATACAGTGATGCTGAACTTATGACATCCTTGACCCGAGTAATGCTGTCTTTTTGTCTTGTTTTCATGTAAAGCATTAATTACAAGACCTCATCTGTTAAAATCCAACTCTCATCTTCTCTTTTTATAAATATTATAGTGAAAAACGAAATGCAGGGTACACCTCAAAAGTGTTCTCACACATCACATCTCACAAATGCTCCATTGATGAAATTTATATGATAGGTTTGGTAATATGAATTTTTTATGTATTTCTTGAAAGCTTTGGCGCATCCATAAAGATCATATAAATGCATTTCTGTTCTCCCCTCATTAAACAGCTTACATCAAAAGCACTTCAGTACAGTGCTCCATTTGTTTCTTCGTAAATATGATCTGTATAATGGTTCACTTTAATCTGAGGAGCATGAGAGCGGACCCTAGATAGCACAGGTGTATTCGTTTTCTTTCCTCACAGAAGAAAAGTTTCTTTGAACTCAGCCATCTGTTCGGTGGCATAGGAAAGAACTTTATTGTCACTCACATCTGGATACCTTTATCCTGTTGAAAACTACAATTAGCGCTGCAACCCAGACTTCCATTTGCAGAGATACTCTTTGCTTCCTTGTGGTGCCTACAGCCTAACAAGTCCTGGAGAAAGATGAGGCATGAGTTAAGAAATGATGTAATATGTAGCAGAAAAGAATGAACTTAGTGCATATTTCATTCAGCATTGCTCCAACCTGGCACCCCTTCAACCCCTCACGGTCACGTCGATGTAACTTCAGGGCCCTCTGTGCAGAGATGATTCTAAAGTTAAGGAACTTCGTGCCTTCTGGGAGCGGGGATGCTCTCTCACCAGATTACATGGGATGTGCCCAGATGTACAAATTGAAAGGATCTAGGAAAATCCTGAATATACAAAAATAACCAAGAATTGTTGTTAATATTTTGAAATATTTTTCTGTACTATTTTTATGCAGTTAATATACAAAAATAACCAAGAATTGTTGTTAATATTTTGAAATATTTTTCTGTACTATTTTTATGCAGTTATTTGTTAAAATTTGAATTGTGGACTGTGGAGAGTCCAAAACTCTGCTTTTACATTTAATCGTTATTGGAGCATCACCCCAAGACCATCAAATGATGGACAAAACACAGTTTGGTATGGGTACAGGGTCATTTTCTTTAATGGACCCGTATCAAAATGTTTGGAGCTGGGCAGGATCATGCACTTTTCTAATAAATATAATTAACCATTGTTTTTTTTCTATGTGTTTCCATTAGGATTTTTTTACAGGTAACGATGGTGGGGCAAGACCCATTTTCACAGAGGAACAAGAGGAATGGATCTGGAGCCACTGTGAAATCAGTAGTCCAAATGTTGGACCACACCCGAGACTCTGTTTCCAGGGGAAAAAAAGCCATGAGTACCATACTGCCCATTGCCCTTCCCCAACATACTCCTGGATTTCTTTTCTTTTCAGGAAGTTAAGAAATGATGTAATATGTTGACTATATGAAGAAATAAATATAAAAGAAAGAACTCACAAGAAAAAATGCGCATTACTATGGTAATGATAAAGAAAAACTTTGATTAATGTAGTGATTATGTATTTACCGGCAAAAGATTAAACAAAGGGTTTCTGTGCTTGAAGTGTGATGGTCACGAAAGGAAAAACATATAGCCTGAAGTATAAGAGGTGAAGAAATAAAAATTGTATTTGGTCTAATTTAACTGTACTGTTACATATACATAGGTAATAAGCTGCACACGCACGCACGCGCACGCACGCGCACACACACAAACACACACACTGAAGACCTAATCAGCATTTAAGATAGAAGTTATCCTTCGAGAAGCTGAAGAGCATAGTGGAGGGAGGGTCCACAAAGGCTTTTATATATTGGCAGTGTTTTTCCTTTCTCCTCTGGGGATCTAGGGTGTATGGTTAAGTAATCTACATACATGTTCATGAACTTTCTGTTTAGTAGGGAAAAAAATATCCTACTAGACTGATAGAGATACAAAGTTTGAAATTCACCTGCATTAGGACTGGAGGTGATTGTTTACTCAGCAGGGAAATAGAGAAACGAGAAGCAGCCTTCTGTTTAAAGGGGAAGGAAGGAAGAAGGATTCAACATGTGGAAGTGAAGGTGGAAATTCAGAGATGCCCCTAGCTTAGATGAAGGAATTGTAGGATGTTTTTTAAGGTTGACCAATTCAACTTCTTTTAAAAGAATCATAGTCAACAAACGGCTGCTGAGAGGGACAACTGACCTCTCCCAGAGCACTTAACTAGTGGTTATCTAACACAAAGTGTCCATCCCTAGCACTCAGCAAGATCTATCTATCTATCTATCTATCTATCTATCTATCTATCTATCTATCTATCTATCATCTATCTATCTATCTATCATCTATCTATCTATCTATTTGAGAGAGAGTGTGGCATCATGGAATTGTTGTGGGGAGAAAAAGGAAGAGGGAAAGTGATGTAATAAGAAATTAAAATTAAAAAGCAAGCAAGTCAATAAAAAGATTCTCCTGGACTGTTTCTCTCTCTGCCCCTCCTCCTCCATTTCTTAAAACCAATGGTAACCACCATTGCTCAGGGCAATCCATAAATTGCAAAAGACTAAAAAGCAGAAAATCCGGGCTACAGTTTGAGCAAATTGTCATGCAATATTCTGCAAGTAATTTAATTTTGAAAATGAAAAAGCAGGCTAGAAAAATAACTCAGTGAGCAAAGCATTCACTTTGCAGGCATTAGGACCTGAGTGGCTCTCCAGAGCCTATCCAAAGAGCTGAGTAAAGTCTTGCCCCAGTGTTGGGGAGGCAGAAGAGTTCCCTGCTGCTCAGTGGCCAGCCACCCCTGCTGGTGAGCCATCGATCTAGAGAAATTCTAGATCTCAAAAATCAAGATAGGGGCTGGAGAGAAGTCTCGGTGGTCAAGAGCATTTGTTGCAGAGGGCCCAGGTTCAGTTTCTAGCACCCGCATAGCATCTCTTCTCATCTCTTCAGATACTGGTCACCCATGTGCTGCACATAAATGCATGCAAGCGAAAACACTCATACACAAAAGATAAATATTTTTATTAAAATGAAAATGAAGCAGACAGCTTTCAAGGAACACTATTCAAGGTTGAGCTTTACTGTCCACACATACACATACACAGAGATGATTATACACTCATGCACATATGTGTACATCACACAAACATGAAAAGATGTGTGTTCATATATATATATATATATATATATATATATATATATATACCTCATAAACACACATGTATATATGCACATGTATATACACTCTTGTATATATGTGTACACCACATACACACATGGATACATTCATGCATTTTACATACACACACATACATTTACATTCAAACACACACAAATACAAAAGCAGTAAAGTAGGTACTTCAGGTAAGGTGTGCAGTAGGTAAGCTTTTGTCTTTCTAGCCAGACTACTAAGGTCATGTTTCTCTTTAGACTTACGGATTATTTGATGTTCTGCAGTTTTCTCTCTTTGAAGAGGGAATGAGAGTCTCTACCTCACAGGACTGTCAAGGGGATTAAATGAAATAATCCTAGTTACTTAAGTAGCATAATGCATAAATCTTGACTGTCATAATCACTGTTGCTAGCAGGACTCTGATTTTTGCCTTAAAATAAAAGCATTCAGCTAAACAACTACTGAAGGCTCATCCTATCATAAAGGAGAAATTCCATTCCCTCGGTTGAGGCTTTGATGTGCTATGTTTTCTTGAGCTATCAGGGAGACAAGAAAAATCAGCTAAAATTGCATTCAAGGACACAAAATTGAAAAAATATGAGTTAAAAATTTTTTCCATTATGGAGTCCATGATGACAAACCCACCAGAGGGACCAGAGATAGTGAATATTGACCTCAGTTCTCAGCTGTCACCTCCAACATGGAGGCTCAACTCATTTTCTCAAATGACTTCTGAGATACTAGAATACTTGAAGCATCCTTTCCTGGGAACCAGTCACATAAGTCTTTGCAAATATATCAATCAAGAGAAATAAAGCATATGCATTTTAATGTTTCAGTTTAATAAAATGTTCTGACCTGAATCCTGGTTTTACTTGTGTTGGCCACTGACTGACCTTAATACCAATGTTTAGGGAATGCCCCAATGCTACCGACTCTACTCCTTATCAGTGTCATACAATTCCTTAAAGGTGGGACAAAGGCCAAGCTGGAAATGTGTCTCCATGCCCTGCCCTAAGAAAATAGCATTGAGTATTTTTGTTACAGTCACCTGTCCTATGTCTTGATTCAAAATGGCCTTCATCTGTCTCCTGGGGTAATTCAGGAAAAGAAAGAAAGAGTTTATGTTTACCCTAAGGCACCATGTCATCAGCCATCTGTAACTCAGTGCCCAACACCAGCCTGCCATACTCAGAAACCCTCCTCTCATACCCTTGTGTTTATAACTCCTTTGTATCCCAACTGATTCTCTAAAGACCATTAAGTGATTTGGGCTTGTGATAGAGGCCACATGGAGTAAAGAAGTATTTTCAAAGTTGATCTTATATTTCTGAATTTTCAAAAGTCCAAAAAATATACCTAAAATACTATTGTCAATGCTGTTTATATTCAGTCACCTGAGAGGCAAGTGAGAAAGAAAACAGCAACTGAAGAGAAGATGTGAAATGCAGTTATAATAATTGCAGTATAATAACTATCATCATAAAACTGTTCCATGAGAACCTAAGATTCTTTTTTATAAAACATTTAAAATTATATTCAGTTATAAAAACCCAGATATTTAAGTGAAATTATATCCACTAAATTACTATTAATTGGCTCATTTTAAATACAATCTTGACCACGTCAAAAGAAAATAATTTCATAAATGGAATAGCTCAAAAAATACATCATATTTATAAAAACAACTGCTTCAATGTAAAATTCATCATGAATAGATCAGGGAACAGAACTGATATTTTATCGGTGTTCAATAAAAATCTTGAAGTTACAGAATAAAGGATGTGTAAATAGCCATTAATTTCTAATAGGGACATATTATTGAAACCAGCAGTGTGAACTAGGTATCTCTGACAAAGGGCATGCATAAGAGAAGGGAACTATGGGCCCTAAACTACATTCATTGTGACAGAGGGGAATAAAGACTGGCCATGGGTCCACAGTGTAGACACAGTGGAATGGAGGTTGCACATTGCTGAAGTACTAAGCATGTCCCAGAACTCAAGAAGAAAGTGACTCATATGTAGATGCTTTTTATGTAATTAAACAATGTGTCATACCATTGTCCTAGACAAGGATCATCTGGAACCACTGTCTCCCACAGATTCCTGAGCCCCAGGACAGTACTGGGTAGGGGGCAAGGACCTCAGGATGTTAGCAGTGGTCACTGTGAAAACACAACACCATGACTACCCATCCTTGACGTGAAACAGAACTGGTGCAATAACTCTTTCTGCAACAATTAGCTAGCGAGACAGTTGTGGCAGCCTCAGGAGCGTGCTAACCAAGCCGGCTGTATTCAATGCCAAGATGGAGGAACGAAGGCATTCTTAATTGAATGGGAATTAAGATTTCCAGAGATTGCTGGGCAACAAGGGCTAATGTAGGGAAGGGAGGAACAACTCTTAATGCAAGACATTGACGAGTATGTATCACCTGCGTGGCAGAACTGCGTGCGATCACCATAAGCTAGTCATGGAAACTTAAAGTAAAAGGCCATTTATGAAGTGACCACATTTTAACAGTGCATCAGGAGGCATAGCCATCAAAATAGTTTTCATAAAAGTAAAGTCCCATACACATTTTAAGTTTATTTTATACTGTGGGATGGCTATATTTCTAGGGAAGACAACTTTGTGACTAAAATCAGTACACTAAATGTATATGAGGTAAAATTTCCCCATAATATTGCATCAACATTATATTAAAAGGATGAGTAACTATATTTTAATCAGTTTAGTTATGTTCAGGGCTGTGCATTCTAACACAACAAAGGACTCTCAAAATCATACCGTGTTTTGTATTTTGCTTTTTGTGAGAATCAATATATTTATATATTCAACATTTATTCTACGTTTCAGTTGAATTTTCAGCCTTTCTGTTTTAAAAACTCCAGTGACTGTTTCTCTGAAAAGAAGACCATAGCTAGCTCAGAAATGTATTTCTTATAAAGTTACCACTTGTTCTCAAAATATTCCCCTCCTATAGAAGTACAGTAAGTAGATTATAAATAATATTATCAAGAATGCTGGCTTTACAATAATCGCAGGCAGTGATGATTAGCAGATTAGTGGTAAAATTGTGTAGGCAAGCGGTTAGAACATGACGAGCTCCAGGAATGCATTTACAGAGGAAAAACAGTGCAGAGGCCTTACTCGGTCCTAGTCCATAAGTTCATAGTAAGCAATTAAATATCTGTTATTAAATATCCATTTATTCTGCAGACCAGAGAGGTACGTTCAAATCCAGTCTTCAGGGTTAGTAATAAGCTTTATATATATATATATATAAACTGCACGCATTAATTCTCATAATAAAGAGTGCAACAAAAACAATAAAATCCAAAGTATGTGCTTAAGAGATTTGGTGGCATTTAAGGTCTAGACAGGCTTAACTGGACTCTGGAATTAAGACGCACCTGCAGAAATAAAATAACACCAAAATTAATATGCATTTATTTCAGTACTGGACAGATGTGGGAATGTGGGCAAGAAAGGTGCTTAAGAGTGAAACACCTGTGGGTATTAAAATAGTAATATGCCCCTTTAACATGATTTCTTTTGCTAGGAACAGTATTCAAGGCTTGGGGAAGACAGAGATTTATAATCCCGTAAAAGTGTGATTGCTGGACTCTAGTGGCACTCTTAAGTCTCAATAATATTCTCATTCTATAAGAACCAAAATGGATTATACAACTTTCTGTCAAAAATAATAAGCATAAAATAAAAAGTTTCTCATTTGAGTAAATGTGCTGTTGATAAATGACCGTAAGAGGTAGCGTGTCAGCGCGTACATGGAACTCTGTGTTTGCAGAGATCCAAATTACAAGCTCCGAGTCCAGAAGCAAAAATACAGTGTCTGGTTTTCATGAGTTGCCATTGAGCTAGAAGACAGTCTGGTTGCACACATACACCGCTTTGTAAAATAAATTGCTCCTGTGAATTTTCCCAGTCCTCAGATAGGGCGAGAGGGGAGTCACAGTTATTACCTGTGCTCTTCAAGTGATAAAACTGAAGCAATGTAGGTTCGGGAGTTTGGGAAGAAAAGCCAAACCATGAAATGATAGGGAGTTAGGATCTGCACTAATGTAAGCAGCTCTGTATGATACTTTAGCTGTGGGCTATAGAAAATGTATACAATGAAGTCTAACTTTTTAAAAGTAAGTATAATAATTTCAAGTATAAGAAAAATAAACACTTATTAATGGTTTGCCTTAGGAAACACAGCCAAAAAGCATTAGAGCCCGGATGGAGGATCTGAAGCTCAGCATCTTTTCCTTAACCTTAGCCATTGTACTAGGCCAAGCTCACCCTAGCGTTTGGAACATGACACTTCACTCAACTTCCTTGTGTTCTCATTTCTCCAAATAAGAATGACCATGCATACAACCATTGTGCAGACGAAATGGCAGAACTTTTTAAACATTTGCCTCAGAGAAAACTCCTTTAAGAGTGTTTTTGTCTCCTCCCTGACCCCTCTGGTTATCACCCAAGGCTGATTGTGTAGCAGTAGTGCCTGGTAGATCCAGAGGCGGGATGTGTGCCTTCCTCTCCTTCGCACATTTTGTTATACATTTCTTCTCGCAGCATGCTGGCACAGTGCAGAACTCATGAGTGATTTCTGTCTAGTCGCAGGTATTTGTTGAGTCCCTCTACTTCAGGACCTTAAGTCCATACTACGTAAAAGAAAAATGTGCACAGCAGCTTCCTCTGCATTCCCTGGGCCTTCATTAGAAAAGACGGCTTCTCCATGAACTCTGGGACAACCGCTGACCGTTCACTGATCATTTAGAACATGTATCGGAAAAGAAGAAAGCTTTTGAAGGGATGCGATGTGCAAACTTAGATAAACCCATCTCTTTCGCAAACAACAGCAGTCCTAGGGATTAGTCAAGTGTACTGCAATTTGGAAACCATGATCAAATCATGCTACAAACACTTAAGACATTCAGGAGATGTCAATTTGACTTGCCTGATGCATCTTGCTTGGGCTTTCTTCATTATGTTCTCACAGGTTTCATTGTTTTCTATGACTTGGAACATATTGCTAGGAAGAGTGTAATTTACGTATTTAGTATGTGCGAAATTCAAAAACATTAAAGACATTTAAATCTCTACAGGGCAGCAACTTACTAAGCAGCCCCACAGCCAAATGCACATTAAGATACAATAACTTATGTTTTGAAATTCAAGAGATGTGTCTTGATGTTTGGAGACCACCCAAAACAGGATCTTGGTAATTACTGGTTAAAAGAAAATAATCACTCGTAATCACAATAATCACTTGCTGTAACACTAATAACGATAATATTGCCTGTGAGAATTCTTCCAGTTTCAGCAAACCTGAAAGCCATCTTCCTTGGCTAGGGAACAATAGATTCCAGCAGCAAGAACACACAGTGGATCTTTGAATTATTTATGAGATCACACATGCCATTCACATCTGTATGTTAACAAAGGCAAGAGTATCTAATCGCATATTAGTGATGTAAATTAGAAAGAGACAGATTTTATCTTTGTTAAGTAAAGATTTCTATAAGTAAATAACTAGCATCCTTACAGTGATCTTTTATCCTTCACATATACTAGGATTCATTTTACTTTGCCAAGTCAAAATTTGGGGATCATCAGTTTGGTTGTATTGGTTTCTAATACATTTCACCAATACTGATTAGATCACTGAGATACAATATGATACACACAGAAACAAAGACAAGCATTGCTTATACATACACTCAAAACCACAGGAATGAGAAATCAAGAAAGAATAAAATCTTAACATTGGGTGATTTATGCTGTCATTGTGGCTTTTTCTGTTGTCTTAAATTATGAAAAAGTAAAAAGGTATACGGAAGAAAATCACTTTACAATCCAAGTTTCCATTTACTAAATGAACATGAATTGAGGGGGTGAATGAAGATGAGACATGAGATAGTCAGGTAACCATGGTTACCACGCTCCTCACATCACACAGAGCCAAGGTCAGCTTTGGTTTGCAGAATGTTCTGTTTCTAAATTTTGTACATGTGTATTTATTATATAGTATACACTATACATACACACACACACACACACACACACACACACATATATATATGTTATATATATGTGTGTGTGTGTGTGTATTGCATATATATGTACGTGTGCATATCTGTGTATATACATATATGTATGTATGTATAATTTAAAAATACTTTATAGGATAATTTTATTTGTACATGGTTTTTATAATATACAAACTTTAGGCTTTGTCTTAGTCCACTGAATTCTTGAAGGATAAAGGAAAGTTACAAACGTTACATTTTTACTTTTTTTGGCTTATAAACCAAAGAACAAAGAACAAAAGCCTGTCTGTCCAGTACAGCATTCCTTTTTCCTGTTCTCTTGGTCCCCCTTTTGTCACCTCTACCATCACTCGGAGGCTCAGTGCTTGAAGGATTCAGATGTCCTGGTCACCAATTGAAAGTGTCAGATCAACCTCAAGTGTTGTATTATCTTATTTATGGAGAGGAAGTGCTATCTGAGAAAAACAGCAAACAAAGAAAATCTCTTCCAAATGAGTCATGAGAGGGAGAAGGAAAGGAGTCTCCCAGCACGGGCTGTTCTTTGTGGCTCTGTTATTATTAATTGTGAGGACACACTTACTCATGTGTTGTTCACGTTTGTCTCTACCACCACCGAGCTCGTGTTACGCTTATTCTAAACTACCAAGCCACCCAGAGAGAGACTATGCGTGGGTTTAACATGAGCAAACTAGTCAGGGATATTATACTTGTCGACCAGACGCATCATCTGTGGGGACTTGGGTATTTGCTGAAGTTACCATTGTTTAGAGTTTGAAATAAAGTGCAATGTCCTTTTAAAATAAGCCTACGACTAATAGTTAGAAAAAAATAATACAAATTTCATGTTGCTCAAGTTATGAAATCTCTCTAAGCTTCATTTTCATAAAGCACAGGAAGACCACCCTGGGTTTAAATGGTTTCTTCTCATGGCAGTAATCCATGGTGATCTCCCAGCATACACATCCTAGCTCACAGGCTGCGAGTGGGGGCCAATTGAGACCATGCTTACAGAGAGGGATTCTGTATACTCTAAGGCATAAAAGCAAGCACAAAGCAAAAGACTAGCTGTGATGTTTAAATTTTTGTGGCAGTGGGTATTGAGGTGCCCAGATTTGAGACAACATTATTCTGGTTGTGTATGGGAGGTTGGTTCTGGACAAGATTAACATTTGGATCTATAGACCAAGAAGAAAAGCATTAAAGGCCATACATTTAGAACGGCTTCACCAGGTCCACTGAAGGCCTGACTAGAACACGGAGGAGCAAGCACTGCAGAGTGATCTACCTGTTTGCTGCAGTGTCAGTACCCTCTCTCAAACTCCGACTCCGGCGAGAGATTCTCTCTTCAGCTCCCATAGTTCTTAAGTCTTTACAGTCTGATGTGACATCATGGTATTTTTTACTATTTATTTCTTGACTTATTTTACTTTGTCTTTTTGTAAGATCGTGCCTTTTTTTACAGTCCATGCCATTTTCAAACTGTTGGTAATCCTCCTGCCTCGGCTTCCCAAATGTTGGGGTTCCAGATGTGTGCTACCACAATTGGTTCTAACTACAGATGTGGAAACTTGTCAGACTGCAGAGTTGCATGCAGCAATCCCGCTGATAAACCCACTGATGTATATATCCTATGGTCTATGGAGAAGCTGGAGTAGCTCACGACATATGGAGAAGAGGCTTCTCCATGGATCTGCTCTAAGAATAGAAAGCAGGGAGTTGTGGCTATTTATCAGCCACTGTTTTGACAATATGTACGATCAGTGTTCAGTCTGAAAATGCTATCCCAATCTCCACTACACCCTAACATCCTTAAGAGGCCTGAGGATTCTGTGGGGGTATGGGACAAGCCCAGCCTGAGGAGCACCGACCTTGTTTGTGGGATTGCCCACTTTATACAGTTAATATTATCAATCCCCGGTATGCTTGAAGAGAGCACAGAAGAAAGGAAGCAAATTATCATGTTTTAAAGTAAGATATTAGGTATAAATGGGCACTCTGCATCTGATTTGCACCATGTTGGCAATGACGCCTGTATGTTCTGTTCCTCTGCAGAAGGTATCTGCATGTTACTGGTCAAGACAGTGACTCTTTCCAAACAATATGATTAATAATATCATGTTCACTGCTTTCACAGGCTTTTGTTGGTTTACTTTTCTTTAAGTTTTACTTTAAGAAAAGGTTTACATATCCCAAGAACAAAGTTAAATAAAGCCATATCACATGAACACACGCTCCATCTCCGGTAATAGAGTGCCGTGATAGTTGCCACCTGGGGTCCTCTATTTCCATAGTATTTTATAGCAAACACAACAAATGAAACTCTCATGCTAGGGGAAAATAAAGGTCTAGGTCAGCCTGCCCTCTAGTGTAGCTTACTGACTTCTGGAGAAAAAAAAATAAAAGCAACATGTCCTAGAAGCTGATTGTGCAATTCCGCTGGGATGGCAGCCTGCCATCATCACCAGCCCATTGCATAGCTTTCTCCTCTTCGGGAGTGACAGACTTCCGGCATTAGGTCACATTTCTAACCCAGTTTTGAAAGGAAATGCACTCCAGCTCCACCCAATGCCTGCTGAAGCCAGAGTTGCATGTCTCTCCTAGACTGTGGTCTCCGCCGTTCACTCAACTTTTATGATAACAAGCAAGGAAAGTAAATAAAAGGCAGACTTCTGACTACAGGCACTCAGGGCTTCACAGCGGGCTCTTAACGTGGGGGTATTTGGTCAGAGCACTGGTACTCATTTAGAATGATCTTTCTGATGCAGCCGGTCTACATGGCTTCTTGGCTGTCCATTCTGAATGTTGGCTTGCAGCTGAATGCTCTGAGACTGGAATCCAGGGTCCATGTGACCAGAGAAGCATCTTTAATATTCTGTTTTACTAATCCTGACAATAAAAGAACTTCGGGAGACATCAAAATCCCTCACTTCAAACTCTACTACAGAGCTACGGTACTGAAAACAGCCTGGTATTGGCATAAGAACAGACAGAAGGACTAATGGCATGGAATAGAAGACCCAGATATTAATCCACACACCTACAAACACTTGATTTTTGACAAAGAAGCAAAAAAAATATCAAATGGAAAAAAAGAAAGCATATCTAGCAAATGGTGCTGGTATAACTGGATATCAACATGTAGAAGAATGAAAATAGATTCATATCTATCATCATGCACAAAACTCAAGTCCAAATGGATCAAAGACCTCAACATAAAGCCAGCCACACTATACCTCACAGAAGAGAAAGAGGGAAGTACACTTGAACGCATTGGTACAGGAGACCACTTCCTAAACATAACCCCAGTAGCACAGATCCTGAGAGAAACAATTAATAAATGGGACCTCCTAAAACTGAAAAGCTTCTGTAACGTAAAGGACATGGTCAACAAGACAAAATGGAAGCCTACAGAATGGGAAAAGATCTTTTTTAAAAAGTTATTTTAAACATATCACTGCAATGCTAACTTAATTTCTAGAAGACTTTTAGGTTTGCAGGCATATGTTCACTTGGAGCACTCAGAATTCCTGTCTGATGACAGTCTAACCAGTGGCTGCCCTTTTCTTTAACCCATTAGCACATGTTCTAACATTATTTGTCTAAGGGGCGAGGGTCTTCTATTTCTAAGTATCCAAAATTCAGAAAATACTAAATGCTAACCTTTACAATATAGCATTAATCTTTAATATTGCCCATAGATACAATTTAACTAAGTTATGTGTTTGCATAATAGGTTTACAAAATATGTCTTCTTTCTAGTTCTATTGTGAAAACATTATTGTACTTAGGCTATTTGCAAGGACTCGAGTGATACAACAGCCTCTTGAGAGCATCATCCCAAATATTGGGCACAGGTGTTTCCTGAAGTCACAAGCTGAGTTCCATCATGGTAGGCATATAAATATAGTTATGTTTTCTATTTGTTCTTCTATGGTAATAATATCACCATAGCAAACATATAGGCTTGAGCATTTAACAGTACACAATCAGATGACTGGAAAAGACTGCATCACAATCAGATGATGCAGCAACAGACAGATTCCCAGGAGATAAGATACCTGGATGACAGTTATCCTTCATTCTGGAATCTTCATTGTGTCGTGTGTGTTAACTATGGCATGGACCAAGATTAAATCCGAGGTGTCTGATTTTGATTCCCAAACAGGCTTTCCAATACTGTCTGTGCTTCTATCAGCACATCTGTGTGTTATGGCGTACTTTAGATACAAAACTTACCAGATCAAAGTTTGCCAATCCAGGCACATTGTTACCCAAACATCGTGTTCTCACTAACTCTGGTTCCTATTCTAACCCACACCCATGGCGTGTTTGCCATTTGCTGTATTGATTTTCCAGCTTGTTTTCTTTGCTCAAGTCTCTGAAAGACATTATGAAGTTAATCACTGTCATACAGAGGAAAACGGAAGATTGCAGACTTCTTGATTAGTGCTTCGCATATTTTTGTCATAGAATTTCAGGAGCATGTGAAACTCGCTGGTTCCCTATCAGCGTTTCCCTGTGTGCCTCTAGTTTGCTGACATGTGATTTTTCAAGTCGTTTTTGGAAATCTGAAACCTGTTAGAGATTGCAGATGCCGGGCTCTGCATGGCTGCTATAGTTTTGGCAGAGTCTGCTCTTTTAAGACAACAAAGGCAACAAGTAGAAATCTGTGTTCTCTGACGCTGTTCTTAAGTCTGGGTATGGAGAACACTTACTAGGACTTCTAGACTTCCCAGTGCAGCCTGGACTTGTTCTTCCCTTTTACTCAACAGAGCATGAAGGTTTTCATCTTGAAACGCCCAAGCTTATCCTATGATCAGCTCCCACTATGAATATAGTTTTGTCATCAATCTAATGTGTGGTTCTTTTTGCTAAAGCTAATCACCTAGATGTCAAAATAGGCAGCAGGAAAAATGTTTCTGCCGAGACGAACAACTGTTTGACAACCTTGAACTCCAACCCTGGCCAAGTCCCTTAGTCTTCATGTTACTTAAGTCAGTTTGTAACGAGGAGAAGAAGGGGAATAACGGGAAATAGAAAATAAGCTGCAAAAGAAGGGAGCTAAATAAGCACAGGGATGAAAACGATACATCTGACTTCAGGCTTGGGAAAATGGAGGCATTTGAGTCCTTCAGGCTGGAGTATAATTTTAGTGGAGAAAAATGGAAGAGACAGAAGTGGGGCAGGAATATTAAAACCAAATGTGAAACAATAAGAAAGAAGCAGAAACTTTGAAGAGCAGCCAGAAATTCAGTGCTGTAGATGTCATGTGTGGTAACACCACTCCAAAGGGATGGAGTTGCTAAGGTGGCTTGCAGCTAGGTTCGAAAGGATGCAGAGGATGGAAAAGGAGATCTGTGCTACACCAGCAAGCAAAGAGGAGATGAAGATTTAAAGCATCAGAATAACTCCCAGACAGACAGATGACTCTGCAGATATATCCAGGTACAAGAAGTGTGCAGAGAACATCACTTTGCTTACTGTCTACCCTGTGCAAATGAAGTGGAGTTTTTTGTTTGGTTTTGTTGTCCATTTGATAGTTTTAGAACTACCTCTTTTTATTGTCCCAGGAACTGTTTCTAACAAGTGTATTAGAAGGGACAGCAATTCTGCTGGCACAACACTGTGGCTCTTGAGACGCCTTTTAAAGCAGCCTACTTTTCTTGTCACGTGGCGCCTAGCACAATCTGTCACCTGCTCTTACACAACTGTTTAAAACATTTGATTACTCATGGTGTATCTTGAAGATATTGGATTCCAATAGCTTTCCAACAGTATCGATCCTTGGATGCCACATGTCCCAGACAGAGTAGTAGGGAAATGTGCCTGCAGCATGGTGTTCTCACCCGTCCTAGTGCAGACCCTGTCACACAGCTCCTCGTGTCGTGATGACCCTAACCACAAAATGACGTCATTGCTACTCCATAGCTGTAATTTTGCTCCTGTCATAAATCATAATGTAAATATCTGATATGTGACCCCTGTGAAAGGTCACTCGAGCCCCCAAAGTGCCGTATCCCCAGTTTGAGAACCACTGCTCTAGCAGATTCGAGTGGTATGGGCAGGTGGGGCGTGCAGAAGATGCAGACACTGAACAATCAGAGGCTTGTCTTTTCATTCCACCATTTGGAATTTTATGATTACAAATAGAATAGCTCACTTTCCATGGCATCCTCTCCTGAATTCCTTAGTCCATAACCACTGCATTTCTAGAATATGACTCATTCCAACCATTTGCATATCAGGAAGAGCAAGAAGAGCAGGAGAGGGGCTATGGGCAGAGCTAAAGTAGTTGTCCCATTCATGCAAAGGGGTCTATGTCCATGATCTACTCTGGCAAAAGACGCATTTGATGGAATTCTTTATTTGTACATAAAACTAGAAGGGATATCAGTTAGAAGGACTGCAGGCATTATGGGACAGTGGACCCTAAAGTCCTCAGTTGTTTTAAAAGTGGTCATCCTTGAGCCGGGTGGTAGTGGTGCGTGCCTTTAATCCCAGCACTCGGAAGGCAGAGGCAGGCAGATCTCTGTGAATTCAAGTCCAGACTGGTCTACAAGAGCTAGTTCCAGGACAGGCTCCAGTGCTCCAGAGCTGTCTTGAAAAACCAAAAAGAAAAAAGAAGTGGTTATCCTTGATCTCTGAAGTGAGTCCCCATACCTCTAGATGGATTCAAGAGCCACCCTGAGTTCTAGCAGTAAGGTGGCCATAATCTAAAGGATGTTGGCCATAATTCCTGACCCAGCACCATAATCAGAACATGAATAGGCAAAAGTCAATGCATGGCTCAAGCATGCTTGGCAATGGATCAGCACCGAGAATTCATCCCATGCATTCTGTGGGCGGAAATTAAGTTTTTTTTCGTTGCTGTGATAAGGCATCATGACCAAGGCAAGTTGTAGAAGGGAGAGTTTATTGAGGACCACAGTTTCAGAGAGTGAGTTTATGGACATTACAGGAGGAGCGGGGAATACGGTAGGAGGCAAACAGGAGTAGTACTGAATCAGTAGCTGAGAGTCCACATGGTGAGACAACAATCTATTACAAGGCACAGAGGGGGGTAATCGGGAATAGCGTGGGCTTTTCAAACCTCAAACACCACCCCAAGGATACACTTCCTCCAACAAGTCTACACCCTTTAATCCTACTCAAAGAGTTCCACCAACCAGAGACCAAAACATATGAGCTTCATTCAAAGCAGCACAAAACAGAGGAGTTCATCATCACGGTTCTTGTAGAGTCTCATGAAAGAAATATCCTGCCCAGCAGAAGGGGTATCTTTCCCAAGGAACCACACAGGAAGGAGTTCCTCGGGACATCACCGTGTTGGCCTGTGCTAATGGGGAGGACCAGACAGTTCCCTGAAGAGAACAGTGGGTACCAGGTACCACAAATGACCTCTGCTAGTGTCAGAACACACCCAGGAACCACACTAATAGAGTAAACTCAAGAAACAAAAGACAAAAGAGTTGAGGAAGGTGCCCTGAAGTGTGGAAAAGGGCAGGGAATTCCACTTGCCACATCTGCCAACAGTCTTTGAGGGAATTTAGAAAGCAGCAGTAGACCTTGAATAGTAAGCAGATGTGGGTGGGGAGGGAGGGAAGACGGGATCAATATTACGAACCTGGGGACTCAGTCATCTGGAGTGCCATTAGTGGGGAGATGCACTTTTCTTCTTCCTTGTGCTTTAGACTGTTTTACCCCTGAAACCTGTCTATAAAATGAGAAGACAAATGTGACTCAGGCAAATTGTTAGAGCTCTTCGTGTCTCAGTTTTTAGCTGCAAAATGGGAATAATAAAGTGCCGCTGGTTTGTTAAGGGCACCAAGTTATTATTTCTAAGTCACTTGGAGCAGTGCCTGGGACAAAGTAAGTGCTACTTAGGTGACTGTTAAATATACAGTGTCTGACTTTTCCAGAGCTTTCTGTATGTATAAACATTCTGAACGTGAGGGCTCAATATTTGCATGGGCCACCAAAGCATTGGAGCCTCACCATACAACAACCATAAGAAACTCCCTTTTCTTTCCCATGGGAAGGGGGCAAAGGGAAATGGAATTTATCCTGCCTCCAACATTGGTCCTTCTTTCTGTCTCCCGTATTTGATCTCTTAGCTGAGATCATGCTCAAATGCATGGTACCTCTTATCTTCAAAGGCCCTTTGCCATTACAGCCCAAACCTAGCTATCTATTGCCCTGTTTGGGGCTGTAACAGAGCACAGTGAGATAAGATTTCTGACCCCCGCCTCCTCGCCATGAGCTCAGTGCCACCCTATCCCATGAGCACACATAGGCAGATGCCTTTCTGTCTGCCCTTGTTACACTGGTTCCTTGTCGTCTTGGACTGTGTCATTTTCAACATTTTCTGTTCTTCGAAAGTGGGCAACACAGAACTGACACAAATCTTAGATTGATTAGCTTGTTGCTAAGCAAAACCGATTTCCAAAAAAGCATGTGTGTACAAACACTTTCACGTTGATAAGCAACAAGCTTACTTGTGAAAACCAGCTTGAGCCCTCCATCTGGCACAGCGTCTGAATCACCTGGTTTATCAGAAGATTAAACTCTTAAACTTTTAACCTCGGCCCTCGCCCACAGGCTATCTAGGGATGTAAATGAAGCCATGTGGTCCAGCTGCCCTAACAAACAGCAGGCTTGTTTCTTCTTCCGCCTGGAACGCTTGAAGTTTCACATGCCTGCAGACTCTTAGAAGTTTTAAGGATGTTTCCACACTCATGCCTCTGCCTTCTTTCAAAATAAGTCGCAGCCAGCTGCAGTTTCTGCCATGGATAACTGAAACATTCAACTTTGTTTCCTAGTAATATGAAATCTGAGCCGCAGACCCAGAGCAAACATAGACAGGATCAGATAGAGTTGAAGTGGAAAAGAGCTCAGCTACCTGCTGGTCTGGAGACCATGCTTGTTCTGAGACGATCCACAAAAACCAACAGAAGGAAACGGAACAGTGTGTCTCGACCTCAGCACAGGACATTCCAAGGGTGTTGCAGGTGACATCCCAGGCACTAGGTCCTATGCATGGCTATTTCATCTGGGGTGAAACTGATGAATTTTTTCCCCTTTTTTGTACTTTTTTGCCATCCTGTTCTCTCCATGTCCTCCGACATCGTCCTGGCTTTGTTTGTTTGTAGCTGTTAATTGTCTTGGTGTCTTGTAACTACTGATGGCCTTTCTGGCAAATACATCCTTTTTGTTTCCAGATCTACCTGCCTCTCTCTGGGAGACCCCATCTGACTTGGGCTTTACCAAGCACTGTTCTTACAGAAGATTCATCCAGACAGTCTCACCCAGACTCCTCCTCCTCTTCTCCTGAAAACTAGTCATTCAACACTTGCTACAGAAACTCAGTAACCTGAGTTCAATACTAGGAACCCATGGTTTAAGGAGAACAAACTCCCAAAGGTTGCCTTCTGTGACACATGCATGATTGCACACACACACACACACACACCACACACACACTATGTAAATAAAATAGAAAGACAATCTTAAATTTACATTTCCAACCTTCCAGTTGCCTTCTGAGAGTAGGTTGTTCAGTCCTGATGAACGTGTCTGTAGAGAATTGTCTAAAGGTTTTACCTTCAAGGTACAGTGAAATATCTTTAGCGTACATCATTGAGGAGTCTCTTGGTTGACCCTCGCCCTTCTTTAGCCTCCGATTTTACCTCCCTTCCCCTTACTTCTACTCAGTCATTCAAAGCAAACTTGAACACAGCTATGCATATAAACCCCATCCCTCCATATTTGCTGTGCATTCTGTCTCAAAGCCTCCTCTGCCTTTTTTGCCTGACTCACTTCAAACCCCCTAGAAGCACAGCTCAAAGTTCATCTCTTTCACTGTGTCTCTCAGCCTTCCAAATCCGCTGGCTCCTCTCTCGTGTCTTAATAGCTGTCTGGGTCACTGAGGTGAGTGGGCAGTTTTCTCCATTACGAATACTATTTTAACTTTATGTTTAAGCGCTCAGAGGAGGGAATATTTTTGGATTGTGTAATCATCCTGTTTGTTGTAAAACCTTTATTACTAGTTTTACTGTTTATTGATGAAATTTGATGCCATCATTTCTGTATTTTGACAGCATTTGGCTATTAAGAACTTTCCTTTTGCTAATTGTAGTGTCTTGCTTCACTGATTCTTCATGGCATTAGGGATTCCTTGGTGCTTACTCCCACCAATGAATTACAATGCATCATATCACTTTGGGTACTGAAGGTATCTTTGAAGAACTCAGTGGGATGTCACTATCTTCACTATCCTTCGGATACCCCATTATTCATTGCATAGTTCTTTGTTTTTGACAGGCACAAAGCCTGTATCTTGGACCCATCCCAAGCTTCCATGCTTTTCATTGTATAGAGCTGAAATCAACCATTTCTTCTGTTTTTTTCTTTAAAACCAGTTTTATTTTAACTGGATTCATATGTAATAAATGCACTAACTTAAACTATACAGCTCAATGGTCCTAGTTTTGAAACCACCACTGTAGTCAAATCATTCACCTCACATGAAAAACTTCTCCCTATATCTGCCCTATTGCTCTTCATACTTCTGCTGGGGAAGAAATCAGTTGATCTTCTCACTAAGATTACTATGGGCTGATATTCATAGAATATTATAATAAAATACCTGACATCAGGAAGCTCACAAAGAAAGTAGGTTATTTAAGTTACAGTTTCAAATCCTGAAAATCCAAATAGTATGGCAGCAACTTTATCAAGGGCATACCTTGGCCATACCTCATATAGAAGGCAGTGCAGAGAAATAAAAAGGAGGATGAGTAGACTAGTTACATAGCAAGAAAGGAAGCTAGATATGTACTTCCCTGCTCCCATATCCACTCCTCCTCCATCCCAACTGTCCCATTCCCCCACGCTAGAGACTAGACTCTAGAGGGGCTCCCAGGTGTCCAAGGAGATGTCCCCAGCTTGTTCCTTGAGCACCTGAGGAGAGGGCACCTGAACTGGCCCTATACTATAGCCACACTGATGAATATCTTGCATATCACCATAGAACCTTCATCTGGCGATGGATGGAGATAGAGACAGAGACCCACATTGGAGCACTGGACTGAGCTCCCAAGGTCCAAATGAGGAGCAGGAGAGAGAACATGAGCAAGGAAGTCAGGGCCACGAGGGGTGCTCCCACGCACTGTGACGGTAGGGTTCACCAAGGCCAGCTGGACTGAGACTGATGGAGCATGTGATCAAACTGGACTCTCTGAACGTGGCTGACAATGAGTGCTGACTGAGAAGCCAAGGACAATGGCACTAAGTTTTGATTCTGCTTCATGTACTGGCTTTGTGGGAATCTAGTCTGTTTGGATCCTCACCTTCCTAGACCTGGATAGAGGGGGGAGGACCTTGGACTTCCCACAGGGCAGGGAACCCTGACTGCTCTTTGGACTGCAGAGGGAGAGGGATTGGGGGAGGGGGAGGGAAATGGGAGGAGAGGAGGTGAAAATTTGTAATAATAATAATAATAAATATATCTTTAAAATAAGAAAAAAAGGAAGCTAGAGAGGGGAAGGGCTCAAAAAATATACTGTTTTATTAATAGCCTTGTCCCCACAGGACTAACTCAAAGTCCCATGGGAGCCACTGTGATCCCTTGGGGGGCATTCTACCATGCGGTCTAATGCTCTAGCACTAGGTCAGAACTCTGGTAGCACAAGCTAACACTGACCCACAGATACAACCTACTAACATATGCATCATTGGACAACATACCATGTCCATATCCACAGCATGGAATCACACAGTACCCACTCCTGTGTGTCTGGCTTCTTTGACTAAGCATTATGCTTCAGATTTATCCATGCTGACTGTCCCAGGAATCTGTTCCTCGTTTTAAATGATATCCCAATGTACAAATATATTACTACTATTCTGGGTTATTATTAATAAAAATACTATGAACATTTATGTTCATATCATGGTGTGGAGACAGGTTTCATTCCCTTGCAAATATACATATAGTGTTTGATTTTTAAAAAAATATTACCTAATTTTATCCAAGCTGTCCACCATTTTCAGTCTTTCTAATTTTAGTTGTTCTAGTGCCTAAGTAAGAATATTCTACTGTAATTTAATATGCATTTCTCTAATGATGCCTGAGTTTTTGTTTTCTCCTTTGTTTCTTTAGTCGATGTCTCACTCTGTAGCCCAGACTAACCCCAAACTCACAACAACCCCCCTGTCTTAGTTTCTTGCATGTTACCATAACATAAGTGACCTCTTATGCCTAACATCAAGTGTCTTCTGATGAGATTATTTTCCTTTCATATCTTTTATTTTTAATTTCCTCATTTTTAAATTAAGTTGAAATTTAAATTATTCTTTAGATAAAGTATTCTTCATATATTCTGGGTACAAATGCTTCATCCAACAAATATTTTTAAAATATTGTCTTCCAGAATATTGTTCCCCCTTCATTTTAAAAATCATTGCTTTTGAAGTTAAAATTATCTATTTCAATTTGTGGTTTATTGTTTTATTTCATAAAAGGTTTGTCTCACTCACTCTGAGAAACAATCTTAAATGTTTCAGAATAGCCAAGATCAAAAATCCTGAGGACAGTTTATGTTAGAGAGGATGTGCTGTAAAGGGAACACCCCTCCACTGCTGGTGGAAGTGCAAACTTGTACAAACACTTTGGTAATCAGTATGGGGGTTTTTCAGAATCAGTCTACCTCAAAATCCAGTGATACCTCTCCTGGGCATATACCCAAAGGATGCTCCATCATATCACAAGGACACTCACTCACCTGAGTTTATAGCAGTTTTATTCATAATAGTCAGAACCTGGAAACAACCTAGATGTCCCATAACTAAAAAGTAGAAAACGAAAATGTGATATGTCTACACATTTGAGTATTATTCAGCTGAAAAAAAACCCACAGTAACATCATGAAATTTGTAGGCAAATGGATGGAACTAGAAAAAAAAACATTCTATGTGAGGTAACCCAGATTCCAAAAGACAAATATGATATGTACTAACTCATAAGTGGTTACTAGATGTAAAGCAAAGGATAACCAGACCACAATTCACAGTTCCAGAGAAACTAGATAACAAGGAGGAATGCATGGATCTCTTTGGGAAGGGGAATTAGATGAGATCTCCTTGGTAAACTGAGGGTAGGGGAGGGTGGTAAAGGGGAGGGGTAAACAGAATGGTCAAGTTGGGGGAAGGACATTGTGGGAGAGCAATTTAAAAGATATCTTGGTAGAGAGAGCCATTATGGGGTTAGAGAGAAATCTGGTAATAAACAAACTCCCAGGAATCCACAAAGATGACCACAGCTAAGATTCTAAGCATAGTGTAGTGAGTGTCCAAAATATCCTTCCCCTATAATCAAATTGGTGAATACCCTAATAGTCATCACAGAGACTTCATCCAGTAACTGATGGAACCAGATGCAGAGATCAACAGCCAAGCGCCAAGACGAGCTCTGGGAACACAGAGGGAGGAGGGAATAGATGAGCAAGGGAGGTCAAGATCACAATGGAGAAATCTACAGAGACAGCTGAACCAAGCTCGTGGGAATTCATGAACTACACCAACAGCTGTGGAGCCTCCATGGAACTGGACTAGGGCTTCTGCTTGTGGGAGACAGTTGTGTAGTTTGGTCTATCTGACCAGGATTTATCCCTGGTGCATGAACTAGCCTGTTGGAGCCCATTCCCTATGATGGGATGTCATGCACAGCCTCAATGCAGGGGAGAGGGGCTTGGTCCGGCCTCAACTGAATGTCCCAGGCTTTGCTGACTCCCCACTGGAGGTCTTACCTTTTGGAAGGAATGGATTGGTGGTGTACTGGAGGGGAGACAAGATGGGAGGTTGGGAAGAGAACTGTGGTTGGAATGTAAAATGAAATTTAGAGAAGTTAAAAAGAAGCTAAATGATCTGAATGGCCCGTGCTGCCACATGGGGCCATGATGACATCTGGGACCAAACTTCAGCCGAGGGCCATGTCTGGGTCTAAGATCCTACAGTAGCCGGGGTCTGTGCTGATGTTCATGGCCTGTATTGCCACCAAGGACCACATGGTTGCCCAGGGTCTGACTCACCACTTGTGGCCAGGCTGGGGTCTGAGGGTGGGGCTGACAGGGCCACACTGATCTGGGTGGCCTGTGATGCTACCTGGGGCCATGGTATCTTCCTGACCAAGCTTCTGCCAAAGGCCATATCTGCGTCCATGGTCCTGCTTCACCTGGGGGTCTGTGCTAATCTCCATGGCCCATGTTATTACAGTGGAACAAAGCATGTTGAAATCTGAGGGCTGAGTTGAACTGGTGCTGCCTTTGCTGGCCACTGCTTCAGAAAGCTGGTCCCATCTCTCACAGGAGAGCTGGCCTCACACTCAAGAGAGATGACTGCATACCCCTTACCGTGGGTTTGGGAGAACACTCATAGCATGGCTGTAGAAGAACTGTTTCTGCCTCTCTTCTGTGGGGGCAGACTCCAGCAGACAGAACTTAACAGCTCAGCTACCACCCAGGCCCACACCGTGGGCCTTGAGTTGACTGGCCCAACATCTACCCCATCTATGACCTGCCAGGAATGCATGAAGGGAAGGTTTTTCAAGTTCAGTATTTATACAAACTGTCTGTTTCTCAATGAATGTCCCAAGGTTCTGCTGGCACAAGGCTGGTCACATGACATCAGCACATGTTCTTGCTCTTCTCCTAAACTTAAATAAAGCGCTCCTGGGTTGATAGAAATAGTTGAGAATTCTTTTTTATAGCATTTTTCTTCTATTAGATTAACTTCCTCCTAATCTAATTTTCAAAGAATTTCTTGTCTTAAATAGACACTGAGTGCTGTCAAATCTTTTCTCCACATCAACTGAAATTATATAAAGAGATAGACGGTGAATAAGTTGACATATTTGCAATTATAAATACCTACCTCTACATTCTTGACTTAAAGATTTGTTGGCAATATGTTCTATATTTACCAAAATTGATAAGTGCTTTCTGTTTTGTTTTCTTTAGCCCTCCTTTAAAAGTTTTCAGAAAGATAAGGCTTATCGTTGTCTCTCCTTGCACTGCCTTTGTATGGTTTTAGTAGCAAAGCAGATTAGCCTCACAAAATGAAGGGGAAATAGTCTCTCCAGTTTTCTAAAATATTTTATAAAGAGTATTTTTTATTAACTGTTTGATAGAACTCACCACAGAGTTATCTAAATCTTGAGCATTTTAATAGGATTCAATTTTTTTACATTATTTAATCATTTATTTTTAAAATATTTTTAATGTTTTGATATCGTAATATAATCCTGTCTTTTCCCCCTTCCTTTTCCTCCCTCTAAATCCTCCCATGTGCCTTCCTCTTTCTCTCTTAAAATTCATCACCTCTTTTTAATGAATTTCTGTTACATTTTGTTTGTAAGCATATAAATATTTCTAGACATATAAACCTATATATTCCTAAATATATAAATATATAAGTATTCCTAAATATATACAGATGACCTTTTCAGTCTGTATAAAGTTATGTATGTACGTGCATGCGTGTGTGCGTGTGTGTGTGTATGTGTGTAAGACAGAGAGAGAGGAGAAAGAGAAATAGAGAGAGAGAGAGCATCTGAGCCTGTGAATGTCAGAGAACAATTTGTTAGAGTCTCTTCTCTCCTTACGCCATGTGGATTCTCAGGATGAAAGTCAAGCAGTCAGGCTTGGCAACAAGTGCCTTTACCCACTAAGTCCTCTTGTCAGATCAGGTGAGAAGATTTTGAACTGTGAAATTTATTCATTCGTTGAGTACAGAACTGTTTGACTTACCTGCTTCTCCTTGAGAAGTTTTTATCTTATATTTCATGAAATTGGTTTATGTCATTGAGATAGTCAATTTTATTGGCACAGATTTTACTCACATTCCTCCTGTATAATTTTCTATTACAACCCAGGGATCTGCAATGATGCCTTCGCTTTGCTTCCTGCTACTGATACCTTGTGTGTTCTGTTTTCTTGATTCACTGCTCTGCAGAGTGATGCTCCATGTATCATATTCCTTGGTTTTACTGACTTTTTAAGACATCGGCCTTTTGACTTTCTGATGTATTTTTATGTTGTTCTATTTACTTTATATTACTCCATTTTCATGATTTCTGAAACAAAACCTTAAATCTTTGTTTTAAAACATATTTTCTTTTATAAAGAGATCATTTGCTCCAATGAATTTAACCTTATGAACCTGTATATCTCTCTATTTTACAATTTTTGACACATTTGGGCATTTATTATTATGCATTTAAAACTTCCTGTGACTCATGCCCCATGGGTTACCTAAACATTACAGTATTTAATTTCCAAATCCTTTCAAACATCTTTGTGTATTTGTTACAGTCAATTAGGACTACGTAAATGTACTTTAATATACATTAGATACCTAAACGTACTTTAGTCGGAGAATGTCACTCAGAATTTTGTTCTTTTCAATATGTTAAAATGTCTTTAATGAACAAACATATAATCTATTGTGATTCATTTTCTAGGTATGGGGTAATCCATAACATTGCTTAGGCCAAGCTAGTTAGTAGTTTTAAATCTGAGCTTACATTTCTTAACTTTGGCTTTGGTCCCAGAAAAATATTTTTTTTTAAAAAAGGAGTGCTAAAACTTTTTAACTGTAAGTAGTAGTGTTCCTCCTGTAATCAAGAAATTCCCACATATAACTTATTTATTTTTATCTATATTATTAAATTTTGTTTATGAAATAGGGTGTTTGTTCATACCTTGGTTTTACATAATTTAGGATTTATTATTTATTATTTACTTTTATGAAATGTCCTCACTTGTCTTTAGCCACCTTTTAGTTGAAATTTTCCTTATCTAGTGAAACCATTTTGGTTCATCTCTGTTATTGTTTATATAATAGACTTTTTCTAGTTTTTTTTTTACTTTCGGTTTTTATATAAAATTTCCCCCACCCAGGGAAGAGACATGTGCGGTGGCAGACACCTGCACTCCCAGTGCTAGAGCATCCCTGGAAGAGGATGATTCCAGATGTCAACCTCTGTCCTCCACACCTGCACTCCCAGTGTTAGAGCATCCCTGGAAGAGGATGATACCAGATGTCAACCTCTGTCCTCCACACCTGCACTCCCAGTGTTAGAGCATCCCTGGAAGAGGATGATACCAGATGTCAACTCTGTCCTCCACACCTGCACTCCCAGTGTTAGAGCATTCCTGGAAGAGGATGATACCAGATGTCAACCTCTGTCCTCCACACCTGCACTCCCAGTGTTAGAGCATCCCTGGAAGAGGATGATACCAGATGTCAACCTCTGTCCTCCACACCTGCACTCCCAGTGTTAGAGCATCCCTGGAAGAGGATGATACCAGATGTCAACCTCTGTCCTCCACACCTGCACTCCCAGTGCTAGAGCATCCCTGGAAGAGGATGATACCAGATGTCAACTCTGTCCTCCACACCTGCACTCCCAGTGCTAGAGCATCCCTGGAAGAGGATGATACCAGATGTCAACCTCTGTCCTCCACACCTGCACTCCCAGTGCTAGAGCATCCCTGGAAGAGGATGATACCAGATGTCAACTCTGTTCTCCACACCTGCACTCCCAGTGCTAGAGCATCCCTGGAAGAGGATGATACCAGATGTCAACTCTGTCCTCCACACCTGCACTCCCAGTGCTAGAGCATCCCTGGAAGAGGATGATTCCAGATGTCAACCTCTGTCCTCCACACCTGCACTCCCAGTGCTAGAGCATTCCTGGAAGAGGATGATACCAGATGTCAACTCTGTCCTCCACACCTGCACTCCCAGTGCTAGAGCATCCTTGGAAAAGGATGATTCCAGATGTCAACCTCTGTCCTCCACACCTGCACTCCCAGTGCTAGAGCATCCCTGGAAGAGGATGATACCAGATATCAACCTCTGTCCTCCACGTGAGCACGTGCGCACATGCACGGACAAACATAAACACACACACACTACATGTGAGCACTAGAATGCAAACTCATGTCTCCTGCAGCCCGTGTCTGCCCCTCCCTATGTTCTCTCTGCACTGTCTCCAGAAGCGGCTCTTAGAATCTTAAAAGTCACTCAAGTAGTGAGTCATCTGCCTTTTCTCTTTCATCTAAGAAAGTGTTTCATTAAAATAAAACAAATGAAACTAAGAAATGAACACTATTGTTTTCAAATAATTTAGGAGAGAAAGAAAAGCTTTGCAAAACTTAACAGGTTCAGTTCTTCTTTCCTGGGGATTAGGGGTCCATATTTTCACTATGTAGCATATGCTCATTTCCACAGCAGGATACGGTTTCATTTACAACTGAAACTATATAAGTTATGCATGTAGTATGTTACTATGTAAGCTGCAGCATCCTACCCACGCATGAGTTGCCAGTAGCTTGCAATGAGCTCACAAACGTCAAAGTCCATGTTTACTGAGGGAGTGACTGAGAACAGTGTACCCCAGGTTAAGACTCAGTGTTCATAACACCATATGCTCTAGAATAAATTTATCCCCCCCACACCATGTTTTAGAACTTAGCACATTATAAGACATGTGGACCATATAAATTTATTAAAGAAATAATATTTCTTTTCATTTCCAGAAAAATCTGATTTGGAGCCCAATTTTATAACTGTATAACCTCAACATCTCTTCTCTAAACTCTCATTTACATTTTAATTTATATAGTCTCACTTTTATTAATACCCACTTAAATATATGCACTGCTATAGGTTGTTGCAGAAAGATATCTGAAAGTGTAAATTATTAAGTTTTCTAGCTCTGATGTTTAATTTTGCAGTAGCTTATCTATGAATTAATCCCTTAAACATGAATGAGCCAAAGATGTATTTTCCAGTCACATAAACTTGTATAATAGCACTCTATATTGTTGTGCCAAATTCCTCTTAGAATCTAAAGACCTCTGCGTGTCTCCAGAACATGTAGATTCCGTCAGGAAAGATACTTCCATTCCCGCTAACATTTTGTTGTTAAATGAAACACTCGTGCCCACCTAGGTCAAGTGTTAGGGAGGGCTATATGTTGGATCACAGCAACCTCCGGTTTTGCACTTAATTCTTGACAGTGAAGTAAGGATAACTGTTGATGGGTATGGTGGTTTGAAGGGCAAGTGTCCTCCACAGACTGGTATTTTGACCACATGGTTTTCAGTTGATGTCACTGTTTAAGGAGGTTTAGGAGGCGCAGCCTTGCTGCAGGAAGTGTGTCACTAGGGGCAGGATCTGAGAGATGGTAGTCTCACTCTTTCTCCAGTGTGCTCTCTTTGCTTCACACTTGGAGTTGAGAATGTGGTCTGTCAGCTTTCTATGCCAGCTGCCATGCCTGCCTACTGCCACGGCCTTTACATGAGGGACCTTGATGCCTCTGCAACTGTGAACCAAAATAGACTCTTTCTTTCTTAAGCCACTTTTTTTATTATTGAAAAAAAAAATTTGTCTCCTCCAGCCTCCCATTTCCCTCCCCTTCCTCCCACTCCTCTCCCCCTCCTCCACTCCTCTCCCCCTCCCTCTCCAGTCTGAAGAGCAGTCAGGGTTCCCTGCTCTGTGGAAAGTCCAAGGTCCTCCCCCTCCATCCTAGTCTAGGAAGGTGAGCATCCAAACTGGCTAGGCTCCCACTTAAGCCACTTTGATCACAGTGTTTCATCAAAGCAACATAAAGCAACTAATCCAATAACCTTCTTACGTTGCTGCTTACTTCAGTGATAATTCAAAAACTTTGCCATGATGTTATGACTTGAATGTGAAATATCTCATATAGACTCACATGTTCAAATATTTGGTTCCCAGCCAGTGTTGCACTTCAGGAAAGTGAAGGAAAACTTTAGGAAAGTTGGGGGTGGGGGGAGATCCTGGAAGATAGATATTGAGGATTATAGCTCCGCTCCGCTTTCCGTCCCCTCTCTGCTTCCTGACCGTGAAGAACTGGACATCGTCTTCACTCCTGCCACCACAGCTGAAGTTGCTCCTTGCTAGGGTTGACTTTACCTCCTCCCTTAATTTGCTTCTCACCAGCTATTTTGTCTCAGAATTGAGAGATGTCATGATGACCCATGACCTAGAACATTCTTCTACCCTAAATCCTCCTTTAAAGCTTTAGAATAGTAATAATAATTGATGCTAGTTAGTTTACATGCTTATAGTGTTTACAATACAATATCTACTAGTTACCATTTTTGCATATGTGTGTTTATGTCACGTGTGTTAAAGTGCACATGTTTGCATGTGTGGAGATGCACATAGGTGTCCTGGTATACACACACATATAAATACATTTGGAGACCCAAAGTTGGCACGGGGTGTTTCTCAGTCATTCTCCCCCTGACATATGAGGCAGATCTTGACCTTTCAGCCAAACTGGCTAACCGGTTGACCCAGATGTTTCCTGGCTCCACCTTCCCCAGACAGTGATTACAGATGGATTGCTGTACCCACCTGTCTTTTCACCTGGGTTGTGGGGATCCCAACTTCCCGACACTGTGTCACACACATTTTACCTGCTGAATCATCTTCCTAACCCTAGGATTTGATTAGAATTTGAAACATCTAGAAGTTAAATAGCTCATGTGACGTCAGACCTTCAGTTGAAGGTGCTTGGTTGCAGTCTGGAAACCAACAGAAGGAGTCTGTAAATGATTAGACTCCTGTAACTCAGATCCACAGTGAGGACAATGAACAGATGGTTGAGGGCGTTTGGGCTACCTGTACCATGACCAAAGTTGCCAGCATGGTAGCAGGGGCTCTACAAAAGGTGTGCTAATTCCTTCCTATCTTAGAGACAGCAATAGGGTAGAAAGCTCAAGACTAGAGCACAAAAATAGACAAAGAATCATCAAATTATGAAGGAGAAGAACCAAGAGTCCTTTCATTTTAATCTCAAGGAACTGATTACTCCAAATACCAGATGTTCATATTGAAGGCCATACTCTAAATATACATAACACAGGCTTGCCTGATGACATCATTACGATGTGTAATAATCTTTAATCCTTCCCTAAATACGCCTTTCTCCTCTTATTGGGGTTGACTTTTCAAAGATTTATATTAATTTTAAAGAAAATGGTTATCAAAACAACTCATCCTACTTTGTCTTTTGCTATTTCTTTAAAATAATATTTTATCCAAATGCACACAAAGTGTGTGAAAGTTCAGATTTTTCGGGACAGCACTGCCTTATTCCCATGGGATGATGCTAAGCATATGCAAAGTCCCTCCCTCTCATCTCAGTGCATCCCAGTTTGAAGAATTAGTTACTGCTGGTCATGAGTCCTGGACCAGAACCTAGTTCTTCTGACTGCTGGCTCACTGTTCTTCCCTGCAATATCAGTTATTCTTAATTATGACCAAACTCCTACATCACAAGGATTAGGTACAGAGTGATCTCCTTCTACATTACTAGGTTATTATAAAAGTGGTTTGGGCAACTAAGAACAAAGACAAAAATTCTACCTTTCTAAGAATTTGGATAAAGTAAACAAGGCTAGAAAGTTATTCTTTCTTTAACCTCAGAGTAAGCTTCTTCCTAAGTTTGAAGAATGTGTCAACTCAATTTACAACTACATTGAAAAAAACAGTCTAGAGATATTTTCTTCAGATTTGTGAATCCACAGCTATTTTTCCACTTCCTTCTTTTTCTGCTGAACTATTTAACTACTAGTCTCATATAACGCTATCATCTGCCAGTGTCTACTATGACACAATTTCCTTCTTATTCTTCTTAACATTGTAAAAGACCAGAGCATGACATGTTTTCCTTCCCCCTGTTAGACACAGCAGAATATTTAACATCAATTAATAAACATGTCACTTGCTGATGTATCCAAGAAAGATTGCTGCCAACAATCTATGTGGATATGAGCACCCAACTGTAACACACCGGAAGCTGAGCCCAGACTTGGGACAAAACAGAGAGAATGTGCTCCATCTTTCAACAGCTTTTGCAGGATGTGACTTCATGCTCATCGCTGCTTAAAAGTCCCTGTGTACAGTCCCTCTTTCCACCTGTGAACCTGTGGAAGAAGTGGCTTCCCATGGACTTGGGAGGAGATATTCTAAAACAAATGGCTTCGTGCAGTCAACATCGACAGCTGTCTGAAGGGAATGGCAGCGCCTGCATGTTTTATGACAAACGCCTTTGTTCTAACAGTGCTTCAGATACCAAACGGCATCTACCGCACTTTTGCCATTGTATTTATGAACTGTCAACCCCCACTTTAGGGAAATACTCCAGAATTTCAAATTCATAAATCAACCTACGAACTCTCCAACCTCAGGAGTTCTACCTAGGAGAACCCTGAAATAAACACCGCATTTTACAGAGAGTTCCAGGACAAACAAACAATGAGTTTCCAGTGTGCCCTTCTTTCATATCCTGAAGGGTTCATCATGGGAGGCAGCTAGTATGTAAAAAGAGTAAAGCCTGTCGTTGAGAATGTGCTCCCAGGTCAGAATGACCTAAACAAAATAATGAGGTGGTCTCTTGGGGAATTTGGTCAGGGACCCCTAATAAATCACCATTGTTTCCACAGAGAAGTATTTCTCTTTTATAACAGGGTAGTACAATGTGGGATATGCCACGAAGCTCTTAAAAGGAAGGAAAATAGGTGCTTAGGGAATCCATTTGCAATTGCACGGCACTTTATAAACAGTGAAGGCTTGGAGTGTCGCCTTTCCTCTCTAGACTATTTCCCATTATTTATAGACATAGTATTGTCCTAGCAGTTGGTATCTTCATGAACTATCTGCCAACTTCTACTAATGATGGCATTAGAATGCGTTCGGTCTCTTCAGTGTTTAGCCAGCTGGTAGCCCATGTTGGCCAATCCAAATATTTCATTGTTGGGTGAAATAGTTTCACAGGCAACCACAGGTCTTAGGAATGTGACTTTTATTAAGGCTCACGCTCCACAAGCTACGACAAAGTAGAATGCAAAGTTATTCACCCTACATTGCTCGGCGAAATTCATTGCAAAGAATTCCCACCTTGTCACTGAACAATGTAGAAAAACCATCTGCTCAACATGGAATTTGACTTGTGGAGACATGCATGAGTACTTAGGGTCCTGAATGCCAATAGGAATTGGGTTTCTTTTCGGGTAATGTGAAGATCTTTGTCCACACAATGTGTAGCAAAAGCAGTGGCGAGGAGCTATTAATATCCTTAGTAGAAAACTGAGTAATGAACTATGCAATCTTTTTCTTTCCAGTCTGGAACAATGGCTGTGCCAAATAATAATGCCTAGATTCGGAAACTGTATAGCTAACCTGTTCACTTATCTATTGATACAACATCCTTGTTTAATTCTGCATATGCACTTTAGATATTCATAAATGACAGGCTTTTTTTTTTCATCTGCCAGTGTAGATCCACAAATTCCATAAATGCTGCACTTCCTTAGGCTAACAGAACCACTTTTGCAGATATCTTTATCAGCTGATATTTGACCTAGCACTGGAAAACATGGCCCAGAGCTGCCCTGCATTCTAGTGATTGAGAACATTTCAGCAGATCCAGTGGTGCCACTAACAGTTAACTATTCTGTCGATTCCTTTCAAAAGGGGATGAGTTTTGTAATAAGGACAGGGCACTAACTCAATGAATTCAAGGTCAAACAGTTCTTAGAGTACAGCAAGGCATTAACACTCATATCAACAGGCAGGAGACGAGTAGAATTGAATCTACAGAAAGAAGCAAGACTCAGCTAGGAACTGTTTTGTTGCCAGTGACCTGTGGCTGGGCATTGCTGCTGGCTTAACCATCACATGTGCCCCCCCCCCAGATGCTGCTTTATATTTGCAAAATTACATATTGTAAATCCAAACCTTAGGTTCTACAGCTCTCAGACTTTGAGGTTAATTAATTTTATTTAATGCTGACAACTACAAAAGATACTATACTGTATGCATGCAGTGTGAAATTATGGAATAAAGCTAATAGACTGTATTCATCTATTATTCGTCCTTATAATAAAATACTCAATTATGACTGCTTAATAAAGAAAAGAGGTTCATTTTATTATAATTTTAGATGCAGAAAGTCCAAACAACACAGCCTCAACCTGGCAAAGACAACTTTCACACTCTATCAGACCATGACAGATGGCTTCATAGGAGAAAGCATGTGATCGGAAGAGATCGTGTGGCAATTCAGGGATCCAGAGTGTGAGGCGACCTTCTACCAGGACCCAGTTCTTAAAGACCTGCTTTATATAATGGACGTCAAACTTCTCACAAATAATTGAATAGCCACATTTAAGCTATTGTGTTAATATATACATCACTTTATTTATTCACAGATTGCTTAATCAACACTTACGGGAATTATGTAATTGTCTATTAAGAATGATGCTGTAATTTCCTTGAGAATATAGCAACCTATGCTGATTTCAGAGCTTTTGTATATATTCTCAGAGGTGTAATTGCTGGACCACAAATGTTTTCTCCTCATTGTTGTGCCCTGACTCCCAGTATCTCTTACAGATGCTGTGTATCCTTTGTTGCATAGACAGGATATGTTGAATGAAATTCATGAATGTACCTGCTTTGTGATTGTTTTATTTTTGCATATTTTGTTATGCCAACATGTACAAAGCTTTTTCCCAATCAGTAACCTTGCTTCTATAATGTGCTTCACAATAGCAATGATTACTGAATGGCAAACTAAAGAATGGATTTAGTGCCCACAGGCAAGAGGCCCTTGTCCATTTTGTTATATGATGACACAAGAAGAAGAGAAAATGAAGGAGGAAGAGGAAATGGGCCCCAGCTGGATAGTGAATCTGTTAAACAACTTGATCTTATACTTTCCATCCTTGATAACTATGAGCCATAAGTTTCTGTTTTCATATGAATCTGTGGTCCTTGTTTTAAAGACAGGTTGTATAGGAGAATATGGACAAGCATGATTGTTAGGTCCTGTGATATTAGTGAGTATTGTTTTATAAGACTTACAAACTGCCTTTCAAATCAGCCATGCCATGCTGTGTTTCCATTAGCAATAAGGGAAAGTTGTGTTCATTTCACAGAATCACCAGGGCTTGGTGGCGTCACTAGTTTAAACGCTGGCCACTGTAATAGATGTGGAGTCCAATGACATTTTAATTGAAGCTCCCTACTGAAACGTCCATATGAAACTAAAAATACTTTCATTTGTTTATACATCATGTGTGTCTTCCTTAATGAGGTGTTTGTGAAGGACCGTGACGTGTGTGTGTGCCTGTGTGTGTGTGTGTGTGTGTGTGTGTGTGCATGTGTGCACTCACAGATGTGAATGCACAGATGTGTATGTGTGAGGTAGGAAAGAGGTCAACCTCAGATGTTGGTCCTTGGGAGACACCCATCTTGTTTCTGGGGACAGGATCTCTCACTGGGTTGGCTGACAACTAGTGAATCTGGGGACCTCTTCGTCTCTACTTCTCCAGCACCAATAATACAATTGCATGCCGCCACACTCTGATTTCCACATGACTGCTGAGTAGATTATTGACTGAGCCTAATCCCCAGACCACCACCCTGACATCTTGATAATGATATTTTTTAACTACATAAGAAATATTTCCCCATTTATTTGGTTCTCCTTCCATCTCTCTTAGAACCAATACACAGATATCAGGCTAACAATACATACAGATCTGAATGTATTGTTAGCCTGATATCTGTATAATGTGTGGAAATGTTAAGTTTAATCATAAGAATTGTTTTTTGTTTTTGCTTTTTTTTTTTTGTTCTTTACTTTCAAGTTCCATTTATTTATTGCTGGTACAAAGACATGAAAGAAATAAAGTGATTGACTTTTGCACATCACCTTCTTGTTACACAACCTTGAAACAATTGCCTATTCATTCCAGGAAGAAAGTGTTTCTGAGCTATCTCTATCTTTATATGATATATATGTGTGAATAAAGATATTGGGTACTACAACTTAAATTTAAACTGGAAATGTCGGAGTTAGAATTGACAGATCAAAGATGACAAATTGCAAGAGATCTGTGAAATAATCAATGATCTGGTGATGTGACTACCTGGAGAAAACCGACTGGATCAATAGTTAGACACATCATCTCCATTTTAGACCACCAAATGGTTTATTTGTAGCTGGACCAACTGACATATCCCCTAGTTCCAGTTAGCTATAAGACTGAGTAGTCATTTAAATCCAGGAGTTCAATGACAACCTGAATAACACAGTGAGATTCTATCTTTTAAAAAGTCATGATATAATCAAAAACATTATCAACATGAATCTAAATAAATTTTAATAGCATACCATGAATGATGTTTATGAGAGATTCATCACTGATTAGTATAGCAAATGAGGACTGCCATTTTACTCTTGTTTGTTCCTTGTATCATGATGAAAACATCCTTTTGTCCTCACCATTGGCTTGGGGTATAAAAGGGCTATGAACAATAAACTTGGGGAGGATTCATCATTCACTCTGATGCCCTCCCAACTCTATCTTCAGTGTCCTGTGTTTTGTTCTCTCAATCCACACTCCCCCTTTCAAACACAGACTGGACAAACCAGCAGGACTGAGACAAATGGCGACCTAGACTTTGAGGCTTGAACACGGAGGTAATAAAGTGATGGACACTAAAGGAGAACGAGAGCTCTTGGATAAACTGGAGTACAGTGAGTAAAGACTTGGGAGTAAAAGATTGTGTATAATCATAGATATGGGACAAGAAAACAGCAGTCAGTAGTACATTTGCTTAGAGATATTTTGAAGACCGGGAGAGCTGAAGGAGAACAGCAGCAAAAACAGAAATTTTTAGAGTTTGTAAAAGAAGATATGCCCTTGGTTTCCAGAGAACAGGACTTTGAATTGAGATGCAAGGGCAATAATTGGGGTGAAAATCCAACAACATTATAATGAATACGAACATGGAAGCATCCCAATGTATGTCCTTGGCTTGTGGGCATTTATACAGGAAAGCCTAGAATCTTGCCTTTAATGGCAGGAGACATTCCCTGAACAGGCTAAAAGTGAACAAAAACCCTCTGCACCGCAGAAGGAATTGTTGGATGAGGAAGCATTTATGAGACTGTTTGATTACAATCAATGAGAACCTAGTGAGCTAGAGGGAGAAGCCCCTAAATATCATAATGAGAGGTGGTCACCTCCTTCAGTCTTGCCCAAAAATACAGGGAGGCAGAAACCCACTGGTGGCGTTCAGCAGGAGCTAAGAGGCTTGAGAGATTTAATAGTATCACTTTCACAGAAGTGGAAAAGCCTCCAAGTCTCCTCAGATCGGAAGAGTATTCCTCCTCCTACCTTAGTGGTTGATTTAGATCCGCCCATTGTGCAGGGACCTCCTGGAGCATGGCAATTGCTCACCATTAAATGTGCATCTCCTCTGCAAGCTAGTATTAGAGAGGCCACTGGCAGAGTGGAGGATGTGCAAGGGTTTCAAATGTTTCCTGTGATAGAGCAAAGAGACACTCAGGGAAGTCTAGTTAGAGTGCAACTCCCAATTCCATTTAAACACTGAGGAGTTAAACACAGCATGAACACAGTAAGGATCTAATGCCACCTTTACTCATAGGCTGTTGGAGAATATAGCTACAGAAGCCTTGCCTCCCAGGAACTCGAAACAGGTAGCCAGAGCTTGCCTGTCAGGAGTGAAAATTTGAGGTGGTGAAGTATGCCCAGGTTAGTAGAGGGGCCAAGAGGGCCTAGAACAAGCTTCCATCTTCTGGAGGGCAGAAGATAAGGCAAGGACCTGATAAATTATTTCAGGACTATGTCTCAAGGCTGATGCAGACCTCAAGCAGGTTAACTGGGGATACAGAAGCTGGATTTTCTTTCTTTCTTTCTTTCTTTCTTTCTTTCTTTCTTTCTTTCTTTCTTTCTTGTTAAATAGCTAGGCTATGAGGATGCTAATGCAGTATGTCGAGCTGCTTTGAGACCTTTTAGAAAGAAAGGCTACATCTCTGATTTTATTCAGATTTATTGAAATTTTGGGCCTTCATATGCTTGGGGATTAGCTATGGCTAATTACAAGAAATTTCAGTTAAAGATATCTTATTCCAACAAAGAAATCAAGGCCCAGGGAGAAGGAAAACTACAGAACCTCCTAGGAATTGCTTTGGATGTGCTCAGAAAGGACACCAAGTCAGGCAATGCCCTGATAGGGAGCAGAAAGGACACCAAGTCAGGCAATGCCCTGATAGGGAGACGAGAAAGGGACCTGGATTGTGCCTGAGATACAGGAGAGGGAAGCACTGAGCTAATGAATGTCAAAGGGGGACGCCCAAAGGAATCTCCTGCAGGGAGATGACCAGAGAGGCATGCTTCAGGCCTTGAGAGAAACGTACAGGGCACTCAGACAACCTGTTCCTCCACAAGAAAATCTACTCTGGACCTCTGCAGAGCTACGGCAGGTAGAGCCAGACTAAATCTCTGTTCAACCTGTACAGTTTTAACTCCCAGAATGGGAGTGCAAGCTCTCCCTACTGGTATTTATGAGCCTTTGCCAAGAGGCACTGTAGGGTTATTGCCAGGAAGAAGTAGCACCATTATGCAAGGGGCTTTGTTGCTCCTAGAGTGATTAATGCTGATTTTGAAGGAGAAATCAAGGTTATGACTCACTCTCTTGATGAAATTTCCATAGTAAAGTCAGACAAGAAATGGGCACAACTGATTTTACTTCCCCAAATGCAAACAAATAACCAGGTTAAGAGGGATAATCTTAATCGGGTTCAGGGAGGGAAATCTGGATTTGGCTCATCTGATGCCTATTGGCTACAAGCCATAGGTTCACAGTGCCCAGAACTGACTTTGTTTATAAGTGGAAAGAGCTTCTTTGGTTCCGTGGATACTAGTACAAATGTGTCTGTTACAACTGCCAGTCAATGGCCTTCTGCATGGCCAAAAATGCAGATGACTGTAATACACAGCTGCAAGGGATTGGCCAGACTCAGGGTCCTGAGCAAAGTAGCAATGAGCGTTCCTGGAGAGATGAAGAAAGTCACAAGGGAGCTTTTCAACCATACATTGACCAGAATGGGGGTGTCTTTATAGAGCTCCAGTGCAAGACCATTGCCCAATCAAGGGCTAGGTGAGGAGAATGAGAGAAGGGTTGTTCCGATCGTGCCTCACAAGGGTCTCGCATAGAAGGACCAGGAAATTTTTAGGAGAGGTCACTGAAAGGCCTGCATTTCACGCAGACACAATTAATTGGAAAAGTGATGAGCCTGTATGGGTAGATCAGTGGCCTCTACCAGAAGAAAAGGTACAAACTGATCAGCAGTTTGTGCAGGAACAGCTGAACAGAGGTCATATTATGCCCTCCAATTCCCCTTGGAACACTCCTTTTTTTTGTCCTTAAAAAAATCTGGAAAGTATAAATTAATACAAGATTTAAGAAAAGTTAATGAGAACATGAAGCTAATGGGAGAGCCGCTTATGTTATTAATAGCAAAAGTTATCTGATACAAACGGCTCCATCTTCAGCAAAGGGAATAGTGTTACGAGTTGTAGCTATGGTTTTCCAGCTTTTTATAAACAGTTATTTAATTTGTACACTGATAGTCATTATAGTTTCAAAGCTCTTCAAGCAATAGAAACAGTTCCATGTATAGGGACAGGTAATGATCAGATTGAAATGTTGTTTCAGCAAATTCAAAATGTCACTCATTAAAGAAAACGACCATGCTTTGTGGGTCATAGAAGAGCTCATTCTAGTCTTCCAGGCCCACTGACTGACAGTACTCAGTCAGCTGATAAATTAACAAAGATGATAGCCCTACATCAGGTAGAACTGGCTCAATACTCATATGCTTTTCATAATCAGAATAGCAGAAGCCTGAGAAAACAATTTGGCTTGACCAGAGAAAGTGCTCATCAGATTGTTAAGCAATATGATGTTTGCCCACAATATTTCCCTGTATCCTCCTTGGGAGTATACCCTTGAGGACTACTTCCTAATCATTCATAGCAAATGAATATTACTCATATTGTAGAATTTGGTAAATTAAGATATGTGCATGTGACAGTCAATACATATTCAGCATTCTTGATGGCCAGTGCACCAACTAGAGAAGCCACTAAGTGTGAGAATTAAATCACACTGCTTAAAATGTTTTTCATATATGTGAATTCCTAAAATTTGAAAACAGATAATGGATCTGAACATATTAGTAAAACATTTCAGTAGTTTTGTTGCTAATGCAATATTGAGCATAAAACAGGAATCCCATATAATCCATAAGGACATGGAATTGTGGGATGTGTCCATGGCATTTTGAAAACACAAATTTTAAAAATAAAGAAAGGTAAATTGTATCCATAGTCTCCACAGAATGCACCGAATCATGCTCTCTTCATTTTACATTTTCTAAATGTGGATGCCCATGAGCAATCTGCCATATATAGATTTTGGCATGATGGCACTTGAGCGACTTTTTCCAAGTCAAATGGAAAGATTCTTGCACTGGATGTCGGAAAGGACCTAAGCCCATTTTTAGTATAGGATGGAGGGCAGGTTTGTGTTTGTTCACTGATGGCTCTCTGAAGACTTGGTGCGGTGTGTGCAGCAGAGGAATGTCAGCCCTGATGACATCGTAGTGGCTGAGGCCCTCCTAGAGGAGTTCAAGTGAAAATTGCTCAATCTGTGTTCCTGACCCTTTAATTTCTTCACTCTGCACTCTGGGAAGGAAGAGAGGTTTGATGATAACTGGTGATTTATACCTTCTTTACAAACCTATTACAACAGATTCCCAGACCTCTGTGAGTTTCAAATATTCTGAATCTGGCCAAAACCTGGATGTTTGGCAGTTTATCCACGCTGTATCTTGGAACACAGAACTCATTTTTTTTTGCCATTATAATATTCATTTTCTGTTGAAATGGAAAGTCTTGAAAACAGGTGCCTCAGAGGTGTCCCCTCTGTGGGAAAGATATTCATTGAAACAATTAAACACCATTATAGGGGCAATGCACAGTTAAAAGTCCCTCCTCAGTATAATAAGCACATTGGAAGTACTGAAAGGACCCCCAAATTGATGGGGGAAATAAGAAAAAGCTTTGCTACTGGAACTGTAACAGCTTAGACTTACCTTTGAAAGCTGGTAACAGCAATATATTGGCCTTTAGGAGGGGGAAAAGACTCACCCACCACAAAACATTTTCTTATCCTTTGGTTGAATCAAAATTATGGAAATTGTAATATAGACAACTGTGTAATCATACTGGAATTATAGTATTGACCTGCTAATGTTTTCAACCTTTTCAATACTATATAACTGTTAATGGATGGAAAAAAGTCAGAGCTCATTTTGAGAGAAGTTTGACATGATGCTAATGAGTCTTTAGATATGGTGTAATTAGTAAAACAGAGTTGGATTTTGACGCAGTTAAAACTTCTAGAGAAATCCTGGACCAATTTTTTAAAGGTCATTCCAACTTGATCGTCCTCTACTCCCTTTTATTGGTAAATATTGTAGCCATAGGAGCATATGTATTGCTTGGTATTATCAAGTGACTTGTGAACTCTCATAGGAAAGTGGGCTCAGAGGTGCATGGCATTTAGCTACACACTCTCCCTTAATTCTTTATAACAGAGGATGGATGGAAGTCAAAGACAGGCAAGGTCTTTTTGCCTACAGTCAATCTAAGACAGGGCACACATGATGGAATGTGTGCACCAATGACAAGAAAGGCTAGAAAGTTAAAAAAGGCAATCTGACATTGACTACCATAGTCTTCTCCCCTGTGGAAGGAGCCCAGGTATTGATAATTAAATTTGAAAAGCGGAGCTGTGGAGCCCAAAGAAGTAGCTCCACTCTATCTAGACAATGTTGGAGAGTTCAAACCTATATTTCCCCTACAAGGTCAAGCAATAAGATGTTTGGCCTAAGGTGTAGCTAGCTACTGGATGTTTTGTTCCAAACAATAAGATATTTGACTAAGGCAAAAATGTTTGACTATTGCATGTTTTGAATATTAATGAAGTAATCACTCTTGTTTGTTCCTTGTATCATGATTTTAAAAACTCCTTTTGCCCTCCCGTTTGACTTAGGTATAAGAAGACTATGAAATATAAACTTGGGACAGATTCAGTATTCACTGGAGTGCCCTTCCAACCCTTTTAATCTCTTGACTATTTTTTTCTCAATCCACATTCCTCCCTTGAAGTATGTACCAGACAAACCGGCAGAATGAAGACAATTTTTATCTGAAATCTATGAAGTCTTTTTTTGGTTTTACCTGGTCAACCTGAAATGCGAGAAACAAATCATTATGGAAAACATTCTGTTTTAAAAACAATATCAACACATTACTCAATTTTCTGGATATAATGGGAAGAGAGAAAGTAGAACTGAGTTGTTAGAAACACTTTTAGTATTTCACATAATAGGAGATATTCTTATTAGCCTGAAAAACTTCCAATAAAAGATGAAAGGAGTGAGTCTTATAATCAGTTTTAGGCAGAAAATAACAATTTCATAGCCAACCAGGAGGCAGTGCATTCCTCAAGGGTAGGATTTTCAATGTGTTTTTAGGTTTTTCTTATAATGAAAAATAGCAAAACAAAAAACAGCTCTGATTTTTAATTACTGTTACTACTTATGTCCAAAGAGAAATTTTAAATCAAATCATCAGAAATGAATTGTCCGAGCAAGGTGCCATCTTGCTAAATATGTTTTAAGCAATATTGTGAGGAAGGACTTTTTTTTCTTTTCTTAATAATTTGGAAATTCAGACATGATAAGTAGAACATGACAGTGATATACAATTCTTTCCACTACTAATAGTCACCCTCCTGTTTGGCAGATGTCGTGCTAAGAGCTGTGCTTTAAAAGAATCTCATTGCAACGTTTTCCAAAGCTAAGGGCTCAGAACATCATCTCAGTCTGTCTTTGAAACCTGGCAGTTGAGGCTCACAAATGCTTCATAGTGTCCCTAAGTCATGGAACTATTTGAAGTGTGCAAAAGAGGCAGGGAGTCTAGGCTGTCTGTTTCCAATCCGGGAACTCAGTAGCACACATGCCTATGAGCACAGGAACATGTTAAAATGGAAAGTAGGTCTACATTTCCCACAAATAGACATGATACTTTCCTAAACAAATATAAAGAAGATTTGTGACTGAGTACGCAAACTTCTTCACACTTTAGACTGGAGGGTGACTGAAAATTGGTTTTATTTTGAAGCCATGTTAAATGAGCCCAGAGCTTTCTCATCTCACAGAAACACAACATATTGCAATGTGGGTGAGTGCCAGCATCCATTTGGCAGACAAGGTCATATAGATTTTAGGTTGCAGACAGTTTTTTTTAATGTGTCTGAAAGTTTAGTCTCAAACAAACTAGCAATGCCCCATTTCCCCCCTCTCATTATTGAAACATTCATCAACAGAATTTATTTTACATCATAACTAGGTCATGAAGCTAAAGTTTCATGTACACATGACAATTTTAACATGTAATAACTGAATGAAATAATGTTCAAATCTAATTGTTTATCTTCTTAGTAAATATAAATTATTTAATAAAACTTGACATAATATATGTATGTAGTACAAAATCAAAATCACAATAGATCATTATTAACAACATCATATAGATAATGTATACATCTTCTGTTTCAGTTCTGGTTCTGTACTGAATAGTATTTTAAACTTGGGACAATCAATTCATTTCTCTAACTTTCAGTCACTGTATGGATCCTTTTATAGCAGTATGATTATATCCATTATAATGTCACTTAATGTTTCTTTTATCAGTATGGAGCATAATAGATGTTCTACAGCACTTTCTTCTTAACTTGGCAATTAGTCCTGCATCCTCCCTGAAGATGTCCCTCAACACAGTCACTATCTGTATATGACACTGCCCTGTCCAACCTCAAACAAAATCATTGTCTCATACTCACACATTCGAATCAGCTCTAGGGCAAGATCAGCTTGCATTCTGGTGCTGTAGACAAAAACATTATCAGACTTAAGTAATGAAGGCAATTTGAGGGCTTCAAAAAGCATAAATTGGAGAGAAGTTCAGCACACAGAGCTGCGGTAAGGCATTTAAAGTCAGAACATGCAGTGGCATTTCAATTGTATTTTAATAAAGACTGCCTGAAGATCCGAGAGTAAAACAGTCCCACTATAGACAAGGTTATGGTAACACACACCTTTAATCCCAGTAGCCACAATAACACACACCTTTAATCCCAGTAGCCACAATGACATGCACCTTTAATCCCAGTGGCACACCTTTAATCACATCCCTACAGAGGAATATTAGACAGAGGGGAGACAGCTCTCAGACACAGGGTCTCATTCTGAGATGCTTAGAGGCAGAGTTGCCATTTCAGATTGAGGATGAGGTAAAAGCCAGTGACTGGATGTTTTACTTTTTGGATCTTCAGGTTGAACCCCAATTTCTGACCCTGAGTTTTATTAATTGTGTTTCAAGAACACATATTTCATTTATAGTTGGTACTAAAATCACAAGACCCCACACCCACAAACACACTCAACAGAGGATAAGGTTGCATTTAATTAATACCCCTTTTCTTCAGGGCTGTATTAGTTAATTTTATTTCACTGTAACCAACAATCTGACAGCAGCAACTGTCATGATTCATGATTCAGGGGATCCAATCCTTCTGGCAGGGAAATCATAGTTGAAACCTCTTAGTCTGAGACTCTAAGAACTTGCAGCTAAACAGATGCACATCTTTGTGGGTGAGGACAAAGAGAGACCAGGCTCAAACTGGAGCAAAGCTATAAGTCTCGAGGCCTTGTGATGGTGACTTTATGTCGGCTTAAGTGATCCACCTAAGTCTCATGTCTCGAAAGTTTTGAAATTTCACAAAAACACCTCTAGCTGGGGACTAAGAGCTCAGATACATGAGGGCTGTGAGAGGCTTCGTATTCAACCCACAGCAGGAGGGAAGTTTGAGGTTCAGTGTCCCGGGGACTCAATCACAGAGTCCCCATTTGGAAATAGATTCCCACTCATGTCATAAATTGACTTTTATAAATGTACGGGCAAGGGCCCAGGAGCTCAAAGATATGCTGAAACTCTGTGAGTGTTGACTGCAGTGACATTTCATTTGTATTAAATAAAGCTTACCTGCAGACCAGAACACAAAACAATCACATTAGCTATCCATACAGACCAGGCAGTGGTGGCACACACCTTTAATCCCAGCAGCCACACTAGTTAGCAGTAGAGGGCAGGCAATGGTGGTGGTGCACACCCATGATCCTAGCACTAGAGAGAAATACAAGGAAGGATGAGAAGAGAACTCGCTCTCTTTCAATCTGAAGATTTCATAGAGGTAAGAGCTCTCTAGTGGTTTGGCTGTGTTGCTTTTCTGATCTTCAGGTTGAACCCCAATATCTGTCTCTAGTTTTAATTATTTGTGCTACAGTTAATAGTGTAGAGGCAGCATGTATAAGCCAGAAGCAACAGGTGAGGATGCGGTTCAACTGAGTCAATACCATGGAGGAAGAATTACATGACAGAATTGCTGGCTAGAGAGGTGACCACACCAGAAAATACATACCAAAGCAGCAACATTTGTGAAAGAAATGCCTCCAGTTTTCTCCTCTCAGCCATGCTCCTTATTCCTTTTTATGAATAAGACTGATCACAGCCATTCAAAGGGAGCCCAGGTGCTTCAGGCTCAATGTTTTGCAGGCCACGGTAAGGTGAGAGTAAGGGAAATTCACTCTGCCTGGAGAAGAAGACCGCATAAAATAACCGTCACCAGCACTGAGATGTTCCAAGGCAGGTTTTTGCATAATTGGACCATTTTTCATTCATAATAAAGAGCTGAGTATGAAGAAGTGACAGCATGATTTAGCAGATAGCCATTTGGCCCCAGTGGGTTTCGTAGGTACTCAATTTCCTTTTGATTCATTTTTCTTTTGATTTTTCATTTTCATTGGCACTTAGCTGTTAATAAAGAATTGCTTCATTTCCCTCTAATTCTTGCTTGACTTGATTGATGCTTTTCTGCATTCGGGTCTTGTTAACTACTATCACTGGCAGCCATTGGCCACACTAGACACTTCTTTTCACACCAGAAGCTCTGTTTGGACTTAAAATATGGATGGTATATACTGTCTTTTCTCACAATTCTAGAAGTTTCCAATTTTGATTTAAAGATTTAAGTAAAAAGTCGATTTAGATTGAAAGAACAGCAGACACGAATTCTGAGTTTTTATTTAATGTCCTTGAAGCATCTGTTGTTGTGCTTTGAGGAGAAATGAAATTAAAACAAATGGCTCTCCTGTGTCCTTTGGGAGAAGCTTTTTCCCGATGAGCCATGATACAGACCATATTGCTCTTCTTCAGTATGGTATTTTGAGTTATTCTAAAACGCAGCATTGAAGTGTGAATACACTAAGAATAAAGCTGAGGCCAGGGTCTCCCAAGTCTGGACTGTTTATAAAACCAGTGGAGCTTGCTGTTCGCATGCAGCATGCAAACTTACTCATGGTCTGAGTGGCAAACGGAGCTGTTTTCTATCTCTTCATGGCCTCTCAGATTTGGGGATCAGACCAGAACTGTCAGCTTAGTTTAGTTAGACAGAAGCCAGTCCCCTTATCCATGTCTTTAGTTTCTTATAAGGAAATTAACTACAATTTAAGCTATATATCTTTACATACACACACCCATATTGGCAAGATGGAAAGAAAATTTCAGACTAAAAGAATACTAAGTTAGGACTGTTGGATTTTATATTTTGTTATTTTTGTCATTTTACTCTTTTATTGCATAAATTTACTTCTAAAAATAAAGTTTAAATTCTAAGCAATAAATCTAACAGCAAACACAACTTGGAAGAATAGAAAATATTTACTCTTTTTAATTTACAGTGTTTAAACTCAGTATTGTTTGTGTCACTAGAAGCTAAATAACTCCAAATATGGTGCACAGAAAACACAGAAACAAACTTCCAAACATTTGAACATCTCAATTCCCCAATAGCAGAGGAAACATTCAGAAACAAAGGTCCTGTGTTTGTCATCTAGCAGAAGGGAGAAAAGGATAAAATAACAGGAGATAAGAGATATAGAAAACACAGATCCAAGGACTTTGGATGAGGGCGGAAGTACTTCTGAGAGGAGCAGGCTTAGAAATAGGCTTGAAAGAATACAGAGAAATTCATTTAGTAAACAGGAGTGGAAAGAAATTCCAGAAGGTGGAGTTGAATATTTGGGAAATAATTCTGTTGCCCAAAATGGAGTTCATGGAAAGGGATACTTTAGAGAGGTGTGATGTCGGAATGGTGGAGTCTCATTAATGAGTTTACACCTTGCCTAGCTGAGGAAGTTCAAATCAATAAGCTAAGGAAGAATGATTTAGTTCAAATTAGTCTTTATTTTGATTATATGAATAGCTGAGAACTTTGAACTATTTTTAAAGGTTCAGATATCTGAAAGAAGAATTAAAAATCGATTTTGCCATCACTAATATTGCTTTCTCCCTATTTTCCCAGTATTTTTTCATTTTTCAAGTTATTTCTTTTATTTACTGTGATTATAACTACACGATTTTTCTCCCTTCTTCTCTTCCCGTCAAACACCTATATACCCCTATTTTCTCTCTTTCAAGATCAAGACCTGTTTCTTATTAACTGTTGTTACAGGCATATACACATGTACATATATGCATATGTAAGTTATTTCTAGAAATAACCTGCTCAATCTATATAATGTTACTTGTATCTCTGTTTTCAGGATTGACCATTTGGTATTGGATAACCAATTGCTCTTCCTTGGCGAAGATTATTTCTCCTTCTCTCAACATTTCTTAGTTGCCTGTAGTTCTTCTTCATATTGAAGAACTTTGCTATTTGCTCTTTGCTTGAGGTCTCCTAAACCTCCAATCCCCCTGCCATCCAGCATTTATTTATTTATTTATTTATTTATTTATTTATTTATTTAAGATTTCTGTCTCTTCCCCGCCACCGCCTCCCATATCCCTCCCCCTCCCCCAATCAACTCCCCCTCTCTCATCAGCCTGAAGAGCAGACTGGAATCCCTGCCCTGTGGGAAGTTCAAGGACCTCCTACCTCCTTCCAGGTCTAGTAAGGTGAACATCCAAACAGCCTAGGCTCTCACAAAGCCAGTATGTGCAGTAGGATCAAAACCCAGTACCATTGTTCTTGACTTCTCAGCAGAACCTGGAAACAACCTAGATGCCCTTCAATGGAAGAATGGATGAAGAAAGTATGGAATATATACATATTAGAGTACTACTCAGCAGTAAATCAACAATGACTTCTTGAATTTTGCATGCCATCCAGTTTTATTCATCTATTGGTTATTGGTGGCATCCCTGTTCCACACATGTATAGACTGTCATTTTGGTAAAACTTTCTAAGTGTAGATATTACTAGAAGACCCAATCGCCCAGGAAACTCCTTGATCCTCTGGCTCTTAGAATCTTCCTACCTCCTCTTCCACAATGTTCCCTCGCCCTTAAGTGTAAGAGCTGTTTTCTAGTGTTCACATTAGCCGGTATGTGAGCAGTTTCCAGATGCTATTTTAATAGCTTTTCTTTAATTTATTGTCACAATATCAGATATGTTCATTATATATGATGTTCCCTGTATCCCTACCTACTTTCATCTCACTCACACACCACCACCTCCCTCTCCTCCCAAGAATCTCTCTCCACAACCATCTCTTTATTGTTTTTTCTTGAGTTTATCCAAGGCTACTTGTGGGAGCATGAGTTTCATAGTACACATGAGAGCCCAGTGGGCTTATCAGTGGGAACACAACTGAAGATAATGATTAGCCCTCCCCAAGAATCCATCAGCTGTTTTCCAATACACTCCTTCTTCATATCATTGGGACCTTTCCATGTAAATACATATATAAATCTAGTGTATTCAACTTGATTACTATAGAACATTCCATTCAAAATAAAAACTGATAATGTGAGATCCATGACTCTGTATTCTTTGGAAAAATGAAAGAAAGTGTCCTTGGTGTGAACCTTCCTGGGTTCAGCTGAATGCAGAGTATTCAGACATTTGGTTTAATTGATGACTTTTACAGTGCTCTATATTCTTTGTCCCTCATAACTCCCATATATCTGGAGAGCACTCCAAGTATATGATTGTATAACTGGACTCGTACCAAGAGTGTCTTTGTTACTGTTCTATTGCTATGAAGAGACGCCATGATGACGACAACTCTTATAAAATAAAGCATTTAATTGGGGGCTTGCTTACAGTTTCAGAGGGTTAGGCCACTCTCATGATGGGGAGCATGTTGACATGTGAGCAGACATAGTGCTGGAGAAGTAGTTGAGAGAAACATCCTGATCCACAGGCAATAGGCAGAGAGAGCAACACTGGGTCTGATACTAGCTTTGAAACCTCAAAGTCCACTAGCTGCAACACATCTCTTCCAACAAGAACATATCTCCCAATCCTTCCAAGAAGTACACCAACTGAGAATGAAACATGCAGATATATGAGCCTCTGGGACCACGCTCATTCAAACCACCACAAAGAGATGATCTAAATTTTACCATTGCGCCCAAAAGTGAAAAATAGCTGAATAAACTAAAACTAATAATAATAATAGTAATATCAATGGCAAGATTAAATGTAAACCTTGGAGAGTCAGTACATCATATAAAGAAAATGCTATTACTATTGCAATACTAAATGCAGTGTTTAGATTTATGTTATGTTTGGAGATAGTGAGGTTAAGCTTCATGTTTCTTTACTATGATTTACAGCATAATCTCTTTGAAACTCGTTTTAGAAATAACTAGACTAAGCAAAGCAGGAAATGAAGAAAATAAAGGTAGAGTAGAAGACACTTTATTCGAAGTTTGTGCCTCCCAGAGGCTCCATTTCACTCCACTACACGCTACAGACAAGAACAGCCCATGCGGAACTAAATTCTTCCAAAACCTGATTAAGTTCGCAGCGAGTATCCTCCAAGCGGACCCTTGAGATAGTGGCTGCTTGGCTGAGATCTTGAGTGCAACTTGAGAAAGAAGAATGAGCTGGCTAAGCTATACATGGATTCCTGTTCTCTAGAACTGAAAGATAGGAGATTGTTCTTCGAATCATTAGTTTGAGGGACTATTATCAAATTATCAACAACTTCAATAGACATCTCTGATGCACTCATCTGGCCCTGCTTAACATGTTCATAGTACAGGTTTCAGTCATTAGGAGCAGCTTACCGAAATTGTACACTCTGCCTATCACTGTGTGATTCTACCTTTCAGACACCACAGTGAGGGCCTCCAGTGGCAATCTGCTCAGCATTACTCATCAGCAAACCAGGTCATACAAAAGAGTCGTTACTCTCTGGGGTATCTCTTCCTGAGACAGGAACTAGGAGTATCCCCATCTTCTTTCACACAAGAGAATAATTTCAATATGTATTCCATACAAGACCCAATGTGAACAAGAATCATTTACTGCAGCATTGACCAACACACTTGTGTTTCCTTCATTGGCTTTCCCTTCTTCCAGTTAACCTCTTCCCCTAAAAAGTTATTTCTCAAAATAAACTACCATCCAAATTCTTGCTTTAAATTGTCCTTGATGAACCTGAACTAAACTATTTGGTTTATTACCTTGGTGACAGAAGGTCAAGAGGTGACTAAGGTATTGATGGATCCCTGATTCTTGGAAATTAACAAACTATGGGATTTTTGTTTTTACATTTCTAGTAATGTAATGTCTAGTATGCTTTTTGGCTTAAACTAGAATTACTTCATTATTCATAGCATTTCTTGTCTCAACTCTAAATGTGTCCAGCCAAATATTCTCTCTAATGGACAGTATGATAAATGCTATATACATAATCACATCTCACAACCCAGTGCACTGTACATTCGCATCAAAGCATAGTAAGCAACATGAAATGTTTGTGACACATCTGCCTCCCACACACCAAAGGAAAACACCGAGCAAATGTATTTGTTTAAGTTAATTTCATGCCATGAGTTTGAGTCTCCATTAATCTTTTTGTTATATATCTTTAAAGTATAAATAAAAGAACATCTGCTCTTTCTGCTGAATCAGATATCTGGACGGCTACATCTAGACTCCGAGTGGTGCAGACAATTCAGACAATTTCCAAAATATGACTCGTTCCTATAGAGCTTGTGCATCGACAGCTTTGCACAGAAAGCAAAGCCCAGACAGTGATCGCATGGGCTTTGTCTCAAATGCAATTAATAATCTTCTCCCCCTGCCTTTGCCCTCTCTGTCTCTGTCTCTCTGTCTCTCTGTCTCTCTGTCTCTCTCTATTAAGGAGAGAAATCACTTTAGAACTAAACTTCCAGAAATTCTATATTTTTAAAAGAAAGTAATAATGTTCTTTCAACATTTTCTAATTTAGAAATAAAATAATTTGTACATAAAATCATTGGCAATGTTTCTAACAGTAATAAATGAGGAACCCAAATAAATGCAATTATTGTTGAATCACAGAGTGCCTCTTCTTTTCCTTCTCAATCTCATGTTGAGATAAAACTTTCAATTCTCTCTCTCTCTCTCTGTCTCGCTCCTCTGTCTTTTATCCCAAGACTAATGAGAGATGAAAGCAGAAAAGAGTATTGAGGAGATTTTCCAAGCCAGTCTAAAGAGGGTATTCAGATTCCCTCTAAGTCTTTCACAGGCACTTGGGGCCTTCTGAAGAATTTAAGTAAAAATAAACAAGTTTCACATAGCAACAACTTTGCTGTGGAAACTTAATGAGTCACACAAAGCCCTGTGGCTATGTGTAAATTTAGGCTTAACTTTCTTCGTCTTTTGTCTAAAATGGAGATCTGCAAACACTAATGGACAAGATACAAAATATGGCTGTGAACCATATACTCTTTTTTATAATAGCTGAACTCTGTCCTTAAGGAACAGAAATAGTCATAGACAATACAAAAATAGATGTGTATGACTCTGTTACATTAAAACTTTATTTATAAATAAAGGTCATCTTTCTCATCAACATCTAGGACAAGAAACATAAAGAACTACACATTAGGATAACAACTTTGTGCTGCTTGACATCTTTTCCAGTAGCTCCACCACCACCTTTTGGTATACTACAATATCTGGGGAGGTGAGCGATATCCTTTAGTCACGTGTGGAAATAGCAACAGCTTTGAAACATTTTTGTGACAGGAACCACAATGGAAAATAATAAAGTTGTCTTCAGTGGAATCTTATCCTGTTCAGCCAATGGGCCCCCTGTACTTTCTACAAATATTCTGCATAATAGATAGGTATGTCTAACCCACACATAAATAAATTTGCCAATGGATTATTGTCCTAAGAAGACAATGAGCATGCCATTTTATCTCTAAAATGCCTATCTCTTTCACCAAGTTAGATATGTCCTATTCTTACTCAGCTCTCTGTCACACACTCCTAAGTCGAAACACTACCCTATACATCTAACCTGTCATAAAGAGGCTCAGGAATTGTTCAACAATCCTTCTGCCCCTCACCTAAAGGATTCACAAAATCACGGTGATGGTGTCGTACAGATTTTTCTCAGAGGAGTGCCCATCACTACTTAGAGCTTTTAGTATAGTTCCTTGAGGACAGAGCATGAACAACTATATCATTACTGAAAAAGTAAAGCAGATATAGAAAACTGGTCACTAAACCTTCATTTCTGTTCAGCTTACATGCTATATTTGGAAAGTGGTAGAAACATTTTTAGAAGTGAAAAATTGATTCAGTATTGAAAACCCAAATGCTACAATTACTTCATCCCTTTGTGTTCATTACTGTGTTTTCTTTCAACTCCTTTTAAAAAATATTTTTAACTGCACTTCAAGAATGGAAATTTCTTGTCAAGAAACACACACACTCACACAATCAGAAAAAAATGAGCAAAGAAAGGGGAAAAGTTGAAACTTGTACTTTCATTCTAGAATCACATAAATCACAGATTGACAAATTTAGTAAATAGCAATATAGATTATTTAAGGGAAAAATCTGTGCAACACACTTACTCTAAAAATTATTCCCTATTTATCTGAAATTAAAATTTTGTGGGATATTTTCCATTTTATGTGGCAATCTTTTCTGAAAAGAATATTATTTTCTCAGTCTTAACAACGAAAATAACTACAAAAGATTTTAGTTCATAATGACTTTGAAGCTATTAAAGAATTAAAATAGTAAGGCCCACCAAATTTCATAATCCCCCCTCTTTAAAAAACAAATAAATAGGCAAAGAAAAGAAAAGAACACAAAAAGCGCACACATACACACACAGAGAGACTCCAAAAATATCCATGAAAACGCTAAACTGGTAACCATAATATACAAGCAGAAGGTCAGTAAAACAAAACAAAATAGCACAAGCAAAGAAATATGAGACAAAAAGTCTACAAAAATATAATTGAGTTTCTTTTCTGCTGGCCATTTACTTTTAGGCATGGGGCCTACCCAGAAAAATCTATTTTCTTCTTTGCAAACAAACATCATTTGGAGAGAGTTTCTTGGTTAGGAATGGAAACCAGTGTCCACTTGGTTAGGGATGGGAACCACTGTCCACTTCTCTTTCTCAATACCAGGGCTCCATCTGGTTTGAACCTGGGCAGGTGTTAAGCATGCTGCCACTGTCGTTGTGAGTTCATACGGGCCTCAGTTCTGTCATGTCTAGAAGATACTGTTTCCTTGAAGTCATCTAATACATCTCAGTTTTACAATCTTTCTTCTTCCTCTTCCTCATAGCCTCCTGAGCATAGAGAAGAGTTGTTTGATGAAGACATTGGATTTTTTGATTAACATGTAAAAAGTATACATTGGAGAAAGGACAGAATCTTCAGTAAATGGTGCATAGGAACCATGTATCTACATATCTACATGTAGAGAACTGAAACATAGCCTTATTAAACCTACAACCTTCATAAATCACAAGACAACTCAAGATACAGCAAACACCCAAAGAGAAGGTTTGAAACTTTGATCCTAGTAAGCAAAAATATAGGGAAGACCTTTCAAGATACTGGTACAGGCAGGGATTATCTGGAGTTTTAAAGTATAGGCAACAAAAGCAAAAACTGAAAAATAAGATCACATTAAATTAAAACAATCAACAGAGTATAGAAAAACTATACTATAGGGGGAAATGCCATTTTTTTGCTTGACAAAGGGTCAATATCCAGTATGTTAAAAAAATTCAGTTATTTTTATTAATTTGTTGAGTAGTCCATGCAATGTATTTTGTACATATTCACCCTCCTTCCCTCGGTTCCTCTCATTACCACCCTTTCTCCTTTCCATTCCTTCCTACCTCTTCTCCTCCTCCCTCTCCTTTCTCCTTTCTCCATCAAGTTCAGTTAGTGATCCCCAACTACTTCTTGAGAATTGGGCTTGCCCTTGAGTGTGGTAAACTTACCAAGGGTCACATCCTTAAAAAAGCTGACAGCTTCTCTCCTAGCAAGCTATCAACTGTCAACAGCTCTTCAGAAAGTGGTGGGATTTTATGTCCACCTTCCCCTCTCTGTGTGGGGATATTTTCTGACTTGTGCTGGTCTTGTGCATGCTGTCAATTGTTGTGACTGTGCATGTGCGTCTGTCCTGTCAAATCTGGAGAACAGTTTCCTTGATGTTACTAACAACCTCTCAGCCTTACAGGAGAACCCTATCACTCTGCTAACTAGATGTAGTGTTCATGTGACTGATAATAACTTCTCTTTACACCCATTGACCAGAGCATCTCTCCACCCTCACCAAAGAAGCTTCTCCTTGCATAAATGGTGATTAACACAAAAATCCCCAACTGGTGGATGAGCAGAGAAAAAAAGAATATAATGTGCCCAGCCTTAAATGGGACATTCATATCTCATCCTTCCACCTAAATCTCAGGGTTCTTTGTGGAAGAGAGAGTAGGAAGATTGTCTAAAGTGACCTTATAGTGGACAAAAGAGTCACTTCTTGGAAGAGATAATACCAATGGTCAGAAAATATGTGGAAAATGCTCAAAATCACTAGCTATTATATAAGCACAAATTGAACCATAACAAAGCATCTCCTCATTCTAGCAAGAACAGGCACCATTTAAAAATTAAAAAAAAAAAATAAACTTGGCATGGTGATGACCAATCAATCCCAGCATTTCGGAAGCTTACAGGAGTAAAATAAGCTTGTGGCCAGCATGAGCTATAAACAAGCCCCTTCCTTTTAAAAAATGAAAATAATAAACAAATAAATAAATAAGGTTGACAAGGATGTAAATAAAACAAATCATAAACAATATTAATGAGATTATAAATTAGCATGGATAGCCATATGGAGATCACTCAAAACTCTAAAGACAAATTGCTATATCCAATCTTCCCATTTCTGGGCGTATATCCAAAGGAAATAAACTCTGCTTACCAAGATGATGTATTTATAGTGGCACTACTCACAATAGCTAAAATCAGTCAGAGTGCTCCTTGGCAGACAAACTGATAAGAAAGTGTAGTGGGGCTCCACAGTGGAGGATTATTCCGTCATAAAGAGTGAGGTCGTGCCATTTTTAGGAAAAGGGATAGAATCTGAGGACTAGGCAGAATAAGCGCCATATATTCTCTCTCATACATGGAAATTTTTCAAAGATGATCTGAAAGTAGAATCACAGCCATCAGGAAAGACATATGAAAACTAAGGCTGACCTTGTTCAATACACTCTATGTATTCATGGAAATACCACGCTGAACCCACTAACATAGGTGAGTGAAATGTTTAATACTGCCTTATGCTTTTAATATGTATTCTAAAACTGACTTTACTTTTTAACAATAGATTTATTCTTACACAATTCCTTTGTGCATTTTTCAAATTCTTTAGAATTAATACATTTACATCATTTCTTTCTCTCCTTTCCTTCCTCGAGCTCCTTTTGTATATTCCTCCCCACGCTCCTTTAAATTCATGGCCTCTTCTTTCATTAATTGTTACTGCAGGCATATATTTATAAGTATATTCACTTATTTTCCTAAATATAACCTGTTCAGTCCATATAATGTTACTTGCATGTACGTCTTCATTGATAACAATTTGGAACTAGATAACACAATTTCAAATCTACATCTATCCATATATATATATATACACACACCACAATACGTTTAATTAAAGTCTCCCTTTATACACTCTAATCATCTTCCCACTCCCACAAAATCCTTTGTTTTTTCCCAAGTCTTCTTTATATTTTTATGTTTTTATGTGTGTGTGTGCATACGTATTTGTATGTATAGACACATGACCCTTTGTGTTTAATTAGGGATTCCTGAACCAGCATGCAGGGGTGTTATTTATTTGGAACTGAGTAATGGAACAGGAGCTATACAAATGAGGACTATGAAACCCCCTCCTGCACAATTTTTAACTGTCCATACGTGTTCTAGGAGCATATCTTATGAGTATCTATCCCATCTACTATCAGATAATTGGTGAGTTCCACCTTATCCTAACAGACACTATTGCTATGAGTACACACTTGCCACAGCCATGTCCATAAGAAAACATTTTACTGCACTTCTTCCTGTCCTCCAGCTCTTATAATTGTCCTATCCCACCTTCCAGGATGTTTCCTAAGCCTAGGTTCGGTGCTATCTTTGTCCAGTTAGGACTGAGAACTCAACAGTTGCTTGGTTTCAACAAATTGATCAGTTACAAATCTTTGCATTAACTATCACCCAAACAGCGGCTTCTCTGATCAAACCTGAGACAAGCACCAATCTATGACTAGACTAGAAATATTTAGATAGCAGTCTCACAACACACCCACGTACCCATACAAAAGTCCTAGTTCCCTCTCAGATCTACCATCTCCCTAACCATGTGCTTCCACCAGGTCTACAGTACTATATGTGAGTTCTTCCCGTGAAGTGGGAAAAGTCCTGTGAGAAAGCCGTGGGTTCCCTCATTACAGCCGCGACACTATTGCACCAAAGGTAACTGCACATCGTACGTGGCAGCATCAAAATCTAGATTAGATTGCTGATGACTTTTCTCCCTAGCAGTCTGAATAGCACCTCTCTGCACTATGAAAGCTGGCAAGCAGAGAAAAGCTTATAGCTTAGTTTCAGATTGATTTGCCTCTATGTCACAATCAAAGTGTGTACCATCTTCAGCAATAATGTCTTAGTATCTAGTTCTAGTGGGCAGCTAACAGGAACAGCTAGAACTTGGTGTCCCTATGTTGCCTCCAAAACCAATTATCTCACACGGTGGTTTTGGTTTAGTGATCCATGACTTCTAGGAGGTGCATTATCTCCCTTTAATCTCTCTTTTATAAAGTCTATTATATATTTTAATTGTGTTCTTTAATGAGGTACATTACACTTAGTAGGTTTCCACATGGCTTCTACTTTTTTTTTTTTTTTTTTTGCTGAAGGAGTGGAAGTATGAGCTTTTGCTTGCTTGCTTTAAAAGTGACTGTGTATCAGTAACGTTCCAGGTTAGAATAATTTATGAATTAATGAAGTCCAAGGTAAAACTGGAACCTTCACATTAAATGCAAGATATCACTAAGAAATTTGAAAACTATGAAACACTGAAGATAACCACAACAAAACAAAGACTAAACCTATCTCAACTCACAAATTAATTGAAATCCTCATACTAAATACCTAACCAAAAGAAAAGCATAAGAATAGTGCACCTCGTTTTCCATTGTCATATAAGTAACACTTGCCTTTCAAAAACTCTATGAGGTATAAATAAGGGGAAGAAAACATAGAGTTCCCCTCATAGCCCAACTTAACTACAATAGACAAGTAGGAAATAATGTGCTCTTAAATAACAGCTATTACCCTGTTAAGTGCTCTTAAAAAGAGAAATCAAGGCTTCATCCAAGATCAAATAAGCAATTTAATCAAGAAGACAAAAAAGAACTCAAGGAAAATGCAGAAAACTGAAAATCAACTAAGCAGAGCTAAAGAATGACCCAAGAGGCTTCTCAGAAGACCAAAGGTTGCTAATGACTGCATAGAGTAATGGGAAAACCTTCAGAGACATCACATACAACCCCATTAAGGTGGCTCAGCTATTTTCGAACTCTACAGTGGTGTGAAGGTGATGTGCATCAGATAGGGACTGTACTTTGAATCTGATCCTTTGCTCTTCCATGCTGGGCAGGGACGTCAGCCCCTGCTTCTGGTTGAACACTCAGGCTCCAGGGAAACAACTAGAATTCTATAATATATTGTGGTACTAAGTAAGCTGTTACATTCAGTAGGGTGGCTGCATTATATAAAAATTTTTACTTCACTTTTTAAACATACAGTTTATTTACTGGAATGAAATACAATCACAGATGAAGAGGCATTCTTATTATATCTGAAACACAAAAGAGGGAAACTAAGAAAAACAGCATCTTAAGCTATTTGAGAGCTGTGTGACAGAAACATTTGTAGCACATATGACTGGAACCCTAAAAGAAAAGAGAGAGGATAGGGAAGATGAACTATTTGAAGAAAGTTGGTAAAGGTCTTCCCAAAATGAATGACAGCTGTTGGGTAGTGAAAAACAATTTATTGAAATGCACACCTTCCCAACACTGTAATCCAAAGACTCGAAAAAAGCCAGACAAGATTTTCAGAAAGCAGCATGCAGGAGAGTGCAGATAAACAAGACAGCAAGTTTCCCATTGAAGCCAGTGAAGCAGCAGCCAAGTAAAGGCAGTTGTGAGAACTGCAGGAATCAGAAGGAGGCTAGAACAGAGACCATCGGAGTCCTGTAGCTTGCAAAAACAAGCTCTAAAACAGAGAGAAATAAAGGCTTTCTCAAACTAATGAGAGCTAGTGGCATTTTTACCTATAACTATACTCAAGAAATTAGGAAAACAGAAAATTCTTTAGACAAAATAGCCATCAGGTGAGAATGTGTATATACACAAAGGAATTTAAACATCACCACATAAAAAAAATCACCACATACTGAGAGAAAAATGTCTACAAAGCATGTATTTGTTAACCCACATATCTGGAAGACAGAGAGCTCTCCAAGCTCAACACTAATAAAAATTATTCTTTGCATTCTAATACATATGGAAGCAAAAATTCACTTCCTAATATGAATATATGTAAATTTTATTTTTTGTTAAAATTATTTAAAATACAATACACATAAAGTAACCAGTGAGTTGAGTTTTAATTGATGATACATATTTAAGCTATTACCCTCTGGTGGTTTGAAAAAAGATGGCTCTCAAAAGGAATGGCACTTGTTAGAGGAAGTGTGTCATTGAGGGGGTGGGTTTTGAGGTCTCTTTTTCTCAAGCTTCAGTCAGTGTGACAGGCAGTTGACTTCCTGTTGCCGGGAAGATACAGAGTGCTCAACTCCACCACTACATCTACCTGCACACCACCAAGCTCCACTCATGATGACAATGTACTGAACCACTAAAAGTGTTAGCAAGCATCCTCAATTCCATGTGTTTTCTAGAAGAACTTCTCATGGTGTCTCATCATGGCAATAAAAATCCTCACAGAGACACCCTCATTGTTTGACATAGTAGGAATTAGACATTAGTCACGTTACGGCATTGAATGTAGACCTATGAAAATTCCAGTTAGCTTCTGTGTTCTGCCATTTCATTTTTTTTTATTTGGAGAGTGCCTAGGAGACTATGAAGATGTCAGCTCTATTTCAGAAAAGCACAAGAGTGTCCTTTTCTTTGGGTTTTCTAACTTAACAGAGTATCCATGCTTAAGATATTCCAAGTTTCTTTCATGTCATAATATTTCCCTGTTCATTTATGAGTCTGTTTATTTGGGTCATCTTTTTCTTTTGAATAATTGGGCTAAAGCTCTGTCAGTCCTGTTTTCTGCTCAAAGAAACAGCTCTTAGATTTCTTGATTCTGTGTACTATTCTCTTTGTTTCTATTTCATTCATTTCTGCTCTGGTTTTTATTTCTTCTTGACTACTGGATTTGGTTTTTTCTCATTTTTCTAAATTGAATCATATTATTAAGTCATTTATTTTACTGATTTTGTATTAGTTATTTGACAACTACGCACAAGGGAAACCATATTTTCAAAAAATAAAGAGGACAATATTTCAGAAGAGTCTTTATTCTACAGAGTAAACAAGTCATCAGTACCCACCAGGGAAATGTAGACCCAAGCTGCAACAAGACCTCAATGTCCTGAAGAAAACCATATTGGGTCAGGTGAATGTGTTTGAAAACTTTTCTAAATAAAAGGATTATAAAATTAAAAGAACCAAAAAAATTATTGTTGAGATCCCAGTAGCAAAGATGATGATTTCTGGTAGAGAAGAGGAAGCTTGGAAGTGCTAAGGACAAACACTTATCCAGGCCCTAAAGTCTTTGCCGTGAACCTATCTGACTATGGAAAGTGGCCCCTCTGAACTCAAGTTCAGTCAGTAACCTTTGGCGTTTGCAACTCACTTCTCATATATAACCAAGTCCAGATGTGAGAACGCGACGACGAAGAGAAGAAAGCTTTAGGAAACTCTTCAGTATAGGCTATCTGCTGTTCCGCTTGGGTCTAGAATGCTCCTCAATAATGAAACACATCTAGGTGAAGTACATTCTTATTTTTGATGTCATGATTCCTATCCTAGTGACTATTTCCACCTGAAATTATGAACAGTTTTATCCCTTACTTTATACAATTCTAAAACCTCGTTGAAAGTAGTTGACTTTGGCCTTTGGCAAGAACTAGCTTCTCCTAATTCACCACCATAAGCTCACCTCCTAGACATCATTCTTCATTCTTTCAACAAAAAAAAAAAACCAACAACAATTAAACCTGTTCAAGAATAACTTAAGGTCTCAATTTTAATGTTTAAATCATTTAGATATGCTCATACACAGAAACATATCTGACAGATTTTTCACAAAACATTGACCCAACTAGTCCTTCACTCCAGTTTGTGATTATTTTATTGAAAGATATAATATCTAAAATGTGACATAATGTACCCCACCCATCACATATAACCACCTTTTAAAAAGCCAATGACATTTGGTTTTGGTTGAAAACCCATTCAGAAAAAGCCACATATCTATATTCATACGCGAAAAAGTTCTAATTCTCCAAAACATCCTTTTCTACATAAAGTAAACATGAAGCAAATCATTCTTTTCTTTAATTAGTTTGTATTTCTTTTTAGAAGCAAAACTTGGCTGTATCTCCTTTTAGTTAATCTGGCTCTGAAAATGAAAATTACATCCCAAGACCAGTGTTTCCCCTTCCCTCACCCACTCACTGTGTTCTACAGGCAGGGAACAAAGTATAGCCTGTCACACAGCCCCCAGAGGTGTCCCTGTCCATTCACCCTATTGACTTGGTTTAAAATGTGAAGCCAATGCTCCAGCTACTACCGTTCTACCGAAGCTTTGTTTCTAAACTATGCTCCATCTTCTCAAATTGCTCAAGGAAGTTGTCATTACTCACAGCTCTCAGTGAAACGGAAAGGCTTTCTCCCCTTCTCCCCAGATAGCCTCTCCAGTCTCTTGACCATGAGAAGCAAGTTTTCAAGAGAGACTCTGATTTTGGTGTTCTGATTTTCTGTTAGACATTTTTACTGGAATGAACAAGCAGCCAAACTCTGTGGCAAAAGCCATAATGGCTTGCATTACTACTACTAGGTGACATTAAACCATTTCCTTGACTCTTGTTTTAGATTACAATGATTTTAACAGCAAAGATGATACCAGTGTTACCATATGTGACTCTGAATATGTTTAAAAATATTTTAAAATAGTCTATGTAACCACAGTACAATTTAATCTTTGTATTCTCAACCACAAAAATAAATAAATAAACCCACATACATACCAACATACCAACAAATAGAAAACCAAATATAAATTATAATAATTAAAGATTATTGTTCAGATCTATGATAGTAATTCTTTGGGAAAGATTTCATTTTGATACACAAAATACATTATTTATATAAAAGGATCTGAACTCCAGCAAATGAAAAGATATAAGAACATAAAGGCCAAAGATGGCCTGATTATTTCTTACAACTAAAAGAAATATTAATGTGCTGCTTATTCAGTAACAGCTGGCTTGCCCAGTGGTCTTCTAGCTAGAATTTAGGGAATGATTAACAGCTTTCAGCTATAAAGAAAACAGAACTAGTAATCTTCCACCTAAATTTAAGCCTTCCTAACCTTTGGAAAACAGGTGAACTTTCCAGCCATACCTATAATAGAAGTATGGGTGAACTGTGGATTGTGTTGTTAGATATTTATATAAAGATCTCCATCTATGAATGGCATTGTTGCCTCTTCAAGGAAGTTGCCTCTTCACCTACCAAAAGCTAATAGTCAGAGTCATGGCCCCATGGTACTTGAAGCTCCTTAGATGAACTGCCCCTTCATCCCAGAGAGACAGTTTTCTCTTGGCTTCCATAACAAAGAAGAAAGAATAATACCAAGGAGTCTACAGCTGCTTGAGCATGAGGCAATGATTTTCCATTTATCCTGTAGCATTTGGCCCTAAAATCTCTTTTTACACACCACTGTGCATGTCTATGCAAGGAAGGGAAGGGAGCTGGAACTACATGAGACCTCATGAGACTTAGAAATGCTGCTTCTTTTGGCATTTAGCATGAGACAAACTTAGGAAGCTGTTCCCCAAGACACAACATCAATTCTTTACTAATACTGGAACAATTGACATCAAGGTGGTTGTTCTTCAAGTCTCTTTACCTGTTCTGTCCCTTGACATACCTTCAAGAACACTGTCATAAGACTACTTAGTTCTTCCCTCCCTGTAGCTGGCCAGGATGCACCTGTTTTTCAGTAACCCAGAAGTACTGCCCCGTGCTTGTCATGGTGGCCACAAAAGCAGAGAGGGAATGCCCTGAAGACCAAATTCAAAGCAAATACCTAGAAGACTTAAATCATACAAATTATGAAAGCGAGGAGGAAATTATCAACCCTGACTGATGCATGAAATGCTGTATCTTCAAGATGAAGGTGTGTAGGTATCTGTTATGGCAGGTTGAAATCAACCTCAACTCTTGGAATAAAAACAAAACGAATACCTGTATTGTTCATAAATGTATTATGCCAATAAATTGGTGAAGTTGACTCTCAAAAACAGCAACAACAATAACAAAAAGAAAAGGAACTGTTGGAGACACTGTGTGGCTTATTTTCACACACAAAGACATGAAAGGAGCAGTGTAGTATAGTGGTTAATGATTCTGAAACCAGTCAGGTTGGCTTAAATATCATTCTGCTACTGTCTAACTAGTATAGAAGATTCTGAGTGACCCAGGTTTTACACCTGTAAAAACAAATGGTAGTATTTACGTCCTACAGTTACTGGTAGATGAGGGATTAAGAAAAGAGCAATTAAACAAAATTAATACATAAACACACACTGAACCACAGTACTTCCTTACAGCTCTCTCTTCTTTCCTCTGTGAACATTCCTCTGCTGTTTTTTCCTTGTTTTCATTTCTCACCATTCACATTTGCCTGCATTTGATGGCATTTAAAACACCCTCAGCTCCTACACAGGAAGGGCCCAGTGACTCTTAGTCAAGACTAGCAGCTTCTCCACCAGCTTGTAAATGAGCCAAGTGATTCTGCTCATTGGAGGAATCTCCTGTTATGTTACTGGACGTTCTCTTCCACTTGTCCTGTTTTCTTGAGCAATTTGATTATGATGAAGGGCATTCCACCAACCCTAAAGCTAAGAGACAGCATGCTAGCAAGGAGACAGCCTTAATGTTTTATTTGCTAGGCAATTTGTAAAGACTTTTTATTTGGAAATTATTTGGTAATTTACAGAAAAGATTGAATAATGAGATCTATATGATCAAACTTCATATTTACATAGAAATTTTGAAATAATAAATAGTTTTTAAAATTTTATTAGATTTATTAATGTTTTCTTATGTGAATGTTTTGCCTGAATATATGTGTGTGTGTGTGTATGTATGTGCTCCACATGTGTGTGAAGGTCATAAATAGGCTTCTGATCCCTTAAACTGAAGTATGGATGGTTATGAGGCATTATGTGGGTTCAGGGAATCAAACTTTGTTCTTTCTAAGAGTAATAATTGCTGTTAGCTGCCAAGCTATCCCTTCAGCCCACCCCCCAAAAATGAAAATTAATTTCAATAAAATGAATAACAGTACATAGACGACCGGTCTTAGTTCCTTTTGTGCTGCAATAACAAAATGCTTATGACTGAGGAATTTACAAAGAATTTTATTATTCTTGACTCATAAAACCAGTGCCTGAGGAATCCCAGAGCAAGCGACTGCACACTGCAGAGCCCTTCTTGCTCCCTAATTCCATGCAAAGGGTAGAACAAGACAAGATATATGCAAAGAAGTTGATGGAGGTACTTAATTCATCATTTCATCAAAAACTCTCACAATAATTAATTCAAACCTAAGTTAATAACCTAAAGTCACTCATGGGGCCATAGTTCCATGATCAAATCATCTTTTGAAGCTTCACCTAACACTGTTGCATTACGGATTCATTTTCAAAAACATAAATATTGGGGACATTATCCAGCTATCACAAAACCCTTAGACACATGTACTCATAACATTGCATCATCTTACTATATCCATGTTCTCTCTGTGTGTGCATCTACATGCAATATATTCACATATCTATTTAGAGTTATACATATATATTTACATATATGACACATTATATTTATAATTAATTTTAAGTATTTAATTTTTATAGTCGTGTGTGTGTATGTTTGCCTGTCTGAGTTCACGTGTACCACATGCATGCAGTAACCATGTAAGTCACAGAGGGTGTCCTATCCTTAGGAACTGGAGTTAGAGACAGTTGTAAACCACCAGGGTGTACTGTCAACCAAACCCAGGTCCTCAACAAGAGAAACAAATGTTCTTTAATTACTGAACAATCTCACCATCTCCATTATACTTAATAAATATAATCTTTTTCTCCATGATTTGTAAGACATTGACATATTAATTTTTGTCTCTCAATATCTTAGCATGTATTATTTAAGAATATGAGTGTTTTCATTTATATTATTCATATAATTGCTTTATGTTGTGTAATATCAAATTAACTGGGAAAACATGTGTTGCATGTGTTTATGCTGTGGAATATTACTTTGTGTAAAGATGTATTTGCTTGTTTTTGCTCTGCTTGTTTAATGATGTAGGGATATGTACTTAATTATGTAAAGATGTGTTTCATCTGTTTCACCTTGCCTGCCTAAGGCTCCTGAGTGGTCTAATAAAAAGCTGAACATCCACTCACAAGGCAGAAGAGGAATAAGCAAGCCTGTCAGGAAGCAAGAATAAATAGGAAGAGGGGGGAAAAAAAAGAAATGAGAAAAGGAGAAGGGAGAAGCCCAGGGCAAGATGTCAGGTAGTAAGCAGCCAACAGACATGAAAAACAATGAAGGTATGATACAGAAAGAAAGAAAAGTAAAAATCCCTGAGGCAAAAGGTAAATAAAGAGAAACAAGTTAATTTAAGTTAAAAAGAGCTAGCCAGAAACAAGCCCAAGCTAGGCTGAACATTAATAACTAATAATAAGTCTCTATGTCATGATTTGGGAGCTGGTTGGTGGCCCCCACAGTTTAACATATTGCCCTTACTCCAGGTTCTCAACTGATACAATCACTCCCTTTACAGAATTCTTCTTCTACTAGCATCCATTCTAATATAGCATTTCATTAGCTGTCCAATCTCTTTAGTATCCTTTAATTGAAAACATTTCTAATAACAGAATCTTAATTTTATAACAGTGCATTCTTTCCTCTTTAGGTTTCATAAACTTAGAATTTATATAGAACAATGTCACCTCAACTTCTCCCTAAGCAGACCATTTAACTCATCATTTAAAAGTATAGTAGGAATGTTGTTTCAAATCCACATGATATATGTCTAAATATTACTTATTTGAATGGTAAAAAATAAAACTAAACTTGAAACTCCTTAATACTAATTGCCTTGTGTCCCAGAAATAAGAATAATAACCTTATTGCAGGAAACTACATATTTCTTCACAATCATTAGGAAAGACATAATTGAACACATTTCTTTAAAAGTTTAAGATTTGGAAAGATGTTTATAGTGTATTCATTATGTTTTAAAGGTGTTTATTTAATTTTTAAAGAACAGTATCTATTTGTCTTCCTAGCTTTAAATTATCAGAGGCACACTTATTAAGAAAGAGTATATGACAGAAAGTTTCAATTGTTTGGAAATAATCAGATGTCTTGAGAATCTCACAGCACTAGTTTTGTGTTCTGGGTGCTCCATCTCAAGTTTGCTGGAGGAAGTCTGATGAGGACTGGTTCACATCTGCTCTGTCCTTTTCCAGAACACTGAGATCTTCCCCTAGCCCTTCCTAGGTATGGAAAATCTAAGCAAAGTTGCCAAGTCACCCCCAAAGCTTGATCCTGGGTCTCCTTCCATCATACAACCAACCAACACACATACCACCTCTCATTAGAGACTTCATGTGCCCTGGCTGGGCAATTCCTGATGAAGGCCTGCCCATAGCTTCTTGGATAAAAGCCTGTGACAAAGAACTAATGTCTTGAAAAGTTGGGGGCACACTTAAACCAGACAGTAAAACATAGAACACTTTCAAGACCCACCCAGATCACAAACATTGATTTAGAGTTTTCCACCAAAAACAATATTTTGCCATGACCTAAGCTATTGGCAGAAAAGCCACACAAAAAGAGCATGGCAGCTGCCATCTCTGACGTTATGTTGTCAAGCTGAGTGGAGAGTTTTTCTTTTGTGGTCTGTGGGTAGTGGCCAATATTTGTTAAGTATGAATCAGTATTAACTCCTTCAGTCCTCACAAAAAAAGTCCTAAAATGCAGGTCTTATTCTTATCCCTATTCTAAAGATGAGAATCCCAAAGCCACACAGTGACTATAATCTATGCTAAAATGTTCTAGGGGCTATACATTGTCTCTCCTCAGGCTCTGAAGCCCTATGCCCTACACAGGGATGTCTTAATATGGGGATTTGTGGAGGTCATTGTATTCGGTAGGCATATAGGGTTTGAAATGAACCCCAGACTTCTCTTGCGTTATGTTATTGTTATTTTGAGCCTCATAGAAGTAACCAAAGTGAAAAAAAATCAAAGATTATTATGTGGCGGATGGAATACTGGTGTATCTTGGCAAACTGGTGGTCATGTGCTAGGTTTCATTTAAAAAATAAAACTTTTTTATCTGGGAGTATCAAACATCAGGTGGAAATATTAGCACTACATTTTTTTTTGTTCCCTGTAAGATCAACACCATTGCATTCTCAGCTAAACAAATGTCTCTTGGCAATGTGCCTAAGTGAACTAAGAGGAAGAGAAACATCACTGGGGAAACAGAAGACTCAGCACACGGAAAAGATGTCACAGAGAACTTAGTTGTTCTTAAATTAATTTCTCAATTATTGGTGGCTTTTGCAATGCCACGGATTTTCTTGTTACACTTTTGAGGATTTTATTTAGTGCGCTGAAGTTTCTCCATAACAAAAACAGAAGTTTATATGCATTTAAAGGTGCAAACACTAAGCTAAGCCATGAGGGAATCTGAACTGATACCTCGCACTTAAAGCTTAGGTATGGCCAAGGACATTCATTTTTCATTTTAAGATACTTTTTTTCAAAACTTGATTCATTATTCCAATATCCAATATTTTATATAAATACCTAGATTTCTGTTCTCATTTTCAAAAATATGTATTATGTAGGGTTGGGGACCGTGCAGGTATAAGTGGATTCCCTGGAGCTGGAGTTAGAGGCAGCTGAGAAACTCCTGACATGGGCACTAGTGACTGAACCCAGATCCTCACCAAGAGCAGGATGTACTCCTAACTGCTGCCCCATCCCTCCAGCCCCTCTGCTCTCATATAAAAGCCTAGAATATGGCTGAGTAATATCGCACTGTTTTCTTCCTTATAGGTCCTGTGTATATGTAGTATGGCTTCTAGTTCGCGTTTTTAAGGAATTCCTGACTGAGGGAACACAGATATCTCTGAATCTCTATGTGTTTCTTGTGCTTTTTCTTCTTTCCTTTTCTCGTTTGGTTGCTCCGTCATATTCTGATTTGTATTTTGCCTACCATATTTTGTTGTTATACCTTAGTTGCCTGTTTGTTTTCTAGTGAGAGACAGGAAGACTATGGATCTAGATGGGAGGGAAGATGGGGAGGGACAGGAAAGAGTGGGGGAGGAGAATGCCAAGCAGAATATATTTTATGACAAAAGCTAATTCAATTTTTAAAAAGAGCCTAGAGTATGACACTATTGGAGTGGCATTATCCCATGGTGACAGCTGAGTTGAGCAGTGGCTCTGCCAGTGTACAATTCTTGCTGCAGCACTGGACACATTTTCCTCCTGAAGGATGTTCTATGGAAAAGGATGAAGAACAATCAGATCTATATGTTGCAATTTACATGGGCAATGGCCCTTGACACTGAATGAACTCACAAGAAGAGGCAACTAAAGCACCAAAGAGTATCTCAACAATGTTTTTAGAAGTACAGAAGGTAAAGAAGATATCTGATTGCCTAAAGGAGAATGCAAGGATTTGGTTTTTTTTTCTCTTTTCCATACAATTGTCATGACTGCATCCACAAATGAGACTAAAAAATAACACCATATAAGACTGAGGCAGCATAAAAAAATTAACTATTTATCTTTAAACAGTGCCTGACACCTATCAGATACATAATAGATACAGTCTGTAGTCATTATCATATGGTAATATGAAGACAAAATGTGAACAAATCAGCCACATCACTGTGTTGCTATAGAGCAATATACCTATGTGCAGCCTGCATATCTAATTTTTGCCAGTTTGTTCCTATAGGCTGACATGTTAATAATATTGTAATTGTTTATGGATATCTGGCAACATAAAACTATGCTGAGTTCTTTGTGCTCAAATCGTGCTACTGAACATGCAGATTTTCTCTGATCTGCTCATTGTCCTCGCCTGCCATCCTGAACAGAATGAACACAAACATACTAATCTAGTAAGCAACTCTCCTTTATGTGATATAAATTGTTGCCTGGAACTGTGCTGTGCTATATAAATGATGGTTCTCCTCTGCAAATAGTGCCTATTAACTGGAAACCATATTTATGTGTTGAGATAAACAGGGCATTATTCCGAAGTCTTGGTTTAGTAAATACTGTGGTCTCCTGGATTTTAGAGCAAAATCAAAACAGTAAACAAAGAGGCAAATCTTTACAGCTATTGTTTAAAACTCAGGGAGGAGGGGGAATAAAAAGATGGTTTAGCAATGTGATTGGTCAAGTTCTGGATAACAGAAAAAAAAACATTGTAAATGATATTTAAGGAAAGTAGAACAATTTTGGCATGATTTCTTAAAAACACTCAGGAAATCTGAGTTAGAGATACATCTAACCATGCACTTATTTTATATTAGGTATTGTATCCATAATATTATTCTTCTAATGGTAATTGTTCTTTAGTCAAAGCTTAGATCAAATGTGTCATTGCTTCATACACAATAAAATAGAACTATATATGTACTTAAATGCAAACATCTTCAAATATGTTCCAACACTGTGTTGATAGAGGTTTCTATCTGACCAGGTCCCACAGTTGTTCAGTCCCAAAGAAATACACAGAGGTCTACATTAATCGTAAACTGGTTGGCCTATAAGCAAGGCTTCTTTTTAATTAATTCTTACATATAAACCCATAATTCTTGTCTGTGTTAGCCATGTGGCTTGGTACCTTTCATCAGCGAGGCATTCTCATCTCGCTTCCTCTCTGTCTGGGTGCCGACTGCAGACTATGTCTATCCTCTTTACAGAATTCTCCTGTTCTGGTCACCCTGCCTATGCTTGTATTATTAAAAATAATACAAGTGACAGAATAAAGACCATTATCCCACAGCAACACTGATCTTTTTTTAAGCTGAGATGAAATTTAGAAGATACTTACTTTTGAGCTAGTTGAAACATCAACTTGGTAAGTTTAACAATGATTAATTTTTAGAGTTGCAGGTATTCTTGAGGAATTAAGTAAGTTGTATTTAAAACAGACAGCTTAGAATGAGAACTGACAACTCTGTACTTTTAAATCCTCTTTTTCTCCAAGGAAGTTATGAAGGGATTGCGAGAAATGGTAGAAGCATGCTTAGGGATGCGACACTGACAAACTCAAAACTGTTAGTAAGAAAAATAGTTGGATGTACATACTCCTGTGGCTTATTAATGAATACTCCAGAGATCCTGTTTAAAAAAAAGTCTTCCTTCCCGATGTGTATTCTAACTGTTCAAAGTCAGTAAGGACATATTGCCATGTGAATATGAATTTGCTATTTCTGTAAAAACGTGTTATACTTACTTCTATATATTACTATAAAAGGAGATAAAACCTATAATCTACTGAAAGAATACTATCAGGAGATGATTGCTAAATGACCCCCTCAGCATTTTCCACTTCCCAACACATTATTACATGGAGTGGCATTTTGGGTTAATTGTCAGATACATGTAAGGCCTCTCAAAGTCTCCATGCAGAATTGGCAACAACACAACCTGTGGTCAATTTCTACCCTCCAGGATAATCAAGGATAGTTAGTTCACCCCAGAGCCACAGGGCAGCTACTGGGCCATAGGCATACCAAAAACTGATGCACCTAGAATCCTGGGATGGCCTTGGCTGGGGAAGAGCTTTTCATGCTGCCTCTCATGCTCCCTTTGGGGGTGCTAGATTTCCTGTAGACAATGGGTAGTGGGCAAAGGTAGAGCACCTCATGAGGATGGAGGAGAACTTGGTCCCTCTGCATGTTTTCCACTGACAGAGAGGCAAGCCCATCCTCATCCAATTTGAATGGCTGCCAGAAATAAGCTCTCTCCTTTGCTTGTATCACACATAGTGATTTTTCCCCTACTGCATTTCCTAGAAATATCAGCATGAGGAAATACAGCTACTGCAAGCTGAACATTTCTACCCAAAGCTGACCTGCCTGACCTGTATAAAGAACACAGACTGTCAGGAAGGATTCCACTTAAGTCAGCATCTAAATCTTCTTGCACACTGTGTGTGGCACAGAGCTCTCCATAGAGGAGGGTACTAAGCATTGGAAAATTTCCATCAACTTCTGCAAGGGCAAACTAGGTGAAATGTAAATAAATTGTTTAGTCTAGTCATTGGGCCTGATAACCCCAATAAATATCATTCAAGCACACAATTCTGCCCTATGTAATACACTAAGAGGGAGTGCATGTCCATGACATTTCTGGCATTTCCATACTGTTTACTGTGGTAATTTTTAGCATGCCCTAACAGAATGATTAACTTCATAAAAACAATATTCAGTGCACACACAATAATACAAAAACATAGTGTTCTATTTCCAGCAAAACATCACTCTTAAACAATTAGTGATTACGAATAATATGATATCCTGGCTTAATACTTTACCTTGACAAAACTGGAACACAGCCCTTCTTTTATTAACTGACCTTTCCTAATGACTTAGACAAATTCAATAGCAATTTATCACAAAGGCCTTTCAAATGTTCAAAATTTATTTATAAACTTTCTATGAAGTCTGAAATTATTCTACAATGCAAGTAAAATGTCTTTAGACTTGAAACCTTAAAACAACACTGGATAATAACACAAATGCTAATCAAAGATGCTTGACCTTTTAAACAATCCAGCTCTGCATAGTCTTCAAACAAAATATTACATAACCCTAAGAAAGCACATAAAACTTCTGCTAGTAGGTGGTAATTATTCACAACCTTGAAGTCTCTTAAGATTTGGCAGTGATGCCTACATGTCCTATGGCACAAAAAAAATTAATTCCTATGAGGTCTAGTGTAGATGTTTCTGTCAAGTTTGCTGCCAGGTATTTGTAGGTGGGAAGACAAAAACCTACCTTATTCCAGCATGACTGGGAATCTCTTTGCTGTGCATTTTGACACATTAAACGTCAAAATTCATTGCAATTTATTTAAAAGAACAGAAGCTAAACAATAAACTACAGTAGTGTCCTCTCACATTGGAATGTGTCCTCTTATGTGTATTAGATATTAGATTATCCATGCAGATTGAGAAATAAATACTGTAACTTGGAAATTTCTAGGCAATAGTCATAGTTGGTGTTCTATACTGCCATATATTATATATATAGTGTTCTATACTGCCATATAATATTAGCCCTAAACACAATTCAATTAGCCCTAAACACAATTTCTCAGAGCCTGTTAAAAGCAAGAATCACAAAAAGAATATACTAGATCTCTACTTAATCTTCTTAATTTAATTTGCTTGTATTCAACAGTACACTTTCATCAATAAAATTTTCTCTCTTGACTTGGGTAATATTGAGGCTCCATGTTATAGAAATCCTTTCAGTCAATGCCTACTATTGTACTAAGAGCCAAGAGATTGACAACCTAGAGCTTTTTATCATGTGCTGTGGTTTGTGAGAACATGTCCTCTTACATTGGTGTCTTAGATCTTAGACCATCCCCACAAAATGAAAAGCAGATACTGTAACTTGCATGTTTCTAGGCAATGATGATGGCTATTGTCCTAGCAGTTTGAGAAGGACAAAGAAGAGAAGAAATACTAGAATCATGTACCGTTGTCTCAGTCACATTAGAGACACAATACGTTGTAGGAGGACCCATTTCTATTCTTCCAAGGAACTTCTACAACTCATAAACACTTCCAGTAATGTAGCAGGATACAAGATTAACTCAAAAAAAAGTCAGAAGCCTTCTTTTACACAGATGATAAATGGGCTGAGAAAGAAATCAGAGAAACGTCACCTTTCACAATAGCCACAAATAGCATAAAATATCTCGGAGTAACTCTAACCAAACAAGTGGATGACGTGTATGACAAGAACTTTAAATATTTGAATAAAGAAATTGAAGAAGACACCAGAAAGTGGAAAGACTTTCCATGCTCTCTGGTGGGTATAATTAAAATAGTAAAATGGCAGTCTTACCAAATGCAATATACAGGTTCAATGCAATCCCCATCAAAATCCCAGCAAAATTCTTCACAGGCCATTGAAAGAACAGTATTCAACTTCATATGGAAAAGCAAAAAAACCCAGGATAGCCAAAACAATCCTGTGCAATAAAAGAACTTCTGGAGGCATCACAATCCCTGACTTCAAACTCTACTACAGAGCTACAGTACTGAAAACAGCCTGGTATTGGCATAAAAACAGACAGAAGGATCAATGAAACCAAATCTAAAACCCAGATATTAGTCCACTCACCTTCGAACACCTGATTTTTGACAAAGAAGCAAAAAATTACAAATGAAAAAAAATAAAGCATATTTAACAAATGGTGCTGGCATAATTGGATCTCAACATGTAGAAGAATGAAAATAGATCCATATCTATCACCATGCACAAAACTAAAGTTCAAATGTGCCATGCCTGCACGGCCTGGAACTGACACTGAGCCAAGGACATCAGGATTGAACAGGCATACACCTCTCTAGTTGCTGGTAGAAGCCCTTTATTGAACAGCACCACGGATGTTTTTATACCTAACACAGTCAGGTGGACCAACAGGTGAAGACCTCATCACTTGATCCTCAGCCAAGGCCAGGGAAATGCGTACTCAGGAAGCAGGGTTGGTAAACAACTTTGACACAGCTCTCAGAAGCTCAAATCACTAGCAGGGAAGAGCAGCTGGAGGCCAGGACTCCAGAAGTTCCCAACACAAATGGATCAAAAACCTCAAAGTAAAGCCAGCCACACTAAACCTCATAGAAGAGAAAGTGGGAAGTACACTTAAACACATTGACACAGGAGACCACTTTCTACATATAACCCCAGTAGCACAGACACTGAAAGAAAAATTTAATAAATGGAACCTTCTGAAACTGAAAAGCTTCTATAAAGTAAAGGACATGGTCAACAAGACAAAATGACAGCCTACTAAATGGGAGAGGATCTTCAACAACTCCACATCAGGCAGAGGTTTGATCTCCAAATTCTACAAATAACTTTTGGTCATCAAAAGAACAAATAATCCAATAAAAAAATGAAATACAGACCTAAACAGAGAACTCTCAAAAGAGGAATCTAAAATGGCTGAAAGAAACTTAAGGAAATGCCCAACATCTTTAGCCATCAGAGAAATGCAAATCAAAACAACTCTAGGATTCCATCTTACGCCTGTAAGAATGGCCAAGATCAAAAACACTGATGACAACTTATGCTGGAGAGGTTGTGGGTAAAGGGAACACTCCTGCATTGCTGGTGAGAGTGCAAGCTGGTACAATCCCTTTGGATAGCTATATTGCAATTCTCAGAAAATTAGGAAACAACCTTCCTCAAGACCCAGAAATACTACTTTTGGATATATATCCAAGAGATGCTAAATCGTACCACAAGGACATATGCTCAACTATGTTCATATCAGCATTATTTTTCATAGCCAGAACCTGAAAACAACCTAAATGCCTCTCAATTGAATAATGGATAAGGAAAATGTAGTACATTTACACAATGGAGTACTACACAGCAGAGAAAACAAGAGATCTTCAAATTTGCAGACAAATGGATGGAGCTAGAAAACATCCTATTGAGTGAGATAACCCAGACCCAGAAAGACAATTTTCATAGGTACTCACTCATAAGTGGTTTTTAAACATAACCTACAAATCACAATCCCAAACAATTTAGACAACAATGAGGTCCCTGAGAGAGACATACATGGATCTAATCTACATGGGAAGTAGTAAAAGATAAGATCTCCTGAGTGTATTGGGAGCATGGGGACCATGAGGGAGGGTTGAAGGGGAGGGGAGAGGCAGAGAGGGGAGCAGAGAAAAACATATAGCTCAATAAAATGAATAAAAAATAAGACCAGTAAACCAAAAAAGAGACTCAGACAAACATGAAATATCTCTATCAGGTGGTAAATTAATTAAAATACATTATTTTGTAGATTATATTATGTTTTTATAATGTGGCAGAGATGGTTTTATGGCTAAGATCATTTGTTGTTATTTTTGAGGACCAGTGTTTGGTTCCCAGCACCCACACAGTGGCTATAGTCACTTGAAACTACAGTTCCAGGTTATCTGGTACCTTATTCTGGCCATTCTCATGGGAGTTAGGTATGCAGTCAGCATCAGCACACTTACAAGCAAGCAAAAACTTATACACATAAAATTAAAGTAAATACACTTTTGTAAATGTTTGTACTAATTTATCAGCTTTTAATACATTCATTTGTTTTACTTTCTGTTAATGTTCTACAAATATATTTTGTGACTAAATTAGTATTTGTCAATTTATAATCTTTTTGTTTAAAAAAACCATCTTCAGAGTACAAAATCTCTAGCTGCAGTTCTGATGGTCGGGGATTGTTCAAGTAGAGAAAGTTCCTGTATACTGAAATTGTACAGTTAGGTAGGCAGTCAGCTGGTCAAAGGGAAGAAAGGGGCAGGAAGGACAGGAGGCGAGGTTTGAAGGAGCTGATATAGCCACAGTGGAGAAATGGAATATAACTGAGTAAGACAGAGTTGGGGGGCATAAAAGAGAAAAGTATGGCATGGCTTGCACTTCACTGAAGCACTGTTCATAATACCATAAACTGAGTCACAAAATGTGATCAATCCATTCAGCTACAGAGCACAGCAAAGCTGTGACTCATGGCGTGACATGATGAATCCCAAGAGCATCATACTAATTTTAACAGGCAACAGAAGACACTGTAGCATACCTTGGATTTTTGTAAGATAATCTGTCTAGGTCAATTCCTGGAGATGGAGGGAGAGTCACTCAGAGTCACCAAGGAATAAAGGAGCAAGGAAGGAAGAGTGAGAAATAACTGAATAATATAGTTGTTTGAGAGACATTTTGGACAACTGGCATCCAAAATAGTAATATAAAATGCTCTTATTTATGATTTAAGAATTTCAAACATGTATACAATGAAATACGGTCCAATTCCCACCAGATCCCCCTCAATAAGCCCCCTTCCAAATCATGTACCCTTCTTCTTTGATAATTTTTTCACCCAGTAAACCCAGTTAAAGTTCTCATATTTGCACAGGTGTGAGGGCATTCACTAAAGCACAGGCAGCCTGCCAGTGTCCAGACCCCCCCCAAAACAATGATTCTCCCTTCACACCAGCAAAGAACTACCAAGAGCCTCTCAATGAGGGGCAGGGACTTGCAGAACAAGTCCCTCATCCATTCTGTTATTTCCAATGGATTAACCTGATGCAGGTTATGAGCATGTCACCACAGCTGTAGTGAGTTGCTGCATGCAGTAGCCACAGACGTCCAGAAGACAGCATATTACAGCACCCCATCCTCCAGTCTAACATTCTTTCCTCCCTAAGTCTTGGTGAGGGAATAGGGTGACAATAATTTCCAATTTAAGGGTGAAGATCACTGTTACTTAGTCTCAGTACATTATAAATTCCGGTACTCTGCATTGACGGCTGATCTTGAGGGGGAAAATGAGCTTCTCTGAACAAGGCTGAGAGCAACTCACATCTGTGGCTATAAACATAAACCTTTATAAAGCAGTTTGAGAACATGGCAGCTTAAAAAAATCAACAATGCTCTTTCCACCAAGCCAAAGCGAAGGCCTTGGAAGCCAAACAAGGCAGTGCTGAAAGGCATCTGCAGCCACAAAAAGATGATCCAATCCACATGTCACCCATCCTCCAGGGACCCAAGACTCTTGGGCTCCAGAGACAGCCCAAATCCCTACCGAAGAGCATACACAGGAGAAACAAGCTTGACCACTGTCTCATCATCAAATTCTCCCTGACCACCGAGTCAACCATGAAGAAGATAAAAGAAAACAACACACTTGTGTTCATTGTGGATGCCGAGGTCAACAAGCACCAGATCAAACAGGCTGTGAAGAAATTCTGTGACACTGGTGTGGCCAAAGTCAACACCCTGTTAAGGCCTGAAGGAAGGAAAGAAGCCAGCATATGTTCAGATGGCCCCTCATTATGATGCTCTGGATGTTGCCAGCCAAATTGGAATCATCTAAATTGAGTCCAGTTGGCTAGTTTTAAATATACACTTCTTCACCATGAAAAAATATTAAGGCAGTTGCTCTTCTGGCACTTAAATATCAAAGCTCTCTTTATTTTCCAGGTACAGAAAGCAAAAAGGTCCAAAATGCCTAGTCAACATTTCATTGAGTTGGCAAACAGACAGGCAGAGAGAGAGAGAGATTATTAACAGTTTTGTTGCTTTTAAGTAAATCATCCAAGTATCCAAACTCTCAGGTATTTGAAGAATAAAAAAAATGCCAACAACCATAGAGCCTAAGACCTCCCCAGCCATGGGTTGTTTTGTTGTTGCTGATGTTTGTTTGTTTGTTTTTACCAGGTTTTCAGTCCCAGCCATAAATGCCCTCCCATAAATCAGGCCTCAGATACAATCAGAAAGTGGTTTGTCATCTTGTAATAGTTAAGTCACTGTGGTCAAGTGGGAACACCACCCCTGGTTTTACCCAGCTCTGGGTAAGGTCACTGGTGTTTTTTCTCTCCCAGAAGTCTGTGTAGTGTCTTCTGGCCTATAAAAGGAAGCCAGCAAAGAGGAAGCTTCCTGATCAGTTTGAGACTCATTTTCTGCTTCCTATAGCCAAAGTGTGGGGGCTTCCCTGAATATTTCAGCTTCTTTCCTGTTGCTGTGCTAAAGCACTGATCAAAACCAATAGGGGTTAGGGGTGGGTTTACATGGCTTTCAATTCCACATTACAGTCCATCATTGTGGGAAGTGAAGTCAGGGCAGCCTTGGTGTCCTGGACAAGAATGCTGAGCTATACCCCAGGCTAGTGTGCAGGAGCACCATAAAACATACTTTATAGAAATGAGATCGGTGCATAAATGCTTACCTACCTGAGAATGGACCAGCAACTATTAAAACACAGTTTAGATGATGGATATGAATAACTTTGAGTATCATGAACCCAACCATCATTGCCCAGAGTATTAAGTCTGGGCTGGGTCATGAATCCTCACACACCTGAGAGTATGGATACTCTACTCGTCTGTTTGAAAGCAACACAATTGTTAATAATCTATCTCCCTATCCATTTGCCAACTCAGTGAACTTTTAACTGGGCATTTTGGACCTCTTTGCTTTCTGCACCTGGAAAGTGTAGAGAGCTGGAGTCTCAGGTCTCTCTTGTGCCAGAAAAGCAATCGCCTTGGTGCTAACATAGAAACTTGCTTTTAACATGTGAAAAATCTCTGTTTCAGTTTACATCCAGTTAAATAAAAACATCCTAAAGCCAAAAAACTTCTTGCTTATTAAAAAAAAAAATCTCCTATGGGCAGCAGTGCTCTGGACCTTATTTTTGTCTGTCTTCTTTCCCCATCAACTTGTGATTTAATGTAGCAGGTACTGCTGAAAGCTGCAGGTTTCTCCGACTGTAACAGCCAAAAGTTTGCTGATGTGAGCAATGGGGAAAGGCCTTTGGAGGAGCTGGCAGCTCGCCATCAAATCTATGGTTTGGAAGCCCCCTCAAAATTAATCCTCACTTCACTTTCATTCATTAGGCAGGGCCGCCAAACTGGTGTTCTTCTGCTGAGGCTAATCGCTCGATGAAAGCCAGGGATAAAACCGCAACCTGGGGAAATAATGAAAGAACAGAAGAAAATATATGCTTTCCAGGATTGCAGTATTTCAATTTTCTCAGCCAGCCTGCTCAACTTAGAATTGGTTCATCACTCACAGCTGCTGAATGGGGGAGACGGATTGTGATGGCAGAGGACAGGGAATAAAGGGACCAAGGAGAGCACTGTCTCTGTCATAGTCCCATCTAAACATCACAGAATGTGCTCTCCACCAACTCTGAGTTTCTTTTCTTACACGTGCAAACAGGGCTACCCCCCAAAACAGAATCATTAGACTAATGTTACTATCCCTATTATCACAAGTCTTTAATGTTAACTAAACTCAAATCTGTTGTCTAGCATAATTATTCTGAATTTTGGCCCTATTTAGTCTATTTGCAGACTACCTTAAGAATTAAAGCCAAATGAGAATATGAGCAAAGAGGTCAAGACCATGATGAAACAGTCTACCTGAACTAAGGGAAGCTCACCAACTCCAGCCAGAGTGGGAAGGAACAAGCATAGGAACAAGCATAGGACCAAACTAGTCCCTCTGAATGTGGTTAACAGTTGCATGGCTGGGGCAGACTGGGGGGCCACTGGTAGTGGCACCAGGATTTATCCCTACTGCATGTACTGTCTTTTCGGGAACCTATTCTCTTTGGATAGATACCTTGCTCAGCCTTTAAATAGTAGGAAGAGCCTTGGACCTTCCCCAAAGCAATGTCCCTTACCCTCTTTGAGGATGGGGGTGGAATAGGAGAGTATGTGGAGGGAATGGGAGGAAGGGAGAGGGAGTAGGAACTTGGATTGGTATGTATAATGAAAAAATATGGTTTGTTTTATTTTTTAAATAAATAAATAAAGGCAACAACTAAAAAGAAAAAAGAAAAAACCAATCACACTATGTTAACACTTTGAAACTGACAAAGTTACAAATAAATGAAGCTTACCCCCCCCAAAAGAAAGAATTAAAGCCAAGAAAATAAGAAAAATGAGAAAGTGAACTAGAAACTCTCTTAAATAACAGAACAGTAGTATATTATCTTCCATTGGGATGGACCTAATGATATAGACGTGTATAACGTGCATGCCACTATTGTACCAATGAGCATATCATACCAGGCCAGTCATTACTGTAACTTTCAGGAGTCCTGACTAGGTAACACTGGTGATTACTTCTCCACACATATCTTTCAGTATTTTGAAACTAGCTGGTAGCGTAGCTTCTAGGAGATTATTAGTTTGATTTCTCCATGTTTCTAGAGTTCTTCTTGCCTTAATGTAACCTTCCTTGGTTGCTACTAGGGTGGTGTGTGTGAAATGTAGTTATACTTGATTTCCTGTGGGTCAGGTAGACTTTTGTGCCTCATTAGCCTCTATGTATAAATACAAAAACCTTGTCCAATCTCTTGTTACTGTTGTTTGATATGAGCAGGGCCATTTTTCTGTTAGTTTGTAAATGTCTCTAATTCTTAAGGTCTAGCCCATGGAACCAGACTCCATCAATGGTAAGGAATTCAGTCTGTACATATATCTTTCCTTTCCTTCAGATCAACTCTAAGACCATTTTTACTGAGTCAGTATTAACAAATCCCTGTCTTCAAAGAACAAACATATTGTCTTAAAGCTGTTATTAGAATCTTCTCATTTGGATTAAAATGAAGGGAAACGAATTACTTATCACTCATCCTACATTATACAACGTATCAGTAATTAGCAACACACAACACAGCACACAGCTCAAAACTCTCAAAATGAGTGCTAATTCCAGGATGAAAAACTTAGTATAAAAATCATATTGCAGATTCTGTGATAACCACATTTTTTTTTGTTTTCTAAGTCAGTGAGGACTGAGACCATAGGAAAGTTATATTTTGAATTGCATTTACCTTTAGTTTCTCACTATAGATGAAATAGATGCTTTGTAAATATTGAAAGAGGTTGTAACATTGAGATGATATTGAGATGTGTAGCATGAATCCTGATTGTTCTTAATAATAAAAACCCAGACTCAGCTATCAGTGGTGAAAGTTTAATGATCAGAAAAGCAGAGCAGTCAGTCACTAGAGAGTTCTTGCCTCTACCAATGCTCAGACCACAGGAGTAATACTATTTCTACAAATCCTCAGAATACATGCTCAGACTGAATCTTCAGAGTACATCCTCGGACTTCATATAGATATGATAGGATAAGGGAGCAGATTATTGAATCTACTCTGAGAAGAAAAAAAGAGATGATATAGATATGATAAGATAAAAGGGTAGATTATTGAATCTACTTTTAAAAAGCAACTACTGGTTTTAAATATTTTACATTGGATTGACTTTTGTATATTGTACACACATTTTGTATATTGATAGAAATTTGAAATGAATTTTGTTAGACATACTGTACATACATTTCTACTCTTGTTCAAAATATTGTACCAATACAGCTCATTTAACAATGTAATATAAATTTAGTTATTATTGTCAACTGTTTAGGATAATAAGGAAATGCAAGTTAGTGATTAGTCACCTATTACAATTAAACTTGTAGTCATATTAGGTATGTTTTCAAGGTCATAGATATATTTTAGATGGACAGATCTTCAAACACTTCAAAGATCTACAGAATATGGCATTGAAGTGTTTTAATAACATAAGTTCTTTTTATAACAATGAGACATGTCTGCTACTGACAGCACCAATATACATTGGAGACAATGATAGACATTAAAGAAACTTCACATATGGTTTACCTTCTTTGGGGCAAAATTAAGTCAATTTGTCAAGAAAGTGCTCTTGCCTTGACTGCTGATGGTATGCTGTCCAAATCAGACAAGTGGGACACAAAAGAGAATGACTACCAAACCTTGCCAAGGCAAAGGATGAAAATCCTTCAAAAATCCTGCTTCACAGAAAAGTCTGTCAAATATTCTAGATCTGTAGGCAGATGCCCCAACATTGCAAAAGAACCTTGGGTGACTGTCCAGACGGCCATCTCTTTTTTTTCACATTTTTTGGAAGTCGCTTGCTTGCACTTCTTGTGTAATCAATTACTATTATTTCTTTCTTGGGTCTCTGAGGGAGTTGAAGATTAAATAGTTATACTTTTCATTGTTTACCAGACTCAGAAAAGAGACTCTCTAAAAGGGTATACAGTGTATAAGGTTGGGAGATATCAAAAGATAGTTTTGGATGGTAATGCAAATTATGATAGAAAGTGAATTAGGTACAAGACTTTGGACTTACCATGATAGGATAGAAATGGAGAATTTTCTCTGAATTTGTCAAATGCAAATGGGTTGGACACTGTTGATTTATTGCCTGTATATATTGTACTTATTGCATATAGTTTTTCTTATATTAGTCATAGCCTTCTTTTCTATTATAGACAAAAAAGGGAAATGAAGTGATATTTTGTTTGTAATCTAAGAAATAAGGCTTGCCTGTAGATCAGAGTTCAGAGAAGCCACCATTAGTCATAGATTCAAGGCAGTGGTGGTACACACCTTTAATCCAAGCACTCATGAGACACAGACAAGCAGGTCTCTGTGAGTTCAAAGCAACCCTGGGCTACACAAAATTGATCCACTCTAAAAGAGAGAAAGAGTCAGATAATGGTGATTCACACCTTTAATCCCAGTACTTGGGAGTCACAAGCCTTTAATCCCAGCACTAGGGAGGTGGAGACAGAAATGATATGGCTGGGTGGAGAGACGAATAGAAGGTGGGAGGAGACAAGAACTCAGATGCAGTCTGAGGATTCAGTCTGAGCATGCAGTCTGAGTATTTGTAGAGGCAGAATCACCCCTTTGGTCTGAACATTGGTATAGGTAAGAACTCTCCAGTGGCTGACTGTTCTGCTTATCTGATCCATCAGATTTTTGCCCTGATAGCTGATTCTGGGTTTCTATTATTAAGAACAATTAGAATCTGGCCTACTGAGATGTATTAGAAGAACATGAAATACTATGTACCTGTCACTGTCTCCTATGAGTGCATTCATAAACCATTCATCTCTGTATACTTAACTTTAAGATGTACTCTAAAAAAACCACAAATCTTAACCAATATAACCCATAATCCAAGGGTTCTTAGCACTTTTCCATCAATGTCTCCAAAGACACCAGAATGAATGTCTCTTTTCATAAGGGATGAGATCTTGTTGATACACAATGAATTCAACATTATAGATTCTGTATCTCTAAGTATTTTAGAGGGCGAGACTACATACTCAACTGTTTTTATGTATACATGGTATTTTAAAAAAGAAAGAAAATAAAGCCAGTTTTAGAGTTTAGTGGAACTAATGTCCAAAAACCAGAACCAAACGTGTGTTTTCAATAAACCCAATAGTTTGGTGACTCTTCATGGGCCAAGAAATGGAATTTGACGATGGGACTCTATAGTGGTAACACGGCTAATTGATTTAAAGTTATTGTTTCAATTATGCATTGAAAGAAATTTTTGCTGTTGAAGCAAATTTTCTCTCCACACTATTTTCATGAAACAAAATAACAAGTCCAAGCTGGCCAAGGTCCAATTACAATTTTTGAGGGAGGAGAATGTGTTGAAATTCCTTTAGTAGTTTATAATCGTATTTTTCCCATTTATAAGAATTTGTCTCTATTAAGGGGATTTAAGAGGTGTTAAACACATGAGGCAGCCATAGTATCAGAGAACAAAGAACACTATCATCTGAAGCTGTATCTTCAAGCAATTATTGCTTTGTGTAGATAAACTAACTCATTCTCTATCATTTGTCTATTTGCTATCTACCTATATCTATCTACTTATAATCTGTGTCACTCATCTATCTACCTATCCACCATTTAACCTTATATCAATCTATTTATATCTAGCTGTCTAACTACCTACCTCTAACCCTCTCTCTGTGTGTCTTTCTCTACCCCATTGTGTGTGTGTATGTATCTGTGTATCTTGTGTTGGTTTGTGTGTGTATGTGTGTCTGTGTGTGTATGTGCTGTGTGTTGAGCGTGTGTGTTGCACATATGTGTATGCTGTGTGTTGGGGTTGTGTATGTATGTATGTATGTGTTGGTGTGTATATGTGTGTGTGTAATCAATCAGGCAAAGGCAATGTGACAGTGTTAGAGTAGATTTTGCTTGGATGGCTTTTTTAGAAATGCATATTATTCATCAAAACACAATCTTAATTTAATAGTATCCGATTAAAAACAGTATCATTTAGTCCTGATAAACAAAAGAATTATGAATTACTTGATTTACATTTATTAATTTTGCATACTGCCATACACAAACCTGTTACAACAAATGAGTCTCCTCACAGTGCCAGTCTCCAGCACTGTTCCCCACGTTCTTCTGCCCTCTTCTGTTACTTCAATGCTATTTTTCCCTGAAGGCCTGGTTCTAGTCCCATCCCTTCTGGTAAATTTTTCTCCTTTCCATTGACCCAAAAGAACTCCTATATAAGAACATCTTTCCTGCCAACACCCCCAGAAGCAAGGCTCCTGTCTTATATACCCTACATACTTAAAAGCACCTTTTAAAAGATGATATGATGCCAAGCAGTGGTGGCACATGCCTTTAATCCCAGCACTTGGAAGGCAGAGGCAAGGGGTCTCTGTGAGTTCCAGGTGAGCCTGGTCTATAGAGTAAGTTCGAGGACAGCCAAGACTACCCAAAGAAAGACATGATGTTGCCTATACATGTTTTTTTCTCAAGTTGTTTAGTTCACCCATTAAAAAAAAAAGAGTGAAGGACTGAAGAGAGGGCTCAGTGGTATACAGCACTTGGTGCTTCGGTAGACAACTGAACTCAATACCCAAATCTACATGGTATCTCAGAACTATAAACAATTCCAGTTCCAGAAGGACTATACTCCCTACTGGCAATGATGGGCACAAGGCATGTATGTGATACACATATATACACCCAGTAAGACACTCATACATTTAAAGTGAAGTAAATACATCTAAAAATTTTTGGTTTCTTTTATTTTTTTATTGGTTATATTGAGCTATTCATTTTCCATTGTTCCCCTCCCTGCCTCTACCCTCCCTTTGAAACCTTTCCCACCGTCCCCACACTCCCAATTTACTCAGGAGATCTTATCTTTTACTACTTTCCATGTAGATTAGATCTATGTATGTCTCTCTTAGGGTCCTCATTGTAGTCTAGGTTCTCTGAGATTGTGATTTGTAGGCTGGCTTTGCTTTACATTTAAAAACCACTTATGAGTGAGTACCTATGATAATTGTATTTCTGGGTCCGGGTTACCTCACTCAATATGATGTTTTTTAGCTCCATTCATTTGCCTGCAAATATCAAAATGTCATTACTTTTTCTGCTGCGCAGTACTCCATTGTGTAAATATACCATATTTTCTTTATCCATTCTTTGGTCAGGAGTATTTAGGTTGTTTCCTGGTTCTGGCTATGACAAATAATGTTGATATGAACATAGTTGAGCACATGTCCTTGTGATATGATTGAGCATCCTTTGGATATATATACAGAAGTGGTATTGCTGGATCTTGGTTTCTTCCTAATTTTCTGGGAAATTGCCATACTGATAATCAATGGAGCTGTACCAGCTAGCACTCCCACCAGTAATGTAGAAGTGTCCCTTTACCCCACAACCTCTCCAGCAAAAGTTGTCATTAGTGTTTTTAATCTTGGCAATTCTTACAGGTGTAAGATTGGAATCTCAGAGTTGTTTTGATTTGCATTTCTCTGATGGCTAAGGATGTTGAACATTTCCTTAAGTGTCTTTCAGCCATTTTAAATTTCTTTATTGAGAGTTCTCTGTTTAGATCTGTACTCCATTTTTTATTAGACTATTTGTTCTTTTGATGACCAATTTCTTGTGTTCTTTGTATATTTTAGAGATCAGTTCTCTGTCTGATGTGGGGTTAGTCAAAATCTTTTCCCATTCTGTAGGCTGTCATTTTGTCATGTTGACTATGTCCTTTGCTTTTCAGAAGCTTTTCAGTTTCAGGAGGTTCCATTTATTGTTTTTCTCAGTGTCTGGTCTACTGGGGTTATATTTAGGAAATGGTCTCCTCTGCCAGTATGTTCAAGTGTACTTCCCACTTTCTCTTCTTTGATGTTCAGTGTGGCTGGCTTTATGTTGAGATCTTTGATCCATTTGAATTTCAGTTTTGTGCATAGTGATAGTTAAGAATCTATTTTCATTCTTCTATATATTGATATCCAGTTATGTCAGCACCATTTGTTAAATATGCTTTCTTTTTCCTATTTGATATTTTTTGCTTCTTTGTCAAAAATCAGGTGATCGAAGATGTGTGGATTAATATCCGGGCCTTTGATTAGATTCCATTAGTCCTCCTATCTGTTTTGTGCCAATACCTGGCTATTTTTAGTTCTATAGATCTGTAGTACAGTTTGAAGTAAGGGATTGTGATGCCTCCAGGAGTTCTTTTATTGTTCAGGATTGTTTTGGCTATCATGGTTTTTTGTTTTTTGGGTTTTTTTTTTGCTTTTCCATATGAAGCTGAGTACCGTTCTTTCGAGGTCTGTGAAGAATTTTCCTGGAATTTTGATGGGTATTGCAATGAATCTACAGATTGCTTTTGGTAAAATTGCCATTTTTACTAGGTTAATTATACATACTCCACTGCATTGGAGATCTTTCCAGTTTCTGGTGTCTTCTTCAATTTCTTTCTTCAAAGATCTAAAATTCTTGTTATACAAGACTTCCATTTGTTTGATTAGAGTTACTCTATGGCTATTGTGAAGGGTAATATTTCTCTGATTTCCTTCTCGGCCCATTTATCATCTGTGTAAAGGAGGGCTACTGATTTTTTTTAAGTTTATCTTGTATCCTGCTACATGACTGAAAGTGTTTAAGAGTTGAAGAAGTTCCTTGGTAGAATTTTTGGGATCGCTTATGTAAACTATCATATCATCAGTGAATTGTGAGAGTTTGACTTCTTCTTTTCTGATGTGTTTCCCCTTGATCTCCTTTTGTTGTCTTATTGCTAGGACATCAAAAAACTATATTGAATAGATATGGAGAAAATGGACAACCTTGTTTTGTTCCTGATTTCAGTGGGATCATTGTGAGTTTCTTTCCATTTATTTGATATCGGCTGTTGACTTGCTGTATACTGCCTTTATTATGATTAGATATGTTCCTTATAATCCTGCTCTCTCTGCAACCTTTTCATGAAGGGATGTTGTATTTTGTCAAAAGATTTTGCAGCATCTAAAAAGATGATCATATGGTTTTTATTTTTCTGTTTGTTCATAGGAGAGATTACGTTGACATATTTTCATATGTTGAACCATCTCTGTATCTCTGGGATGAAGCCAACTTGATCATGGTGGATGATGGTTCTGAAGTGTTCTTGGATTCGATTTACCCATATTTTACTTTGTATTTTTACATCAATGTTCATGAGTGAGATTATTCTGTAATTCTCTTTCTTAGTAATGTCTTTCTGTGATGTGGGTATCAGAGTAATTGTAGCCTTATAAAAAGAGTTTGGCAATGTTCCTTCTGTTTCTATTGTGTGGAACAATTTGAGCAGTATTGGCATTAGTTATTCTTTGAAAAATCCTGTAGAATTCTAAACTGAAACCATCTGGGCTTTTTTGGTTGGGAGACTATTGATGACTGTTTCTATTTCTTCAGCAGTTATAGATCTATTTAATTTAATTATCTAGTCTTTATTTAATTTTGGTAAGTGATATTTATCCAGAAAGTTGTCCATTTCCTTTAAGTTTATTAATTTTGTTGAGTGCAGGTTTTCAAAATATGATCTGATGATTCTCTTGATTTCTTCTATGTCTGTTCTTATGTCCCCCTTTTCATTTCTGACTGTGTTAATTTGGATATTCTCTCTGTGCCTTTTGGTTAGTTTGGGTAAAGGTTTGTCTATTTTGTTGATTTTCTCAAGGAACCAACTCTGTCTCATTGATTCTTTGTATTGTTTCTTTGTTTCTATTTTATTGATTTGAGCTCTGAATTTGATTATTTCCTGATATTTAGTTCTCTTGGGTGAGTTTGCTTCTTTTTGCTCTCAAGTTTTCAAATGTTCTGTTAATTCACTAGTGTAGGATTTTTCCAGCTTCTTTAAGCAGGAATTTAGTGCTATGAGTTTTCCTCTTAACAGCGCTTTTATCGTGTCCCACAAATTTTGGTATGATGTGTGGTTATTTTCATTGAATTTTAGGAAGTCTTTAATATCTCCCTTTATTTCTTCCTTTACCCATTGATGATTTAGATAAGCATTATTTAATTTCCCTGTGTTGGTGGGCTTTCTGGAAGTAGTGTTGCTGTTGAATTCTAGTTTTAAGCCACAGTGATCCAGTAAGATACATGGGGTTATTTTAATTGTTTTGTATCTGTTGAGGTTTGTTTTGTTACCAAGTGATCAGTTTTTAAGAAGGTTCCATGAGGTGATGAGAAGAAGGTATATTCTTTTATGTTTTAATAGAACAGTCTATAAATGTTTGTTAAGTCTATTTGAGTCATAACATCTGTTAGTACCCTTATTTCTCTATTAATTTTTTGTCTCACTGACCTGTCCAGTGTTAACAGTGGAATGTTGAAGTCTCCCATTATTAGTGTGTGGGGTTTAATGTATGGTTTAAGCTTTACAATGTTTCTTTTACATATGAGGGTGCCCTTGTATTTGGGGCATCGATATTCAGTATTGAGATTTCCTCTTGATGGATTTTTATTGTGACTAATATGAAATGTCCTTCTTTGTCTCTTTTCATTGATTTTACTTTGAAATCTATTTTGTTAGATATTAGGATAGCTATACCAGCTTGTTTCTTAGGTCCATTTGATTGGAAAAATTTTTTCCCAACCCTTTACTCTGAGGCAGTATCTGTCTTTGGTTGACATGTGTCTGGTATGAATATCCAATCTGTTAGCCTGTGTCCTTTTATATGTGAGTTGAATCCATTTATATTAAGGGATATTAGTGACCAGTGATTGCTATCTCCTGTTAATTTAGTTTTCATTGTTGGTGATATAAATTTGTGTGTTTTTCCCTTCTTTGGGATTTGCTGTGGTGAGATCACCAATTGTCTGTGTTTTTGTTGATGTAGCCAACTTCCTTGGATTGGAGTTTTTCTTCTAGTACTTTGTGTAGGGCTGGGTTTGTGGCTAGGTATTGATTAAATCTCATTTTGTAATGAAATACCTTGTTTTGTTCTTTTATGGTTATTGAAAATTCTGCTGGGTATAGTAGTTTGGGCTGGCATCTCTGGTCTCTTTATATATGTATAATGCTTGACCATGACCTTCTGGCTTTCATTGTCTCCATTGAGAAGTCAGGTATAATTCTGGTAGGTCTGCCTTTATATGTTACTTGACCTTTTTCCTTTGCAGCTCATAATATTCTTTATTCTGTATGTTTAGTGTTTTGATTATTAGGTGGCAAGGGGACTTTTCTTCCAGATCCAGTCTATTTGGTGTTCTGTAAGCTTCTTGTATCTTCATAGGTTATATATTTCTTGAGGTTGGAAAAGCTTTTTTCTATGATTTTGTTAAATTTTTTTTGTGCTTTTATGTTGAATGTCTCTTTTTTCCATACCTATTATTTTTAGGTTTGGTCTTTTCATGGTGTCCCATATTTCCTGGATATTGTGTGTTAAGCTTTTGTTAGATAATGTTTTCTTTGACCAATGGGTCTATTTCCTCTATTGTAGCTTCAGTGTTTGAGATTCTCTCTTCCATCTCTTGTATTCTGCTGTTTATGCTTGCATTGTTGTTCCTGATTGTTTTCTCATAATTTCTGTTTCTATAGTCCCTTGGCTTTTATTTTCTTTATTGTCTCTTTTTCAGTTTTCAAGTCTTGAATAGTTTCTTTCATATGTTTGATTGCTTTTTCTTGGTTTTTTTTAAGGGATTTGTTCATATTTTCCAAAATTTTTTTTGTCTTTTCCTCCATTTCTTTGAGAAAATTTCTCATTTCCTTTTTAAGGACCTCAAACATTCTCCTGAAGTTATTTTTATGTCATTTTCTTCTGCTTCATCTATATTTGGTTGTTCAAGTTTTGCTGTTGTAGGGTCACTAGATTTTACTGGTGCTGTGTTGCTTTTGTGGTGTTGCGTGTGTTCTTACTCTGTCTACCCATCTTTTCCTCTAATTGGTGTAGTTGGGGCTGTCTGTGACTCTGGTGATCAATCTTCCAGGTGCCAGTAGATGCAAGGCTCAGATGGTTGCTCCTCATGTTGCAGTCAGTGCCACGATTCCAGTTACCTCATTGGTCATTCTATGTTCCTCGAGGTTGCTCAGTGCTCCTAGGGTTTGCTCTGCTCCCATGGAGTTAGCTGTCTCAGGCATGCTCTGGCCTAGGTTGCCAGCTCAGACCTGTTTCTGTAAATGTCCCTGGTCTCCATCCATTCCTGCATAGGTCCCTGACTTGGGATTGGTAATACAAATGTCTCTGGTTCCAATTTACTCCCTCTTAGGTCCCAGACTCAGATGTTCCCAGACCCGCAGGTGTCCTGGTTCAGGTCTACTCCGTCAGAGGTCCCAAACTCATATCTGGACCTGCAGAGGTCCTGGCTCAGGCTTAGTTCTTCAGAAGTCCCAGACTGATGCCTGGACCTGCAGGAATCCTGGCTCAGGTCCACTCCCTTGAATTTCCAAGACTCATGCCTGCACCCACAGAAGTCTCTGGTTCCTGTCTACCCCCTCATAGGTCCCAGACTAATGCCTGGACCCGTAGAGGTCTTTGGCTCTGGCCTACTCCCTCAGCAGTTGCTCCCCTGTTTCTCCTCCTGTAGAGTTCATTGTCTCAGGCCCACTCAGGTCTAGGCTACTGGCTCAGTCCTGCTCCTGTGGAGTTCACAGTCTCAGGCCCACTCAGGCCCCGTTCGCTGGCTCAGTTCTACACCTGTGATGTTCACTGTCTCTAAAATATTTTTAAATGAGGACTGAGGATCATTTTCTTGATAGCCACCATTGTATACAAAGGCCCTGTTGCACTACCTGACATGGAATATGTGCTCGATAAATCATTGTGGAATGAATGAATGATTGAAGAGACCTGTATCTAAAAGTAACTGTTGACTTCAAGCTAATGGTATATGTAGCACACCTTTGTGTGGTACTGTTTTCCTCTCTATTCTCCACTTTTTAGCATTAGAAAGCCACTTCCTTGTGAAACTTTTCTCCACACCTCTTGGCTGTTTGTCAGCATGATACTGAGTTCCAACTCTTCCTTGCATTTTTACTGCCTTCTTATCAATGTTAATCTTTCAAACAAATTTTCTTTGTCTCGTGTTAGGATGTGTACCTCCATCTTTTTTTGGGTAGCAAAGCACCTCCATGTTACTTACTTTCTAGACATATCCCAGATGAAAAGTCAGTCCCTGCAGACAACTCACCAAGGTCCCTAACTAATTATGTGACACAGTACCCTTCCACAAGCCCTGTCCTACGCCTGATGGGCAGGATGAAGAGGCCAAAGGAGCAGACTGCTTCGACTCTGAGGGATTCCCGTTGGCTCTAGTTTTTGAAGCTGCCTTCTGTTCTTTAACCAAGAAGACCTCCTAAAGTCTGTGATTCACTCTTCAACTTCAAACACAAGTTCAATGGCTACTTCCTGATTTATAACTTATTTTACTCAATCTTAGATGGCGTTTTACACATAAAAAACTCAGATCTCGGAAAAGTTACATCATTGGTTGTAAAAAAATCACAGGCCAAATTCTTTATTTTTTGTCTTCCTTTTCATTATGTAACATACTGTGTTATAGATCAATGCCCTTGATAGCACTGAAAATTAAAGGACAATGGGAAAGGCTATGTGAGCAACAACCCTAGAACTGCAAAGTTATTCCTGACATTTGCTATGTTTCATTAGCAAATGTGTAATATTCAACTGGGATTGAGTTCTTATCTCAAAGTCAAGTCAAGTTGCTTCTTTGAGTCTGCCAAGCAATCATTGATTTCTAATTTCTGTCTTCTTTTTGTTCACTATTCTTTTCTAAACATACACTTGCTCATTTGGCTATTTTATCCAGACACATGGTTTTAAACATCAACTATATGCTGATGATTTCCAAATGTGGATCTCTAGCCCAGATTTCTGCTCTGAAATCTAGACCAAAATAGTCAACAGTTCAGTTGACATCACTACTTGGGTGTCTTAGACACAACTCATGTTTAACATGCCCCCCAAAAGTTCTTGCTTCTAGTCTCCACAAAACTACTCTTCTAGTTTACTTTGCCTCCATTACAAAGTCACCATTCACTGTCCCCTCCCACAATACACTATGAAACAACCATCAAACTCATCTCTTCAGCAATCTCAAAGTCCTTGCTTTACAAACCGATGAAAGTAGCAGGCAATTTCACCCTGGATATTCTAGTTTTCAAGTCAATAATAGAGACTATTTAGTTGTATTTAAGAAAGAAAATAGTTTAACTTTTCCATGGAATAATTTTAAGTGTATATAAATAAACATATTTTCTTAAAGAAACATACAATTAATAAAGCAAAATTCATTCCATGAACCATTGGAACATGGAAAATTACTGTTAGTGTTTTCTAGATACAGCTCAACAGTGGGAATGTATATGCACATGATGTGTATGTGCTTATGTCTCTATATATATCTACATATCTTATATCCACAATATATTCTTCCACTCTGTATAAATATATGTCCTCCTCAAAATGTGATCTTGTCCTATGTACTACTCTGTAACTTAGTTCTGTACTTTCTCATAGAGCATAAACATATTTCATGTCAAAAATATTTGAATATATATTCATTTATAAGGATCCTATATATACTTCATGGATTATGTTTGAGTCTACCAATCACCTTATATTGAAGATCTTATTTATTTCATTCTATAGTATAAGAAAGGGTAGTATTATAAACATTTTCTAATTAAGACTTCACACAATTGGATTTTTTTCTGACTTTTTGTACATTTATAATACACTTTCATAATATGCGATTCTGTGTTAAAAGTCACTATGCTTGTAAGATTTATAAGTGTAAAGCCCTGAGATTGGTCTGTGGGAGTATAAGAAAAATGTAGCTGTGATAATCAAGACTGTTGAACTTTTGCTGTCTTAAGAGCTATAGAAAAAAAGTTGACAATATCAAAAGTAATGTCTGACGATATAACATTTGTTTCCAGATATCTGCTTGTTACCCTAAATCAACACATGGCTTACTGAAACAGTTTATTAAATGTTTGCTACTAATACTTATAGCAGCAAATATTCTTTTAAAGGTTGCTCTGATATATTTCAAACTTGAATATCCTTTGATACATGATCTTGGCATACTGTGTACAAAGAAAGGAACCTACATTTCAATAATTATAACATTTCCCTTTTTGTCTGAAGAGTACTTTGTACTCTCTCTTGTGAAAAATACACCATATCCATAGGAAACCAATCCTTCCACCCACTCCAAATCCATGACATCAAAACACAAAGCAAAAGTAACTCCTGGAAATTCCCTGCACCATGTCCTCATGGTGCTGACTTCCATTATTCTAGGGTACACAGCACATAGCACAAGCGATAAAGATGCTTTTGTTGACAGCATGAAAAACTTAGGCTCAGGATTTTACTGATGAAAAGAACTTATTCAGCTGATACAAGGCAAAATAGATCCTAATTTTAGTCTTCATAAAGAAATAGGAAACACTAATTGTATAAAAGTTCTTATTTTCTTATTTGCAAATAAAGGAAGAGCTTATCCAACTGGGGGACTGCAGCAGACAGTCTATAAAAAGTTGTAGTAGCTAAGAAGCCTTGTCACTGTGCAGCTAAACATCAGTCAGTCACAATTAAGCAGCATGTCTCTTGGCCCAAAGTCATATTTGCCTTCATAATACCAGTAACCATAGAGGACAATGCTTATTTTTAAAGTTCCTCAAGCTTACAGGGATAAATAAAGCATGGCTCCTATATGGAAGAAACACCTATAAATCCATGTAGAATAACTACATATAAGTGAATATAAAAATAATGAGCAGTGAACCTCAAGTACAGCTCTAACAAAGATTTATGATATGACATTATAAATGTGACTTCACTCCTGGGAACCTCAGAATCCTCAAGTACAGTACAAAAACAAGAGGTAGTAACATCGATGAGATAGTAAAAAAGAATCCCTTTGATCAAAGAGTCTCAACCAATGTATGCACGGGTTCTTTTTGTGAAAAATCTACAAAGCAGGTGAAAAGCTTCCACATCTAAATCAGACACAAGGAAACCAGTGTGAGGGTTTGAGACATCCTTTTTTTTTATAACCCCACTCCCAGTATTGTCATTGTGTGATCAGAAAAACAAAAACCTCCCAAACTCGAACTTCACCTTTAATAAAAAGTTTCCAGTCTATAATACACTGGCTCAATAGTGTGAGAAATATGGGAGAAACCAAACATTATCTGATTGGAGACAAGGCCCACTCCATGAGATGGAAGCCAATCATTATCTGATTGGATACAAGGCCCTCTCCGTCAGATGAAAGCCACGTCGAACCTGCTCCGGTGTCTAAGAACTAGATAAAACATGGGCCTAAATGAAGACCAAATCCTGTTGTTCAACTAAAGGAACATAACAGTAAAATGACTCTTGATGTGTCATCTAAACCCTCTGCTAGGGTTAAGGGAACTTTGTGGTCGAGAAGGCAGAAGGATTGTAAGAACCAAGGGGTGGGGGGGTGGGGGGGTGGATGAAGGATACCAAGGAAACAATGTCTAACAGATACAGCAGGACTGTTATACATATGAACTCACATAGACATGTCAGCATGCATAGGGCCTACACTGGTGTACATACGAACTCACACAGATGTGTCAGCATGCAAAGGCCCTACATGGATGTACATATGAACTCACAAAGACATGTCAGCATGAATAGAGCATACATAGGTTTAAGAGAGGTGGGATCCCAGCACTTCAAAGAGGAAATGGGCATGATCTTTCACACTCTAACTGAGAAGTTATGTCCTTTGACAACTATTCGCAAAGGGAAAAATATTTTTCTCCAATAGAGTCTCATTGGGTTTATAAACCACACTTAAAGGAAAGCCCCATGTCGTGCAACAGAAACTGAACTCCAGGGTGTTTTTGGAGAACTTTCTGTCACATGTTGTCTTGTTGGGGCTTTTTTTAAACTTACTAATCTTCTGCTTGTATAATATGGTTTCTGATTTTGTGTTTTTATGGTGTGTGTGTGTGTGTATGTATGTGTTCCTTGAGTTATTTCTTTGTTTTGTTTTCTTACATCGGTTGTTTAGTTGATTTGTTTGTTTCTAAAAATTTGGATAAGTTAAAAAGTGGGGAGAATCTGGGAGAAGATTAAAGAGAGGCAAACAATCTATACACATTATGTGAAATAAAATTTATTTTCAATAAAAAATAAATGTGAAAAATGTAAAAGAAGGAAAAGAAAATGAGGAGGAGGAAGAGAAGAAGAGGAGAAGGAAAAAAAAGAAGAGTGGAGGAGGAGGGTTGGATCACATATCACAGTTGTAATGTGGAGTTGGGACCTGAAGAAATGGCTCTCCTTCTGTGTGAGTGAGTGTACTGACAGGACCCAGCAAGCTCCCAGTACTTGGTGGTATGAAAAATTATGGAAATAGTTTGTATTAGCACACAGGAACTTGCCATATCCCTTCCTGGGACCAACATGAAACGGTAAGTGCTACAGTAGTTAGACCACATTCTCTGTTTTCTGCCTTCTCCAAGGAGTGTGCCTCTGTCTTGTCTGTCTAACATGACTAACACAGTGGACTGGGCTAATATGAAAATTAGATTGTCAAGTGCAGATTTCATCCTGTACAGCTAAGTACAGAATGACTGGGGAAAGTGGTCTTTTTTGCTTGCTTGTTGGCTTTTGTTTTGTTTTTCAAAACAGGGTCACTCTGTAGCTCTGGATCCTGAAACTCACTATGTAGAACATGCTGGCCTCGAACTCACAAAGATCCACCTGCCTCTGCTCCCCCAAGTGCAGAATTAAATGTGTGCCACCACTGTCTGATGGTCACTTTTTAAAATGTCTAAGCATTAGTAAATGAGAAGCAAAGAAAATTAAAGAACTCAATCTAAACAAGAAACAAAAGATAACTCCAGAAACTAACTTTAATGGATGGACAAATACAAACCATCTGGTGATAATAAAAAATATAAAGAAACATCCTAAAATTAATGAGCTTATGATGATACATGGACAAAGTAAACATTTTAACAAAGAAAGAATGCATATGAAAAATAACCAAATATAATTCTTACAACTGTACAATATGATAATGGAATGAGAGATTAAACACAGGAGTTCACCAGCACACTAGTGCATCTAGAAGAAATATAATCTGAAATCATCTAGTCTGGAGAACGAGCAAAGGAAGAAGCAGAGGACTTGAAACTGTACGGGACTCTTGGAAGACGACAAAACAAGACTGTTGTCTAGCCTTGTTGATGTGACACTATGAATAAACAGAAACTGGCCAGGCCTTTCAGAATCTGAAGGAGACATACAGAAAAGTTTAGGATTTGTAACAATTATCACGAATGAGAAGATGCTCTCTGTGCTGTTTTGAATATCTTCAAGAGTTAAACGTAAATCTATAAAAAGTATACCAAGTACAACACCATCTGGAGACAAATATTTAAGTGTGAATGTGTCTTTATAGCTTAAGAATTCTATGTGAGGTGAATTCAAATGCAAAATAAAGCAGTTGGATTTGCTTCAAAAGATCTCAGAGCCCTCTTCCTGTGAGTCAGAGATGAAGAAGAGGCACAATTCCCAAGTCCATGATTGGCTAGAAGAGGTCTCTCTCTACAGTCCTGCATTACCGGGTTAGTGACACAAAACATGGTTTATTCAAATGTTTGACCACTATCAGATTCCCAATGGATATTTCTTTTTCTAAGAATAACTTTAAAGGAAATCAGATAATATAAAAACATGCTAACATGTTATTCTCTTCCATATTACATTTCACCAAGCCCTCTTTTCTCTGTTTCTGTCATTCCCTCAAATACATATCATCAATCAAAGTTACTGATACCTTTGCAGGAAAGGGGAGATGTGTTTGTACTAAAGCTGTATCCCTGCCTTGGGATTTGAATCACCCAAACAATGTGAGCTAGCTGCATCAATTAGTGTATCCCAACTCCTTTAAAAGGGGTGTCTGGAGAAATCTGAATGGACCTTTACAGCTTCCCTTGCTGGAGAATCTGAATTAGGAAAATATTTTACCTAAGCAAAGCAGTCTGTCTTTGTTAACAACCAACTCTCTTAACTCATTCAAACCTTCCTATGTTCTTTTGAAAAGTTAAATTGCTGGCATAACTTTGGAATCATGGATATATGAAACATACATTTAAAAAGAGAGAACACCTTAGCCAATAGAATAACAGCAAATTATGTTAAGCAGATAGCAGAACTAAGTGTGATTTGAAAACAAAGACGCTGCCCCTGGGGCAAAGGCAGGTTATGCGGCTCCAGCTGTTTGCACATTGCTGGATGGTGGTCTCTGCCACTTAACTAACAGTGCCCAATTTTTACCCATGCAGTGATCCCTAGTCTGCTATTCCGATGGTAGGGTGACGACTTTGAAACAATTTCTTTCACAGATACACCTCTGAAACCACGCAAAGCAAGCGTGCTTACCTTTTCTTTTTGTCTGCTTCTATTTCTTTCCATTTTCCTTTTACTTTTGAGATGCTAAAGAAGTTGTATTCCTGCATTCTCTTTCTCCCCTCCAAACGCTTTCAAGTTTCCAGCCTCTTGTTTGCATTCATTGTTGTTCCATGTAAGTGTATATACATATATATTCCTAGATACAGTCTTCTCAGTCTCAATAATATTACATGTATTTCTGTTTTCAGGGCTAGTCATTTGGTGCTGGATAATCTATTGGTGCTCTCTTTCCTGGGAAAGAGTATTTCTCCCTTTCTCAGCATTTTTTCAGGTGCCCATATTTCTTAGGGTAATGTTGAAGTCTTTCCCCCTTTCACTTTGGCATATCTATTGCTATTAGCCTTTTTAAGTTCATTTTTTTAAAATCTTCATTTATTTTATACATTGTTTTAATTGTTTTTATTGAGTTATGTATTTTTCTCAGCTCCCCTTCTCCCCCTCCCTTTCTACCTTTTCCCAGGATCCCTACACTTCCTATTTACTCAGGAGATCTTGTTTTTTTCTACTTTCCATGTAGATTAGATCTACGTATATCTCTCTTATGGTCCTCTTTGTTGTCTAGATTCTCTGGGATTATGTATTATAGCCTTTTTTGTTTTGTTTTATGTCTAAAAGCTATTTATGAGTGAGTACATATTATGTTTGTCTTTCTGGGTCTGGGTTATCTCACTCAATATGATGTTTCCTAGATCCATCCATTTGCCCTCAAATTTCAAGATGTCATTATTTTTTTCTGCTGTGTAGTACTCCATTGTGTAAATGTGCCACATCTTCTTCATTTATTCTTTGATTGAGGGGAATTCAGGTTGTTTCCAGGTTCTGGCTATGGCAAATAATGTTGCTGTGAACATAGTTGAGCACATGTCCTTGTGGTAGGATTGAGCATCCTTTGGGTATATGCCCAAAAGTGATATTGTTGGGTCTTGAGGAAGGTTGTTTCTTAATTTTCTAAGAAATGACCATGCTGATTTCCAAAGGGGATGTACCAGCTTACACTCCCACCAGCAATGCAGAAGTGTTCCCTTTACCCCACAACCTCCCCAGCATCATGTCATCAGTGTTTTTGATCTTGGCCGTTCTTACAGGTGTAAGATGGAATCTCAGAGTTGTTTTGATTTGCATTTCTCTGATGGCTAAGGATGTTGAACATTTCCTTAACGGTCTTTCAGGCATTTTAGATTCCTTTGTTAAGAGTTCTCTTTTTAGGTCTGCACTCCATTTTTTATTGGATTACGTGTTCCTTTGATGACCAATTTCTTGAGTTCTTTGTATATTTTGGAGATTAGCCCTCTCTCCAATGTTCAGTTGACGAAAATCTTTTCCCATTCTGTATAGGCTGCTGTTTTGTCTTATTGACCGTGTCCTTTGGTTAAGCTCATTTTTAAGCAGTCAATTTGTTAAGAATTTATGTGTGTAATTTCTGATATTACTAGGCGACACAGTCTCAAAACATGTCTATATTTACACACTGAGAAAAGTCTCCAATGCTTCAAGAGTTTATGATATTAGCAGCATGTTTTCCCATGGTGGAGTCAAGCTGTCCTAAACACTGCCTAAAACATTTTATCCATGACTAGACTGGAAAATTATAGCAATGACCTGGATAGCAAACAAAGAAAACATCATCATTAAAGTATAGTAATTCCATAATTCTGTCCACTAAAATAAATGCTTTATGATACTCCAAATGAAAACCTGCCACTTTGGCAGAAAAATTGGTGAATGTGAACAAAGCTATAAACACTTATCTAATAAAGATATGAGACTCATTTTAACTTTGCTTGTATAATACGGTTAAATCATAAAAGCACTTTAAATTCAGTTAAAGCTGACAGTGTACCCTTCATGTATGGGCTTGTAATAAAACGGGCATAGTTCAGGACACTAAATGGAAGAATGTCATATTCAATATAGCACTCTTTATTTATTGGAGCTTAATAATAATGGAAATACAATGAGCATCTTTTTCTTTAAAAATGTTCTAACTAATGAATGAAATAATTATTATAGAGTGTCACCTAAAAGAAAATACATTCAGAACAAATTCATTAGTACAACAAAATATGCTACAGCCTGCCAGTGAAAGAATACCTTGCTTGCGTACACACCGTTAATCTGTAACAAGTTGCTTGGGTATGAATGGATGTGGCGTTTTGGGGATAATTTGCTTTTCACCTGTAATATTTAAAATGTTCAATCATGTAAGGGACAAGAAAACAGGCTGTTTTTTTACTTGTATTCATTGTAATAATTCACTTGAAAAATAGAATGTAACCACATTGTAATTTTTATGTTGCTTGAGAGATTTGCCGGGGTTTATAAGCTGTGAGGGAAAGAATAAAGATAGAGCTAAAATGAGTTAGAAATAAAAGATCAAGAATGAGAGGAGGAAAACACTGGGAAAATAAAGACTAGAAAATGCAAAGGAAGAATAAAGAAGAGGTCTACAGGAAACCAGCAAAAAAAAAAAAAATGTGCTATTTCAAAATGTAGGAGTCATATGGAGAAAAGTAAATAAATATTTTATCAAGTAAAATGACTGAAAAATGGGCAAAAGCTAACAACTGAGAAAGTCTTTCTGAGGCATCGCATATGGAGATTCATGTAGAGTGGTAGTGTGACAGGCATGTCAAACAGACCCTACAAGATCATGTGCTAGACTGTTTGCCTTCCGGCTGGTAGTACTGCCTTGTGCAATGGCGGAATTGTTAGGAAGTAGAAATTAGAGGATATGGGTCACTGAGGGCAGGGGGAGCTCTCAGCTTCCTAATCTGCCAAAACATGAGCAATGCCCATGCCATTTCCACTGCTGCACACAGGAGCTGATCCCACTAGCAGGCTTCTCGCCATGACAGACTGTACCCTGTACCATGCGAGTCACAATAAACCTTTCTCCTTAAAGCTGTTTTAGTCAGATATTTAGTCACGGTGATAAGAAAAGTCACCAACGCAGAGGGCTAACAAGAGCTATCTCTAGTCTGCCTAGTCCGTATTTCATAGGTTTGAGTCATCCTGATCAGCTGGTCACCGTGTCTGTGAGCAATGCAAAGCCTCAGTCTTGGTTCAGTGACACTGGTTTCGTACCATTGGATAAACACTTTGCCACTGCAATCATTCAAATGAAAAAGATAACTCAGTGTGCACCTTGCTCCGCATTATAGAGGCTAGGTTGATGTTAGCATGGTTTGGGGCTCCAAGTGATAAAATGCAATTCAAACAAGAATATGGAGAATGGGATAAACTTATTGATTCATGCTAATTTTATACTAAGAGATACAGCTGGATATAGGTAAAATTGTGTTCAGAGAGTTTCTCTTGGAGAATCTGAACTTAATATTCTTTGTTTGACTTTATTCTGCATGTGGGCTCTCCACCTGCGAGGCAAGACAACACTGAAAATAAAGCCTCAACACTTTCTAATTTAGTAGCAGCTCCAAATGCCCACCTGAGTACAGCGACAGAAGTTGATTTTGGCATCGATCTCCTGAAAGTATATTTCTCCATGGAAGAAATGTGATGAAAACAGCAGGCCCTGAGACACATATTTCATGTGTTTGAACATCTGTCAATGTAAGTTTAGAAAAACTTTCTCTCTCTCTCTCTCTCTCTCTCTCTCTCTCTCTCTCTCTCTCTCTCACACACACACACACACACACACACACACACACACACACACACCACCCCAATTCACACATGAACCAGAATGGGAAATCATATTTATGACAGAGTAAGCCCATGTCCTGTAATTCTCAACAAACGACTTTTCTTCTCTCCTACTCCATCTGAGTTTTACAGAACAGGAAGGGCAAGGCTCTGAACTTCCCTGCTGTCATCCTCAATAAGACATATCCTCTCCGAGTAAAATACAGTCCTAAAATTTAATTATAATAAAATAAATGCCTGTGAGTTGTTTGTTTGAAGAAAAGGGTAAAGGCTGTGAGGACAACTTAGTCGATGAGATGCTTGCCTTGCAAACATCAGGGTCTATGTTTGCTCCCTGGAATCCACATTTTAAAAGCCAGGCACAGTGGCCATGCCCATAATCACAGCACTGGGGAGAAGGTGACACAGAGATCCTTGGTACTTGCTGGCCACCCAATACAGCCTACCCTCAGTGCTGCAGGAAAAGACGCATACAGTCAAGGTGGATGTTATCTGAGTAGTGATTCCTGAGGTTGTCATTTGGCTTACACACACACACATATGCGCGCGCGCTCGCGCGCGGAAGAGAAAATATGATAGCCAATTGCTGACACTAGAATTCAGCCCCACAGAGAATAGGATGACCTACGTAATATAAACATGAATAAGAACTTTAGAGACTCTACGCTCCCTGCTTCAGTTTTCCACACTTGCAGGGTTCTCGCCAAAGATAAATTTTTCTAAGTCTTTTCAAAGCTGAGAGATAACTAACAGAAGCTGTAAACAAGCATGTTTACCCAAACAAAGTGATTTTTTTCCCCAGTGACACAAACCTAATAGATTTACACTGCCGTAGGAAAAGGGGGCTCCAATATGTACCAACTGTGTGCTATATGGATCTTCCAATAAAGACAAATGACATCATGTTGAGTTTGATCTCACTAGGTTTTCTCTCGGGAAAGTTCCACCTACCTCCACTATGTGAGAAACAGTCTGCAGATTCTGCACCTCAAATCAACTTACTGAAACCTGTTCTTTCTGCCCATGCCAGCTCAGGAGATGAGGTGCTCAGCTTTCACTCTATTTTGTCTAAGAGAGCGTCTACCCTTGTGTTCCCTGCCTTTCTGAGCTGTGAGAGGTCTCCTACACCAAGTGTATTAGTCAGGGTTCTCCAGAGGAATAGAATGAATAGGATGGGTATATGTAAATAAAGACGGCTTCTTGGAATGATTTACAGGCTGAGGTTCAGCTAGCCAGCCCAGCGATAACTGTCTACCAATGGAAGTTCCAAGAATCTAGTAGTTGTTCAGTTCACAAGGCTGGATGTCTCCTCTGGTCTTCAATGTATACCAGAATCCTGAAGACGTAGGCTCCAATGCCAGTGAAAGAATGAACTTGCCAGTGACAGAGAGAGCAAGCAGGTAGATTGCTTCCTTCTTCCACATTCTTTACATAGGAACCCAGCAGAAGGTGTGGCTCAGATTAAAGGTGGAAATTCCCACAACAAAAGATCTGGATTAAAGGTGTATCCACTCACCTCAGAAAATATGGATTAAAAGTGGGTCTTCCAACTTCAAAAGGATTTAATAAGAAAAACCTCCCTCACAGTTATGCTTAACCACTTGGGTTTTAGTTAAATTGTAGATGTAGTCAGGTTGACAGCCAAGAATAGCCATCACACCAGCTGATACGCAGGAAGAACCTTTCAAGTCAAGAGTTCCTTTGGCCTATTAGTAATATGTCAACACATAGCTTCTCATTGACAGGAGCCAGTACTGAAGATTTTACTGAACTGTGTACAAGGATATCACCAGACCTTGTTAAGATATCAGCGCAAACAAGCAAACAACAAAAGAATATAATACTTATGTGGCGGTAATGTTCAATCACTGAACAAAATGACTTTTTTGCTGATAGGCAAGTTAATCCTATTATTTTTCATATGGATGATGATTTCTAGATTAACTAGAGTTCTAGTTAATTTGTACTCATTTTATTTTTATTGTCTATGAGCAGTATGTGCAAATGGTGTGTGTGTGTGTGTGTGTGTGTGTGTGTGTGTGTGTAGGAGTGTAGGTGTGTAGGTGTGAATATGCCACAGCAAGCCTGTGGAGATCAGACAGCATCCTCAAGAACTGGTCCTTACCTTCCACTTCATTGGAGACAAAGCCTCTTGTGGCTTGCTGCATAAACCAAGCAAGCATGTCTGTGAGCCTCTAGGATTCTGTTGGCTCCTCCATCTCACAGTAGGAATGGGAGGATTGCAAACTCGGGCCCCATGTCCAGCTTTATGTGGGTCCTGTTGTCAGAACTAGGGTCCTCATGCTTGTGTGCCACTTACTTTATCCACTGAGCCATAGCCCCAGCCCCATTCAGTGCAAGTTTTACTCTGACGACTTTGACAAATGACTACAGTCACAGTGAAGGCCACTTTCGTCTCTCTCATGTAGTATTCCCACTTTGCAATAAGTATTCCCTTATCATAAACTCCTAAACAACCTCAAACTCCATAGTCTGTATTCGTAGCCCTAGTTTAATTCCCTGACATTGAATAAATCGGAAAGTTTATCTATTCTTTTATGATACATCTTAAAATATTTGATGACTATGAAATTGACTCTATTCAGGCATCAAGTCCTTAAAAATTCAATCTTTTCTTACTAAAATTATCTTCTTGTATGCCTTTTATCATTGGTTATAGAACACAGTATGTTCTAGTCATACTTTCATAGAGATAGGTTACATGACCAAGATACATTCTTTTGCATTTACGTATTTCTGCAATAGAAAAAACTGTTAAAACATTTTACTTTTTCAGTGATCTTATTAAATATTTTAACCTTTATAATAAATATAACATAGTCTTACTGAGTATTGCTCTTGAATAACTACATATAAATCATGCCATATTTTAAAAGATTTATTTTATTTTTAATTATGTAACATGTGTGCTTGTGGGGCTATGCACATGTGTGTGGGTGATCGTGGTTCGATCTGCTGGAGCTGGAGTTACAGGAGGTTATGAGCTACCTAACATTCGTGCCGTGAACTGAACACGGATCCTCTACAATCAGTGTTCTTAACTACTGAGCCATCCATGGACCCATCTTAAAACACTGTATCCCTAATTTTCACCTTTCCAAACTACATTATTTTATTTAGTTTATCTTTTTTTAGGTCCACATAAAAAAAAGATTACCTATTTTGCAAGAAGAAAGATGTTTTGAATTCAACTTTGTTCAGTGTCTCAACCATCTTTGTCAAATTTGCAGTACGATTAAAGTTGCCTTCCAGGGCTTCTCTCCTGCTCTAGCCCACCATTGCTAGCTGACCAGTGAACTCCATGTGCATGTCTATGAGCCTAATCCCCAAGCATTGTTCTTTAAGCCAAATCATTGAGTTTATGCTTTCCTGTTGAAGATTTTTATAATATATCAGCCAGCTGCTAGTTTTGAAACCTTAACATATTATGAAGACACTGATTTCTTTCTTTTTTTACTGCAAAAGGGTATAAAGAGTATTGCTGTGAAGAAACACCATGACCACAGCAACTCTATAAAGGAAAAGCATTTTACTGGGGGTGGGGGAGCTTCCATTTTCAGAGGTTTAGTCCATCATCATCATGGTGAGACATGGTGGCAGACAGGCAGACATGGTGCTGGAAAAATTGTAAGTATCCTACATCTTGACTTGCAGACAACCTGAAGTGAACTGAGGCACTGGGTGTGGCTTGAGCACATACGAGACCTCAAAGCCTGCCTCCACAGTGACAAATTTCCTCCAATAAGGTCATACCCACTCCAAAAAAGTCACACCTCCTAACAGAGCCACTCTGGGGGGGGGGGTGGCATTTGCTTTCAAACCACCACAGATGCCTATGGTCCCCATAGATTAACTTACTTCTGTTCTTTCCCAAATTTGCTTTTCAACTTAGCACTCCACTGGCTCCAGTAACCCTCCCCCCAGTGTTTAGTTTAACTGAGCCATCAGTCACAGCGACGAACTTTGTCACTTCTCTTGCTTCCAATAGTCTAAACCCTGCTTGTCCCTACCTCTGGCTGTTACTTTTCAATTATTTTCACTGCTTATTCTGTTCCCACCCAACTACCAATGGGGATTTAAACATTTTTTATAGACTTGATTGCACATGCTTTTCGTAAGACCCAGATATTAGGTATTACCAACCCAAGTAATAATTTTGAGCACATGGTTTTGAAATTCTTTTGGAAGTATATGTTCGGCAATTTATGAAGAAGTTTTTCCAGGAAAATTTGATTTTCTTAACTGCTAGGGATGTTTGATGTTTACATCAGAGAAATCCGCGGACATAGTTAATTATGTTTTCAATAAGTCTTCAGATGTGATTCCTGCTACTTTTGGAGAAGAGATGATGAGATGTGGAGGAAGTTGAAAAACTAAATAGAGTAGATATTAATGAGTGAATCAAACTTTTAAAAATAAAGGTCTTCAGCATTATTCTATAGTTGTGCTTTTGCCTTTAATTTTTATATGTATTAATTCACTGGCTAAATAAGTATTTGATAAGAGTCTTGCAAGTTTTGGATTCACACATATACACAAACAGACACAGAGAAATCCATGCTATCATGAAGTTTACATTGTGATGGAGAAGGAAAACAGTAAATAAGTAATGTGCCATTTTTAGATATTAATACAAACTAAGAAGAATAAAAGCAAGGAGGATGGTAATAGTTGGGGAAATAGAGAGGGATTATGAATAGGGTCACAATGTCAGGACCTCATGCTGCAATACATACATGCAAGGCATCGAAGGGAGAGAATTGCTTTCCTCACTGTTGCAGAGCACCCCTTACCACAGGGGCTGGCTAAGCCAGTACTCCACTATAATCTGAAATAACTGGACAAGTAAATCATTGGGTGAAGGTTAAATATCAGAAAATCCCTTCATCATATTAATCATAAAGAATCATTAGCTCTTTCTACAGAACACAGTCATCTGGCTTTGATTTTTCACTTGTACTTTTTGATAATTTAGCAGAGCCACAAAGTGAAGGAAGCAATAAGTTTCCCCCACACAGTTGCTGTTGAAATATCACCTGTTATGATTTCCTCTGTCTCTGTAGCATGAAAAGGGACTTGGTATGTTCTAAGAGTGCACATCAGGCGTCTGTGAAGGGTGTGACATACAGGGAATGGGATTCTGTATTATTCTTTTAATTCCTATTGAGTTTCTTGCCTCTAAATTCCATGGCAACGTGGGTTTGACAGAGTTCTGAGAAGTTAACAGCAGAGGGGCTCTTTGGATACAGCATATAAAGGAGAACCAAGCTCACAAAGGCCACTAAGAGAAATTCAAATAAATATCCACACCAAGTTGTAGAATGTCTGTTAACATGTTTAAAGATTTTTGTCAATGATTTCTCCCAGGTTTCTAGCTGCAGATTGGTAAAACAACCTGAGTTCCCAAGAGAAATTATAATGCATCTCTGGTGTCCTTTATCCCAGTCTCTAGCTTGCTGACAAAGCATCCAAAAAGCCCTCTTTCTTCTGTGAACTATTTAAAATGGTAAGAACATGAAAAAGTAAGAAAACTTACATAACTACCTCTATGACAATAGCCATTAATGAACAGTCTTTCATTTCTTGCAATATAAATTTTTCTGACTTTTAAATGTACTTGCTAAAGAAAACACACCAAAACAAATCCAGTAAGGTTAACTGTTCCAGTAAGACTGACCCAAGAGGAAAAGTCAGAAATACCCAAACAGGACAGCAGGGACTAGTTTGACTGCTCTGTGTACCAGAGTTCTGCCCTGACCAATGCTGACTAAATTATCCTTGAACTAAAGAGGGCACAGATCACCTATGTTCTGAATATCAGCTTACAGGACATCTTCCTTGAAATTGTCATAAGTCAAAGAAAGAAAGTGCTGCTGCTTTTCCTTTAAAAACGTCTGCATAATAAATGTCTCTTGCCATTGTTATCTCTACTTTCATATTTCTCACCTCTCAAAACTCAAATGAAATAAATGGGAGCATCAGGGACTGGAAAAGGCAAACATTAACACAAGAATTAGTTAGTTGTGCCTTGCATCCTCCAGACACTTGGGCTTAAACTCAGATTCCTATCAGCAAAAGACAGGCCATAGGTAACACTTATACTCCCCTAATTGTAGTAAAAGCACATTGAAATATTTCAGAGAAATGTATTAGACTCTCAGTAATCGATGATTCTGTCTGTAAATTCAATGAAACATAGATCAAAACAAAAAAAATAAAGCTGTATTTGTACTAAACATTTACAGATATTTTCTTTGTATAGACAGTGGGAAATACATATTGATTTGTCATTTTCATTTTTAGATACCATCATCAATCTGAAGATAATGTATGCATAGGGAGGGATGCAAATAGGGTATACTGAAATGCTGTGTCATTTTATAAGACACTTGAGCATCTTTGGATTTTGGTTTCTACAATTCTGGAATCAACTCACCATAAAAATTGAGGAAATTTTTATATGATTTTAAAGCCAAAATAATCACACTAGAACTGGGTTCTATTAAGTAAGGATTATTATTTATTATTATAAGATCAGGAATAAAAATTAGCTTTATAATAACCCCATTTCTGGACAGTTTGTATCTACCTACATTAGAAGCATAATTTTAACATAAACAATTAAGATACTAAGCAGGGCATCAGTATCTCAGAAAACCTCCCCTTGGGAGCTTCAAGAATCAGTAGACTTTGTGGCTGCATTGCTTTTTGTCGCTGTGGAGCAGCTGTGCATCTTCGTGATCTAGATTACCTCTTTCACCAGCGCTGGGACTCCTCCCAAAGAAATTGGAGTTGTAGACTTCATGCTAATACCACTATCTTTCTTACACAGAAGTAGTCAGAGATGTGAAACTACTTTAATGGGAAGAAGTTAAAGAACCTAAACAATATTGTCAATCCTTGGATAAATTGATTTTTATTCTACAAACTAGATGAGATAGAATAACCATCTTTATGCAGCCTGGACATTGAACGGTTTATTGTGTTCTGCTTGATTTTCTAACTGTGATTTTAAGCAATTTGTTTGCAAATAATCTCTTCTTTACCAAGAACATGGTGGACTTGCGGTACTTCATGTGAACATCCAAGGTTTTTCAGATAATCTGCCAAACCTATGTCAGATCTCCTCTACTGAGTCTACCTGATTTTTCTCCAATTGGTCTTTAACTACTTTTGTGATCCTGGCTAAGATACTTGTTCATTTGCTGACTTTTAAAATTTAGAGATTCAATTAAATTATATGGAGTGTTGCTTTCAGCTTCAGTGAAAGTTAAATTCTTCTGCATTATTCTGTAAAGTTGGCTTTGGAAAAATTAACAAAACTTCAGTAGCCAGGTTTCCATGTCTACTTTATTTTGACCCCTTGAAGGTTCTGAATCATGAATATATATACATAGTTCGTTAAAGAAGGAAGGCTTCTCTGTAGACAGCCCTAAGGGCAGTCACATAGAAGCCAAGAAGAAGAAGAAGAAGAAGAAGAAGAAGAAGAAGAAGAAGAAGAAGAAGAAGAAGAAGAAGAAGAAGAAGAAGAAGAAGAAGAAGAAGAAGAAGAAGAAGAAGAACCTGGGAGCCTGGAATGGTCATTTGGCCCACAGGTAGGAGCCAAGACTTTGGCCATGTCCTATTGCAACTAATTCTCTCAATTCCAGGAAATACTGAATTAGAAGAAAAAGTAAGCCAATTACTCATCCAACTTGGAAGTATCCACTTTTTACCAACAGAGCAGTTAGAAATGCCATAGTGAATTTTCATGTAAACTTGAAAAATTCAGGACAATTTTACCCAAGATGAAGGAAATTTGTTTCTCATTCCTACTAACACATTAAGGAAACTTTTTTCATATAAGTTGAAAAATAAAACATTTGGAATTCTTAGAGATAGATAACATTTAGATGGCCTCTGAAGGCCTTTTGTTTCCTACTCAGGATACTATTTAACAGTAATGAACTGTTTGTCACCGAGAATACTATTTTCCTCCACAGCCTTTTCAGAGACTTAAGAACTGACTGAAGCTCCACGTGCTTATAGAAAGTCTTCCTTTTCAAAAATTATTATTTAATTGAAATTTCACATACCATTCCCAGTTCCCACTTACTCTCCTCCTCCCACTCCCACCACCTTCTCCTCACCCTATCTCCTATCCACTGTTAGGCGTCCCATAGAGGAGTCAACAAAGTCCAGCACATGGCTTTGAGGTAGAATCAAGGCCCTCCCCACTATATCTAGGCTGGGAAAAGTATCCCTCCAACGAGAATGGGCTCAAATAACCAGTTCAAACACCAGGGATTAATCCTGGTCCCAATGCCAGTGTCCCCACAAATTGCCCCAGCCACACAACTTTCATTCATATTCAGAGTGCCTAGTTTGGTCCTATGCTGGTTCCCCCACTGTCAGTCCAGAGTAGCTGAGCTCCCATTATCTCAGGTCAACTGTCTCTGTGGGTATCCCCATCATAGTCTTGACCCCTTTGCTCATATTATTACCCCTCCCTCTCTTGGACTGGACTTTGGGAGCTAATCCCAATGCTTTGCTGTGGATCTCTACATCTGCTTCCATCAGTTGCTGGATGAAGATTCTATGATGACATTAAGGTAGTCATCAGGCTGATTACACGGGAAGGTCAGTTTAGGCACCCTCTCCAGTATTGCTTAGAGTCTTTAGCTGCTGTCATCCTTGTGGGTTCCTGGGAATTTCCCTAGTACCAGGTTTCTTGCTAGCTCCATAATGGCTCCCTCAATCAAGATATCTCTTTCCTTGCTCTCCCTCTCTGTGCTTTCCACTTCTTTACCATCCTGTTCCCTCGTGTTCTCCCCCCATGCCTTTCTCACCTCATTCTCCACCTCTGCCCTCCATTCTCCCCCCACCCCCATGCTCCTAATTTTCTCTCTCCCAACTTCCTCAGGAGATCTTGTCTATTTCTTCTTTCCAGGGAGATACAAGTATGTTTCTCTTAAGGTTCTCCTTGTTACCTAGCTTCTCTGGGGTCATGGACTATAGGCTCATTATCCTTTCCTTTACATCTAATATCCACTTATAAGTAAGTATATACCATGTTTGTCTTTCTGGGCCTGAGTTACCTCACTCAGGATGGTTTTATCTAGTTCCATCCATTTGCATCCAAATTTCAAGATCTCATTGTTTTCTACTGCTTAGTAATACTCCATTGTATAAATGACCACATTTTCTTTATTCGTTCTTCTACTGAGGGGCATCGAGGTTGTTTCCATGTTCTGTCAAATAATTACAAATAATGCTGGTATGAACATAGCTGAGCAAATATCCTTACAGTATGATTGGGTATATACCCAAAAGTGGTATTGCTGGGTCTTGAGGTAGGTTGATTTCCAATTTTCTGAGACACTGCCATACTGATTTCCAAAGTGGCTGTACAGTTTGCACTCCCACCAGCAATGGAGGAGTGTCCTGACTCTCTCCCCTACATCTGAGAGAGACGATAGCAGTGATTTTAATTACAACATTTTTTAACCCCATTAAGGCATAATTAGGTGACCTTCCTTGCTTTGTAGCAGTGAAAGTGCAAAGTAAACATTGCACGTATTCTCGTGACAATATGTAAAATTGCTCCTTGACATAAGCCTTCATATCCTAATGTGATCTCTATGACTTTATGACCTGACTTTTAAAATTAAAAGAGACTTAATCGACTGTAAAAGCAATGATCTAGGAGCTGTTTGATGAGGGGAAATTACAGAGTTGTAGAATTAGATGATCATTGAAGAAGTGAACTAATTTTCCCTTTGTCTGTGAATTTATGCTAAATATAAGAGATGATTTCAGAATACAAAAGCATCCAAGTCAGGGCTACTAAAAGTTGTCTGGGAGAGTATTCTGTGAGCTTGTCAGCCTTTTTCTTTCTACAGTCCAGGAAAGGCTGCCCTCTTTCCAGTCCCAAAATGCAGGTTATGTTGCTCTAAAATAGATCTTTAACAACTCTGGGACTTCAATCCTTTTGCCAGAGTTACGTCATCTAAGAGTCTAAAGAAGTTTCTATGATTTCCCTTTCTGTTTCCTTATCCTTAGTGTATAAGAAGGCAACTGATTTTTTGGAGTTGTTCCTGTATCCTGCCACATTACTAAAGGTGTTTATCAGCTGTAGGAGTTCTTTGGTAGAGTTTTTGGGGTCGCTTATGTATACTATCATATCATCTGCAAATAACGAAAGCTTAAGTTCTTCCTTTCCAATACGAATCACCTTGATCCTCTTATGTTGTCTCATTGCTACTGTTAGAACTTCAAGCACTATATTGAAGAGGTATGAGAGAGTGGACATCCTTGTCTTGTTCCTGATTTTAGTGGGATGGCTTTGAGTTTTTCTCCGTTTAATTTAATGTTAGCTGTCGGCTTGCTGTAAATAGTTTTATTATATTTAGGTATGACCCTTGTATCCCTAATCTCTCCAGGACCTTTATCATAAAGGGGTGTTTAATTTTGTCGAATGCTTTTTCAGCATCTAATGAAATGATATGGTTTTTTTCTTTCAGTTTATTTATATGGTGGATAACATTGATAGATTTGCGTATGTTGAACCAGCCCTGCATCTCTGGGATGAAGCCTACTTGTTCATAATGGATAATTTTTCTAATGTGTTCTTGGATTCGGTTTGCCAGTATTTTATTGAAAATTTTTGCGTCGATATTCATGAGTGAGATAGGCCTGTAATTCTCTTTCATGGTTAAGTCTTTGTGTGGTTTTGGTATCAGGGTAACTGTAGCTTCATAAAAGGAATTTGGCAATGACTCTTCTGTTTCTATATTGTGAAATACATTAAGGAGTATAGAAATCAGAGAAGCATCACCTTTCACGATAGCCACAAATAGCATAAAATATCTTGGGGTAACTCTGACCAAGGAAGTGAAAGATCTATTTGAGAAGAACTTTAAGTCTTTGAAGAAAGAAATTGAAGAGGACACCAGAAAGTGGAAGAATCTCCCATGCTCTTGGATTGGGAGGATCAAAATAGTAAAAATGGCAATTCTACCAAAAGCAATCTATAGATTCAATGCAATCCCTATCAAAATCCCATCAAAATTCTTCACAGATCTGGAGAAGACAATAATCAACTTTATATGGAAAAATAAAAAACCCAGGATAGCCAAAACAATCTTATACAATAAAGGATCTGCTGGAGGCATTACCATCCCTGACTTCAAACTCTATTACAGAGCTACAGAATTGAAAACAGCTTGGTATTGGCATAAAAACAGAGAAGTTGACCAATGGAAACGAATAGAAGACCGTGACTTTAACCCACAAACCTATGAACACCTGATTTTTGATAAAGGAGCTAAAAGTATACAATGGAAAAAAGAGAGCATCTTCAACAAATTGTGCTGGCAAAACTAAATGTCAATCTGTAGAAGAATGAAAATAGATCCATATCTATCACCATGCACAAAACTCAAGTCCAGGTGGATTAAAGACCTCAATATCAGTCCGAACACACTGAACCTGATAGAAGAGAAAGTATGAAGTACTCTACAACACTTGGGCACAGGAGACCACTTCCTATGTATATCCCCAGCAGCACAGACATTAAGGGCCTCATTGAATAAATGGGACCTCCGGAGACTGAGAAGCTTCTGTAAAGCAAAGGACACTGTCACTAAGACAGAAAGGCAACCCACTGACTGGGAGAAGATCTTCACCAACCCCGCAACAGACAAAGGTCTGATCTCCAAAATATATAAAGAAATCAAGAAACTAGACCGTAAAAGGCTAATCAACCCAATTATAAAATGGGGCACTGAGCTGAACAGAGAACTCTCAACAGAAGAAGTTCAAATGGCCAAAAGACACTTAAGGTCGTACTCAACTTCCTTAGCAATCAGGGAAATGCAAATCAAGACAATTTTAAGATACCATCTTACACCTGTCAGAATGGCTAAAATCAAAAACACCAATGATAGCCTTTCCTGGAGAGGTTGTGGAGTAAGGGGTACATTCATCCATTTCTGGTGGGAATGCAAACTTGTGCAACCACTTTGGAAAGCAGTGTGGCTGTTTCTCAGGAAATTCGGGATCAACCTACCCCTGGACCCAGCAATACCACTCTTGGGAATATACCCAAGAGAGGCCCTATCATACAACAGAAGTATATGCTCTACTATGTTCATCGCAGCATTGTTTGTAATAGCCAGAACCTGGAAACAACCTAGATGCCCTTCAATGGAAGAATGGATGAAGAAAGTATGGAATGTATACATATTAGAGTACTACTCAGCGGTAAAAAAACAATGACTTCTTGAATTTTGCATGCAAATGGATGGAAATAGAAAACACTATCCTGAGTGAGGTAAGCCAGACCTAAAAAGATGAATATGGGATGTACTCACTCATAATTGGTTTCTAGCCATAAATAAAGGACATTTAGCATATAATTGTGATCCTAGAGAAGCTAAATAAGGTGAACCCAAAGAAAAACATATCGTCATCAGCCTGGATATGGGAAGTAGACAAGATTGCCGGGCAAAAACTGGGAACTTGGGGGTGAGGTGGCATGGGGCTAAGGAGAAAGTGGTGAGAAACGTGAGAAGGGGAGAAAGGGGGACCTTGGGGGAATGGGAGGGTTGGGATAAAGGAAGGGTAGATACGGGAGCAGAGAAATGTATGTCCTAATTAAGGGAGCCATCTTAGGGTTGGCAAGAGACTTGACTCTAGAGGGGCTCGCAGGTGTCCAGGAAGATATCCCCAGCTAGTACCTTGGGCAACTGAGGAGACGGAACCTGAAATGACCCTATCCTATAGCCATACTGACGAATATCTTGCATATATCACCTTAGAATCTTCATCTGGCGATGGATCGAGATAGAGACAGAGACCCAAATTGGATCACTGGACTGAGCTCCTAAGGTCCAAATGAGGAGCAGAAGGAGGGAGAACATAAGCAAGGAAGTCAGGACTGCGAGGGGTGCACCCACCCACTGTGACAGTGGAACTGATCTATTTGGGAGCTCACCAAGGCCAGCTGGACTGGGACTGAATAAGGATGGGATGAAACCGGACTCTCTGAACATGGTGGACAATGAAGGCTAATGAGAAGCCAAGGACTTTGGCACTAGGTTTCGATCCTAATACATGAACTGGCTTTGTGGGAACCTAGCCTGTTTGGATGCTCACCTTTCTGGAGCTGGATAGAAGTGGGAGGACCTTGGACTTCCCTCAGGGCAGGGAATCTGGACTGCTCTTCAGTCTCCAGAGGGAGGGGGAATGGAGTGGGGGGAGGGGGCGATGTGTGAAAGGAGGGGGAGGGAAATGGGAAATGGGGAGGAGGCAGAAATTTTTTTCAACAACTAAAAAAAAAACAAAAATAAAATAAAAGATCTCTCTATCATTGCTCTCTCTCCAGCCCTGTCTCATGTTCTCATGCCCCAGTTCCTCCCTTTCCTGCCCCCCTCACCCCCAGTATACCCAGAAGATCTCATCTAATTCCCCTTCCTAGGGCGATTCCTGTGCCCCTCTGAGGGTCTTCTTTGTTACTTAGCTTCTCTGGAGCTGTGGATTGTAGTCTGGTTATCCTTTGCTTTATATCTAATATCCACTAAGGAGTGAGTACATACCAGGTTTGTCCTTCTGAGTCTGGATTACCTCACTAGGGATATATTTTTCAAGTTTTATCCTTTGCTTGAAATTTTTATAATGTCATTGCTACTTTTTACAGCTGAGTAATATTCCATTAAATTGCCACAGTTTCTTTATGCATTCTTCAGTTGAGGCACATCCAGGTTATTTCCAGGTAATCAGATTAGTGAACACCCTAACTATCACCACAGAGTCTTCATCCGGTAACTAACAGAAGCAGATGCAGAGATCCACAGCCAAGTACCAGGTTGAGCTCCACAAATCCAATCAAAGAGATGGAGGAGAGAATATATGAGCAAGTGTGGTCAAGATTAATGATGGAGGACTCTACAGAGACAGTTGAACTAAACTCGTGGAAACCTATGAACTCTAGGCCAACAGCTGTGAGCTTCCATGGGACTAAACTAGGGTCTCATATGTGGGACACAGTGGTGAAGCTTGGACTATTTGATGGACCCTAGTAGTAAGGCCAGGATCTATCCCTGGTGCATGAGCCAGCTTGTGGGAGACCATTCCTTATAGTGAGAAGCCATGCTCAGCCTTAGTGCAGGAGAAAGGTGCTTGATCTTGCCCCAACTTAATGTGTCAGACTTTGCTGTCTCCCCATGGGAGCCCTTACCCATTGGAAGGAGAGGATGGGGGATAGAATGGAGAGGAGGAGGGATGGAAGGGAGAATTCTGGTTGCAATGTAAAATAAATCGAATAAATAATAGCTGCTTTTCAGGCAAAAAAAAGAAAGGAAGAAAGGGAAGGAAAAAAGGAAAAAAGAAAGGAAGGAAGGAATAAACAAAAACCTGACTCTCCCTCAGAGGCCATTAACTGTGCACAGATTAACTGTGTGTGGATATTAGATGTAAAGCAAAGGACAACCAGACTACAATCTACAGCTCCAGAGAAGCTAGGTGACAAGGGAACAAGGTGGGCTGGAGAGATGGATCAGTGGTTAAGAGCATTGCCTGCTCTTCCAAAGGTCCTGAGTTCAATTTCCAGAAACCACATGGTGGCTCACAACCATCTGTAATGAGGTCTGGTACCCTCTCTGGCCTGCAGGCATACATGTAGGCAGAGTATTATATACATAATAAATGAATAAATATTTTTTTTAAAAAAGGGGGAAAAGGCCAGAAACTTATAAAGCCCTCCCCACTTCCTGCTAGATTGTTGACTAGCTTGATCTTATATGGGCAGCTCTGACTGCTATTCATTCATGTGCAGCTGCAGTTCTGCTGTGTCCAAAAGACACAGTTTTGTTCTAGGCCTCCCTGACCTTGGGCTCTTGCAATCTTTCTGACCCTTCTTCCACAGCAGTCCCCAGGCCTTCTGGATAGTATGTGAGATAGATGTCCCACGTGTGCTTGAGCAATCCTTAGTCACTTATTCTTTGCCTTTTGATCATTTGGGAGTTTCTGCATTAACCACCATCTATCACACAAATAATCTTCTTTAATGATGTCTAAGAATATAGAGAGTGGTTTGATAATGCATACATTTAGCAAAGTAAAACTAATAGACTCACCTTTCAGCCCTAAAATATCTAACTAGGTGTTGTTAGTCAAATTTGCAGTATCCAGCACATGTTTCCTCCCACGATGTGGATCTTAAATCTAACTAAAAGTTGGTGGTTACTCCCGTAGGATACATGCCACTATTGCACCCCTAGGTATATCTTGCCACACTGGCCATTATTTCAGCTCACAGAGTTCATGTCTGGGAAAAGTGTTGATGGCTTCTTTCCTCCAGCAGCCTACATAGCATCTTCCAGTATTATGGGAGATTTCCATAAGAGAGGCAGTAAGTCAGTGCCAACTGCTGAGTATCAACTTGATTTCTTTGTGTTCTGTGACCAATACATATGGTATCTTCAGCAATGGGGTCTTACCATCAATATACAGTGACCATCAAGTGCAGTAGCAATTTTCCATATTGTTTTGGAGGTCTTTCAGAAACCCTTTACCAACAACAACTCAAGGAACAGTTTCCTGTCACTGGGCGTTTATTTGGCAACCTATGGTTTCTGGAATGAGCGTAATCACCTGTGTAGGGTAACTGCGAACTCTTTTATGTGACTATATACATATGCATATTTAAAAAAGCTTATAAAGCAGTAGGTTTTCATATGGCTTTTCAAACATCCTTAAAGTTAATGACCCCTTCCTCAACCCAAACCTCTGATTTACTCTCTCATTCCTGTACTGAAGTAAACCTCACTCCCTGTTATTACCCTTTCCCCTTTTACATAACCTGCTGGAAATTTAATTTTTTTTTTAACTTTTTGTACTTCTAGGTCACAGTGTCTATGTCTAGAGTGAAAGCTGACAGATCCAGGACAAGTAAGACAAGAAATCCCACTTTGCACCCGTGAACAAGGATAGTGTGGTTGCTCTCAGTCACAGAAGAGCAGAGCGGTGGGTGGGAACGAACTCTGGATGGTTTCGTGTGGCCTAAAAGCATCCACACAGTCCCCATGCAAGACAGAGTAAAATAACACCTTTGTCCCCTGGAGAGAAGAGGACAGGGTGCATCCCCAGTTTCTAGTCCGTGCTCAACTGTCTTGGAAAAAAAATAAGGTACTTAGAAGATGAAAAGCTGTCCTTTCATTTTTGAGGGTAATCGTCTAAATCCCCCATATTTAGAAGCCTGCTTATTATTCCACAACTAAGTTAATTTTAAAGTCTTTACTCCACAGTGCAAGTAATACAAAGCAGATGTGAGAACCACCTCAGAACCAGGAGAAGCCCCCTCTCTTGGCCCTCCCAACCTCCGTCAGTTGCAAACAAGCCAAATCTAAACCAGCAACCATGTATGTTTCCAATCAGCACGCCAGCTTTTTCCCTACGGAAGGAACTCCTTGGCATGCACAAGGGAAGGAAATGTTTCGTTCAAAAAGCTGTGCCAGGACAGGGAGCAGCTTATTCTCACGATACTTAACGTGCTGACCAGCCAGTGCAGTGAGAAAATCAATGCAGGAGAAGCAGCCAGAGACAGTCAAGAAAGGCCGAGGGCCAGCAGGCACCATGGGAAGACAGAAGAGGGTCAGCAGGCGTTAGGGGGACATCAGGAACTTGTCTTATGGAGAGCCCAGCCTATTGTAACGTCATGGGGGACTTCAGTGTCTGTTGAGAATTCTTTCTCTGTCCTCTCTTCTACTGTCCTCTCTTGTCCTCTCCTCTCCTCTCCTGTCCTCTCCTCTCCTGTCCTCTCTCTCCTACCTCACTCTAGTGAAGCCCTGAAATCCACATTGAGGGTAGGGACTAGAGCCTGAGAACATGAAATGAGCACAGCTTAAAACCAAAATTAGCCCTCATGGGTTGTAATAACACTTCTACCTCTGGAGCAAGAAAATCTCAACGTACCATGAAACGTCCGAAAAAGCCACAGTCGCCCAAAAACTGTTGGGGGGCAAATTAAAAAATAAGAAATGGCGATTCTTCCAGAGCTGCTCAACACTTTCTGGGTTCTCCCATGTGTAATTCTCACCCACTCATAGAAAAGGAAGGGATTCCATTGTTGAGCTACGTGAGGCCTCTGGTCGCAATGGAATAGTGATATTACCATTGGCTTTAGGTTGAGGGTTTAAACGTACATGCCGAGAAAGACTTCTTGTGAGACTGTTAGGGGCGCTCTCATTGTCTCCCCAGTCTTTATCAAATGCAATTAGCAACGGGCCAGTCTCCATGCAAGCCTTTTCACCGGAAATTTGCCAGCTTGGATATGAATGCTGGTCTCTTTCTGACAGCCGTTCACAAAGCAAAGCAACAGTAACCATGGCAACAAGCAAAACACGGAAAGGCTGGCGGTTAATTCAATAAAGCTCTTGAACACACAAACAGCTGATAATGCCTAATTGACTGAGCAGATAGTGAGTAGCTGACAGTTCTGGGAATTACACTAGGTATTTATTTTTATCTATTTAATTTAAAATTGGAACAATATTTTATTTTATTATATAGTAAGTTTATATAAATTTCAATGGTTGGTTTCATTACATGCTTGTTTTTAGATGGCAATTCAAAAACATTTATCACATGTATATTATAAAGTATTTTCCATTTTCACAAAGCACAGCAGAAAAGACTTTAAATTGCAATAAACATAGAAAGTCAATAGACCATCACGCTATTTCTGAGAGAGCCTCTCCAGAAATAAGCAACCTATGATGAAACCTTGTCTCTCACCTTCTGGATCTGTGAGCTTAGGTAAATGATTTGCTAAGCCTCACTGAAACCATCTATTGAATAAAATCAATTTAGCTGAGCCCTCCAGGTTATTTTGAGCTTTAATATAAACAGAAAAGGCAGAGCGGTTAATAGGATGCTCAGTCCATAGTCAGTTCTCTTGCCACTTGGCATCAGATAGCTAATCTACACACTCTCCCTAAAGGGCTCAGGAAAGCCAGCTCTGGAGCCATGCCCATCAGAAACTGGCTGTCATCAAGACTGTTAAAGGACACATAGTGCTTCTTGTTTACCAAAGAATCAGCATTGTCAACACAGAAAAGCCCCAGCCTGGGATGTTAACAGATCCAAGTTAGAACACTTCGTTTTAATTTTATGTAAAGAGAGAACTCATAATAGATTCTCAGAATGTTAGCCTGGCTATAAATCTTCGACTAGTTAAGGCCCAACACTTCACCCTCATATTCTACTCAATTCTCTGTTACTTTATTTAAAAGTTAAAATAAATCGATAATACTCCCCTACACACACGCGCACACACACACACACACACTGAACTGTTAGGTTTTCTCGTCATTCATACAAACGTGGGAAAATGCAGATCTAAATCTGGGAAGTCCTGCTGTGTGGTTTGCTAACAGAAGATTCTCGCTTGCCAATTCACTAGCTGACACTTAGGAGGTATGAGCCAGAGGCAAGGAGGACACCCTACCACTGACTTGTCAAAGAATCAGTACTCATTGGCTAGTATGCTGCCTAGAACTTCCTTATCAGAAAAATAGTAATTTCTCTAAATGAGAGTTTGGATCCCAGTACGGTGGGGAGGCCACCTTCATACATATGCCCCTTAGGCAATAGAGACTCATGTAAAAGAATTCACAGGGATTCTCATTTCCTCTGGCCACATCATAGCAAAGATGCCTTGGAGCAAATGAAATGCACATCTTCATTTACATTCTTCCCGGAACCTTGCAGAAGTTTCTTCTGTTGTCAGTTCAAGACTTACACTGACTGGCCAGAAGAAAGTCTTAAAAGAGCTGCTGCTGAGGACAATGAAAATCACCACAGTCACAGCGACACAACACAACAATCTACAGCAGTGAAACCTTCACATGCGACGTGAAATTGTGACAAATAGAATTTGTCCAGACAGGAGACTATAGTGCAAAGACCTGCTGCTGTGGCTGCTGTCTATACAGCAATCAGCTATTATGGTCTTCTAACCCTCTTGGAGCAGCCGTAGTGTTATTTGAACTCTATATTTTAAGACTTTACCTTGTTCGTCTTCTGAATTGGCAAATACAGTCTGTTCACTTAGACCTTTGGATTCAATATGGTTAATTACAGACTCGATCCTTGGGTCCTTTATCCCCTGCCTTCAACAGATGCCTCTGCAAGAACAGCTCTGTCTGTCTCTTGAAAGAAGACACATTCTCCATTCTGTTCTGTATAAAACTGTGGGAACCTCGCAACTGTCACTCGACAGAATATATGCAGACTTCCAGCATCCTTCTCAATGATTGGAACCGAAATTTCTTCCAGGGAGAAGCTCAGAGATACAGCCTCTGTGCACCGAAACTACATGAAGTTAAACATAAATTTGGAGAACTGAGTTTGCAGTTGAGATTTTACCTAAAGGCAATCATGCCTGTCTTTCATTTCATGAGAACCCCCCCCCCCCAGAGTCATAATAGGCAGATTTTATTTTTCCTTAAGTGTGATTTCAGTATTTAAAAATACATATTTTGTGGATAACACGGCCACTAAATACATGCCAACATCTTCATCTGGTGCTCATCTGCTTGAAAATCAGAAGAGAAACTGGCTCTATTTTGATTTCCAATGAAGCATCTTCTCTAAAACTTTCCAAGAATTATTTTGTGTCTGTATGATTGTTTTTTCACTTACTCACTGTCTCTGGAATCTAACCCTCCTTCCCTGGCATGAGACTTTGCTATAGTTCACATTTTAATGGGGTTTGATCAATAGGTGTGGTTTGTCTCCTAATGCATTGTCCTAAAGCAATAATAAAAGTTCCCACACCAGGAAACCCATGTTCTCCCTCTGAACTCTCATGAGGTTGAGGAGGGAAGCTCCTGGACCAGGGAGGGGTGTAACAGTATGGGAAAGGACAGTGACAAGGTCCTGATTTGAAAATTACCCCAGTGTGGGAAGAAAGGGCTCACTTTTGCCTCTCCACTCTGACTGACTTCATAAGAATGAGAGTTTCCAGTCTGTACCAGCACCATTCCTGAATAGAAGCAGGTAGACATACAAATCATAATACACACCTTATACATATATATACACATACCTGCTCATACATCATATTCATATACATACACATATACATCATATAAACACACGTATTATATATAAAGAGCAATTAATGAAAAAAGATCTTAAATTTTATAAAGATCAGGGAGTGGGAGACAGGGGTGGACTTTGAGGGAGGATAGGTAAAATAATGTAATTATATCATATTCTCAAAAAAACTAAAAGAAACAATTTTTAAAAGAAAAAATGGTTTAGATAGAGCAAACACATAGTAATATTACATCCCAACAAAACTTGAATACCAAGGTAAACTGCGATCTCTTTTTGGAGTTTGCTTTCACTGTTTTCCTCAAAGACCCAACAGATTTAACCTTGGCATTCAGTCAGAACTGAGAGTCTGTCAACTGTGAGAAGGTTGGAGACGATCATGGGGCTGGAACATCCTTGTGCAAGGAAGCTCAGCCTGGATCCTGGTGGAGATAATGCAAAACATTATGAGATTTAGTAAGAAAGAAAGAAGAAAGCCAATGATAGTGCAGTGAACACGGGACAAATTCTGAGTTCCAAAGATGGCCCTGCCAGCCCTGACAGCAGGCAGACACCCCTAGAAAGTATGATGAAACCATTACAGAAATGGCCAAAATGCCCAAGGTAAAAATATTCTACAAGAAGAAAGTTTCAATTTGGGAGGAGCAGAGGTTTTCACCAATAGATATAATGAAGAATAAACTTAATGGCTAGAAAGAAAAAACAGTGTTGCTTTCAGTTTTCAGATTATCTAAAACCGAGAAAAATGTAGTCGGGGCATCTGGCATCTTTACCATCTGCATATTCCTGGGGCCTGACATGGACCCTGGGGGGCTGAGAGAGGCCTGAAGCCTTCTGTCAAGCAGGTGATGACACCTACCCTCCGTGGCTGACAGAATTGACAGGAGTCCCTTTTATGTTAAGCCAATTGATTTTATTCTTGTTTTTGTAAGATTGAAATGGAAAATAGTATCGACTTTAACCCCTAGCATCGCTGAAAAAGTAGGAAGTCATTGTCATAAGCAGAACTGCCCATTGTAGACCACAGCAGCATCTTTTAGTAAACATCTGGGGAGCCTCAGCTTGCAGAAGGGTCCCTGCAGGTAGACATACACATCATATACATCCTTTCTCAGATTCCGCCATCAACCTTTCTGAACACTAACAGGAAAAGGTAAAAACAGAATATTTATGACACAACGAAGCGAAGACCATAGATAATTCTATGCCTCAGTCTTCAGTGCCCTCAATAATCTAAACATGCACACAAAGCTGACAGGTGATAGGCTATAAGACTCTCTTAGAAAGCTGCAATAAACTCTGCACTTAGAAGTAGGGCTTTCCTTCATATAACGAACTTGTTTCTAAGAGGTCAGTTCATAAGTCATACATCCTAAAGATGGGAGAAGGTTTTACACAAAAACCCCTGTTTTCTTTACAGTGTGATGACCTATGCTATAGTATAGATAGATATATGATAGACGAGAGAGAGAGACAGAGACAGAGATTGATAAAAATAGTTCCTCACATCACAATTCAAAATGATTTCTCTTGCTTAGGGGAAATGTAACGTGAATGAGAGAGTGATTCTCCAATTCTCAGCTCTTCTTCCTTTAACAAGCCTGGGATCTCCAGCAAACTTGTGAGGCACACATGACAGGGTGGAATTACTCCTGGGGTAAAACACCAGACTCGGTTCCTACGACTGAGGTTTATAATGTAGTATCTGCATTGATTAGCCAGTAGCAAAGACAGCTAAAGTCATGAGGAATAACTTAAATGCCAGCTTTTCCCCACTGATCAGACATCAACCATTAACACCTGATCTGGAACAGAGTGAAGAATCCATATCAGATTCCATGCTGCTGTGTTCTGCGGTATTAGAAGTAGGCCACGCCTGGCGGCACACATTTCACTTGGGATGTGAAGACAAGAAAACGAGAAGAAATCCAAGATCTTCCTTGGCTGGATAGTAAATGCAAGATCAGCCAGGGCTGCATAAGCGCTCCCTGTGTCACACAAACAGCAAGTGGAAATGCAGCAAAAATAGCTAGTGAGTTGAAGTGGGGAACCACACGTGATGAGCCTAAGCATGAGACGTCACACACAGACCTGGAACACCACTACTTCAAAATTACTCTGGATGTAAATAAGACATTTGCTTAGTGTGTTCTAATGTACAGAGTCATGCCCTCAAATATAACTCTGAGGTTACTGAAACATAAAATAAGGTCAAGTTTCCGAATCAGAAAGGCGTATCAAAGATGGTGCATTACAGTTGAACAGAGCTTGGCCAGGAGAAGCCTTAAGTGGACGACTTTTGGGCGAAATTGACCAGCTGGGTAAGTGGTCCTCGTGAGAGGGGACTTGAGAAGTGGGAGATCCAGGGCAGACTGGGCCAGACTCACAAATGAGGCCAGCTGTGTGATTTCCATCCTCCCTCATGTCTCCCTTGATGAAAATGGAATGATCAGAGGTCTATCCACAGAAAGACCGGAGTTCCTTCAAACATCTACAGAAGATTTGGGATCATATTCATGTATACCTGACACCCAGAGTACCACCCAGAGTGATGCTCCAGGGCACATGTCGGAGTGACTGTCAACTACCAAGGAAATGAGAAAGACACCTGGGTCAGCAGACTGAGGCTCAAGAGAAAATATGTTAATCCTAAAGGTGACTTTTTCCTTTTTAGTATAATACACTTTACAAATATTGCAAGATTCTGCTAACTAAGCAGTACTTTGGTTTAGTTTACAAATAAAAATTTTATGAAGAAGCCCGTAAAATATTTCCAAAGCCTTCAGGATAAATTATAGTATCCTGTGCTCCTGCTTCTACCAAATTTATGTAAATCCTACTTAGCTTTAATTATGTCTCTGATATAATCTGAGTAATCTTATAAGAGCATGTAATTGAGACATTTCTCAAATTAGATTGGCCTAGAGGCATGTCTTTAGGAGACTGTCTTGATCATTAATTGATGTAAGAAGGCCCAGCCCACTATGAGCGGCACCATTTCCTGGGCAGCCAGAAATCTTCCCTTGATCTCCTAGTCTTTCTCTCACCATAGTATCCATGGGAAAATGAAGTAATTCATATTGATAAAGAAACAAACCTCGGTGGACAAAGTATTGAGCTAAAAGGGTTATCTGAGAGCTTTTCTATCTTATTCTACATGGTTTAGTTGTTGAAATCAGTATGCTAAGAATTTTTTTGGATAGTTTAAGGCAAAAAATCTTACAAATAGCTGTAATGCAATACCAATAATTCATTGTGTTTTATTAAAAAAGATTGTAGCACCCAAAAATTTTATGATCTCCTTGAACTTCATAAATAACTTGGCAGGTAACAATATCATTATTCTCATTCTATAGATGAAGAAAGAAGGGCTCCAAGGAGTTATGGAACTTGGCCAAGGATAGCCAACTAAAATGTGAGTATAGAATCATCTCTTTCACTCCTGCTCCTGTGCCTATATGAACCCAGGAAATTCATTATGAGGAATAGTAATTGATGCAGAGACGTGGAATATGGAGAATCAACTTCCACACTGAGAAAGAGGTACTCTTTTTAATTAAATGTTTAAATTAAAAATAAATAAATTGTGGGAGCCTAGGCTGTTTGGATGTTCACCTTACTAGACCTGGAAGGAGGTGGGAGGTCCTTGGACTTCCCACAGGGCAGGGAACCCAGTCTGTTCTTCAGGCTGATGAAAGAGGGGGAGTTGATTGGGGGATGGGGAGGGATTGAGAGGCAGTGGCGGGGAAGAGACAGAAATCTTTAATAAATAAATAAATAATAAAATAAATAATTAAATAAGCATGCCATGTTCCAAACTCACACTCAAAATCTGTGGGATATAATAATTATAGTGTCATGTTTATTTACTGAGAACCAATTAATATTAGGCAGACTAGCAGAGAAAATACAGAAATTCGTATATACAATCTTTTGTTTTTAGTTTATTTTATTGTATATGTATGTGTGCCTGAGCATATGTGTTTAAGTTACTTTTCCAACTGCAATAACAAAAACCATAACCATGGCAACTTATAAAAGAAAGGGATTATTGGGGGCTTGCTTAAAGTTTGAAGGGTTAGAATGTGACCATCATGATAGAGAGCATGGCAGCAGGAAGGAAGACACGGTGCTGGAGCAGTAGCTGAGAGCTCTCGTCTTGAGATAACAACCATGAGGCAGAGAGAAAGTGAGAAAAAGAGAGGGTGTGGGGAGAGAGAATTAGAAAGGTATAGACTTTTGAAACATCCAACCCCACCCTAGTGACACACCTACTCCAACAAGCTTGTATCTACAAATCTTTCCCAAAAGTTCCACCAACTGGGGATCGCTCAAACATAAGAAACCATGGGGGCCATTTTCATTTAAACCACCAAAATATGTATGTGCACCATGAGTGCACAGTACCAGCAGAGGGCATTGGATGCCTTGGAACTGAAGTTACCTGTAACTGTGTGGATGCTGGGAATAAAGCCAAATCTTCTTCAAGAGCAGTAAATATTTCCATACACTTAACTATCTCTCTAGCCCCAGCACATACAACCTTAACCTTCACATTTACCCTGTGAGGAAATTTCACATTTGACAGATGATGAAAGTGTAGGAAAGGGAATAATTTACATAGTGTTATACAACTCCCAGCATTGTCCTAGAAGCTTCCACTAGCTACTCATGCTGACCCCCATGCAGTGACAGTTCTAGAATACACCAGCTGGTAGAGACGCCTTGTTGAAGCATGGAAACTAGACTTTCTAATGCAAAGCTTAGGGAGAGCACCGGGTTTGACTAACACATGGAAAGCCGTTTACTTTCAGAGATATTCACTAGAAACCATTGTCCGTTTCTACCTTGTGGGTGCAAAAAACATTGAGTAGAAGTTATTGTTATGAAATCTATTGGATTTGTGGCAGACAGTAAAAGACTCTATTTATTCTTTAGCAGTGGTACTAAATAGACTGAAGGCAGGACCATTTCCCAATGGCTCTTCACCCCCAATGTCTTCCTATTCCCCTCTCTGGAAAGAGTGCTCATGTGCACCGTAGAGGGGTCCCCAGATACCCCTCAGTAGTCCAAGGATTGAGAGAATGCAGACAACAAGAAAGGAGATTTAAGATAGGAGATGTTGAAATATTCAGCTCCTAAGAAATGCTAGGGATTCTCTTATTCCCTTATTTCAAGTTTATTTCCTTATTTCAACATATCCCTATCTCCAGGGTCACATTGGTTCAATTTGATAAATTGCTCTGCTGGCCCCATACAGTCCTACGACTCATTTTACATGTAAGCCTTAATGCCATGATTTCAATACTGCGAGCTCTTATGTTTTGCCAAGTGGTAAGGGCCTGTACATTTGTGGTTTCACTTCGTCTTCTGTTTGTTTCCATTGTTGGCACTATTTACATGGTTACATTAGCGTTTGTACTTAGAGGGAAAGTAAATTAACCTCCTCATCTTTATGGTTAATGACTACCATTGTGTCCTTGTTTCAGTTAAGGCTGGGAAACAGAGAATGATTATTTTCTAGTCTTTCTCCAGAAAGTTGATACTGTAATTGAAAGCCTGGCTAGTAGTAACTGTTGGGGAGGAGAGCCTGGCTTTGTGCTGGGTCAGCTTTTGGTCAGCATCTTAGCAGACACCCTAGTCTGGTAGCAAGGCATCTTGTGTGGCCCTGTGTTGACCAGGGATGCAGCTCTAAGAGACGAAGGCTTTTAACCATAGTTTTCCTAAAATAATTCCTTGTATGTTGGTAGCATAAATAGTTACAAACTGATTTTCAACTATTGTCATCTGGGGAAATGAAGGAAGATACTTCCATAGATAACAGCCAATTGAATCTGAAAGTGTTTTTGGTGACTTGTTTTTGATACAAAACCCACGGAAAGCCTGGTGGTAGTGGTGCACACTTTAATCCCAGCAATCAAGAGGCAGAGGCAGGCGGATCTCTATGAGTTGCAGACCAGTTTGGTCTACAAGAGCTAATTCCAGGACAGGCTCCAAAGCTACTGAAATAATTCATAATTCATGAAACTGAAGAGTAGATCTTGATGGGGTGTCTTACAGGATGGGGGAGAGAAACTGAAGTAATGCTTGTGAAACAAAAGCCGGAGGAGGGATTAGGGGAGGTGTCATAATAATGGCAGTGGGATCAAAAGGGACAAACCCAAATAAAATATAATGACTCATATGTATAAAAAAGCCATAATGATGCATGTTTGAATGCTAACTTATAAACCTAAATAATAGTTAAGAAGGGATGTTTGCTGTGTCCTCTGACTTTCCTTCTCAAGCTTTCTGTCTAACACTGACGTCATTGATCCATTTGGAACTTACATTTGTGCAAGGTGATAACAGATAAGACCAAGTTTCAATCTTCTGTCAATAGTGATCCAGCTTTTTTTTCGAGACAAGGTTTCTCTATAGCTTTGGAGCCTGCCCTGAAACTCACTCTGTAGACCAGGCTGGCCTTGAACTCATAGAGATCCATTTGTCTCTGCCTCCTAAGTGCTGGAATTAAAGGCATGCACCACCACCACCTGGCAGTTTTACTAGCACCATCTGCAAATGATGTCTTTTCTCCAATGTGCTTTGACATCTTTGTCAAAACTCGGATAGCCATAGGTACATAGATTTCTATATCAGTCCTCAGTTCTGCTCCGCTGTTCAGGGTGTCTGTATTGTAGCAGTGGTTTCACTGTTATGGTTTCATAATATGAACTGAAATCAAGGACACCAAGACCTTCTGTGATGTCTTTATTGTTCTGGGTTGCTTTGGCTATCTTGAGACTTAGGTTCAGCCTATGAATTTTAAGATTATTTTCTAATCTCTATGAGAATTTTATTGGAATTTTCATGGGGATTGTATTGAATCTGTAGATTGCTTTTGGTAGGATAGCCATTTTAAAATAAAGAGTCGGTCACACAGGAAATAGGACAAATAATCCACAAGTGAAAGCTTATGAAATAAAATATTTCTGTATTATAGTTGATCAACTGAAGACACAGAATAGACAATAGAAAAAAATCTTTGCACAATACATCTGACAGAAGATTACTATCTAGAATATTACAAAATAAACACCAAGAAAGCAAAGAACACAATTAAAAACTGGACCATGGAACTAAACATAGTTCTCAAAAGAAAAAATACAAACAACTGAGAAATATTTTTGAGATATTCAATACCCATAGGCCAGGAAAATGTAAATTAAAATGCTTTGAGATTTCATTTTAAGACAGTGGATGGTTAGGATTAAACAAAAAACCAACTTGGCTGTAGAGTTGCTTAGAGGTTGGGAGTACTCATTTTTTTCTTTCAGAAGACTAGAGTCTAGTTTATAGCAGCCACAGAGGACAGTTCACAAGTGCCTGTACCTCCAATTCCAGTGGATCATCCTCTTCTGGTCTATGTAGGCACCTGAACACATGCAAACAGACACACACACACACACACACACACACATGCAGATATATACATATATATATAAGTACATATACACACATATATACACATGAACACATATACATACACACATGCACACAAATATACATGAATAAACAGTACATATTTTAAAGAAAATAAGTGACAAAAATACTGGCAATGATGTGGAGAAAAGAGATCATCATTCACCATTGATGAGAATGAAAGCTGGTATAGTCCCTATGGAAATCACTGTGAAGATTTCTCAAAAGGCTAGAGAGAGATCTACCATATTATTCAGTATAGCAACTGTGGGTATATATCCAAATGATTCTGCTTCGTACTACAAAGATAAATGCTTATCCATGCCCACTGCCACTCTCTTCAACAAGAGCTAAGTAAGAAAAGTGAAGGGATAAGGAAAATATAGTATCTATAAACAATAGAGTTTTAGTAAGCTATAAAGAAGAATGAAACTAGATGGTAAGTGGATAAACCTGGAAAAATATGCTGAGTGCAATAACATAGGCCTGGGAAGACAAACACTGCATATTCTCTCTTATATGTGGATACTAGCATTGAAACATTAGATTTGTGTGTATTATATTCAGTACATTCAGTAGATAGAGAAAAACCATAAAGGAGTCATTGTTGTGTGTTGAGGGTGTATTAGAGATCTTCAAGAAGGGGGAAAAACAGGAGATATGAAGGCAATAAAAGAATAATAGGGGTTGGGAAAGGGTGATAGATGGGTAGGGAAGAGTAGAATGTGGGAAGCAGGGTTAATTAACATTAAGGTTGTTTGAAGAAGTCATATGGAAATCCACTTTGTAGATAATTATAGATAATAATACATACGTACATTATGGATGGTTGGATAAGTAGATAGATAGATAGATAGATAGATAGATAGATAGATAGATAGATAATTAGATAGATGATAGATAGATAGATAGATAGATAGATAGATAGATAGATAGATAGATAATTAGATAGATAGATAGATAGATAGATAGATAGATAGATAGATAGATAGATGTATTATACACATGGGGCAAGATTCTCTTCCCTGATGCTATAAGTTTCCAAATTAAAAAAAAAACCATAACAACCCAGTGCCTGGTATAGGACACTTTGCTTTGAGTTGTTGGTCAGGACAGTCCCATAGACCCTCTCTATACAATGCAGGTTATTGTCTTTGCTCTTAGTTGCCCACTAGAGCTTTATAATAAGATTCTATTCTCAAAGACACCACACACTTTATCCTTGTACTTGTATATATCAAGCCGGTACTGACTTGGAAGCTTCCTGCCTGCTGGCTAGCCTTCAAGATGCCAGAAAGTATTACTCAGGATGCTGGAAAGAAAAGTCAACAACAGTCTTATCCAGCTGTGAATCCTGAGAGCTACAATAATGTCTGGTCTGACAAGATATGGCCCATGAATGAAAGAGTATCAAGACTTATAGAGGTTGTCAGTCAATTTCTGGTAGGATTTAAGGGACACTCCTCAGGAGATATCTCATGCCTAATTGTTGTAGAATATTCCTTTATACTGTGAGAAGATGTGTCACTGTGATTGGTTTAAACAGACAGCTAAATGGTCCTTAGCATTTAATGACCTAAGCAGGAAGAGGTTGAGTGTAACTTCTGGGAAGAAGAAAAGGGGAGTTGCCAGTCAGACATGGAATAACCAAGGTGGGCATAAATGAAATAACATAATGAGTGGGTAGAAGAACATATATTTAAAAATATGGTTAATTTAAGTTGTAAGAGCTAGTTAGAAAAAAAAACAAAGCTAAGGCTAAAATTTCTTAATTAATAAGAAGTCTCTGTGTCATTTTTTTGTGAACTGGCGGCTCCAAAAGAAGTCTGTCTACACTTAATACAAAAAATCTGGCCAAGAACCCATGGCTGGCAGGGAAGTTTAGAGCCCCAAGAGAGAGCCTATGGCTCTTATTGTGCTAATCAGACAAAGTAATCAACTGCCTTCTAAATACACATCTATAAACCAATACATCAATGCAGCCCTCAGTCCTCATCAGAGAAGCATCTTTGATCACTGACAACACCATGGAAGACGTAGCAGAAAAAGTGCAAGAGTTGTGGAAAACTGGGGCAAGCCGACTTCTGGATACCAAAGGATTGCTACACTCATCAACTCTCAGCCCGGACAAGACCTTCACAAGATGAAGCCAGTCAGCATGCCAGCATGTAAGAGGGAAGGACACAGGAGCTCCCATCCCTAGTGACAGTTGATGCCTACTAGAGGAGAGAAAGTAGTTTTGGGGTTTTGCTTTTGATTTTGTTTTGTTTTGTTTTGTCATAGGGATATGGTCTGTGGTTGGTTGATAATGCTCCCATTGATGGCCCCACAATCATGCTCACATGAGCAGCACTAATTGGACACAGTGGGTTATTTAAGACAAAAAATGAAAAAGAAGACATGAAGCTGGGAGGTCTGGAGAGACTTAAGGGGAGAGGAGCATGAAATATAGTGCATATATGTATGAAATTCACAAAGAATAATTTCAAGATATTATGTTTCATAAAAGAACGCTGACTGCTTTGTGCTAGTACGCAAGGGTTCTATTCTTTCTTCCTTGTCAAATTCAGAGATCAGCATTGCAAAATTACATGGACTGCAGAAATCACAGACCACAATGGAGTGACCTGCAGTCCTCCATGAGAACTGACATCAGGATCTATCAGCATTCAAGAGACTTAGGAGAGACATAATGAACCAGAGAAGGAATATGTAGGATCTATATCATAATGTTATTAAAGATATTTAATAAAGCAGTACATAAAATAAGGCTAAACACCTTAAGGAGTAATATTCCAAAAATGCTAATATGATTTCACAAAGACCAGTTTAACCAGTGAAGAAGCTGAGATGTTATGGAGGCAAACAATTGGAGTTTACATGCTTTCTCTTTTATAACTTAGCAAGAAATAGGACTCTCAGCTCTTAATTCCTCGTGTCTAGCTTAATGCCTATAAAATAAAGATCTGAACCATTTTCCTCATCTCTTCCCCTTTAAGTGACTGGTATACAGTCCTGATACCTTTTTCATATAACTTTCCCCTGATACCCGGGTGATTGGCAAATTAGAATCTTGCTGCTCTTAATTTGGAATAAGTGCTTACTGGTTGGTACACATGAAAGAGATGATCGTCAGTGCTGTCAAGGTGACAATGCCTAAAATCACCTGGGATGAACCTGTGGACATGCCTGCAGTGGGATGATCTTGATAATGTTATTCCATGTAGGGAAACCTATCCTGACTATTGGCCAATAATTCTTAGGGATAGAACCCTGTGATACTCGGTACAGCGAGCCTGTCAGGAATGCCATGTATTGCTTTCTGTTCCGGATTATTAATATGATGTGACCCCGCTTCAAGTCCATGTAGACTTGATTTCCCAGCAAAATGGACTGTGCTTTGAACTGTGAACTAAAATACCCCCCCCCCCCAGTTTTCTTGTCAGAATATTTTAGTACAGCAATGGGAAGGAAAACGAAAAGAGAAGCCAAACCTAGGACATGAGCGCTTTGCAAACGGAAAAGGCTTCGCTGCATGGTCAACTGATCAGAAGTCAAGAACTGAAAACTCTGATCGGCCTCCCCCATCAACTGGTATTAGAGGACTTAATGGAAAGGAGAGGAGAAAAGCGCCATGCTGATTGCATGGCAAGTTGGGGAGTGTCAAGGTTCTTCGCATAGGTCATCAGGCCTTCTCACGGGTTCCTGTGGATGTGTGAGGATGCTGAGCTTGCGATATCAAAGGTCACCAAGCAGATAGACAGGCTCTTGCTGCACAGGCTCACTCTTAAAAAATCAATTTCAAGCCACCCTGGAGCAGATTCTTGTTGCTGTTTTTTTTTTTTTTTGAAAAACAAAATAAACACTTCGCTATTTGTGGAGTTTATATTTGTTGTCCCCAGATCTCCAAGAATCTCACATTTCCTAATGTCTTGAGTCTAGTTTTGGTATTGAAATCACATTGTAGGTTAAAAATTAATTATAAAAAGAGACTCACGTAAGCTATGTACAAAATCGCAAATCTAGATAAATCTGTCTGGTAAAGCTTCGAAGATTAAAAGAAGGTTTGTTAAATTCTGAAAGGGTTTGACTGGAACTATTTAAAATAATAGTAAAAAGAAACAAAGCTCTATTACCTAAGCAAAATGTGATCTTTGCAAGATTTCCAACTAATCAGTGTCCGCAAAACTGGAAAGGTACTGGATCAAAGGTCAGAGACTAGATTTGCCCCCAAGTTTGGACAAACACTGGCACTCCAGTTCAGTGTGAAAGTCTCTAGGCTTCTAGCTTCCCCCGGGGAATCCTGAGGAAATGTCATCAAATATTGCAAAGGCTGAATGACAGAATATTAACCTCAATTTACATCACAGAAGCCTAAAACCGAATCCTAAGGAAACCAACAAACTTCTCTGCAGACGAAACCAAGAAAGCCAGAAAATAAAAAGATCCTGAAACTGCGACCTATAGGCAGCATTTTGTGGACCAGCAGGGGAAATTAAACGCTTTCAACCCACTGAAACCAGCCTTTCCCAGGCTTACTCTCGCTGGCTAGACTGTCAGAATCTAATGAAAGTGTATGCACCCGTGAGGGTCAGTGTTTGCTTTAATTTTCTGCAGACTGGGCTCTACTACAAAGACATGGTCAGAAAAAGACAAATTAGGATTTTCTTTTTATTAAAATCATTTCACTTCTCATTGAGGAGAGATCTTCAGGAGCCTTGGGGTTTCTTTATAGTTCTACGAAAATAAACTCCAAAAAAGTTTTAAAAAAAAAAAGGCAAGCAAACTGCATACCCCAAAATGCATCTTTGGATTTCTGGGTGGGATATGAATTTAGGAGCCCATTGGGGACTTCCAGATATGTAAGGCAAAGGAATCCACATCCAGAAACCCTCCTTGTCACCAACAATTGCTCACGATGATTCGCTCTGCTGAGTTGCTAATCTTGTAGAGGTAGAAATTGTCCCAAGATGTCAGACCTGTCAATGGCACCAAGTCAAAATCAAGATTCATCCAAATAGCAGCTGACCCTCTTTCTCTTGCTTATGCGCTTATGCATGGTCCATTTCCTGCCCCGGGTCAGAGTGCCAAAGTCAATTTTCCCAGCTCATCTCCATCAGATCACAAGCTCTCCTTTGTCTCCTTTCAGGCTCCGCTGAGCTCAGCCAGAAAAATCGATTCTCAAGTTCCTCCAGTGATGAAATCCTTTTCTCTGCTGGTAATTCTAGAGGCATCTCCCATTTGCTCTCAGTGGTTTTTGTACATGCTGTTTTAGTAACTTGCTCTCGTAGCTTTTCCTTGGAAAGGACATTGCTTTTATGATTTTCATCTCTGCTTTAATCCTTCCTTTCTCATCATCTTTATCTATATGATGTTTTTGTAGTATATATTTCAAACAGCAAATTTTATAAAAGAAATTTGGTTAATTAGGATTGGAATGCTTTTTTTTAAACAGGAAAACAATCTTTTGGCAAAGTAAGTAAAATAAAATAAGGCCTCTTTGAAAATATAACAACTCATGAAACAGACAATTCTCAGAATGAGAAGAGGTTTGGAAGACTGCACTGCAACACGAGCAAGTGAGTGGCAAGAAAATGCCAAAGAGAGCAGGAGTGAGGAGCAAGAGTGGATTCCTGGATCCACTGTCTCAAAGTTCCTTTCTCTGTAAGTGTTAGAAACAAGAGATAGCCATATCTCTTCATATCCATGCTAGTTCATATCTGTGCTAGTTCATATCCATGCTAGGTCATATCCACGCTAGTTCATATCCACGCTAGTTCATATCCACGCTAGTTCATATCCACGCTAGTTCATATCCACACTAGTTCATATCCGTGCTAGTTCATATCCGTGTTAGGTCATATCCGTGCTAGGTCGTGTCCACACTAGTTCATATCCGTGTTAGGTCATATCCACGCTAGTTCATATCCATGCTAGGTCATATCCATGCTAGTTTATATCCGTGCTAGGACAAATCCATGCTAGTTTATATCCGTACTAGGTCGTGTCCACACTAGTTCATATCCGTGTTAGGTCATATCCATGCTAGTTCATATCCGTGTTAGGTCATATCCGTGCTAGGTTGTGTCCACACTAGTTCATATCCGTGTTAGGTCAAATCCACACTAGTTCATATCCATGCTAGGTCATGTCCACGCTAGTTCATATCCACACTAGTTCATATCCACGCTAGGTCATATCCATGCTAGTTTATATCGGTGCTAGGTCATGTTCACGCTAGTTCATATCCATGCTAGGACAAATCCATGCTAGGTCATATCCATGCTAGGTCATATCCATGCTAGGTCATATCCATGCTAGGTCTCTTGGGATTCAACTGCTCCCATCCTTTCCCTGTCCCAGCCCCTCTTGCTCTCCTTCTTCCTGTTCTTCTCCCTCATCCCAGCTCTCTCCCACCCCCTGCCTGCCCTGCTTCCTTCTCTCCCTTCTCCTCCTCTCTTTCTCCCTTTCCCCTTCTCCTGATTTCTGGAAAGGTCAAATAAACACTTCAAAGGCAAAAGGCATCGACTATGAGTTGCTCCACTTTAAACAATTGGGTCTCATTGCAATATCTCAATCAAAAATCAATGTTCTGTAAATTTCACAAATCCAAATGGAAATGAATAAAACAACTCAGAGATTAGCAACACAGAAAACCAGTCATGCCTGGGTGGACACAATAGTATCGGGGCCTGAAGCAACCGCTTCAGCCAGAAATGGAGGAAGCAGGGCCATGACTGGAAACCTGAGAAGAGCTGAGACTGGGAACTGGGAATGCCATCTCTATTGGTCAAGTTCGCTGTCATTCGGAGGACAGCAAGAAATGGATCTAAGAGGGAAATGAGTGCTACAGTTCTAAAACCCTTAGTTTCCAACGCCACCCCTACCTAGTCCACAAAGGGGACATGCCCCAAACCCTCCCTCACAGGACCGTCACACTGAAGAGATATATGAATCATACCTTTGAGCTCAGTTAGGATCCCACCAGCTATAACAACCAGGCTTAGTCAAAGACAGAAAGTCAATGGCATCACCTACATGGCATATTTATTATGCTGGACCAATTAGATATTCCTTCAAAGAATGCTCTTGAGAGTCTACTAGCTGTAATGTAAATACTTAGCATTACACAGGAAAAACAGGTCTTCAAACACCACTGAGAAGACCAGGTAGTCCAAATCAAATAACAGCGTAGGGAGGAGAGTGGCTTAGGTGTCTAAAAGTGATGGATGTGAAGAGACAAATGGGGAAGTCAAGCAGAGTTCCTCCTGGCTGTGTTACACAAAGGGCAGCATTAGGTTGGCACAGAAGCAGTAGCTCAGTAGAGCTAGAAGGTCAAAATTCAGATGTGGGAGAACATTTAAAATAAATGTATAAATCAAAAGCAAAATATCAAGAAGGAGGGCAAATTTAGTCATGGTCTTTTTTTTTAGTATTTAATTTATATCATAGGAAATGCTGATTAGAAATTCACTTCATCTGTTTTTTTGTTTCTTTGTCTTGTGGCATGGATACTGTGGAGACATTAAAAAAACAGTACCCAGTAGCACACTGGACTCCTGATCAGTGACAAATACATAGCAAAATAATGCTGATTTAAGTTTAGTGGCTGGGCTTGTGAGATGAATCAGTGGATAAAGCGATTCGCTGCCAAGCCTGATGACCTAGAAACTGCATGATAGAAGGACGGGGCAAATTTTTATAAGCTGTCAAGTGACCTCCACATACACTCCTTGACATGCATAAATATGCACACACATACACACACCCACACACACTAAATAAAATAAATAAATGAAAACGAGTTTAGTGGCCTCATGCAAATCTGAGAGAAAGTTGGCCCAGGTGGTGTTGAATACTTGGTATGACTTCTTTCTTTACCTGCTTACTTTGCCCATGCTGTTCAGCAGCTGGTATTGAGCCTTATGTATGGACAGAGGTCAAGAGAAGCAGTTTCTGCTTCTGATAGCTAGGTTTGAATGAAGGAGTTTCTGCTTCTGATGGTTAGGTTTAAATGATGTAGGCATGGGATGACCATGTATTGGTCCCGCTCACTTGCACTGCTTCCAAAATCCAGGAATATTTTCTGAGCAACTAACACAATAAAATACGGGTTTGAAGATCTTAATATCCAACTCTGAAACCTAGATGCTTCAGCATTCAAAACTTTGTGTGTGTGTGTGTGTGCCAGCATGTCACCTTAAGTAGAAAATTCTTAATCTTGAAGCAAAGCCACAGTCTAAACACGTGCAGCAATATTATTGGGTAAAGTTACCACCTGAGAGCACCTGCTGCAATTCCTTCACATGCTCTATATTTTAAACACCATTGCAACAAATTAATGAATCAGGTGCTTCTAATTTTCCAGTTTTCCATGTGTGGGAAAAGGGCAGGTGAATGAAACCAAGGCAAAGTAAAGATCATCTAAGTCATTTGAACCCAGTCATCAGAATCAGAAACTCCCTCTGTTGACAGCTGTCCATACATAAAGCCCAGTATCAGGAAAATTTGATCAGACAGACTTTGGGACAGTGACAACTACCTCCTCAGAGAGCTGACCCTGACCCTACCACACAACACTCAGCATAGGTTTAGGTTTTTCCTGTCATCTTATAAGGCTATGCTAGTACAGGCTCTACTAGTGCAGGCTATACTACTGCAGGCTATACTAGTGCAGGCTCTACTAGTGCAGGCTATACTACTGCAGGCTATACTAGTACAAGCTATACTAGTACAGGATATACTAGTGCAGGCTATACTCGTGCAGGCTATACTACTGCAGGCTATACTAGTGCAGGCTATACTAGTGCAGGCTATACTAGTGCAGGCTATACTACTGCAGGCTATACTAGTGCAGGCTATACTAGTACAAGCTACACTAGTACAAGTTATACTATTGCAGGTTATACTAGTACAGTCTATACTAGTATAGGCTATACTAGTGCAGGCTATACTACTGCAGGCTATACTAGTACAAGCTACACTAGTACAAGTTATACTATTGCAGGTTATACTAGTACAGTCTATACTAGTATAGGCTATACTAGTGCAGGCTATACTAGTGCAGGCTATACTACTGCAGGCTATACTAGTGCAGGCTATACTAGTGCAGGCTCTACTAGTGCAGGCTATACTAGTGCAGGCTATACTAGTACAAGCTACACTAGTACAAGTTATACTATTGCAGGTTATACTAGTACAGTCTATACTAGTATAGGCTATACTAGTGCAGGCTATACTACTGCAGGCTATACTAGTACAAGCTACACTAGTACAAGTTATACTATTGCAGGTTATACTAGTACAGTCTATACTAGTATAGGCTATACTAGTGCAGGCTATACTAGTGCAGGCTATACTAGTACAGGCTACACTAGTACAAGTTATACTATTGCAGGTTATACTAGTACAGTCTATACTAGTATAGGCTATACTAGTGCAGGCTATACTAGTACAGGCTATATTAGTGCAGGCTCTACTAGTGCAGGCTATACTAGTGCAGGCTATACTAGTGCAGGCTATACTAGTGCAGGCTATACTAGTGCAGGCTACACTAGTGCAGGCTATACTAGTGCAGGCTATACTAGTGCAGGCTATACTAGTGCAGGCTATACTAGTACAGGCTCTACTAGTGCAGGCTATACTAGTGCAGGCTATACTAGTGCAGGCTATACTAGTGCAGGCTATACTAGTACAGGCTCTACTAGTGCAGGCTATACTAGTGCAGGCTATACTAGTGCAGGCTATACTAGTGCAGGCTATACTAGTGCAGGCTATACTAGTGCAGGCTATACTAGTGCAGGCTCTACTAGTGCAGGCTATACTAGTACAGGCTCTACTAGTGCAGGCTCTACTAGTGCAGGCTATACTAGTGCAGGCTATACTAGTGCAGGCTCTACTAGTGCAGGCTATACTAGTGCAGGTTATACTAGTGCAGGCTATACTAGTGCAGGCTATACTAGTGCAGGCTATACTAGTACAGGCTCTACTAGTGCAGGCTCTACTAGTGCAGGCTATACTAGTGCAGGCTATACTAGTGCAGGCTCTACTAGTGCAGGCTATACTAGTGCAGGCTATACTAGTGCAGGCTATACTAGTACAGGATATACTAGTGCAGGCTATACTAGTGCAGGCTCTACTAGTGCAGGCTATACTAGTGCAGGCTATACTAGTGCAGGCTATACTAGTACAGGATATACTAGTGCAGGCTCTACTAGTGCAGGCTCTACTAGTGCAGGCTATACTAGTGCAGGCTCTACTAGTGCAGGCTATACTAGTGCAGGCTCTACTAGTGCAGGCTCTACTAGTGCAGGCTATACTAGTGCAGGCTCTACTAGTGCAGGCTCTACTAGTGCAGGCTATACTAGTGCAGGGTATACTAGTGCAGGCTATACTAGTGCAGGCTATACTAGTGCAGGCTATACTAGTGCAGGCTATACTAGTGCAGGCTATACTAGTACAGGCTCTACTAGTGCAGGCTATACTAGTGCAGGCTCTACTAGTGCAGGCTCTACTAGTGCAGGCTATACTAGTGCAGGCTCTACTAGTGCAGGCTCTACTAGTGCAGGCTCTACTAGTGCAGGCTATACTAATACAGGTTATACTATTGCAGGTTGTACTAGTACAGGTTATACTATTGCCGGTTATACTAGTAAGACTATACTAGTAAGATTATACTAATGCAGGCTATACTAGTGCAGGCTCTACTAGTGCAGGCTCTCAAAACTACTTACTGAACTAACCGTTTGGCTGAAATTGCAGGAAAAGTTCCCCAAATCTCCTTGCAATGATGAAAGTACCCTAATACACAAGCAAACGAAGGAAATCACCAGGTCTTTAAAGTGCCTGCTTGAGTTTGTCAGCTCCATCAATTTGCTCAACAGACGTTACCAACTGCACAGGCCTCTGTCTAAAGGAGTGTCTGAGGAATTCCTAGCTAAAATAACAGAATTTGGTCAACTATTCCAAAAGCAACATGATCCATATGTTTTCAAATGCTTTAAAAGGCTAAAAATGATTAAATCATTGCAAACTTATTCACGATAAAAACAAAAGCAATACTTTTTTTTTTAATCTCTAAAGAGGTTAGCAACTTATAGGAATAAGATTTTGAGTTGGCTCTCTGCCAGACTTAGAGAGTTATAGATTCAGATTTGAGGTTTCCTGTGAAATGATTCCTTGTTATTCCCTGTCTGAATCCCATGGTTACCATTGGAACTTTGTCTACAAAGGAACAAAAGGAGCCAAAACACTACCGAAATGCCCTTCGATAAACTAATGTCACTCTATCCTCTTCTGTATTCATCATTCCTCGCTGATCTCAGCTTCTCTCCAGATGCACACCGCCAAAGTCTTTTGGACAGTCTTCAGCAGTGTGTGTGTACAACAGCTAGGCATGTAACCCACAGCAAATCATTCTGCTAGAGAAACTGCAAAACTTTCAGAAGTACTGTTCTATAAAGCCATAAGATGTGATCTTAAAAACATATATATATATATATATATATGGAGATTTTTATATAACATATAAACGTGGGAGGAGGGAACTTTTGAGGAAATTGGCACATATACACAGTTGTGGGAGTTTGGCAAGTTCAAAATCCAATGGGGAAGGCCCACGCCTGGAAAAGGAACGAGCTGAACTGGAGTCCAAAGGCGGTCAGCTGTAGAACTGGGAAGGGGATGCTGCAGACGAAAGCCAAGCAGCTGCTGGGGAATTCCCTCTTGCTTAGGTGCTGGTGTGGGAAGGCGGCCTTTTGCTCATCAGTTGGATGGGACCATTTGGTCTCTTAATTGAAAGGTAAATCACATTGAAAAATACCTTCATTGGAACCAGAATAGTATGTAAGCAGATGCCTAAAACCCTAAACAGGTTCTGGGAAGCTAAAGGAAAAGGCAAAGGCCTATGGTGATAACTCCTGACAAACACATCAGCGGTAGGGAAGACAGGGCTCATGGTGGTCGGCAAGTCATGAGGTGAGATGCTGGCTTCGGGGAAATGCACTGCAAATCTGCTCTTTGGTAGACAACACATCACATGAGCTCCACTTCAGCTCTGGATATCTGACCTTCTGTGCTCTGATATGCTGGTCCAGAGGTGCAGGACTTGACTAATTCCAACAGTCAAGAAACAAGAACCTTTCCATGGCTCTTCTTTCTGCCTGAGCTCTCTCTGGCATCCCAAAGCAGATTCCCCAAGAAACACCCACTAGAACCCATGAATATGTACACAGGAAGGAAGGGGGAAAGTCCTATGCTCCTAGGATCACCTTACTGGGGCGGAAGGGAGACACCCTGTTAAAAGGTCACTAGAAAGGTCCCCTGGAGCAAGTGCCCAGCTTTCTTCCCTCGTTGCTGACTCTCCCTTCCTTGCAATGACAGACCATAAAGTCATGTTACCGCATTAACTATCTCACCAGCCTTTTGCATTTAAGCTTCTGTTCTTGTAAGTAAATCAGCGAATGAAAATGTTTCCTTTGCATTTGTAAGGAATGATTTAAGTCATGCATTATGATTATTGATTATCAATTCATAGGCTGAATGTTGTTTTTTCCCATGATAAAACATGTTTCAAAAATTGTACAATTTAGCTGGAAGTCCACGGAGAAGCTAGTGGAATTCAACTATGAACAAATCCAAAAGTTCATGAAAGAACAAACACATACGTTTTACTGGTCCCCTGGTTCTCCTAGTCTGGATAGCTGTTTTAATAGTCTCCACTTGGTTGCCAATGTTTACACTGCTGCAGTCTTTCCATGATGACCCGACTACATTGGCCTCTTTGGACCTTTTATCTGGCCAAATAGCTCCCTTGACTTAGGAGATTTCCAGGAACTCAATGATGCCCCTAATTGTTAATTGGTCACTCTAAGCAATATTTGAAACAGTTTCTTCTTTATTTCCACAAATCTCCCCCAAAGCCTTAAATTGTGGTTGCTTATTAAAGAGTCCAAGAAACAGGTTTTAAAGTATATTGTACAGTTTTAAGACATACAATTAAATGTCAAAAACAATGGTAGAGTGGGGGATTGCCAAGTGATGTTTACTTTTTTCTCATTCAGAACTTCATTTGATAGTGTATGAGATACTATGCAAGGAGATAGGAAAAGACCCTCCCCTCTATGATCCTCAGAAAAGTGGAAGTGCCTCCCATTCTGACATGATTCATGTGATACTACCAATCACAAAACCTATTCCCTGATTTTGGGAGGAGGTTGGTGACCCAGTCGTACCACTGACAAAGAATTGGATCAGAGACAGGGAATCAAGCAGCTGGCCAATAAAAACACCTAACTTCTCAGGGTGTTTGTTCATAGGTGGGAAATGTCACAAGGCTAGAACACCTGTTACCAGTATTGTTCTTGACTTTGCTGATATATTGTGTCTTCAATAGGAGAAAACGGGTTCAAACAATTGCCAGCAAGGATGCAGAGGAAACAGGGAAAGATATAGTTTTTAAACACCTGCAGGTTCACATCTGAGGCTTGCTTCCTGGATTCTTTCCATGTAGGAGTGCAAAGCTTTGGTTTATAGATGTGTTAAAATTGGTTTTCTTCCACTTTGGATTGAAAGGGCCAAGAAGTGGTCTGTGGGAAAGGTCTTTTGTTGTGAGAATTCTACTTGTTCCACTCTTCCATGATGAGGTGTTTTTCCCCAAGACATCTGGAGACTTCTCACCGTTATCTGCACGTCACAGAGAAAGAAGTTTAACTCATCTGCCAGGACACAGGGCAGGCATGCTCAATTTAGCTTCTTCTTTCTTGGGAGCAAAAATCCTGCAACAAGAAATCTACTCCCAGCTTCTCATACATGACTCAGGTGACTGAGTCTTCTCTTCATGGCTGAGGCATGACTGGTCCTTGGGTGCTGTAACATAATTACAAAGGGAGCTGAATTCTCTTATTTGTGGAGAATACAGAGCAATATTAATAATATGCTTGCTTTCCTATCAAGACAGCCACTTTATTCAACATACTGCATAGAATAAAAATAGCTAATCTAAACTATTCTTTTTTTAGTAAAAAAATTGTATTTACTTAGAAGCATTCAGAATGTGAACAGAATAGCTGCAATTTTTTTTGCAATTACGGTGGTATTCAGTTAACAGAACAACAATTATCTTCATATAAGCTGCATCAGAGACAACTGAAGATGAAAAAAAAACCAAAAAAAAACAAAAAAAAAAAACTACTGTCCCCATATATCACTAATTTGTACTGTGCACCAACAAGAACCTGCTTTAAATTTCCATGCCAACTTACAACCCCCAGACTGTACCAGGCAAGGTTAGTTGCTATTGAAAATACCACTAGGACAGGGCTATCTAAAGACACCTTCGGTAGTGTGTTAACTATACAGAAAAAGACACCGTACAGTTTAAAAACAAACCTTACACAGCCTTACATTTCAATTTTTTTCTTTAAAAGGAGTGAGTTGTGTACAGGGAGGTTAAATGCTTTATAGACAAGAAAAAAAACTGCGCTAGAACCAACTTATTCATCATCTTCTTCCTCATCTTCGTCTTCCTCTTCATCCTCTTCGTCTTCCTCATCATCTTCCTCTTCCTTCTTTTTCTTGCTCTTTTCCGCCTTGACCACCCCCTTTTTCGCTGCATCGGGTTTTCCTTTAGCTCTGTAAGCAGCAATATCCTTATCTTACTTCTCCTTCAGCTTGGCAGCCTTCTTTTCATAGGGCTGCTTGTCATCTGCAGCAGTGTTGTTCCACATCTCTCCCAGTTTCTTTGCAACATCACCAATGGATAAGCCAGGGTGTTCTCCTTTGATTTTGGGGCGATACTCAGAACAGAACAAGAAGAAGGCAGAAGGAGGCCTCTTGGGTGCATTGGAGTCCTTGAACTTCTTTTTGGTCTTCCCTTTGGGAGGGATGTAGGTTTTCATTTCTCTTTCATAATGAGCCTTGTCAGCCTTGGCCATGCCTTTAAATTTCCCCTTTTCTTTAGCAGACATGGTCTTCCACCTTTCTGAGCACTTCTCGGAGAACTCTGAGAAGTTGACAGAAGTATCCGGGTGCTTCTTCTTGTGTTTTTCCCGGCAGGTTTGCACAAAGAATGCATACGAGGACATTTTGCCTCTCGGCTTCTTAGGATCTCCTTTGCCCATGTTTAGTTGATTTTCGTCCGCGAGGCACAGAGTTGCCCAGTGCCCGTCCGGCTCTTGCTTGCCCAGGCGCTGTCTCTATGGAGCTCAATGTACTGCGATGGCTGTCTAATCCAAACTAATCTGCATGCACATGCAAGGAGCTAATCTCACAGCAGCCACCTGCGCTAGAGCTCTCTAGCTATTTCCGTAGTTCATAGAAGGAAATTAGGCACAAATAGTACAGGCTGGTCTTTCTGCGTACACTTCTGTGTCTCAGATGCTGACTGAGCCATCCTGAAGCTCACAGCCTAACCGCTCTTCATGCGGTGTGTGTAGGAAGAAGGACTGTTTGCCATAGTAAATAATCTTATATTCATTGTCCTCTTGTGTTCTAAACCTTGATCTGGCCCAACATTTTATATAAAATACCCTAATTCCCAACATGCAGATGGGAACTGGTGCAGAAACCCACACAAGACATTCTGTAAAGAGAGTCTAAATTGGAGGTCTCTGTCATTGAGTCCCTTTGTCTGAGCTAGGGGAGCCCTGCAGAAGAGGGCACAGAAAGATTATAGAGTCAGAGCAATGGAGGACAAAAGGAGAACACAGCCCACTGAGTCAACTGAACAGGGCTCACATGAGCTCACAGAGACTGAAACAACAAGCATGGGCCGGCAGGGGTCTGTATCAGGTCCTCTGTATGTATTACAGCTGTTAGCTTGGTGTTTTTGTGGGACACCTAACATTGGGAACTGGTGTGTCTCTGACTCTTTTGCCTGTTCTTGGGACTCTTTTTCCTCCTATTAGGTTACTTTATCTAGGATTGATATGAGAGCTTTTGCCTTCTTCATGTATCTTATTTTGTTGTGTTTGGTTGTTATATCTTGGAGGCTGTCTCCTTTCTGAAGGGAAGCAAAGGGGGAGTGGATCTCAATGAGAGAAATGGGGAGGGAAACTGAGAGGAGTGGAGGAAGAGGAAATCCTGGTAAATGTATTGTATGAGAAAAAAAATCCTATTTTCAATTTAAAAAAATCTCTACACTGATATAATTGAAGTCTCAGGGATAATTCCACATTCAAGCAATACCCAAAGAAAGTTAAAGTTAAAGTCCCACAAGCACTAATCAGCTTCCAATTAATATATATATATATATATATATATATATATATATATATATATATATATAATGCTTTAATACATTGCACCTATACTAAACAAAGCAAATTTGGATTCACAGGCCTCAAATTCTTTTGTCTTTGTCAGCAGTAAACCTTAAAAGTTTCTCTGTTGATTTTATTCTGCCTGTTATAATGTTTTGAATTCAATATGTACAGTATAAAGTGATCCACGTGCACAATATAAAATGATCCACGTGTACAGTATAAAATGATCCATGTGTACAGTATAAAATGATCCGTGTGTACAGTATAAAATGATCCACGTGTACAGTATAAAATGATCCACGTGTACAGTATAAAAGGATCCATGTGTACAGTATAAAATGATCTGTGTGTACAGTATAAAATGATCCACTTGTACAGTATAAAATGATCCACTTGTACAGTATAAAATGATCTGTGTGTACAGTATAAAATGATCCACTTGTACAGTATAAAATGATCTGTGTGTACAGTATAAAATGATCCACGTGTACAGTATAAAATGATCCACGTGTATAGTATAAAATGATCCATGTGTACAATATAAAATGATCTATGTGTATAGTATAAAATTATCTATGTGTACAGTATAAAATGATCCATGCACCCATTAGTACAGTTTAATAGGAAACAGTCAGTTGTCTTGAGGGAGAGTGGGCAGCCTACAGGTGGTCAGTAAAGAGTGTATGGAAAGTTGTTCACATACTGCCCAATTTCTATTAGAATAAATGAATATTTTTCTCAAGCTTCAGGTAAGTCTGTAACTTGTAAAGAAGCTCCAAGTCCCCGAAGAGTTAACACCAATAGGCACTCACTGGGGCTGAAGCTTCTCCCTTCTCCTATAAAGAGAAGTGTGACCATACAGCTTGAGCCTCCCTCAGGGACTTGCTGGAATACCTGTTGAAGAGAACTGTTTTATAATATGATCTTTTCCTGTGTCAGAACCTAAGTCATTCTAAAACATCACAGAATCCATCTTGTATGGGGTTCACAGTTGATAGATTCTGTAATGAGAGCTTCTGTTTATACAGAACGTTAGCACAGTGGTTCTTGACCTGTGGGTCAGGACCCCACAGGGTCTCATATCAGATGTTTATATTACAAGTGATAACAGTAACAAAATTACAGTTATGAAGTAGTAAGAGAATAATTTTTGGGTTGGGATCACCGCAACGTGAGGAACTGTACTAAAGGTCTCAGCATCAGGAAGGTGAGGACACTGCTCTGGCTCTACCACGCTCGTTTCATCCTTTCAGTGACACCTCCATGCTTCCCTCAACAATGAACACTGGGTTGGGGATGCTGAAGAAGCCTCAAAGTATTGCCAGCTGAACCCTTAAACATTGCTTTAATCTGCTCCATTCAGAGGCAAAACAGAACCATAATACTCAAGCAATTTCTTTATCAGCGTATGGTAGACGCAACAATGCCTTAAAATGTTTTTGTTCCCTGAACCCATAACCTATAGATATGTTAAAGTGTGGGGAGCATGTGGATTTTAGGTTTCATTCAAAATCATGATTGCTTATTACAAAGAATTGGCTCATATAATTAGGAAGACTGGGAAGTCCCACAATCTGCTCTGTACCTGATTATGACCAAAGGAAACTAGTCATGTTATTCAGTATGAGACTGTTGGTCTTAACAACAGGTTTCAATACATAAATCCTGAATTTTATTGCATAAATCATCATCTGAGGACTGGCGATAAGGTAAGATCAAACTGTATCTTTGTCTCTGTTATACAGCTATTTCCTAGGGATTAGAGCATTCACTCCTGGTGGCAGGGGTTCCGTGGCTGAAGAAGATGATGTGGCAGAGGGAGTGGAGCTTACAGAACTAGGGCAGCTAGTCAAACTTGTAAGACTCAAGCGGCCTTTGCATGGTTGCATGTGCTGTACCAGTGCTCTAAGGGGAGACTGGTGGTGCTGCTTTGCAGGCTGAGCGGGAGTCCAGCTCCACAGTTTTCTGTGTCATTGCCCACACTCAATACGGGCTTTTCAGAGAGCGGTTAGCAAAAAGTCTTCACGCTCCTCTTTTTTTTTGATATTTTAAAAAGAATTTTAATTATCTGATCTATTATTTATTTATTTTTTTGATTATTTTTTTTATTGATAAAAGAATAAAGGAAAAAAAAAATTTCCACCTCCTCCCAGCCTCCCCTTTCCCTCCCCCTCCTCCCACTCTTCTCCCCCTCCTCCCACCCCTCTCCCCTTCTCCCCACTCCTCTCCCCCTCCCTCTCCAGTCCAAAGAGCAGTCAGGGTTCCCTGCCCTGTGGTAAGTCCTAGGTCCTCCCCCCTCCGTCCATATCTAGGAAGGTGAACATCCAAACTGGCTAGGCTCCCACCAAGCCAGCACATTAAGTAGGATCAAAACTGCGTGCCATTGTCCTTGGCATCTCATCAGCCCTCATTGTTCGTCATGATCAGAGAGTTCAGTTTTATCCCATGCTTTTTTTGGTAATAGTCCAGCTGGCCTTGGTGAGCTCCCAGTAGATCAGCTCCACTGTCTCAGTGGGTGGGTGCACCCCTCGCGGTCCCGACTTCTTTGCTCATGTTCTCCCTCCTTCTGCTCCTCATTGGGACCTTGGGAGCTCAGTCCAGTGGTCCAGTGTGGGTCTCGGTCTCTGTCTCTATCTCCATCCATCACCAGATGAAAGTTCTAAGATGATATGCAAGATATTCGTCAGTATTGCGCTAGGATGGGGTCATTTCAGGTTCCCTATCCTCAGCTGCCCAAGGAACTAACTGGGGACCTCAGCTTGGGCACCTGGGAGCCCCTCTAGGGTCAATTCTCCTGCCCACCCTAAAGTGGGTCCCTTAACTAAGAATTGTGGTTCCGTGCTCCCCTATCCAACCTTCCTTTATCCCGATCCTCCTATTTCCCCAAGTCCCCCCTCCTTCCCTTCTACCTTTTCTCTCCTCATCTCCCCTTACCCCCTTCCCACCCCACCCCCAAGATCCCACTTTTCTCCCCGGCAATTTTGTCTACTTCCCTTATCCAAGAGGATAACGATATGTTTTTCCTTGTGTTCACCTTCTTACTTAGCTTCTTTAGGTTCGCCAATTGTAGATTCTGTGACCCCTATTTATGGCTAGAAACCAATTATGAATGAGTACATCCCATGTTCTTCTTTTTGGGTCTGGGATACCTCACTCAGGATAGTGTTTTCTATTTCCATCCATTTGCATGCAAAATTCGAGAAGTCATTGTTTTTTACCGCAGCGTAGTACTCTAGTGTGTATATATTCCATACTTTCTTCATCCATTCTTCCATTGAAGGGCATCTAGGTTGTTTCCAGGTTCTGGCTATTACAAATAATACTGCTATGAACATAGTTGAACAAATGCTTTTGACATGTGATAGAACATCTCTTGGGTAAATTCCCAAGAGTGGTATTGCTGGGTCCAGGGGTAGGTTGATCCCGAATTTCCTGAGAAACCGAAACACTGACTTCCACAGTGGTTGCACAAGATTGCATTCCCACCAGCAATGGATGAGGGTACCCCTTCCTCCACAGCCTCTCCAGCAAAGGCTATCCTTGGTGTTTTTGACTTTAGCCATTCTGACAGGTGTAAGATGGTATCTCAAAGTTGTTTTGATTTGCATTTCCCTGATTGCTAAGGAAGTTGAGCACGACCTTAAGTATCTTTTGGCCATTTGAAGTTCTTCTGTTGAGAATTCTCTGTTCAGTTCAGTGCCCCATTTTTTAATTGGGTTAATTAGCATTTTAAAGTCTAGTTTCTTGAGTTCTCTATATATTTTGGAGATCAGACCTTTGTCTGTTGCGGGGTTGGTGAAGATCTTCTCCCAGTCAGTAGGTTGCCTTTGTGTCTTAGTGACAGTGTCCTTTGCTTTACAGAAGCTTCTCAGTTTTAGTAGGTCCCATTTATTCAATGTTGCCCTTAATGCCTGTGCTTCTGGGGTTATACCTAAGAAGCGATCACCTGTGCCCATCTGTTGTAGGGTATTTCCCACTTTCTCTTCTATCAGGTTCAGTGTTTTCGGGCTGATAATGAGGTCTTTAATCCATTTGGACTTGAGTTTTGTGCACGGTGATAGATATGGGTCTATTTTCATTCTTCTACAGGTTGACATCCAGTTGTGCCAGCACCATTTGTTGAAGATGCTTTCTTTCTTCCATTGTATACTTTTAGCTCCTTTATCGAAAATGAGGTGTTCATAGGTTTGTGGGGTAAAATCCGGGTCTTCTATACGATTCCATTGGTCGACTTCTCTGTTTTTATGCCAGTACCACCCTGTTTTCATTACTGTAGCTCTGTAATAGAGTTTGAAGTCAGGGATGGTAATGCCTCCAGAAGATCCTTTATTGTATAGGATTGTTTTGGCTATCCTGGGTTTTTTGTTTTTCCATATAAAGTTGATTATTGTCCTCTCCAGATCTGTGAAGAATTTTGATGGGATCTTGATGGGGATTGCATTGAATCTATAAATTGCCTTAGGTAGAATTGCCATTTTTACTATGTTGATCCTCCCAATCCAAGAGCAAGGGATGTCCATCCATTTTTTGGTATCCTCATCAATTTCTTTCTTCAATGCCTTAAAGTTCTTGTCAAATAGATCTTTCACTTCCTTGGTTAGATTTACCCCAAGATATTTTATGCTGTTTGTGGCTATCGTGAATGGAGAAGCTTCTCTGATTTCCCTCTCTGCTTCCATATCCTTTGTGTATAAGAGGGCGACTGATTTTTTGGAGTTGATCTTGTATCCTGCCACATTACTAAAGCTGTTTATCAGCTGTAAAAGTTCTTTGGTGGAGTTTTGGGGGTCGCTTATGTACACTATCATATCATCTGCGAATAACGAAAGTTTAACTTCTTCCTTTCCAATTCGAATCCCCTTGATCCCATTATGCTGTCTTATTGCTATTGCTAGAACTTCCAGCACTATATTGAAGAGGTATGGCGAAAGTGGACAGCCTTGTCGTGTTCCTGAGTTAAGCGGGATGGCTTTGAGTTTCTCTCCGTTTAATTTGATGTTAGCTGTCAGCTTGCTGTATATAGCTTTTATTATATTTAGGTATGACCCTTGTATCCCTAATCTCTCCAAGACTTTTAACATAAATAGATGTTGAATTTTGTCGAATGCTTTTTCAGCATCTAATGAAATGATCATATGGTTTTTTTCTTTCAGTTTATTTATATGATGGATTACATTGATAGATTTTCGTATGTTGAACCAGCCCTGCATCTCAGGAATGAAGCCTACTTGATCATAATGGATAATTTTTTGGATGTGTTCTTGGATTCGGTTTGCCAGTATTTTGTTGAGGATTTTTGCGTCGATATTCATGAGTGAGATCGGCCTGTAATTCTCTTTCCTGGTTGAGTCTTTGTGTGGTTTTGGTATCAGAGTAACTGTAGCTTCATAAAAGGAATTTGGTAATGACCCTTCTGTTTCTATATTGTGAAATACATTAAGGAGTATAGGTATTAGGTCTTCTTGGAAGTTCTGGTAGAATTCCGCATTGAAACCATCTGGTCCTGGGCTTTTTTTGGTAGGGAGGTTTTTGATAACCTCTTCTAATTCTTCGCGACTAACAGGTCTATTTAGATTGTTCACCTGGTCCTGATTTAACTTTGGTAAATGATATTTATCTAAGAAAGTATCCATTTCCTTTACATTTTCCAGTTTTGTGGCGTATAGGCTTTTGTAGTAGGATCTAATGATTCTCTGAATTTCCTCTGTGTCTGTGGTTATGTCTCCCTTTTCATTTCTGATCTTATTAATTTGCAAATTCTCTCTCTGCCGTTTGATTAGTTTGGATAGGGGTTTGTCAATCTTGTTGATTTTCTCCAGGAACCAGCTTCTTGATTCATTGATTCTTTGGATTGTTCTCTGTGTTTCTATTTTATTGATTTCAGCCCTCAGTTTGATTATTTCCAGTCTCCTACTCCTCCTAGGTGAGTCTGCTTCTTTTTTTTCTAGAGCTTTCAGGTGGGCTGTTAAGTCTCCAATGTGAGCTTTCTCTGTTTTCTTTAAGTGGGCACTTAGTGCTATGAACTTTCCTCTTAGGATTGCTTTCATAGTGTCCCATAAGTTTGAGTATGTTGTTTCTTTATTTTCATTTAATTCCAGGAATACTTTAATTTCTTTCTTTATTTCTTCCTTAATCCAGGTGTGGTTCAGTAGTTGGCTGTTCAGTTTCCATGACTTTGTGGGCTTTCCGGGGGTAGCCTTGTTGTTGAATTCTAACTTTAATCCATGGTGATCTGATAAGACACAGGTGGTTAGTAATACTTTTTTGTAACTGTGGATGTTTGCTTTGTTACCGACTATGTGGTCGATTTTCGAGAAGGTTCCATGAGCTGCAGAGAAGAAGGTGTATTCTTTCCTATTTGGGTGGAATGTTCTATAGATGTCTGTTAAGTCCATTTGTTTCATTACCTCCATTAGTTGTCTTATTTCTCTGTTAGGTTTCTGTCTGATTGACCTGTCCATTGGTGAGAGAGGAGTGTTGAAATCTCCTACTATTAGTGTGTGCGGTTTGATGGCTGCCTTGAATTTCAGCAATGTTTCTTTTATGTACGTGGGTGCTTTTATATTAGGGGCATAGATGTTCAGGATTGAGACTTCATCCTGATGAACTGTTCCTGTTATGAATATAAAATGCCCCTCTCCATCTCTTCTGATTGATTTAAGTTTGAAGTCAACTTTGTTAGAGATTAGTATGGCCACACCTGCTTGTTTCTTAGGTCCATTTGCTTGATAGGCCTTTTCCCAACCCTTTACTCTGAGTAGGTGCCTGTCTTTGTGGTTGAGGTGTGTTTCTTGTAAACAGCAGAATGTTGGATCCTGTTTTCTTATCCAATCTCTTAGCCTGTGCCTTTTTATAGGTGAGTTGAGACCATTGACATTAAGCGATATTAATGACCAGTGGTTGTTAACTCCGGTCATTTTTTTTTAGTCGTAGAGTTTGTGTGTATCCCTTCTTTGGTTTGTGTTGATGAAGGGTCTCTAGATGTCTGAGTTATTGTGGTCATTATTGGATTCCTTGGTTAGTGATTTTCCTTCTATTACTTTCTGTAAGGCTGGATTTGTGGCTGCATATTGTTTGAATTTGTTTTTATCCTGGAAAATTTTATTTTCTCCATTTATAGTGAACGAAAGCTTGGCTGGGTATAGTAATCTGGGCTTGCATCCATGGTCTCTCAGTTTCTGCAGTACATCTATCCAGGACCTTCTGGCTTTCATGGTTTCCATGGAAAAGTCAGGTGTAAGTCTGATAGGTTTACCTTTGTAAGTAATTTGGCCTTTTTCCTTTGCCGCTCTTAATATTTTTTCCTTATTCTGGATGCTTTGTGTTTTGATAATTATATAGCGAGGGGATGTTTTTTTTTGATCCAGCCTATTCGGTGTTCTGTATGCTTCTTGCACCTTCATAGGTATATCTTTCTTTAGGTTGGGAAAGTTTTCTTCTATAATTTTATTAAATATATTTTCTGGACCATTGAGCTGCACTTCTTCTCCTTCTTCTACTCCTATTATTCTTAGGTTTGGTCTTTTTATTGTGTCCCATATTTCCTGAATGTTTTGTGATGAGAGTTTGTTGGACTTGCTGTTTTCTTTGATCAGTGTGTTTATTTTCTCTATGGTATCTTCAGAATCTGAGAGTCTTTCTTCTATCTCTTGTATTCTGCTGGTTATGCTTGTTTCTGTAGTCTCTATTCGTTTACCTAGATTTTCCATGTCCAGCCGGCCCTCTGTTTGTGTTTTCTTCTTTGCCTCTATTTCAGTTTTCAAGTCTTGAACTGTTTCCATTATCTGTTTGATTGTTTTTCCTTGGTTTTCTAGGGTATCATTCACTGATTTATTCAATTCTTCAAATTTTCTGTTATATTTCTCATCCATTTCTATAAGGGCGTTTTTTACATGCTGTTTAAGGGCGTCAATCACTTTCATGAAGTCAAACTTTTCTCCTTCTTGATTAAGGTGTTCATGACCTTCCATTTTGAGGTCGCTGGATTCTGGTGGCTTCATGTTGCTTTTCAGTTTGTTGGGCGAATTCTTGCCTTGGCGTCTGCCCATCTCTTCTTCCAAATACTCCCTTATGGGTCTTCTTTTACCAGATCAGGTCTCCTTGCCTACCCAACGCGGCCTCACCAATGTTGGCTCTCCTGGCACCAAGGGATCAGGTCTCCGTGCCCAACCCTGGCTCGTCCCAATGCTGGTTCTCCCCAATGCTGGTTCTCCCCAACACTGGTTCTCCTGGGCCGAGAGATCAGGCCTCCGTGCTGGTTGGGCAGCTCGCAAACAAAGCGCCTACTCTCCTTGGTGCAGGCAGGCCACAGAAACAAAGGCAGTGGAGCCCGCCCGGGCGCCGGGAGGACTGGGACTCAACTCCCAATGCCTCGCGCCAAAAGAGGGCAGGGGGCCCAAGTGGGGAGGGCTCTGGACGGAAGCTGGGTGGGCCAGGAAGAAAGAGGCAGTAACCAGGGAATAGAGGTCCTGCAGAGAGCCCAAGAAAGACAGGAGGCCAGGGGACCCCCAGATCCCCGTCCCTGGCTGGCGCTGCGGGCCAGAAACTCACCCCAACGCTGGTTCTCCTGGGGCCGAGAGATCAGGCCTCCGTGCTGGTTGGGCAGCTCGCAAACAAAGCGCCTACCCTCCTTGGTGCAGGCAGGCCACAGAAACAAAGGCAGTGGAGCCCGCCCGGGCGCCGGGAGGACTGGGACCCAACTCCCAATGCCTCGCGCCAAAAGAGGGCGGGGGGCCCAAGTGGGGAGGGCTCTGGACGGAAGCTGGGTGGGCCAGGAAGAAAGAGGCAGTAACCAGGGAATAGAGGTCCTGCAGAGAGCCCAAGAAAGACAGGAGGCCAGGGGACCCCCGAGATCCCCGTCCCTGGCTGGCGCTGCGGGCCAGAAACTCACCCCAACGCTGGTTCTCCTGGGGCCGAGAGATCAGGCCTCCGTGCTGGTTGGGCAGCTCGCAAACAAAGCGCCTACCCTCCTTGGTGCAGGCAGGCCACAGAAACAAAGGCAGTGGAGCCCGCCCGGGCGCCGGGAGGACTGGGACCCAACTCCCAATGCCTCGCGCCAAAAGAGGGCGGGGGGCCCAAGTGGGGAGGGCTCTGGACGGAAGCTGGGTGGGCCAGGAAGAAAGAGGCAGTAACCAGGGAATAGAGGTCCTGCAGAGAGCCCAAGAAAGACAGGAGGCCAGGGGACCCCCGAGATCCCCGTCCCTGGCTGGCGCTGCGGGCCAGAAACTCACCCCAACGCTGGTTCTCCTGGGGCCGAGAGATCAGGCCTCCGTGCTGGTTGGGCAGCTCGCAAACAAAGCGCCTACCCTCCTTGGTGCAGGCAGGCCACAGAAACAAAGGCAGTGGAGCCCGCCCGGGCGCCGGGAGGACTGGGACCCAACTCCCAATGCCTTGCGCCAAAAGAGCTCTATTATTTATTTTAAAAAAATCTTCCGTATAATACTTTGTCTTTCTATTACTGTGAAGAGACTCTATGACCATGGCAACTCTTATGAAGAAAAACATTTAATTGAGGTTGTAGCTTATAATGTCAGTGGTTTAGTTTATTATTATGGCAGGACTTAGTGTTCTGCAGCCAGGCATGATGCCAGAAAGGTAGCTGCTATGTGGTGATATACAGGCAGCAGGAAGTAGACTGAGACACTGGGCTTGACTTTAGCATAGAAGAAATCAAAGCCCACCCTCCACAGTGACACAGTTCCTCTACCAATGCCACACCTCCTAAAACACCCTTTGGGCTCATGGAGGCCAACTACATACAAACACAATAGGCCTCACCTTCAGAAAGTATCTCGGCTGCTGCATTTGAATTTGAGATCTCCAGCATTTCCAAAATGTAGAATTTGGAAATTTGACTACTTTCTCAACACTGCAATTAGCATAAATGACTTTCCCAACATGCTCCTCTTAAGAGCCCCAGTAAATTCATCAGTTTACCAAACTAGACTGGGAAAATCATTTCTTCGGTCTGTTACTATTCCCATTTTGGGGGTGAATAATCCTTTTTTCTGTACCTCCCATGAAAAAATCACAGAAGAGTACAACTTGTTACTCCCTCAAAATTCCTGGAACTGGGCAATTTATAAAGAATTGAAACTTATCTGGCTCACAGTTGTGGGGGTTAGAGATCCCCCACAAAAACACAGTGCAAGCCTCTTTCAATCATTTCATAACAACCATCCTGCTGCATATAACATGGGAGAGGACACATATAACATGGGGACACAGGGCAAGCGCATACATAGGCCTGTGTTCCTCTCCTTTTTAAAGTAAATTTATTTTATAAAGTTAATGTAGGTTTACTGTATTTACATCATTTGCCCCTTTCCTCTCCTCTCCCTAACCCCTGACATGTATGTCCCCTCACTTCATCTCAAACTGATGGCCCTGTTTATCTTTAACTATTATTAATATATTATATCACATACATTTACATACTTTATATTCCTCACATACAAAATAACTACATTAAAATGCAATTAGATGTATACAATAAAAATACAGACTAACGACATTTTCTAGAAGTATGTCAAACAGTTCATTAATATACATACTATAACCATTCTGGATTTTGGGATCCATCATCTTTCAAAATGTTTATGAGTAAATACATAAATACAACCTTCTGAAATTTAGCATTGATCATATATGGACATTTTTAGGGAAGACCATCCGATATTGGATAACAAAACAGAGGGCTCATCCCTGGGGAAAACTAGTGCTCCCTCCCAGCAATTCTCAATTGCTCTACTGCTCGTCCAGTCCTCAGGCCTTGTGAGACTTCTCCTGTCCATGTTGGCACATCAGCAGATGCTGTCACTGTTGAGTTCTCATTCAGGCAGTCATATTGTTGAGCTTTTATCTGTGCAACTTCTCTGCCATATACAAAAAAATATACACTCAGATCAATGTCTTGGTCCTCTGGCTGGTACAATCTTTCTGCCCATCTTAGGGGCTGTTCTCTGAGGCTTAGATGTAGGAATTGTGTAATAGATGTGTAGGTTGGGGCTGGGCACCCCATTGTCAGTTGTTCCCTGCATTCTGACAGCTGTGGCTTGCTGCAACGGTCTCCACTGCATGCTGAAAAGAGGAGAATCTTTGATGAGAGCTAAGAGCTACACTTATGTGTGGGTATACTGAGAAGTATCGATAATGCAGTTAAGCATTGTATTTATTTAAGAAGTTGGCAGTGCATTTTATCCTCTGAGATCCATGAGCTCATCAGCCATGGGTAGAAGGCTACTCTTACAGTACCAAACATGAAATCTCATAAACTATCTAACAAAACTACAACAACAACAACAACAAAAACAATACCAGGCATAAGAAAACCCAAGATGGTGGTCAATAGACTCCAAGAAACTCCCAAAACATTATAGACTATTGTTGTTTCCCTTGGTTGCCTCCCTGAAGATATCACATAATTTAGACACAGGACTCAGAAAAAGTGAACTGGATATGACACCAAGGCCCCTCCCTAGGGACTAGTACAGGAAGATGCTATGTAAACTCCCAAAAGAGAAAAGCAATCAGAGAGAATAACCTACAAAATACAATGGCCAGCATGCCAAGATATTCCTGTAGGTACCATAGAGGCACGTATATCTTGGCAGTAACCAACAGCTGCCTTTCCTTTTCTTTTGAAGCCACTAATGCCAAAGGGACACGTCCTCATGACTGCATGTAATCCTAATGGCCTCCCCCATAGTACCCATGTTCTTATAGGCATCAGAAAGTTGATTAATATACACATTATACTACACATTGTTAAATGTCAACCTTTTTGAATTGTGCATTAAAGTAGAACCCATCATATTTCAAAATGGTTATTTGCCATAATAAATGGTCATTCTCATATCAACTTTTGAGCTTGAAAATCGTATTTCTTAAAACTAAGCCCTCAGACTGTATAAGCTGTGGATCCACAAAATCAGAATTCAACTCCACTTCTGTTTCACACATTTCTCCTCTATATCATCCCAGCCTCAACCACATGATTGACAAGGGTTTGTTTTGCATAAACAGACATACCTTATGTGGGGCACAAAGTTGCAGTCAATGGCAGAAGATCAAGCCTCAAAAACTAAGTTTACCCTCTCCTGGGTGTTCTACATGCAGAGTGCCCCACACTCCATCCCTCTTGCCTTGCCTTCCACAACACTATCTTCCTCTTTGCCATGCTCATTTCCCCGTATTCTTGGTCATTTCCTTGGCCCGTTTCTTCTCTTCCATTTCCATCAGCGCTTCTCTTTCTTAGCATCTTGACCTGCATTCTGCCACAACTTAGAACACCGTGTAGTCCCATGTAGATCCCATGATACCAGGTGTGAAAGAAAATGACCGTGTGGGGTTGCAGTTCCTTACACTTCCATCAAATACACACAATCACACTCTCACTGGGCGAAAAGACAGTGAATGAACGAAGATGTAGAGAGAAGGAAGGAGGGAGCGAGAAGAGTAATTATGACTCAGAAAATGGAGGTTTTACCTCTTAATAATTAATTTTACCCTGGAATCATCTGAAGGATCACTGATAAACTTGGCCATATAAGTAATCCGAAACTTTCAAATCCTGTGCCCTGTTTCTAATCACTCTGTGAGAATACCTATCAAAAGAAAATTAAGCCTTTCTTGAAAGAGACTATAACCTTGCATCAACATGGAGCAATCGCCATCTGTCTGGCTACCCTCGGGCACAGCAATAGCTATTATAAAACACCATCCCCTCTTTTTGCCCTTTAAAAAATTAGCTTAACACCTCTGGCAATAAAAGTTCACATGCTTCAGAGATAATAAAGATAGTTATTCCTTCTTCATTGCCTACAGAATGCCTGGGGAGGTTTTATGCAAGAGCAACTAATGTAGACTTGAGAGTTATTATCAAAGAAACCCTCCCTGCCTTTAATTTTCTCTTCTTTGAAATATTTCCTAGCTTCCCTGAAATCCTAAATTTCCTTTTTGTAACAAAATGTAATTCGGGTTTAGTGCTCTCTCACTACGTAAGCGTGCACGGTGGAACCGATAGAAAGGGGGCATTCACAGCTTGTTGTATATTTTATTAACCCAATTAAAGAATTTATGGAAAGAAGAAATCAAGTTAACAACCACAGCAAAGGAAAGGAAAACAAAGCCTTTTGTACAGGAGCCAACTTCTGCCCAGTTTCACAGGTGCCCCACAAATGTGATGTCATTTTGATTGAAGCACCCTCTCTCCCACAAAGACAAATGAAAGAACCCTTGTGGAAACCAGCCCTGCACTTCACACAGGTGGTCACATCTAAAATAAACCTCCAGAGCGAACCTGAGAAAGCCTCTTCTAAAGGAAAGTTCAGTTAGAGCGGCCTGAAGAGCTCGCTAAAGGGAAGAAGGGACTGACTGTGAGTGTGCAGCCTGTGCTTTTGAAGAAAATAAAGAATACGTCTTTCTGCTCTGCTTCGAGTGAAAGGCACACTTCTCAACTCGTGGTTTTACAGTATAATTACAGAACATGAATAAACCTTCGCTTGGCTTCTTTAAAATTGATTTTCGATGGATTTTGAATGCAAAAGAAGAAATGGCATATGTCCAGAAGCTGCATCCGGGGGTGTGATTTGGTGGAGGAGTGAATATCTTCCCTCCAGCTTGTAAGTCTTGATTTTCTGGATTTCTTTTGATGATTGAGACTCAGTAGTGACCCTCTTGATTGTATTGGTCAGTCACAGGGTTCAAGTGTTGTAGCATTCTAAACTCCACAGGTCTGGCATCAGGCCTTGTACCGGGTCCTTTAGGCTCGTGACTTATTACAAAACACAGGAGAGAAATTTGGATCCCTACTATGTCCCATTGTGTTGTTATCCTGCCACATCATATCCACCTTGGTTTTATTCAACCCACATTTAGAGCATTACTGTCTGTCTACCCAAGTGTTGACCTTTCAGTGCTAATTCACTACCCATTCATGAGTCAGACATGTTTCCAAAGACATCTTCTGGCCTCCACACTCACTCTCGAATCAGTGATTCAGCAGCCTCAGTTTTATAAAGGGTGTGCTTTTGTTTTTAATTATGTGTGTTATGGATTTCTGCGTGGGTACATGCATGTGAGCGCTGGTGCCCAGAGTCCAGAAGAAACCAGAGTTAAAGGTAGAGAGTTGTTGGCTACCCAGTGTGGGTGCTAGAATCAAACCTGGGTCTTCTTCCAACACAGTACACTCTTACTGGCTGTGCCCCCTTTTCAGCCCCACAGTCTCAACCTTTCAAAAGAAAACTTCTTCAAAAACATCATTTGAGCTTGAAAATGGTTAACCAACTTATAATTTGCCTATATTTCTGCTAATTTTAACTTATAAATTAAATCCAGTAAGAGATGGGCAAGAACTAGAAACTATAACTATATATATGCATTTGTCTATATCGATATATATATATCTATTTATATATAATATGTATATATTATGTTGAAACAAAAAGAAATGGTTACCCAATTCCTTTACCCACGTAGTTACTATTTTCCCATAATTTTAAATGCTGGGTCATAACATGAGCTAAGATATTTCCTTCCATCCCATTCATCCTTAAGGAAAGTCCTAACAACTGCAATGCTTGTTATTTTATCCCAAGAGCTACTTGTGTTCCATTTACCATTATTTATAGGTTTCTAGGACCTGCTGTGGTGTGTGATATTTTGTTTGTGTTCTGACAAATAAAGCTTGCCTAAAGATCACAGGGCAGAACTAGCCACTAGTTAACCATAGAAGCCAGGCAGTGGTGGCACACACCTTTACTTTCAGAGTTTGGAAGAAGGAAGTGGAAGATCAGGAGTTCAAGGCCACCCTGGGCTACACAAGATTATACCAGTCTGAAAGAGAAACAGAGCCAGACAGTGGTGGCTCACACCTTTGATTTCAGCACTTGGGAGGCACATGCCTTTAATCCCAGCACTAGGGAGGTGGAGACAGAAATATAAGGCAGATGGAGACAGGATCTCTGGTGCATTCAGTCTGAGGATTTGACCCCCTTTCCAATTCAGTCTGAGGATTCATAGAGACAGGAGCCCCCATTTGTTGTGAGATTCAGTAGAGGTAAGAAGTTTCTGGTGGCTGGCTACTCTGTTTCTCTTACTTCCAGACAAGTTTTATTTGTCAGAACACAAATAAAATATCACACACCACTGCTGAAAGTGAGTGATACTCCTGCAACATCCCACCACTGAGCCTGGGAACACAAGCCCTGCAGGCTGGGGTTCTTCAAAGGCTGCCTCTGAGCCAGAACTGAGCAGGCAGGGGCTTGTAAGTTAAAAATAGTCAACACTGATGATAAGTGTTAAGTAAAAATAAAAAGAAAGGGGCAGCTCCGCTGGAGCAAGAAATCTGATTGGGTCAAATCAAACCGAATCAAAATGCCCATTGTTTTATTAAGAATGACGCTCTTGGGTGGCCAAGTGCATGATGGAGAGACAGAAAAGCAGGGAGCCTATGCAGACCCGAAAACCACATGTTTCTCCTCTGGGATCTCACTTAAATACCCTGTGGGAGTGGTCCTGACAAGGGAGGTGTCAGGACCTGGCATGCTGGGATTTGGAGCCCAGACCAATACTACTACTCCCAAGCCAGGGAGTCTAAGATAAATGGTAGGGGCTGGAGGCTACGCTTCCAACTTAACAATAAGTAAGGGAGGAAAGCAGAGCTGACCAAAGACAGAAACCAAAGTGTGATACAACCCAGGTGTAACACTCCAGCGTTGTGGGGGGCATTCGGAAGATGGGCTGGCCCAGGACATTGTCGGGGCATGTGTTTTAAGTTGTCCTGGAAAGGACATGTGAAGTTGGTTGGGGAAGGTGCAGCTTCCATAACAGAGTGGCAGCTGAAAACTATTGGCTAGTGGCGTCCCCACCAACTTCATGGGTGGATCCTTTAAACCTTGAAGGGGTTTGCGAGACTACATCATGACTCTGGTAATTTAAAACTTTCCTCACTATATAATGTGCCCATAATTTTTGTAATGTCTTTTCTTATTATTTATTTATTCTCTGTAGTATAATTTTCCTAACATCCTTTAGGTTTATGCTTTTCTACACAACTTTCCATTATTTTTCTTTAAAAATTTCTAGACTATGTAAGACATCTTGTAAGCAACATAAGATTAAATTTTTAAAGAACAGTTTTGATGGCATATATATATTATATATATATAATAACAAATCACTTCTTAATGAGGTTTTAAAAAGCAATGAATGATGAGTTTGAATCTAGATCAGATTGTATTAAAAATAAAAGATTTCCTTTATCTCCAGTTTAAAAGTATTAGAAAATATGATAATATTTTCTAAATGAAACAGACAGACTTGAATACAAAAGATAAAATAGGAATCAAATTTACCAAATACCAAATATATAGAATATATTTGAATGGTGTGGGATTGACACAAGTAGAAAATGGGCCCAAACTGAAGCTAGGTTTACAAAAAATATAGATTATGCTTAACACATCCCAAATAACTGAGAGAATGGAATACACTTCAATTGTCAGGGAGTCAGGTATAATATGATTAATAAAAACCCAGAGACAGAAATTGGGGTTCAACCTGAAGGTCAGAGAAGCAAAACAGTCAGCCACTGCCTCTTTCCTCTACCTCAGTCCAAAATGGCAGTCCTGCCTCCAGGAATCTCAGAATGAGACTGTGTCTGAGAGCTGTCTCCTTCTGTTTTATACTCCTCCCTAGGACTGGGAATAAAGGTGCACACCACTACCGCCTGGTTTCTATGGCAAATTAGCATGGCTACTGGAATTAAAGGTGTGTGTCACCACTGCCTTGTCTGTAAAGGTAATCAGTGCAACTGTTTTACTCTCTGAACATCAGGCGAACTTTATTTATTAAAATAGAAATGAAATACCCTTCTAGTCCAGAGAAACAAGAATATAGTTATTGCCATTCCAACACCTGCAAAACAAATCTAAAATGAAGGAAAGGTCTAAAAGCAAAATATAAAACTGTAAAAATACTTTAAAGAATATATGAAAAATACAGAGTATCTATTTTATCCCAAAGTGAATCTGATTTCTTAAAAAATACCAAAAAGTACGAACTATTTAGTTCATTTTTTGAAAAAAAAAAACTAATTTTTCTACATTTATATTCAACCCTGAATGTTGTCCACATAAAATAAATATTTATCAAAAACTCATTCAAGCAAACATTATTGTAGTGGTCTGTGAGAGTTCTATAATCTGTTAGTCATTTAAACATTACACATTTTCATATTCAAGCTTTTTAGTAAGCCACATTTTTGTGATGATCTATCAGGAGCCCATGGATAGTTCCTCTAGAATAAATGAAAATTTAGAGTACATCAAGGTAATTCTTTGTTATCTCATGACCTAAGAAGCCTTTCTCTCTCTGTCTCTCTCTGTGTGTCTGTCTCTCTGTCTCTCTCTGTGTCTCTGTCTCTGTCTCTGTCTCTGTCTCTCTCTCTCTCTCTCTCTCTCTCTCTCTCTCTCTCTCTCTCCCTGAAGTGAATGTGTAAACAAGCATTTACCTATTTACCTTAAAGAAGGATCAGCTTACCTTTGTGGAAACTTTCTGATCTCTCAGGAGAAGCTGCTGTGAAAGAAATAGCTCAAGGCAACGCCAGAGGCTGAGAATAGACTGTGAACCCCTGCATCTGAAATAGCATGTTTGCCCAAAGTTAGGGAGAGAAAACACTAGTGTATGGGGGAAACAGTGTTGCAGCCACTGCTGCAGGAGACAGTGGAAGCCTTGGCTACCGCCCTTGAACTCTTATCCTTCATGGGGAGCGCCTTCACAGTCCCACACAGATCTCTCATGACTACTTCAAACCTTCTCACTCCCACTGCCAGCAACAGAGCCATCTAGAAACTGCTCTCCTGTGTTCCCTTACTTGCTAAAAATATTCCTAATAAGATCAAGGACATAGAAAACAGCAACTGTAAGAACAGAGGCCACACACTGTGGGCTTTCTTCCCTAGAGCCCCTTCTCTGGCTTTCCAAAAGGCGTTCTTCCCGGTCTTGCTGGACCCTGTCTACCAACAATATTGTTAAATATTGACTTTCTAACATCTAACCAAACCATTAAAGGTAGTTTTTTGGCCACTAAAATCAGGACAAAATATTCAACCTGGAACTAAATCTCACACAGTAGCATTTGTTGCCCTAGCAATGTTGTTCCTTTCTTCTTCATAACCTGCATGTCAAGCTGTATTCGACAACACAAGGCTTTGCCTTCTGTACAACCCAGAGCCCTTTTCTCTCCCAAATGCCTTTGTGTTATAATCCGCGTGCCATCAAAGCCCTAGTTCATTGTTTTTGCAAGTCCCTGACATTTGGTCAATGAGTAGTGGTTAGAAGCTTCACCATGTCTATCACAAACCAAAATGCTTTAGCATACACTCCATTTAAATCCACCAGAGCAGACTATTCTAAGAGAGAGAGAACATGGAGTCTCATCTAGCAGCTGACTCTCCTCAGCTGGCTATTGCGGGTAATAAGAATCAGTCATAATTATGAAATTGTCCAACTCAGCAGAGTGGATGGTGTTCAAGTAAACAGAGTGCAACAGAAATGGCTCCTCACCAGGACGTACGTTCAATCATAGGACAAAGAAATGTTTGCTGAACATAAAAAACATCTGTGATCTCCATTGCAGCAACCGGAGAAACCCATTTGAGACACATCAATCGGCTGGAAAGGAAGGTAAAGGCAGATTTTGAAGCATGGCATGAAAATACAAAAAGATGGAAGTTGGAAATAAAAATAAATAAATGACATCCTATAAACAAGTATTCTTTTAAAAAATTCTTATGCCACATTTTTTATATTTTTCATATTCTTAAGGATGAAAAGGACAAGATACAGAACTGCATTCAAGTCCGTATTTCATGGCCAATTTTTACGGAATAATTTCATTGAAATTTGGAGCATATAAATTTAATTTTGCTACTTATGCAATGATTATCTGGGAATGTTTCTTAATTGACAGATAGATACCTTTTAATAATAATTAGTTATGCTAAATTTTTATTTAAATTCCATTAGCTTGTAAATTAACAACTTTGGAATTTGTAGAGAAGTACAAAATCTAAATGTTCACAGATTACATTTCAATATGTTTATGTGTGTGAAGGCTGTAAGATGTTTTCTATATATCTGCTCTGTCCAATTTAGAAATAATTTGAAAATTTAAAATATAAAACTTATTTATATCCTTATTCATTTTTTATTTTCATTAACCTCATTATTCACATTTGTTTCAGTTGACTTCTGTATAGAAATGTTTAATAAGTGTAATCAAATAGGATTCAACAATATACCAAAAGATTAATGTACTGTGATGAAGAAGTACTTACTTCTGAAAAACACATTATTTTATTAATGCAACCTACACACATACTAAGGAATTCCATCAATATTGCCCATTATACCCACAAGCAGATAAAAATATTCTCCAATAAATACTGAAAATTCATTTGCTGGAACTCACACCAGCTTGAGAACAATTTCCTGTAGGTTAACATAAACAGAACCAAGATTACTTATTAAAAATCACCTTTAAATTGTTGATGGTGAATCACCCAAACAATTTATGATTAGCCACCACCATCATTACTCAACATCATTTCAGAGTCTCAATAAATATTAAAAAACTTATATAAACATTAGAAAAGAAAGAATAAATATGTCTCTTTCATTAACAAAACTGAATAACTAGAAAAATGAAAAGGTTTGTGGAAAAATAAAGTGCATTAGTAAGAAAATGTGATACTTTGTAGGATGTAGGATGATAAAAGAAAACTGCTTTTCTCTGTTTTAGCTATCACCACCCAATAGAGGAAATATATGAACAGAAACAAATACCAAAGTAAATTAAAAGTACAAAACCTATGCAAAGAAAGTTATAAATGCTTACTTAAGAATAAAAAATTTAAACATCTGCAAAGAAGCCTCATGTATATATTCACAATAGGAAGACAGTATATTAAAAAAAGAGTAACTCAAAATTAATAAATAAACTTAATACCATTCAGATGGCAATTTCAATGGTGTTCTTTCAGTACTTCATGGTGGTAAGGGGCGAAAGCCAAAGGTCATTAAATGAAATGATTCTTGAAGTTTACAAAGAGAATAAACCTAGGATATTAGATAATAAGTTTAAATTGTTTTTAAAATTAGAAGTGTTGACTGGTAACAGTTTACTTCAGATCTAAAAGTTTGAGAATTCTTAAGTGTCAAATTTGGGGGCAAGACATAGGGAGGAACTTCTACAAAGGAAGACACAGGCTTGGCCCTGCCTTCCCAACCCAGACCTTCCTCAACTCAATCAAGATGGCACCATCCCCCCAAACATAGTTCAAACGAAGTTAAATCTGTGGTTCTCTTCCCATCCTCAGGCCTCAGCCCCCCACCGTTATCTTTTCCACTTGCCCTGCAGCCTGTCCTCTGGCCTTGCTCCACTCCACTATGCTTATAACAAAGAGATGTCCCAAATGTTCCCCAGAATTTGTACACCATAATGTGAACTCCCTGCTTCTCCAAAGTTCTTCCAAGTTGACTTCCAGTTACATCACTAACCTCAGTTTACGCCACTCACGCCCTCACTTTCTGTGTCCCAGCAACAGTATCTTTTCGGTTCCAGAAAAGTCACAGCAATGCTCAGAGAAGAGAAACTTGTTGATTGTTGGGTGCCTTGATTTATGCAAGGCTGGTGCTCTCAGCGATGGAGATGTCCCCTGACCACCTTCCACATCATTCTGTTCTAATTAGTTGCACAGCGCTAACTATTGTCAGCTCTTTCTTCGGTTTATTTGTTTGTCCAATGTTTATTTCCACATAGAGAGTCTTTTTCTCAGAGATTACTGAGAAAAAGAAGTTTGTCTGTCTGGTCCTTCAGCATTAGGCACGGTGCCTGACACAAAGCAGGCACTCAATAAATATTTGTAGAACTAAGGAAATAGTACTTGAACACAGTTTTATTTCTGAGAGTGTTTCCCAAGAATAATGGTGAACCACCAGACACAGGTTTGCTTTGAAAAGTCAGAAAAGGATATGAAACAAATATGAAAGCTAGACTTTACTGGTCATAAAGAATCTAAGAATCAAGATGAAAACACAAAAGCATTGCTGTGTATATCAAAAGTAACACTCAGCAAATATAGATTGACTGCTTCATCTCTGAAGTATCAAAAAACTGAGTAGCAACATCTAACATCTAGATTGTGGGAGACCTTGACATATATGCCCAATGGTCCACACTGATTTATATAAATTAGCTGCCAACAATTCAAAGGGAAACATTAATTTCCCATACACACTTCTAAAATAAGTTATTAAATTCCAAACTCAGCCTCAATGAGATGATCAGTCACCCACAAAGCTTGGTGTCAATGAAAAAAAAAGTCATTTGAAACCAATATGTGTCCCAAACCTAGGGAAATCAAGAGAAAAAAAGTGATGAACTTCAGAGTGGATCCTTTAGAATGTTCTCTGTCAGGGAGATGGACTCACAGTGGGGTTTCATGGGGATAAACTCATGGTGGGGTTCCATGGGGATGGACTCATGGTGGGGTTCAGTGGAGATGGACTCATGGTGGGGTTCCATGGAGATGGACTCATGGTGGGGTTCAGTGGAGATGGACTCATGGTGGGGTTCCATGGAGATGGACTCATGGTGGGGTTCAGTGGAGATGGACTCATGGTGGGGTTCAGTGGAGATGGACTCATGGTGGGGTTCAGTGGAGATGGACTCATGGTGGGGTTCCATGGAGATGGACACATGGTGGGGTTCAGTGGAGATGGGACTCATGGTGGGGTTCCATGGAGATGGACTCATGGTGGGGTTCCATGGAGATGGACTCATGGTGGAGTTCAGTGGAGATGGACTCATGGTGGGGTTCAGTGGAGATGGACTCATGGTGGGGTTCCATGGAGATGGACTCATGGTGGGGTTCAGTGGAGATGGACTCATGGTGGGGTTCCATGGAGATGGACTCATGGTGGAGTTCAGTGGAGATGGACTCATGGTGGGGTTCAGTGGAGATGGACTCATGGTGGGGTTCCATGGAGATGGACTCATGGTGGGGTTCTGTGGAGATGGACTCATGGTGGGGTTCTGTGGAGATGGACTCATGGTGGGGTTCTGTGGAGATGGACTCATGGTGGGGTTCAGTGGAGATGGACTCATGGTGGGGTTCAGTGGAGGTGGACTCATGGTGGGGTTCCATGGAGATGGACTCATGGTGGGGTTCTGTGGAGATGGACTCATGGTGGGGTTCTGTGGAGATGGACTCATGGTGGGCTTCCATGGAGATGGACTCATGGTGGGGTTCCATGGAGATGGACTCATGGTTGGGTTCCTTGTCTTTTTTTCTGGCTTGTTGATAGCAAGAAATGAGTAGGGATTTCTACTTCATACAGAATCTCTCTAATCCTGGAAACTTTCTTGAGCTCTCTGGAAGCTGCCCAGTTCAGTCTTTCCATGAGTAATATTGTTCTCTGCACTTCCTTGTCCCATGTCAGAAAAACAGCTAGTCGTGATCTAGGTTATTACTGGTGGACAAAGTCATAGAAACCATTTGTCCAATGGCAAGCAGATCCTGAGACCAAACTGACTGACTGTTCAGGACTTGATTACATACTCTAGTGTGCCTTCACTTGCATTCTTCCAGATCCACAGTGTGAATGCCTAGCTCCACTTCAGCTATATTTGTAGACAGAACCCTTGAGGGAGGTGATTAAGGTTAAATGAGGTAAGGTTAAGGAGGGGCCCCTTTCTAATGGGGATGCTATTCTACAGGAAGCAGAAAACACATAGCAGAAAGTGGTCTCTCCTCCTCTCCTCCTCTCCTTCTCCTCTTCCTTTTCTCCCTCTCCTTTGTGAATGTGTCTGTGTGTGAAGCCAAGAAGAGAAACCTCATTAGAATCAAGCCTGTGAATGCCTTGACTTTGTTTTTGATTCACCAGAGCTATATAAAAATAAACACTTGTTTAAGCCACCCAGTTTGTGGCATTTTATTATGATGGCCACAAAGTACTAAGACAGGACTCCTCAACTACTCTATCTCTGGATCAGCTCAATCTATCTATCCCAACATCTCCCATATCTCTCTTCTACAATCTCCTTACCTTGCCTCATACTCATGGTTTTACTAGGATAGCCTCCTCCAGAAGATATATGACAGATGTAAGAAGACATGAATGCATTAAGTGAAGACACTTTTAAACACAGTCCTAAAAAAGTGAAGTTCAAACATCATAACATAATCATGTATTTGAGGCAGGAACTCTCTATGTATCCCAGGCTGGCCCCAAACTCTTGTTTGTCCTATATTCACCTCCCAGGTAGCTGGAATTACAGGGATGTGACACTGCCCACAAATCCAAAATACACTTTATAAACCAAAGCTGCTTGTTTGAATATCATACTTGAGTGTAAGACTGCCATTTATAAAATACATAATTCAAACATTAATAGCCCAGTAACTACCAAGTGCCTTTTCCAGGCCAAAAATGAAAAGCCCCATTAGCTGCTCTCACTGCACCATGAATTCTTCACCTTTCTGTTGCTATCATGAGATTCTGTTCAAGGTCTTATAATATAGGAAATGTGGATTTGAGAAGTGGAGAAACAAAACATTGCCTATAGTAAACAGGCCTAGAGGGAAAGAAAAGAAGAGAAAACAAAAGGAGAGAGTAGTTGCAGAAAAAGGGTGAAGGAGCAGAAGCTCAGAACCACAATATGAAAATAAGGATTGTAAAAAAACACTGATGACAACTTATGCTGGGGAGGTTGTGAAGTAAAGGGAAAACTTCTGCATTGCTGGTGAGAATGCAAGCTGGTACAGCCCCTTTGTGTATCAGTATGGCAATTTCTCAGCAAATTAGGAAACAACCTACCTCAAGACCCAGCAATACCATTTTTGGGTATATACCCAAAGGGTGCTCAATCGAACCACAAGGACATGTGCTCAACTATGTTCATAGCAGCATTATTTATCATAGCCCAAACCTGGAAACAACCTAAATGTCCCTTGACCAAAGAATGCATAAGGAAAATGTGGTACACAATAGAGTACTACCCAGCAGAAAAAAATACGACATCTTGAAATTTGTGGGCAAATGGATGGAGCTAGAAAACATCATATTGAATGACAGACCCAGAAAGACAAATATATGTACTCATTAATAAGTGGCTTTTATACATAAAGCAAATAAAACCAGCCCACAAATCACAATCCCAGAGAGCCAAGACAAGAAAGATGACCCTAAGAGAGACATATATGGATCTAATCTACATGGGAAGTAAAAAAAAAGACAAGATCTCCCAAGTAAATTAGAAGCATGTGGACCATGGGAGAGAGTACAAGGGGAAGGGAGAGGAGAAAAACATGTAGGTCAACAAAAACAATACAAAAAGAAAATAAGGATTATGTTCTTCCCATAAATTTTACTTAAGCTTTCCCTTGAGAACAATATAACACATTAATCAGTAACTAAGAGTAGAAAGTATGCTCACATTGGACACTGCTGCCTCTATCATGCAACTGAAGGAATTAGCAAGGTGCAAACGATATTTACTGTTCCTCGATGACAGGAAAAGAAGGGACAAAAGCTGCCAGGGCTTTGGTACTCCAGGGACCGAAACATTGAGACAGGAAAGGAAGCCTTTCTTCAAAAGATTAATGGGCAGAAGAGATGGAAAGTAGATAAAGGTTTTGCAGCTGAGCGTGACAACCTGAGTTTGACCCCAGCACCCACATTGTGGAAGAAGAGACCCAACTGCTGTAAGTTATTCTTTAATCTCTACATATACACACACAAGCAGAACAACTAAATAAATATACGGACAAAAATTAAAGGACCAGAATACGTTTAACAGTGAGGCTACATTCTAAGAATCACCTTGGTAAGCAATTTCCTTACTCTGCAACTATTGTAGAATGTGCTTATTCAAACCTGAATGCTAGAGACAGCTATAGGACCCCAGTTATAAAGATGGCCTAGGCTACAAACCTGTTACCATACTGCACTATACTATACTGAACACTGTAATCATCTGCACACAATGATATCACATTTCTAGACACATCTAAATGTAAAAAGACACAGTAAAAACATGAAGTAATGCAAACTTTCAAATCTGTTATATATTGTGAAACGGGTGGCCTATTGTTTACATAAACATCATTGTTTGACACACCACTGTACCCCCCTTCCTTATGAGAGTCAGGAGTCAAGGAGTCTTTTTCACATAGGCGACAGTGGCATAGGAATCAGAGTCAGAGTCATTTAGATGTTTGGGATCCAGACTGTGGGCTCCTGCCTGCCTGGGATGAGCTAGATTCTCCAGTGAATCAGTGAACATTGAAATGTCAGCACTCATACCCTACTCAATTGATGGGAAAACTGAGCCCAGAGGAAATGGACTTGACTTTCACAAGGCTAAGCAGTGAATCTCATGCCAAGAACAAAATGAAGCACTGTGTGCCAGGCCACCACTCTCTCTTCCAAGTGCCCCCAACCAACACCGACTGATATCCAGAAAGAGAAGCTAAGAGACGTCACCGATATAGAAAAAAAAAAAAGTAGTTCTTTTGTTCTTTGTGAACTCAGTTTTTATTTTATAAAGGAAAATCTCCATCATTAATACTAGACCAAATAAATGAAGCATTATATGCAGAGCCTACTTATTCTGGGGACATGGACAAGCGCATAATATTTGAAAGATGAGGCAAGGTTAATTATCATGGAAGGATGAAAAGCCTCGTCATCTAATTTCAAGAAGTAAGGCCCAGACACTCAGGTCTCTTAGTGTCAATCATTGTTGTAAACCTATGAAATAAATAATTATGCTCCAAACAGTTGTATTTGGATAGTCTCCCACTTGAAAAATGTAGAAAATTATTATTCACAGTGAAACTTTATTAAAGACGCACTTTCCAATACATTGTCAAACTATTGTGTGTGACTGCTTGTGCTTCATAAGCCATTACAGCAGGTTTATCTTCCCCATGCAACTGAAAGTCAGCTGAGCCTGGGGATCCTCAAAGCACATTCAGAATCCAGCCTGATAAATGTCCTGGGGATCTTCCTGCATTTCTCTCTGGAACACTTTTAAAATGCAGTATTAATAAGTTTAAAACGTTTTTTTATTCACTACCCAGTCTTTGCTGTGAAATAAAAACTTGTGTAAGAAGTGGGAAACTGTACTGATGTGCTGCCGTGCCTGCAAACACAAGAAGTCAGGACACCTGCACCCCGAGCTTCCCGCCACTTGTGTCTGCTCTCTGTCCTTCCTCAGCCTCAGCCTGCTCAACAATCCAATGAGAGAGCCCGATCAGATGACCCCAAGTTCACCCTCTAGGACGGGACTTTCTCTCTGTCCAAAGTTTTTGGAGTTCTCCAACTCTGTGTTCCTTTTCAGAGAATTAGGGGCAGGGGTACTTTCACAGTAATAAGACTGGTCATTGAAAGTATATAGAATCTTTTTTATGGGTTGGCCTTTGAATTCTGAACTCAAAGCTATTTTTCAAATGATTCATTTTTTATTCACTTGATTTTATGCTCAGCCTTTTTATCCTGCTCTCTCTCTCCCTCCCTCCCTCCCTCCCCCCTCTCCTTTCTCTCTTTCTCCTTTTTCTCTTTGTTTTTCATTTTTAAACTCTATTTTTAGGAAACTCAGTCCATCTGACTGAACACTTACATGTCTATGAGGAGGACACGTGACCTGTGGTCAGTCTTCTCTGAGGAACTTCCGAAAGATCTCTTCACCTCTGAGGAACGTGCCTAGGGCAGAGCATATGGTGAGAGTTGGAGGGAAGATGTGAGAAACATGATCACCATTTGATTATCCTCCAAGTGCCTGTAGTCTATGTGAGTGGAAACACACGAAACCCAGAGAAATGACAATGCCTGGCAAGAAATGCCTGTTGAACTATTCTAAATTACACAACTTTCATGGGGGTGATAATGGCATGTCTGTTCTGTTCCAATTGTGGCTGCAATACTAAGGTATGGAATTGCCATGATTCATGAGAAGGCAAAGCTAAGTTCCATGTTAAAGCAACAGGAAATATCATGGAAAGCAGAGTGATCCTTCTAAAAAGATGTAACTACATATATTACTATGGGTTCCCTACAATAGTCCAGAGAACTCTGTTAATTTTGTTTCTCTGTTAGATGTATGAAGGTATTTCATTAAATAAACCTTAGTTTCATAAATACAGATCAGTGTTTTGTTCTCTGATTGTAAATAAATAGTACCATCCTAAAACTAATCATTTATAGGAATAAAATCTAAATACTAATTACATTGCTCACATTGGGCATGGCACATCCTCTAACCACCTTTACACTGTTGTGTGTATGCTAAGTCTCTATGACAATTGTAGGCAGACTTTTCTGTCCCACCAGCCATTCCCAAATAACACTGAGACTTAATATTAATTATAAAGCCTTAGTTGGTAGCTTAGATTTGTGTACACCCAGCCCTTACAACATACATTCACCCATTTCTATTCATCTGTGTGCTGCACCAAAGCTTGTTTACCTCGTCTATGAACTTCCCATGTTGTTTCTTCTCCCTCTGCCTAGCAGCTCCTCACACTCTGCCCTTCTTCTTCCCAACATTCTCTCGGCCCTTAAAATACTTCCTAGCTATCTGAAAATCAGTATTTTATTAACAGTGACATTGTTATTGTTATAATAAACAATAATATTTTCACAGTGTACAGAAGGATTATTACACGGCAGACAATGATGAGCCTGTAAAAAGGTTATTATCAGAAAAAGTCGGAATTTTGTTCGTTGACATTAATAACTTCTCTTCATTAACCTCTTCATTAAAAATATTCCCAGTCCCAAATCTAGCACTGGAATTATAATATCAAATATAATATGTAATATAATAAATAATATAGTACTATATAGATAGTATAGGAATGGAGAGGAAGTCACAAGACTCAAATAAAAATCTTCAACACTCACATTTTATGCACGCAAAGGAATTTAGGTTAAAGACAACATCCTCAACAAATAGTACTGATCAAACTGGTTGGCTGTGTGTGGATGATTCCAGACAAATCATCCTGCACAAAACTCAACTCAAAATGGATCAAAGACTTCAACCTAAGGCCAAGTACACTGAATCTTATAGACGAGAAAGTGGGGAGTAACCTTGAACTTCTTGGCACAGAAGACAGCTTCATGAACAGAACAATGATAGCACAGGCACTAAGGTCAACAATTATTAACTGGGACCTTGTGAAACTGAGAAACTTCTGAAAACAAAAGGGCATTGGGACAAAGCAGCGGCCTACAGAATGGGAAAAGATTTTACCAACTTCACATCTGAGAGAGGGCTAATATCCAAAATATATAAAGAACTGAAAATACTGAATATCCAGAAAACAAATAACCCAAATAAAAAGTGATGTATGGAGTCAAACAGACTTCTCAAAGGGGAAAACTCAAACAATTAAAGAAACACTTAAAGAAATAGTCAACGTCTTTTCCTTCTGTTTGTTTTGTCCTATTCTAATTTGTTTGTTTTTGTTATGTTTTATTTTGTTTATTTTATTATCATCCTTTAGATGCCTGTTTGTTTTCTAAGGAGAAACAGAAAAAGGTGAATCCAGATGGAAGGGGATGAGAAGAGGAACTGGAAGGAGTAGAGAGAGGGAGAGCTATAATCAGAATATATTAACTGAAAAATATCTATTTTCAATAAAATAAAAATAATGCCACTACCACTTCAAGAAATAAACCAACAAAAAAGTTACACATTAAATTCTTATGAGGAAAAATGCGGACAAGAAATAAACACAAAGTAGCGCAGTAAACCTTGTAGGATCCCACAGAAGTGGATTCCTTCCACCTTGACAAAACGTCACAGTTCAGGTCTATTCTTGCTCTGTCAAGGTTATTGACAGGAGGTTTGATTTAAGGTGTGGCTAAATAACAGGACTCCTTGACCTAAGGTGTGGTTACTTGGTGTTTGGGGTAATAAAGTGGTAATTACTGTGTTTGTTCCTTGTTTGTAAGTGGTAAAGAAGTCTTGCCTTCTTCCCCTGCTTTTGGCTTCTGGATTCAGGTATTTAAAGATCATGAGAAATAAACATAAACACAGGCAGATTCAGTATTCAGTGGATTGACCTCCCAACTCTATCCTGTGTCTCTGTCTATTTCTTTTGTGTCTTTGTTTTTTCTGCCTCACATTTCTAATCCACACACCCAACCCTGGAACATGCCTACCCTTCAAGGCTGGACCCAAACAAAACCTTACAATTTGTAATCAATTAAAAGAATTGAAAAAAATACAACCACTGAGTTTGTCAAGATTTTGCAAAGACAAACCCAGGATTTCTTTTGCAGGTGAGTTGCACAAGAAAGGATCAATGTATAGCTTATAGCATTGAAAATGTGTATAAAGCTTTTATTGAGGAAGGAGGTAATAGATGTGCTCTCTATATGTGTATGGTATGTGTGAGTGAGGCAGTGCATGTGCGTGTGTGTGTGTGTGTGTGTGTGTGTGTGTGTGTGTGTGTTAATCCAAACCTTTAGCCCATTAATTCCCTTGCTTGGAACTACTCCAAAGTAAATCATTTCAAAGAAAAAGACCATTTGTATGACATTCATAATTATATTAAGAAAAAAACTATAAACAATCTTTTTTATTGATACTGAATATTCAATTATAGCATGTAATTAATAGAACATTATAGACCATAACAAACAAGAGAGAGGGAGTAACATGGAAATGTTTATGAAATAGTATATCAAATGCAAAACTCAAAACTGTATGCACACAAAATAAAACCATACAAAATATACCATGTATGGATAATTTAAACATAAATATTATGAAAGAAGAAACTATACTATTAGGATGTTGGTTGAAGGCAATTTATTTTCTTTGTTTTTTTTATAAATATTATAACATCTGTCACAGTACTTTTAAATTATTTTTGCTAAGGAAAATTTAAGGTCTTTTCATAAGCATTAATTGATATTAAAACGGAATTGGTTAACTATTAGAAGTTCAAGTCAGGCAGTCTACCTAAATGGCCAGTGACCTACTCCTGCCTAGAAACGACAGAAGGTTGACTCTGGGTACAGGTCAAAGGCAGAGAGTAAAAGGTGATAATGGTGAAAAATGCAGCATGGGAACTGACTCTCACAGAAAAAATCAAAACCATCCTTCTTACCTTGATGAGTAATGACTAGCCTAGATGGCTGTAAATTTATTCATGTCTTCAAACAGCTACTGAGCTAGGCGTGTGCCACGTTCATAATCGCAGATGCTGATCGGGAGGAAGAGACGTATGTCTCTATGCTGCTTGTGAGGCATTACTTTAAAGGAAGAAAAACATTAAATAAAAGACACCAGCTAGATTGCATTCCATTCAGGTAGAGGGTGGCTCCCCGGAAAGTAATACATAGTATCAGTTGCTAGGCAAGATAATCAAATTCAAGGCTTTGTTTGAGATTGACTTAGGCTGGAAACTTTTGACTTAGAGGAAGACTTTGGGAAAATGGGCCAACTAACAAGCATATGGATTGACTTTTAGGGCAATTACTGTGCATTATGTATTGCAGTAGGAATGGGGACAGTGGGATACTTCTTGGTAGTGAGAGGCAAAGAGTGGGTATGCGTAGTTTAAGTCTAGGTGGTCTGAGGAATCTGGGAGGCAAGGAAAGGCGGGAGTGAGAAATGGAGGTGAGGAGGGATCAGAATGTCTCTGCGGTCTAAAGGGAAGAGATAAGAAGAAAGCGCAGTATAAATCCTGTGGATAAGGAATCTGAATCTTAAGCCAACCAAGATGGGGACTGTTGTCTGAGGTTTTCTGTCCTGCCCGGTTCCCACAATCATTAAGTCCCAAAGAAATCACACAAAGGTCTACATTAATTATAAACTGATTGGCACATTAGCTCGGGCTTCTTATTAGCTCTTATAACTTATATTAGCCCATTATTCTTGCCTATGTTAGCCACGTGGCTCAGTACCTTATTCAGCGAGGCAGTCACATCTTACTTCTTCTGTGGCTGGGTCAGGACTGCAGAAAATGAGCTTTCCTCTTCCCAGAATTCTCCTGTTCTCGTCACCCTGCCTCTACTTCCTGTCTGTTTGTCCCAACTATACTTCCTGCCTGGATACTGGCCAATCAGCATTTATTAAAATACAATTGACAGGGTACAGACCACTGTCCCACCATAGAAGATTAGGAAAGAAACAGAGTTCTGTGTCCATTTTAAAAACTCTACTGCTCCCGTGTATAGAATAGAGCATGGAGGTTAAGAGTGAAAACCAAGAATTTGGTTAGGAGACTGCATAGCGACCAGAGGGACAAGCAAATTGGCAATCTAAAAGAATGGTTGTTCTGGAAACACCTATCAGCTATCTGCCTGAGATTTGTATACAAATGAGTCTACAAGACTTCTTATAGGTTAGATAACATGACTGCTGAAGGATGAGCAGTCCTGGTGCCCAGGAAAAAATGAGGATGACCTCAGTTGGATGGAAAGGTGGACAGAGAGGTTCCAGAGAGCAAGCTCTAACCAAGAGAATGCTAAGGCAGCATGAACATTGGCGGAAGCAGGTAAAGTCCACACCCAAATAGGAAAACCTTGTCCCTTAGTGCTTTGCTCACGTTAGTGTTCCCAGTGGGCTTTCTTACTGAGGAAAGGAAAAGCAAGATTTCCATCACAGGATCATTAGGTCATGTCTTAATTACGGAGACAGCTAATTGGAACTATTCTCTGGCTTCTGGGAAAGGATACCGCCTGGCTTATATAATGCTTGAAGCAACAAGGCCTAGTAATCCATCAGCTTTTAACGCATGACCTCATTGATCCCCACAAAAATCCATCAAGCTCCTAACATCCGTATTGACAAACCATAGAAAATAAGTCATCTTGGGTTTGTTTTTCCTTTATTCCCCTGGGAAATGCTCGGGTCAAGGAGCAAACGTGAGACCACCTTCACATTAGCTCTCTCCAGCAGCCATTTTGAGAGGGATATTGAGATTACACAAGTGGCCAGAAATTCTCAGCAAATTCTCAATAAAAAGCCATTCCATGCTTCATTTGGGAAACTTAGTTCCTTGCACAATAAACTTTCAAATGTTTATACAGAACAGGACTTTTTAAAAAAAAAATAAGACTAAAGGAATCCTTTCTTTCCACAATGTTACATAACATTTTGGAAGTCATTTGTGATTTCTACCCTAAAGCTTGCTGGAAAAAAAAAAAACTGTTCCAAAATCTCTACCATAGCAAAGTTGTCCTATAGGATTATTTTATATATGGCCATGTAATTTGATGCTCAAGACATCTCATGGAAGTGTTTGTTGAGACATGCTGTTTTCAACTTTAAGGTTAACATGGTAAATACATAGATCAAGAGACTGAAAAGGGAGATTTTTTTGCAACAAAGGTCATTGGTTCAAACCCAGCCAAGCTCAGCTGGAAAGCAATTACCATCTGCTGATCTTAATGAAATGTACTGGTGGGCTAAATTCAATTTCTAGCAAGGAAAATAAACATTGAAATTGTTGCAAGTCTAGATAAAGGCCAAGAATTAATTTAGTTGTTTCATGTCAGGATTAATAAACATCAGAAATTCTGGGCTGCAAGAACAACAAATATTTTCAATAATATGCAAAAATGTAAAATGAAGAAAAGCTAAATGTGCTTGAATATATTATTATAATTTATGCATTATGTGTGTATCATGAGCATGCATGTAAGCACATAAATGTATGTGAAGTATCTCTTCACAGGGTGTGTCTTTTCTGGGTGATGTAGTGCCCTGTTTGTGGTGGGACAGAACCATGGAGGACAGAGGAAGGCGTTAGGTTAACTGCTTTCCTCTATGACTTTCCACTTTGTCGCTTTGATCTCTTGTTTTTGATAGCACTTTTTATTGATGGAATCGTTTCCCATATCACAATGTGGGGACAAGTCAGAGGAGAGCTTGTATGAGTTGTCACTCTTCCATCACTGCACAGGTCCCAAGGATCTCAGACTTGTTCCTTTGAGTCAGAATCCCTCCCACAACCCAGAGCTTGCATTATTTTTTCTTCTTTTTGTTTTTCTTTATTTCCCATTAGGCTGGCAGGCAGCAAATATCAAGTAATCCTCCTGTTTCTATCTCCCTCTGTTCTTGAATTGCAGACATAGCATGAGATCACACCTATATTTTATCTTGTCCCTCTTGTTTGTGCAGCAAGGAATATATACATGTGTGTAAAAATCTAATTATGTGGATATATGTACACATATTATATATATATGCATTATGTATGTATATAAATAAATTTATTTTGAAATAACATAGATATTAATATTTGTAAGCAAGTCAAAGATTCATGACATCTAGTTCTGCAAAGTCCTTAGACATTCGGCAATCCTATATTTGCCAATGGACCACTTGTCTATAAATTCTCCCTTTAAAATATTATCATACAATTGTGTTCTCAGGAAAGAACAAGAAAGACTCCATTAGGACCTTCCCAGAAATGTTTGAGGTTCCTCTTTCTTTTCAACATTCCATTTTCGTTAGGGGTCACACAAAACATTAACTGCCTTTTCCACTTTGCTCGAGTTTAATCCCTTCCCTGTTGAACAATTTTGTGTTGGCTGCGGAACCGGCTGGAGTCATCTCATGACAGGCTTTGCCTTGTTATCCTAGCAAAATTAATAAACTTCATGGATCTTCAGGGCCATAGTACTTTGCCAAGCCGGAACATCAAGTCTGCAGGGGGGCCCTATAACACAGTACTAAGTTGGTAACCTAACACAAGCATGTTGTTTGAAGAAGCTGTTTCAGCCAGTCAGGAAGGTCAGTCGATTGCACAGCCTTCTTCCCTTGAAGCAGTATTTTATCTTAACTGCTAGCAGTTAACATAATGCTGAATTTCACTTCATTTTTGTCAAACAAAAAAATATATGTGATACTAGTTGAAGCTCTATAGACTTGCCAAAGATTTGAAGAATCAAGTGTGTTCTGCTGTAACCGTTGGCTGGCTGTTGACTAAGAAGGAGACAGCCAGGGCAATACCCAGAGTTCCAAAGCTGAGTGACTGGACAATATAGATCATTATCACTTAAAGAAAAGTTTGTGAGTAGTACAAAAACTTCAGTTTTAGACATCCTGATTTTGAACTCTCTTGCAATAATTAGATAAAAGACAGGCATCAAGAAGATGGGATTTGAGAGGAAAACAACTGAACTCTAAATGTGGATGACAGCGAAGCTCAAGAGTAATGAGAGAGAGGTTAGAGTATGGCTCTCCTGCTGGGTGTGGGATTCCTGTGACTCCAACCCTAGGACACTGCACTAAAAGGATCCTAAGTACAAAGCTGGACTCTCTCAAAACATTTTTTCCATTGTGGGAAGATGCTGAGAATGTTGCTCAATGGTATAGCAGAGTGATTACTCAGGGTGCTCTGGACCCTAGGTTTACTGCTGCTGATGAGAGCAAACACAAAGACACACAGGGGGATGGCAGATGGTTTTTCCAGGGGCTGTATGTGAGGCGTTGTTTTTTTTTCCTTTTTTCTTTATTATCAGTATTGTTTGTATCTATGTGTGTGTTGTGTCAGTGGAAGAAGGGGACACGGTGCACATGCATCATAATACATATGTTGATATCAGAAGAAACAAATTCTGGAGTTATTTATATCTTTTTCCATCCCTATGTGGGTTCCACGGATCAAACTCGGGTCACCAGCTTTGCCCAGCATGCACTTTTACCCAATGAGCAATTTCTCAAGGCCAATTATTTTCCTTGTTTCTGTGACAAAAAAGAAGAAAAAATTGGCAAAAGCTTCTTATGGAGGGAAGAATTCTTTTCACTTCACTGTGTAAGGTCACGGTCCACAATGATGAGAAAGGGATGGCAAAGAGAGTGGCTGCAGCTTTGGTGGAGGTAAGTGAGCCAGTTGGTCAGGCTGTCTCTACAGTCTGGGCGCTAATGTAAATCCTGGCATTTATCTGCAGTTACTCAGTCAAAGGGATGGTGTCTTCCAGTTTCGGGATGGATCTTCCGTCCTCAGGCAAGCCTCTCTAGAAATACTCTCATAGGCACACCTAGAGGCCTATCTCCTAGGGGACTCTAAAACCAGTCAAGATGATAATGAAGATGAGCTGTCAGGGGCAGCCAGATTAAATAAATGCAGCCTTTATTGACCTTTAGTGTAACAAAGGATGGGATTCAAGCCTCCAACTTTCAATTGGCTATTTTTCTTTCTCTGCTTTACATGTTCATTGTGTGAGAACGCTCGAAAAGCATTTCATACTACCATTCAATTTAGGAGGAAAAAAATCAAAGAAAAGAACCCTTTATTTAACCTTAATAACATGTGAAAGTCAGATCTGGGCTGGGTGCTTCTGTAAAGATGCCATGGTCATTGACCCCTTTCTGTGAAGTGTCCTTATCTCTATTTAGCGACCATTCCATGGACCTTCACTTTGCTCCAGAGTTCAGCAGAATTCAATTGGACTGCCAAAACACACAACCAGTTTGTGAGAGCAAAATGTAAACCTATCAAGTCATGTCCTATTTCCTTCTCTTTATAGGAAGGTTTTCCATTACAAATTCAATTTCTTTAATAGATACAGGGCTAGTTAGATTTTCTCCTCTGTTTTCTTTTACTGGGGTGGGAGTACAATGACAGCAGCAAGAGGAACTTCCATTTTTATAATCGCTAACAATAGAGGAGAACGGGCATGCCTTAAAAGACAGCTTTTGTTAAATTCATCCCTTTCTGGTAGAAATTAAGCCACCATGAACATGAAGTCCAAAAATCCTGGTCTTTCCTTTTAATGCGATGCAGATGGATGATGTGTTTTCAGAGGCCATGCAGGAGAGCGGTATTTCAGCATGAAAAGGTCACAATAGAAATAAGTTGTTTCATAAAATGAAGCCAGATGAAAACTTTATGTTCACCTCCCCCCAAACCACAGGTCCTCTTGCAAGCAGAGCCACTCCTAGAACTGGTGCAGCATCACCTACCGCAGGCTCTGCCTTGGTTTCTGAGCTCGGAACAGTCCGTCAACAAGCACTCTCAACTACCATGCTCTCAAAAGAGGAGTCATCGGTGAACAATGGTGAGGCCATGAATTCACAGCTGTGCTTCCCTTGTCTGCTAAGTTCAACCAAAACAGCAGAAAGTTTCAGTGTGAAAAAATGAATAAAAATCTCTTAGTGTGTATCTCATTTACCACAAACCCCAAGTTATCTGTGAATTATTCTTCAATTTATATAAATAGCAGCCACATTTGCTGTAAAAACAAAAACTATAGTAGCTGTAAATTACAGTAACCCAACCCCAGTCATGTGTATGGCGGCCATCACGCAAAAGACACTCACTTAGTTAGTTTAGCTCTTGTGATGTTTAGTGTGAAGCCATATTATATTTTAAATTCCTCAAATTATCACTTTTATTTCTAGTCACCTAGACTCTGCTTTGTAAAAAACTTATTGCTTATTTGCAATGCTGGGGTCAGAACCCAGGGACTTGGGCATGCTAGACAACTAATCTACCACTAAGTTACTAGGTGAAGAGCAGAACCCAAAGAGGACTTATTCTCCTATTGTTGCTGATGCCAGTGAAAGACAGCATGCCTGAGCAGAAAGGAAATGACTCCCCACTCCCTTCAGACTCCTTTTTTTGTCTTCTACTGGTAGGACCTAACTGATAGCCAATGACCAAAAAAATATGACAGACACAGTACCCAAGATTCTGGCCTTGTGATAAACAAATGTGGCCCCAAGTCAACAAAATAACCAGTAATAAATACATCAAACTTAAGACTTCGGAAGCTGTCTGTCCTTCAAGACTTTGAGTTGCATAGGATTGTGATTGCTAGGTAACACTAGATAAGGCCAACATGGGGCCAAAACAAACTCAAATACTAACATCACAAGATAGAAGAGTGGGAACCCTTTGCCCAGGATATAATCCACACCAGTGAGAAGTTTTTTCTACCATTTATTTTCCAGGTGGCATTTCCTTATTTACAAATTATAAGAGTTCTTTGGAGAGCTGACGATCTGATTCCCTGGATTCCTGACAAACCAGTCTGAATTTAAATGCCCAAAATAAGATTGGTCACTGTTCTTATTACTTAAGGCTGTCTATAAAGTTGTTTTAATATTTTGCCTGTGATGCATGTAGGCTGAACGTCTCTTCTATGTAAGTCTACAAGTTGATCTTATGTGTTGCTTTGTTTTTTTATGTTGACCCTGTTATGATCTGTGATGTTGTTATACAATAACAGAAGGTTGGTTTCACACTTCCTAATGTTTCCTGTGTTGATAATTAAGTGTTCAAAGAATATCTAATGTGAGATATTGGTTAGCTAAATGAAATACTTTCAAAATTGCCTCTCAGGCTGAAATAAAGAGAGTTTGAAGAAGATGATTATTAATAAATTTGTTAGGGCAGAAATACATAATTGATACAAATACGTGAAAATTTTAACTCCCTGGAACTGAACATGGCCACCACTCAGAATGTAGTTCTGCCTCCAGAAAAGATTTGCTTCCTCTGAGACACCTGGAGAGGCATCCTTCCCAGGCCCTTCACAGTGACCTTGGGACAGACTTACTAAGCTCAAGGCATAGAAAGTCTATGATGTTTTCATAGATTGGCAGAGTTTTAAGTACCCTCTGGCGACCACACCGCTCATTGCTTCCCATCTGTTCCCATCTGTGATACACTCAAGAGCTCTCGTGGAGCTGTCTGTGGAAAACTCCACCCCACCCCCCACATATTCCAATCCAAACCTACAGCCAGCCAGCTCAGCTACTTTTCTTCCAGGTCATCATCAGAACCCCAACTCAAAAAGGGAAACATACAGACCACACCGATAGCTAAGAAACCCACTCAGATGCTGCTCTGATCTACAGAACCTTGATTTCATTCTGAGTAAACTAGAAAATTGTGAGGAACTAATCACTCTGCATTTCCACAATAATTGAACGTTTTCTTATGTGCCTATATCTCCTCAGTGCACACACACACACACACACACACACACACACACACACACACACATACACACCAACTCTAGACAGCCAGGACATTGTCCCTAGAACATTGCATAATCTCTAGTAAGTTGTCAACTCTCAATAGACATTTGTTGACTAACACAATGAGAGACACTAAACCATGTTAAGTGTGGAAAATCATTTGAGTGGGACTGTACAGTGTGTAAAATACATGTACCCGACACATAATGTTTTAATTCTCAAAAGATGACTTAAGCAGGTATTTTGTCCTCATCTTAAGCCCTCGTGAGTAAGCCTCAATCCTCACAAACACATTTTCTCCATGTGAGCATCCCCCTTTCTATCCCATTGTTTCATACAGCAAACTAAGGAAATGAGAAAACAATCCTCAGGGTAATTTTTAGCATGGACTGCCTTCCATGTTAGCTCCCTGTGTCCCTTTCTTCTTTCCAACACACTCAAAACTCTAGAGTCTGTCTAGGAGACAGGAAAGTGCAGACCATTCCACTGCCCTTAAAAAATGGTCCTTTACACTTTGAGGTGCTGCTTATTCCAGAAAATAGGCTTCATAACCCCTTACTTCCCTCCTATTTGGAACTTAGTGGGTCTACAGAACATAGAAAGCAAATAGAGTGTTTGAAGAAATATTGCTTTAAAGTACTGATGCATATGGTTGGTGCCAGATACACAGAAGTCAGCTACAATCAACAAGTGTGAGATTTTATTTGCTGGCCTACTTTGAAGCAGACTACAGGAAGGAATGTTTCTCTTTAAGCCACAACATACAGCTCTGCCCATGCTGAAGGGATACCTTTCAAGGCCCTTCATTAGGCAGAGGTGTTCTAAAAGTTTGAGACACACAAACTTTTCTGAGGGAAATGGGGCAGGGGAGCCGGGAAAGGAGAGCAGAGAACAGAGAACATGAATTTGCGGCGCCTGAGTCTATAAGCCAGTAGAGGTTATTGCCCACAAGCTTACAAGTTAGACAGGAAGAGAACAGTTGTTCTGTGAGCCTGGGAAGGTGGACTGAATGCCCTTGCCAATCAGCTGCAGGGAAGATGATGTCACTCCTGTACAAGACACAGTGACCTAGAGCAAAGGACAGAGAAAATCCATAACTGACTCTGGGGGAAATTCTGAGCAAAAAAAGGCTTTTATAGATTCCCCATCACTACCCAGATAAGCTAGGGCCCAATCTTAAATGTTTAATGATAACTGTCTAATAAATAATAGATATGCTGGGTAGCTCCTTTGCAAAAGCCATATTCAAAGCAACAGCTCCATTTTATGAGCCAGGTTTTATATATCACCTCATCCATTCAATACCACAGCCCTAGAAGATACATAACTACTGTCACCAATGCACAGAGGGAGAAGGAGGCAAGGGCAGATCAAGTGACTTCTCTGAGACTCTCAGCTTCCAAGTGGTTGGTTAAGTCAAGACTATAATCTCGCTGTTTTGATCCCAGAATCCTGCTATTACCTTTCATGACTCCCATCTCTTTCTTTCTGTCTTTCTTTCCCTCTCTCTCTGTCTCTGTCTCTCACCCCCATCTTCTTAATTAATCCTCACAATGATCCCTGCCACATAAATGAGGAAACTGAGGCTGAGTCTGTGCCAAGTTCAAACTAGACTTGTCGTAATGAACAGTCCACAGCTTCCCTGAACACATCACTGCGGTAGAGAAGAGGGTAGTCATTAAGGAAGTAGACCGGGAAGAATGAAGGAATGTGGTGGAGATTTTGCTTCGGGCTTCTCAGACCCAGCTTTGATTCGATTCATTGACTGAAAAAGTGTGTGTATCCCCATTCATTCACAAATTACGGATTTCCCCTACAGAACATACATCAGGATTTAAAAATTAATCAGACATCAAAGACAACCCAACAGCCCTCTCCCAGTTAAAAGGGCAAAGGGAGGAGAAATGAATTTCTTCCAAGCAGCTGGGGAGGACATCTGTTCAAGGAAAGATCCCATTTTCCATAAAAGCCATGCAGGGCTGTGTTTATTTCAGCAGAACAACATTCCCAGAAGGCCACTTTTTAATAAACGGCAAAACTACCGTCTCCTAAGCTTGCTCTGAATGCTTCCTACCTCATCTTTCCTTTTATCTCAACTCAGAAGAATCCAGCCAGAGAATTGTAAAAAGTGGAAAATCCAAAAATGACTGAAGATCCCGCTGGGGAAAAGATTTCTTTAAAAGGGAATTTTTATTTGCCTCGGGATCTTACTTTCTCATTCGAGAAGTCCTGAGCTCCAGTAGTCAGTATCTGCCTAGACAAAGCCATCAATTCAGAAGACTTTCAAACTCTCAACACACGAACACAACACACACAACACATACCCCCACACACACCATACACACATGTGTACAGAAAAACACCGACACTAATGACTAGGAATATACTCTTAACTTTGTGATGTTATTTGGTACACTACCTCTGTGATGGCCGACTGACCATCTGTCACCACATCCTCCATGACGAGTCCAGAAGAGTTCACAGTTGACAGATCAATGGCTACCTTAACCTCCAGCCCTCTAAAATGGTGGGTGTAACTTGCACATGGATAAAGCAGAGACCCACAGTCTAAACACACTTAGAACTAAACTATGTATATGTCCCCATCTCTCCTTGCCCTCCTGCCTCTAGACTCCTCTTCCTTCATGTCCACTTCCCACTCATGCTATTATGTTCAGGAAGTCATATTTGCAAATATGACATTTTAGGTTTGGGAGCATGAATGAGCAGCTAATTCTCCCCTTTGCTTGTGACTATGCCTAAAAATGTAGGTATACTCTAGCATCTCAGAAGAGACTTGGATCCTTATCTTCTACCATCTGTTTTCCACTCAAGTGCCCCTCCAAACCTTTTGCATATCCCAGACAGTGTACAGCAAGGAACATCCTGCAGTGGCTAATGTTTCCCCAACAACTCTGGTATATTTGTTCATATACAGTAAGTGTCCCTGGCTCAGGGCTACAGAGTCATCTGAGCAGGCTTTGAGTGTGGCATGCCCAAGGAGCCAAGGGTATTGTACTTGGTGTGGAAACTCGTGTGTGTTAGTTCAGGCCACCACCTCCACTGAAACAAAAGCCACAGCTCAGCCACTTTGCCCTGTCTTACGCAAAAGCCATGAGCTACAGAAAAGATGATTGTGCCCTACTAAATTCAAGGAGTCATACTTTGATGATACTGGATAATTGTTTTAATTCTCCAGGCTTTGATAAATGTAAATTCAGGGAAATTGTAGTTGTCTGATTCTTTTTAAATGTTTACTTCTTACCAAACCAAAGTCCTAATGAGCATTGCTAAATCTTAATTAAGAGCTCTCCTGGTCCAAGGCCTTATGTTAGGAGACAGGATGAGGGGAAAGCATTTAATGCAAGCAGTTAAGGAAAGAACCCAAGCAAATGCTGATAATTCCGATTCAGAACTCAAACTGCCAGACAATTGAAGGAAGAGTGGGAGGCTGGCTAATGTTAAAAATACTGAGATAAAAAAGCTAATTCTGTATCTTCGAAGCCAAACGCAAAATGTTAGTTCTTCAATTGTGCTGGCCTGGCAGATAACAAGCCTAGGCTCCAGGAAACCATACAAGTGATTGACCAAAATACGTAGATAAGAATGGAAAATCGAAATAAACACGCCTTGCTGCAGCTGCCCTCCAACCCTCCCACCCACACACTCATTGTTCTGCCATTTTTCACATATGATTTTCCCCTTTTCCACAAATATCAAAGCCTTAGTGCGCTTTATACAGATATCCCCACCTCTACGCTTTTGCGTTTGCACTGTCTACCTGAGCTGAATGAGAGGGACAGAATTAACTTCAGAAGCTACCTTGGTGACTGCCACGTGAAGATGACCTTTGTGTCTACCTGGGTCAGCCAGGTCTCATGCTCCTTGGCAGCCCATGCATGTAGGAAAACCCCTGTTAAGCGCAGTGGAAGCTCCCGCAGTGTGGACATGCCAATTCCACAGCCCCTGGGGAGTTCTGGGGTGAGCCCTATCTGCACCCCCTCCCACATGAGCTCATCTGGTTCCAGGATTCTCATTAACAAACTATTTCCAAACTTGTGCCTCTAGCCAGGGCCACCCCCAGGGTGACTGGGGCCCAGAGAAATGGCTCTTGCCAATCTTTGTCTATATAAACAACTCAACTGGCTGCAAATCAGGCTGTCAGCACAATCCTGGTGGCCCAGTTTCGTAAATCCCTGATCTAGAAAACATGTCGGGCACTGGCATGATTGACTTGGTATGAGCCTGTCCGTAGATATGGTAGGAGTTCCAATCATCACAGCACCAAAATGACACTTTCAAAGATGGAGGAGGTGAGGGAAGACTCCCCAGGACCTCTGAAACACGGGCCTCAACATTTGTCATGTCTAAAAATAGCAGTGTCTCTTACCCCGGCCTCTACCTCCACTTTCACACCGTTCTGAACACATTATCCACCAGTGTGATCACCGGCATCCTGCGGTCATCCACATCTGAGCACATGTGTGTGTCCTACGTGTGTCTAGCACTTCTCATGCAGACTGTCCCTGGAAAACTCTGCGGCAGCTCTCATGATACCAACCCTGCCATTATCACAGACGGAGGAGACATACCAAGTGCACTTACTGGGCAGCCCCTCTAAGAACGCGCACTGACTCATTCTGCCTGAGAGAGCTCTAGTCTGCTGAAAGAAACTCTCCTTTTGCCTATGCATAGAGTGGGGAGGGTAATGCTTTCTTGGACCCAGTGAGAAAACTAGCCCCAACCAGAAGACAGCACTGAAAGTCATAGAGAGGTGAAAAAGTCAAACTGTCCCCCTCCCCTGCCCCCAGCCCCTCATTCTCCTGCCCCCCACACCCCGTAGACAGGAAATCTACTGACAGGGAGGATTCACAGCGGATCTAAAGGAAATAGGTCTGTCAACATCTAGAAGGCGAATACGGTCATGGCACAGCAAAAACAGGGCACTTCAAGTTGCCATACTTATCCTGTAACTGGCATTAAGATTTTCTGAAAATGTTTGAGCATCCCGAAGTTTCTCAAGAGGAAAGTATCTCAAGATGCCACAGTCAAAGCATTTTGTACTAATTACATGTGCAGGTAAAAACTTCTAATAAACAAACAAATAAACAAACTTTGGTGTTTCATTTCATTGACCTAATACTATGACCTCTACAATGTCAACATCGCCCTCCCTCTGTTTATCAAGTAAACAGGATCGCTTTTGCTTTGCTAGGTAAAGGTCATGACCTCTCTAAATATAGAGTACACTCTCCACCTTTCCAATGACCTTTCAAAAGTCTGTCAATGTATGACTTCACGTGAAGCTCACGTTCCCCTGTGAAATGTTACAAGGGTGCCTTACTCAAATTCCAAAAGCTCTCTTGTCTTCCACCACCCAGACATCTGTGTGAGTAGAACAGCCTTCTCAGGTTGTGCTCCAGTAAAGGCCTCCTTGTGACTGCCACGTGAAGACACGTGTGCGAGGTGAAGGACCAATCTAACTTCTTTCTGGGAATAAATGTGCAGAAGTCCCACCTCAAAATCCTCAACTCCACGACATTTCCCCCACCTACAAAAATTCCAGTGGTATGCTTTAACTTACATTACAAGTGCTAGGGGCGTGCATTGCAGTCTCCTCTGACTGTTTAGGGGGCAGGATATTTTCTGACTACATGCACAACAGATCTTCATGACTTGTGACCAGAACTGAAGGGACTTACATTGTTTATGCTGCTCACTCACCTTGTTCATTGATTTTTTTTAATCAGCCACAAATATCTATTTCTCAATAGACATACGTTGCATCTGCCTAAGAGGTTTTTTTGCCCTTTATGGAATTTTGACAATAAATTCATAGTGACATGCTGCTCCTGTAACCCAAGTGATATTCCAAAATGTGTCCACCTTTTATACCATCCAAATCTTTCAAGTGAAGGGGCTCACGCTAAGCAACTGATTACGCTATGTGAAGATACGCTATGTGAAGATTGTGACCTCTTCATTTATTTTCAAATGCAAATCATGTGTTCTCATGGGTCTGGGTTAGACTGATCTCTGTTCTTACAACACTGATTCACACATGTTGTAGACCCTGTTACAGTTTACCACAATCAGCTGCAGATGGAAATTGTAGTCATAGCTTTTCAAATAGTAATATAAAAGGATATGCTACATGAAAGTTAGGAGTAAAAATCATACAGCATACAAATATAAAACAAAAACTTCCAAATGTCCCTTGCCACACTCTATAACACATTAGCTTTTCCCCTCTGTGTTCTAGGGTTTCTTACATGTCCACAAGATGTGAATTCATCTTGTGAAGAGTGTCTCCTAAGATCATAAGCTAAAAGACACTGTATCTTCACTGTTCACATCCCTTAGCCACACCCAGTCTCAAAAAGAGGATGAAATGTGTCTCGAGCTATAGGACCACATTCTTAGTGGCCCTCGGATCTGCAAATGTAAGAAAAGAGAGGGAGGTTCAGATACCAGAAGACGACTAACAAAGTAACCTGGATAGTGAGACAAGGACAGCAAATACAGAGAACAAATACAGAAATAAACAGATTGGAACGGCATTTTTGAGAAAAATTTCCAATCAACTAGGAAGAAGAAATCAAAAATCATGTAGGAATCAAGGGAAATAATCATAACTTGATTATGTTAAATGTCCTCCGATTTTATGATACTGATAACATATCTCCCAGATTTAAAACATGAGCCCTAGACATAACAGTCCCCGAGCTTCTTAACCTCTGGGCTATAAATCAGTAGATATGCATCAGCTCTGCTTGTGAAACTTCTCTTGGCAGTCACCAGAAGAGTTCAGTGTACAAAAAGTAGTTTCCTGAGACTTAATGTAGTAAAAGTAAAGATTGCAACAGAACTATGCACCCTGCCAAAACTCGGTGAATTCACTAATTTCCCCAAAGGCTTCTGTGCTTGCTCATTTTCAGAACAGCATGAACTCAAAAGAAGCAATATGTTACTTAAAAGCAAGCACGGAGGACCACATAGAAATTATTTTGTAATAATTGACCTTCAGTTGGATTTATAAAGGACCTAGCCACGTTGGTAACATCATGTGCCACGTCAGACAAGTTGTCATTGTGCTGTCTGTATGACGCGTGCTATTCATGGCATGGCTCTCGGCCGCTCCCAATCCCACTGTTACATGAACATCGATGGAGACTATACTTGTCTTGCCTTTTGAAATTACAGAAAAAAGCAGGAGAAATTCTACTGTGAAAGAAATCACAAGGACCATCTCATCTCCTGGTTTGAGAGGCCTGTACGAAAGGAACTTGCAGAGGAAGAGGAGGGGCTTACAAGGTGAGAACAAAGGCTTGCCACTACTAGAGAAAATAGTGAATTACAAAAAAAACAAAAAAACAAAAAAAAACAAGAGAGAGTGGCAGAGGCAGACAGACATCTTCATAGGAATATTACTTTTAAGGAAAGTTAGCTACACCACTAGAAAGGCTTATAACACAGGGCACCATTATGCTGTATTAGAAAGAAAGTCATAAACGAGACTTGGCAAAAACAACATATATCCATGTTTTCCTCCTTTTCTTCCGTCATTCTGTTTTGTTTTGTTTGTTTTGTTTTAGATAGGATCTTGTTATGCAGCCCAGACAGAGCTTGAACTTGCTGTTCTACTCTTGGCCACTGTGTTTTTGTTCCTATGGATACTATAAAACTCAATAGTCATGATCTCTTCCCACATTAAAAAGAAAGGAGGAGGAACCAGAGATGATGACACACAACTGTAATGTCACCACTCTGAGAATTAGAGGCAGAAATAACGAAGTTCAAATAGAAATATCTCTACCACAAAGAGAATCTGAAAACAGCCTGAGCACTATGGCACCCTGTCAAAAGAAAAAAACAGAGAGAGAGAAAGCCTTTAAATAAATATCTGTTTTTTACCGCAGCGTAGTACTCTAATGTGTATATATTCCACACTTTCTTCATCCATTCTTCCATTGAAGGGCATCTAGGTTGTTTCCAGGTTCTGGCTATTACAAATAATGCTGCTCATTATCAGCTACATTCAGAGAGTCCAGTTTGATCACATGCTCATTCAGTCCCAGTCCAGTTGGCCTTGGTGAGCTCCCATTAGATCAGCCCCACTGTCTCAGTGGGTGGGTGCACCCATCGCGGTCCTGACTTCCTTGCTCATATTCTCCCTCATTCTGCTCCTCATTCGGACCTTGGGAGCTCAGTCCAGTGCTCCAGTGTGGGTCTTTGTCTCTATCTCCATCCATCACCAGATGAAGGTTCTATGGTGATATGCAAGATATTCATCAGTGTGGCTATAGGATAGGGCCAGTTCAGGTGCCCTCTCCTCAGCTGCCCAAGGAACAAGCTAGGGACATCTTGCTTTACAGCTAATATCTGCTTAAAAGCAAGTACACGCCATGTTTGCCTTTTTGGATCTGGGTTACCTCACTCAGGATAATTTTTTTTCTAGTCCCATCCATCCATTTGCCTTCGAATTTCATGATGTCATTGTTTTTAGCAGCTGAGTAATAGACCATTGTGTCAATGTATCACATTTCCTTTATCCATTCTTCAGTTGAGGTGCATCTAGATTGTTTCTAGGTTCTAGCTATTATGAATAAAACTCCTATGAACATAATTGAGCAAATATCCTTGTGCTTTGATTGAGTTTCCTTTGGGTATATACCCAAAAGTGATATAACTGGGTATTAAGGTAGATACATTCTTAATTTTCTGAGAAACTGCCATATTGATTTCCAAAGTGGCTATACAAATATGTACTCCCACCAACAGTGGAGGAGTGTTCCCCTTGCTCCACATCCTCTCCAGCATAAACTGTCATTTGTGGTTTTGATCTTAGGATTTGAAAGCAGATATTTTTAACAGCCTGAAAGTCTAAAGAAATAAAATAATTTTCAAAGCATTTTAGTTTTAAATAAACTTTTATTAGTTTAGTAAGGGTAATCCTTTTAAACATGTAGAAATACATTCATGTTCTCTTTAACTTCACTAACTTACATAGACATAATTCTTTTTCTCCCAGTACTTTAAGCCTGGGAAAAAAGAATGAATCAGATATAAGAAGTCTATCAGTTAGAATTCTTTTTTTTTTTTTTTTTTTTTTTGGATTTTTCAAGACATGGTTTCTCCGTAGCTTTTGGTTCCTGTCCTGGAACTAGCTCTTGTAGACCAGGCTGGTCTCGAACTCACAGAGATCCGCCTGCCTCTGCCTCCCGAGTGCTGGGATTAAAGGTGTGCGCCACCACCGCCCGGCGAGTTAGAATTCTTAATGCAGTGATGAGACAACATGACCATAAGCAAGTTGGGGAGAAAAAGGGTGAAAGACCTCCGGTATGGGGAGACTCTCACTCAAGTCTCGGGATAACACGACCACCCCCCCCCCCAGGAACTCATGAGAGACTGCCCTTGCTGCAATCACACGAGGTTTATTGACAGGACAGGAACCAGTGCACTGGGGATGAAACTCATTTCCCATGCAGGGATAGAGTTCGACCTCGAGTAGCTGGGAGAAGTATTTAAGGGAAGAAACCATAACACAATAATCCAATGGGGATAAAGAGGGCGTCATTGGAAAGTTCTGAAAATACCAGTGATCATTGAAAAATTCCGAAAATAACAGTGATAATCGCAAGGGGGTAACTCCCTGTTTCTCAAGATTATTCTCAAGATTATAATCTAACTTTATCTTCGGCTAGTTCCTGAAACAGAATCATCGAACCAGCTAATCTAGATTTTTGATTCTTCTCTCCCTGCTTAGATTTTTGGTTGTATTTTTTTTCTGCTAGATTTTTGGCTCTATTTTTTCTGCTATAGGGGTCTGGATTTATCTGGGTCTTTCAAGGGTTTATTTTGCTTCCCTATCACAGTCCATTATTGAGGGAGGTGAGGATGGGAACTCAAGATAAGAATCTGAAGCAGAAACTGATGTGATGATCACACAGGAACACTGGCCTGCTCATGGCTTATCAACCAACTTTCTGAAACAACTTACACAACTCAGGACTATGAGCCCAGGAGTAGCACTGTCCCTCAATTGTCTGGGCCCTTCCACATCAATCATTAATCAGCAAAATGCCCACAACCTTGCCCACAGCCTTGCCTACAGGTCAATCTGGTGGAAATATGTTTTTTTTTCAATTGAGGGTCCCTCTTCCTAAATGATTCTAACTTTTATCAAGTTGACAAAACTAGCCAGCACAGGAAGAAATGTGATGAACTTATAAGCAAATGTCAACTCCTAAATGCAATGAGCATCCTGATTAGAACAGGTGATTAGGATGGTTAATTTTACATGCACACTTGGTTGAGCGCTAATCAGATCTTATGAATGTTTTTCTGAGGGTCTTTTTTTTTAATTTATTTATTTATTAAAGATTTCTGTCTCTTCCCCGCCACCGCCTCCCATTTCCCTCCCCCTCCCCCAATCAAGTCCCCCCCCCTTCCTCAGCCCAAAAAGCAATCAGGGTTACCTGTCCTGTGGGAAGTCCAAGGAACCCCCACCTCCATCCAGGTCTAGTAAGTTGAGCATCCAAACTGCCTAGGCTCCCACAAAGCCAGTGCGTGCAGTAGGATCAGAAACCCATTGCCATTGTTCTTGAGTTCTCAGTAGTCTCTGAGGGTCTTTTTATAGGAATTAACATTTGAGTCAAAACAAATTGACTTCCATAATTTGAGTGGGCCCCATTTGATTCTTTTGTCAGCTTTGCACTGCTATAAGTAAATAGGAGGGTATTGAAGTTCTCTGAGAGAGGGAATTTCTTTGGCCCAGAGTTTCTGGCTTTTGGACTGCAGTTGCTTGTTTACATTGCATTTGGGCCCATGGTGAGGCAGCTTATCATGGCAAGATTATTAACAAAGAATTATTCGTGGTGGGCAGGAAGTGAAAGGGGGAAGAGAACATCAGTCCCCTCTAGGAGGACACGTGTCCAGTGACTTTCTTCGACTAATCGCCACCTCTCACCCTCTAACCAGCATGTCCTAGTAGCAACAGAAACTGCAGACTAAATCTTCAAGACATGAGGTTTGGGAGAACATTCAATATCCAAAACCACAAAATACTTGCAGACTTAAGAAAAACACTGACCTTCCCCCAAGCAGAGGGAACTCTGCCAGCAGACAGCCCTCGAGCTCAAACTGCAACGCTTCCCTGGATCAACACTGTGCGTTCCTAGCTTACAGATACTGGAATTCCAGCCTCCACAGTTATGAGCCCATCCCATAAAAATCCGCCTTTCCTCCTGACACACACACACACACACACACACACACTCCCTACTGCCGTTGTTTCTCTGGAGAACTCTGGCTCATGCAGCAATAGAAAGTGTGTGGGGGTATGTGACATGGAGAGGCTGAACAATGGCTTAAGTAAGGTGGAACCAAACTTATAAGGTTGCTTAAATTTCTGAAACTGTGAACATACTGAGCAGCTCTAGATGTAATTGCACAAGAGTTAACGCTTTCAAGATGAATATTAAAAAGGATGGGAGCGAGAGGAATCGCATCTAAGCCAGCAGAGACAATCATTAAAAGGCAGCACAGCTGACTATAGAACAAGAGAGACTGGACACAGAAAATATGAGATGGGGAGGAAAAAATGATAGAAATCAATCAAGCAATAAATGGATTGGTGTCTCGGGTTAAAAGAGGCAAATTGTCCTTTATACTGTATAGAATAGTGTGGACACGTTTGAAATGTCAAAGCACAAGTGAATTTAAAGGAGTGAAGATATATTGGGCAAATACAAATGAAAAGGAAACTTGGGTATGCTTATTAATATCACAATGAATAGGGTTTAACCTGAAAAGTTAGTTAAAAGTAAAAACGGCAATGATGCATTGTGATAGAAGGAGGGGAGCACCAGAGCTAGAACGCGTCTGGACACACAATGTCTGGACACACAATGTCTAGACACACAATGTCTGGACACACAATGTCTGGACACACAAGGACATGTTCTCAAACACTGTAAACCAGTGAGGCCTCTGCAGATGCCCTGTGCACAGTCTGAGTCTTCTGCGGGGAGAGCCAGTCTGGCAGCAGGAAAATTGACTACACAGTCTGCACAGCCCAAACATTTAAGTGGGAATTATGTCACTTTCCAGACACTGGTTCAATAATCAGCAAGGCAAGAGTCCGCTGATGCTAGAGAAGCAAGGATTCCTCTTACACGAGTTCCGAGACAAGAGTTAGAGACTTGGGGCTTTCCCTAAGGCCTCCCATCTCACCAGTCTCTAACTTTCTCTCTGCTGAGAGGTCAGACACAAGAATGATTTCCACATTCCTTCACGAGGAGTCTCAAGATAGTTCCATGACTCACCTAACTCATCTGTGGAATGCGGCCTCCACCCAGGCAGACTTTGCATCATTACAGTACACATAATCAAATGATATGGATTTGGGAAAGTCCCATTTCCATTACACAGGAAGCCTCTTGGTTCTTCCCTCACTTCAGAAGTGGCTAAAAGCTCACACCTGGAAGTCAGGTAGCCATGAGTTCAAATTATAACAATAAAATAAAGATTCGTATGAAACTGGCAAGTAAACACTATATACCTCAGGTCTTGCATTTATTTTAAGGAAAACAATATGTTGAACATAAAAATTACTTAGGATTGGATTTGTCGTAGAACAACCAGAGAGAGCTATTTCTACAAAGAGCAACTGAGGCAAAGAGGGCGAAAGCGATGCTACAATGTGGAGAATCCCAGACTCCCTGAAAGGCTCCTTCCCAGCAGCAGAACTAACTGGGATTCTGCAGGCTTTGGGAGTCTTCTGTCAACACCACCCTCTAGTCACACGCCCCCATGGCAACATTTTACACAACGCAAGTTCTCTCCTGTCTTTCTGTTCTGCTGCTGGGTGCTGTGTCCACCCCTGACTGAAGACAAAGGCCATACTATGATCAACTGAAGTTCCCACAGTACTCCACTGCATACACTTCGGCTCGGCAGGAATCATGATACTTTAAGATGATGCATGTCCTTTAATTACCAACAGCACCAAAACAAGCTGCCTTTCCCACCATAGATAAGCCATTGAAAAAGGAAGGATGAAGAGAAGGAGGAAAAGGGGAGGAAGAGAAAGGAGAAGGTGAAGCAGAAAAAGAGGGGCAGAAGACAAGGTGGCAGTGGCAACAGCAGTGCTGGGGCAGAGGCAGAAGAAGGCGGGGTTAGCATATGATGTTGTGGGAGTGTTTAGTGAACATGCATGAAGTCCTAAACTTGATTCCCAACGTCACACAAACTGCACAAGTGGCACATGACTATAAAGGAAGGGGTAGAAGAACCAGAAGTTTAAAGTCATCCTTGGCTACATGGGAAATACAAGTCAGCCTGGGATCCATGAGACCCTGGTGAAGAAAAAAGAAGAGAAGGAGGTGGACAAGGGAAAGATGGTGTTGATGGTGGGGAAGGTAGATGAGAAAGAGAAGGGAAAATGAGGAGAAAAAGGAAGAAGGAGGAGGAGGTGAAAGACAAGGGCAAAAGAAGATGAACATTAAAAAGAAAATGGCCTTCCAGTTCTCTGATTTTTCTGAAAGAACTAGGGAGAACCTCTTTTCTAGAAATCCCCCTGGCTCTGAACAGCTTTTCTTGCTCTAATTTCTTATAAGCAAAGCAAAGCAGAGCACTATGGGTCACAACTGTGTGGCTGGCAGCTCTCACGGTGGTTCCTAGATGGCTAGAGACAGATATGGAGTCAACCAAGAAGATGAGACACTTCTTAAACAGTGACCTTTAGGATCTAAACCCCGTCCCATCTCCCATCCCGTGCCTCACGGACAGGTGTCTCACTTTCTCCCTATAACGCACTGAGTCCCACATGTAACTGCAGCTGAACAGCTGGAGTAGTCTGTCACACCTCCCTCCCAGCGGAGGCATCTGAAGAGGCTCACAGATCAAAACATCAAAGAGAAGGGCATCAACTCTTATCAAAAGTAAGAGAGGATGCGTGCCTTTTACAGAGTGTTTAAACGAAATGAAAAAGGCCACCTGTAATGAAAGAAAATTCAATCTAGCACATCTGTGTCTCTGTGGGCCTCAGCATTTTTTTAATTTAATTAATTAATTTATTTATTAAAGATTTCTGCCTCCTCCCCGCCACCGCCTCCCATTTCCCTCCCCCTCCCCCAATCAAGTCCCCCTTCCTCATCAGCCCTAAGAGCAATCAGGGTTCCCTGCCTTGTGGGAAGTCCAAGGACCACCCACCTCCTTCAGGTCTAGTTAGGTGAGCATCCAAACTGCCTAGGCTCCCACAAAGCCAGTACGTGTAGTAGGATCAAAACCCAGTGCCATTGTTCTTGAGTTCTCAGTAGTACTCATTGCCCGCTATGTTCAGCAAGTCCGGTTTTATACCATGCTTTACAGACTCAGGCCAGCTGGCCTTGGTGTGTTCCCGATAGAACATCCCCATTGTCTCAGTGTGTGGGTGCACCCCTCACGGTCCTGAGTTCCTTGCTCGTGCTCTCTCTCCTTCTGCTCCTGATTTGGACCTTGGGATTTCAGTCCGGTGCTCCAATGTGGGTCTCTGTTTCTGTCTCCTTTCATCGCCTGATGAAGGTTAATATCCAGGAGGATGACTATATGTTTTTCTTTGGGTTCACCTTATTTAGCTTCGCTAGGACCACGAATTATAGGCTCAATGTCCTTTATTTATGGCTAGAAACCAAATATGAGTGAGTACATCCCATGTTCCTCTTTTTGGGTCTGGCTTACCTCACTCAGGATAGTATTTTCTATTTCCGTCCATTTGCATGCGAAGTTCAAGAAGTCATTGGTTTTTTACCGCTGAGTATACTCTAATATGTATATATTCCATACTTTCTTCATCCATTCTTCCATTGAAGGGCATCTAGGTTGTTTCCAGGTTCTGGCTATTACAAACAATGCTGCTATGAACATAGTTGAGCATATACTTTTGTTGTATGATAGGGCATCTCTTGGGTATATTCCCAAGAGTGGTATTGCTGGGTCCAGGGGTAGATTGATCCCGAATTTCCTGAGAAACCGCCACACTGCTTTCCAAAGTGGTTGCACAAGTTGTCCTTCCCACCAGCAATGGATGAGTGTACCCCTTACTCCACAACCTCTCCAGCAAAGGCTATCATTGGTGTTTTTGATTTTAGCCATTCTGACAGGTGTAAGATGGTATCTTAAAGTTGTCTTGATTTGCATTTCCCTGATCGCTAAGGAAGTTGAGCATGACCTTAAGTGTCTTTTGGCCATTTGAACTTCTTCTGTTGAGAATTCTCTGTTCAGCTCAGTGCCCCATTTTATAATTGGGTTGATTAGCCTTTTACGGTCTAGTTTCTTGATTTCTTTATATATTTTGGAGATCAGACCTTTGTCAGTTGCGGTGTTGGTGAAGATCTTCTCCCAGTCAGCGGGTTGCCTTTTTGTCTTAGTGACAGTGTTTTTTGCTTTACAGAAGCTTCTCAGTTTCAGGAGGTCCCATTTATTCAATGTTGTCCTTAATGTCTGTGCTGCTGGGGTTATACATAGGAAGTGGTCTCCTGTACCCAAGTGTTGTAGAATACTTCCCACTTTCTCTTCTATCAGGTTCAGTGTGTTCAGACTGATATTGAGGTCTTTCATCCATTTGGACTTGAGTTTTATGCATGGTGATAGATATGGATCTATTTTCATTCTTCTACAGATTGACATCCAGTTATGCCAGCACAATTTGTTGAAGATGCTCTCTTTTTTCCATTGTATACTTTTAGCTCCTTTATCGAAAATCAGGTGTTCATAGGTTTGTGGGTTAATGTCAGGGTCTTCTATTCGATTCCATTGGTCGACTTCTCTGTTTTTATGCCAATACCAAGCTGTTTTCAATACTGTAGCTCTGTAGTAGAGTTTGAAGTCAGGGATGGTAATGCCTCCAGACGATCCTTTATTGAATAAGATTGTTTTGGCTATCCTGGGTTTTTTTGTTTTTCCATATAAAGTTGATTATTGTCTTCTCCAGATCTGTGAAGAATTTTGATGGGATTTTGATGGGGATTGCATTGAATCTATAGATTCCTTTTTGGTATATTTCAGCTTATAGTTCTTGCATTGTCCCCATCATTTTTAGTTTGTTGTTTGCTCATTTTCAGAATTTATAACACATGAACCAAAAGCAGTAGGTTGGCTTCTAATAGACAATATTCATTCTGGCTGTACTTCCTGTATTCCTGTAGACTGTGAGCAAATAATCCAGTTTGACCTGGCTCTTAGTTTGTTTTTTATTCACATCCAGTGATGTACGAGAACAAGCAAATCTGCTTCCTGTATGTCTTGCTAGAAACCACACAAAGGCATATCCATCTGTCTTTCAGAAGTCCATAGTTTGGGTTTCCTTCACTTTGAGTATGTGTTTTGTTTTAAAAAATCATCTTGAGGTTCTATAAGGAGCCTCCAAAAATTCTGGGAATTTCATATTTGAACACCAAAGCAAGTAATTACTTGATTTTTTTTAACCAACCGGATGTGTCCCCTGAGAATTAATAGGACTAAGCAAATGGCAAAAAGGAAATTGCAGACATGGGTAGAATTTTGTCTCTCAAACAAGGAAATAAGGTTATATATCTACATCTTTTATAACATGAAACTTGATTTATCATAATCCAAAATAAGTAGCAAGAAAAAAGCACACAAAAATATCAGGTGACGAAGAAAGCAGCAGGGGCAGCCATCTTGAGCTTTCCTCTGTGGGGAAATTGAGAGCGCAGAGCAGAAGAGTCAACCAAAAGGCAAAGATATAGATCAGAAAGGACCAACTCAGGGCTTCATGCCTGTTCCAACAACACCTTTCAGAGCTTTCCATAGAACATCATACATAAATTCCATGAGGCAGATTGAAAAGCATGTCTCTTGCCCATCTAGAAGCATACAGCTCTGAGACTTGTCTAAATGCTTTAAATCTGATTACATAATTTTGTGTCCAGACAGCAGGAAAGTTCCAGAGGATGGTAGTCAATGTTTCTGATAGAAGCTCTTCAAGCCATCAAAGGCAAACATAGTAGCCCCTCTGCAGCCTTGAGCATTCTCTCAAAACTCACCTGTAAGTCATGAATGCTTCTGCATCCATGAGGGGCAGCTTTGGCACGTGCTGGAATACCCAAGGAGTGCACAGAGGAAAGGGGTGCCCAGAAATATCTGGCCTTTCTCACTGACAGGTATGGATGGAAATGCTAGGGAATCTAATGCCCACTGAAACTGATACCAAAACAGCAGACTTCTGAATTAAAGGAAAATGAACCAAGTATTCGTCTGGAGACAGATCCATCGTTATTAACTAACATTGTCCACCACCACATAGTTTGGAAGGTCTTTTCATATCCATGCAGCATCTTGTTTAAACCCTGCAACACATCTGAGGTCTAACAACAAGGACAGCCAGCTGAAGCATCAGAGCCTGCACTGAGCTAAAGCCTCAGTAGCTCAACTGCCAACGGGAAGCTTACAGCTGTAATCCTTTGAGATCCTGGCTCTTTGTTTCTATGCTTTATCCAGTTCCTTCACACTTATATTCACTTTCAAAGTTCCTGATACTGTGTGTGTGCACATGTATGTGTGTGTGTGTGTGTGTGCATGTGCTTCTGTTCATGTGTGTGCTAGGACCAATGTGTTTTTTGACCTGTGAGCCCCAGGAATCTTCTTTTCCCTGCCTCCCCAGCAATAAGACTACAAGCAAAAACTATCACACCAGGCGATTTTGCATAGATTCTAGGTATCAAACCGAGGTCCTCAGTCTTATGAGGCAAGGACTTCATCACCTGAGCTATTGCCCCAGCCTGGTTTCTGGTACATTTTATCACATCTTACCTTGAATCAGTTCTATATACACTGTATATCTATGTTCATTTTTCAATTCAGTTTTTTTTTCAGATAATTGATTATGTTTACCCTCCTACAACGCCTCCCAGATCCTTCCCACCTCCCTACCTACACAACGTTCTCTTTCCTTCAAAATAGCCACAAGAAACAAACAAAAAGAAAACATGAAAGCAAAAATTAAAATAGACAAAAGACTAAAATTGCCATTACAAAAGAAAACAAACAAAAAGTCCACACTTTAAGAAAAGTCATTGAGTTCATTTTGCATTTGTCAACGACTCCCGAGCATGGGACCGGCTCTGCAGTGTGGTTGGTAAACCCAGAGCTATTCCACTGGAGAAAGCTGGCTGCCCCTTGTCCAGTGAGTATCGTTGTACATAGCCCCATAGTTGAGAGGGGGATCCCATGTTGATTCTTCCTTTTCAGTGCGGAGAGCCACATCTGTCTTAAACCTACACAGGCCATGTGCATACTGCCACAGTTTCTATGAGTCCATACTGCATCATTTTTATACATAAGAAATGTATGCACCAGGAACTCAACTCTCCCTAAGTCTTTCAGCTACTTAATGCTTGTATCCAGGTCTCCTGAGGTCCCAATCTGAAGTTTCTAGGAGTATTATATCCCTTTCACGAGGCTGCACAATATAATCAGGCTGTGGCTGGAGAGAGACCTTCCAGGAGAATTGCAATCCATCTTTGGCATCAGCACATGAGACTTGGAGAGATGAGTTGACACAATTCCAGGTGCGTCTTGAGATTTCTAATGTTCTTGTGGTTTGCATTAAGCTTATTGCCTTACAAGTCCACTACTGGAAACCTCCATCCTTCTAGGCCTGGCGTGTGGCTTGTATTTCACACCTTGTGTCTTCCAGAATATTGGACTCAAGTCCGCAACATACTTAACAGCTATGGTGATGGAAGGAGGGAGCCTTGCAACTCCACCCACTCTGCTTGGGGGTGAAGAGATAGCACATTAACCAGAAACTCAACTTGTTCAGACCTGTCTGTTTTGCATATTTGAAATGTCTAAAACAGAAAATGATGATAATAGATCGTTGTCTCTAACGTTGTCTCTAACTGAAAAAAATCTTCCCGGGACACATTTAGAATTATCTGTTCCCTGATCAAGAAAGGAAATGGTCTTTACTGGCTCCAGACAAAGCCCAACTTCCCAGACCAGTGATAGGCAGCTCAACATCTCAGGAGAGCCTGGCTCTGGATGCGTGGATGGAGCAGGTGCAGGTTGGAAAGGGAGCCTACTCACGGGGGATTGGCTAGGAGGACTCAGCCACGCAAGCATCTCACGTTCCTCTACAGCCTGGGTCACTGTCCTGTCAACAGAACACCTGCCTCACCCCAGGCCAGATGCATGTGTTCCAAGTTCACATCCCACAGCATGAGAGCTTTGAGACCAGGGACTTTGGCCTACAGAAGGAAATTCATTTCTTTCTTCTCTGAACCTCTATTATGTTTTTTCTAGATGATATTCTAGTTATCTAGCTGAGGAAGGCTAAGGAGGGGGTAACATGATAATGTGGAAAATATTTGGGTTATGTATTAGATAACCAGGGAGAATTAACTAACTATCTAACTGACTACACACATACGCCACAGGGTCTCGTGTAGCCAAATCTGTCCTGAAACTCTAAAACTCACTCTGTAGACAAAAATGAGCTTGAATGTCCGATCCTCTGGCCACCATCTATCAAGCATGGAGATTAAATGAGTAGTCTGCCATTCCCAGTTCATGTGGTGCTGGGGAGTGAACCCAGTGCCCCATGTGTGGGAGGTCTACACTCTGCTAACTGAGTCACAACCTCAGCCCCTAGCTCTTATTTTAAGTACCTCAAAGACATCCAACCATCAGCTTGTGAGGTCACATTCACTTCATATAACTCTTCTTCAGCACAAAAAAGTGTGTGTGTGTGTGTGTGTGTGTGTGAGAGAGAGAGAGAGAGAGAGAGAGAGAGAGAGAGAGAGAGAGAGAGAGAGAGAGAGAGAGAGAGAATGAATCTTTGAGACAGCTCTCCCATAGCCCAGGTCTCGAATTCCCAAGCGCAGGAGGTACATGTGTGTAGCTGATTTATGCAGTGTTAAGCTAACAGCCCAGGGCCTTGTGCACACCTGGCAAGCACTATCCTAAACGAACTACATCTCCAGCCTGAAGCTGTATTAATAAGATATTAAAAACCAGTTCTCCTTCATCACACTCGAACCCCCCTCAAGTCTCTCTTCTACCCTCTTTCTGCGCAGAACAGAGAAGGGAATCTGGCTTCCTTCATGGAAGTCAGCCTGAGAAGACACGAGTCACTTAGGAGGACACTCCAGATCAAGAGGGGGTAAGATCCTGTGGCGTCTTACCAGCCCATGACTGTGACGGGGGAATGAGGTTGTGTTTCCTCCTTATTCCCAAATCACTATGACATAGGGACTATTATTCTAGTTCCTGGAATCCGGGCCTAGACCTACAGTTTCCAGGAATATGCAATCATTCCTGTCCTGGCGAGAGTCGCCCGCTGTCTCCACTGGAAACTTCTAGCTACTCAGACATGCTGCTGCCCTTCCCAGCCACACCCTGATGTCAGGGACTTCTGTGAACACAGCTGTCCTCACAGGGCTTGCTGCCAGGAGCCCCATTCCCGCTGGGAAGGGAAAGCGCCATCTCTTCTGTTAGTCTTGCTGAAACATAGGCCAGACTTGCCAGTCCCTAGAGATTATCTAATAGTTTGTTAAAGACTTTACTGATATTAAGAGCTAAAAGAAGTACACCAGAGAGAAAATCCATAATTCCTGCTGGAATTTGATGGCCAAGTCACCAATGGGAGCTAAGAAGCCCTTTTGGGGTGGCTGCGTCAGGCTCCTGCCCTCTCCTAGTGCACCCAGCCTCCACACAGCAGCACAGGACCAGCTCCTCAATGGCCTTAGAAGGAAAGTACTTCTCCTGCACACCAGAGCTGTCTTGTTTTTATCTAGGAATATCATTACCCTAAGGAGCTCGGCTTTTGGAGAAGCATTCTCTCAGGCTTGTATCCACCCCAGGCATTTGACGTGATGCCAAGACTGTGCCAGAAACCACAGAAGTATACTTCCCAGTTCAATCAGATTACACTGGCAGTAGCTGAGACACCATCAGTGCAGTTCAGTGAGTCTTATTTCCGCTAAAGGGGTGACCTTAAGCTAGCTTTCAAGGCAGGTAGGAGAGCAGACCTGTGTCACCTTCGCCAAAATAAGGTTCTGCTATTTCATGAAAGTGAGTGACACATATATGATGAAACACAAGTATCTCTCTATCTCTCTCATAGATGCACACACACACACATATATGATGAAACACAAGTGTCTCTCTATCTCTCTCATAGATGCACACACACACACATATATGATGAAACACAAGTATCTCTCTATCTCTCTCATAGATGCACACACACACATATGCACAGAACACACATGCACAGAACACACATGCACACATGCACAGAACACACATACACATTCGTCCTTCTAAAACAAATTATAATTTCAAGAAAAGATAGCCTGATTCCAAGCTTCTGGGAAAATATTTAATTTTACAGAAACAAACTGTCCGTTATTAAACAAAATATTTAAAATCTGAAGCATCATCTGATTTTGGATTGTGTGGAAAGATTTAAGGTTTTTCTCTTTTTCTTTTTTCAAATTAATATGAACCTGCTTGCCTACGTATGAAGAGCTAACACAAAATAACTGTCCTGACCAATGGAAGGTCACTTCAGAAGTAATCGACTCCCAAAAGTTTACATGGCATGTTCTGAGATGGCTGTCCTCATATTTCAAAGATAGCTAGCTACCTTGTCAACTCTACCCTGGAGACTTTATTCTCATGCACTGGACCATTTAATACAGCTGCGCCGTGAATCTGGAAGAAAGTCCTCTGTTTGAGATCGGTAGTCTATGCCGTCTCCTAATGAGAACAGCAGTGTCCAGAGAACTGGATAAGAGAGCAATCTAAATAGGCCAAGGGAAGACTTCAGCCTAGAGGGTCAAAGGTCACCCGTTAACCCCCTTGTGGTGCTGTCTAGGACTCCAGCACTACTGACCAGAATGTTTTCCTGGGACCAACTTCTTGTTCACAATATAGTGATAGCATCTGCTGACGTGTTTGCTGAGTATCTCACCTAGAAACGTGAAAAGGTACCTGGTGAATGTGTTGAGGGTTTGAACCCTCTGAGTTTGAACTAGTGATTGGGCAGCACTGGCATAAGCACGGAGAAAGTGGCCATTCGATAGCTCACCCGCCATGGAGGTGGGAAGAGAATCTCACTTTCCATCACTAATGTGTGCCTCAGAAATTCACAAGCGACATGATCACTATGAGTCCACCAGCAAATCGTCCAGCCACCACCTTAGCCATGAAGTCTTTTGGCGTTGAAGGACTATGCTTATTCCTGTGTATCAGATGTACCAGATAACACCATTCATACTAAGTCAGCACAGCCTTTCCGATCATGGCTGGACCTTATTATCCTGTATTAGCAGTCACTCTTCACAGAATAAAAAAACCTGGGGCAGGGAGGTGGAGCAAGTTACTAATGAGGTCTTTGAAGATCTTTGGATCCAAGATCTTTACTTTCTAAAAAACAGTAAGCAGTTGGTGGCAATGGGATCACTCTCTCAGCGCCCTCCCTCAGATCTCACCTTTTGGTATAACTTAAAGGTTTAAAATGCAATAAAAGACAATCATGCAAAAATTTCACAAGGGTCAATGAAGGACCTGGGTAAATCCTCCCCCTAACACTCACACAGGTTACCAGTGCCATCTTTACACGCCTTGGGATTGGGTTTTTAGAGTCTCTTTGAGGGAGTGGTTCAATGTGCCTCTTGCCTCTCTGTATCTCTACCTTAATCCTTCCCTCCACAGAGGACTGACACCCTTCTCAGATCTTTGGCCATCTTAGTCTCAGACTAGGAGACTGGGGAAACTTCCTCCTCAATGACACTGGAGACACCACGGATATGAAAAGAGCATTTTAGCTCAAGACCCAGTCAGAAGCATTGTATGTCCTTCCCTCTTCCACTCACTGGGCAGAAGCCAGCATTTTTACCACTGGCCTCCTTCACAGTGGGGAGTCATTTCTGGCTTGGCTCTAAGCAGTGATCCGGACTCTAGCCCATAGGGATGAACTAGAAAAGTGTTTTGCTTGTTCTCAACTGCACTTTAAAATTTCAGCTCCATGGACATCATTTTTGTCAGTGCGTCTAACTTGATAACCTGCAGACACATGTCTGTGGACCTTCAGACCACTTTATAAATGCATCTATTGAGACACTTACCATGGAAAGCACAGTCATGTTGTTTATTTTATCATTGTTCTGCTTATCTATCATTTGGAATCTTTTGGGGTAGAATTTTTTTAGTTTTCTGGGAATGCCACAACCCAGTACCACAAACTAACTAGCTAAACAGCCAAAACTAATTTTTTCAATGGTCTTGGAATGTATACATCCAAGATCAAGATAAGAACAGGTTTTGTTTCTTCTGAGATTCTTCCCTGGTTAGATGCTCACTTGTCCCTTGTCTTTGCCTAGTATCCTTTCTGTCCTTGTCTATCTAGATGCTATCTTCTAGGACATCAGTCATGCTAGCTCAGGCTCACCCCCAAAGAGCTGATTTTAACCCTATTCTCTCTTTTTAATTCCTCCTGTGGAACAAGGAGGACGGGACAATACTCACTGTATGCGTGTGAGGACTTGAGTTCAGATCCCTAGATCTGACATAAAGCTCGATGAAGAGGAATGTGCGTGTGATCTCCGTGTTCCTACCACAGCATGAAAGGTGAAGGTGGGAGGAGCCTGGAAGCTTACACACCAGCTAACTTGCTGTGCATAGTAGCTAACAACAAAAGGCCCTTTCTCAAATGAAGCGAAGAGTTATCCTCTGACCTCCACATGCATGATGTAGTGGCATGTACACCCCCAATAAACATACAGGAATGTGCGCGCACACACCACATCACAGAGAAAGAGAGAGAAAGACAGACAGATGCAAATAGAGATTGTGGTTTCATTTCCCAGCCACCCAGACCCAAATAATCACACAGAAACTATATTAATTATAATACAGCTTGGCCAATAACTCAGGCATATTTCTAACTAGCTCTTATATCTTAAATTAACCCATTTCTACTAATCTATGTATCACCACGAGGCTGTGGCCTACCAGTAAGTTTCCAGCATCTTTCTTCTTTAGCAGTTACATGGCATCTGCCTGACTCTGCCTTTCCCCCTCTAAATTCAGTTTAGTTTTCCTGTCTATCTCTATTCTGCCCTGCCATAGGCCAAAGTAGCTTTTTTATTAACCAATGGTAATAACACATATTCACAGCATACAGAAGGGAATCCCACATCAGAGAGAGACAGAGAGACAGAGAAGAACAATAACAAAAACCCTTCTATAATTACAGCCTCATTCCAAGATGTGGTAGTTTAAGATATCAGCATACAAACTTAGGCAGGGGCTCATATTTCAGTCCACATCAGTGGTTGAAGTGTTGGATTAACACAGGCATAGGGCATTGTGAAGAAAACATTGTGACAACCTCCCTACTTGTTCAGGCTCCATCACAGAACTCAGTCACCTTTTGCATGAAGATGGTACAGCAGCTAGTCTGGAATGCTTACACATGCTACATGTGTCTCTGAGAAGCATACCCCTGCTAGATTATGCTGCTGCTAACATAGCACATGAAGTCTACTGTTGCCAGCTTCTGCAATTCTGTGTGGCCAATTCTAAATTATATTTTCTCAACAGTGATCCAGAATCTGATCTCAGAATCTTTAAATCTAAGCTGAGGCTTCTATTTCTAAAGCAATCTGTCGACATTTTTAGAATAAGTATTTTTGGCATGGATTGGCCTTGTCTGAGGCACTCTGTCTGTGTACTAGAAATAGCACTTACATTACTAACTGCTGTTTCTTTTCTGCTAGATATGAGGATGCCCACGCTGCACTGCAGATCATGGCTGAATAAGAGTCTAGCAGCGTGAATGTGCACCCCTCCACCTCTCTTCCCTCCTCCTCTCTTCCACAGGTATTCAGAGGACAGTGCCCCTCCTCCACAAAGGCCCCAACAAACACTCAAAGAAACTATTGGCTTAGGTACAAAGTAAAGCAGTTTCCGGTCCCAGAAACATGATAAAACTGGGGCATTGGAGATGTGTGGGAGGGCAGAGGAGAGGAAGAATGTGGACTCAAAAGAGAGGCAAGCAGATGACTATATGTTTTTCTTTGGGTTCACCTTCTTATTTAGCTTTTCTAGGGTCACAACTTATATGCTCAATGTCCTTTATTTATGGCTAGAAACCAATTATGAGTGAGTACATCCCATGTTCATCTTTTTGGGACTGGGATACCTCACTCAGGATAGTGTTTTCTATTTCCATCCATTTGCATGCAAAATTCTTGAAGTCATTGTTTTTACCGCTGAGTAGTACTCTAATATGTATATATTCCACACTTTCTTCATCCATTCTTCCATTGAAGGACATCTAGGTTGTTTCCAGGTCTGGCTCTTACAAATAATGCTGCTATGAACATAGTTGAACAAATGCTTTTGTCATATGATAGGGCATCTCTTGGGTATTTTCTCAAGAGTGGTATTACATCTGCCTGGATATGGGAAGTAGACAAGATTGCAGGGCAAAACCTGGGAACTTGGGGATGAGGTGGCATGGGGCTAAGGGGAAATGGGGTGAGAAACGTGAGAAGGGGAGAATGGGGGGAGCTTGGGGGAATGGGATGGTTGGGATAAAGGAAGGGTGGACACTGTGACAGTGGAACTGATCTATTGGGAGCTCACCAAGGCCAGCGGGACTGGGACTGAATAAGCATGGGATGAAACCGGACTTTCTGAACTTGGCGGACAATGAAGGCTGATGAGAAGCCAAGGACAATGGCACTAGGTTTCGATCCTAATACATAAACTGGCTTTGTGGGAGCCTAGCCTGTTTGGATGCTCACCTTCCTGGTCCTGGATAGAAGTGGGAGGACCTTGGACTTCCTGCAGGGCAGGGAATCTGGACTGCTCTTCATTCTCAAGAGGGAGGGGGAATGGAGTGGGGGGGAGGAGGAGAGAGGGAGGGAAGTGGGGAGAGGGGACGATGTGTGCGAGGAGGGGGAGGGAAATGGGAATTTTTTTTTTGCAACAACTAAAAAAATTAAATAAACAAAAAAAAAGAGAGGCAAGCAGACAAGAGGGAAGAGGTCGCCCAAGAGCAGGAATGAAAGAGAGACTCTTCCTGCAGTAGGAGTAGGGATGGAGCAAGAGACAGCTGTTCTCCAGGAAGTCCCACTGGCCAGTGTTCGCTGATCCAGGACACATATATCCTCCTGAAGAGATAGTCAGAGATTCAGTAACTTGTCTAAGGAAGAAAAGAAGAGAATAAATTTCACACCAAAATAATAGACCCAACCAACTGGTCTTTCAGGATGGGCAGAACATTGTTGAAGTTTTTATTACAGTTATAGTTGAACCTACCATTAAAAATTACTGAAAATATCTATTGTAGATATAAAATTCACAGTTTAGTCTATAATTATTTCCTAAATGCTAGAAGATGCAAGATTCCTGAGACAAAAGCTTTCTTGCTCATGCATAGCAAGCAGTTGATTATATTAATTCTTCTTAAGCCCTAAGTCTCATGGTAACAGCACCAAGGGCAATGAGTTATATTGCAGAATGGGAGGTTGTGGTAGAATGATGAGTCATGTTCCCACACACATACACACACCCCAAACTCACGCATTAAAATCCTAACCTCTAGTACCTCAGACTGTGGCTTCATTCATAGAAACCTTTAAAGGGATGATAAACTTAGAACATCATTATGGTGAGCCCAGATCCAGTGTGATGTCTTTATAAAAGAACTTTTGATCTAAAGAGAAGATCACTTAGAAACACAGAGAAGACACCCACCCGTCATCACCAAGAGGTCTCAGATCCTACTGACCTCTGGCTCCTAGGCTTCCATCTTCTGGACTTTTCTGTCATTCAGTTTTCCCTATATTTCAGTATTCCTACCTATACAAACTAACACAAGCACTAAACTTGGGAAACCCACCACTGTAACATGAGGGCCTGCTTTGTTAGGGTTTCTGTCCTTCTCAGTTCCCACAGCCGGTAAGCCCCAAAGAAAATCACACAAAGGTCTCCATAAGTTATAAACAGATTGACCCATTAGCTCAGGCTTTGTATTAGCTCTTATAACTTATATGAGCCTATTATTCTTATCTATGTTAGCCACATGGCTCAGTACCTTTTTCAGCAGTGCAGGTCACATCCTGCTTCTTCCGTGTCTGCAGAGGAAACTTCTTTCATCCCAGAATACTCCTGTTCTCATTGCCCCACCTCTACTTCCTATCTGGTTGTTCCACCTATACTTCCTGCCTGGCTACTGACCAATCAGCATTTATTTAAAACATAATTGACAGAATACAATTGCCCTGTACCATTTTCCCCTCTTTTTTTTAAGAAACAAGAATATTTATAGTCCATTTTTGGGAATGTGAGCATAGTTTTCCAAGCTACTTTCTGCTGGTTGGAGGGTGCTGATAATCTTATGGGGACCTAAAGAAAATTTAGAATTATGATCACGTCCTGAATGAAGTATCCTGTGAGTCTTGATCATCTTCGGCAGCAGTCTTGAATCTGTTCTGGATGTAGAACTCAGACATCTGGGCCATCTGTTCCTACCAGAGATTTCTCAAGTGCTCTTCCTTGATCAAAACTGATTTTTCTTAACTCAGAATGAATCTACAGCCTCTCATTTTCTGTGGAAAAAAAGGAAAATTTCTTATCCAAAGCAACATACCTTTTGACTTTAATTTCAAAGTGAAGGTATTTTCAAAATACCTATCTTGGATTAATTCAGCAGCATTTAATAAACAAATATATTTTAGCAACTGTTGCTCCTTCTTCAGCATTCAAACAATTTAAAGAGAGCATAATAACATACAGTATCCAGACTCTCTATGTGTTTTCCATCTATACATTGCTTTATTTTAAACTCTATTTCTTTTATTTTTACTTTTTGGCTTACTGAGACAGGGTTTCTGTGTATCTTTGTCCTGGAACTCACACTGTAGACCAGGCTGTCCTTGAACTCACAGAGGTCAGCCTGTCTCTGCCTCCCAAGTGCTGGGATTAAAGGTGTGTGCTACCACACCTTGAACTCACAGAGATACATCTGCCTCTGCCTCCCAGGCATTGGAAATTAAAGGTGTGTACCACCACACCCAACTACTCTCCTTCTTTCTTTTTTATTTTAAGATCTTTAATCTTTTTTTCTCTCCCAAGCCACCATATATTTTTAACATACTGTAAACTATTTAGAGGTTTTCTTCATCTTTGAATCGCTCTTCATGTTATATCTCTCTTTTCCTGACCTTGAGTCTTTAATTTGCCAAGCACTATGGCTAGGATTAAAGAAGAGGCTTTGATGCCTAGATCCAACCCATCCCTTAGCTTTCCAGCCTCATGGCAGAGGTACTGGCCAGAACCATGTTTATTGCCACAACTCTACAGTAGTTCAAGATCCCTGTCAGCAAGCAAGCTGTTGCAGTGTGCTCACAAACTATACACAAATTCTTCATTGTCAGAATGCCTGCCTGAAAGAGTCAGAGTTTGCCCTGGCAGGATGGCCCAGAAAGCCAGCAATTTAAAAAAGCCTGGCTTTTTTCCTGCTACAACTGAAAACCAAAAAGCATATGGTCAGCCTTTCATCAACACCGTTTAAATGTTTCTTAAGAGAGCTGCAGATTTTGCAGCTAAAGCTGAGTCAGGAAGCCTCTCTTAAATGAGAGTGCTTGCTTGCCTGTAAAAAGCAGAGCAGACCCGAGAAATTGCTGCTACCAAGAAGCCGTGCTTTGCTCTATTCTTTTCTGCCCAGAATTACATCTCAAGCTCACTCAGGATGCAGTTATTCATGTGGGCGTCATTCTATAACATGAGGGCCTGCTTTGTTAGGGTTTCTGTCCTGCCCAATTCCCACAGCCGATAAGCCCCAAAGAAAATCACACAGAGGTCTCCATAAGTTATAAACTGATTGGCCCATTAGCTCAGGCTTTGTATTAGTTCTTATAACTTATATTAGCCCATTATTCTGATCTATGTTAGCCACATGACTCAGTATCTTTTTCAGCGGGGCAGGTCACATCCTGCTTCTTTGGTGTCTGGACAGAACTGCAGAAGAAGCTTCCTTCTTTCAGAATTCTTCTATTCTCATTGCCCCACCTGTACTTCCTGTCTGGTTGTCCCGCCTATACTTCCTGCCTGGCTACTGGCCAATCAGCGTTTATTTAAAACATAATTGACAGAATATTCCACTCCATTTCTTTCTTTTTCTTTTTTTATTCATAGAAACTTAGTTTATTTTGGGACTCAGAGAGAGGCATTACTTTATTGCTTAAGGTTGCTCACAACAAACACAACCTTGAAAACTCACCCAGCTATAGTGTGATCAGATCCTTGCATTTTTTCACAACCAGCAACAAAAGAAGAAGTCTTATAGAGGGCTGTGTCCTCTTCTGAGGTGCCCAGCATGTATTCCAGTGGTTTTCAATCTATGGGTCGAGACCCTTAAAGTCAAATAACCCTTTCACAGGGGTTGCCTAAAACCATCAGAAAACATAGACATTTACATTATGATTCATAACATTAGTAAATAACACATATGAAGTAGTGATGAGAATAATTTTATGGTTGGGAGATTCTCTAATACATGAGGAACTGTGTTAAAAGGCTGCAGCATTAAGAAGGTTGATAACCACTGGTATATCCTATAATAGCCCATCTTAAAAATCGCAGACTGCATTGTTAATATAAAAACTTCATCACATAAATATTCTCATCAAGCTTTGAAAATCCACTGTAAAATTTCTATCTCACCATTACAAAGAGCTGGAACAGGTGAAAATGCTTTCCTTGGCATCAAATGGAAAACCTTTGTTCTGGCATCACAGTGGCTTCTAAACACTTGCAGCAATACCATAATTCTTTGAGAAATAACCAAGCATGTGTAAGCAGAGATTTCTCATTTGTTCTTGGCTACCAAGACCTGAATAATTACAAAGAAACATATTAATTGCAACACTGTTTGGCCAATAGTTTAGAGGTATTCCTAGCTAACTTTTACATCTTAAATTAACCCATTTCTATTAAAGGAGTCTTTCTCCTTCAGCAGCTACTGGCATCTCTTTTACACTCTCTATATATCTCTTCCAGTCTGTCTATATTCTGCCCTGTCATAGGCCAAAGCAGCTGTATTGATTAACCAATAAAAGCAACACATATGTAGAAGGGCCTCCCACATCAAGGATGTCCATAGCTCTCTGTTTTCTAGACTTTAATGCTAATCACGGTCCTATGGGGAAAACGTGGAGAGGGTCTAGTCAGTGTGCTAAGTGTGAAAATGGAGTAGGTAGTTCATGTGACAGGTGTGGTCTCTGAGTGTCTCAGCTCAGCTAGGCAGCTGTGTTTCTCAGGGTTCCCTTCCTTGCATGCACTGCTGTTTTAATGGACATGCAAACAGTGCAATCTCACTGGGGGAACTTCCTCCAAAAGATGCTCATACCTGGGACTTAATGCCCAGCATCCAATTTTCTCTTAAATTCATTTTTTAAATCTGTATTTTATAAGTGAAGTCCAGTGAGAAACTAGAGCATATTACAGAAGTTTGTGCTGGGTCTTCTGTGTGTGGTTAGTAGATAGAGTTCCCAGACACCCACTCTTCCTCCATTCATGTTGTCTGCTACCACTCTCTCCCCATGGCTTCCTGAACGGAGAAGTGAGGCTTAAAAACTAAGTAGCTATACACTATGTGTTAAGGTATAAAACAAGGCTCAGGGTCCTGTGAGCATCTATTCACCTATTCACCGCACAAGTAACCAGAAGTTAGGAATATGCTATTCAGTGAAAAATAATCAGAAGCATTCAAAGGTCAGAGGCAGATCACAGAAATAGGAAAAGTCTTCTTGCTTTAGAAACATAAGCTTCCACAAGTCCTCCCTGCAGTGTCCCCACAAAGGAGCTACCCTACCCAGTTCCTTCGTTCAGGTGTGCCATGAGAGACATGCATGCATGAGATCAACAGTACAGAATAATGAAGCATTAGAGCTATTCTTTTTCAGGAAGAGAGACAGATGCTTTTGAAACCCATGCACACCTTCCTGCAGGCCTGCAGATGCTCTACTGTCCCCCGGATCTTCCATCGGGTACCAATTTGAGGACATCTCTATGGCAAGCATCATCATCATCTTACACACACACACACACACACACACCACATGGTGGCAGAAAGTGTTTCAGCATTCACGTGTGGCTTCTAGTTCGGTTTTGGTCACTTTTGTTTCATCTTTCATTCCAGCCTGCCTGCTTTCTGGGTTTTAACCTCCAGAATGAGATGAAAAGACCCCTCCAGAATCTGTCATTGAGTGGAGTTCAGTTCCTGTGTCATTGAATCTTACTCCATCCACCTATCCACTTAATGGCTCTACCTCTCTAATGGTAGCTTAATTAATAACATGGATAGTTTTCTTTACTTTCGTGTCTATCTGTGCATATGCACATACATGTATAAATCCGAAGTCATTCGGCAGAAGTGGGCGCTCTTATCCACTATATAAGCTTCAGGAGCCAAATACAGGTGGTCAGGCTTGGTGGTATGTGTCATGAACCACTGAGATATCTCATCAGCCCTATGATCAGTATTTTAAAAAGTATTAGAATGTTTATACATTAACAGGATTATGTGCATAAGAAAGCAGGAAAATTCACAATGTAGTGAAACAATATATTTGCACAATTCTTTGCACTTCACCTCCATTGACTGGTTTGGTCATTGTCCTACACGCTTTCAAGCAGATTAAGACAGCTATTACAATGCTCACTCTACAGATAGAACAGACATGAAGAAGCCTGGATGTCTTGTCCCCTACCACATGTTTGAAAATGGAAGACTTGAAACTTTTCCTGTGTTTCTTTTAGTGGACTTCCAGTGACCCAAGCACCCTCTCCCAAATACTAAGAATCTGGATTCTTCTGTGAAATGGGATTCATTCGGGCCAGGAAGAAGGGCTCTGAGCCGTAGTTGAGTAACTATATTTTGCTCCTGAGCATTCAATCTGCAGACAATGAATCATTCAACTTAGGCTACTCTCTCATGCTCGTACCCTTGCCCCAGATCACACAGCACCACCATCCCTCCCCTAGTCATCATAGTCCAGGAATTTCCAGTCTCAGAACACTAAGAGAACAGCAAGAACTGTGAGTGCCTCTGCGAGTCGAGTTTCTCAAGGGTAGTCTTTTGAACTCATAGACACAAATTTTGTAGGTAACTGCCTGTAAGCAGTTTTTAATAATTATAATTGACGCATGTGACTCTTTAAAGAGAGATTTGAATGTTGTCTCTCAGTTGTAAGGAAAATAGAAGAAGAATCGGTTTACATTTAAAACAAATCAACTCATAAAAGTCCTGCAGTAGATTACAAAAGTGAAACTCTTCTGCTTCTGTCAACCACAGGAATGAGAACAAGGCACTCTGTTAGAGCCTGAAGCAGTAGCCATATAAAGTCATGAACACGTTAACACCGCAAAATTGAGAGGAAAACGGAAACGTGCATCGTTTCTCAGCAATGGCCGAAATCAGTCCAAATACGGCATTAGGTTACTGTGGTCCTTCTTTATAGAAGAAGCAACAGTTGAAATTAGAGAGGAAATGATCAAAATTGCATCCAATGATTCTTCTGAGTAGGTCTCATGAACACATATGTCACCATTGTGTCCCATAGAGTCGCCAGACATATTCTGTGGAGAAGCTGCTTCCATTTATCCATGGCATGCTCCCAAATTTCTTGGGGACAGTAATCTCCCAGTCCATAGCTGGAAGAGGCCCTGAAATCACCTGTTCTACTCCTCTCAATCTTTCTAATTCAGATCCATATGCCAGGCTCTTCATAACATAAGGCTAACTTTATTCTTCACGTTTCCTCCACCAAGCAGAAGAAACAGAAACAGGCTAGGAAGGGCTCCGGATCATTCATAGAGCAAACATTTCATTCACCAGAATGAACATTCTTAGAGCATTCATTTTGATAAGCATTGTGTTTGGTTTCCTTGGGTATTGGAAAGGAGAGGCCTGTGCTACTAAGAGATGCAATAGAGGAGCTTATACATAGGATGATAAGCCTTTTGTTTTCTTTTTAAGGAAGTTGAAGGCCAACTCCAGCATTGTCCTGACCCTCAGGCTGGCTCCCAGCCTCACTATCGGCACACATCAGACAAAACAATGTAATCTCTCCTTAGTAATGAACTTTGAGCTGTGAATGGCCAGTAAGCATGGTCCTGGAGGTAGGGCACTCCTTAAAGGGCCTCTCAACTACAATAGATTCCCCCAAGATCTACAGCCTCTCAAATACAATAGATTCCCCCAAGATCTACAGCCTCTCAACTACAATAGATTCCCCCAAGATCTACAGCCTCTCAAATACAATAGATTCCCCCAAGATCTACAGCCTCTCAAATACAATAGATTCCCCCAAGATCTACAGCCTCTCAACTACAATAGATTCCCCCAAGATCTACAGCCTCTCAACTACAATAGATTCCCCCAAGATCTACAGCCTCTCAACTACAATAGATTTCCCCAAGATCTACAGCCTCTCAACTACAATAGATTCCCCCAAGATCTACAGACTCTCAAATACAATAGATTCCCCCAAGATCTACAGCCTCTCAACTACAATAGATTCCCCCAAGATCTACAGCCTCTCAACTACAATAGATTCCCCCAAGATCTACAGCCTCCCAACTACAATAGATTCCCCCAAGATCTACAGCCTCTCAACTACAATAGATGCCTCCAAGATCTACATCTCTGACTCCAGAAGTTCCACCAGTGTCTGAAAAACTGAAGCCCATAAGTTTATACTGACTTTTGAAAAGAAGACCTTCCCTTAACTCCACATTAATCAAAGAAAGAATTTCAGAAAATAAGATTAGCGGGGACAACAGAGCAAGCCAAAGCTAATCTGCAGTACTTCCCATTCCACAATTATGAAGTAGAAATGAGAAGCACAGGACAGGCCTGTATCTCTTAACAGTGGGTAAAGCTCTCTGGGAAAGGCAAGCCACAGAATCCTAAAAGGAGGCAGGAAGTTCCCAGAGTTCCTGCTCTAGTCGTGAAGACTTTTCTTTGCCCTGGCATCAAATGAACACAATCTCTCTCTCTCTCTCTCTCTCTCTCTCTCTCTCTCTCTCTCTCTCTCTCTCTGTGTGTGTGTGTGTGTGTGTGTGTGTGTGTGTGTGTGTGTGTGTGTACACATACACAGATTTATTCCTGAGTTGTTAAATCTTTAGAGAACCCATATGATTGCAGTGGTCTCAAGCATTTATTCTAATAAACATCGTGTTTCAACATTTCTAAGTAAAGATCTTTCTTACTTCTCCACATCCTCTGTAAATGCAGCCATTGTTATGATGTTCAATTTTAGGCAGAAATTGAGGCAGGAACATGTTTGAAAATTTTTCCCAAGAATGAAGAAGGTTCATGGTTAATTATCTAGAGGAAGATTTTTGTTTCTTACAGTAAAAGTTAAAAAATATTACTGATACATTTTATATGACTTTCCAGTTTAGAAAAATGACAGGTAATATTTACATAGTTAATGTTAACCCAAACATTTAGAATTATGAAACTGTCAATAAATTATCATTACCTTATTTTTAAATATATTAAGTTCAGTATTTTTTTTCTGGGAGAAAGTGATTAATCTCAGTCATCTAAGCCTTTGAAAAGCATCTGAGCAGCCATTGTCTCATTTCACCCTGGAGTAGTGGAGCGAACTTCAGTGGCAAGGTCCCTCTCAGCCAGTGTGTGGAGTGTGTGTGTGTGTGTGCGCGCGCGCGTGTGTGTGTGTGTGTGTGTGTGTGTTTGCTAACATTCCCACACTCAGGAATAACAGACGAGGTCGTTTAAGCAGAAATATATTTCTCACAGCCCTGGAGGCTGGAAATCCAAGATTAAAGACATTGACAGGATTGGTTTCTTCTGAAAGCTGATATCCTTCCTTGCCTTGCAGATAATCATCTTCCCTGAGACTAACCCTGTCTCAACTTCTGTCCTCAGATGTATCTACGTCCAGAGGTCCTCTTATAAGGACACTAGTCATGAGATTGGCGTTCACTCTAGTGGCTTAATTTAAATCAACTGCCTTTCTTAAAATCTTGTCTGAAAATACAAAATACTTCACTGAGAGAGTGCAGAGTACGATCTCAACACAGGACTTTGGAGCGGGGTACAGAACAGGGGCAAGGCCTCTGAATGGAGTAAAATTGACTCATCAACACCAGGACACAGACACAATAAAAATGTGTAGGAAATCCACCTGGATTGGAAACCTGCTCTTCAGTGTGACCTGTTCCCCCGAGGACCCAACACAAAGGGTGAGAGAGGTTCTCAGAGCTGCCCCCCAACTTCACTGAAGACAGATGGGCAAAGGCTTTGCAACCACAGCTCGTATTTATTTACACAAGAAGCCGAAGCTCTTGCTTCCTTTCCATAATTGTGGCCCTGGCTCATTATTTGATCCTCGTGAGTTAAGTGAGAGTCCTGTAGGAACATAAATACACAGATTTGGTGCTTAAATTAATGAGCCCAGCTCTACCTCTTAACCTTTAAAGGATATCACTAGATTATGTAGCAGCAGCCGACCCCAATAAAGTCTCCTGCACGGTGGACACATTTCCTTCTGGAAAAGACTACAAAAGTAGAACCAGAATTAACCCTGAGGGTCAGAGGTCTGCAGGCTGCTTTATGTGCTTATTAGATTGGGCAAGCATTTTAACTTCATGGTACTCTTTCTTTTATAATAATATTTATTACATGACATGTGTTTTGTAACTAAGAAAACTCACAAGTAATTAGCACATTTTTCTAAAAGCTCCTTTTAAAGGAAAATTAATTTGTGATTTTTGATTATTTTTTATTTATCCAATAATTTTACCACATCTAATTAAATAAATATGATCCTAAGCAGGGTAAAATGAAAATTGGTGAATCACATAGTCTCTTTTTAAATTCTGAGGGCTGCCTATTAAGGGAGTGTTTGGAGACAGTATACTCTGTAAGCTCCCTAGAGCAAACATCCCTCCTCTTGGCAATTCAAGACTCTGTATAAAGAGGATAACCGTGTGAGATGGGCACTAAATTCCAGGATGTTCTCAACTATGAATCTGATGTCCCCACCCCTGGAAGAAAACCAAGAAAATGCTTTAGAGAGTCAGCTCACACATGGTTAGTAAAAACATTCAAATACATTTAACCAGCAGCAGCAAACACTGCAAATACAAAGGAAAGTCGTGGCCCAGGGGCTTAGCATCACACTCACTGGAACAGCTAAAATTGGGGGAAGGGACACAATACTTCCACAGAAAACTTGTAAATTATCGCATTAAGTAGAGTAAAGGTCAAAGAATTCTCTAATCCTGGCACTCACGGGGTTGACCCAAAAGGATTACAAGTTCAAGCTCAGCCTGGGGAAAGAGAGAGCAAGCAAAACACACTGGGGTGAGGGGTGGGGAAGAAAGCTTGTCTTAGTTAGGTAGGGTCTTGGGAAGAGGAAACTTCAATTGAGAATGATATTTTGCTTGTGTTTTAACAAATAAAGTTTGCCTGAAGATCAGAATGCAGAGCTAAATCGCTAGAGGCCAGGCAGTGGTGGCACACACCTTTAATCCCAGGAGACCAAGGCAGAGGGATCTCTGTTAGCTAAAGGTTACCCTAGGCTACACAAGATTTCCTCTCTCTAAAAGAGAAACAGAGCTCACACAAAGGTGATCCCAGCACTTGGGATCCCTCACCTTCAATCTGGGTACTAGGGAGGTGGAGACAAGAGTGATATGGCTGGGCGGAGCTAGGAATACAAAGCAGGAAGAGACATGAGCTCACTGTAGTCTGAGATTTGGTAGAGACCGCAGTCTGAGGATGCTGTCTGAAGAGACAGTCTGAGGACAGGACTGCACTGGTAGAGGTAAGAACTCTCTAGTGGCTGCCGCCCTGCTTCTCTGACCCTTCAGTTTTCATCCACTAATATCTGACTCTGGCTTTTATTTAGTAAGACCAATTAGAATTTGTACTACAGAGAAAATGCTGCCATCTGTTTGGCTTGTAGTCTGTTGTGTATTTTCTTCAATAATTGATGATGTAGGTAAGTGGTACTGTCCCTGGGCAGGTAGACTTATATGGCATAAGAAATCAAACTGAGGAAGCCAATAGGAGCAATCCAGTAAATGGCATTTCTCTGGGGCCTTTGCTTTGATTCCTGCTCCAGATTTTTGCCCTGACTTCCCTCAGTGGTGGAGTGTGGCCTGAAAGTTGTAAGATTAAATAAATCCTCTCTTTCCCAAGATGCTTTCAGTCATGGTATTTATTATGGCTGTAGGAACCGTAACTAAGATGTATACACACAGACATATAAGTATGTAATATAAATATTATAAATATTTATTTTTTAATCAGCCCAGATTGTTCCTACCAACAGATAAATTCTTTTGTAAAAAAAAAAATAAAATAGCCATTGTATTAACCCATTTCTCTTCCCAGAACCCTGTGTGGTGAGTGCTATCATTAGTTCTGTTTCACAGAAAGGACAGCGAAGGCACCATCAGAATGAGTGTATTGCTGAAGTCACACAAGTCACAAACCTAACCTCCAGCTTGTGCTTACAATCACTCTTCCTAGGCCTCCTTACTGCTTTGATAAAAATTACACTGTTCCTACTAAAAACTAAAAGAAAAAAATGCAAGAATTTGGTTGCAACTTTTCCATCCTTTCTGATGTTTCTTCCATTAAAAAAGAAAAAAAAACTCTGCAATTTTCGAAAGAAAGAATTTACATTTCTACCTTTTCTTTAGCAGGCTCAATGAAAACATTCTCATTTGCCTTAAACAAGTTAAGGCCTAAGCAAGAAACATGGGTCAGAAACCTTTTCTCCAGATTGCTAGCAGGAGGCTCTGTTCATAAGCAGGACTGGCTTGTGAAGAAAGCCAGTGGAAGAAAAACTCAACAGAACACTCTTCCAGCAACAACCAGGTCATTAAAAAGTGCATTCAGATTTATGGGTAATCCAGCTACCTTATCAAAGGAAAACAATATAAAAAGCTCACAGCTCCAAGGGGAAAGAGTAGACGCTCTGCCACAGAAAAGAGGAGAGCCCAGCATCAATCACATCACCATTGCGGGCCCAGTGTTAACAGCTTCTCAACACTGGAGGTGAAAGAACATTTGTTCACCAAAAGGTCACTTTCCTCGTTGGTTCGAGGGGGGAGGTTTCTGAGCAGGTTGGAAAGTTCCCCTCAGCATGTGCTGTTATGGTACCCCTGGGCCCAGTTTGCCTACAAAACAAGGCTGGTGGTGGCAAGCAATTAGTCTGGCAGCTAATCAATGTCATTGTGTTAAAACCTGGCAGGGAAACATCCCAATTCAAACGACCACTGCTTCAACTCCAGGCCATTTCTCACAGAAAAGACCAAGCCCTGAGGAAGCCCCTTGGGAATATATACTTTCCCTTAGTCAGTGTTTATCGAGAGTGTAGATACCTGTTCAGGAGACCTCATTAAAGTAAACCTACTTTCCACCATACAAGTTTAAGACCTGATTGTGAAAATAAAAAGCGTAATTACATCAGGGATGGGGATTACACACAAATGGAAGAGGTGGCTAAGTGTTTCTGCTCGCACGTCTTTGCTTCTCTTTCTTCTGGATATTCACAATTCAAGTTATGGTCTTCACTCTATCCGTGAACTCTCAGAAAATAACTGGACCCGCAGAGGTCAAGTATTTCCAAATGATAGTGTTTCTGTGAATTGATTTCTCTCTTTCACCCTGTCCCCACACACAACAAAGAAATTCATATCTAAGGGAGAGAGCTGACAGAAACACAGGTCTCATGCAACAAGTGTTTAGAGAATTACATTATACTCTTGCACCAGCATGCTGTTTTATTATGTAAAAGTCTGTAAACAACCAGCAGTGCTGGCAGCTAGCGAGCAGAGGCCAATGAATGGAGTACAATGTCAAAATAGCGTGCTACTTCTTGACCGTCCTTCCCTCTCCCCAGAGAATTCTCTAGGGTTGATTCCGTGCTTCAGTTTTTGTCTTAGTTAACTCAAAACACGTTGATTTATGGGAATATCACAGATCAGTTGAGGAAGAGGCTATGATAAAGACGTTTTCCCAGCGAGTCAATGGGTAGATTCAGAATAACCTGGCACCCTTCCTGTCACCTAAGCTGTCATAGGTGTCTCTATGAAGCCAATGGGGACAAAGAACGCAGAAATGAACAATTGAAAAAGGAAAATAAAGCCAGAAGCACAGGGCAAAAATCTTCAACATACAAAAAACCAGTAGCATTTCTATCTCTCAATAACTAACTTACTGAAAAAGAAATCAGAAAAAAGTCTCATTTACAATAACCCCAACAATAACAACAAAACACACATAAGAACAGCACAATTAAAGAAGTAAAAGATTCCAACACTAAAAATTACAAAGCATTGAAGTAGAAAGTTATGACACCGGAAACTGGAAATGTACCCCATGCTCACAGAGTGGACGAATCAATGTTGTGAAAATGCCATATTATTAAAAATGATCTACAAGTGCAATACAGTTCCCATCCCAAAATTATGATGATATTCTTCCCAGAAATAGGGGATAGCAACCCTGTGTTTCATACGGAGCATGAGAGTGTTTGACGAGCCAAGCAGCCCTGAGCAAAAAGAATGATACAGGAACTATGACACCCAATACATTCATCACAGTGGAGAAAATAGCCTAGCGCTGCCACGAAAACAGAAGTGCAGAGGGCACAGAAATAAAGCCATGCAGTTACTGATGCTGATTCCTGACAAAAGAGCCAAAATATACATAGACAAATTGATAGCCTCTTTAGCAAATGCTATGGAGAAACTGGGTATTCACATGTGGAAGACTGAATCCCTACCTCCCACCCCATACAAAATAAAAGGACTAAAAATGAATTAAGAAGCTGAATGTAAGATTTAAAACTTTGAAATAGTCAAAGATGGCATAGGAAACATTTTAAAGGTTTCTAATTTTTGAGAATTCCATGCGTGAACACAAAGAAATATGAGCTCATCTACCCCATATTTCTCCATCTGGCTCCTTACCCCGTAACTTAGCCTCCTGCCAACTTTCTATCTTTCTTTATGACCCAGTGCTCCCATATGTGCCTGGGTGTTGGACCATCCACTGGAGCATGGGGAAACTGCCAGTAGCTACATCCCCACCCGCTAAAACAAATACTATCCACCGCCAATAGCTCCTCAGCAAGAGGTGACATCTGGGGCTATCTACCTCGTCTATAATAGACTTGAGGATCACAGGTCTTGTTTTGAAAACCACAGCTGCTCTGGGCTCGTGATGGCCGTATACATGTCATGTCAACAAGACAGAATTTTACATTCCTCTCCCCCATCCTTTAGTTCTTATGTCTTCCTGCCCCATCTTCTACAATGTTCCCTGAGCCTTAGTGGTAATGGGGTTAATATAATCTTCTGGTTAGGGCTGAGCACTCAATCGCTCATGTTGAACACTCTAAATAGGTGTGTTATCTTTATTGACGGCTGCCCACTTCTCTAACCACAGTTCAGAATAATGTAGGTCTATGGGTACACACACATTAGGGTTGGTTCTGTTTGTTCTGATTTTTTATTTGTAAACTTAATACAACTTAAAATTATCTGGGAAGAGGATGCTCAACTGAGAAAATGCTTCTATCAGATTACCTGTGGGAAAATCTGTAGGGCATTTTGTTGATTGTCTTCTGATGGAGAAAGACCAGTCTGCTAGGATAGTGCCACTCCTGGGTGGTATAAGATGCTGTTGTTGACTGGCATCTGATAGAATAGACCCATCGTACTGCTCCTGGTCAGGTGGTCCTGGGTGGCATAAGATACTGGGCTGAGTAAGCCACAGCCAGAACACCATGGAGCAGTGACCTCTGTCACAGTCCTGCCACAGCTTGGGTTCAGGTCCTGAGAAGGGGAAGGGGTGTCAGCAGGAAGAAATGAATTGTCTGACCACCAGATGAGTTTCACACAAGTGGCCAGTCCCGAATAGCTCCAGTCATCTTTATTTATACTTCAAAAGCAAGCATGTTTTTCCATACTAACAAACAAGTTTTCCCCATCCTCCAACATTCTCTGGCAAAAACAAATATGCCAAATATGTTTCCCCCCAACTTTTATATCAAAACATCTTTAGACCAAATACAACACTTACCATTTTGCTGTCTTGGCCAAATATTGAGCTAGGTATATCCTGTCTTTACAAAACTAAAAGATCATTAACATAGGCATACATTTTCAAGAACAATAATCTCATTCAAAACATATTTACAGAAACAAGGGCGATCTGCCTCTAATCCTGTTAAACTGAATCAGAACAGCATCCAGGATCTGAAGTGACAGCTGGCATCCCCAGACAAGAAACCTGAGAAGCATCAGTTCCCAAAGAATTTTGGGAGAAAATATTCAAGAAAAAAATTGGGTTTCCAGAAATGATCACGTCGGTCCCATGCATGATTGACAAAACGACACTAAAACCACCAAGAGAATCAACAATTTTAAGAGAAAGAAGAGAGCAGTCCAAATGGTCCCAGCAATACTCTGCGATGTCCCAAAGTTTACTGGTCCTTGCTGAATGAGAACATCCCCATGGACTTTGGCCTCATCTGGAGACCATGTTGAATGAGCACTCATATACTGATCCTGCCTTGAGTTCCAGCCCTGACACCTCCAGATGACAGCTGTAGACGTGTAAGACAGACAAACCCTTTCTTTCTCAAGCTGCTTTCTTGTCACGGTCTTCATCACAGCAGACGAAACCTAACTGAAAGAACACACAAATATTTAGAAGGCAATTCGAAGTGACATCAATTAGCAAAATAATAGTAGGTTCTACCCTAGGGCCTGCAGCCTCACCAGCCCCCGGCTTTTGACTAGATTCCAAGACAAGGCATGAAATTCCCTCCTGTGAAGGAGGCTTCAAATCTGACCAGAAAGTCGGGTTACCACTGAAGTCATGCCGCTATTGCGCACCTTGTCAGGAAGCTCAGCATTTCAGCAAGTAGTATCTAGCGCTGAGTAAGACCACTGAAGTCTTTCTCCCCTACAGCTCCCTACACAGCACCTTCTGTCACTATAACAGCTGAGTAGCAGACAGGAAGTTTCCTTATTGAAAACTTACTATGGTAAGGCCCTATTCCTGAAGACACCACACACTTTGGTTGCAAGACATGGGAAACATTTTAAGACATGAACATATGCAACAACTTCCTGAAACAAAGCCCAAGAAATAAGCTCAAGAAATAATTGCAAGAATTGATAAATGAAGCCGGGCGGTGGTGGCGCATGCCTTTAATCCCAGCACTCGGGAGGCAGAGGCAGGCGGATCTCTGTGAGTTTGAGGCCAGCCTGGTCTACAAGAGCTAGTTCCAGGACAGGAACCAAAAAGCTATGAAGAAACCCTGTCTCGAAAAATCAAAAAAAAAAAAAAAAAGAATTGATAAATGATAATCGCATCAAATCTAAAGCTTTTGGCATAACAGGAAATGACTAACACCATAGGAACAGGCTATGGGATGGACTAAAAATTCTGCCAGCTGTTCTTTGATAAAGGATCAAAATCAACTTTTAAATATCAAATAATATAGTTACTAAATAGATAAGTAAAATGAACAGAAACGTCTCTTTAAAAGTACAAATAACAGGCCAGGCAGTGGTGACGCATGTCTTTAATCCTAGCACTCGGGAGGCAGAGATAAGCGGATCTCTTTGAGTTCAAGACCAGCCTAGTCTACAGGGCAGTGTCTGAAGCTACAGAGAAAGCCAGTCTTGAAAAACAAGCAAAAAAAAAGTACAAATAACAATAAGTACATAAAAAAGTTCAATATATTGAGCCATCAGGGAAATGTAAAATCAAAACTATATAGAAATTCCATACCACTACTATCAGGATGGCTATCACCAAGAACACAGAAAAATTGTAAGTGCTGGCAAGAAAGCAAGGCAAAGGAACTCTTGTATACAACCCATGAGAGTGTAAATTAATGCAGTCACTATAAAAATTAGCAAGGAATTTGCACAGAACACTCTAGCACAGCTATTCTATGGTCTTGCTATATAACTCCTGATCGCTCTATCCAGCTATATCACTCCTGATCATACACACAAAGTCGGCACACAATAGAGATACCCACACACCCGTGCTTCTCCCAACACTACCCTCAACAGTCAAGTTACAGGACTATCCTGGGTACCTCATTGACAGATGAACAGATGAAGATGCTGCGACAAGCATAAACAATGGAACACTGATTAACCAGGTCACATCTTTCAAGTCATGTCACTTTGCTTTGAGATGACCAGGCCACGTTTTGGTTCCTATTTTACTCCCCTCAACTCTTCTTTTCTGTACAACCAACCTCTTCTGATCAAGGAAACACTGATGCTAATTTGCAGGATGAAATCTTGTCTGGTATGAGAATCACATAGTAAAGGCAATGAAGATCTTTGAATGGTTCCAACTTGGTCTTTGACAGTCTTTCATGTGCTGTGCACTCTGTGTGAGACACAGGCTCTCCTTCTGCACCTCTACCTGTGATACTTTCCACATTTTTCCTAGGGATGCAAGGGAAGGTAGGGTGCTCAGCAACTATCAGCATTTAAGTGGATAATTCTTTGGTATAAGAGATCATCCTGTACATTACAGACATCTGCTGTAGTTGTGGCATTGCTAAGTGTCCCTATTGGATCAGAATAAACCTAGTCTCAGTTGAGATTCCCAGCAACATCCTGCTTCCCTTACCACTCCTTCAATTTCAGAAGTCCCACCTTAGGCTCTGTCTCAAAGGAACCTATCCCCAGATGGCACAGTCTGACCAATTCATAGCATTGCCTGTTTACTCCTTGGAGTAATTCTCGGAGAGAGTCATGTACAGGCAAGGAAACAGGAGTGAAGAAAATCAAAGTCACACAGCAGTAGGGTGAGAATCACACTGAAGCAGTATGACTCATGAACGATACAAGTCATGTATGCAGAGTTAAACATGTGCCCGGCTGGCAGAAAACACGTGATGTTCTCCATGGGTGTTTGCCATGGAAGATGTTGCTGCTGCCCTTGTTACACAATGACTTATGAGATTATTTAAATTTTTGACATATATAATATAGTTATGAATATTTATTAGTTCATTCCACAGTTTAAAGCCAGGTAGAGAAAAGCCCAGATTCTTTCTTATCAATGCAGCAACAGAGATTCATTTTACAGATAAAACTACCTTTGTGATAAATGGAATTTATAAATTCTCAATAGTTCACTGATCTTTACTAATCTACAGACATTTGATAAAAAACTGACTTGTAATTGTGGCTAGAATCCAATCCTCAGTAAGTCATTTGTTCATTCTGAAGTTAATAGTTCCTCAGCTTCGGAGAAATGAGGGAAGCATTTGTGACCAGTAAGTTACTATTCTTCCCTTTTTAAAAATAGTGTCTTCTGGCTTTTTCTGGCATGTTTTTATTTATTTATTTAAGATTTCTGCCTCCTCCCCGCCGCCTCCTCCCATTTACCTCCCCCTCCCCCGATCAAGTCCCTCTCCCTCGTCAGCCCAAAGAGCAGTCAGGGTTCCCTGCCCTGTGGGAAGTCCAAGGACCACCCACCTCCATCCAGGTCTAGTATGGTGAGCATCTAAACTGCCTAGGCTCCCACAAAGCCAGTACGTGCAGTAGGATCCAAAACCCACTGCCATTGTTCTTGAGTTCTCAGTAGTCCTCATTGTCCGCTATGTTCAGCGAGTCCGGTTTTATCCCATCCTTTTTCAGACCCGGGCGAGCTGGCCTTGGTGAGTTCCCGATAGAACATCCCCATTGTCTGAATATCTACGCCCCTAATATAACATACCCACTTATGTAAAAGAAATATTACTAAAACTCAAAGCAGACATCAAACTGCACACACTAGTAGTAGGAGACTTCAACACACCTCTCTCACCAATGGACAGGTCAATCAGACAGAAACCTAATAGAGAATTAAGAGAATTGTCGGAGGTAATGAAGCAAATGGACTTAACAGACATCTATAGAACACTCCACCCAAATAGGAAAGAATATACCTTCTTCTCTGCAGCTCATGGAACCTTCTCAAAAATTGACCACATACTCGGAAACAAAGGAAACCTCCACAGATACAAAAAAATATGTGTCCACCTGTGTCTTATCAGATCACCACGGATTAAAGTTAGAAGGCAACAACAATGCTACCCCCAGAAAGCCGACAAACTCATGGAAACTGAACAGTCAACTACTGAACCACACCTGGGTCAAGGAAGAAATTAAGAAAGAAATTAAAGTTTTCCTTGAATTTAATGAAAATAAAGAGACAACATACTCAAACCTATGGGACACGATGAAAGCAGAGCTAAGAGGAAAGTTCATAGCACTAAGTGCCCACTTAAAGAAAATGGAGAAAGCATACATTGGGGACTTAATAGCACACCTTCTGGCATCTTTGTTAGCTCTGTGGATTGCTGTTCCATAACTACACTGTCTTTCACTATGACCATACTGAATATATTTAGTACATGTAGGGTTTTGGGGGTGTGGAGGCTTTTTACATTTTTTTTTGATAATTTCACACATACTTAAAATGCATTTTGGTTATCCATCCCTCACTCTATCCTCCAACTCCTCCTCTGTCCTTCCCACAATCCCCTCTCAAATTTATTCCTCCTTTATTTTTGTTTGCTTGCTTGCTTGCTTTTTGGAGGCAGAGTTTCTCTGTGTAACAGTCCTGGCTGTCCTGGAACTTGCTCTGTAGACCAGGCCTTGAACTCAAAGAGATCCACTGGCCTCTGCCTCCTCCTGAGCACTAGGATTCAATGTGTGTGCACCCCACGACCACCATCTATAGTTAACCTGTTGGATCCAGGCAGTGTTATCTGTAGGCATGTAGGCGTGAGGCTGACCATTGGGGCATAGGCATACCAGGGAAGTTCTCCCTGAAGAAAAATGTTCCTCCCTCAGCAGCTGTCAATTTCCTACAGTTCCTCAGCCAGGGCCTGGAATCTGTGAGCCTTTCTCCCATCCTTGCTGGAATATTGACAAGTATGATTTTTGTGCAGGTCTTATACTAGTAATCATGGTTATTGTGAGCTTATGTATGTAACGTCTCTGCCATCTTCAGAAGACATTATTCCAAAAAAGTTCTACCAGTCTTCTCGTCTCTACACCCAAAGATTAGGACACGTTATGGGGGAGGGGGACTGTAAGAGCCAGAGGAGAGGGCATTCTTTTAAATATTGCTCACAGTATAGAGTACGTGGTCATTTCCTGATGGAGGTCAATACAAGAAGCACAGCAGCACAGTGGTTAAGCACACTGTGACTATCAAACTTTATTTCTATTTTGTAGCCATGTGATGCAAAATGTGTTTTTTACCCATCTAAGCTGCATCTAGTTATCTTTACAATTGGAATCACACTACTTTTATCTTAAAGAATTATGATAATACTGAGGCAGAGAAGACAGACTAGAAATTAAATGAGTGGGAAAGGGGGAGGAGTCTTGAAGCCTCTTGTCAGCCCCGAATGAAGAATTGTAGCAAATTCTAAAATTTGTTGCAAGGATTGCCAACATAGAGACATGCCTACTTTATATAGGGTAATGTTGAACGAAGGACAATGTCTGAGCCTGTATGTCTTAAGTTTGGCATTCTATCTTTTTCAGATAGCTTCTGGGAATCTCCAAAATAAGATTCAACCTTCATTGACAGTAAAAATATACTATCTCTCTCTGCAACCCTCATGGTCTATGGTTTTACTTCATCAGGAACCACTCGATGATGATTTAAGTTTCTTAACAGCCCTTGGAAGTACAGATGCAGAAGCCTCCAAAAACAATACCTATGGCCACCGTAAAGACACTACAGTATTCTTTGGAGAAGTCACATATGCTGAGCTTGTCCTATCTTTTCTCTGAGCACTGCTTTCTATGGTGTAATCTGTTCTTAATAAACTCCAACTCTGCCTCACACTGGAACTCTTTTCTGCAAGAGTAAAAAGTCTTAGCTCCACCTGAGTTGTGCTCTCTGGGAAAGAACTGCCGCAGGTGAGACCGTGTCTCTGACCCGTAACCACGCTGTTACTGATGAGTCGACTGTGGGCCACTTGCCCAGGTGGGTTTTTCGTCTGGAGACCTCAATTGCTGGAAAGGGAAGATGGAAAGAGTTTTTATCTTGGGAAGCTGTGCTCACCATTGCTTAGACGTCTGTTTCCCATTCTCTTGAAAGCCCTTAGTATGGCAACCCTTTGTTCTTTGAGCAGTGGTTTGATTGTTAAAATAGCCCAATATATTTGAAGGGCAATCTAGTGAAGTCATCTTGGGAGGGCTGTTTTTTAATGAAAGATGAAGCATGAGTATAAGTGTTGAGACGGAGCCAGTATATGGCTTTTGAATTATTTTGAAGGTTGCTCTCCAATGGGGATTCCTAAACTTCTGTGTAACAATGAGTAGAGACATAATACCCAAAGGGTTTCATTTCATTTGTGATGCAAGTCATAAGGAAATACCCAGGCTGTGCCAAGGTCCATCTCAGAGGAGTCCAGGAGGAATTCTCTTGCCATTTAAGCCAAGTGCTGGGTAAAGAGCTGAAATTACAATGCTGATCTCATTTTGAGACAGGACTTTCACTGGTTAGAAGGTTAAGGGAGTAAGAGGCCAGAAGATCTGGGTGTTGACTTACAACAAAGAGAGTAACTTTGTAATCAATAATCCATCATCATGGCAGGTAAAGGGATTTGACCAACACCATCCACTACACGTGTGTGTCATGTATCATGAGTGCTTCTCAGATATAAGTTGCTAATCTTACCTAGATATAGTAATAGCACATATTTGTTGTGTACTGAAATTTGCTTGGTAGTGAAAATAGAAGAGCTGGATAATGTACAGTCTTTCCCTGAAAGCATCCCTGATCTCCCTGGATAGACAGATGTACAGTGGATTAAAGATCCAACCAAAATGTTATACCTCTGTAGGAAAGAGGCCGCTTGTTGGTTCCCAGCCCATCCAGCTATCTTAGTAACTGTATTAATTAAATCACTTCTTGGTCCATTAGTTTTAGTTTCTTATTGGCTAACTCTTATATTAATTTAACCCATTTCTATTCATCTGTATATCGCCACGTGGCTGTGGCTTACCAGGTAAAGTTCCCAGCATCTGTCTCTGATGACTCCATGGCTTCTCTCTAATTCCACCTTCCTCCTCCCATGCTATAGGCCAAGCCAGTTTCTTTATTCATTAACCAATAAAAGCAACACATAGACAGGAGAACCTCCCACACCATACCTCTTCTTATAGCCCACCTCAGAATGGCCCTCTCCTCTGATCCACATACCTAGGGGCTTCTTGTTGACTGTTATTTCTGACAGTATTCAATGTCTACACTTGTATTTAAGAATTAATTTTTAAAGATTTGTTTATTTTTATTTTATGTATTGCCTACATGCATGTGTGTGTACCCCATGCGTACGTTGTCTTCAGAGGCCATAGAAGAAGGTCGGATGCCTTAGAACTGCAATTACAGGTAGTTGTGAGCCTCCATATGAGTGCTGGGAACAGAACCAAGTCAAGAGCAGCAAGCATTTAACCTCTAAGCTATTTCTCCAGATCTCAAAATTCTTATTTTTTTTCATTCTTAATCCTTAACAAAGACAGATGTGTAAGAATGGAAGTGGGTCCATCAAAAAACCAAAGCAGTTTAACAATTGCATTAGTTAAGTCTCAAAACCAATAAAGTGGATGAGGACAACCTTGATTTTTTATAAGGAGAATATATCAGAATACTATGCTTTGCCACAGCACAGTAGTAGTGACATGGTGACTAAGGCCAAGGGTAGGAATGCTGTGGTTTCTGAACACACGTGTGTCAGCATACATGTATTAGATACTTCTCCTAGTCTGGGTAAATGTTTTTCTTAAAAATGTATTGTCATCAAAACGTTGGAGAAACACTGCCCCAAACTGAACCCAGCTGTGTTAGCTTGCTAGTAAAAGATTCCCCTCAGATAACATGTCTTAAATGGGTCACAGCATAATTGTGAGATCAAAGCATGAAGTCTGAAGGAGCAATTTCAAGTGCATCTGCAGAACAAAAGATAAATATTTGGGGTTTGGGGTTCTTTTAGCATCGTCTGTGTTAACAAGCCTGCTTTATCAGTAAGACTATTAAATATCTTACCAAGCTAAGCTCTGTGTACTGAGAATAAATGAAGACAAAAATACAGTTGAACCACTTACAAGTGATTTCACAAGGTCTTAAAACAAGGAGCTCATTTAGTCAAGTGTGAAAAATGTTCCCATAGAGTCACAGAGGCGACTAAGCAAGAACGCTAACACTACATGGGCTGGTTCCCTAGTTTGCACCCTCCTTTAAGGACCTTTCAATCTTGTTCCAGAAATAAAATTTACACAAAAAAATTCAAAGTGACACCCCCACATGCACAAGCTCATGAGACAAGGGTGAAAAGATTTCGCTTTTCTGTTGCCTGTTCTTTATTGGTCATTTTTCACTCAAAAAAAAATGAGAAATACAAAACCAGACAATTTTGATTCCTGAAGATAAACTGAGGCCATGGATTTGCAAATTAGAGCTGGAAAATGCAAACCAAGCCTATACACCGGAAAACAGGAGTTACTGAACAATCCTTGACTGAATCAATTCACTCAAATACAGCATCTGATCAGTGAGGAGTTGTTCTTCTGACTCTGACATCTCCTAGCAACCAGCAAGAACAAGCTCATGACGATCCACACCCATTTCTCTAAGACAGTTGAGCAAAAAATCCAGTGATGTCATCTAGACTTGAGAAAAAATCACCTGTGGCCCACAGTTTGTATTGATACCAAGACTGTAACACCCACAATGCACAGGGCAGAAAATGATTTTGAATAGTTAGGAAACGAACAATGTTAAGATACTCAGATTTGGATGGTTTTACTTAGCATTGTTTAGTCTAATCAGCTTTATTAAGGTTATTTATAGTCATCAAACTAGTGATTTTACGTGTGTAATTTGAAGACTTTTAACATATGAATTTAGTACAGTAGCCTTTAGCATGGCCACCACAACAAACAAGCTCAGTATATCAGAAGCTCCACAATGTCCCTTGTGTAGAATCATGCTTTAAAGAAACTCTGAGGTTGATCAATTTAGCCACTGCTGCTAAAACCAAGTAAACAAAAGACGAACTCTCTAAATTAAATTTATCATCATTTAAATTAATACTTCAATGAAAGTATCAAGGCAAAATAGGGAATATCAAAGAGATGGTTCTTTTTTGCATTTTTTTATTAAAAATTTCCGCCTCCTCCCTGCCTCCCTTTTCCCTCCCCCTTCCCCCACTCCCCATCCCCTACTCCCCACCCCCTCCCTCTCCAGTCCAAAGAGCCATCAGGGTTCCCTGCCCTGTGGGAAGTCCAAGGTCCTCCCCCCTCTATCCAGGTCTAGGAAGGTGAACATCCAAACAGGCTAGATGCCCACAAAGCCAGCACATGCAGTAGGATCAAAACCCAGTGCCATTGTGCAGGGAGCCGTACAGGATCGCCATTACAAGATGGCGCCGACATCCTGTCTTGTTGGAAATAAACAACTCCATATTTGGCTATGCCTTTGAGAGCGGCGTGTCCCCTGCTTCCCGCATGAAGGGTGGATAAGGGTCCTTGAGCCTATCTCGATGTGGTCTGGTGGCAGCCAATCACAGAGCGACCTGTGTGCCAATTCCCTATTTAAGCAGCTGCCTCAGTGCCCTCGGCCCCTCGCTTCCTGCCCTTCCCTTCCTGCCCCTCGTTTCCTGCCCCTCTTGCTTCTTGCTCCCCATCAATCAAGGGCACTCCAGTAAAGCGTGATCTGAGTAGAATCCTGGAGTGGTGGTTGTTCTTTCTCGCCAGTCGAGAGGTTCGCCGCACCATTGTCCTTGGCTTCTCAGCAGCCCTCAGTGTCCACCATGTTCAGAGAGTCCTTAATAATAGACTGTCCAAAGACAAAAAATTCATTGGAAAACTAATCTAATGTTTAACTCATTGGTCTGATCTTTATCCATGCAAATTTAGTCAAAGAATATACATTAACACCAAGGAGTGGTGGCACACTCCTTTGATCCCAGCACAAAGGAGGAAGAGGCAGACAGATCTCTGAGTTTGAGGCCAGCCTGGCCTACAGAGTGAGTTCCAGAACAGCCAGGCCACTGCAGAGAAACCCTGTCTCATAAAACCAAAATGAAACAAAGAATGTACATTAATTATATTCAGAAACTATGGGCATCTGCAAGGTAGAAACACTTTGTTCTTCAAGGTAGCATACTTAGCAAGTACTATGCAGTGAGACAAAGAAGTCTGGGACCTGAACAGTCGCAGGGAATGAAAGGGATCACCTAATGCTTACAGCTAACTCCCTCTATCTTCGTTTTCAAAGGTTAATAAACACCCTGATTCCACAAAGAAGGAAAACATGCCTCTAAATACCAAATGGTCATGACGACAGCTGTATAAGATTCAGACAGATGTTTCAAAATAAAAGAGAAAAAAGCCAGATGGGTATATAAAAGACAGGAACCAAATGAAGCCCAAGATTCCCCTGGAGATAAAAAGATGACTAGAAGATTATCTGCCAGCGCTGACCAGTCAGAGTACAGACAGCCCGAAGCCGACAGACATGGCTCAGACTTGGCTAGACCCCAAAACAAGCAAAGTCCCCACATGCACACCAGTCAGGGAGTGACCATGTCTTAAGCCACAGACTCCACCATGCTCCAATAATGTCTACAGTTCTTTCTCAAGAAAAATGCTTTGGGAATAATGAGAATTCTCAATTATTGGGCAGGATGAACCTTATGAACTGTCCCCAACAATGACAAACCACAACATTCACACACACGCACAGACACACACACATGTATTCATACATGCATGCTCGCGCGCACACACATGCGTATGCTAGCACGCACGTGCACATTCACGCACATTCCAGAATGTTTTCAATAAAATTTCAAAGGAAGCAAAATATGGAAAGAAAATACAAGTTTGCACCCAAAAAAGAAAAAAATAAAAACAAGATCAAAGCATTTATTTTATAGTTTAAAAATCATTCGTCCCACAAAAACATTTCCGGGTGTGTGTGACCCTTCCTTGAAAAAGGCTATTCAAAGCCCTCAGCATTGAGTTTGTGCTGCGTTTGCTTATAGTGCGTTTGCTCTTCTTGCTGGAACCCACCTGACCCACTTGCTACCTGCAGCACACAAAAACATCACAAAGTGTTGCAAATGTCACTCATCATTCACACATCTGATTTTGACCAAGGTACACTGTCCGGAATATTCCACACTAGTGAACTATAGAGGACTCAGAGCAATGGGCACTCCTTCTGCCTTATCCATCAACTGGCAAATCCTTCTGAAGTGTGCAGGACTGCCTGCTTTGATCCTGACTCAAGTTGAACATGAAAAGGTTATGGATAACATCTTCCTGAATGTTATGGAGACATCAAAGCCACAAAGAAGAAGCGAGAAGAGATAGTGGTGAGAAACTATGGCCTGCTGCTTCTGAGTGACTGCTTCAGTTAAGAGCAAGATAATCACTTACAGAACAATAGCCTGAGCCCCAATGGGGGTGGGGACAGGGAGTATGGGAGGGAAACATGCTCACATGCCCAACATACAGTGTATGCTTGCACAAAGACTAAAATTAAAAAATAGCCCCAGAACAATCATAAGATCACCTAGCTAAGTATTTCCTGAATTCCCTGGAGAGATTCCTAAAACATATTCTTGGTAAACAAATCTGGAATTCAGTATTTGCAGCAAGCTCCCAGGTATGAAGTGATGCCCACATTGCAGGTCCCTAAATCACAGACAATTTTAGACCCATCTCTGAATATCTAACATTTTAAAAGTCAACATTTTTGTGTCTCCCAAGGATGATTTGTACATATGTTTTTTTAACCTATTTGTACATACTTTTACCTATTTGCACATTTTGCACACATTTTTACATATTATTGCAGTGGGTGTATGTATGGTGCATGCATGCCAAGGTGAGTGTGTAAAGGCCCAAAAACGTCATTCAAAAGTCCATTCTCTCCTTCCACTTCAAGGGATCCAAGTCAGGTCATCAGGTTTGCAAGGCAATCGCATTGTATCTACTGAGTCATCTCTCCAGCCCTCTTACACCAACCTAAAGCATTTAGTTTTACTATGTAGTCTGAGTTTCTGTCCTGCCTGCTTTTTGTCCTCCCACAAGGTCCCACAGTTGTTTAGCCCCAAAGAAATCACACAGAGGTCTATATTAATGATAAACTGATTGGCCCATTAGTTCAGGCTTCTTATTAACTCATAACTTATATTATTATTCTTATCTATGTTAGCCACATGTCTTGGTACCTTTTTTGGTGGGGCAGGTTACATCTTCCTCCTTCAGTATCTGTGCAGGACTGGGGAGGAATGGGCTTCCTCCTTCCCAGAATTCTCCTGTTCTCATTGCTTCACCTCTACTTCCTGTCTGATTGTCCCGCCTATACTTCCTGCCTGGCTACTGGACAATCAGTGTTTATTTAAAACATAATTGACAGAATACAGACAATTGTCCCACATCATTTCTAAATCACAGTTGGGATAGTAATGCTTGAGTCTTCCTTAGTCAGTTATTTTTACAACAGCAAGAATGGCAACAAGAGCATGGCAGGAGTTCTCATCCACATCTGGGATGATTGGGCAGACGCTCCAGACACCATGAGAAAACGAAGGTTCTCCCCCCCCCCCTTAAATACTGCTTTGTCATGTATTGGTAAGTTATATGGTGACAAAGGCAAAAGGAGACTTGTCCCCTTTGATGTATCCAGAAAGTAAGACAAAATATTAGGAGTGGCAAGGTGCCCCTGGTAGGTATTTGGCTGAGGTTGTTTGCACTCCTCTAGGATTTTCTAGCTTTCTCTATGAATATCCATTTTTCTCCTTTTTTTTTTTTTTTTTTGTTTTGTTTGTGTTCTGTTTTTGAGGCAGGGTTTCTCTGTGTAACAGCCCTAACTTTCTGGAACTAGCTCTTGTAGACCAGGTTGACATTGAACTCACAGAGATCTGCCTGAGTACGGTGATTAAAGGTGTGCAAGACTTCGAGCATTGGGCTAGAGAGATGGCTCAGCGGTTAAGAGCACTGGCTGTTCTTCCAGAGGTCCTGAGTTCAATTCCCAGCAACCACATGGTGGCTCACAACCATCTGTAATGAGATCTGGTGCCTTCTTCTGGCCTGCAGATACACATGCAGACAGAACACTGTATACATAATAAATGAATAAATATATCTTAAAAAAAAAAAGACTTCGAGCATCCATTGTATTTTAGTCAGAAAAAGAAAGTCTTTGATCTGAAGCTACTGCAGTCACGTGAAAATGCCCCAGAATGCTACGCTTCTTAAAGTGGCCACTTCTCAAACTGTCTTTGTCCAGAGTTCTGGCTTTTGAATTAATTCTCAAGTTCCGTCTCTGGTGCCCCTGTCTGGAACAGTTCATCTGTCACGCTGTGGGCACCCAGTAACGTAGGCAGAGCTCACGTTATAGATGTATGCTTTTCTTTGTTTTCTCTTTTTAAAGACTGATTGCTCAAGGGGTTGATTGATTAGTACGTATGTGTGCATGTGTCCGTGTGAGTTCCTGTGCCCAAGTGTGACGCCTGTGCACATGCCTAGAGGCCAAAAGTCATTTGCCATCCCTGAGCCCAGAACTTGAGCTTTGTCAGCTAGGCAGGAAACCAGCAAGCCACCTCCTGTCTCTCATGCCCTGGCTCCTCTAAGCACTCAGAACAGGTTGAAGGGCATATACATCTGACTTGCTGTGTAGGGCCTCGTGACTGCAGCGTGTTCTTCCACAACGACCCATTTCCCCAGTCCTGTGTCTGTCTGTTCATTTCTCTTTTGTTTGTTTGCTCTGGTTGTTTTTATACATCATTGAATAATTTCAGTACTTTTTTTTTCAGTTTTTGGTTGCTAGGTGTTAAGTCAATGGCACTATATGTTACCTTAATTAATGACCCACAGTATCTGTACATATAAGCACTTCTAGCTATTCTGCTTTATTTCTTTGATTGCTTACATTGTTTAGACCTATTAAAGACAACATTATACAATGTGAGCATTTACTTTATTTAATTTTGCCTCATTCACTTTCTGTAACTGATATTAATTATTGTTTGTAATATATGACATTTTAAAGTCTTGGCTATTACTTTATCAATTTGATAAAAAAAAATTATTTGAGACATGGTTTCATGCATCCCAGGCTACCAGTGAACTTGAAATGTAGTCAAGGATAACCTTGAACTTCTTATCTTACTGCCTCTACTTCCTGAGTACTGGGATAATAAGTGTGTACCATCAGACACAGTTTTGTGGGTCCTAGGAATCAAACACTTGGCTTCATGTGCACTAAGCAGTGTGTCCACCAACTAAGGTACATCTTCAGCCCCACTTCTGCCATCTTTAGACATGGTCCCATTACTTCCCATTGAATGAAGTGATGCAAGTATTGACATATTTTCTTTTTGCTTTACTTTTCCTCCTACTTTCTAACAATGTGTACTCTGTGTAAGAACATAATTTTTAATGTTTGAAATATATATAACTTGATTCAAATATACAAAAGAATAAACAGCATTTATGGCACGTTGATGAGTTCTGTGTTCTTTATGACAAAGAAAAGAAGTGTGACGGTTTAGCCTTCCTTATCTACTGTAGGGCCCACAGGTCGACCCGTCCTCCCAGGGCTCATATTGAGGATAGCTTGCAGTTTCTGGTTGCAATTGCCAGAAAAACATCCTGTTTGTTCCTGTGCTCCCTCTGCCCCCCCTTCTGTGGTTAGCTATAAGGCCATTGTTTATTCCATCTTGGGCCTGGTAATTTCCCACCTGCTGGGGGGGGGGGATTTCCATTGTGCAGCAGTTAGGGTATATAAGGATTTCTCTAAGCTTAAATAAATGGCATTCGGCATTCTCTCTTCACACATGATGCACTTCTCTTGTGTTTCGATCTCCAGCCTCTTGCCCGACTTGCAAACCTACAATCTACAGTCCCAAGAAAACTTCAGTCAACCCAGTGATAGCACACAAACTCAACACTGATATCCCTAACTCGCAAGAAGACCTAGGGAGGACAGGCCCTCTTGTCTCGTCAAAAGATGGGTTTCCATTGGATGAGTGATGGAATAGAAGTAGGAGGAAATGACCTTGGTACCCCTCTTCCCACATTATCCCATTTGGAATGCTCTTTTTCATCCAGCTTGGTTCCAGTCAAACATTCTTTTATCACATGTCCACAATTACTATAAGTTCAGATTTTTAAAAATTGTTTATTTTAGTATTAATTGCATGTGTATGTGTTTGGCTGTGTGGAGACGTGTACATATGAGTGTGGATGTTTTCAGAATCCAGAAGAGTGCATAACATCCCCTGGATCTGGAACTGCAAAAAGTTGTAGGGTACCTGATATAAACATTGGGAAGAGAACTTCAGGCCTCTAAAGGAGTAGTAAGTGCTCTTAACCACTGAGCCATTTGTCCGGGATAATTCTCATAGTTTTGGTTTCTCTTTAGACCCGGACTTTTTCATACTTTTGCATTTAGTGGAGGGCAAAGAGAAGGGGGGGGGCGATTATCTTGCTTTTCCCTTGCAGTAACAATGAAACATATTTACTATGGTGGCTTAAATGAGATGTCTTCTGTGGTCTCAGGCTTTGGGGTACTTGGTTCTAATTAATGGTGCTGTTTGGGGAGCGAGCTTAGGAGGTGTTTTATTGAAAGATGTCTGCAGGAACTTATATGGAAGGTGATTTTGAATCCTTGCATAGATAAAAATGTCCCTATTCTATATTAATACCTGATTGATAGATTGAACCTGTAAGTTTTGCATCAAAATGACTTTCAGTTGTTGGAGGCCACAATTAACCCATCTCTATTAATCTGTGCATTACCACGTGACTGTGGCCTACAGGCAAGGTTCTGGCTCATCTGTTTTCAGCAGCAGCTATATGGCATCTCACTGACTCTGCCTTCTTTCTCCCAGCATTCAGTTTAGCTTTCCCTGCCTACCTCTGTTTTGCCCTGCTATAGATCCAAAGCAGTTTCTTTATTAATCAGTGATAATTACAGCATATAGAGGGAAACTCCACATCAACTTTCCCTTATGATTTTGAAAGAACCGTTTAGCCATGTTTTAATACCCAGCAAGGATGCTGATAGGCCCAGTATAAGTCTTGATGGGCATGCTTCCTGGGAATTTTTCCTTTTCTGGAGATGGACTGGGCTCATAACTGCACCCCAAGTGTCCTGAATTTCATTAAGAATTTGTCTCTGTGTGATTAATCTTTACAGCCCTTGAAGAACTCTCTTAAGCTTCAATTCTCCATGGAAAGTTTCTTCAATTATTTGGGCAAATCCTTTCCTCTCTTCACTCAGCTTTCCAGATTTGAGACTGCCTATGAAACTGCTATTAGATCGTCCAAGTGTATATATTTCACCTTCTCATATTTTGTTAACTTAGTTTTACATGATAGTCTTGCTGCTTTGCTTTTTAGAATTCATATTTAACTTTTTAAATTCTTAAAAGACTTCATGACCAACCCCACCTACCGTGTTAGTATTTGGTCTTGCATGTGCTTACACAGGTCTTGTGCATACATACTGTCTCAACCACCATGAGTGTGCAGCTGCCTGTGTGTCCAGACCCTGTTTTGTTTGTATTGAGACCACCAGGACTTCCTTGTACTTTTTGTATTTGGTGGAGAGCAAAGAGAAAAGACTGTTTATCTTGGTTGTTCCTTTATAAAACAAGCATACTTTTACTGTTGTGTGGGGGTGGGTATTCACTGCATCTGGCTCTTCCATCTTTTTGTCCCTCATCTCTGAGCCTTTGGAGGAAGAGATGTGGTATATATGTTCTATTTAGAGCTGAGTGTTCTCTAATCTCTTATTTTCTCTGCTTTGGCCAGTTGTGGTTTTCTGTGTTAATCACCATCTACTGAGAATAAAATCTTCTCTGATGAGAATTGGGAGATACAGTACATATAATTAATTCATTATGTATAATGTAAATTACTAAAAATAAATTTTAATGATGTGGGATTCCCCTCTGTATGCTGTGAATACCATTGGTGAATAAAAAAAAACTGCTTTGGCCTATTGGTAGGGCAGAACTTAGCTAGGCGGGAAAAACTATACTGAATGCTGGGAGAAAGAAAGCTAGAGTCAGAGGGAAGCCATGGAGCTGCCGCTGGAGACAGATTCACTGATACTTTGCTGGTAGGCCAAAAGGTCAAAGGTCAAAATATAGTTAACATATGTATTTGTTTTTTCTGTGCTGTTTTGGGACAGACCTTTTCCCTGGATGGTGAGAATTACCACAAGTCGTGTAGTTGTTGGAAGGATTATGGGATGGGAGAGCTCTGACTGCCCTATGGTACATTGGTTATCTCTAGGCAGATTAAGCTCTTCAGAGAGCAGCCAAACTTTTCACAGCTGGGACAATATATCAAAAAAGATTTTCTCCAAGCTAGAGAAGATACACTATGGCTATAGGAGCTTCAGGCTCTTTGGAGACCCTTAGCAGCTCCTCAAATGGAAGTAAGGGAAGGTACTACATTCATTGTTGCAAGAGGAAGGGTGGGCTGCATCTGCCACCCAGCTAGATTAACCCCCGAAATAACCACACAGAAATTGTATTAATTAAATTACTGTCTGGCCCATTATTTATAGCCTCTTATTGGCTAACTTTCACATAATAGTTTAACCCATTTCTAATAATCTGTACATCACCACGAGGTCGTGGCTTACCGGGAAAGATTCTAACCAGCGTCTGTCTCAAGCAGGAGGATCATGACATCTGCCACACTTCCCTTCTTCCCAGCATTCTGTTCTGTCTACTCCACCCACCTAAGGACTGCCCTACCAAAAGGCCAAGGCAGTCTCACCCCTTGATTCATTATGCTGCTTCTGCCAGCTGGCCCCTAGATCATCTTTCATTCCATCCCCTATATGCCTGTGGCTCTCACACATCTTCCAGACCATATCCCGCTCACATTTCCCTGTTTTCAGAAATTCAATAAACTCCCATCTGTTGATTATCTATGCCTCTCTCTTTCCTACTTGTTAGAAATTTCTAGACAGCTTTTCTGCTACTTCAGTGGGATTCGAGATGGAAGACCAGTAAATAACCATGCTTGGTCTGCCATCCTACAATCTTGGACCTCAATGCACCATTTTCCAGGCAATCAGGATAAACTCTTCTATTCTGTTTTTTCCGTGTTTTATTTAATTTTAAGACAGACATTATTATTTAGCTAAAGACTTAAATCACGAAATTATCCTTAATTTCTCCTTCACCTTGATCCCCAAATGTAGCCACTCATTGACTCCTATCTATTATTCCCTGCAAAGCTTCTGAAGTCTGTTTCTGTTTAGCATTCCCACTGGCCATATGGAAAGTATAGACTGATGAGAGGCCAATTAAGAACGAAGTTCTAATCACAGACCCACTGCACTTCTCTGACAGTTCCCAAAGCTCTTCCTACCTGTAACTCCCTCACTCCAATCCTTCCCACTCACTGACCTCTACACCCTCAACCTATCCTTCCTAACATTGCCACATGAGTATTGATTATTAGGACACAAATTCCTGGAGGTAATTTTTGAAAACTCCAGTTCTCAAGCGTCTTAAGTTAGCATTAAGGCCATTCTATTTTCAAGCCTCATTTTATATCTCTAGTCCTACTCCCTCTCTTCCCTCCTAAACATCATCAGTTCTAGCCAATTAAATTATTTTCTAAGTCTTTAATTTGTTCTAGAATGTTCTATTCTTGTGCCCCTGATTATCCTATTTAAAAAAGAGTGCTCTTGCAGAGAGGTGGTGTTAATCTTTCAGAGACCAACTTAAATGTCTGCTTATTTCTGGGAATCCTTGATCTTCTCGTCAGGGATTAAATTCCTTTTCCCCTGCTTTATCCTGGTAATTAGCTTGCACTTTTATTATAACTCCGCCATATTCTAACCTATTCAATAGTCATTTATATATACATATTTTGCCAATCAAACCATATGCATATATAAACACAATAAAGATTAAAGATTCATTGAGAATAGAAACCATGGTTTGGGGTTGTTGTTTTTCATTATTATTTTCTCATGAGATGTAACACAGCGTCTCTTATCAGTAACTGATAATCAGTGTACTTTGGGAGGAGGTAGAGAAAACATCTGATGAAAATTTCAATAACTTCAATGAAGATTTCAATAACTTCGTTGATCAAATTTACTAGGCTAACAAACAAAGTTTTCCACATTACAGCCCACATTACCTTCTCCCCTCCAGAAGTCTTAATTCCTGCTAAAATGTTGTACTAAACGACTGCCAAAGTGGTCCACATGCTGCCCTATTCTCCCTCACCATATTTGTGATGTTCACGGATGAATTCAAAGCCGTTCTCCGTGAAGCCACTGTCTGAATTCCGTCCACTGGGTCTTCAGCCCTCATCTGCTAGTTTCATTTGGCAATGTTCACGACTGCAATTTTTCTTGTTACTTCAGCATTATTTAAAGGCTTCCCTGCATACATTTTATGTGTATCTCTTACTCGCCACAGTAGTTTGCAAATGGCAAACCTTAGGAAGTATTTGACTTAGCGAAGACTTCCTCATTTAGTCACACAAATCAGTGGCAGTCTCATTGCAGCATTTTAAAAATATGTTTTAGTAATTTCAACTGCAATTCATTTACATAAGCTATATTAACGAAGAAATACATAAGCAGTATATAATCATTTCGTTAAAAATAAGCATTTTAATGAGTCAAATATGTTGCCATGTTATAGATGATTTTTATATATGTGCAAATATTATGTATTAAACTGTATGCATTGCATTAAATACATACTTTGCATATATACCAAAATTTATTTCAGATATATCCAAATTATCACCAATTTTAAGTTAGAAGACTCTGGTGTAATTAAAGTTTGTTATGAAATATAATCAAAGGCAATCTTTTCTCTTTTAATGTTTTCCTATAGGTTTTTTTTTCTGGTACAATTTACAATCTAATCTGAACTTATTTTGCTAGAAATATAGAGGAACAAAACTTTATTAAAAAAATAAGAAACATTCTATGTATTTCATTATACTCAGAAATTTTCTCATCAAAAACATATCATTTCTTTTTATTTATTTCCCAGAATTTTATATCCATTTCGCAAATCTATCTGTTAAGTTGGGAGCTTAGGCCCCAGCCCCTCACATCTATCCCAATCCCCAGGCCTGGTCTGGACTCCAAATCCCAGCAGGCCAGGTCCTGATCTTTCCCTGGGGGTGGGGTCAGGACCACTCCCCAGGGTATTTAAATGAGCCCCCAAAAGAGGAACTCATGGTCCCTCTCCTTCCTCCCGGTGGTCGGTGGTTGCGTTCACAGCTCCTCGGGGCCACCCGAGAGTGCAGAACTCCCATTAAACCTGGATATTTTTTAATCTGGCTTGTTTGATTTGGCTTGATTCGGAATTTTGCTTCGTCAGGGAGCTCGTTTTAGGAAATATTCCTAACACTGTCCTTGTTTCAGTTACTACTTCTTCACAACATCCTATGACATGTCCTTCTCTGACCATTTTAGTTCCGCAATTTACTGTGAATTTATTCCTCTTTTTAGTAAATTTTGATTGTGCCTCTGATGAATCTCAAGCCTGTTGTTTCTCACCTACTCCTTTGAAAGGGCACTAAAAGGATATTAAGAAATCTAACTCTCAAGTTAGATGGCTTCAAATGGCTTAGCACTAATGGGAAAATATGAATATGGTCATTTTAAGCTATAATAATATAAAGAATTGTGCAAAATAATGATTGGGTGCTATGATTAGACAGAAAAGGTGATTCATACACATAGCTGAAATTATTTTTTTTTAAAAGATAGAAGTTCACGAAACAGAACTTGGCCTTTGAGTGTGTAGTGAATGTTGTAATCTGCAGGCCTGGTCGGTTTCCTGGGTATCCTGTCCCTTTAAGAAACAAGCCCCACCCACTCCCAACCCCACTCCCAACCTCCCTCCCCTTCCACTGAGGCAAGTGGATCTCCTGCCTCCTCTGCATCTCTCTCTCTCTCTCTCTCTCTCTCTCTCTCTCTCCTTCTTCTGGGGAGGCAGCTTCTGCTTTTTTCTCACTTTTCCCCTTCCTCCTCCTCCTCCTCCTCCTCCTCCTCCTCCTCCTCCTCCTCCCTCCCTCCCTCCCTCCCTCTCTCTCTCTCTCTCTCTCTCTCTCTCTCTCTCTCTCTCTCTCTCCTCTTTCTCTGTCCCCCTTCTCTCTCTCCCCTTCTCCCCTCTCCACCATAACCCCTTACTCTTACACTCTTCCCAATACCCACTAAATAAACTCTATATCCAAACTCTCTGGGCATGGCGTTTCTATGTGTCTCCCATTTCCCACCTGCCTCAAGTGACCCACATCACTCCTCATGGGCCCAGCCAGGAGTCACCCCATTTTATGAATGATAACAGTGGGGACAGCATGAATAGTAAAAATAGTCTGTTATGGTTCTGGCTTTTATTTATTTGTTGTTGCTGCTGTTGCTGTTTACAGAGTATAGGAAACTTTCTTGGACTTGGTGAGTTTAATTTGGGGAGCTAGGGTGTAGGAAGACCAGTGATCACCAAAGTCTCCCCAGTAGCTTTCAGAGGTGTTGTCTCACATCTGAGGGGAATAAGAAAACTTGGACAAAGACTGAGCAGAGCAAATGTAGGTTTATTAAGAAGAGGTGGAAAAGAGCCCCTAATGGGGCAGAGTTCCAGGGGAGGAAAACAGATACACCGCCCTGCACAGTGGGAGAGTGAACGGAGACTTGGGCAATCTTTAATGAAATTGCTCTTATTTTTTTTAAGTGTGTGTGTGTGTGTGTGTGTGTGTGTGTGTGTGTGTGTGTGTGTTGGGTATAGGTATATGTGCACAGTGCCCACAGAGACCAGAAGAAGGTGTTGAATCCCCCAGAACTGAGGTTACAGGAGATGGTGAACCACCAGCCACAAGCAACAGGTATGTGACCCAGGTTCTTGGGTCCTCTGTTAAATTCCATAATCCTACCTGCTGAACCATCTCCAGCTCTAGATTGGTCATTTTGAGCACATCATGGGTCACACAGAAAGCCATCCACACACCCTGATGCACGCTCCCTCAGTCTCACTGTAGAAGTGATTATAAGTCATTTGTCCCAGCAGAGGAGTGGTCATATATGTTAGAAGACTAATAATCCACCACGGGCCCTGCCCTCACTGTCTACAAGGAGTGTGACTCTTGTCTCGCTCTGACTAACGCCAGGCAGATCTATAGTCTGTTAGCCAGCTGTGTGATCCTCAGATAATGATGTCACCCCTGCTAAATCATGGCCCCAAGATAAAAGCAGACGCTCTTTCCCAACCTCAAAAGCCCCAGTTCCTCCTCCTCCTCCTCCTCTCCTAAGGAGAAGACCCTCCTGCAGCCTGTTGGAAGCCAGAATCTAGTCCACAGGTCAGACAGAGTAGCTAAATTTTTCCATCAGTTGAGGGGAAGGTAAAGAAGGAAGAAAGCAAAACCCAGTGGACGGCTGCCCCAGACAATGCCTTCAGACAAAGAAGCTGTCTTAGTCACACAACTTCCAGAAAGAAAAGTTTCCACACCAAAAGCAATGGCAACACGGAATGATTCTAATGATGGAAATATGAGACATGGGATTCCAAGCTGATGCCTTAGCTGCCTGGCATTCCTGTGATCTAGTGAGTCATCCTACTGTCCGTACAGTGTTGCAGTCTCCTTGAGAGAGAGAGAAAGAGAGAGAGAGAGAGCGTGAAGGGGAGAACCTTGAGTGACGTGGCTTTCCCTGCAGATTCCCCCAGGACAGCCAAGCTTCTCCAGCTCTCTTCCGCTCCAGTCTCACAGTGCAGACAGATACCCTGAGAGCCTGTGCACACTGCCCTGGAGTAAGAAATCCAGTTTACGGAGGGAAAGCTCCTCTGCTGGGTGCTCACAGCTGCCACGTACATAGTGATGCAGATGTCACTAGGTAGAGTAAGAAAAAAGGCAACTCAAAAGACCCCAAAATACCAGGGCTGATAAATGAAAGAGATAGTATGAAAATTCCCTAAGGGCATGTGCATTCAATAAAACAACACTAGCTAAGCTGAAAAATTCCAGCTGGAGAAGGTCAGAGGTGATATTGAAAACTGACTTTGGGTGGAGCAAAGGGAACTTCCCAGAAAAAGGAAGGGTGCTTAGCTCGGCAGACAACAAAAAGTCTGAAGGAGGGAGGCAGGAGGGTGCTCGGAGTGAGCTCGTGGGAAAGGAGGCCTAACACAAAATGACCACACACTCAGACAGATGAGGCTCCCTGGGAAACCCTCCTTATACTGAGATTTACTAGACATCTCCAAAGAAGTTAAAATGAGGCCAAGTTGAGAGCTCAAGGTTTCAGAGGAACAAGGTGAAGAGAGGAAGCGCCAGCAATGGGAGAAACCACTGAAAGATAGACACGGTTTACCCCAGAACCTATAAGAGCATTCCGGAATAAACTGAAGAAAAAGACCATTCAAGGAAGGAAGGAAATATCTGTTTGTTTTTCGTGGACGATTACAGGCTTAAAAAGCAGTCTTAGAGATTTTTACCCTTAAATAGATAAATAGCATACTATTTTCTAGTGAACCACCAAATATAACCTGGTATCTGGAGTACAATTTAATATGCAATTCCCAGAATAAATTATATTGCGCTAGCTATATATTCCCAGCCTAGTAAGATGCTGTGTGTCCCTCTCCCAGGAGCACACTGAAGCTTTCATTCACTTGCTGCACCCAGCTCCTCCCCAGGCTTCCTGGGGTCAGGTGATGTCTCTACAGTCCTTTAGTGTAGATCTGGGATTCTACAGTCGGAGCCTCCCTCATTGTGCTTCCAGACCTTCGACACAATTCTTCCAGGCCTGGATCTGGTCCAGGTCCATGACTAGTTTCTTTGCACCTAATGGAGCTAAACTGTCCCCAAAGACAAACACAAAGCAATAGGAATCCCCATGCACGGTCTACATGAATTTGACGTGGAGCAAAAGCAGAAATATATCTCAATTTCAGAGACTTCGTTTAGGTTCTGAGTCTACTAAAAACATTAATAAAAAACTTCCTGCTTCAAAAAACAACAAAGGACCTCTTTACTCCTTCAAACACTGTGTTTTTAGCTCTCCCACAGGTTTGCCTCCATGCCTGATAAGAAGCCAATACGTAAGAGTGATACCCTGTTGTGTTGATCATCATTATCTTTACAAGATGGCAGTCACCCTTGCCCTTTGAGATAATGGAATCCCTTGTCCTCAGATCAAACAAAGTAAACTGACAACAGCGGTCAGTCTGAGAAGTCTGTCTCTGGGATTCTGGTACTGAGTCCTAAGCAGCTCTGTGGAACTCCCCACCTCCACCCCCAAGTCATTCTGAAACAGTACTGTTTGCTCGCATTCACTAGCAAATGAAAAGTAGCAGACCCCAGAACCAATGACTATCCATCCCACCCCGTGATAACCCTGACCCTAGGAAAGCCAACATCTGTCTTGTGTTTGAGATGGCCGACAGCCAACCAGGGATCAGAAAACAATAATTTCCCTGGTCAGATGTAAACCTTGCCCAGCATGTTGACTTTATAAACCACCCTGTAAGCTCGGTAAATTTAATTGGTAGATAGGGTTGTCTTTCCTTGGCTCATTTCCCAGCTATTAATATTACCAGCATGAGTACCCACATGACCAGACAAACACTAACAAGGCTCTGTCTAGACAGAGAAGGCAGAAAGTTCGGGGTTTCACCTCTCTCTCTCTCTCTCTTTCTCTCTCTCTCTCTCTCTCTCTCTCTCTCTCTCTCTCTCTCTCTTACCTCACACACACACACACACACACACACACTAGGCTTTAATGTGCTACTTGTGAATGGAACGAATGTTTATATAACCCATGCCAGTAACTAAAGACTGCTCTCAAGTACTTCCAGGGGAGATGCTTCAGATGGGATTGGTCAAGCATAGGGAGCTACCATCATTGGTAATTTCCTATAAACTTCAAAGTTGGAAGACTCAACAGAAGGGAGGCTACCACAGTTTGTAAGAAATGTGGGCAGAAGGCTCATAAATCAACACTTTCAGCAGGTTAACTTCTGTTCCTTTGGTTTAACTAACATTCTACCTTAATTTACAGTGGAGAGGGTCATCAACCATGCTCAGCCGTGCTGAGAAAGAAACTGGATAGCCATCAATGTATGAAAAACTAGTAGAGGCACTTTTTAAAAATACCTTGAAAAGGTAATGTGTACACCGTAGAAACACCCATTTTCCAAAATCTAATATTTTTAGTGTTCTCTATAGAGTTTTCCTTTGTTTTTGAGACAGGATCTCAGTGTGTGCACCTTGCCTGGCCTGAAACTCACTAGGAGACCAGGTTGGCCTTGAGAGTGCTGGAAATAAATTCATGAGTACTCTTTCTCAAAAGGAGATATATATATAGAGAGATAGATATAGATATAGATAGATAGATAGATAGATAGATAGATAGATAGATAGATAGATGATAGATAGATAGATAGATAGATAGATAGATAGATAGATAGATAGATAGATAGATAGATAGATGATAGATTAGATAGATAGATAGATAGATAGATAGATAGATAGATAGATAGATAGATAGATAGATGTACATGGAAAATAATTTTCCCTTAGCCAGCATTTAAATAACTCACCCAGAGCTTCCCTTAATCCCCTCTTAATATTGCTTATACTGAACAAATTTTTAAACTAAGTTTGGCATAAAAAATTAAGTTCACATGATTTAGGGTAAGCAAACTCTAGTACTATTATTGGTTATTATTAAGATTAATCCATCCCTTGTCAGAAAGGATCCAACTACATCAATATTCGGTGCATTTTCAAATTTCCCTAAAAAGAAGCGCGGCTACAGAAGTGTGGGAACTGATGGCTTTTACTCTCAATGACGTCAATTAGATTATCCATTCTATCTTAATAACTAAGATTATAGCTGTAGAAAATGGAAGACCAGTAAGTGTTATAACAAGGGTGTTCGTGAAAGGGAGATGTCATTAGCTGAATGAATAACATTACTATTTTCCTTAAAGAAAAGCACACTACCCTCTCAACACAAAATTCTGTCAAGATTATAAGTCATAGCCTCCATTTCCTCCAGGACATAAAAGGGGACCTGAGCTCATGTCCTATCCAAGTCCAGCCCTTAAACTGCTTTGTTTTTGTTTTCTGTTAGTTTGTTTTGTTTTGCTGACACGGGCTCTTTTTATGTAGCCCCAGCTGCCCTTAAGCTTTTGAATTCTGTATCCCCCAGTCTGAGCCTCCCAGAGTTGATATTACAGGAGTGTGCCCCAATATGCACACCCTCCCATGGGTAGTAGTGGATGTGCAATGCCTTGGGTGATGAGTTTTGAGAGTCATGACACTGAACAAAGAAATCCTAAGCAAATGGAGACAAACCACTGAAAGAAGCAACGAAGACACTACCAGGCATGATGGCTCCAGTACTGGGCCCTTGGGGCTCACTAGACCCAGGCCCTCCATACATTGGGGTTTTGTTTGCCAAAGAGAACACTTAACAAGATAGTTGGAGTCAGAATTCTCTCACAACAAAACCATGCCTTTTTGTTTTGTTTGTCCAATTTTGTTTGCTTTGTTTTTGCCATATTCTGTGTTCTTTGCTGGCTTGTTTTTGAAATGAGATTTTGAAGCTCAGGTTGACCTCAAGTTCACTGTATAACCAAGTGTGTCCCTGAATTCCTCTTCCTAATCATGGGATTATAGGTATGTGCCACACAAAACATTGCTTGACACTTTCACTTCTAAGATACTTAATAACAAAAATAGTCTTAAATATAATAATCACACACTGGTTAAGACATATTACATATGAGTTGTACTCAAACATACTTGGTACATTCTGTGCATAGGGAACTTGTCCTTTATTTTCAGATCACCTCAATAAATATCTGGAATATCTTTACATACAAAATAGGGCCTAGATGAGATGAGTAATTCTCAAACTTTATTCTACAAGTTTTAAAAATGTTGAAAAGATCCAGAGACTACCTATACCATTCAACAGCGCAACTTCCTCTGGCTGCTTCCTGACTTGAAGCACCTCCTTGCTTCTCCTGCAGTTCTGTACACAAATATCATATATAATACACACATGTGTAAACATGCTTTCAAATGCATATATGCACACACATGCACACACAAATGCATACATACAAGCATACACACATACATAGGCACTCACACATGTACACACACACACCTAGATATGGCCATTCACAAGCATAGTGTATTCTAGTATCACCCACACATTCTTAGGCTTGTCATCAAAGCCTCATTTAGTCTCCATTCTCCCTTCTGGCCATCTAGAAGCTATGTCACTTATATCTTTAGCTTTTTTCATCCTGTACTGTCCCACCTCACGTTCTACATTGAGCAGAAAGACCTTCTAACACTGCCATGAACTTCATTGTCTTTGCAAACTAGCACTAACTTTTCTTTCCCTTTTTCGGGGGTTGGAGCAGTTGAAGGAGCAGTTTTAAAAGCTCCACTTCTTTATCTTACTATTACATAAAACAAAAACATAGGCAGTGCTTGAACCTCAGCTAGGAACACTCACTGGTTATTGGAACTGCTTCCCTTTGACCTTGGAATTCTCAAATGGAGGAGGAATGCAGCTGTGTTGCCCAGAGACGCTAGCAACAGTGAACAGCATATGTTACTTACTTAGCTACTGAAATATATGCTTTCTTTAACAAATTAGAAGCAGTTATTAAGGTGATCAAATGATTCTGAGAGTTGGGCCCAGGATAAAAAGAAAACCCAAAGTTTTCCCTCAGTGCTAGTTGCAGACTGTGTATGCTATTGGGATTGCAGGCAGCAGCATGTGGGCCAGCATGTAATGCACCAAGCAGCAGCATGTGGGTTGCTAGCAAGGAAGTGCTGAGCAGCAGCCTGCTGCATCTGAGTATTGGATAGAGCTGCAGGCAGGAGAGTCAATGCCACGCAGCTGGCAAACCAATCCCAAAAAGTGTGGACTGGGCCCCACATTGGGTGCACAATGATGACAGAAGTTACAAAATAATCCCACACTAGTTCAAAATTACATATAATAAAGGGTTATTTATTTAGGGGTAGATTCACAGATGATCTCTGTCCTCTGCACAAATGGGGAACAGGAACCAAATCTGGCAGCTAGAAGCGAGAGCTGGAAACAAGAGGGCAAGCACATGCTTTACAGCTGCATTTATGGTACAAGATACCATGCCCAAGTGGGCTGGTATCTTAAAGGCTATTGGCTGAAGGAGCTCTCATTGCACCATTGTCTCTATCATCTACTGCACATTTTGGAAGCTGCTCGATTGCACTTCTTGCCTACTCAAGTAATATAATCTCCCTTCTCAGGCCTTTGATGGGGTTGAAGATTAGATAAGACATTCTCTTATGATCTAGCCACACCATTTCTAATATAAGACTTAGACTCCTTAAGATAGAATGTTTATTAAAACATTAGGATATGTTCCTTGCCTAATATTGTTTATGCTGGTTGTAATTCTAACTTTATACTTGGTATCTGTTCCTAGTGTACATAATTTTGTATTGGGTTTGGAATTCTCTTATTTAAACAAAAGGGGGAGGTGCTATGGGAGCTCCTTCAGCCAATAGCCTTTAAGACACCAGACCACCTGTGTGTGGTCTCTTATACTATAAATGCAGCTATAAAGCATGCACTTGCCCTATTGCTTCTGGCTGTTTCAGAATGATGAATTAATCTGTCACTAGAAGCTTGAGAAGTCTTATTTCACTAGGGAATAAACATAATGTCTGACATATAGATGATGCAATCATCATGCTGGTTTATTGGCCTGCCACTCTTCGGAGAGTTTTATGATTTAAAAAAATATGTATTCAATAACAACTGAGACAAGATCACTTTTTCCAAATGTCTTATTTCCTTGGCTGCACATATCATTGAGATGTAAGTAGGCACAAGGCCAAATGAGAACAAGAAGTGACCATAGTGCAGACGTGCTGTAAAGTATGATCCTCTCTCTCTCTAAGCAAGGCAGGCACACATCTCCCCCTTCCATGCCTCTTATCTCTCCATCCCAACAAGATTTGCTTTGTAATTTATTGGGGAAGCACATGAGATGACATCATTTTGCTAGAAACAAAAAACAGCAGAATCCATGTAGATTTTAAGAATGAAAGTCTTTGAAGAAGTTAGCTCACATGGCTCCCAAGATGCTGCACAGAGCAAAAATGCAGAGCAACACACATCAAAATGACAATGCTCTGCAAATGGACAGAAATAGAAAACACTATCCTGAGTGAGGTAAGCCAGACCCAAAAAGAGGAACATGGGATGTACTCACTCATAATTGGTTTCTAGCCATAAATAAAGGACATTGAGCCTATAATTCGTGATCCTAGAGAAGCTAAATAAGAAGGTGAATCCAAAGAAAAACATATAGTCATCCTCCTGGATATTAACCTTCATCAGGCGATGAAAGGAGACAGAGACAGAGTCCCACGTTGGAGCACCGGACTGAAACACCAAGGTCCAAATCAGGAGCAGAAAAAGAGAGAGCACGAGCAAGGAACTCAGGACCTCGAGGGGTGCACCCACACACTGAGACAATGGGGATGTTCTATCGGGAACTCACCAAGGCCAGCTGGCCTGGGTCTGAAAAGCATGGGATAAAACTGGACTCGCTGAACATAGCGGACAATGAGGACTGCTGAGAAGTCAAGAACAATGGCACTGGGTTTTGATCCTACTGCACGTACTGGTTTTGTGGGAGCATAGGCAGTTTGGATGTTCACCTTACTAGACCTGGAAGGAAGTGAGTGGTCCTTGGACTTCCCACAGGGCAGCAAACCCTGATTGCTCTTAGGGCTGATGAGAGAGGGAGAGTTGATTGGCGGAGGGGGAGAGAAATGGGAGGCGGTGGTGGGGAGGAAGCAAAAATCTTAAATAAATAAATAAATAAATAAATAAAAATGGCAATGCTCTGTGTCATAGAAACAAGCTCAAAAAGAATTCAGAAAAATAAGCAAAAAACAAACAAATGCAGGATTACATACACTTGCCCTTCAAGATGTAACTATACAAAAAGAAAAAAAAATGTGTATCTGAAATTCAAATCCAAGTGGCTGCCCTGGAGTTGTACTGTTGACATCCTACATGGGGAAATCGTAACAATAAGAGCACACACACATACACACATGCACAGGAGCCAAGAGCAGCAAGGTATAATCATATGTATTGTTCCCACGGTGTTGGTGTCTGCCTCTGGGTGCAGAGTATTCTGGCAAGTTCATTTTGTTTGTGAAGTTGGCTGAGGCTGGGCAGCCATTTCTGACCAAATATGATGTGTCAATTCTGAGCTGGAACATTTAACTAACCGTTATCTGGTGTTCCTCTACTCTCTTCCCTTGATATGGCAGTCCACAATCCAAAGAATTAAGCCACTGCAGTGAAGATGTTGGAGCAAAGACTCTGGGGATTGCAGCTCCTCTAGGAAATGTCTAGAAAGTAGACATTTACCAGCCCCACCCACAAAGAAACGAAATCCTTATTCTTTTTTAGTCATTGAGCCTGAGGAGTTGGGCTTGTGCACTGCCATTGGTTCTCCTAACCGATTGTAATCCTAATCAAGGATGACACAGTAAAGGTAGATTAGTCACTTCTTGTTACTATGGAAAAATACCTGCTAAAAACAATTTAAGGAAAGAAAGATTTCTTTAGGCTCCCAGTTTGAAACGATAGCACACCATGGCAAATAAGGTAGGACAGCAGAAATGTAAGCTCACTGTTCCCATTGAGTTCACAGGTCAGGAGGTAGAACTAGAGGAGCCCAGCCAGGACATCAGCCCACAGAGCAGAACTATTAAGGTATATCTCCCAGTCTCAGTTAGACCAACCTAAAAATCCCTTCACAGATATACCTTGAGATTTGTCCCTTAAATAATTCTATATTCTGTTGGCAATTCAGATTAACCATCAGAGAAGGTTAAATGTAATTGTGCGGTGGGGAGAAGAGAGAAAAGAGTAGCTGGGAAAGCCCATAAATGTAGACCAGTGGAAACAGAATCAAACTCTAGAAATGAGGAACAATCAGGGGTATGGATCAGCATCAGAGGATGCTAAAATTTTTCAGGTGATTAGCATCCTGGTGTTGAAGACTGAGAACCTTGTCTAAAAATGCAGAACTGAGTATGAGTGAATGGATGGCCATAGAAGACATAGAGAACGCCGTTATTGTCCATGTGTTTTGTATGCTCCACCTCTGCTTCCAGATAATCCCAACAAAGACAGAAAACACTCTAGGCGCCTACAAGATAACTCAGCACTTGCCACAGAAGCCTGACAACCTGAATTCAATCTCTGGAACCCATAGCAAGGTGGAAGGACCACCTCAAAATTGGCCTCTGACATCTGTACAAGCTCTATGGCATACCATCCCCTCTCCCACAACACAGTAACAAGAACTAAGAAAATAGTCTTGTCAACTTTTGTAGATTCAAGAGAAAAACAGTTACCTTTTATGAGATGATTAGTCAATAAATGCCAAGTGTCTTTGTTGTATTGATCTTTCAACAGCATAAGAATCCTTCAGCTTTTTTCTTTCAAAGAAAATGGAAATTTTAAGGGGCTACAAAAAGTGTATGACCTAATGATTCATTGTTAGTCTGTCACACTTATGTGTTCATTCACTAGCCACAAAACCATTAGAATTATAAGTAATCCTAGGAGTAGCTAGCATTTACTGAATTTATACTATAAACAAGGGCTGGGATAAGTAGCCTGCCCTGATAATCTCTGTCAGTCCCAACAGCAACCCTATTGAATTAGTGGCGGTGATTACAGTTTATAAATGAATATACTGAGGGTCATAGAAATGGAGTAAATTTATCAAGAAAATATAATATTAAAGGAAAGGGATTTTACGAGTCCCAAACCCACTATTTTATGACTACTAAATCAGGCTGATTCACTAAAATTTCACTCCATCATTTTACCGAAAAGCTTTCACAAAATGAAATCTGTTTAAATTTGAATCAGAAAGTATTTGGTAAAGGGACAAGATTACTTATCAAGAAATGCTCTTTCCTTCTTGGGGAATAAATATCATGCCCTAAGTATCACCACTGCTATGAAACAACTGGCAGAGAGGAAAAAAACTGCTCACCCACACAGTGCCCACGTGGGAGTTTAGATGAGTTCAAAAACTTTAGAGACGTATTTCCACAGCGATTCTAAATATTGTCAAGCTGACAATATTGACCATCACATTGTCATCTGCATATCAATAGACACGATAAAATCCAACCTGTGGTGCTGTGTGTGCACTTCTTGGCTATACATGAAACTGGAAAGAAACCAGAGCCCTGCCAACAACCTCTCTCTTCAGAACCCCATGAAGACATATGAATCCATGCATTTGTAAAAATCATATGTACACATTTTCCAAGGAATGAAAGGGAACAATAGCCTAGTTATTATAAGTAATTTATATTAGAGCAATGGTTCTCAACCTGTGAGCCACAATGCCTTTAGGGGTGGAATGACCCTTTCACATGGGGTTACATTTAAGATTGTCACATTATGACTCACAACAGTAGCCAAATTACTATTATGAAGTAGCAGCAAAGGTAATTTTATGGTCGGGGGTCACTACAACATGAGGAAACTGTATTCAAAGGTCACAGCATTAGGAAGGTTGAGAACCATTGGCCCAGGGGGTGAAAACACATATAAACATATCAGCAAGAACACTAATTCATTTCAAACTGTTCTTCACAGGTCACCCACCCATGAAGGAACATGAGCACAAGTCATAAAATCCTGGAAACTCTTTAGACCCACCCTTAGAGAGTTGAGAACAATGTTGCACTCAAGAATTAATTTTTTTCTTTTTTTTATTGATAAAAGGAGAATAATAAAGAAAAAAAAACAAATTTCCACCTCCTCCCAGCCTCCCATTTCCCTCCCCCTCCTCCCACCCTTCTCCCCCTCCTCCTACCCCTCTCCCCTTCTCCCCACTCCTCTCCCCTCCCTCTCCAGTCCAAAGAGCAGTCAGGGTTCCCTGCCCTGTGGTAAGTCCTAGGTCCTCTCCCCTCCGTCCATATCTAGGAAGGTGAACATCCAAACTGGGTAGGCTCCCACCTAGCCAGCACATTAAGTAGGATCAAAACCCCGTGCCATTGTCCTTGGCGTCTCATCAGCCCTCATTGTTCGCCATGTTCAGAGAGTCCAGTTTTATCCCATGCTTTTTCGGTAACAGTCCAGCTGGCCTTGGTGAGCTCCCAGTAGATCAGCTCCACTGTCTCAGTGGGTGGGTGCACCCCTCGTGGTCCTGACTTCTTTGCTCATCAAGGTCCCAATGAGGAGCAGAAGGAGGGAGAAGAATTAATTTTTTAAAAAATATTTTTTTAAATATTCCCTTCTCTGTGCGTGTCTTTTTATTTTGCCTTTTTTAATACAATCTTTCCTCATTTTACATAGCTATCCCCATTCCCACTCCCTCCCTCCTCCTGGCCCACCCTTCCTCCCCACCCCACCCCCATCCACTCCTCAGAAAGGGTAAGGCTTCCCATGGGGAGTCAACAAAGTCCGACACTTCATTTTCAGGCAAGACCAAGGCCCTTTCCCCCCCCCCCCCATATCTAGGCTGAGCAAGGTATCCCTCTAAAGAGAATGTACCCCAAGAAGTCAGTTCAAGCACTAGGGATAAATCCTGGTCCCACTGCCAGTGGCCCCACAGACTGCCCCCCCACATTCAGTGGGCCTAGTTTGGTTTTATGCAGATTCCCTTACTATTAGTCCAGAGTCTGTGAGCTCTCACTATTTCCTGTCAGCTGTTTCTGTGGGTATCTTGATCTTTACCTCTTTGTTCATATCATCCTCCTCCCTCTGTTGGACTGGTCTCTGGTAGCCCGGCCCAGTGCTTCACAGTATATCTCTGTATCTGCTTCCATCAGATGCTGGTTGACGGTTTTATGATGACAATTAAAATAGTCATCAGTCTGATTATAGGGGAAGTCCACTTTAGGCACCCTCTCCACTGTTGCTAGGAGTCTTAGCTGGATCATCCTTGTAGATTCCTGGGAATTTCCCTGGGGCCAGGTTTCTCACTAGCCCTTTGATGACTCCCTCACAATATCTCTTTGCTCTCTGTCTCTGTCCTTCCCCCATCTCTGCCATCCTGTCCCCTCATGTTATCCTCCTCCCTCTCCTTCTCCCCTCCCCCTGTACTTCCTCCCTCCCTTGTCCCCACTCCATACTCCCAAGTTTTTCAGATCTTATCTGTTTCGCCTTCCTAGGGGGATCCATGCATGTCTCCCTTACGGCTCTCCTTGTTACCTAGCTTCTCTGCGATCAAGGACTGGGAACTGTTTATCCTTTGCTTTATGTCTAATATCCACTTATGAGTGAGTACATACCCTATTTGTCTCTCTGAGTCTGCGTTACCTCACTCAGGATGTTTTTTTTTTCTAGTTCAATCCATTTGCATGCAAATTTCAAGATGCCATTGTTTTTTACCACTACTCCATTGTGTAAATGTGCCACATTTTCTTTATCCATTCTTTGGTTGACTGTTTCCAGGTTCTGGCTATGACAAATAATGCTGCTATGAACACAGCTGAGCAAATGTCCTTGTGGTATGAGTGTTCATCCTTTAGACATGCTCAAGAGTGGTTTGCTGGGTTTTGAGGTAGATTGATCCCCAATTTTCTGAGACACTGCCACACTGATTTTCAAAGTCGCTATACAAGTTTGCACTCCCATCAATTTTTCAATAGGGTTATTTGCTTCTTGATATCGAGGATTCTTTTATATTAACCCTTTGTCAGGTGTGTAGTTGGTTTTAAAAAAAGACGTTATTCATTCTGTAGGCTGCCACTTCATTCAAATGGCAGTATCTTTTGCCATAAAGATGCTTTTTCTATTTCTTAATTGTTGGCCTTAGTGCTTGTGCTAATGGTGTTCTATTCAGAAAGTCTTTCTCCCTATGTCAATGAGTTCAATACTATTCCTCACTTTCTCTTCTATGGGGTTCAGTGTGTCTGGTTTTATGTTGAGGTCTTTGGTCAGCTTGGAGTTAAGTATTATGCAGAGTGATAAGTATGGATCCATTTGCATTCTTCTACGTGATATATCCAGTTAGACCAGCAGCATTTGTTGAAAATACTGTCTTTTCTCTAGTATGATATCTGACTTCAAAAATCAGGTATTGCCTGGTGGTGGTGATATATATCTTTGATCCCAACACTAGGGAGGCAGAGGCAGATAAATCTCTATGAGTCAGAGGCCAATCTGGTCTACAGCACAAGTTTCAGGACAGCCAGGGCTGTACAGAGAAATCCTGTCTCGAAACACAAAACAACAACAAAAATGTCCATAGGTGTGTGGGTATATTTCTGGGTCTTCAACTGGAGTTCATTAATCAACCTATCTGTCTATGTGTAAATGCCATACTGTGCTTTGTAGCACATATTGATATCTGGGATGTTGTTATTTCCAGAAGTCCTTTTATTATGCAGGATTGTTTTAGCAATCTTGTTTTGTGTGTGTATGTGTATGGTTCCATATGAAACTAGAAAATTATTCTCTCAAGATCTATGAAGAATTATGTTGGAATTCTGATGGGGATTTCATTGAATCTATATATCCCATAAATTGGGTATGTTACATACTTATTTTCTTTAAATTCAAGAAAGTTTTCAATTTCTAAACCAAATAAAACTGTTTTGACCTATTTTTCATTCAGTAGAGTTCAGTTTCCATGAGTTTGTATGATTTCTGTTGTTTCTATTGTTGTTGATATTCGGCTTTAAACTATGGTGACGAGAAAGGGCACGGGATGTTTTCTCCATTTTCTTTTTTCTGTTGTCACTTGCTTTGTTTCCAAGTATGTGGTCAGTTTTGGAGAAAGTTCCATGAGGTGCTGAGAAGAAAGTATACTCATTCATATTCGGGTGGACAGTTCTATAACTATTTGCTAGGTGTATTTAGTTAACAATGTCAGTTAGCTCCAGGATTTCTCTGTTTAGTTTTTGTGTGCCTGAGTTGTCTAGTGGAGTCAGGTACTGAAATCTCCCACTATCAGTATGTGGGGGTCAATTTGTGATTTAAACCTGTGCAGTGTTTCTTTCACAAAATTGGATACCCTTTTATTTGACACGTAGATGTTAGGAACCGCAAAGTCCTCCTGTTGATCTTTTTCCTCCTGTTGATGAGTATGTAGTATCCTTCCCAGTCTTTTCTGATTAATTTTGATTTGAAGTTATATTGTTAGATGTTAAACTGGATGCACCAGCTTGCTTCATTGGTCTATTTGCTCGGACTATGCTTTTCCAGCCCTTTACCCTAAGGTGGTGTCTATCCTTGATGATAAGATGTGTTTCTTGGATGGAGCAGAACAATGGTTCCTATTTTCACATCTATTCTATTAGTTTGTGTCCTGTTATGGGGAAATCAAGAACATTGATGTTGAGAGATTATCAGTGAGTAGTGTTTGTTGCTTCCTGTTATTTGGTTGTTGTTGTTGTGGTGGTGGTGGTGGTGGTGGTGGTACTGGTGGTGGTACTGGTGGTGGTGATGGTCATGTATGAGTGCGTGTTAGTGTGTCAGGTAAAAAGGTAGGTGAGTGTTTTCCCCTCTTTTGATTTCCTGGCCTGGGATTACTTATTCCTTGTATTTTCTTGGCTATGGTTAATCTATTCGGGTTGTTCTTCTAGAGCTAGATTTATAGGTAGATAATGCTTAAATTTGTTTTTATCATGGAATATCTTATTTTCTCCAACTATTTTGATTGAAAGTTTTATTGGGTTTAGTAGTCTGAGCTGGCATGCATGATCTCTAAGAGACTGTAGAATGTTTGTCCTGGTCTTTCTGGCTTTTAGAGTCTCCATTGAGAAGCCAGGTGATATTCTAATAGGTCTGCCTTTATGTTATTTGGTCTTTTTCCCTTGCAACTTTTAATGTTCTTACTTTGTTCTGTACGGTTAGTGTTTTTAATTATTATGTGTCAAGGAGAATTTCTTTGCTGTTCCTGTTATTCCAGTTGGTGTTATGTATGCTTCTTGTATTTTGATAAGGTACAAGAGAAATTTTCTCCTATGGTTTTGTTGAAAATATTTTCTGGGCCGTTGACCTGAGTTTCTTCTATTCCTATTATTTGTAGATTTTGTTCTTTTCATAGTGTCCCAGATTTCCTGGATGTTTTGTGCCACAAATTTTTTTTAGATTTAACATTTTCTTTGACCAAGCTATCCATTTCTTCTACCATGTCTTCAATGTCTGAGAATGTCTCTGCCATCTCTTGTATTCTTTTGGTAAGGCTTGCTTCTGAGATTCCTGTTCAAGTTCCAGAGACATCTGGAAAAGTCCAGAGTACGGAGAGAAAGAGTAGGCTGAACATGGCCAAAAGACTGAACCGAGTCATAGAAAAATGGGGAGACAAGAAAAGAGTCCAAGGGAGGGATCAAAGGAAACTAGAGACAACTACGAGAACCAAGAGTCAAGAGGACAAAGGGAAGCATGCCCAAAATGTCAGGGTTATAGAAGAAGGAGCCTAGCCAGTTTGGATGTTCACCTTCCCAGATATGGACGGAGGGAGGAGGACCTAGGACTTACTACAGGGCAGAGAACCCTGACTGCTCTTTGGACTGGAGAGGGAGGGGGAAAGGAGTGGGGGGAGGGGGAGAAGGGTGGGAGGAGGGGGAGAAGGGTGGGAGGAGGGGGAGGGAAATGGGAGGCTGGGAGGAGGTGGAAACTTGTTTTTATTTCTCATTTTCTCAATAAAAAAAGATTTAAAAAAAGAAGAAGAAGAAGGAGAAGCTGAGAGAGGGGAAGGCCAAAGGCTGGAGAGGTTTAGGTCAGGGGGCAGCATGAGAAGAGGTGAGGAGAGCACTCTATAACAGACACTTATGGAGAGAGTGGAAAGGCTAGCATGTTCTTTGGTATGCTGATAGGTGCCACAGTTAACCATTTGTCCTGAGTTTCTTTTGGACCTGACATGCAGTATTTGACAGAAGTAGCTAACAGGCCATGGGACTTCTCTCTTTTCCTTCCACTTTCCTCCCCTCTCTTCCTTGCAAACGAGAACCATTCTTGTTTGTCCCAACTGGAGACAAATTTGGGAGAAACGATACAAAATTAACTCACAGAGAAGAAAAGGTACTACCTAGGTAATGATAGGAATGTGACATCATACCACATGTGATTGTTTGAATGTAATAGGTCCCCATAAACACATAGGGAGTGACAGTATTAGGAGGTGTGGCTTTGTTGTAGTAGGTATGGCCTTGTTAGAAAAAGTGTGACACTATGCAGGTGGACTTTGAGGTCTCATATATGCTCAAGCCATGCCCAGTGACTCAGTTCACTTCCTGTTGCCTGCCAATAAGGATGTAGGAATCTCAGCTCCAGCACTATGTCTGTCTGCATGGCACCATGTACCACCATGATGAAATAGACTAAACCTTTAAAACTCTAAGTCACCTAATTAAATGTTTTTTTAATGCTGTGATCATGGTGTCTCTTCACAACAACAGAAACCCTAACTAAGACACCACATTAAAAAGAAAGAGCCTCTATGAGAGAAATAATAACATAAACATCAGAGACCTGAGGCCAGCAAGGAGGGAGGCAGAGACAATGACATCTAAGGTGTAACTGAAGTACTATACTCACCACACGCAGGAGTATGGGCTGCATTAGTTGTCTGCTCACAAAGAGAAGGGGCATCTCCTTCCTGGCGTACGAAATCACACAGGCAGGAACTTAAGCCAGTCATACCTACTGATTATGTTCTATCTTCATGGTCTGAGAACTCTTTTGCTTGTGGCCAGGATTTAACAATAAATTCTGGTCACAACAACTACTTTTGTTCTTCCATGCTGCTATGCAAGGACCAAGGACTGTGAACTAACATGTATTTTGTTCCATGACAGCACTAACCAGGACACATGCGGCTCCTTAACAAATGGTTTTGGAGGATGATGCTGATTTCCTTAAACAATAAGGAAGTTCTTAGAAGAAGAGTATCTCTGACTTCAGACAGAGTAGGGATCATAAGCCTGGGTGAACAGACAAACTACTTGAAGGCCCATAGCATCATCACCAAGCAGGACGCGTAAGTACAGATACTAGAACAAATTGCTCAGGTATGAAGTGAAAATTGAATTTTTCTCATATTTCCTGAAGGTTAGGTTCAATATGGGACAGATAAAAGAGACTTCAGTCTCAAATAAGCAGAAAATCCTAAAGAGCCTTCTGTATATAGCTTGATATGGTGGTACACATCTGCAATCCTAGCGGTCGATAGAAGGAGGCAGAGAATCGGGAGCTTTAGACACTCAGGCTATATAGCCAGTGAGAAGGTATCAAGTAAGAAAGGGGGAGAGAGGTAAGGGAGGGGAATGGAAAGAAGGGGGAAAGGGAGAGAGAAGAGGAAAAAGCCTTCTCATTGAAAGCATTTCCCATGTTCATTTCACCAAAGAATTGACATAATAAAACAAATATATACTATTCAAAGGACCACGTTCCCCAGCTGCTATCTAATGGAGCCCTGTGTAATGCTTTTTATCTGCTTTTTTCCTTAGTCCTTTTTTCTTCAAGAATAATGCCACTTCTAAAGACCAATATAGGCAGACCCACTGTAAAGAGCTGACACAGCAAACAAGAGATGAGGGATGACAGCCAACATTTTCTCCCTGCCTGCATGACTGAGATTTATAACCACAAACCTGCACATCTCTAGCTCCTGTATGCAAATGTGCAGCCAATTAGTGATCCACCTGCAACTGTTAATTAAAAGGCCGAGGGTGATGAATCACCACGAAACAGGCAGGCGGGCTAGCTGGCCAGCATCGTCTCTTCCCACACAAAGGACAGCCCAAGGAGAGAACCTCCAAAAGGCCACTTCCCAAAGAGCCATCAACGTTTATATCTACTAATTTGAAAGAAAGAAAATAATAAATCGTGTGGGAAATGTAATTATGTTACAGCTACAGAAAACAAAGGCAGTCGAAGCCAAAGGAGTGTTGGTGCATCTTAGAGAAGCTGGCCTGCTGCGTAATTTCCCATGCAATTCAGAGACAGGAAAAAAAAGAACGGGAAAAGGACTTGGACAGAAACCACATGTGATTATTTCCCCTTCAGTTACAACAAATTTCCACAGTTTCCAACTCAGCAAAATGCCTGAACCAAAGCTGAGCAAAGAGCAGAGAGTCAATTTGTTAATACGACAGAAAAATCAAGACCAAGCCTTCCAAACAGCTAGCCTGAACAGACTCTCCTCTTGCCTACGTTTTGAGGTACTTATTCAATTTCTAGCTTTTAAGTTCAGCTGAAACAATGTCATTAAAATTCAGATGAAAATAAAGAAGTAAGCTTGCTTTCCCAGTCCCCAAGCAGCAGGACCGACAGAGCTCTGCTTCTCTCCCACAGTGAATGGCTAGGGTAACTCTTCCTTTGCCAGTCTTTGGCTCAGGCCTAACTCACCAAACCAAAGCTGTGGCCACAGCGCTTTATGATCCACTTAGACCTCAAACCCACACCTCTTCATGGTTCTCATGCCTCAGCCCAGAGGACAACCACAGCACTGGCTGCGCTGACCGAGGGCCAGGTTTGTGGCTAGGCAGCTCTCGCCTTCAAAGGGCTGCTAAGTGCAGGGTCTTGCTTGGTTAGAAGTACTTTTCCCAGGCAGCTCCAGCATGCTTGCGGGGTGTGCGGGCACCTCCTGAGCACACACTTTTCTGCGTGTGACATCCCCAAGGACATAATGAGGTTTTATGAGAAGGACACCCCTTAATTCAGTGACCTCACAGGGGAAACACAGGTGAGCCATCCCAGTGTGGCAGGCAAGTCTAATAGACATGCATAAATTTACTGCATCAGTAACGAGCATTGCCTTGGGAGAAGAAGAAATAACACTTAATGAACGTATGCCAAAACAGTGTGCTTTGGGTTTGCACGGGGTCACCACCCAGAATCTCGTCTTTACTTCATTTTATTTATAGACCCATATATCAAGTTTCTACACTGTTGGCTTTCACTGTCGTTAAGTATTTGTAATTGTGGTAAATGGCACCACATTTTCCTAAATGGAACATGGAAGTATTTGCTTAGTACATACAATGTGTGCAATGTTCCTAGCTGCGTTGTCCCCATGAACCTTTCAACCATCAGGAGTATTGTTCCACGTCTTTAGGTTGTCAAGTTTGGAGGGGTATTCATGCTGCAAACCTGGGTTTTCATAGTCCATTGTATCTCCTAACCCCATCCTGTCTGTTCCATACAGTCTGGAGAATGAGCTACAGAGCCCACCATTTGGATTTTGAGTGAGTAATGAACTTATTAAATATACAAGTCAAAGTAAAAGAAAAAATAGCAATAACAAATAAATAGTAAGAGATAGATAGATAGATAGATAGATAGATAGATAGATAGATAGATAGATAGCCAAAGGTCATCAAATTAGGCACTCTAAACATCCAGCAGAAACTGACTGGGGAAACTGAGGCAGGCAGTCAGCTAGAGTTCCCAGTTGAACTTTCCTCATGGATGAGGTTCCCATGACTGAACAATCCCATAAACTTCTCTTTCTCCAAAGACACTTTTATATCAAGGGACAAACAATAGCAACCTCTGTTGGCCGTGGTTCACCTACTAGCTATTCTGAAAGAGTGTTTTTATTCGACTTGTTTTGCCTTCCCTATCATAGAGGGTCAGGGTTTTTTTTTTGGGAGGAAGGGTTCATCCCCAGACAAAGAACATTGAGGGATACTTTAAGAAAACATGCTTGATCCTGAAATGGAGCAGGAGTTTAGCGAGTACAGGGGATGGACACAACCCTACTTCCAGAACCCGTTCCTCAGTGCATCAAAGGGTGCACCGCAATTTGCCAGTACAGTGGATCTTACACCCTCTTCTCACACTTGTCTCCTATGAGTCTGCATTTGAATGTGCTCCTTATTTTGTCATACTTTTAAATCTTCAGATTGTGGCCTTTCCCTACACGACCCTATTTTCCTTATGCCTTTGTTTTCTTTCCTCCAACTACAATCCTTTCTACACTCGATTCTCTGTCCTTCCCCTTCCACTTTTTAATCCCTTTCAGAGTCTCCTAAGTCATCCATGCGTAGGACATAACATCAGACAAACCCACATAGACTTTCCATATTATCTGCCATCCCTGATTCTACTTAGAGGAAGCAAGAGTGAGCGGGGTCAGGCAACATGGCTAATGATACGACCTCTAGGCTATAATGGATCCAGTACCTTGGATTCCAAAGCAAGCAAACTAAAACTCAACTAACGGTAAAAATAAAGCTTAAGTCTAGGTAACCAGAAAGTGCCAGCTAATATGTAGGGGAATTTTTGCCTTGAAGAATCTAAAACACATCTGTCCTTGCTTCTGAAAACTCTCTCCAGTTGTCCTCTTGCGAGAGACTCAAGTCCTTCACAGTTTGGCATGGGCTAATTTGTGAATCAGTATCTGCTCAAGTAAGCTCACTACAATTTTAATATTCTAAGCTTACCTTTAATAGATCAGTAGAGAAAGTAAATCCTGATTTGTCATGAACTTAATGTCATGAACTCAGATACTTTCGTCTTGTAGCCCTTGCCATGATCACAGAGCTCCAGTTCAGTTTTGCTCGCTGAAGGGTCTTCCCGGGATATCCCACCAGCACTGGCCTTCCTCAAGCTCCGCAACTTGTGCACGAGCTGTAAGCACTTGAAGGGCACAGGCCTGTGTCACGTTTCTCACAAGACTACACTGAAGGGAGCAGGGACTCCATCGTGGCTCTTGGCTGCATGCATGAACGCATGTGTTGTAGGTTCTTCACAGGTCCTAGCCCACATCTCCCCCACCCACCTACACTACCAGGCAGTTCTCTATACCTGCAATGTTTCACCTTAGCGCCTCCCACCCTGATGTTCTCCCAGCTTATCCTATCTGCCTTTCAAGTTCAAGTCCTTTGTGATAGAGCATTTGCTAAGAATCCTCCCTTGCTTGGAGCTTCCTAGCCCTCATCTGCTGTAGGAGCCAATATGTATATAAGCTAGTTAGGATTTGACTGTGAGCCCTCTTTGACTCCCTCATAGTAGTCTTACGGCTGGAGCATTGGGAACCAGTGCTGCAAGAGGTCCTTCTGTCTATGTGTTGCTTTTATTGGTTAATGAATAGAGAATCTGCCTTGGTCTGTGATAAGCTGGAGTGGAGCTAGTCTGGGAAAACTAAACTGAATGTTAGGAAAAAGAAGGCAGAGTCAAGAGATGCCATGAAGCCCTTAGACAGGAAAGACGCGAGCTGCCATCTGGAACCTTGCCAGTAAGCCACGAGCCTCGTGGTAAAATATAAAATAATGAAAATGGGTTAATTCTAGAGGTAGGAGCTAGCTGGGAATACACTTATTGGCCAAGTATTGATTTAATTAATACAGTTTCGTGTGGTTATTTCAGGCCTGAGCAGCCAGGAATAAACAAACGGCCTTCCTACTACACGGTGCCAATTCTTATACTAAGATGTTTCACATTTAACTGGAGGTCATCCACAGTGCTACATCTTCAGACTCCCCCAGCAGCCTGCACACATCCATTCTAGTCCACTTCCGCCTTCTCCTGGCTTTCCAAGCTTCGGAAGCTGAACTCTCATCAACACGCTCCGTGCCATCTGGGGGCCAGACACGCCTGCCACAACTGAAGAGCTGACACACGCTCAGGAAGGGCTCACATTTTCCCTTTAGCCATCTGTCTCTTAAGCATGGACCTATGTCTCATCTCATCTGCATCTTATAGCCTTCACTCGATCTTACCCCCATCCCCCTGTTATCCCTGTCATCACAGTCCAACTGTGTAGTCAAAAGGCTGGGCTCCTTTGGTTCGGTCACAGCACATTACACAGAGAAAATGGTAAGGAAATTAAGGCCATAGGATGCTTGATCTTTGTTGTCAGCCTGACTCTAAAGTCACCTAGAAAGTGAACCGCAGGATGTCTATGAGGCCTTTTCCAAGGAGAGTGAATGAAGTGGGACAATCCAGCTGGAAGATGTAGTGCATGAACTGTATTGAAGAAGAAAGCAGCTGAACCCCCCTCCCCCATACACGTCCTTTCTGTGTGCCTTCCTGAGTGTGCATGCAGTGTGAGCAGCTGCTTCTGCCACAGTGACCGCTCCACACTGTGCTCTGCACCCTCAAACCGTGAGGCCTTGGCTTGCTTTTGTCAGGCATTTTAGCAGAAGAATAAGAACCATGACTAAGGCAGGACAAGTTCTCACTTTGCATTGTAGAGGTTCTCTTGAAACGACACAGAGGACTACTGCCCCACCAAGAGAGAATGAGACAAAGCAGGGTGGTTTGAATTCATTCCCAGATAGATACATTGTCTAGTTTCTGAAAGAGTTGAGATCACAGAAGTCAAAAAGACTCAAAAGATGTTCTTTTTAAAAGACTGTTTAACAAGAGGACCAATGGAACTGATTCGAAGACCCGGAGATTAATCCACACACCTACAAACACCTGTTTTTGACAAAGAAGCAAAAAATATCAAATGGAAAAAAGAAAACATATTTAACAAATGGTGCTACATAACTGTATATCAACATGTAGAAGAATGAAAATAGATCCGTATCTATCACCATACACAAAACTCAAGTCCAAATGGATCAAAGACTTCAACATAAAACCAACCACACTTAACCTTATAGAAGAGAAAGTAGGAAGTACACTTGAATGCATTGGCACAGGAGGCCACTTCCTAAATATAATCCCAGTAACACAGACTCTGAGAGAAACAATTAATAAATGGGACCTCCTAAAACTGAAAAGCTTCTCTAGAGCAAAGGACATGGTCAAAAAGGTAAAACAGCAGCCTACAGAATGGGAAAAGATCTTCACCAATCCCACATCAGACAGAGGTCTGATCTCCAAAATATACAAAGAACTCAAGAAATTGGTCATCTAAAGAACAAATAAGCCAATAAAAATGGGGTACAGACCTAAACAGAGAACTCTCAACAGAAGAATCTTAAGTGGCTGAAAGACACTTAAGGAAATGCTAAACATCCTTAGCTATCAGAGAAATGCAAATCAAAACTCTGAGATTTCATCTTACACCTGTAAGAATTGCCTAGATCAAAACACTGATGACAACTTATGCTGGAGAGGTTGTGGGGTAAAGAAAACAACACTCCTGCATTGCTGGTGGGAGTGCAAACTGGTACAACCCCTTTGGATATCAATATGGCACTTTCTCAGAAAATTAGGAAACAACCTTCCTCAGGATCCAGCAATACCACTTTTGGGTATATACCAAATACCTAAAGGACATACCCCAAGGACATGTGCTCAACTATGTTCATAGCAGCATTGTTTGTCATAGCCAGAACCTGGAAACAACTTAAATGCCCCTCAACCGAAGAATGGATAAGGAAAATGTGGTACACAATGGAGTACTGCAGAGCAGAGGAAAATAATGACATCTTGACATTTGCAGGCAAATGGACGGAGCTAGAAAACATCATATTGAGTGAGGTAACCCAGGCCCAGAAAGACAAATATCATATGTACTCACTCATAAATTGCTTTTAGACATAAAGCAAAGAAAAGCAGCCTACAATTCACAATCCGAGAGAACCTAGACAACAATGAGGACCCTAAGAGAGACACACATGGATCTAATCTACATGGGAAGTAGAAAAAGACAAGATCTCCTGAGTAAATTGGGAGCATGGGGACCATGGGAGAGGGTTGAAGGGAAGGGGAGAGGAAAGGAGGGGAGCAGAGAAAAATGTATAGCTCAATAAAATCAATAAAAAATATAAAATAAAGAAAGAATATAAAAAAGACTATTTAAACCCTACTGTCAAACTCAAGCCTAAAGATGGGCCATGTTAAGAAGCTCTCCAGTTGGGTCAACTAAATACACACAGGCATCCTTATTCTGCCAATGTGTTCATTGCTTGGGGTAACAGCTTTAAATGTCAATATTATTTTTCCAATAATCAAATACTTGCAAAACATCCTGGTCTAATTATACTCTGTGTGGTGGCTAATCTTGACTGTTAACTTGGCTAGACCTGGAATCAATTAAGAGAGTTGTCCCTGGGTAGTATGTGAGGGTACTGCCAGGAACGATTAACTAAAGAAGAAAGCCCAACCCTAGAGGTGGTGGCATCTTCTGCTAGCAGCCGAGAGATAACGAGGTCCTAGGGAAAAGCAATGCCCTTTGCCTGCCTGCCTCCAGCCTCTACGGATGAGCTCATCTGTTCTGCTCCTGCTGCTGTTCCCATCCTTTGCTGACACGAGAAGTCAGTCTCTCCAGCCTACCAATGGAACTACGGACCAGCTGCTCATTAACGAGCCTCTAGGCCTTATGTCACAGGTTGAGATTGTGGCATAAATCTCACGGATTAAACAGCAATGATCTCCTCAGCCTCTCCAACACAAAGCTAGCCTAAAACAACAAAAGTTATGGAAGAATCAAGGTCTTTGTAAGTGAAATCTAGAGAGCTGGAGTTATACTCAGCTGTGGCATCCTTGGTGAACACGGTGAAGTGCTAGGTTCAATTTTTAACACACACAACAACTAACTATTCTGTATGATAGTCTAAGAGCAGACGTGTGTCACCATACATGTTCCAAAACTCATAGGCTATACAATACCAAAGCTGAATCCCAATGCCCCAGCATAAACTATGGGCATCAAGAAAGAATGCTGTCATTGCCAGGCTCACCAGGGCAGCAAATGCACCTTTCTGGTGTGAGATGTTAATAAAACACGCATGTGTGGATGCAGGAATATATGTGAAATCTCTGCATCATCCTTCCTATTTTGATGTGAGTTTAAACTGTTCCCAAAATGTCTGTAAAAGAGCATCCATTCTAAAAACTGAAATGCAATATGCACATTTGTGCACACACATATACACCTGTCCTATAAAAAATACTTCTTTGTTTGATGGATGTCAAAAGTGCTCACCTACCTTGACTGCATACTTACTTTGACATCATGACATTTTGATTGGAAAAAGGGGGGGGTGGGATCAGTAAAGAAGGCAAGAAAATCACTGAGAGACTCTCATCTGATTCCTGATAACAGTGGGAAAACTTCACCAGGAATTCAGCCAGAGAGCAGTCAGGTTTAACTTAACAAATACATGCTGAAGATTTACTAGCTAGAAGAGATGAGTGGTAAGAATTGAAACCTGTTCTGTCTTTTCCAGTCTTCAGCCGTAAGTGAGCCTTAGGAGAAAGATCGCTTTCTTTCATTTTCTGCCTTTGATCCATATGGGCCCAGACTTACAATCTGTCAACAACCTCCTCCACGCAACTGGCAAGTGCAAACCCTCTGTCGATAAACAGCTCACACGCTTGTCTACAGCATCAGAGCGGCTTCCTTCTTCTTCCCAGGTTTTCCACATGCACGAAGGACACGGCTCCATCTTAGGCCAACACGTTGCTTTGACTTAGAAAACAGCTGCACAGGAACCTAGCTAGAGATGCGTCTTTGTGTTGTATCTGCCCTTTCTCCGTGCTGGCACTTTGGAGCTCTCAGTGATCTCATTTCTTTTACATCATCTGTCTGATCTAAACTGACTTTGCTTGGTGGTTCCTGTAAACAGAGACTGCACTTTCATTTCCTGGCTGCCCAGACTCAAATAATCACACAGAAACTATATTAATTACAGCACTGTTTGGCGGATGGCTCAGGCATATTTCTTGCTAGCCCTTACATCTTACTTAAATTAACTCCTTTCTCTTAGTCTGTGTATTGCCATGTGGCTGTGGCATTACCTCATTTTCTACATGTCTTGTTTCCTCTATGACGGGCTGGCATCTGCTTGACTCTACCTATTCTCTCTATATATCTCTGTTTGGATTTCCCACATGGCTTTATTCTGCTAAGCCGCTGGCCAAAACATCTTTATTCATCAACCCATAAAAGCAACACATATACAGAAGGACATCCCACATCAGTTCTACTGATAAATACATAATGGCTGAACAAAATCTTCCTTGGTTTATTCATTCATGCTGAGTTAATTATTAATTTTCCAGGACAATGCTCTTCTTTGGGGCCCATCACTTACTCTCTTAACTCCAGATTGTCACGCAAGAGCATTATCCTTGGGATTACAGCCAGTAAGAGGCAGAGGGGAAGTTAACTAGTAAACAAAAAGAAACCTGCTATTCATAGAAAAAGGTCAGAGGCTATGTCGTACCCCAGACAACTAGACACTTGATAGGGAAAAAAAAAAAGAAAGGAAATGTAGACAGCCTGGAACCCACTGGATAATAGGTCTATCACAAGCTCATTTGCTATCCAATAAAAAGTCTTTGCCCAGCAAATTCGAGTCATGATTTCTATCTTATTACAGTGAGGAATCTTAGGACTGAGCAGCATTTAGAATTTGTACTCAGAAGCTGTCCTCATGTGCAAGTGACATGGAAGTGGAGTGGAGGCCGAGGGTGGGTAGGGAGTGAAGGGGAGGTGAGGGATAGGAGAGAAGAGTAAAGGGAGAATTAGCAAAAGCAATTCTCATTGGAAATTCCATAATGAAATCTAATACTGTGCATGCTTACTAAATTGTTTATTTATCTATTTATTTACACATTTATTTGGGATGGGGTATGGGTGCCACAGCATCACGTGGTCAGGAGACAATGTTTGGGATCAGCTTTCTCCTCCCACCATGTAAGTCCCAGGGATTGAACTTAGATTGTCGGCCTTCATGACAAGCACTTCTACCTCCTTAGATATACAGGCCTAATATTTCAGAAACCATCCTTTTATGTCTGAGAAAGCCTAAAGGAAAGATAAAGCTTTTAAGGTCTCCAAACGATGGTTACACCTTTGAGAGCAACCATGTTTGGGATATAAAGTATTCTCAAAAGTTTATGTGTTGGAGAATTGTTCCCCAGCTAGGAGATCCATTATGGAGAGATGATTTGATGACAAAGACTCTAACCAAATCAGAGCATTAATCCATGAAGAATTCATGATCAAATAGACTATCAGATGTGCTGGGATCTGAGGAAGGCAGGTTTTAACAGGAGGTCATGGGTCACTGGGATGTGGCACAACTGAGGAAAGCAGGTCCTAACTGGAGAATGTGGGTCACTGGGGGTGTGCCCTTGTAGGGTATGTTCTGACCTTCTCTTCCTGTATGCCCTTCTGGTTTCTGGTCACCCAGAGGTGAGTTCTTTTACTCTGCCACACCCTCCTGCTATCGGAATTCCCTGTCTCACTGCACCTAACAATGGGATCCCCTGACTGCAGGCTCTCAAACTGGAAACCAAAATAAACCATCTCTTCTTTATGTTGTTGTCCTCGGGTATTCATTCAAGGTGACCAGAAATCTGACTGTCAGGACGGGCTCTGTGGGATGGATATAACAACAGGACTGATGGGCAGACACACAGAGGCCATATGTTTGTTACCTCTTCTCTCCTTCCCACTGCTAGCTCCTGTTCAGCGAAGATCTGGGATGCCTAAGATGTAGGTCCTGCATGGATGAGGGAGGAAACACTGTTTTATTCAGTGAGGTCATCTCTGATAGTCTGCTCTTGCTCCAGTGAGTAACCTCCCACCCCCTCTCAGGCAAGAAACTCTGATTAAATCTGGGTCACACCAAAAGAATACGGAGAGTGGGAAGAGACTCGTGGAGAAGTGTGCTGGTGGGAGAGGGAGAGTAGGAGGAAGGGAATGAGGAGGGGAAAGGACTAAAGTTCTTTATGTACAAGTCTGAAGCTGGCAAAGGACAAAAATGACAACAGTGATGGCAAATTGAACACAGCCCCTGCAGTAACGAGCTCACCTGTCTTCTAAGTGACTCACAGCAGAAGCCTTGTTAAGGAAAGCGATCCCATCCGCGCCTGCACACATCCTGACTTCTCTTGCCCAGACAACCTTCATCCTTTCCCCAATTCACTACGTCTTCCATTGTCCCTTAAGTCCCAGGAAGAGTGAAAGGAAAGCAAATGAAAGAGATTGGTCAGAAGTTAACTATTGAATCTGAATCGTGGTTATCTTGGGGTTAGACTATTCATCATATACAGGTATACTCCTGTACGGAAATTTTCCCTAACAAAATGTTTAACCAAGAGCTGGAGTTGTGGCTCCATGGTACGGTGTCTGTGGAGCATGTCCAGAGACCTGGGTTTGATCCCTAGCACTGAAAACTATGAGGAGCTTGACCCACCCACCCCCATTCCAATCAAATAGAGCATTTTAAATGACAGACTCTGCAACACTCTCCCCAAAAGTACTGGAGTTCTGCAGCTATTTTGAATGCATCTCTAGATCATACAGCAGAATCTAGCTTCATCCCCCCATGCAGGCTATTCTGTTCACAGGCACGTTCCTCGCCCAACTCTACTGTTCTCTAATGCTCAAAGCCATAGTTGTTTTGACTAGAATATTGCCAGTTATTACTTCTATGCATCTCAAAACCACACATTTTGAAAGAGGAAAAAAGTCAGCGCTAAAGGAAACAGTTGCCAGCTGATGAGTTTGCTGGAAAGATAACTTAGGGCTTGGTGTTCTGTAACTCTTATGGAGGAGATGAAGGGAGAGAACCCTTCTGGTTCTCCTTCCCAGCCAGGGCACCATTTCCTAGCTGCCAAGAGTGTTGCGCAGGGGTGTGTTGGCCAGTTTTTAACAGCCACATTCCTGTGGAGTTGTAAAGGTGTCTAGTATGTGTAGCTTTTGTTGACTTTCGTGATGCAAATGCCTTCTTGAATCACAGCCAACTTCTCGCCACCAGAATGGGGTTGCTGAATAGGGAGCTGGGAAGCCCGGTGCAGTTTCTCAGCACACCACTGACACCATAGAGCTCACAAGCATTGCCTTTTCTGAACAGGTGCCCCTGCCAGAGTATCGCCTCTGAGATTTCACCCAGAGCTACTTGCGGACAATGAGCAACTAATACAGATGCCCGAAAGCTTGGCTCTCTTGTCTCTGGGTTCATTGATTGTGTGGTATAATTTATCCATCAGAGTCATATGAGGCAAATCACCACCCTCTGAGACACTCCATTGCTCACAATTCTAAATGTCTGCATGTTTAAACTAAGTTCCACAATGTTTCTGTTTAACCTAAGGCATGCCATCTTTTTCTCCAGGGTTTTTGAGGACAATCCAGGCTCCAAGCTGATAGATTACTTAGTCTTACAGCTATTACCACCCTGCCTAACTACAGGAAACTTGAGCAAAGTTTGAGGGAGTGGGTGAGGGTGTAGCTACTGAAATCTCCAGAGCTCGGCTTCTGTCACTACTTTGTCCATTTGCTGTGGCAGTCGTTCGGGGGCTGTCTCTGCAGCATGCAAGCTCATAGCAGAGCTGCTCAGAACGTGAATGGTATCACTAGACCCCAGGCTATCCTTCAATCATGACAAGAGAAAAAGAGAAAGAAGCAAGAGTCAAAGAGAAAAACTGTGTGAGGGAGGGAGGACAGAAAGGTGGGGAGGGATCCATTGGTTGGTGAGCCATAAAGTGATCTTCAAGAATTGCTTCCAGTCCATCATTTTACATGTGGGACAATTGGGACTGGGGGATCTTTGCTGATGATTTGAAACTAAAATCTTTGTGTCTTGCATTCCCAGGTGAGTTACTTCTCTGCATATCAGTTGCCTGGTTAACTTCGTAAGACTACACTGGTCTCAGTACAGGAGTAGGAAGTCGGAAGACTTTTTAGAAAATCAGAAGGATTTCCCTTCTGATGCCCCAGCACTGGGTGGTGGTTTGTCTAGCAGGGAGCCTTCAGACTCCATGCATTCCCAAGTGTGTGCTGGAAACCATCCCTCCATCCAAAAGGAGGCCAAAGTCAAAAATAATTTTGTACTTTCCAGCTGGTGTCCTTTGATCACTGATGGTCCAAGAATGCCCTCTGGTGACTTCCTGCTGTGTGTTCAGGCAGACACATGGCTCCTGGAGACAGAAAGTGGCTGTGGGAAAAGGGAGGGAGGGCTAGACCCCTGGATGTGGTTTTCTCTCCCACCAAATGTAGTGTGGGTGTTCTGTGAGCAAACTGGCAGGCTGTGACCAGGAAGTCGGATGAAAGCTTAATACCTTGGTAAGCCCCAGTTGCATTTCTGTTTTGTTCTCTAAAGATGTCTATAATTGTTTTTAATTACACAATTATTTCAATACTTACTCAACTCATATTATATTAACTCAAGGAAAAGAAACAATACCAAATGGGTAGGCATAAAAATCTCTAACACAATTTTAACTTGAGCTTGTCCTTCTGTGGTTTTCTTCATCATTACATGACCACCATTTCAAAGAACATTAACAAAAGCATATTCATGGGTACTCAGAATGGATCTTTGCAGAGCTGATGCTTTTTAGTTTTGGAGGCAAGAATTTAAGACAGAAAGGGGGAAAAACGTGGCATTCGTGTCTCTAAGAAAATTGAATGGAGCGTTGATTGGAAAGAGCGATGGAGCTGAAGGCTTTCTGGAGCTGTGGCGTAAATGCACTTATCCTTGCTAATTCTTATTCTGATCAAAAATATTAAATGTAAGATTTGAAACGGACAGCGACAGCCCTCGTGCATGTGAAGACTGGCAATAACACCAACTCTCATTTGTTTTTACCCAAGTGGCAGGGAATAGAAGCAATTCACTTGTACTATTACACACCAACTGTCACAAGCACCTCTGAGAAAGGAGTTGCTCTTTTTTACACATCTCAGATGAGAATCCTGAGGTGGTCTGGTCAAGTTCATTTAGCTCAAATACTTACTTTTGGACTCCTCAGGCAGCCTGAAACAATAGACTTTCCCAGCCAGCTTCTCTGCCTGCCTCCTTGGATTCATCCTCGACTGAAATCTCTTCCTGTTGCCTAATGCCTCCTTTGTTAAAGAAACTGTTATCCAGTGATTGGCGCCCTTAGGCATGCATTTTGTTGGCCACAGTGATACAGAAATTGTTTCATTGTTCTGCTTATCATCTTTTAAATGTTTGGAACCAGGTATCAGAGACAAGTCTGCTCTCCTAGACTCCTTTGCTGTCCAAACAGTGCTTTGTTCGTTGTGTGATTTGTTTTCAGGGCTTTTATTTACCCAGGTTCAGTCCAGCTGTGTGAATGGCACATCTGGTGCTGTGCAGCCATCTGAATGCAGTCTGTCTGCACAGAGCACAGTGGGACTACTGCCTTCTCGCTATCCAAACTGACTGTGGTTCAAAGGCAGCAAAAGACCTTGATCCTCGCCGCAGCGGCACCACACCGACCTCCCTCTCAGAGCTCACAGCTCCTGACAAACTTCTTTCATCTTCACCCAGGAAGTGACCACCGGCTAGTCTACAAATAAAACCTTTCAGGGCCTGATTTCTTAGGGTTATTTTTTTCTCCCCTCTGTATCGAGATTGCCCAAATCTCAGGTCAAGATGTGAAAGAGTGGAGTCCACAACAGAGCCATGGTTTTCCTCGTCAGGGTCCTCAGGCGGTCAGTGTCCCATCATCTATGAGTCTCCCAATTCAGCTCTCCCCCAATTCCCCTATCTTCATCTTCCCATGAGGACATCATAAGACATGATCACATGTCTTCCTGAAATCCAGACATACTTTGTCTGTGGCATTTCCCCTCCCTACCAGGCTCCTCACTCTATCAAGAGAGGAAATGAGGTTGGTGGGGCATATCTTGTTTTTAAGCAAACCCACATTTAGTGACATATCACTATTTGGACATATCATTATAGTCCTAAAAGGAACAATTGGGTGTTTATTAAAAAGAAAGAAAGAAAGAAAAAATTTCCTTTAAAACCCAATTTTGAGCATATAAAAGAAATGACATTTTGGTTATTTTTTTTATACTTTTACAAAACAGACGAGAAAATGTATTTTCAAGATTACAGTACACAGCTAGGGAGTACAATAGTGCCTCGGCAATGGAAAATTAGAAGCTTTATGTTTTAAAATCCAAGCAACAAAGGTTATATGTATTTTCTATTCCCTCACTGTCCATCCTCTGAAAGGCCCTAAATACTTCTCTACTTCTCCTTGGGTCAGGAAGCAATGAACACTTGTCCTCACAAAGGACCAGGCTAAAATAGTAAAAAAGAAGATAAAACCAAGTGACATTGCAGAACACATGTGACCAGGCTTAGGCAAACACTCTTACCTCTGAGCTGCAGTCCACTCTTCCCATGACAGGCCCAAGAGCTACTGTCTCTCCTACCCAGTGGGAGGTCCAGAATAAATTGTCACCAAATTGAATCAAAGCAGTCTCTCTGTGTGCTTCATGGGCATGCATCTGTCCCACGTCAGCTTAGTGACATGTTTGATGGGCATGTGCCCCATGCTAGAGGAACACTTGGGAATTGACAGGCAGGAGGGAAACCCCCAGCTACAGTTCTACTCTGTGCAGGTTTGAAATACTGCGGTAGAAACAATAAAGTCTCTTTGTGGTCAAGAGTGGACGTAATATCCATCCATTAAGTTTATGTTCTTTTCAAGGAACTGTAGGCCAAGTGAGAGGTAAAGCTGGGTTTGGGCAAACCTTGAGTTATGTAGTACTCAGAGCCATAACCCCTTCACAAATACCACCAACCCCATGTGTCACTAAAAGATAGCACAAAGTTTACAGCTAGCTGGCTGAAGCCTTTGGAGCCAAACAGACTATCTAGAGGAAAATACATAATGCCAAATAAGAAGCTGAAAATGACGCTAAAAGGCCCATGATCAAATTGCACTCATGTACCCCATCATCCTTGGTTGGTGACAACCCAGACTCAACAGGCTCCTGTGAGCTCAGTGAGTAACCCACCTCCATGGCCAAATTTTCTAGCTCCACTTCAGGGGTCCTTGAAGTTCATGGGCAATGAGAAGGATGAGATTCTCTTCTGTCTTTCAAGGATCAGAGATACTGACAGATAACGAAATGACTGAAAAGTGACTAAGGCCTTTGTGTCCTTCAAGGGATGGCTGAAAGTGTTCATGACCAGTTCTACCTGGACAGGCAACAAGCATTCACATTCAGAGACAGAAAGAGCTGTCTCCCATTCCCCTTCTCTCATCATGAACTTGAAGAACCTGCCACTGAGGCGAAGGTTGTCAGTGACAATAAAGTGTCAGGCCAAGAAGGTTTTTGCAAGTGCCTGTGAATCTTAAATTATCCCGCTGCGGCTTCTTTTCTGAAATTTCAAGCCTTCCAGCGGCCCTCCTAATAGAGAAAGCTGCGACCAATCACTTCCATGCCTGTCTCCACCTTGTAAGACATACAAAGTCCTCCCTGTAAGGATTAACTGCCAGCCTCTCTCACGACTGGAGTGATGTTTCCAGTCAAGCCAGACAAGCGTTTTGCTCTGGCTCCTGCCTCTACCTCAGAGGCCAGGTCTTGAAGAATGAGACTTCAGGCGGCTGCTGACACCTCTTTTCACACAGAGGCTTCTCTTGACAAACAATATTGACTACAAATCTGTCAGGACTCTCTATGGCCATCAGTCACTTCTGTCCCTTTGTCTTCCTGGGAGTACACACCTGTGCTTCCTCTTTCTCCCATGCGAAAACAAAATAAAACAAAAAGTTGAAATTCTCAGAATGAGGACCAGTGAGAGCCTTGTCGCTCCTGGGATGTGACTGTGCACTTACGACCATGGAATCACCTTTCCAAGGAGAACTAAACTCTACAGAACAAGTGATGCCTTGGAGACATGAGCTTTGGAGTTGCCTAGAATACTTTGAAATGGGCTTTGCTGTTGTCTGGCTGACTATCCCTTCTCATTCTTACAAAGCTCTTAGAAAGTCAAATTTCAGTTAAAACAAAGTTTTAATGCATAGGCACCATGACTTCAGTGATCTAATGTTATGAATAAGAAATATCCTTGCGCCAGGCGGTAGTGGCGCACGCCTTTAATCCCAGCACTCGGGAGGCAGAGGCAGGCGGGTCTCTGGGAGTTCGAGGCCAGCCTGGTCTAAAAGAGTAAGTTCCAGGACAGGCACCAAAAAAGCTACAGAGAAACCCTGTCTCGAAAAACCAAAAAGAAAGAAAGAAAGAAAGAAAGAAAGAAAGAAAGAAAGAAAGAAAGAAAGAAAGAAAGAATCCTTGCTATAAGACAATATGGGGTCATAGACAAGTTTGCTTTCCAAATGCTGTGCTAAGCAAACTAAGTACATACGAGGGCCAGATTCATAGTATAGGCTTCCAGTTTTCGTCAAGTCAGATTGAAGAAGAAGGAGAAAGAAAGGAGAGGGTGGTGGGAAGACAGAAAGGACTTGGTTTATAACAGGATTAAAGAACCTCAACTTTGAGCAAAGGACGAAGACTTATTGCACCCTAGGCCTTGGTAATAAATCAAGAGTCCTACAATAGCAATTGTATGTTGTTAACTCTGCCCCACGGATACTCTGTGAGCCCTGAAGCAGCTCCAGCAACAGGGACTGCCACCCTGCCTATAGAATCCCTAAACAACCTGAGATGTGATTATTTCAGTTCAGCAAGTGTTGCAACCTTTCCCAAGAAGTCTAAGAGAGTCTATGTTAGGTTAGGATTGAAGCCTGGTCTGCAATAGTTATCTAGCTTGTTCCAGTATAATAAAAACTCAGAGTCAGAAACTGAGAGAAAGACCTGGTAAATGCAAGGAACAGAGAAGAGTTGATTGGCTAACCCAGTCAGCCAATGGCCATCCCCACCCTTTGATTCAAGGTGGTTTACTGGCAGAATGAAATGGCTGTATCACAACCCCCCACACACACACACACACAACATGAGGTCCAGTAGCCTGGGGGATCCAAGGTGTGCTGGTCCCATCTTCTGAGTAAATGAATAACAGAAAGCAGCCTAAGAACACACTACTGCAGCTTCTTTCTCTTGACTCTTGAAGAAGAAAGAACTGGAGTTCTGATGAAAGCAAAATGATCTCTTCTCTTCCCCAAGTTTTATCAGTGACTAAGCTGACGGCCTGGCAGCGAGCAGTCGGCAGCTGCAGGAAAAGAAACACAAGTGTCTTTCTTCTGGCCTGTGCCTCATCCGTGTGTACACCAAGTTGCCTAAGAAGAAATATCAGTGACTTCCCAGCAACACGGAGATATACACATGATTACACTGTTGGGCTTGCAAGTTTGGTTTAGAACAAAATCTTAAGCTAAAATGATTTGATATAAAACAAAATTTCACATCCCCCTTGGTTACCACAGATCTAACTTACCTTTTCCATTTTTCTAAATTTTTTAAATTAATGACGACAATCTAATGTTGATTCAAAGCAGAGGGGGAGAATGGGGAGTGAGCCTCAGAAACCAGCCATGTTTTCGGTTGGGGTACTGGTGGATGTCTAAGCCACAAAGAAAAGGGATCTGTCTACAGATGGGGGTGGAGTCGTTTAATGGTAAAAGGCAACAACTCTGTTTAATGAGAAAGGATTTAATCTGTCTATGGAAAACCCCAAGTCATTGACGCTCTGTTCCAAACCTCACAGCTCCACAAGACTCAATCTCTGCCCAACGTGTACTTTATCTTTATTTATTTATTTAGTTATTAAAGATTTCTGCCTCCTCCCCACCACCACCTCTCATTTCCCTCCCACTCCCTCAATCAAGACCCCCTCCCTCATCAGCCCGAAGAGCAATCAGGGTTCCCTGCCCTGTGGGAAGTCCAAGGACCACCCACCTCCATCCAGGTCTAGTTAGGTGAGCATCCAAACTGCCTAGGCTCCCACAAAGCCAGTACGTGCAGTAGGATCAAAACTCAGTGCCATTGTTCTTGACTTCTCAGCAGTCCTCATTGTCCGCTATGTTCAGCGAGTCCGGTTTTATCCCAGGCTTTTTCAGACCCAGGCCAGCTGGCCTTGGTGAGTTCCCGATAGAACATCCCCATTGTCTCAGTGTGTGGGTGCACCCCTCAAGGTCCTGAGTTCCTTGCTCATGCTCTCTCTCCTTCTGCTCCTGATTTGGACCTTGGGGTTTCAGTCCGGTGCTCCAATGTGGGACTCTGTCTCTGTCTCCTTTCATCGCCTGATGAAGGTTAATATCCAGGAGGATGACTATATGTTTTTCTTTGGGTTCACCTTATTATTTAGCTTCTCTAGGATCATGAATTATAGGCTCAATGTCCTTTATTTATGGCTAGAAACCAATTATGAGTGAGTACATCCCATGTTCCTCTTTTTGGGTCTGGCTTACCTCACTCAGGATAGTGTTTTCTACTTCCGTCCATTTGCATGCAAAATTCAAGAAGTCATTGTTTTTTACTGCTGAGTAATACTCTAATGTGTATATATTCCACACTTTCTTCATCCATTCTTCCATTGAAGGGCATCTAGGTTGTTTCCAGGTTCTGGCTATTACAAACAATGCTGAATATGGGCAATGGGACCTAAACAACACAAATATAAAAGTGACCAGAAAGAAATTTTTATTTGATCATAAAAAGATCCTTGGTCCTTGCCCAGATCTCACGTATCAATGACAAAGTTGAAATGGTTAGCATGAGGGTGTTCGTGTCAAGTTATGTGAATGAATCTAAGCGGTCAACCAGATTAAAAACCAGCCACTTCTGAGCAAAAAGAGAAAATATATAGCATAAGAACTATGTCCCCTACTCCTTTGTTCATGGAAGACATGAATAGTCAATACCAGCACTGCCAAGGAACCTACTCAACCTCAGAATCCTTCCTGTGGAGCTCCAAGCAGCTCCTGCCGGTCAACGAGAACTGGCTTCCAGATTGAAAACGCCCTGCCATCCTTGAGTGACAGAAAGCAGACACTAACAGTTTGCACTCAGTTGTATGTTTAGCTGAGCGTCTAGAATACTTCATCATCTGATTCTTTAAGTTTTACAAGCTCTTTGTTTGTACCTGACCTTTGAACCTCTCAGAACCTTTGTTAGGTAAGTCGTTGAGGTATTTGGACCCACTCTTTTTTTAAAAAAAAAAAAAGGAAGGAAAGTTTTGTTGGCTCATAGTTTGAGGGGACAGTCCGTCATGGTGGAGAAGCCATAGAAGCCAAGTCTTGAAGCACCTGGACACACTGCATCTGTGGTCAGGAAGAGAGAAAGATGAATGTTGGCACTCTGTTCCATGTCTCTTTTCAATTCAGTCCTGGACTGCCCCCCATGAAACAGTGCCAACCACAGTTGTGGGGGTTCCCACCTCAATGAATTCAGTCTAAAAGCTCCCACACAGCAGTTCTTGATGCCAATCAATGTAAGCCTCACAAGGATTCGTCAAAGTACATTTGCTGTTTCGATTTGTTCATTTGTTCTCTGAGGAAAATGTGAGGCAGGAAGATCTCTCCTTGTGTTCCTTTTTCTTTCCAGTGCATCTTCCAGAGTCTGGCTGAGAGAAGACACTCTGAACTCTAGTAGGTGCTCTGTGGACCTACAGTGAGACCTGGCACCACCATTCTTAACCAGAAGACACAGAGTGCATAGAACACGGGGAACCAAAGGAGAGCGGGCAGGAAGAGGACCACTTTTACTACAGGCCTCACAAGCCAGAAACTAGGAAAGGTGAAGACTACAGAGCACAGACCCTCTGTGGGGTCCACATGGCCACATCTGTGACACTGCCTCTTCTTGAGAGATAAGTGACAGACTGTCTGACGGCAAACGTCCCTCTCTCCCAAGCTTTGGAATCACGAGGATCTGTTCTTACTCTTTGGAACCTCAATTTGTAGACAAGGAAAGTGGCGGTCACAGAAGTGGTCTGGTAAGGCTGGAAAGCTGCTATGTGCAAAGAAAATGCCTTCATTTGTCTCCGAGACCAGCCTTCTGCTCGCTGTGGAGCTGAAAATTCCAGAATTTGGAATGAAATTTGGGTATTGAGGAAGTAAATATAGACTAAGCATAGAGCAAACAGGAAAGAGAAGGCAAGGCTGGCCCAAGAGGCTGAGCAACTTGTCCATGGTCACAAAGCCTCTGGAATTGAAGAACCAAACCTGAGCTCCTCTGTGTCAGGCTGTGACTGGTGAAGTGAGCTGTGGGGCTCAGCACAGAGGAGAAGTGTACCCCCTCCCCACACTGCGCAGAAGGACCTCTCTCAGACCCCTTCCCTTCTTCCACGGGTATCATCTTCTCAGTCACACTCACCTCTGCTCAACCCATCCCCTGCCCACCCCTGCAATGTCCCTTCCCCTGCAAGCTGAGGGAAACAGCCTGCTTACTCAGAACAATCCCAGCCAAGTGACTTAAGATAAGACAAGCACCTTGGCAGGGAGACTTGAATATAAAATTGCAAACAGCTTTTGAAGTTGCAGATCCAGAATATTCTAAGCCAAAGAAGAGGGGCTTGCCTCTTCTGCCCCTTGTCTAACTCAACACTTCAAAGAGCGGAAATGGGTCCGGCCAGCCTTCGGATGTGATCTCACAAGGCTGACTGCCACACACATGCATTTACATCCTGTAACCAGAGTAAACCCCCATGAGGCTTGTCACTACCAAAAGCAGGGACATCTTTCTGCTGAAAGCAGAGCAGAGGGATATGGTTTAATGTCCTTTCATGGGCTCAGATATGTCCTGCCTGGTCTCAATGGGCTTTCACCTCTGTAAGAAATCAAGCACTCCAGATCATAAGACAAGATGACGGAGGGTCTCTGAACACAGAGCTGGCCCACCCTACCACGTGCTATTGTATGACCCTGACCAAGTAACTTAGTCCCTCAACTTTTCCACCTGAGAAACGAGAATGGAACAATAGCACTGCCATTCTTCATTGTTTACAATACCCAGGGCTTTTGAAAAACTACAAAACAGGTAAAATATTAAAGTAAGTGGGTTATGGACAGAATCTGGCAAAATGACAGGTGCAAAGTCAGCAATAGATGTCACTGTTTATTTTAAAGACAAAAAACAGAATTATCAAAATACATACTAGAGAACTTTTAAGTTTGGGTGATACCTCAATAGATTCCCGCTGTATTTTAGATTCCACATAGATAGGTGCAGATAACCCTGATGTTATGATGTCATGTTTAATGACATTATTGTCATGCATAGAAGTGAATAATTAACAGGAGTCAGGAATATTCTTTTCAGAATTGTCATCTTAAAGTAACAGCAAGATTATACATATTTTAGCCTGTATATAGCATGTATATATATATATATATGTGTGTGTGTGTGTGTGTGTGTATCTTAGCCTGCATGTAGTATGTATACATATCTTAGTTTGTATATGTATGTAAGTGTATATCTTAGCCTGTATGAGATATATATTTCTATACTTTCCAAAATCCAAACAAAAACTTGATTAGTTTCATAGTTAGAGAAATTAAACAAAACACACAATAACCTGAAGCACCAGCTGGCTTGCAATATACAAACAGAGCTATCTAATGGAAATCGCAATCAAAGAGTAATAAGCCGGGAAGATTGTGTCATGACTTCCCCTGCTGGCAAAATTAGACATTTCTTCTGGAAGCTTCAAGAGGCCCAGATCTCAAAATCTAAATGGAAATGGGCCACAGATATTTCTTAGAGATTACCAGCAGTACTTCCCCAAAACCAAGGATTCTTTTACATGTAGAGGGCACCACCTGAGCCTGTAGCTCTATGTGTGTGCACAGCCTTCACTACAGAAGGCTGTTTGAAATTGACCTGGTGAGTGTGCAAAGGCAGACGGACAGGCAGACAGACTAAATGGCACACACACACACACACACACACACACACACACACACACACACTGCTGTTTTGTTTCCACTGCTTTGCCTCACATTTTCCTTGAAGGAGTCCAGGGATTCAACCTTTGTCTTCCCTCCATTTACATAGAAATGTCTCCAGCTAGGGTTTCCCTTCAGCTGGTAGAGTGGTAGAGAGTTCTAGTGTCCTCTCAACATGAAAAGTCTGAGAGCAGACGTTACAAGCCCCATCTTTGAAGTATTCATGTAAGGAAGATCTGGAGTTATAGCAAAGCTAATCTGTCCTCAGGATCTATGTGCACAGGAACCAGCTGAGTCATTTGGCAGCAGACAAAAGCTGAAGGGACCTCAAAAGCTGGCTCTTGCTTAGTGGTAAATTCAGGGCCTCTCATGGGCTGCACCAATTACATATTTGAAAACCTCTCATATATTAAAATTTGAATAGATTCCAGAATACTGCTACATGAACTATGGTATTTTTCATGTTTACATTTAGCAAACGAATGCTTTTGACCCAGGAGTGATTTTTAAGACAGCATGTGTGCGTTGGTTTAGAGATAGCGTCAGATGTCAGGCTCGGAGGCCCTTCATCAATAAAAAGCCCAACACAAGCAGCCCCCTGTGGCCATGCCTGTCATGAACTGAGTAAGGGCACAGAGAAGAAGATTCCTGAGGGGCTGGTCTTAGGTCACAACATCAGCCATGGCTCATGGTGTTGTGGGAAGGGTGGGAGAGGCCAAGAGTGACCTCAAACTGGAGCCTCCCTCAGATCTCATGTGCCTCCTGAGACACTCTCTTTGGACAAGACCTTTGGACCCAAAGCAAGAAGTATAACGGAACTAACATCTCAGCTCTTCACTGGGCTGCGAAGGATGTAAATCTCTCCTTTCTAGGCCTAGTTGTGGTATGGGACAATTCTGTATTCTGTCAATTATGTTTTAAATAAACATTGATTGGCCCGTAGCCAGGCAGGAAGTATAGGCAGGACAACCAGACAGGAAGTAGAGGCGGGGCAATGAAAACAGGAGAATTCTAGGAAGGAAGAAGCCCATTCCTCCCCAGTCCTGCCTATACACTGAAGAAGAAAGATGTGACCTACCCCGCTGAAAAAGGTACCCAGCCATGTGGCTAGCATAGATAAGAATAATGGGCTAATATAAGTTATGAGTTAATAAGAAGCCTGAGCTAACGGGCCAATCAGTTTATAACTTATGTGGACATCTCTGTGTGATTTTCCTTGGGACTTAATGAATGCAGGAACCGGGCAGGACAGAAACCCCAACAAGCAGGCCCACATGTTACATAGTCTTTTTCTTCACACACAGCAAATGGATTCTACCCAAGTAGAGAGCTGCATCTCTGGAGATGCTCCTGGGTACTCCTAAACCCCATGTCTCTAAAATCCCTTCAGGACAGGCAGCTGAAAATGATACAAATATATTTCGGGAGAATGCTTTATTGTTCAGTCTGTATGATGACTGCCTGATACCAGGTTCCCTGGAACATAGGGGGGGGAGGCCACAGAGATTTCTAAATCATGCTCATAATGAAAGTGAGACAGGACAATCATCCGGTGACCTGACCCAAGGACTCTCAGGGAGCCAAAACTATGCTAACTTCACCGTGGTCAGTCTCAGGCTTCTGCTTTGGTCTTACGATGCCTAATATACACCATGAATTTGGTTAATGTCAACTAACTACATCTGTGGACTGAAAGCCATTAGGGAAAAACCCAACACCAGTATGAGAAACCTTCCTTTGAGTTGTTGGTCAGGTGAGTTCAAGAGATTCCTAAAGCATTGTGTAGGCTATTGCTACTGTCCTTAGTTGCCCTTCCCAACCCCCAGAGGTAGAAGGTAAATCCCTGTTGCTAAAGACACCACGCACTTCAGACACAGGGTCCAGAGGACCTGAGCTGGATCTGACATGAAAGCTCCCTTCCTGACAACTAGCTTTCACAGTACCAGAAGGCACTATGGAAGCTTCCGGAAGAAGGGAACAATCAGAACCACAGACTCAGAACCACAACAACAGTCAGCACGGCATAATAAGCCTAAGGGTAACCAAGAGCTCTCTAATTGGACTTAAGGTCCAGTCAACAAGAGGAAAATCATGGCTGGTTCTGAAAACCTAGCCAACTACCCAGGCTTAGTGAAGTCATAGATCTTGTAGGAGAATCTACAGCCACCGCTTTACTAAAGGGCATTCATAATTCATAACTACATCCTAAATATGCGTCCTAATGCTCACAGGTGAGTACAGCTCTCGTTATTTACAAGAGACGGAGATTATTACAGAAAACCACAACTGATAAAGATTCAGAGTTGTGAGTCCCAGTTCCAATGGACAGATCTACAACACAGCACCCGCACCCAAGCTAGGCTCAGGGATCATTGTAGAAGAGAGGGAGGGAAGACGGTAAGAACCAGATGTCTGCTGTGAGACTGTGTCTCCTAGAAATGTCACAGAAGCTATACTCATGACGTCTCAACAACATGGCTGCCTAACAGGGCCTGAGTGTAGATGATACCAAATGTGCTAATACAGAAGGGAGAAAGCTCAAGAGGCCTCAATCCTACACAAGAACTACAGACAGCTAAGGAATGCTGGAAACAGGAGAAATAGTCTCCTCCAAGAAAAAGCACACCAGCTTATCAGATGGTCAGCCCTGAAAACACACACACACACACACACAATGTTATACAAACGTACCAGGTTGTATTTATAAATTTAGAAATACATACTACAAACACACATGCATACGTGCACACACACACAAATACACACACACACGTAATGTTATACAAACTGACCAGGTTGTATTTATAAATTTAGAAATACATATTACAAACACACATGCATACGTGCACACACACACATACACCAATTATAGAAAATGAGGCCATAATTCCTAAAGGGGATTATATAGGCAGGATTGAAGAGAGGAAAGGGAAGGTGGGAAATGACAAAATTTTATTATAATCTCAAAAAATTATAAAGTCCTTTTTTAAAAAGAAAGTTATTGGATTTGGGATTCAACACTCTTTTTAGTCCATTTTTAATTTTCATCTGGTGGTTTTCCAAGTCTTCCCATGAATCCAGCTATCTCCTAATAGTTTGCTTCCCCTCAAATTATATAAATAATGTCAACACACCTGTTGTGTTTACTTCCAGTCTCAGGAACATTACTTCCTATTGTTTCACTTTGTGGTTTAGAAGTTCAAAAACTTTTCTCCCCCAGGAAGAATATCAGAGCAAAGAAAATAGAGTAACAAATCTACTTAAGAAAGAACAAACAGGGTTCTCCAAGGAAAACAGAGGATCTGGCATCAGGAGAACATGCCCACTACACAGAAAGAAGCCAAACGCATTAGTCATTATAAATACAGATGTGCTTTTGAACAAAACACAATAAAAAGTTGAAACTTACCCTTGAAACAAGAGAACTTACTACAAATGCTATTGGGGTCTGAAGGAGAAGCACACAGTTCCCTGCTAAACACTGACATCAACAGAAGGGTTGGTGGGTACCCCTGGGAAGTGGCAAGATTCTGCCCACCTTTGGCTTAAAAGGCCAAGTTTATTCTCCCTGCTTTGTTAGACACAGCACATTTTAGCAGTTCACCAAATTGTCCTGTGAGTATTCAGGAAAACGATGGGGTGCAGAGAGATAGCCACACTCCGCGAGAGGCTGTGGGTCTCTAGTGGCATTCACACTTATGGTGCACAGCTGGCCCCGGAAGTCTTCTCTGACAACACACAGCCGCCTTCATGGCCATCGGCCTCCCTTGAAAAGGGGGAGCGTTCACTGCCTCAAAATGGATTAAAAAAGCAGACTGTGGCCACGTGGCTTTTCATTTGCACTTCCCTAGCCCATGGCTTTTAAATAATTAGGTGCAATTTTTTTAACACTTGTGAAGAACAGTAAGTGATTTAGCAGGGAGCATTTTCCCTAATGAAACAACAGTAGGCAGCTGCATTCGGGCCAACAGGGAAAAGGAACTGCAATTCTCCATTGCTGATTTATGGAGCATTTTCACACTGCTTTCGCATGAGATCCTGGGGCCTGTTCCCTCTTCATCTTTGGATTCATAGAGCCTTCAGGAAAAGTGCAAAGAGGTAGAATTATAACGGACGTTTGAAGAATGGATAAGTACAGGAAAAACAGACATCCACCAGGAGACAACACAGAGAATTCTTGAGATAAAAATGAAATGTAATCAAAACAAAAATAAATAAATAAATAATTTCCACAGCTAATCACTTGCTCATTAAGGGGGGACTCCTCTGTTTCCCAGACTTCATCAGGGGCTCGCTGCAAATTAACTATGAGTGTTTGAGCAATAGATTGATAAACTGTGCGCATTTCAACATCAACACTATCAAAAATGTCAGTCACACTCAAAATACATTCACACTAAATTCTCCAGAAGTGATGGTGACAGTGTCCCGGCAAAGACTGGAAACTGTGGTCTGGAAATGGAGGATTGAAGGACCAGAAGGGCAGGGGTTTTGTTTGTTTGTTTGTTCGTTTGTTTGTTTTGTTTTGTTTTTTCCCTTGCCTCAAAGCTGGCTCAAACAGCTGCAGCACTGCCTAAGAGCAGGAGGGGGAAACCCAGGTCAGACCCCCAAGATGGAGCCAAATAGATGCTTTTGTCTTTATGTCCTTTTTACCTCCTCCTCCTCCCTCCCCCAACCCAAGGAAACCATTTATATTAGGATGAAAGTGATTATGTGGGCCAAGCCTGGTGGTTCAGGCCTGTCACTGCAGGTACTCAGGAGGCTGCGGCAGGAGGATTGCAATCGCAAAGCCTTCCTAGGCTACAGAGTCAGTGCAAAACCAGCCTGAAGGACATATTGAGAACCTGGCTCAAATGTTTGGAAAGGGGCTGGGAATGGAGTTCAATGGTGGACTGCTTGCACAGCAGGTATGAGGTCGTAGGTTGACTCACCAGTTAACACACGCACACATCACACAACCTAAAAGGATGTCGACCATAAAATTTTTGTTTTTTAATAGAAATAATGATGTTATTCTACAAAACAGTGAGACTCCTTCTTCTCCCCCCCCCCCACACCCGCTCTCCAGCTCCTCAGTATTGTGTCTGTATGCAAGCATGCTCTCAAAGTGTGAATGATGTGTGTTTCAGGACAACCTTGGGTGTCAGCATTTGCCTTCCACCGTGTTTGTGACAGGGTCTCTTTGATGTTCACCACTGTGGATTCCAAACCATTACCCTACCCCAAGTCTCCAGGCCTTCCTCTATATCCACCTCCCATGTTGTCACAGGAATTCTGTGTTGCAGACGGGCGAGTCTGTGTCCAGACCTACATGGATTCAGGGAATCTTGACTCTATCTTATGGAGTCAAACTTTTAACCCACTGAGCCAGATCTTCTGCGCAGCAGCAGAATTTCTACTGTCCATACAGCCAGGGGCATCTTGGGAAAATTATGAAGCCAGCTCCACAGTGAGCAGGTACCTGTGTGATGAGGTGTGATGAGATAGCTGTATCCATGTTTTGATCTTTGAAAGTTAACGCCCAGGCCTTGGCTCTCCTGTGACAACGAAACTGTTCATATTTAAAAATAAGCTTTTCCTGCATGGTTGACACGGGTTGTCTAGCCGGCTTCAGACACCGATCGGTGGTTCTCTAGCGACCTCTAGTGGTCAAATGGGGAACATGTTCTATCAATGGGAAGGGAAAAGAGGACAATGAACGTGAGGGACAGTGTAACACACTCTAGTCTCCATACTTCGTGTGTCCCTTTCTTATCTCTATCCTTCTCTCAACCTTGGTTTTCTAGTGTCCTCTCCCAGGACAGCATTTCTTCAAAGGAGTTAAGACAGGTCGTTTCCAGTGTTGGGTTTTAAGAGCTGTGTTGTACTCCAAAGCTACACAGAGAAACTCTGTCTCCAAAAACCAAAAACCAAAACAAAACAAGAGCTATTTTCTAGCTACTGTTAAGGGTTTTGTTTTGGTTTGGTTTTTGTTCATTTGAGGTGTTTTTTTTTCTTTCATTCTTGCAGGGTTTTGGTTTGGTTTGGTTTCCGGTTTTGGTTTTTGCGGTGGTAACTGAGGCAGAGAGAGGGGCTGGGAGTTCATTGTGAAGTCCCAGAAGCAGAGAGAGCCAGGCTTTTAATACACATTTAAAAGGACAGAGTCAGCAAAGATAAAGGATATCAACCTTTGCGTGAGCTTCGGAGACCACCCTTCCCAACAAATAAAACTCACCCCACAGCTCTGCCTGTGGACAAAGAGAGTCTGGTTGAACCTGGATCCTTATTGTATGTTACTGGGTTACGATTTTATTTTTCTCTCCACCACGCCTTCACACAACTACTGAACATATGTCATATATTTAAGTAGATGCTCACCAACATGTACTAGAAAAACATTTTTCAACAACAACAACCAAAAAAAAAAGATGAAAATTCCTCTTGGCTTTGAACAAATCATTATCTCCGTAGAAGGCAGAGCTCCAGGTAAATCTTCATATATGATGTGCACACATTGAAATGTGGCTGCCCTCGGAAACATATGTACCTGATATGTTCTTTTCTTTCTGTCTGTCTGTCTTCTTTTCTTTCTTCCTTTCTCCCTTCCTTCCTTGATTGATTTAGTTTGGCTTTGGTTTTTTGATTCAGCTCTGTGTAATCACCCTGGCTGTCCTGGGGAACTGGCTTTGTAGACCAGGCTGGCCTCAAACTCACACAGATTCACCTGCTGTTGCCTCCCGAGTGCTGGGATTAAAGAGCAACCACATCTTACCAGCAATGACTATAATGGTTAAAAATGGCAATGTACTTTTAAAACGTGAGTAGAGCAAAATATACCAACAGAAACAGGGATGGAATTCAAAGACAACACCGTAAATTGTATATGCATTCCCACTTCGCCTCAAAGTTCTATTTCAAGACTATATATATATATATATATATATATATATATATATATATATATGATCCAGTAAAAGCATCCATTACTGCAGATCTGAGATTAAGCCCTTTCTTCCTTCTGGTGACTGAGAATAGGCCAGGCCTATGGAGTGGGCAGCCCAGAAGGACCTGCTTCATCTGTGGTCCTTCCTGACCTTACCTGGAAGGAGCAGAAATGGATGAGCAACACTTGGCAATAATCTAGTGAAGTGTCATTATCGAAGACTGTGGTCTTAGCGTAAGTTAGTTTGCTGCCTCACGTCTTTGGTCTATTTTGGGATGAGATTCGTTATAAAAATCAGTCACTTGTTGCTCTCTGGAATACCACATGAAGGTTGTTACACCAAGTTTATAAAAGTTTGGTTTTGTGTTTTTTCCTTTTCCAAAATCAAAGGTGTGTCTGTGTGTGGGGAAAAGGTTAGTGATGTCACTTGAACATCTGGTAACCATAATACCCTTAGAAAAGAATGCGTACCATCAGTGTCTCTCCCTCCCCCTCTCCTCCTCTCTTCGGATAATCTCTAATCTACTGTGGTAGAAGGTAGCACTGTAGCTGTGTTAACTTGGTTAGGAACAAAAGCTGCTAACGCAGAGGCTCTCAACCTTCCTAAGGCTGAGGCTCTTTCATACACTTCCTCATGAGGAGGGATATAAAGTTATTTTCATTGCTACTACATAACTGTAGCTTCTTTTATGAATTGCAATGTTAATACTTTTAAATACAGAGGATTGCCGAGGGGTCATGACCCATAGGATGAAAACCACTGTAGGACCATTCATTAACTTGTGCTGATATGTTCTGGGGAGGGAGGACTGAGCTTGCTTTGGTGTCACTTCAGAGGGAGAAGCAAAAACAAGCGAATGAACCGTAAACAGTAGCCAGAGAGGATGACTTCTCCTTGATGAGCTGAATTTTAAAAAAGAGGATCCAAAGGAAGTAAATAAAAAGGAATTGGTACACAAATAATAACGAATATTCAGAAATGTTGGTCTCCCCAGTGACTCCTTTACCATCCACCTATCTGCCATGTGTGAGGCTGACAAAGGGCACCCGGAGCCTCCTGCCTGAGCCCTCAGGCCCTTTCACAGAAACTATTATTCCTGGCGCTTCAGAGCCCTTTCAGGCCCTTCCAACCCAGCCCAAGTCAATTGCTTAAGTCTTTAGAAACGCATAAAAGAAATAAAGTATTTTGGTAACTTAGTAAATTCAGCAAATTGGTTTATTTAACAATTGTTGAGATGGTTTTTGGAAAATTGGACCAATTGTGCTGGAAAAATGGGATCATCCCAGGTTAGGGGAAGTCTTCCCACAGGTCCATTCTGTCACATTGTCCATTGTCTGCATCCCCCAGCAAAGGGACACAGCCAGAAACATGAGGCACTTTCCTCCTGCTGGAGAGGATGATGGGAGTAGACTTTGACCTGGAGAGACCATTGCTGATCTCACATCCACAGGACTCCTTAAACAGACGTTCAGAGGAGATGACTAGAATCCACCGGGAAGAAATTTTCATAAATGGGGACGGCTGCTCCCAGAGTTCAGAGCGAGTCTCCTACCAGTGGCGATAACTCATCAACCTGGAGGTTTGGCGATGCTCTGACACAGAGACCTTCTGATCTTCAGAGAGACACTCTAGATTCAGTCACTGGATGGGAGACCACACTGTCCTCTGGAGGATGCTCTTCAAACATAGACCATGGCCAAGCTTAGAAGCACACTCTGCACACATGGGGTTACATGAACATGGGGTTGGTGAAGGAGAGAAAAAGAGAGGCCCTTTTGGGCCCACGTACAGCCATCTCCTGCTTTACAAAGGAAGACAGAAGAAAAGCTACATCAAAAATAGATTTTATGTCTCGAAAAACCAAAAAAAAAAATAGATTTTATGGCATTGAAATCTATCTGGAAAGTTAAATATCTCATGGAAACACAGAGAAATCACACAGTTCCCCTAGCACAGCCCGAGCCAGACAATACCCTACATTGTGAAAGTCAGACATGTAAAGATACACACAGCAGCCTCAAGCATTGGTGTTGATGCTGGCTAAGAGGGAGATGGTAGGGATAGATCTCCCCATCCTTCATCCACAGATCTCAAGAGCCAACCTAGCACTAAGATACGAGGGTGTCTCAGCCTGTATCCTTCCAGGTGGTAGACAATGGCATGACTAGTGTACCCCACATTAAGCCTGGCGTCTATTGTGTGGAAACTGAGCAATGAACAGTGACTCTCATTCAGAGTCAGGCTTTTGTGAATGATGATCCCTGTTCCCAGGTCTGGAAAGGACCCACTCACTCCCTTGGTCTCCTTAATCAAAGCTGCAGATGAGGTAATGTTGCACAATTAAACCAATACAGGAGCAAAGGGAAGATCAATGCCTGGCTGGCTCTCTCCGCAGTACTTGGAGGAGCGCGTCTTATAACCAATAGTATCTTTTAATTTGCTTGATTTAGGCCAACACATGGGGTGCAGGACCAAATGCTCAGCACGTAGCGGTGATGGAGCTCAGTACATCACCTGCAGCTGCGTGTTCACGTCTCAGAAACCACAAAATCAATACCCCAAACAGCCGAGTGGAATCTTAAGGGAGAGGTCGATTCAGCCTGCGGTTGTTGGTGCCTGATGCATTGCTCCGGACATAAGAAGGCATCTGACATTCCTGACACTGAATGGGTTGGGGGCAGCCCGATAGGGGTCAGCAGAAAAGACCCCCGGGCCTACAGTGAGCCACACAGACCTTAGAAACAGCTTGTTCAGCTGTCTTCCCAGACCTTAGCTCATGCATGCCACTTCCTGGGCTTAGATGAGAACAAGGCGAAGAAACAGAAATAGTTCATATTTCATCCTCCGGTCTCGGGGCTACAAAAGCCCTCAGTCTCCAGCTTCCTCCTGGAGTTCACAGAGCATAGCAGCCCTGATACGGGCATGAATTGCCACTCTGTGGGCGCTGGCGCGGCTACACTGGAGTGCGCCGTGAGGGTTCACACTACCCCCTTGTTGCCTAGGCAGCCCGGGAATAGAGTGCTTCTGTCCTGATGCACATTTAGTTTCAAATCAAAGTCACAGAAACTGAAAATGACCTCTTCCTGGGAACTGAGAGTTTGTGTTTGAGGGGAAATTTGGATCTCCACTGGCCTTGCCTCACAGCCCTGGAGGAGACTCTCAGATATCTTCCGTTACCCATGACAGGAACTCCCTCTTTGGCTGTCAAGCCCCACACGTCCTCATTACTGGTCTCTGAATTCCCCTGTTCCTGCTCCCCGGTCACATCCAGGAGTCATTCTGCAGAGTCTGTCTTGGAAAGGAGAGTTACTAGTATACCGGGTTCCAGAAGCCTCTACTCGTCAGCTTGAAACACCAAACACAGAGCCTGAAATATCGAAATTAAGGTGGTAACACATGGGGAGCTGCCACAAAACCCACTGTCCCCTCCTATGTACAGTCAAGCATGGGAAGAGTGGGAGAGTGGAGGGGAAGGTGGAGGAGAATGGGCCCTAACCTAACTAACCTTCTGGAGGCCAAATCACGTCAGGTGAAGCCGGGGCTAAGTACTTAGCCAGGCCTCCTCACTGAGGCCAACAAATCAACAACATGTCAACCCACCTTTGCTGATAAGCTCTGACGCTCTCTCTAATAGAAGAAGACAAGCACAAAGCCCCAGATATCCTGACAAACAGTAACAGGAGGGGAGGGTTTCTTGGGATGAAACTCCCAGGTTACAATCTATCACTGCAGCTGGAAGCAGCCAGTCACATCCGCAACCAAGGGCAGAGAGAATTAGATGTACCTGCTTCCCTGTCCTCGTTCCCCTCTCCACAGTCAACACAGCTCAGACCCAGCCCTCGGCATGGGTGCCAGGACAGACCTTCCAACCTCAGTTCAAAAAAATCAAGTCAGTATCTTTACAATCATGCCAACAGGCAAACCTGGGCTACAGAGTTCCTCATTAGTACGTTCTTCTGGGATGAATCTAGAGAGTGTCAAGTTGGCAGTGAAAACTAATCCTTACAAGAGCTGCAGAAACAAGCTGGGCATTTCCAGAATGTGGGAGGGTCATATATCAATCTGTTGTGCACCTCGTGGGGCTACATAGATTAATAGAAATGGGTTAAGAAGCTGAAACTAAGGGGCCAAGCAGTGTTTAAAAGAATACAGTTTCCGTGTAATTATTTCGGGGCATAAGCTAGCCACGTGGGCGGCCGGGTGCCGGGGACGCAGCCCCGCCGCTCGTATTACTACACCAGAACCCATAAGCAGGACCCTGTACTTTACAATATGACCGTTATCATCTGGGTCTGGTTTCTGAGATGAAGTAGAAGTAGGAAGACAAGGAACAGAGAACAAATGTAAAGATACGCTGTTTAAAATATTGTTTATATAACAGAGAATTGTAGGTTAGTATGATGAATGAAATTTTTTAAGCAAATCCAAGTAAATGGTAGGATGATTTCATTTAGAAACACCAAACCACACCCTTGTGGGCTACTTCAACCTTCTCAGCCCAAAGAGCTTGTCCAAAGTGAATTTAAAGATTTCTATATCAATGGTTTTTAAAATCAGGATGCCAATTAAAAATAAAAGATGCCTTATTTGCCAGGCTGTGGTGGCGCATGCCTTTAATCCCAGCACTCTGGAGGCAGAGGCAAGCGTATCTCTGGGAGTTCGAGGCCAGCCTGGTCTACAAGAGCTAGTTCCAGGACAGGAACCAAAAACTACGGAGAAACCCTGTCTCGAAAAATAAAAAAAAAAAAAGATGCCTATTTTATTGCTGTTAAATACACACTCACACACACATACACACACAAACACACACACACACCTGCAACAAGTTTTAGAACATTCCTTAATCTCAGTACGTAACAATACTTTTTTCTAGTCTATTATCTTCCCATGTCTTATTTTACATCATTTGAAGCTCTGACCTGACCCACTTGCCATGGTCCAGGAAGTGCCCCCATTCAGTTAGTGAATCCACTGCTGGTCTCTGACTCTGAGGAGGAGATAAAGCAGGAGGGAGACCACACGGAAGGTTCATTTGATTCTTAAGTGACCTGCAGGGAGGTCAGCCACTGTAGCAGAGCTAATGAAGACAAGAAGAAAGCAGGGATCTTGACTGACAGTGAATTGGATGAGGAGCAGAGAAAATGGAGACCTCCATGCTAGGTACCCCACTAACTGAAAAGAGGGCGACATTCAGGGCCACACTTACAACAAATAGTTCTGCTCAAGTCGACGGATGTTGCTGTGACCAAAATACCCAGCAGAAACAACATGAAGAGATAACTTTTGGGTCTCCTTCCATCACAGTGGAGAATCCACGCAGCCAGAAAGTGTTAAAGTCTTGTTCACATGGCATCGGATGGGGAGCAGAGACGGACCAGGCCAGTTGTTATCTTCAAAGGCCTAGTGTCTTAGTTCACCTGCCAGGGCCTTATCTCCTCATGGCTCCCACACCTTCAAAACAGCACTGCAAGCTGAGGGCAAAGTGTTTAAAAATGAACATAAAAGGGACATTTCCGATTTGGACATAACAATTACCCTTGAATCCGAGGTTTCCAGACAGTGGTGGTGCATACCTTTAATCCCCGTATTTGGGAGGCAGAGACAGATGAATCTCTGAATTCATAGGCCAGCCTGGTTCACAGAACAAGTTCCAGAACAGCCAGTGCTACACAGAGAAACAATGTCTTGAAAAACAAACGAAAAGAAAGAAAAGGAGGGGGAGAGAAAGAAAGAAAAAGGAAAGAGAGAGAGGTATTCAAGTGAAAACATTCAATGCATATTTGTGCATCAGAGTTTGGACTTCAAAGGTACAATTAACACTGTACTGATATTTTAGGATCATCAGTATTTGAGCAGCAATTAAAAATTTGAGAATGGGTATTTTACCCCAGAGAAACATTTTTAATGCTAACCATACTCAAGATTGTTTTACCTTGTTTCTGTGTATGCAATACTATATATATATAAATATATATAGTATTGCCATACATAACACACACTTGCACGCATGCATGCATACATGCCCATGCAACTTATGCATGCAGGAATACCATAAAAGTGAAGTTAACAAAACAACTCCAGACTTCACAGAGACACTGAAGTGGAAACATACAAGAAGGACGGTTGACTCCTTTTTCTGTATTCTAACTGCTATACTAGTAACCATATTTTCTGAAAATAAAAGAACCTATTGGTAGAGTAAGAAAAAAACAATAAACAAGTATATAAAGAACAATAACAGCAAAAAGATGGCCATTTGGCCTATTAAGCCAATGCCTTCTCCCTCTTTTCTATGCAGCCGCAGCTGGAGGAGCAGTGGTAACAGCTGGGAGCCTACCACTGCGCCCGAACACCCCACCCTGTGCTAACTGGACACCTGGCACACAGCAAACACTCTGAGAGACCTGGAGAGAGGCAAAAGGAATCAGCCATCTGTCTTTATATGTGACTACCACATCCATAACATCTATGCACTTGGAGGTGACGATTTATGTGTCCCTGATAAAAGACAGACCTCCGATGATACAAAACCTGCTGAAGTCATGAATAAATCATTTGAATTCCTTGAAAAGAGGGCCAAGGCTTTTGGCACTATATCACAGAATCAGTTCTGTGCCTAAAACTGCAATGTATGGTGACAGAATAAAACAACCTTCTCCTATGGGAATGCAATTATTGCATTGCTAATCAATGTGAGTGTCGTGCTTGCGTGAGGGGGATGAGCAGGCCCTGCTGAGACTGAAGTGCACGTCCTTGTATAAACACGTGAATTCCCAAAGGTGTCACACTGTAGCATTTTAGCAATATCAGAATTACTGATTCAAGTATATCTCATTTTAATAATATTTAAACGCCAATGTTCATTAGGTAGTGAATAATAAACTCATTATGTCAATAAATTACTTCATTTCTAAAAGTGACAACCTCCATATTTCATATAAAATAAGCACATTCCAAATGAAGTTATGTGGTCTTTTGTGTCTTTCTCAATATTAAGTTAACAGGATGATGGAGAACTTTCTAGCCTGCATTCAAAACTATTTTGGTAATAGTTTGGCATTTTAGTTTTTTCAGGGTGTACTAGAAAGACCCTAATCATATGTATCATTATTACTATATTGTATGTGTGTTTGTGTACATGTACACACGCATGCATGTGCCAAGGTGTGCATTCAAAGGTCAGAGGACAACTTTTACAGGTCATTCTCTACTTCCTCCATGGGGGTCCTAGGGATTAATATCAGGTCATAAGCTTGGTGACAAGCACCTTAACCTGCTGAGCCAACTTGTGGTCTATAATCATATTTTTGTTGATAAAGATAAAAAGCACAAGTTTTCAATACTGTGTTTTAATGTCATTAACATAATCAGAAATATTTCTACATAAAACATGAATCGTTCTGTTCACCTTAAAAAGAACTTCCAGTGAGTGATTAAATTAACATTTAAGGAACCTAACAATCAGTAACCTTGTGTTGCTGTGTCCCTTCTTTGTGGTTGTGACCAAAATACAGAAAAGAAACCATTTGAGAAGTCTGCGACAAGTTACTTTACAGACATCCGGGCCCTTTATCAATGGTCTCATTTTTCTGAAGTCTCAGACACAGTAACCTCTATCTAAAAATATTAAACATAAAATTCCAGAAGTAAATACTCTTTAAGTTTGAAATTGCACAAAATCTGTAGTCTGATGCCCTACACTGTCCTCCATCTTGCTTTGGATATAAAACATCCCTTTGTCCAGTTTCTCCACTCTGTAGAAGTCATCTTCCATTAGTCACTCAAAAGTCATCTTCAGTATTGTGCTTAGGTACAAAAAGATTGGCGGGGGGGGGGGATATTCACATATCTTTAATTATAGCTTATGACTATAATTATTTTTGTTTTATTATTAGTTATCATCATTAGTCATATACTGTATCTAACTTAATCTTAGGAACAGATATAAATAAAAGTTCAATAGTCTGGAAGTTCAGTATCCACTGGGATTCCTAGGATGGATGCCTCACAGGTGAGGAAGGATGATTGTATTGTTTTCCATCTGTCCCTTAAGATGTAAAACATAAAAGATTTCAGGTCAATTTCATTATTAAAATAGAGGCTGTGTGACCAGATAAGTTCCATTAAGAAGAAACCCATAAACTGTGGACTTTATGCTTGGAGGATGCAAAAAGGTGCCTTGGGGGCCAAAACCTCCTCATCAAAGGTCACAGAGAAGGAAAACGCAAACCTTTGAAAGATTTATTTGAAAATTCAGAGTTACCTCAAGTGCTAGACTCAAACAGGGCCTTCTAGGAAAATGTTTTCCCAAGTTCAGCCATACAGACACTTGGAGCCACTGCAGCCATGGTCCGAGGAGCACAGGCTTCATCCCAACCTAGCATCAGAATTTGGCGTCATCTCGTGGTGCTATTTGCGAAAGCATGTCAGTTATGAGAGTCACGGAGCCATCAAGACTGACACCAAGATCCTGAGGGGAGGGGGCTGTGAAGCCAGGCAACGGGTAGCAGGGCTCCTTCCTTATGCAGAATGTGCATGAAGCTCTGAAGATGAAGTCTGAGTTGCAATGGAGACCCCACGGTATTGAAGACATCAAGAACCTGGAACACCTGTGAAGGAAAGGTACAGCCACCAAAGCAGTTTGTCAAAGTTGCATGTGTTACAGGGAGCCGCATCAGGCAGTCAAGGGCCCCACAAATCCACTAGAGCCAAGATGGTGACACGGAGAACTTCAGGTACCAGACAAGAGACTTGAAATATTTGCTCTGCTGTGGTCTGGTTTTCTGTTGGAGCATTATGCCTTTACTGCATCCCCTTTTTCCTTTTGGAATTTAGAATGTCATTCTGCGATGTATTATATTGGAAGTATGTAATGATTTTGGTGGTGTTTGTTGTTCTTAGTACTTATTTTGTTTTCTTCTCAATTTTCCTGGAGCTTATAGTTCAAAAGAAACATTGGACTTTGAATTTTTTTTTTTAATTTGAGCTGTAAAGTCCATGGGAGCTTTTGAAGTTTGATTGGAGGTACTTTGCACTCTGAGTTGACCGTGAGGCTCTAGGGGCTAGACAGGTAACATTACAGTTTAATGTGACATGTCTCCCACGTGTTCATGTGTTCTAACTCTTGGTCCTCAATTGGTGATTGGGAGCTTTGGGAAGAGGAGGTATTGCAGCTCTTTGGGAAAGGGACACAACTTGGCATCTTCTGGACGCCCCTGCTGATCTCCACCAGTTTTGAGAACTCAGGCAAGCCAACATGATCATGGCAATTACAGGTAGCATCTATTCGTTAGAACTGACTAGGAATGGGGTACCCCTCAGTCACTAAATGCATGATATTTATGAAAGCAAGCCTCGGGTGGAATTCTAGCACACAGCCTCTATTCACTAGTAAGTATGCGCCCAGGCTACTCCTGAAGACTCTTTTGTTTCTTGAGGTATTTGTGCGAATGCTTTGCCATGTGGATTAGTAACCTTTTCTTGAGGCCGTGACCAAATATCAGATGAAACAAGAGAATAAAGATTTGTTTGGCGGGGTGTCCAGACATAGACTAGCTGTGTAACTTTCCCAAATAGCTGTAATCCTGAGCCTTTCTAAAAACTTAATAGCCTTAGAAGGTATAAAAGGCCCAGAACATCTGAACCAACATATATTAGTTTTTGTTAATTATGAGCCTAAATTTCTCCTCCTACTTACTTTCCCTGCCTGGAAGTTCTGCCTATACCTCCTCCCTCACTATTGGCCATTCAGTAGAATGCCAGACACTGCTGTAGGCACTAGGGACATGCAAAGAAACCTAAGAGACATGTTCTACCTCTAGCTATCAACAGTGTTTAAGAAACAGCATGTGCTCAGTAAGAAACTCATAGAACTAAATTTATCACCTGTTTCCTCAATGACAGGAAGATTTAGGATATTTTGTGAGCAGAAAAGAGATCATGGGAAGTGCCAAACGAAAACAAAGAGGCAAAACACTGAAAGAAGTTTTTTTTAGGAGGCAACCATAGCATCCTGGAAGCAAACCCAACCCTAACCCAGGTAACAGAAGTTGTTATTGAAGGGGGACAGGGATTGATGGTTCTAGCGAGATAGAATACTACTACACCGAGGAGCTATGTAATCTCTATTTACTAATAGACCATTGGACTCCTGCAGATTACTGGACTTTGGGACTGTTGGGAAATCCGACAGGAAAGTAACTTCCAGCCAGGGCAGAACACAGATGTAATTCTCCTTCTCTCGGCATTCATGTTTATCCCAAATCTTTCCCACAAGACCAGGTTCCTTCCTTTCGTTACCATAGACCGAATGAATATAGAACAATCTGGTGTTTGCAGCGCACAATGGCTTCAGTGAGCAGAGGTAAAGGAAAGGAAAATGCACCGTCTGCCCCCTGCCAAGTTAGAGAACAGGCCCCAAAGGCCCCATCAATCGGGGCCAGATGTGGAAATCACCCTGTATCTCATTGTCCCCTCCCAGAGTTCTGCTGCCTGAAGTCATTTAGAAACAGGGGCAGGTAAATGTGAATTTGCTGAAGAACTTTTCCCAGAGAAGGAGGAAAGGGGGTGAGAGTCAAGGAGAAAACCTGCATTTTCTACTGTTGAGGATTAGGACTGCCCTTGGCAAGGAACTGAGAACTACTTGGAAAAAGTCAAAAGACTTGTCAGACATCAAAAGCTCAGAACAATGCTTTAGTGATTTAAGTGTAAATGAATCTTTGACACATATGGATTAAATTTCCCTTCCAGGGCACACACTAGAGCACTGGAGAAAATGCTTCTGACAAGTCCCATGCTCAGTTTACCAAATGGCAGCAGACTGTGTGATGGATCATGTGTGAAGTCCAATTGCATGCCATCCCAACAGACTTATGTGTCCCCAGCTCACCAAGCTCTACCATCAGAGGACCTCAGAGTGGGCAGAGCAGACACAAAAGCATTGACCACAGGGAGTCCTCGTCTGTGCCCTCTTTGTCCTAATCTTCCAGTACTCAAAGCTGGAAATCCTGACTAACACCAAATGCATGGTTTATACAAACTGGGGACTCAACATATTCCAAATCCGAAATTTAAAAAATGACCCAAATGTAATAAAATATCAAGTCATTGCTAAAGATTCATAAATACAAGCAACTGATAGGCATTGTCCTTAATCAAAGAGACTGGATTTTTTGTTTATGCCTTTCTAAAGGTGTGGATCAGTGAAGGCGGGAGGTGATTGAAGTTGGTTGTCATGTTTCCTTCACGAAGCTTGATCAAAGCTTGTCGTGATGGGCACCAATACTGTACTCCTTGGATCACACATGAAACAATGATGAAACAAGTCAGTCTCCATGCCAGAGGAAGCTGGACAGACTTCACTGGAAGTACAGGCACACTTATCTTTGTCACAACTGGATGTACTAATGACATTTCTGCTCAAGAAAGTTCCAGGGACAATATCTTGGAAATCTACAGAACACCGCCTGCATCTGTATCTGCTGGGAAAGGCTTGGCAGCACAATCTCTAACTTGGAATTGTTTCTAGAGATTTCCCAGCTCCTCCCAGCTCCTGGGAGAGGGCTGAGGATAACAAAATGGGGAGCTTTGTCCACAAGGTCATCTGAGGCTGATAGCCAAGCTAGCCGGTGGAAGACATCAACACAGGTGTCTGGGCTCACCAGAAGTCATACAACAAGCATCCTCCTCTTTTCACAGAATTGTTACTAAAATTCCACCCTCATTCTGAAATGAATAAGAGCAGGAAGAATTGATAGGAATCAAGCAAGTGAGCAGAAACTATGAGAGTTTTAAAGATAATTGTTTTTCTCATATTGGTAAGATTATATGCATTCTAGTCTCTTTGAAATAAATCAAATAGTAAGAGCCTAAGAGGACAAAAAAAGCAAATACTGAAATTTGACTCATAAGACCTTGCGAGTCCTGCTTTTGATTCACTGGGTCCCAACAGGGTCTACTTGGAAAAGAAAAGTCAGCATTTTGAAAACTGATAAGGGTCAAATCTAAAACTGTATTATTGAAAAATGCTGATGTGTTGCTGTAGGAAATCCTATAGCCTGTAGGTACTCGCCCACTGGGGCGTGGCCTCTTATACTATTTATGACAATGTAGAGCATGAGTCCGGATTATTTTCTACCTGTGGGATTCGACTTCTGTTCTTTGTTCCAGCAGAGGATTCTGATTTGTGAATCTACCCCTAAATAAATAACGGTCTATTTTTCTCAATTCTAAGCTAATGTGGGATTTCTTTTAAGTGTCCTTCTTCATCTGGCGCCCACGTGGATTAGGACTCCACACCTACCGGGTGGATGGCCTAAAGGCATAGCTGGTCCACAACCCAAAAATTCTCCCAACCCTGCCCACTTGGCTTCCTTTTAACTAAGTGATTTTTTGTAGAATCCCAGCCACAGCATTACATTGGTACAGATATAAAAGTATATTATTGAAAAATGCTGATGTATTTTAATTGCTTTTACATAAATTTCAAACTCATAACATTGGATTGGGCATGTAGTTCAATGTATAAACAATGTGTTTTGCAAATGTAAGGGCCTTGGTTTTACCACCAGCACCATAAAATCTATAGCTTTGGCTATCATTAGCTGTGAATACAAAGAAGGGACCGCAAGAGATACCTATGTCCTAAAGACACTGAGCAAAAGTATTCTCAGTAAGAATAATTAATTTATATATTTTGTGTGACTCTATAGTGATCTTCATCAGACAAGACAGTCGAGAAAGTAAGAAACTAAAATTTATTTTAGAAAAATAGCAATAAGACTGACACATTCCAAACCTGAGTGTGTAATTAAACTCATTAACCTGAATCTAAATATGGTCAAGGGTGTAGAATAGCATTTGCAGACGATTGAGGAATAAAAACATGTACAGAATTGTCCTGGCTATTACTCTTTAGATTGAAGAGCTGTGACATTTTTTTCCAACTACATGTAAGCTTTAAAAGAAAAAAAGCAGAATCATTGTAGATTAGTGTGCTGTCTTGTCATTGGATGGAGCAGATTTTTATTTTTTCCATATCCCAGAGAAAGTTGTTATATTTATCATTGATACTTAACATCCTGCCCTAAAATACTTCTATGATAATTTGTGTGTCTAAAAGAAGACGAAGGAGGGAGAAAGAAAAGGAAGGCTGGAGGGGAGGAAGGAGGAAGAGGGAGAAGAACAATTAGTCGTAGACTAGGTCTGGAACATTTTAGAAACTCTATGGCTGAGCTGGTTAGAGAGCTTCACAAGTAGACCAGGGCCTTGAAATTCAGAAAAATGAAAAATAGATGGAAATACTGAGTACAGATTAATAAACATCAAATAAGAATAATTTATCTTAGGAAACAGTCACTCTTGTGAAATGAGCTGGAAGAGGTTTTGGTGGAAGAACTGGGGGGGAGCAGATCCCAAGTAATTAATTTTGAATTTATTTATTTTACAATTTTCATACTAGATTTCAAACAAATTTTAAACTGCCTACACCATTCCTTGACTATTTTATTTTCTGTTGTATCATTTGGTTAATTTAATCAGTTCCATAAAGAGCGCAACAAATAATGGCCAGCAGATCACATAAACTTGGAGAACTTGGGAGCCGTTAGTGAGGAGCTTGCCCACAGTGCACTGTAAGCTCCGGGTGAAATGGAGCCCTGTCTGAACCGACATGACCTTCAGGGAAGAATGAAGAGTGGTCAGTAGAGAAGCTGGATGAAAAGGGATGGGTACCCACTGATCAGCCACGCTGTATAGCAAACAGCACCCACACACTTTTCCCCAGAATAGGTAAGTCCTTACCAGATTTTAGTAAAGACACGTGGAGATATTTCTTTCTGGACATTAACTTAAATGTCTTTTTCAATTCTTATTTTTAGACACCAAGTCCTGTGGTTAGCATTACAGAAGGGTTTCTGGAGGACGGCCATGTTGCCGATGATTTTTTAATGGATGCCAAAGAAGGAAAAACATTCCAACTTGGAGAGAATAATTCAGGCCATAGCAGACAGCACCAGGCAGTCGAAATGCAAACCGTGTATGTTAACTGGCGGGACAATAGAAGCACTGCCTCAGAAGAAGACTATCACGGTATCCTCCTGACTGAGGAGTGGCACGTGAGAGTTATTTTTGAAATGACACTTCTAAGTCTTGCAGAAACTTTAGATGAATGCCTCAAATACTGTACCATAAATTGAGACCCTTTTATAGCCTGAAGATTTTGTCTTTGCTCAATTAAAACAAATACATGAGAAAGAACAGCTGAGAGAATTGAAGGTGGACATTTAGTCACATGTACAAAGACACTGGTGGAACCATGGGAACAAGGACAAACACACAGAAGCTAGATCCAGAACTGTCATTTACCAAACTAAACTTGAATAGCCAACCCATCTGAGCCTTTGTTTGCCATCAATGAAAATGGAATAATGGTTCCTGCTATCTCAAACTCTTAAGGTAGAGAAATCCAGGAAAGCATCCATGGCAAAATTATAGCAAGTTTAGGGACGATTTTACAAATTGGACCTATGGAGAAAGCATAGGTGAGGGGAAGGTGTGGAGAACACGCTTGAGTAGGACAAAGGGGCTCAGAGGTGTGACGGTCGAATCAGATGAAGAGGATGGAGAATAAGTAAAACGTGCCTTGTTCAAACACTGCCGAGTATATCCTTATCTTTAAAATTAAGAAATAATTTTCAAAAGAAAATACTAAACATTAAGGAAAGCATATAATTCTGATTAAAGAAGAGAGACTGAACTTTATCTTTCCGAAATATTTCAGCAGAACACGTGACAGAGATATCGGAGTCTATCAATTAGCATCTTACAGGTGCTAGACGGTAGTGGGAATTTTTCCCTTGGTTCCCGGGCACGGTTTCCATCAGGGTTTTAGTGACCCCCCAGGGTTCTGACAGGCAGCCCTTCAGCAGCACGTCAAAGGCACTTTCCAGTCTGCTCCAGCATCCGGCAAACTGACCGCACTTAGACCGGGCTCTCCCCGGCTCCATTCTCTACCGTCTCACTTGAACGAGCTCTCAGAAAAGGTCCTGCTTATCTAGCTCCAGCAGGGTGTTGAGTTTCTCATGCGGAGGCTCTGGAAAGAAGACGCTATTCTTAGCAGGGTTTATTTGTAGAATACTTAGTGGTGGCTGCCTGGCTGTTCCAGGAATGACACCAATGTGGGAGGGGATCAGGCTGGCACATCCACTCTACAAATATCTGCCCTGGTACAGATAGGGCCATGTAAAGCACAGCCTGGGTGCCAATGTTTTAACTACCTTGTGGATAAGCAGAGAGCCATGCGAGCGTATTCCTCGCTGTAGTTCACCCCTGGCTCTGCTCACCAGTGGAAGACAAGGGTGATATCCAATCCTCATGAGTGCAACCACTACAATGCTTGCTTGAATGCCTCCCATCTTCCACTGATGAAACCCAAAACCTTAGAGTCAGGAAGTATCACTGTACATCCCAAAACATGCTCCAGAGTCTCCACACCAGCACACATCATTCCTGGCACCCAAGGCAGGCACCAGTGCACGCCTGCTCCGGTGTCATGGAAGGCTCATGTAGCTAGACTCAATCAGAAAGTCAGAGTGAGGGGCACTAAAAAGTTAGACTTCGGCTGGCATCTGAAGGCAGGACGATATGCAGGCAATCTGCTCAACTAAGACATGGAGGGTGCACTCAAGGCACGGTCACAATGGTCACATGACAACAATAGGCACAGCCACCTCTTGACTCTCATTATCTTTACAGTCCATGTCCAGATACCATCAAGGCTCTGCCTCAGGGCCACACGTTAGATTCATTAAGCAAAGAGAGCGTTACCTAATATAGGGTCTAAAACAATCCACCTCTTTAAGGTCACTTTATCTGCATCTTGGACATGTTTCTCTTTATCCATGTCAGCATTCTTAAAGCATGATATTCATAGCATAACATACACATGTAGCACACACACACATTACAGATTAAAATATGTAGGTGGAGATCATTAGTTATTTTTTATTGCATTTAATTTTTATATCTATTTGTTTCTTTCCACCTTGTTTTCACTTTTCCTATTTGAGTTGCTTGTTCATGAAAAAGAATATTTTCCTAACACCATATACCTCTCTCACCCAAATTTCAGATGTACATTGTTGACTTCTTTCAGGAAAATATTTCCTGAGCTTTAAAAACTCTTCAATGCCTGAGTAGTTGATGGGACTTCTCTTTATGATGGGCAGAACCATCTATTCTAGCAGCTGGCTTCCACCAATGGGTGAGAAAGCCCATACAGTCCAGCAAGTAGACCTTTAATGCGTTTTTTGCATCATGTGTCAACTGTAAAGAGGATGCTGCACTGAAATCCACTCAGTCTAGTATAACCCTTTAGTGCCCTCACAAACCTGCTGTACATCTTCACACCCAAAATCACCTGTGGTCTTAGTTTTCATCCATTCCACTGAGGCCACACCCATGAAGTCTAAACTTGCAAAGAGCTAACCACAGGCATTCGCTCAAAAAAAAGTCCTTCCTGTATTTGTTGACCTGAAACCATGGATTTTTTTTCTCATTCCAGAAAGAGGAGACACATTTTTTAAACTACAAACAACAACAAAAAAAATAGACAAAGAAACAAAAGAAGTCCCAGAGACACTTTCCTGAAATGTGTCTCATTTCTTCCGAGGATGGTATTGACTTTCTGCCAATAACTGAAAGCCAAGGCAATATAAACTGATTTTCCTTGACTGGTGTAAGAGGTCCTTCTGTGTTTGTGTTAATTTCATTGGTTGAATAAAGAAGCTGCCTTGGCCTTTTGATAGGGCAGCCCTTAAGTGGGCAGAATAGACAGAACAGAATGCTGGGAAGAAGGGAAGTGTGGCAGACGCCATGCTTCTGCCCAAGACGGATGTTGGTTAGACTCATGCCGGTAAGCCACGACCTCGTGGTGAACACAGATTAATAGAAATGGGTTAATCAAGATGTGAAAGTTAGACAATAAGAGGCTAGAACTAATGAGACAGGCAGTAATCTAATTAATACAATTTCCATGCGGTTATTTCAGGAGTTAAGCTATCCGGGCGGCAGGATGTAGCCCACTCTCCTTACAACACTTGACACAATAGTGACCTCCACAGGATGCTCCCACAGGCTTCCTCCTCCAATAAAGACAGGCTCCTTTTCCCAGGACACTGAGTCCTCTTCGAGAACAGCCCTACATGGCCCCTGTCCTCCTCTCTGCTCTCCGGGTTCAGGAGCGTGAGAAAGAAACATGAAGTAGTTACTGGCCTCACCCCAGCCTCCACCAGAAACTTAGACTCTGGGACATAAGTGAATGGTTGCTAAATCTGGAAATGTCAGAATTCCAAAGTTCACCGCAGGTACCTCAGCAGTCTCTGAGCAAGGCCTGAAGTTCTCACGTATGAGTCTCGGTATCTGCCAGAGTAATAGGAATGTAAGAGACACTGAATATCATGCTGTTGAAAAGCAACCAAATAAATGAGTAAAAAGCTGGGTGAGTGATTTAGATAATTCTTATTCTAAATGCTGATTTTTAAGGATGCTACACATGGCATTAACAGTTGACATTTTAGAACTGTTTTAGTCTTTCTGTAATAAGCAATACAAAGTTTATTGTTAAACATTTTAATTGGCAATCTCAGATACTGATGGGATAAAATGTGACCCTCAATGTTTCATATAATATAGAATCTTTAGAAAAAAGTAACCAGTATGTCCATCACATCAAGCATTTATTGTATCTTTGTTTGGGAAATATCCAAACCCTTCTCTATTATCTATATTGAAATATACACTCATTGACAATGATGGTTTTTCTACTGAGCTAGAACATCAGCAGTCATTCCCAGCTACACTCATACACCCACTAACCACCCCTGTTTCTTCTCTATCTCCTCTTGTATCCTCTCTATCCCCGTCTTCCTTTTATCCCCTTTTGTCTCCTCTCTATCCCCTCTTGTCTCTTCTCTATCCCCTCTTGTCTCCCCTCTATCCCCTCTTGTTTTCTCTCTAACCCCTCTTGTTCCCTCTCCCCCACACAAATTCTAGTAATACTGATTCTATTATCTTCTTCTATAGGAGTAACTTTTTAAATTCCACATGTAAATAAACTGTGATAACTGTCACAGTTCTCATAGTTCTAATGTCACCATTTTAGTACTCCTATGCTCCAAAACATGCTAGGGTAAATCATCTCTACCAGGTAGTTAGCAAATAGAAAAATAATCCTAAGACCATAGAAATCTATATGAACACATGGCACAAGCCTGGTATCAAGAGTAAGACATTTGATTTTTAAAATATATAAATATTAATAAAATTTTGTAATTTAATGTAATAGGTGTATTATAACTTGCAAGGTGTTAAGGCACTCAGTCATTTGCCAACCCTTGACTAAGTTCAATATTAACTTGAAATTAATAAGAAAATTATAAGCTTTAGACAAAATGCTGTTTGGTCAGTGTTCATACACTGATGATTTATTAAGTTAGCTGTAACAGTAAGCTATCCTTCGGGGGGAAATGTAAATTATGACAGAGGAAATAAAATGGTTTTTATATACACCAGTGAGATACATTTTTCTCTTTCAAATTTACGTTTAATTTTTGTTAATACTAAAGATAAAAATAGCAAACCTCTGCAGTTACTTAGGTAGTTCTAAAGAAAGAAAGCTATTTCACTTATTACCCTAGGTACTTCATATAAAACTAAGACTGGGAGCTGGGCCTCCTGCTCCTTACCCATTCTCCCAGCAGTTAGGAGGGAAAGGCAAAAGGATTACTATAGGTGAGGCTAGCCTGGTCTACATAGTAAGTTTCAGGAAAACCAGGACTACATAGCCTTGTTTCAAAGTGAGGGAAGAAAGAGAGAAAAAGAGGGGGTGTGGCTGTTTAATATGATATGGGAAATAGCCAGTTTTCTACTAAAAGTTTTGATATTTACATCAAACCAGTCACCTTTATTCCATGAGAAAAACTGGCTTTAGTGTAACTCACTAGTTAACTACATAATACAGTCTGCATGTTGCATTTGTTATAAATGGGTTGACTTTAGCATGTCACTAATTCAAAGTAAAAGAGAAAGATCTAGAAAGAGGGAGGAAATTATGTCACTCGACTAAGTATTAAATTATAAACCTACATCTTTAACCCTTCTCATAAATAAATCTGCAAAGATAAAAAATTCTTTTTTTTATATATCTAACCTTCACTAACCTTCACGTGTGCCTTTGAAACTCAACATGGGCCTCAAAGGCAAAGCTCATTTCGTTCCTTTGTGAACTAGACGCCAACTGCCAGAAAGTCCTTAACTTATTTGGGACTTTTTTGGATTGGTTCTCTTGGTTTTTTTGTTTTTTGCTTTTTTTGGTTTTGTTTTATTTTTGAGTGAAAAGGAAACAGATTTTATGTGTTAATCTGTCTACTTAAAAATGGAAACTTTTTGAATATTCTTTTATAAAAAGAATCTTGGATCTCCAAAACAAGTAAATACATCTCTACAGATTTAGAGAAATGGCTTATGAGAAAAGCTTGGGTGTGTCTGCATTCTCCCATCTGCTGGCTGCAACCAATTAAGTGGCTGAGTGGGTAAAACTTGGTGGACAAAGCGAGAAGGAAAAGTATTTCTGCTGACAAGCTTTCTCTGAGAGATACCAAGAAAGAGTGACGTCTTGTGGGAAACTAAAGACAGCAGCCTTGCTGGCAATCGGCTCTTTGTTCTTTTTTGGGTTGATTTTCTCTGGTTTCCTGAGACAAACAGAACTGCCTGAAGACACTACCGCTCCCGCTCCACCTGGCTGACCTCCTTGGAACCAGAGCTTCCTTTTGGTGATGAGTCTGCTTTTCTACGGCAAATGAGGGTGACACCCTGAGATCCCTGAGCCAGTTCCCCTGGCAATGTTCAGGCAATGAGCATTCTGAACAGATGGGACATGGAGAGGGAAAGAGTCTATGAGAACATGAAGCCCTCGGTTCCTGGTGGTAGACGTTGTATCTCAGGGAATCTGTGTTATGAAGAATATATCATCTTTCTTTGTCTCATTGGACAGTTCACAGAACCTACACAACAAGGTTTCCAAGAAGTTCTAAGGATAAGAAAGGAGAACAGTGCTTTAATTTGTTTTCCCTTTTGATGGTCAAACAATCTCTTGACTATCTGGGAAACCCCTTCTACTACAAAAGAAGCCATCTGGGCCTAATTACAGTATCCAGCCTCTTTTTTTTTTAATTTATTTATTTATTAAAGATTTCTGTCTCTTCCCCGCCACCGCCTCCCATTTCCCTCCCCCTCCCCCAATTAAGTCTCCCCCCAGCCTGAAAAGCAATCAGGGTTCCCTGTCCTGTGGAAAGTCCAAGGAACTCCCACCTCCATCCAGGTCTAGTAAGTTGAGCATCCAACCTGCCTAGGCTCCCACAAAGCCAGTGCGTGCAGTAGGATCAGAAACCCATTGCCATTGTTCTTGAGTTCTCAGTAGTCCTCATTGTCCGCTATGTTCAGAGAGTCCGGTTTTATCCCAGGCTTTTCCAGACCCAGGCCAGCTGGCCTTGGTGAGTTCCCAGTAGAAAATCCCCATTGTCTCAGTGTGTGGGTGCACCCCTCGCGGTCCTGAGTTCCATGCTCGTGCTCTCTCTCCTTCTGCTCCTGATTTGGACCTTGAGATTTCAGTCCTGTGCTCCAATTTGGGTCTCTGTCTCTGTCTCCTTTCATCGCTTGCTGAAGGTTAATATTCAGGAGGATGCCTATATGTTTTTTCTTTGGGTTCTCCTTATTTAGCTTCTCTAGGATCACTAATTATAAGCTCAATGTCCTTGGTTTATGGCTAGAAACCGAATATGAGTGAGTACATCCCATGTTCCTCTTTTTGGGTCTGGCTTACCTCACTACAGAGCTACAGTATTGAAAACAGCTTGGTATTGGCATAAAAACAGAGAAGTCGACCAATGGAATCGAATAGAAGACCCTGACATTAACCCACAAACCTATGAACACCTGATTTTCGATAAAGGAGCTAAAAGTATACAATGGAAAAAAGAGAGCATCTTCAACAAATTGTGCTGGCAAAACTGGATGTCAACCTGTAGAAGAATGAAAATAGATCCATATCTATCACCATGCACAAAACTCAAGTTCAAATGGATTAAAGACCTCAATATCAGTTTGAACACAGTGAACCTGATAGAAGAGAAAATGGGAAGTACTCCAGCCTCTTTTAAAACCATCATTTCATTTGGTCTTTTCAGTTTTTCTAATTTGTGCTAGTTATGACTCCCCCAACTCTACGCGAACCCTACATAGGATGGGATGTGTGTCTACATATCACATGTGTGTGTGTATGTATGTATGTAATCTCTAAAGTTATTGCGGAACTGGGTCAAGATCACTGCTCTCAGTGGCAGAGAGTTATAAAATCCTCTGGAATTATTTTCAGCCAGAAGTCTTCTTCTGAGTCTTGTTCAACAGAGAACAGTAATTCTTCAGAACAAATTGACTTACATCATTGGAGCGACACATCTGGACACCACAACTGCAATATGCACTGGCCCTGTGTGTGAGTTGCTAGCATTTAGGAAACACTGCAGATCCCGACTAAATGAGGCTCTGTGCCTCTACTCTGTGACAAGGCCTTGTGGGAGCCGTGAGCTCATAGGGACTTTGTGTACCAGCTCATCTTTCCAAGGGCTTAAAAACCCATCCACACGAAGCCGGGTGGTGGTGGCGTATACCTTTAATTCTAGCACTCGGGAGTCAGAAGCAGGCAGAAATCTGTGAGTTCAAGGCCAGCCTGGTCTACAAGAGCTAGTTCCAGGACAGCTCCAAAAAAACTACAGAGAAACCCTGTCTCGAAAAACAAAACAAAACAACAACAACAAAAAAAGTCCACAGACACGAAATGTATCCTTGCTCTTGCAGGCTCATGGCTATAGGTAGATGAATCAATGTGTATGTTGTTTGCCTTCAGCTAAATCTGGAATGATGTCCTCTTGAGAGGATAGATTTGAAGAGACTGCAGAATCCCTAAATGCTTTTGTCATTCAGTAACTAGCAACTGATCAGTGAAAGGAACAAATGCAAATTTGGTGCATGCTACCACTTAAATTGTAAAGAAAAGATGCCTACTTAAAAAAATAAAAAGTAAGACTTGCATCCTCTTTTAGAGAGTGCTTTCCTCTGCTTACCAATAGACAACACACTGAGGAAAAAATCTAAGGCACACGAGATTTTCAGGTAAGCCTTTTGATTCTGTCCTTTTTTTCCTCCTGGCCACTTCCACACCCAAAATCAGGCTGAGAAGGACATGGGAGAAGGAATTTAGCTGCTTGGACCAAAAGGTTTAGCGGATGTCAAGGTTCATCTTAATTTCTAAAGTAAAAAGTTTAAAGACTATGAGTACAAACTCCAACTGTCTTTCATTACCACAGATACCAGGAGTTCACTGGAACTTTGTTTCTACTTGGTTTCCCATAGAGACAAAACCACATCTTTAATGCCATCACATTGTATGTTAGCATTTAAGTAAATATTTTTCTGATGCATTTACAGGAGACGCACACAGAGAGAAGGAGAGGGGGAAAGGGAAGAAACAGACAGGGAGAGATAGAGAAAGAGGGGGGAGAATGGGGAGGGAACTTGGCGAAGGTTCAGTTACTTCACTAAGAATCAGTAATATCTCAGAAAGTGGTGCAATGTAGAAACTACTAAACCCACTCTGTAAAACCCCTTAGGTTAGAGTTTGAATTACTAGAAAAAGAAAGAAATGCAAATCGCTTATTGTTTTCACATGTACAGTAAATCCAAAAAAAATTGTGCTTCTTTGCAAAGCCATATGGGGCAGGCTTTCTTTTCATCAGGAGTGGTTTTCTTGTAATGCCAAGAGCTAGAAAGATGTTTTTAATAACCAGTGTCGGCTTGTTAGACAGTCTGCCTGGTCTAGCCTGGAAGGGGGATGAAGTTCCTAGTGGAGGAAATAGAGGGTCGTGGCGATAATAGAAAGATTGTACACAGAAACGCAAGCATTGATCAAAGATTATGGCCTTTGATTTGTGGTTGACGGGACTTATTCATTCGTGTCACAGGATGTCACCAGGATCCTCTTAAAAAGGTGACTGTGTTCTTTGTTGGGGAAGGGTGTAAAATAATGCCTACTGATCGTAAGTAGGTACAAGTGGGAAAGCTACCACAGCAGTACATGGTCCTCAGAAGACACGGGAAAATGCTCTAAGTTACCAGGCTTGTCCGGAAAGACTGACCCAAACGCCTTCCACTACAATGCTGTTTGGGGTTTGGTTGGTTGTTTTTTAGTTGTTTTTTGGTGGTGGTGGTGGTTTGTTTGTTTGTTTGTTTGTTTGTTTGTTTTTGGCTTTCTTTACTGGATGGGGGCAGGGAGGAGTGTGGTTAATGAGATATCAAACCAAGCCTGCTATTACAGGCCTATAATCACAAGTTCAAGGTCTTTGGCCAATTTAACAAGACCTTATCTCCAAGTTAAAGAGAGAGGTGGAAGGAGGAAGGAAGGAAGGAAGGAAGGAAGGAAGGAAGGAAGGAAGGAAGGAAGGAAGGAAGGAAGGAAGGAAGACGCATGAGAACATTTTCATCATCCATAATGAAATGAGAAAATTAAAGAATGCAGGGCATTTTTCGTGAAGTTAAACACATAGACAGCTGATCCTTTGTTATAAGATTACATATACTCCTAAGCATATGCAGTTGAACCATGGGAAATTTCCAATATTTAACTATATTTGACCAACAAAAATAGCAGTTTCTACCCAAGTGGTTATATACACCAATATTTCCAGCCCACGTCCTCAGCAGCTCCCTGAGACACAGACTGGGACTGCACACAAACACTACTACTGTAATAGAACAGGAACTAACAACCACTGATCATTAATATCTCTTAATATAAATGGACTCAATTCACCTATAAAAATACACAGGCTAAGAGAATGGATATGAAAGGAATATCCATCCTTCTGTTGCATACAAAAAACACACCTCAACCTCAAAGACAGATATCACCTATTAGTAAAAAGTTGGAAAAAAATTCCAATCAAATGGACCTAAAAAAACAACTGATATAGCTATCCTAATATCTAACAAAAGAGACTTCAAACTAAATTCAATCAAAAGAGACAAAGAAGGACATTTTATATTAGTCACAGGAAAAATCCATCAAGAGGAAATCTCAATACTGAACATCTATGCCCCAAATACAAGGGCACCCTCATATGTAAAAGATACACTTCTAAAGCTTAAATCATACATTAAACCCCACACACTAATAATGGGAGACTTCAACACTCCACTCTTAACACTGGGCAGGTCTGTCAGACAGAAAATTAACAGAAAAATAGGGGAAATAGAAGATGTTATGACTCAAATGGACTTAGCAGACATCTATAGAACATGCCATCAAAATATAAAAGAATATGCCTTCTTCTCAGTACCTCATGAAACCTCAAAAATTGACCACATACTCAGTATCAAAGTAATCTCAACAGATACAAAGAAATTGGAAAAACCCTGTATCTTATTGGATAACCATGGCTTAAAGTTAGAATTCAACAGCAACACTAATTGCAAAAAGCCTACAAACTCACAGAAATTGAATATGCTCACACTGGATCAAGGAAGAAACAAAGAAATTAAAGACTTCCTAGAATTCAACAAAAATGAATCCATAACATATTCAAACCTATGGGACACTATGAACACAGTGCTAAGAGGAAAGTTCATAGCACTGAGTGCCCGCATAAAGAAAGTGGAGAAATCTCACACTAGCAATTAACAGCACACCTGAAAGCTCTAGAACAAAAAAAAAGCAGACTCATCCAGGAGGAGCTGACAACAGAAAACAATCAAATTGAAGGCTGAGATCACTAAAATAAACAAAGAAAACAGTACAAAGAAACAAAGAGCTGGTTCTTTGAGAAAATCAACAAGATAGGCAAACCCTTATCCAAACTAATCAAAAGGCACAGAAAGAATATCCAAATTACCAAAATCAGAAATGAAAAGGCAGACATAACAACAGGCACTGAGAAAATCCTGAGAATCACTAGGTCATACTTTGAAAATCTGTATTCCACAAAAACTGGAAAATTTAAAAGAAATGGGCAATTTCCTAGATAGGTACCACATACCAAAATTAAATCAAGGCCAGATGAACAATTTAAATAGACCTTTAATATCTTAAGGAAATAGAAGCCATCATCAAAAGTCTCCAAACCAAAAAAAGCCTAGGGCCAGATGGTTTCAGCAGAAATCTACCAGAACTTCAAAGAAAAGCTAATACTTGTACTTCTCAAATTGTTCCATACAATAGAAACAGAAGGAACAATGCCAAACTCTCTTCACGAGGCTACAGTTACCCTGATACCCAAACCACACAAGGACTCAACTAATAAAAAGAATTATAGACCAATCTCCCTTATGAACATTGATACAAAACTACTGAAAAACCAAATCCAAGAACACATCAGAACCATCATCAACCACGATCAGGTTGGCTTCATCCCAGAGATGCAGGGATGGTTTAACATATGAAAATCTATCAATGTAATCCACCATATAAGTAAACTGAAAGAAAAAAAACATATGATCATCTCATTAGATGCTGAAGAAACCTTTGAAAAAATCTAACACCCCTTCATGATAAAGGTCTTGGAGATATCAATGATACAAAGAATGTATTTAAACATAATAAAAGCAATATAGGGCAAGTTGACAGCCAACATTAAATTAAATGGAGAGAAACTCAAAGCTATTCCACTAAAATCAGGAACAAGACAAGGCTGTCCACTCTTTCTATATCTATTCAATATAGTGCTCAAAGTTCTAGCTACAGCAATAAGAAAACAAAAGGAAATCAAGGGAATACAAATTGCAAAGGAAGAAGTCAAACTTTCGCTACTTGCAGATGATATGATAGCATACATAAGTGATCCCAAAAATTCTGCCAGGGAACTCATACAGCTAATAAACACCTTCAACTTTAAAAAATTAGTAGCTCTCCTATATACAATGATAAAAGGGCTAAGAAAGAAATCAGAGAAACATTACCATTTACAATAGCCACAAATAACATAAAATATCTTGGAGTAACTAACCGAACATGTGAAAGACCTATTCAACAAGAACTTTAAGTCTCTAAAGAAAGAAATTGGAGTATATATCAGAAATTGAAAAGATTTTCCATGCTCTTGGATAGGTAGGGTCAACACAATAAAAATGGCAATCTTACCAAAAGCAATCTACAGAAACAATGATAGCCCCATCAAAATCCCAACACAATTCTTCATAAACCTCAAAAGGACAATACTCAACTTCATATAAAAAAAACAAAAAACCCAAGAGACCTAAAACAATCCTGTACAATAAAGGAAATTCTAAAGGCATCAGTATCCCAGACATCAAGCTCTATTACAGAGCTACAGTAATGAAAACAACATAGAACTGGCATAAAAGCAGAGAGGTGAGCCAATGGAATCAAATCAAAGATCTTAATATTAATCCACACAATTATGAACACCTGATTTTTGACAAAGAAGCTAAAATTATACAATGGAAAGAAAGAAAGCATTTTCAATAAATGGTGCTGGCATAACTAGATGTCAACATGTAGAATATTACAAATAAATCCATATCTGTCCCCATACACAAAACTCAATTCTAGATGGATCAAAGACATCAATATAAATCCAGTCACACTGAACTTTATAGAATAGAAAGTGGGAAGTAGCCTTGAAAACATTGGCACAGAAGATCATTTCCTAAATATAACACAAGTAGCACAGATACTGAGAACAACAATAAATAACTGGGACCTCCTTACACTGGACAAGCTTCTGTAAAGCAAAGGACACAGTCAATAAGACAGAATGGAAAAGATCTTTGCCAACCCCACATCGGACATAGGACTGATATCCAAAATATATAAAGAACTCAAGAATTAAACATCAAAATACCAAACAATCCAAATAAAAATGGTGTACAGATCTACAGAATTCTCAACAGAGAAATTGCAAATGGCTGAATTTGCTCAACATTCTTAACCATCAGGAAAATAAAAATCAAAACAACACTGAGATACCATCTTACACCAGTCAGAACGACTAAGAATAAAGATACTGATGGCAGCTTATGCTGGAGAGGATGTGGGGTAAAGGGAACACTCCTCCATTGCTGGTGGGAGTACAAACTTGTACAGCCACTTTGGAAATCAGTATGGTGGTTTCTTAGAAAACTGGGAATCAGTCTACCTCAAGACACAGAAATGCCACTGTTGGGAATATACCCAAAGAATGCATACTCATACCACAAAAACATTTGCTCAACTGTATTAATAGCAGCATTATTTGTAATAGCCAGAACCTGGATACAACCTAGATGCCCCTCAACCAAAGAATGGATAAAGAAAATGTCGCACATTTACACAGTGGAGTACTACTCAATGGTTAAAAAAAAAAGGAATTTTGAATTTTGCATACAAATGAATGAAACTAGAAAAAAAAAATCCCAAATGATGTAACCCAGACCCAGAAAGACAAAAGTGGTATGTACTCACTCATAAGTGGATATTAGACATAAAGCAAAGGATAACCAGCCTATAATCCACTACCTTAAAGAAGCTAGATAACAAGAAGAACCCCAAGAGATACATACATAAATCCCCCTGGGAAGGAGAAATAGACAAGAACACCTGAGAAAATTGGGAATGGCAGGGGGAAGGGCAGAATGGAAGGAAGTGGGGAAAAAGAAGGAGGAGGAGAACAGGAGGGAACAGGATGGCCAAGACAAAGGAAGGACAGAAGAGAGCAAGGAAAGACATATCTTGACTGAGGGGGTCATTATGGGTCTAGCAATAAACTTGGCCCTAGGGAAACTCCCAGGAATTCACAAGAATGACCCCAGCTAAGATCCTAAGCAATAGTGGAGAGGATGCCTGAACTGGCCTTCCTCTGTAATCAGATTGATAACTACCTTAGTTGTCATCATAGAACCTTCATCAAACAACTGACAGAAGCAGATGTGGAGATCCACAGCTAGCATTGGGCCAAACTCCCAGAGTCCAGTTTAAAGGAGGAGTGATAAAAAGAGTAAAGGGGTCAAGACCATGATGGGGATACCCATAGAAACAGCTGACCTGAGCTAGTGGGAGCTCAGTGCTTCCAGAATGCCAGCAGGAGAACCTGCACAGGCCCAAAATTCTCCCTCTGAATGTGGGTGTCAGTTGTGTGGCTGGGGCACTAGGAGTGGGACCAGGATTTATCTCTAGTGCTTGAATTGGCCTTTTGGAGCCCATTCTCTTTGAAGGGATCCTTTGCTCAGCCTAGATACAGTGGGGACAGCCTTGGTCCTGCCTCAAAGTGATGTGCCAGGCTTTGTTGACTCCCTAAGGGAATCCTTACCCTCTCTGAGCAATGGAGTTGGGATGGTGTAGGTGGAAAGTGAGAGAACAGGAGGAGGGGAGGGAGAGGAAACTGAGATTAGTGTTAAAATAAGAGAAGATTGTTTGTTTGTTTTTTTAAAAAAAGAGCAATTCAGTTTCCCGGATGGAGAAGTGGGGTGAGGGGGAGTTGCACGTTAAGCAGATATCTACCATTGTACTCTACCTCTCAGCCCAAATGGGTAATTTCATTAAATTTGCCATCTATATGGACACCTAACAAGACCACCATGGACCGACCTGATTCTCCCTGTTACGAATTCAGATTGGGAGAAAATTAGTTATAAGGTCATGCAAAATGTTGATGGGCGCTGCCCTTTTGAAACGGATGTGATGGAGCTATGCATAAGAGAGAAAAATAAGGGCAGCCTCAGGAGTGGCGAGAGCCTGTAAGCTCTTCTCCAGCTGTGCTTGTTCTTGCCATGTCTTCAGAAGCTCCAACTCCACACTGCTGGCCTTAGACCTCTGGGTCTGGAAATACAGAGTTGAGAGACACAAAAGATGAAACAGGAGACCACATCTGGCTAGTGGTATATTGCAAGCCCTTAGAAAAACAGCAGCAAGCCAAACTCCAAGGCAGCAGATGACAGGAAGTGATAACAGTCAGAGCAGAATTAATGGAAGAAAACAACATATAGAGTCCATTGAGAAGTTGGGTCTTTGAAAGTAGAGATTGGCAAACTCCTAGACAAATTAAATGAAATAAAGAGAGAAGACCCAACGTAATAAAATTAGACATGAAAAGAGAAGGATTACAACAGAGTCAAATGAAATCCAGAAAATCATTAAACAATAATTTGAAAATTTAAACAAACAAGCAAAAAATACCTAAGAAATATAGAAGAAATGGATAAATTCCTCCTTGTCATATACAAATTACCAAAATTAAATCAAGAGAATTTAAATAGCTTATACAAATCCTTAAAATCAAAAATATTGAAGCAGCAAAATTTTTAAATTCCCCAACAAAGAAGCATCTAGGGCTATGCAGATTCACTGCAGAATTCTACCAAACCTTTAAAGGTAAGCTAACACCTAGACTGATCAGATGTTTTTAGAAAATAGGGAGGAAAGGAACTTTACCAAACTCATTCTCTGAAGTTGGCATTGGCCTGATTCCAAAAAAACAAACAAAGTTTCAAAGAGATTCTTGCAAACTGAATTCAAGAGCACAGCAAGACCATAGGCTATGAGCAATTGGTTTCATTCCAGGGACACAAGAATGATTCAACATACACAAATGCAACATATGCAACCCCATATCACTTAAGAACAAAAATCATATGGCCATCTCAGTAGATATAGAGAAAACCTTTATTAAAAACAAAATTAAATTATGTCTTCATGACAAAAGTCCCAGTAGGCAAATCTCTATTAGCTTGAAGGCAGCTTTGTCTACATAAATGAGAATCTGTCTCAAAAGAAAGGCAGAAAGAAAGAAAGGTCCAGTTGAAGAGTAGAAAGAATTAGAATATGGTAAAGAGGTCAAGACCATGAAGAGTTCATCCACTGAAACAGTTTACCTGAGCTAATGGGAGCTCACCAACTCCAGCTGGACTGGGAAGGAACAAGCATAGGACCAAACTAGCCCCTCTGAATGTGGTTGACAATTGTATGGCTGGAGCCACTGAGGGGCCATGGCAGTGGCACTGGGATTTATCTCTACTGCATGTACTGGCTTTTTGGGATCCTATTCTCTTTGGATGCATACCTTGCTCAGCTTAGATGTAGTAAGGAGGGCCTTGGACCTTTCACAGAGCAAAGTGCCTAACTCTCTCTTAGGATTAAAGGGGGTGGGGTGAGAGGATGTGTGGAGGGAATGGGAAGAGGGGAGGGAGTGGGAATGTGGATTGGTGTTTTTTAAAAAAAAATCATAAAGAAAGAAAAAACAAAAGAAAGAAAGAAAGAAAGAAAGAAAGAAAGAAAGAAAGAAAGAAAGATAATTGAAGAAGACTGAGACTGGTGTGGAAGAATTGTCTGTATTCTGTCAATCATGTTTTAAATAAATGTTGATTGGCCAGGCAGGAAGTATAGGTGGGTCAACCCGACAGGAAGTAGAGGTGGGGTGATGAGAACAGAAGTATTCTGGGAAGCAGGAAGTTCCCTCCGCAGTTCTGCCCAGACCACCAAAGAAGCAAGATGTGAGCTGCCCTGCTGAGAAAGGTACCGAGCCATGTGGCTAACATAGATAATAATAATAGGTTGATATAAGTTACAAGAGATAATAAGTAGCCTGAGCTAATGGCTGATTATATTTCAGTTTATAATCTTATGGAGATCTCTGTGTCATTTTCTTTGGAGCCTGCTGGCTGTGGGGAACTAGGCAGAAACCCCAACAAACCAGCCCTCATGTTACATGAGATAAGAAAACCTCCCATGCTTGCTCATAAATTGGCAGAATTCATATTGTAAAAATGCTATTTTATTGAAATTAATATTCACTGTAATTTCCACCAAGACTTCATTGACATTCTTCCCATAACTAGAGAAACAGCCCTAAAATTAATATAGGAAACTAAACATCTGGAATAGCAAGAACAATACAGAGCAGACACTACAATTATCACAATACCTGTTTTCAAACCGTGTGACAAAGCCATAGTGACAAAAACAGCATGATGCTGGCACCAAAGCAGATCTGTACCAGTAGACAGGATAAAGGACCTAGACACAAACCCACAAAATTCGTCACCAAAGTATTGAAAAAAATTGTCAGAAACACACCTTGTTGGAAATGGGTTCACATAAGCCTTGCTCATATTGCTTTATCATGGCGGTTCTCAACCTGTGGGCCACGACCCCTTTGGTGAGTTCAACCGACCCTTTTACAGGGGTCGCCTCAGGCCATCAGAAAACAGATATTTAAATTACGATGCATAACACTAGCAAAATCACAGTTGTGAAATAGCAATAAAAATAATGTATGGTTGGGGTCACCACAACATGAAGAACTGTATTAAAGGGTCACAGCATTAGTCCGGTTGAGAACCACTGACTTAGAGGGCCTTGTTTTATTGGTATCCTCCATCCCCTCTGCTCTTACACCCTGCCTGTTTCCTCTTCCATGGGGTTCTCTGGGCCCTGAGGGAAAGGATTTGACAGGGATCCCCATTAAAGCTGAGCGTTCCAGAGCCTAGGCAGTTTGGATGCTCACCTAACCAGACCTGGATGGAGGTGGGTGGTCCTTGGACTTCCCACAGGCCAGGGAACCCTGATTGCTCTTGGGGCTGATGAGGGAGGGGGACTTGATGGGGGAGGTGGAGGGAAATGGGAGGCGGTGGCGGGGAGGAGGCAGAAATCTTTAATAAATAAATTTTAAAAAAAGGAAAAAAAAGCTGAGCGTTCCAAGGTCGCTCATTCTCTGGGTAGTGTTTGCCTATGGGTCTCCATATTCCCATATATCTGCTCCAGGAGGAAGCTGCTTTGATGATGGCTGAGCAAGGCGCTGATCGATGAGAACAGCAGAAAGCTATTAGGAGTCCTTTTATTACCACATCCTTTAGTAGAGTAGCAATATTGGTTAGATCCCTAGATCTAGGTCACAGGGGTGTCTAGTCTCGGGCTCTTGGTCACCTAAGCAGCATCCAGTACAGGTTTCATCTGTGGAGAATGTGTGTCAATCAGATGTTGGTTGGTTATTCCCACAAGCCTTGTGCCACCATATCTTGCACACTGGCATATCTTGCAGAGAGTTCACCATTATAGATCAAAGGGTTTGTGCTAGTTGGTGTTTACACTTCTCCTTTGGTAGCGTGCAGAGAACCTGTACCAAGACACTAGCCCATGAAGGTTCTAGGTAGACACCAGCTAGGCTTATACGTGTTCAAAGTGTTATTGTCAGCATTAGGGCCATACCATCAACTGTGGAGAGCAACCTATAGTCTTGGCAACAGTTGGGGTTCTGGGGGTTCCATGGGACCCCTTTGGTCAACAACTCAATTAGATGTAATTCAGTTCCAGTACTGGAAGCTTTGTTTGGTGACAGAAATGTCCATTTAAGGCTCTGTCTCCCCCATTTAGTTTAGTTTAGATCACTTTCATACACACACACACACACACACACACATTTTAGGAAGCTTTGACTTTGTCATACTTCCACACTACCCCTGAAATAACCCTTAGTTTTAGCTCTCCCTCCCCATATTCTCTCCCTCATCCCTCTTTTTCCTCTTTCTCCCTGCTTAGTCTTCCAAGTCCATCGATCCCTATGTCTGTTTCCTAGGGAGATCTATCTGTTCCCCTTAGTCTTTTCTCTATACCTAACAACTATGGCTCTAAAGATTATAGCTTGCTTATCATTGACTTAATAGCTAATATTCATGTATATAAAAATACATGCCAGGTTTAGCTTTCTGGGTCTGGGTTAACCTTACTCAGAATGTCTTTTTTCTAGTTCCATCCATTTTCCCACAAATTTCATTATTTCATTTTTAAAGAGCTAAACAATACTCCATTGTGTGAATGTACCACATTTTCTTTATTCATTCATTTGCTGATGGTCATCTACATCTTTTCAAATTTTTGGCTATATGAATAGAGCAACAATGAACATGGTTGAGCAAATGTCTCTCTTGTAGGATGAAGTACCCTTTGGGTATATGCCCAAGAATAGTATAGTCATATTTTGAGGTAGAGGTAGATCTGTTCCCATTTCCCTGGGGAACACCACACTGATTTTCATAGTGGATATACAAGTTGCCCATCTCATCCAAACTGGATGAGTGTTTACTTACCCCAGTCCTCACCACCTTGAGCTGTCACTTGCTTTATTGATCTTAGCCACTCTTACAGGTGTAAGATGAAATCTTAAAGAGGTTTTGATTTGCATTTCCCTGGTGATTAAGGATGCTACCATCTCTTTAAGTGTCTCACAGCCTTTGAGTTTCTTTTGAAAATTGTTCATTTAGATATGCACCCCACTTTTTAAATTGGGTTGTTTTCTTGATATCCTGGGTCTTTGTATGTTTTGTATATTGCCCCTCTATCAGATGTGTAGCTTGTAAAAATTCTTTTCCCATTGTGTAGGTTGCTGTTTTGTCCAAATGACAGTGTCCTTTGCCTTACAGAAGCTTCTCAGTTTCCTAAGGCTCCATTTATTAATTGTTGATATTAGTGTCTGCGCTATTCGTGATCTGTTCAGAAACCCTTCTCCTATGACAATGAGTTCAGGGCTATTCCCCCACTTTCTCTTCTTTCTGGTTTAGTGTATCTTGTTTTATGTTGAGGTCTTTGATCCATTTGGAGTTAATATTAGTGCAGGGTAATTAGTATGAGTCTATTTTGATTCCTCTATATACAGACATTCAGTTCAACCAGCCCCATTTGCTGAAGATTCTGCCTTTTTATCTAATGTATATCTTTGGCTGCTTTGTCAAAAATCAGATGTACATAGGTATGTGGATTTATGTCTGAATTTTCATTTTTATTCCATTGATCAACTTGTTGGTTTCTGTGTGATATCATGCTATTTTTATTCCTATAGCTCTGGAAATCAACTTAAAATCAGGAATGATGACACTTCAGTTCTTTTTATTATTATTACTCAGGATTGTTTTAGCTAAACTGATTTGTTTGTTTGTTTCCATATGAAGCAGAAAATTGTCCTTTCAATATCTGTGAAGAATCGTGTTGGAATTTTGATGAGGATTGTTTTGAAACTATAGATTGCTTTTTGTAAGATAGCCACTTTAATCCTTGATACATATTATTTTATTGATACTGTTATGTAGCCTATTGATACATGAGCATGGGAAATATTTCCATCTTTTGATATCTTCTTTAGTTTCATTCTTCAGTGTCTTAAGGTTTTTATCATACAAGTCTTTCACTTGCTTGGTTAGATTTACCACACGATATTTTATGTTATTTTATGCTATTGTGAAAGGTCTTGTTCCCTGATTTCCTTCTCGGTCCATTTGGCATTGTATGTAGGAAGGCCACTGACTTTTGTGAGCTACTTTTGTAACCAGCTACTTTGCTAAAAGTGTTTATCAGCAGTCGGAGTTTCATAGTGGAATTTTTAGTCACTTATGTGAACTACCATGTCATCTGCAAATGGGGAAACTTTGGCTTCTCCTTTCCTTTCGATCTCCTTCAGTTGTCTTACTACTCTAACAAATACTATATTGAATAGATGTAGAGAGAGTGGACAGTTTTGTCTTGCTCTTTATTTTAGTGGAATTTCTTTGGATTTCTCTCCATTTAACTTGATGTTGGTTATGGGTTTGATGTAAACTGCTTTTATTTTGTTGAGGTGACCCTTATATCCCTAAACTCTCCAGGATCATATTTACTGATTTCCATATGTTGAATCATCCCTGCATCTCTAAGATAAAGCATGATTATGGTGGGTGTCTGTCTGATGTGTTCTTGGATTCAGTTTGCAAGTATTTTATTGAGAATATTTGCATCCAGGTTCATAAGGGAGATTGTTCTGTAATTCTTTCTTTGTTTGGGTCTTTATGTGATTTGAATATCAGGGTAATTGTGTCATTTTATTGGGACAATGTTCTTTATAATTTTATATTGTGGAATAGTTTAAGGGATATTAATTAACATTAAGTCTTCTTTGAAAATCTTGTAAAATTCTGCAGGAAAATCATCAACCAAAAGAAATGTTCAGCAGATGGTTGTATCAGAAATGTCAAAGCTCATCAGCCACTGCTCCTCGTCTAAGTGGGCCCTGGAGAGCAGACCCATCACCAGAGCCTCCAAAATGCCATTTCTTTGGTGCACTCCGAGTTTGGTGGGAGGGCAAGCCTAGGTCATGTGCACAGTCTGGAGAGGAAAATGCAATGTCAGCTCTGTCACAAGGAAAGCACCTTCCTGCTTTGGAGAGATGGAGAATGAACCAGTCTTCAATGTTCAAATTGTCTAAGAACTGAAAGGGATTGCAGGGGACTCTTTGAGGGGGACATGGGGCTAAGAACATGGTGGTGACTCCAAATGGCCACTAAGCGTGTTCAGAAGACAGTTCTCATGGATGGGGCTAAGAGGGGCTCGTTCTGCAGCATTCAAACAGTGTGAACACCGTGCATCATCTGCTACTGAAGGGATGCACAGGACAGCCTGCAGAAGTCTGCTGCCCACAAATGGGGCCAACCCGGGCTCATAGCCAGACGGAAAGGGCATGATTGTCGCCCCTACCACACAGTTAAGGCCGTGCTGCTTCTGAATGGCAAAGCCCTTGACAAGACAGTCAAGAGTAACTTGAGGGAAGCAGCATTCCAGAAGCAATTCTAGGAAAGAAAGAAAAGGAAGACGACTCTCTAAAATGAAACTACAATATAATTCCCGAGGGGGGGTGTAAACTGTCACAATACACTTACAGATCTGAACTTCTCCTGCCGCCTCTCTCCCCTTCCCTAGTGGTTTTGTCAGGGTTTCTATTGCTGTGACGAAGCACCATGACCAAAGCAACATGGGCAGGAAAGGGTTTATTTGGCTTATGATTCTACATCACTGCTCATTACTAAAGGAAGTCAGGACAGGAACTGAAACAGGTCCAGGGCTTAGAGGCAGAAACTGATGCAGAAGCCATGGAAGGGTGCTATATACTAGCTTGCTCATCATGGCTTGCCCAGTCTTCTTGTGTCATGGGAATGCCCCTGTATGCTATGAATATGCTTTATTAGCATTGGTTAATAAAGAAGCTGTTTTGGCCTATGGCCAGGCAGAATAGAGTTAGGCAGGAAAACAAAACTGAATGCTGGGAGAAAGAAGGCAGAGTCAGGCAGGTGCCACGCAGCTGCTGAAGGAGAAAGATGCCAGAACCTTATGGGTAAGCCACAGCCTCATGGTGATACACAGATAATAGAAATGGGCTAATTTAAGATGTAAGAGCTAGCTAGAAATATGCCTGAACCATTGACCAAATAGTGTTGTAACTAATATAGTTTCTGTGTGATTATTCGGGTCTGGGCAGCCAGGAAACAAGAGCAGAGTCTCTGTTTATATTCTCTCTTACAGAACCCAGGACCATCAGCCCAGGGAAGGCATCACCCACAATGGAATGGGCCCTCTCCCATCAGTCACTAAGAAAATGTTCTACCAGCTTGCCTACAGCTCACTCTTATGGAGGCATTTTCTCAGTAGACATTCCTCCTCCCAGTGACTACAGCTTGTGTCAGTTTGATGTAAACCCATCCTTTCTTTTTCTCTTTCTTTGTCATGCCCAAGGCATGGATCCTGCTTATCCCTGTGGGACCTCTGTGAGGTCCCTTGAGATACTTTTGTACTGCCCAAGATCTAACTAGCAAAACCAATAGATGCTAAAAATCAGCTCATAGCCAAGGTATTTCCTCTTTTTCTTTCTTTTTTAATCAAACAATACACAAGTCAGACAGCACAGAAGAGAACAATGTCTTTCAGACCTGAGTGTGGCCCTGGTGAGGAGACAGAGATTCAGACTGCTAAATATAGATTTTGCAGATCTGTTGGCTCCTCAGCTCATAGCACTCAGCTCCCTGGCTCCCCAGCAGCTCCTTCTCCTCCCCTGTGTCTAGCTCGCTCCGAGGAGGGAGGTGCACAGGAGACGTGATGAACTCATAGTGACGGTCCAGATAACGCAGGTAGAAGAGCATATGCAGAGCATAGGCCAGCACCAGCAACAGAATCAGCGACATGGCCAGGCCGATGAGAACAGCAGGTGAGAAGGAAGAGCCACAGTCCCGGGCCTGGGCAAACTGTGCCCCCTTGATGGAGAAGCCTTGGATCTGTGCAGAGAAAGAGAAGATCGGGTGTAACCTATGCCTTCAGTCTAAGAATCATTTCTCATGGTGCTGGTGATTCTGGGCCCAGTTAACCAAATTTTATATAGTGTGGTTAGTTTTTAACTGTCAACCCCTTAATCTGGAACCACTGAGGAGAAGAGTGTCAGGGAGGGAAGGTGTATATCAGATCCCCTGCGGGTATGTCTGTGGATCATCTGAATTATGTAAATTGGTGTGTTAAGATCCCGTACACCGTGGATGGCACCACTCCCTAGGTTTAGGTCACAGACTGTGTGAACGTGAGATGCGTGAGCTGAGTGGCGTGCGTGCAGCTGTGCTCTTGCCTGTGGAAATGGCTGGCTGCCTCAGGTTTCCACTGTGGTGGCTTCTGAAGTGATGGGCTGGAACCTGGAGCTGTGAGCCAAAGGCAGATTTCTCCCTTACAAAATGGCTTTGGGAGGGGGTGTATTTTACCAAGCAATGGAAAAGGAGACTAGGGCACATACCACCACCAAACTGTAGAATGATTTAAGCACCTGATCTGATGATGATGATGATTCTGCTGATTGGGACTGTGAAATTGTGTTTGAGGGCTCACAGTACAGCCTGACTGGCCCCAAGCTCACTGGATTCTTCAGCTTCTGCCTCATGGGTTCTGGGACTGCAGACAGGAGCCACCATCCCTGGCTTGAAACTTGATTTGAAAGCAAAAGCCACCAACCACTCTGAGATGGATAAATTGTGGCAAGCAAGCCTCCTGCAATTCAAGACTCTGAGATAAAACTTCTTGTAATCTGGTTTTTAGGACTGTTTGAGCTCATATTAAATGACACTTCTGCTGTGTCTCCAACTCAAAGCAAGCTCTGGGTTTGAGAAGTGCAGCCTCTGAAGTCACTGGCAGGAAGAGGTTGGAAGGCGTCTCTGAGGGGGATCATGGGTGCTAAGATGGAAAAGGACACACGTGAAGGCCTTGTGCATGCAAGGTACTATTCCTTCCCTAGTTTAGTCTTCGTGGCAGGCTCTGAGCAAGGGACTGTTTTATGACTTGAGATTGGGCTCAGCAAAGTTCAGTAACTCACCTGGAGTCACATGGCAGAAAAATGTGTGGTGATAAAATTTATACCTGGGAAGCCTGATTTCATCCTCAGACTCAGCTGATAACTCCAAGGCTTCTGGTGTCTTCTGTCTCTGCTCCTCTTATCACTACCATCGAAGGCTTTGCTTGAGTTACACACAAATACCATACCATTTTCCATAAGGGGCTTGAACATGCATGGATTTGGTACCCACGGGAGGGCTTAGGGCCAGCTGAGGGATAGATGTTTATTCTGTAAGAAAGACCAGCAAACCTGCAGTGTGAACACTCCTTTCCCCTGGCCTGAGTTTGCATTCTTGCCTCTGTTTACATTCCAGGTGCTTCCACGAGACTAGAATATCCATTTCCTGTGGGGAGACTGCTGTCATGCAGACACGGTGCATAACCCAGAGGAGGACTGTGCTCTGCACAGCAAGCTCTCTGGAGTGTTGGGGCCCTGTGAATAGACGCTGGAGTGTTGGGGCCCTGTGAATAGACGCTGGAGTGTTGGGGTTCTGTGAATATACACTGGAGTGTTGGGGGCCCTGTGAATAGACGCTGGAGTGTTGGGGCCCTGTGAATAGACGCTGAAGTGTTGGGGCCCTGTGAATATACAGTGGAGTGTTGGGGCCCTGTGAATAGACGCTGGAGTGTTGGGGCCCTGTGAATATACAGTGGAGTGTTGGGGGCCCTGTGAATATACACTGGAGTGTTGGGGCCCTGTGAATATACAGTGGAGTGTTGGGGCCCTGTGAATAGATTCTGGAGTGTTGGGGCCCTGTGAATAGACGCTGGAGTGTTGGGGCCCTGTGAATATACAGTGGAGTGTTGGGGCCCTGTGAATAGATTCTGGAGTGTTGGGGCCCTGTGAATAGACGCTGGAGTGTTGGGGGCCCTGTGAATAGATTCTGGAGTGTTGGGGGCCCTGTGAATAGACGCTGGAGTGTTGGGGCCCTGTGAATATACAGTGGAGTGTTGGGTCCCTGTGAATAGATTCTGGAGTGTTGGGGGCCCTGTGAATAGACGCTGGAGTGTTGGGGCCCTGTGAATATACAGTGGAGTGTTGGGGGCCCTGTGAATAGACGCTGGAGTGTTGGGGCCCTGTGAATAGACGCTAGAGTGTTGGGGCCCTGTGAATAGATGCTAGAGTGTTGGGGCCCTGTGAATATACACTGGAGTGTTGGGTCCCTGTGAATAGATTCTGGAGTGTTGGGGGCCCTGTGAATACACACTGGAGTGTTGGGGCCTTGTGAATATACGCTGGAGTGTTGCTTCCTTACGCTGTGGCTCCGAAACTCAGAATGGACATTCCTGTGCCTCATCCAGCCAGCAGAGAGGTTAACCTGTGGGCTTGCGAACCAGTCTCACTGGTGGCTTCAGACTCTGTCCCTTTCCTTCCATTCAAAATCCCCACCCCAGGTCATTGCCCATGTGTTTTGTTTTGTTATTTTTGTCACACTATATACATAACATAAAATGTATTGTCTTAACCATTAGCATATGTTGGCATGAGTGGCATTGCTATTCCATGCCTGGAGTGGTCCTGCTTCACACGTACGAGGCCATGCATGTACTTTCTACATTGATGAAGATAGGTCAGAAACTGGCAAGGATAACTTAACCGTGAAGTAGAAGAGTGATTTTCAAATCAGGTTTGCCTCCTTCCAGACTGCCATGCTCTTCCCTTCCCCTTAGCCTTTGTCAACACCGTACCTCCCCCAAGCTGAGAGGAATGCACATGAATATGTATACCCAGGCTTTGTGGACAAAGTGGGAACAAGCCCTTATAAGGGGCATGCAATGCCCGGCCTACCACCTCAGGGAGTAAGCACTGGCCACAGGTAAACAAGATAGGGGGACTTTGTCCCTCAGCATGAGAGGATTCTGGGATGCTGGGGTGCAAAAGCGCCTGTCATGTTCCCATGTCTTTCACTCAAGGCTTTCAAGATCCTCCGGGCTAATTTCGACTGGTTGGTGACTCCACTCCCATGCTAACTGTCAACGCTGTCTTTAACGCTGCAGCTGTACTTCTTATCCGCCCAGATAAGATCACTGCTTAGGTCTCAGCCATGAATAAAGAAACCGCCCCGTGGTGCCTCTGCGCAGGGAGCCTCTGGGCCCCGGAAGTGTCAGTCATCAGGCTTCAGCCACAGCTGCCCTAGGGTTGAGATAAGTACCTGGTGACTGGGTAAACAGGAATGTAAAAATCCATCCCTGGAGGACTCCATTTCACACCTCAGAAGACCCAGAATAAACCCTCGCTGCCTTAAAGGCTCTTCCTTTAGACTCGTGTTTTATGTGACTTCAACAAACACTGTTTCTTTGGCACCAAGTATGCGGGCTGGCGTGTCGACCACATGTTTTGACTTATTACCTGGAAATCAATAAACGTGACCTCCCACAGGCTTGTCACATCGTCGGAGCCGCCCAGCAACTGCAGAGCATCGTTCCGGCGCAGGCTGCTGACTCGTTGGCAGCGGTACGAGTAACTTGACAGAGCATAGATGCCAGTTGCATTAAAAGCTGCTTGCACCGAATTGTTGAAGATGATCTCGACCCGTTGTAAACTAAACCAGCTCTGGCTGGACAGCTTGTTGTAATTGGTTAGGGTGAACCTGGAAAGGTTTGTACATTAGTGTTAGGCTGAGTCACCTGTGAACAGTACAATGGCGCCCTCTTTTGTCAGGCTGTGGAATCAAACCAGGGAGAGGCTTCGCTTTGGCCTGTTAGCGATTGCCAAGAGGAAAAAGCAACACGAAAATCCTACAAAAGTCAAAGGGGGGGGGGGGGGAGTCTTTTCTAAGAATCAAAGTGTTTATTATTGCCACAAAATTGATAAAAAAAAAACATAGCTGTATATTGAGAAAGAATTAAATTGTCATAAAATAATAGTAATAGCTTTCTTCTGGGCCAGCCGCACTTGTTACTCACGTGTATTTCCTGAAGCTTACTACCGCACTATGAGACAAACAATAGTGCTAGCCTAGCATCACCGACAAAAAACTGAGCCCAGAGGAACAAAATACCTTGCCCAGTTTCTCTCAGAGTGATGTGTTTAGCTGCCTTTCAGAAGTTACCTGAGACCAGCACCCTCACCGCTCACAGCTTTAACGAGGAACATTCTCCAATCACGAAAACATATAGTGGATATAGCTCGTGATACTTATGAAATATTACACAGAACCAAAGTCACGAACGATGGGATTAAAACAGTAGTAACTGCAAACACGGGTGAACTATCGGTCACTTTTATTTTCTTATTCTTTTCTTGTCGCGTATCTGTTTGTTTGTTTTTTTTGTTTTGTTTTGTTTTTCTAGACAGGGTTTCTCTATCTAGCCCTGGCTATCTGAAACTTCATCTAGACCAGGCTGGCATTGAACTCATGAGACACCCCTGCCTCTGCCTCCCGAATGCTGGGATTAAAGAAAGGCCTTTATCTACACCGCTTGGCTTATTTTCTCATTCTTATAGCTCCACTGTAGCACAAATAATAAAAACCCAGAGTTAGATAATAAAAACCAGAAAAGCAAAGCAGCCAAGCCACTAGAGCAGTCTTACCTCTACTGAAGTACGACTGCAGACTAAGCAGCCCGAGCGAGCCTCTCTCTCCTCCCATTTCATATTCCTCTCTAGTACTGGGATTAAAGGTGTGAGCCACCACCACCTGGATTCATTTCAGCATTGATCTTTTGTAGCCCAGGGTGGTCTTGAACTCACAGAGATCCCCCTGCCTCTATCTCCCAAATCCTGGGATTAAAGGTGTGCTACCACTGCCTGACCTCTGGTGGCTTAGCTTTGCCCTTCTGATCTTTAGGCAAGCTTTATTTATTAAAGCATAAATAAAATATACTCCATATTTCTGATTTTTCTGTTTTCATTATCTGATTCTGTGTTCCTGTAGAAGCAGATCTTGAGACAAAGATACGAATGTAAGGATTCAGTCTCTCGGGTCTATAGAATGGAGAAAAGAGCAACGGCAGTAGATGGGACAGGAGGCGTGGGGTGAGGGTGAGGGGTTGAGCGTGTTTCCATAGTGTGAAGGGCCAAATGAAGAGCTAGTAACTAAGGCCAAAAGGACACGTCTGAGCAGCCTCACTTAGAGTAGAGGAGGCTGGGGTGCTCACGCTCTTCCGTGACAAGGACGGAAGGCAGAGTCCATGTTATGGGTCGGGAGTCACTCAGAGTGTGACCATGACCATAAATACATTCTACTAAGAAGAATCTTTTTACCTAGGTCCTGGGATCTGTGGGGCCAGGACTGCACCTGAGACCCATCCCAAGATGCAGCCCTGGGTCACATCAGCCCAAGGCTCACAAAAACGAACCTGAAAGATGACAAGCAGCCTGCCTGTGTGCTGGCAGGCTCTAACTTTAACGTGTGTCCTGCCTTTGTCCTTGTCCTCTTTCTGAGCAGAGCATGAAAGTTTGATTACAAAGGCAGAAACAGCAGTGTTGGTCTTATGACCCACTGGCTTGCTAGAAGAGCAAATTTTACAGGATCAGTCAGTTTAAGAATAGTCTTCAACGTCTAGGGGTAAAGGGCTGTGAGCTGCTAGGGTATGGCCTGTACATAGTAAGGCCAAACTTTAAACCATCATGGTTTGGTTTTCCATTGCTGTGATAAAAGCACCACGACCTAAATCACCTTGACGAAGTAACTTCCCAGGTAACCATTATCACTGAGGTAAATCAAGGCAGGAACTCAACAAAGCGGGAACCTAGTGACAGGAGCTGATGCAGACACCATGGAGAAGTACTGTCTACTGGCTTGCTTGCCACGACTTGCTCAGACTGCTCTCTTAGTGAACCCAGGACCACCTGCTTAGAAGTGGCACCACCCACCACCCACAATGGGCTGGGCCCTCCCACATCAATGACTCCGTCAGAAAATACCCAATAGCCTTGCGCACAGGCCAGTCTTAAGGAGGAGGCATTTCCTCAGCTGTGACTCCCTCCTCTTGCTCAAGGATGCCTCGCTCTGTGTCAACAAAAACCAGCCCGCACGACTTTCTTAGGCCAGAAAGGCCTTTAGGGAGAGAGAATGGGCAGACGGGCAAGTTGAATAGACATGGGAATGGACACGTATGCCACACACCTTCATCCTAGGTGACAATGACGATGGCGACAATGATGATTTCCAGAGGTATTTTCCAGTTTTTCAGGTAATTGAATAAATAAAGTTATGTCGTATGTTCATTCTCGAGCAAGTCTGCCTACGGAACCTTTTATTGGAGACTCGTAAATTTTCCACATAGCCAGAGCGCCACAGAGCACACAGTGCAGGAGAGAGCCTGCTGGGCACAACCCACTTGTTTTCCAAGTACAGCTGAAGGCAATGTGCTCATCTCGGCTAAAAAGTTCATGCTATAGGAAGGGAAGCTCTGGTGTGTGTGTGTGTGTGTGTGTGTGTGTGTGTGTGTGTGTGTGTGTGTGTGTTGTCTGTCAGGCACTACCCACCTTTTCTCCTTTTTTCTTTTGAGACAGGGTCTCTCACTGGCCTATATGGCTACCTGTCCCCACCTTCTCAGTACCAGGAATACAAGCAATAGCACCACACCCAAGCTTTTAACATGGTCTTAGGGATCAAACTCATGTCCTTCTGCCTGCATTGACTGAGCCATCTCCCCAGGCCATACAATGAATTTTTGAGGGGAAAAAAAGTGTGCCTTTCCCTTCAGATTTCTTGATCACCAACTTCTGGGGAAATTATTGACATGTTTTTATGGGAAGTAAAACAATTTGAAACAAGGTCATATTATGTTGTGTTGGTTGGTCTAGAGCTCATTATGTTTGCCCAAGCTGACAGAGATCTGCCTGCCTCTACCTCCAGATTGCTGGGATTAAAGGGATGTGCCCCCTGACACAAGAAAAAAATGGTCGGCCTTCAAATTTGTTGATTACTGACTGCTAAAATAAGTCATTAGCAGTAGATGCGGCCTTCTGTCACAAGCAGAGGAAAATGGAGACCCATATTGAATGTCTGCTGGGACAGCGAAGATCTCATCACTGTCGTCAAATCGTGTGATTCTTTTTTTTAAAATATTTATTTATTTATTCATTTATTATGTATACAATATTCTGTCTGTGTGTATGCCTGAAGGCCAGAAGTGGGCACCAGACCCCATTACAGATGGTTGTGAGCCACCATGTGGTTGCTGAGAATTGAACTCAGGACCTTTGGAAAAGCAGGCAATGCTCTTAACCTCTGAGCCATCTCTCCAGCCCAAATCGTGTGATTCTTAAAAGACAATGCAATGAAATCACCAGAATCAATCAGGGCCTGAAGCCTATTGGCCTCCTCTCAGTATTAATCTTTGTTCTGGGTTCTCAGTTCATGTGCTCCTGCTCAGTCAGTGAAAAACCCCCCACTGAAGAGAGCGAGGAGTAGAGGTGTTTCCATAGTGGTTATAAAAAGAATTCAATAATATTAATAATAATAAGAAAGAAAGCATTCTGACAGGACCCTCATACCCACACCCACTGAATTCTCAGAGGACTGAGCTACATGTGGACTTTGATGTGTAGAAAGCGTTCCCACAGAATCCATCTGACATGACCACTGACATTTCAGCATAGTTAGCTACGGATCCGATGTGTCTCCAGGAAGGTAAATGCTTGGCCCTTGATACCCACAGGGGAGTAAGTGCATCAAGTAGAGTACAGTAAGGCTGACATGCTGAAGCTATAGCAGTACCCACCTTATGTCAATGTCCTTGGGATTTTCAGCATCACCAAACTTTAAAGATAACCTACGAAAATGGAAACAACAGAGTTCATCAAAATAGGAATGACTCAGACTACAAGATGGCTCAGCTGGCCGGGGCACCTGCCTCCAGGTCTGATGACCTGAGTTCTGAGATTGATGTCTGGAGGCAATACGGTGAAAGGAGAGAATCAATTCCTGCAAGGTATCCTCTAACCTCCACACAGACACTATGACTTGCACATACATACACACCTACACACAAGCAGACACATGCGTATACAAACACACACACACACACACACAGAGAGACAGACAGAGACAGAGAGGGAGGGGGAGGGGGGTAAAAAATAATAAAATTTAAAATATGCTCATCATTATTGGGCATTAGGAAAACAAAATAAAAACCCATCTACACATCATAGAACATCAAACAGAACAATTAAACTGTCTTCCATGCAGAACTATCAGTTTCTGATAACCTATATTCATGCACACTTTTCCGAAGGTAAATCCTAGATTTCCCGGGTCAAAGACAGATTAACTATTCACTCAGGAACAACAGTGCTTCTCCTCTCTACACAATTCATCCCCCTGGGTAGCACAGTGAGTCAGACAACATTCCACCCATGCTGGGATCTGGAGTTTGTAGTGGAAGTCAGGAGTCCAAAGTTTACATGTGAGTTGGTGGTTCTTTCCTCACCTCCTGAATAGGACAGAAAACCATCTGTTCCCTCAGTGTTGACAGACTACCCTTGGGAAGAAAAAGGAGATGCTGGACTACTGACCTGGAGGTAAGTGGAAGATTTTAATCAGCCACTGGACGGAAGCAGTCGTTTCGTTAAGTGAAAGAAGTCACACTAAAAAAATCATTACATGGCTATATTTACACAACATTCTAGGAAACACAAATTCATCTTGAATTTTAGGAACTAATCCAATGATTACCTAGAAAGGTTGTAGTGATGCAAGCAATTGATTAAAAAGGGTATTTCACACATGACGAAAGTGTTTGTGGTCTTGGTTCTAGTGATGGCATTGTGTATACACATACATGACAAGTGACCACAAGATAAACTCAGATTATTATTCTTCTCTCATATTTTCAAGTAGGGTTACAAATATAAAAATGATGAGCTGAGTATTTATAATGGAGAAATATAAGAAATTTAATTAAATAAAAAGTGCTGCTGCTATATCAATAAAACATCTATGTTGTGGAACATCTAAGATGTGTTACATTTGTTTGTGCTCTGGAATGTTTGTTAATGATGCAAAGTTGTGTTTCATTCTTTTATGACACACTTGTTTAACTCTGTGGAGCTGTGTTACTTTGCCTGTCTAAAACACCTGATTGGTTTAATAAAGAACTGAACAGCCAATAACAATGGAGGCAAAAGGATAGGCAGGGCAGGAAGGCAGAGAGAATAAACAGGAGAAATCTCAAGGAGAGATAAAGGAGTGAGAAAGAAGAGGGGAGTAAGACTCAAGGAACAGGGCCAGCCACTCAGCTATACAGAAAGCCCTGGAGAAAGAAGGAAAGAAAAGGTTTACGGAAACAGAAAAGTGTAAAAGCCCAGAGACAAAAGATAGACAGTGTAACTTAAGAAATGTTGGCTAAAAACAAGCTGAGTTAAGACATTCATAAGAAAGAATAAGACCTTGTGAGATTTATTTCGGAGCTGGGTGGTGGCCCCCCAAAGAACTAAGAGCCAACTACCCATCTAGAAGTCATAACACCTTACTATGCCTTAAGGAACCAAAGAGAGCAAAAGCAAATAGCACCAAGAACGGAGGATAGTGCCTCATGATTGCCTCCGCTTGCCCTACTTCCGAGACACAGAATGGTCAGTGACTGTCCTGAGCTCTATCATATACTGTTTATGGAGAAGGGATGGGATGATCACAAAGTAAATCATACAGCTAGAATTGATAAAGGAAATATTTGTGTTCCCTAGCTTGATCAACTTAGACACCTTGGATATGCCTGTTTGCAAACACTTTCAAAAAGAAAACCCAGAAATTGTGGGAGTGGCCAACTAATGACTGGTCCAGCTTGCGACCCAGACCAAGAGAAGGAGCTCATACCTGACACTGCCTGGAGGGCCAGGACCCAGAGGCTGGACGGCCCAGAGACCAACCATGACTGGCAAAACAAAAAGAATGGAGCCTAATGATATTTTCCTATACTCACACATTGATGCCTAATCCAACTGTCACCAGAGAGGCTTCACCCAGTAACTGATGGAAACAGATGCAGAGACCCACAACCAAAAATTAGGTGGAGCTCAGGCAATCCTGAGGAAGAGGGGCAGGAAGGATTGTAGGAGCCAGAGGGGTCACTGACACCACAAGAAAACCCATGGAATCAACTAGTCTGGGCTCCTAGAGGCTCACAGAGACTGACCCTCCAACCAGAGAACCTGCATGGGACTGACCTGGACCTTCTGCATGTATGTTGCAGTTGTGTAGCTTGGTCTTCTTGTGGGACTCCTAACCATGGGAGCAGGGGCTGTCTCTGCCTTCGTTACCTGCTTTTGGGACCCTTTCCTCCTATCGGATTGCCTCATCCAGCCTTGATAAGAGCTGCCTAAGTCTCACTGCAACTTGATAGACCATGGCTAGTTGATATTCGTGGGAGGCTCATCTGTATCCGAAGAGAAACAGAGGAGGAGGAATGAGTGGGGGGGGGGGGCAGAGGAGAGGAAGGGGGAAAACTGTGGTGGGGTATAAAAGCAAAACAAATGACTAGATCAATAAATAAATAAACAAACAAACAGGCACACACTTTCAAATCTTCTTTCATGGTATTCTGACTGTCTGATACAAATTACTAGAGAAACCACTTTAAAGAAACAAAATACACCAGGTGTGATGATCCACACCTTTAATCCCAGCACTTGGCAGGCAGAGGCAGGCAGATCTCTGAGATCAAGGACAGCCAGGGTTACTTGGTCAAACACTGTCTGGAAAACCCATAAGGAACGAAGAAAAAACAAATTAAGAGAGAAAAGGAGGAACAGAGGGAGGAAGGGAGGGAGGGAGGGAGGGAGGGAGGGAGGGAGGGAGGGAGGGAGGGAGGGAGGGAGGGAGGGAGGGAGGAAATTCAACTAGTTCACTCTAAGGAAAATGTCTTTAGCTCTTCCAATGGACTCTAGCCTGGCCCTGCAGAAACTTGCTCTGCACGGATGAACCAAACTGCAGAGCAAAGCCTTCACAAGCTGCCCGTTATCTGGAGAAGCAACTGGCCAGCTCCCAGAAACGACCCTCTGGGACTTTTCCCAGCAGGGCTGTTGCCTGTGGAGTTCGAAAGCACACTTTGCTCTGGAGCAAAGACCGTGAGGCATGGGGACAGATTTCAACTAAGCTACTTCACCATTTTGTCAGTGAGGACCTTGTAGGTGCTGAACGCCATACACAACAGGAACCCAGAAATGGATACAATGCAAAGCAAGGGTGGCGAAGGAACTCAGCCTGTGCGCCGTACTTACAGAAGCAGACCCTGAGTTCTTCGTGCTATAAATGCCCAACCTCAAAATGAGCCCAGATGCTGGGACTGGATTCTATTTGCAGGGCTTTCCCTACTTAAAAAGACTTCCATAGCAAACCTGTCTGCCAAATTTGCCTCTCCCTCAACGTTTTGTTTCCAAAGCTAAAACATGTTTGTCTTTTTCCATTCTGGGCTTTTGACCTTACATGGCTATGTCTCCACTTGGATTTGTTCTTTTAGGAACTGGGACTCCAGTTCTTCCAGACACAAGGGCACATGGGCACAGCAGAGGCATCTCATTGGTCGGTAGCAGGGGTCTTTAACAGCTGGAACTAACACTCTCACTTCCTAAGAAGATGTCCCTGGCCTGCTCTTTGGGGTGGGGGATGTGCTCCCAGGCTGCCTGCATCTCACCTGAGCAGGACTGAGGGAGCTGGGGGCTGCCCACCCTGCGCTCACACCTGAATATTTCTAGGAAGGTGACTAGGAAGATACACCTGTACCAGGGCCTGCTCAATATCTCATTTATGCAAAAAGTGGCTGGAGAGAGGACTCATCTGTTGAGAGCACTCAATGCTCTTCCAGAGACCTGAGTTCAGTCCCCAGCATCCAAATCGAGTGGCTAACAACAGCTTGCGGTATGTGTGTGGCGGGGGAGGGGGGAATCCAATACCCTCCTGTCACCTCTGTAGGCACCCGAACACACATGCACATACACACAGACATTATCACGAAAATAAAACTAATTTTAAAAATGACTTAAAAACAGAGAAAAAACAAAAAACAAAAAACCAGGAGGTGGTTGGTAAACACTGTGGTCATTGCATTTGTTGATATTAAGAAGAAACGGGCACTGCTGTGAACTGCAGTTGACAGGTGCTCTGGGGTTATACTTAACATTTCCTCCTCTGCTTTTCATAATCCTGTGAGATAAGGCCAAGAGGAAGGAGACAAGATGGCCCCTCTAAGAGCCCCGGTGGAACTCTTGCAAGTATCCTAGTCCCACTCCGCCTTATGACGTATAGGAGAGCCGCTGTGTTGACACCAGACATGGAGACCTCCCCAGCCCTGGCCTCTGGTAAGGGCACAAAGGCTACAGTGAACAGCTGCCACCATCTCCCTCTGACGAGTGACAAGCCCACCGTCCTAAAGGCAGACCTGGACCTATGAGACCAGCGTTGTTTTCTCTCCACTCATACTGATGACTCCACTGATGACTAAATTCTCCACGGTCCAGTCAAAAGCTGCACTGCCCTGATTCTTCCCACAACCCCCTAATGTCAGGCTCAACGGAACCGCAGCCAGCCCTAGGCAAGCAAGCTTACCCCCAGGCAATCAGCATCTCTCCGTGCAACTGACCACAAATCAAGAGCCCTGTAGGGAATTAATTAGAGCCTGGGAAAAAAGTCCTGAACCCTCAGCGGTATGGGCAGCTCTCCCATAGTCCTTGATAGTTGTGCTGAAACGAGAGACAAATGTGAATCTATTCTTAACAATTCCCTAAATCTTGTAGTTATTACAATTCCTTAAATTCTTATTAGTCATTCTGAAGACCTAAACATGAAGAATGTATAATACCCCTATTATGGATATATCAATATATTTGTGTCCATCCATCATCAAGAACTTTAAACAAAAAACAGAATTCAAGAACAAACCAACAATCCCAGTCAAACCATATACAGTATAAAAGGAACGCACACAGGAGTACATGCATAATATATCGTAGTTCATACAAAATATCCTCACAGGCCAGGATAAAAGCAAAAGAAAATCTTCCAAAAGCACCCATTATACCAACAGATATTGAACAGGGGGTTGTAGAACACAAGGGAACAGTTTGGATTTCGTTTTCTGGACAAGAACAGGAAACAAAAATTCTCAGATGCCTGAAATGCAGAGAAAATCTTTCAAAGCGCTCTGATCTCAGCAGGGACGTTTACTTCATCTGTTTATATCAAACCAGACCTAAGTGTTCTGTTCACACTCAGATGCCCACAGATACGCTGAAATCTGACCAAATGTCCTCTTACACACAAACTGTGGAACAGGCCCTGTTCTATGACTTGAGAATCTGTCACCACCACGAGCAAACGCACCACCTAGAGGCAAAGATTAGTCCTGAATAAAGAAATTTTGCTGAGTAACCCACGAAGACGTGCATTGTGCATTCCCTGCTGTGAGATCTAAGCTCTTTCATGGTAAGTCCAGGGTACATTCATCTCCACATTCGGAGTTGAGACAATGCCTGAAAACAGCTTAACTTTTCTCCCTTCTTTGCATCCTTTCTTCTATCTCCAAATCGCTAAACAATACAGGCTTTTGTCAGTGCTCTTGGGTACCTATCAGAATCAGAGAGTAAGAACAAATTGCAGGAGGCATCCCACACCTCCATTGCAAGATACAGAAAAGCAAGTTAGAACCTAGATGGAAACCCTCCTGCTGGCTGGCTTGCTTCCCAAGTGTCCTCCAGGCTGCTCAGGAAGTAAAGGTTCCATTGGTCTAACCCAGCTGTGAACCTGCAACCAAAAGGCCAACCCACTGGGCACGGTGTACAATAATGGGATGGCTTTTGTGAAGAACTAGCTGCCCTTTGGTTTGGGGTAGGGACATAGGAGGAGGACCCATGTCTGGTGTTCTAAGCCCAGCTAACAATCCGGGACTGGGGACACCAGAGGTCCACTGTGAAATTTAGTGCCATTGGCTAACCAACTGGCATATTATCAAACTTCCTGCTAAATACCGATTCATATATTCACAAGCAAAAACAAAAAACTTTTCCCTCCTTCCTCCCTTCTTTTCTTCATTATGCAGTACCTCTAAGGCTTCCGCAGCCAGAAAGACTGACTTACGTGGCACTTTCTTCATTGCAGTTTGAGTTGCCAGTGTCCACTGTTTTGTTTTGACCAGGGGCTTCATCTGTGAGGTCCAGCCAGGTCTGATTCTTAAATTTAACTGTGATCCTTTTAGTCCAGAAGAGGATGCAGGGAATTCCATCCCTGGAGAATGTAACAGGATTGTGATGACTGAAGGCACTCCAATGGCTTTTGCTCAGACTGTAGTTGAAAGTCTAATTAACCGAATAAAAGTTAAGAGATAAGTGTGCGTCCTTAGAATCAAAGACTTCCTACAGACAAAAAGGTTAATTCATATCCTGTATATATTAGTATATATTTACTTACAGTACATATAAGAGTGGGCTAATTATTCCAGTATAAATACAAATAGAAGAAAAACTGGTCAAGCGAGAACAGTAAGTAATAAAGTTCCTGCAGGCAAAGATAGAATAAAATGCTCTGGAGACAATATGAAACTGCAAGCAAATGAAGACCTGCATGTTTTTTCTCCACTTCCCAGAGGTCAAGGAGCTTATGCTAATAATTAGCATAACTATTGTAGATATGTTCATAGTAGCTCAGCAAGCATTGAAAAGTGAGTATGTTGTGTAGGTTAAAGGTTGACGTCCCAACAGTCCTACCTGTGTGGTAGGTGATGCTGTGATGTTCTGGGCTGGTGGCTCTGCTCCACTCTTCTTCTGACCTGTCAAATAATACGTAATGACGTGGGTACCACGGCTCGATGCTAGCCGTTTGTTAGTGTATTTGGGTGATGTTAACGAGCCAATCACTGGTAGACAGCCTGTTAGGCTTATCACTTAAAATGTCCTACTTTAAAAGCTTTCTTCCAGGACTGGAGAGATGGCTCAGTGGTTAAGAGTGCTGCCTGCTCTTTCCAAAGGTCCTGAGTTCAATTCCCAGCAACCACATGGTGGCTCACAACCATCTGTAATGGGGTCTGGTGCCCTCTTCTGGCCTGCAGGTATATATACAGACAGAATATTGCATACATAATAAATAATAAATAAATAAATAAATAAATGCTTTCTTCCAGAAGGGATTCTAGGTAGAAAGAATATCAGTGAGGATACTGTACTCCAGAAAATGGCCTTTCTTTATCCCTGCCCCCAGGAACCCACAGGGCAAGTCCAAGTCTTACCACTCCCACTCCGGATAATCACTTCTTTCCTTGAAGATGCTTGAGAGCTGAAAGGAGAAGCAGAGTTTTAAACCCAGAGCAAACATCTATAGTGGAGGCTTCACAGAAAGCTTTGTTGTCTCGCTCAGGAGCATTGTGGCCCCTCCGAATGCGACAATTTTAAGTGACGGATTTCTGGTTCAAATATAACACATCCTCTCCAAACAAAATATAGAAATTACAGAAATCCATGATATTTTTTTCTTTTTATGAATCACTTTTGACCCTTACTGGATATTATAGAGACTCAAACTGCAAACCAAGCAGTGAGCTATCACCAAGCTTTAATCAATAACAAAAACATAATAATATGTAGTAAATTCTTTTACAACAAAATTTTATATCACACTGTGTTGCTGCTATATTGTAGCCAAAATATTCAATATTTGTTATTTTTAAAAAGGACAAAATTGGGATGGTGGTGACATATGCACTTGCGAGGCAAGTGGATCTCAGTGAGTTCGAGGCCAGCCTGGTTTACAGAGATAGTTGCAGGACAGCCAGGACTGTTACACAGAGAAACCTTGTCTGGGGGGGAAGGAGGGGTAAATTCAGCCAGCCAGTGGTGGCACACACCTTTAGTCCCATTTAATCCTAGCACTTGGGAGGCAGAAATGTGTTCTCAGGGTGTGTCCTTGTTCCCTCCTCCTCGCCATCTGCCATCAGTCATGGACGCTTACCGGAACTGACCAAGTCAGGGTCCCTGCCCTTGAATTCCCCAAACTATAAGATAAAGAAGTCTCTTTAAGATAAAGAAGTCTATTTTTGTTTACAAGCTAGCATATGTAATGAAAATCTCACTAATAGCAGTTGTTCCTAGGGTTCCAACATTCTAGGACAGTGGTTCTCAACCTGTGGGTCTCAACCCCTTTGGGTATCGCATATCAGACAGTCTGCATATCAGAAATTTATTTTACAGCTCATAACAGTAGCAAAATTACAAAATTATAACGTAGCAATGAAATAATTTAATGGCTGGCGGTTACCAAAACCCGAGGAACTGTGTTAAAGGGCCACAGCATTAGGAAGGTTGAGAAGCACTGTTCTCAGACACTACTGTGAATTGCTCTTTAACATAAATTCCTAAAGTAAAATTTGCTAAGTTGGGAGGTAGAGAAAAGTTTTGTCATATATTCCAAGCATAGAAGCCTGCAGACCACGGGATTAAAGAGTGGCTCAGTGGTTGAGAGCATCTATTACTCTTCCAGAAGACCCAAGAACCCTCCTCAAGTGGCTCCCAACTGCCTGGAACCCTAGCTCCAGAGGAATCTAACACCTCTGCCTTCCCTAGGTCCTAACACACAGGCGATGTGCATTCACTTACACAAACACAGAATTTAAAATAAAAGAAATCTTTTTTTTTTCTTTTATTTTTCAAGACAGGATTTCTCAGTGTAACCCTGGTCATCCTGGAACTGCCTCTGTAGACTAGGCTGGTCTTGAACTAACAGAGATCATCCTGCCTCTATCATCCAAGTGCTGGAATTAAAGATGCACACCAAAACATCATGGAAATAAATTTTTATTTAAGACAAGCCAAAACACAAAATTCTCCCCCTGTACCCAAACCCATCTTTCAACCTTAGTAAGTCATAGTCAATCTTACTTTATGCATAAGTAAATAGAACTGATTATGAATTAAATACATTATTCTACATTATCTAGTGAAAATGTCTACAGATGACAAACTTGGGGAAAGGCCTACTAGTTGCTCCTTGCACATGGATGCAACAATTGGTTCATTTTTATCAACTATATATAAGTGTAATTTTTGTACAGGCAACTATCTATGTAATGTAGTGAATCCTTCATGTGTACATAGCCACAATATTATAGTCACAGTAGAGTTGAAGAATAGTAATCCTGCTCACCAAAGTTCTCCAAGCTTTTCTACAACGTTCCCTCCACCTTCATCCCTCCATCTTCATCCTCCACCTCCATCCATCCACCTTCATCCTCCACCTTCATCCCCCCACCTTCATCCCTCCACCTTCATCCCCCCACCTTCATCCCCCCACCTTCATCCCTCCACCTTCATCCCCCCACCTTCATCCCTCCACCTTCATCCCCCCACCTTCATCCCTCCACCTTCATCCCTCCACCTTCATCCCTCCACCTTCATCCCTCCACCTTCATCCATCCACCTTCATCCTCCCACCTTCATCCCTCCACCTTCATCCCCCCACCTTCATCCCTCCACCTTCATCCCCCCACCTTCATCCCTCCACCTTCATCCCCCCACCTTCATCCCTCCACCTTCATCCCTCCACCTTCATCCATCCACCTTCATCCTCCCACCTTCATCCCTCCACCTTCATCCCCCCACCTTCATCCCTCCACCTTCATCCCCCCACCTTCATCCCTCCATCTTCATCCTCCACCTTCATCCTCCACCTTCATCCTCCACCTTCATCCCCCACCTTCATCCCTCCACCTTCATCCCTTCACCTTCATCCCCCACCTTCATCCCAAGCAAGTCCAATGACTTCCTTTCATTTTGCATGAGTTTGCATTTCATAGAATTGTAAATTAGCAGTCATATAACATTTACCTTTAGTATTTGCTTTCTTTTCATCTTAACACAATGGCTTTGGAATTTATGTACACCACTGCATGTATCAGTGCTCAATTCTAAATACCATTGCTAAGAAATACCTAACTGTGCAGATCTAGCACATATTATTTGTCTAGGCACATATTGACATTTACAGGCATGTGTAGTGTTGGGAACTTGAGACTTTGCAAACAAAGATCTAAGAACTTTCATGTACACTAGTTAGTTGAGAATATTTTTTTCCGGTTCTGAGAAATGAACCTAGGGCTTCATTTATGCCAGGCATTTGCTCTACCACTAAGCCACACACACAGCCTAGCAAACATTTCTGTTTATAAGAAGTCCCCTGTGAGTGAGGTTGGCATGAATCAGTCCTCTGAGGCCAATCTCATCTTGGTGCACTTGGGAGCACTAAGAAATTTCATTTCCTGAACAAAAGTGATGTATATCTTATGCAAACATCTCTACCTAAGCAAACTCCACGTTCTCTCGCGTGAGCTGAAACGTTACTGAATAAACAATAGAAGAACTAACAAGCAGAAAACACTCCCTGGAGACACAAAGCTTTCTCATACACATGAACAGAATTTTACATTTTTCTTCAGTTTGAGCTGTAGCCAACTTATATACCCAATTTTTAAATGTCTTCATTAACAAAATCATAGAAAATGGTGAAGTAGATTTTACCTAGGTAAGATAAAAGTATCAAATAAATTGGGAATATTTAGTTAGCAGACAATATTACTTGATATTTATTGAATAAAAAGTATATTACTGAACAAATAAACAAGTTGTAATACCATTAAACTACTTGGTTTCAGGCTTTGGTCTATTAATTAAATTTTCTCATGCGTTTGTTAATGAAGGGCTTATCGTAAACAAAGAAGTTCACTGTGGTTCCAATGTATCTCTGGTCTAACCATACAATAGCGTTGCTCTTTTTTAAAATACTGCAATAAAGACAGGTTTTGCATACAGCCCTAAGCCATACCAAATAAGATTTTATTAGAAACATAATTTCAACCAAAACAAAACATGTATCATGACATAGTACCTGAATGACAGGAAAAATTAACAACCGGCCACAACTATCTGTGTGAATAGGTTGAGAAACACTGATGTAAGGAAATTAAACCTTACTTGGCTGAGTAGCCCAGGTCTGCAATGCTTCAGGAGTCTGAGGCAGAAGGATCAAAAGTTCATCATCTTTTGAGTCTACATAGTGTGTTCAAGACCAGCTTGGGCTAAGGTGCTGAGACCCTTTCATAAAATTACTCTATTGTTAAGTGACTGGACATTGCAGTAAAACGTAGAATGTATAATTAATACAATCTAACAAAAATAGCTGTAAGTGGCTGTGGACCTGGGGAGATAACTCATTCTGTAAGTATTCAGAGTGTAATTTCTAGAACCCATGGAACATAGTGTCATACATTTGTAATCTTAGCACTTGGTAGGCAGACACAAGAGGATCCCAGCGAATCAGTGGCTAACCAGCCCAACTGATCTCTGAAGAGACGTTGTCTCAAAAAACACAAAATGGAAACAGCAGTAGACTTCTGTGAGTTCAAAGTCAGACTGAACGAAGTAGGGAGCTCCAGGACAGGCAGGGCTGTGCAATGAGGCTCTGTCTCAAATGAACAGAAGAATAAATCCAATTTAGGATTCCAAAAAGAAAGAATTGTGACTTTCACTCTTTTCTTTTATAGGATTACTCTTCCGTGTGTGTGTGTGTGTGTGTGTGTGTGTGTGTGTGTGTGTGTGCGTGTGTGTGTGTGTGTGTGTATGCACAGGCCAGAGGAGAATGCCAGGTATGGTCACCTTTGTCTTCCCTTCTGCCTTACTCCCTTGAGATGGGTTAGGGTCTCCCTGCCCATGGAGCTCACTGCTTTTCAGTCATCTTCTGTTCTCTCCTCATAGCAGGGCTGGAATGACAGGTGTTCATGGCCAAGTCTGGCTTTTCTGCTGAGATCCAGACTTGGGTCTTTATTACTGCAAGTACATTCATAGCCCCTGAGCCACCTGAAGCCCAGCACTCTCAACAAGTCTCTTTACATTCAGGAAATGGGCATCATGCTAAAACTGCTGCATTAGAAATAGCCCTACAGTGATAAAGATATTTTTTAATACAGCTCCATGGGGCTGAAGAGATGGCTCAGTGGTTAAGAGCATTGCCTGCTCTTCCAAAGGTCATGAGTTCAATTCCCAGCAACCACATGGTGGCTCACAACCATCTGTAATGAGGTTTGGTGCCCTCTTCTGGCCTGCAGACACACACACACACACACATACAGAATACATAATAAATAAATAAATATTTAAAAAAATACAGCTCCATGGTTTGAAAGAACATTTACAAAATGTGAATTGTCGTTTCCTTTATAGTGAAGTAGTATGCATGCATTGTTAGATCAGGATGGCCATCTATGCGGTTTAACTTACTTCATCTTCTTAAAAATTTTAGTTATCTATACAAAACACTGAGTTTCATTCTTGAATTTTCATACATAATTGGTTTTCATTGTCCCTCCTTTCCTCTCTGTACCCTCTTTCTCCTCTTCCTTCCTCAACAGTCCCCATCCAAAGTAAGGACGCTTGTATTCAGTTACGTCATGTTTCTACTCCCCTCCAGCCCTCCCTTTAAGACCTCTTTTTTTTCCCTTTTCTATTTTCTTGACCTACACTCATCCCTCCTTCCACACAGATCTAAAAATCGAGATCTAGGCTGTGCTTGGGAGAGAGAACAAGCTGCACTTCTGCTTCTAAGTCAAGGGTACTTCACTTCACGCTTCTCTCCATTTCCCTGTAAATGTCATAATTGCTTTTTCCTTTGGGGCTAAATAAGATTTCATTATGTATATATAGCACATTCCCTTGTTAGTGACATCTAGGTTTGTAGCTCCCGTGAAGAATGCAGCTGTTTGTATAGTTTCTAGGATCTAAGCTTCTGAAAGCTAAAATTATGTTTATCCTTGCCTTAATGAAGGTAGAATATGAATTTTCATCTTTTGAAATTATTTTTGCAAGTATAATACAAAAGCCACTCATCTCCATATAAACTTGGTGGAGAAATATTAGGTCTTATAGGCTGGGGTGTAGCTCAGTGGTAGAGCACGTACTTAGCATTCATGAGGCTCTAAATCTAATCGCTGCATAGCACAAAAACACAGGATTCTATGTTATTACAAAGCCAGGTATGGCCTGTAATCCCAGAATTTGAAATGTGCCTGAGGAGGATCAGAAGTTCAAGACCTCCACTGTCTCTACAGGTAAATTTCAGGTCAGCTTGCGCTGCAGGAGACATGTCCCAAACAAAACATGATGATGTTTAACCGCCTGAGACACTTAAACCACGTATGATTTAAAAATAAGCTTGAAAGAAGCACTAGTTGACTTAGGGGGAGAAGAAGGAAACATTTCAAATGTCTGTTCTTAAAGCTGTGATCAGCTGCTGACTTAGGAGCTCTTCGGGATGCTTTGCCTGCTCGCTCTGTTTACTGCTGGGCTCTGCATTCACACAAATTTCCCTGGTGTCTTTGGTGTGATGGCACATCATGAATAATTGGGAAACAAGACAGACATTAGCTGCGGTTGGGATTCTAAACATACTGTTTAAGAAATAAGTCTGCGTCCTCCTTTGTAAGGTATGGAAAGAAAACAGACAAGGGAACACAAATAGCGCTTGTTAATCGCAGATACTGTGTTATAAACAATCACCTTAAACCAGTCAATGTGGGTTAGAGTCTTTGGGATCACGAGTCAGACATTCCCAAGGTCTCCACTCACATAATTGCGGCAGGAGACACTGTGAACTGAGCCCATATTTATAAACATAAAAGAAGCCAGAGCTAAGGGCTGAACTGAGAGTCTGTTAAGGAGTGGTATACTTAATATAAATGCAGTGTTTCTTAGTGTTTTGAATAATAATCCTTGCCTTTTACATTAAAAGTATAGTATAATAAATACTGTAGTTAGCTGTGTGGTCTATTCTTAAAGCTTATACATTTTTGAACCGTAAACAAATGCAGATATGTAATTATATAAAGAAATGACAAAAACATCTAATTTCACACTTGCACTGAGGTTCACAAACACATTGCATTCAAGGATGGACTGTTACTCACCCTACATTCTTCCAGGCAAGTATCTGGTCCAAAGTGGCTGAAAACACCATGCATAAAAACAGAAGTGAAAAACTAAACAAGAGTTTTCTTCCCATCAAGAAACGTATGTCTCCTCAAACCAAGCACATCTGGTAATTCATAGAGCAAACAGAGCAGAGGCGGGACTGTTTTTGCAAAGTGACTGACAGCACCTTCAACCAATAAAAAGATAGCTTTTCCAGGATGTACTATAGGGGAGCAAGGAGGGTGAGACCTGGCAAAGCTCAGTCTACACGGAGCTAACCCAGCATTTAGCTTTTCAGTTAGTCATGGCATTTATAAAGTATTAGGTGGTGCTTTGCAGAGAAAATACATTGCTAGAACCCTTCGTGGGAAGTTGCACTATTATGTGACTATCACACCCTTCTTCATATGCTCCTCACACTACTTTTCAGGAAACGATCACCTCCTCTCTCAAATCTATGAAGTATACATTTCCCCATACATTTTAGGTGCTTAGTCAGTTAAAAAAAAATGCAGGAACTTACCTATATTTCCAGATGTGCCCTAGGTCACAGTTCTGTTAAAAGCAAACTTTCCATCTATGGAGATGACTTGAGAGGGATGTTGATGACCCTCTGGCTTTGGAGTCAGGAGCTGTTGAAGGCATGCCCAATGGGATGGCTTTCAGAGCTTCTTTTGTGACAGCCAGGCAAGCTCTCCCTTCCGTGCTGGTTTTCTGCAGAACAGGGACACAGCAGTGCTTAAAGAATTGCCGCAGAGGGGGAGGGGGGAGGGATCCGAGCTCAGGACAATGCCGCCTGCTTGAAGACGTCAGGATATAATCCAGTATTTTCTATGCTGCTGTATGTTGAATAAAACTAATTCTGGTGAAGATAAAATTAAATGAAATGACAGACAAAGCCTCCTGCCTTGCGTAAATAAAAAGCGGCTGCATTATTCCACAAAAAGTCTACAAAACAAAATCCAGAAAGGATTTACATTTGCATTTAAAATACACATAATAAAGTTCTGTAACACTGAATGTCTTCCAAAGCGAAGCGCGGGCGTTTTTTGCCACTTCAGGACCTTGATGCTTCTAATGGGAAAACACTGGTAGTAGAAAGGGGCTATCTTTAACTTTTAAAAACTTTTGTTTTATGTGTATGGGTATTCTGCCTGCATGTATGTCTGTACACTAAATGTGTGTAGTGTCTGCTCCCAGAGGTCAGAAGAGGGCCTCAGATTCCCTGAAACTGAAGTTATACATGGTTCTTAGCCACCATGTAGGTGCTGGGAATCCATCCTGGGTCCTCTGGAAAAGCAACCAGTTCTCTTAACCACTGAATCATCTCTCCAGCCTGAGAAAGGGTTGTCTTTAAATGAATGTTCGGAGAAGTCTTGAGGGACACTGGTTGGTGACTTGTTTGATGACATTCTTGTCTTCTTTGTGGGCTGTCTCCTATTCGCGTGGCTCCAGGCATCCCTTCAGAAAACAACAAAAGGAAAGGAAGCACAGTAGCAGGGGAGGTGGGAAAACAGAGATAGAGGGAGAGGCCGGGATGAGAGTTGAACGATAAGCTGGGAGAGCTGGCCCACATCTGCCACGCACACGTCCAGCTTGGGATGTGGAAAGCAGGAAACCCCAAAGTCTGCCAGGTAGTGGAGGCACCTGCCTTTAATCTCAACACTCAGGAGGCAAAGTAGGAGGATCTCTGTGAGTTCTAGGCCAGACTGGTCTAAAGAATGAGTTCCAGAACAGCCGGAGCTGTCTCAAAAAAAAAAAAAAGATAAATGATAAAAAGAAGACCAAAAGTTCAACCTTGGCTACACGGTCAGTTCGAGATCCACCAGGGCAATGAGAGACGCTGCCTCAATAGCTGCTGTAATGAGTTCTGCACAGCTTTTCCTGCCCTGATTCTTTTCTGCTTCCTCTCATAATGCTGTTCTGCCTTCTCTTTTAGGTCCCCACTTTCACTCTCCGCCTCTCTTTTTATCTACTTGATCTTCTTCCTGATTCTCTGGAATTCCAAGTACTAAGTGTTAGGAATATTCCCAAGAATCTATCCGCCAACACAAAATAATTCCAACCAGACCAGATTAGACTGAATTAAAAATGCCCACGTTTAATAAGTGCAGCACACCCAGGTGAACTGCGACAGCATGGAAGTGAGAGGAGCCCGTGCAAACCCCAGAGACCACGTGTTCCTTCTCTGGGCGGCCTCCTAAATACCCTGTGGGAGTGGTCCTGACCCTCCCCAGGGGGGGTCAGCACTTGGCAGGCTGGGAATTGGAGTCCGGACCAAGGCCACTCCTAGGCCAGGGGCTAGGGTGATGCTTCCAATCACTAAGGCAGGTTTGAGAGCAGGAATTTAGTCTTCTATAGCATCGAAAAATAAACTGTACAATATCCAGTTAAACTGGAATCTGAGAAAAAAACAAGCAATTTTAATATGTGTGCCCCATGTGATATTTAAGACATAGGACATTGGGCTGAAAAGAGGGCCAATTGGGAAGTTGCTTGCTATGCAACTTTGAGACCCAGGTTAGATTTGGAGAACCTGTGTATAAAAACTAGGCCCAGAGGCTCACATCTGCAATCTTGGTGCTGGGGAAGCATGCTGGCCAGCATAGCCTACCCTGCAAGTCCAACGTCAGTGAGAAGTCCTATCTCCAAAATCAAGGTGAGTATCACCCTGAGGAAGAGGAGTTGATTTTTGGCACACACACACAGATACAGTATATAAAAGTCATGATTAGGGCTGGAGAGATGGCTCAGTGGTTAAGAGCATTGCCTGCTCTTCCAAAGGTCCTGAGTTCAATTCCTGGCAACCACATGGTGGCTCACAACCATCTGTAATGAGGTTTTGTGCCCTCTTCTGGCCTGCAGACATACACACAGACAGAATATTGTATACATAATAAATAATATCTGAGTTATTTAAAAAAAGTCATGATTATTTATCAGAAAACTACATTTTATTGACTAGTCTACATATGTAACAGTTAAATGGCAACCCTGGCCCCAGTAGTTTCCTGCTACTTAACCCTTCATGTTTGTACAGTTCATTGGATTTTCTGGGATTTGAATTCTATCTCTGTAGGTGTAGGTGGGGTGAGGAGTCTCTGTTCCTATGTTTGACAGAGATACTGCTGACCTACAAGTAGCAAGACTCTAGAACAGCCATAGTTCAGTAAGGGCAATACATGGAGCTTAAACTCTCTAGTGGTCATTAAAGAAGGAAAAATAATGCAAAATTAACTTTAATAATTAACCTGATATATCTAAAATACTACAGTTTTTAATTTTGAGATTTTTTTAATGAAACATCTAACATTCTTGGCTGTTCAGGCTCTGAAAGTTGGTGTGAAATTTAAATATATAACAGTTCTCAATTCAAACTCATCAGATTCGAGGTGTTGAGTAGCTAGCTACCCTTCACTTGTGGACACTATATTGGAGACATAGAACATCTCCCACTGCCAGAACAGCTCTCTGAAGTCTTCTATGGTATCAATGACACTGTCTGTTCCTGGGAACCTATGTGGGGAGGAAGCATGATCCCAAGACCATCTCCTATTGTGACGAGACTGGTTGTGTGAGTGCAGAGGAACTACAGTTGTATAGTAATATGAATAAATATAGTAGTATAAATCAGTCATAAACTATGCTTGGGGATCATTCAAGCCTACACGCCCAAAACTGTTAGTTTTAAATCAAGTATTATGTGTCTTGATGATCCTAAAATTTTACCATATCACTCCTTTTGTTTGAGATTATCTTCCTACGTGGTTAAGAATATTAAAAGCAGAATGATTAATACCCAGTAGGTTTCACACATTTCAAAATAGAAGTCACACTCAAGATGTGATTGTCTGAGAATAGCTCATCTTGTGATTTTGCAGGAAACAGTGGAACGTTGTTAATTGGATATCTTACAGGCTGAACACACTAGGGAATGGCTTTGCCTCACATTATCCCAACCTTGTAGCTTGATTGGGAGTCTTTGTCAAGAGCATTGAAAGCCTGAGATTTTACCACTTGCAGCTGACAAATCAGTCTTCCCGTTTCAGAAATGGTGGCACACAATGGGACCCCTGGGTGAAAAACAAAGACTTCATGACTCATCACCCAAGAGCTTGATGAACATCACTGTACTTGTGTCTGTGTCCTTGCAACTCCATGATCATCACTGTACCCGTGCTCTTGTCTTAGCAACTCCAAAAACATCACTGTACCCATGTCCATCTCTTAGCAACTCCATGAACATCACTGTACCTCTGTCCATATCCTAGCAACTGCGTGAACATCACTGTACCTGTGTCTGTGTCCTAGCAACTCCATGAACATCACTGTACCTCTGTTCATATCCTAGCAACTGCGTGAACATCACTGTACCTGTGTCTGTGTCCTAGCAACTCCATGAACATCACTGTACCCGTGTCCATGTCCTAGCAACTCCATGACATCACTATGCCCATGTTCATGTCCTAGCAACTCCATGACATCACTGTACCCGTGTTCGTGTCCTAGCAGAACAGACTTGGGAGCTAGGATCTATTGGAGGAAGTCACTGGGTCTCTGGGCATCTGTTGTCAAAGGATATATTCTACCTCAGACTCTCTCTCTCTCTCTCTCTCTCTCTCTCTCTCTCTCTCTCTCTCTCACACACACACACACACACACACACACAATCTTGCTCTCTCTGTCTCTCTCTCTCTCTCTTCCACTCTGCTGTGAGATGAGCTGTCTCCTCTGCCATTTGTCCCACTGCTGTGGAGGTCTGCCTCACCAGAGGCCTATGACAACACAGCCAATCAATCATGCCTGCAACTTCTGAGACCACAAGCCAAAAAGAAACCTTCCCTGCCTCTCGTACTTGTGTGTTGTCATGGTGATGAGAACCTGAATAACCCAAGGGGACCCGATAACACATAGTGTTTAGGAAACCCGAGCCTTTAGTTCCAGAAGAAGAGCACCCCTGTTTCCAAGGCTATAAACAAACCTGCCATTGGCCTCAAAGGGAGATGTGTTTTCATGCTTCAACACTATTCATTGTGAAAACAGAAGGGAAAATATTTCCAGAACAAAGAAAAGCAAGAGGCTCACAGCACACACAGAAAATGTAGAAGCATGTAGAAAATTTTTCCCTCAACAATGTCCAGAAAGAATAGGAAGTTGAACAGCTTTGTTTAATTTTCTGCCTTGCTATATATTGCTAAATTAATGTTATCTGTAGTTTGGAATATCAAAAATTCATCTTTCATATTCATATTCGGAACTATGTTCACAAAGCAAAAGCATCTAACTTAATTTAGGAAGCATATAGCAACAGAAACCAATATTTACCAATGCTTTCAGATAAAAAGAAACCCACCAGTCCAAATAGTAAATGGTGACTCAAAATCCAAATCTAACTACTCCTACAAAGCCCAGGATAGCCCTTGCTTCTCTCTCCTTCACCATGTTAGCCACTTCCCTTGACTATGTTGTGGGCACACCGACTGCCCTCAGCTGCTTAACACTGATAACAGGTCACATGAGCTTCCTCTGTGGGGTATGAAGGCTGAGGAGAACAGCTCCCAGCCCCTACCCAGAGCTCCAAAAGAGAAATGCTTCTCAGGAGTGGGGACTGAAAGATTTCTACAATAACCTCACACAGTATCTAAGGGTCATTTTCTTTATTTCTTCTATAAGTCTAATTCTCTTGTCCTAACTGTCTATAATTTCTTAGCTTTAAGTTTCTGTCCCAATTCTAACATTCCTATTTCTTTTACAGTCTATGTTCTTATTCCTCTACACTTTACATTCTTATTCTTCCAATCTTATTTCTTCTTTTTTAATATTTATTTATTATGTATACAATATTCTGTCTGTGTGTATGCCTGCAGGCCAGAAGAGGGCACCAGACCCCATTACAGATGGTTGTGAGCCACCATGTGGTTGCTGGGAATTGAACTCAGGACCTTTGGAAGAGCAGGCAGCTCTCTTAACCACTGAGCCATCTCTCCAGCCCCAATCTTATTTCTTCTGTTATTACAAATTCCCAAGCATGCAAATATATATAATGAATACACACACACACATTAGCAACTTGTTAGTAATAAAAAACTACAAGGAAAATTCTCAGGGACACAGGTATTCTTTGAAGATCTGTAACAAACTTATCAACTAGTTTGCAGCCAACCACAGCTGCAGATGTGGGGAGGTAACAGCTGTCTCTTAAAGGGGCTGCTACAGCTTACAAAGGGAGAAAGCTAGACCATTGAGAGAGCTAAGGAAAAGGCAAGAATATGTGCATTATTTTACATTTCTAAAGTGTGATTAATAATATCTGGATATGGTTAGTCAATTAACAGTCTTTTTTATCACCTGAATCTCAGGATCTAAACAAAAGCAATTAGTCTACTAAATCTAAAATCTTGCATTAAAAACTGGTAAAAAGTGTTAATTGCTATTTTAAGTCTGAGCAGGGAGGTGCCAGGGAAGGAAACTTAGGAAAATATAGGAGCTATTGATCTAACAAGGGCAGACACTTGCAATACCACCCTAATTCATCTTAAATCTTAAAAGAACTTAGATCTAGCAAGGCCGGACACAGGCAATTCTGCTCTGAGATAGTTCCTCTTTTGATCTGTCCAGAAGGACACATGTCTGGCCAACTGGCTTTGTCAGCAAGCCAAGGATAGAGAACAGGCTTCTAAGTTTCTCACCATAATGTGGAGAACACAGTGTAGAGAGAAGTCACCTTCCTGGCCACCCACACACACACACACACACACACACACACACACATACACACACATACACACACACACACACACACACACACACCCACACACACACACACACACACAAGACTGAGATGCAATCATAAGATTACATGTACTCATCTCACGGGATCACACACTACAGTACAGGTATTGGGGAGACACCATAACTGCTCTAGCAAATATGAGAGACGTTTCCAGAGTCGATGGGCCTGTGGGCCTGGACAGGATTAACCTCCATCAGAGTCATTCCTCTTGTGGGCTGACATCTGAATACTAGTTGTCACCTGCTGTAACTCTCATGGTCTCTGACAGTGCGGGTCAACTCAGCTTTCCTTGTAACCAGACATCACAACTTGCAGTTAAATATTTATTAACTTATTTCTGTTACTTCCTCACCAGAACGCTTGTCCACTGAGAGCAGGGACCTTGACTAATTAGCTAATATATATGTAGAGTAGTGGATACCCAAGAAAATGTACTGAATGAATGACTGATAATGAGCCCATCAAGAATCCCACATAATTAAGCCCCACTTCTTGCCGCGTTGGTTGTGACTCCTAGGACCTGAATTTTAGAGCACTTTAACTGGAAAATGAATTGCTTCAAACGTTCCATCAAATTTAGTTAGCTAAAAATAGAAATGATGAAGTAAGCTACACATATCTATGAAATTGCCACTATGAAGTCCATTACTTTACATGCCGAAAAATAAAATGAAATAAAAAAGAAATAAACAGACCCAGGTTGTATTTGTTTCCCCAGCAAACTGCTGTAGTGTGTGTGTGTGTGTGTGTGTGTGTATGTGTGTGTGTGTGTATGTGTGTGTGTGTGTGTCTTGCTCCTGGCATGCAGGGGGGTGTGCAGGATGCAAAAATCTGCATCAAGTTCAGGATCTAGCTGCTGATGAGGTTCCTAGAAATTTCCATCAAATCAACTTCTGATTTAATTGGAATCGGAATAGTAAATCAAACAGTTACAAGTGCTCTAATTTAAATGTTAATGCTTCTTACTGTAGATATCTTTCCACATCATGAAACATGGCTCCTGTCTAAGATCAGTGGTACATGAGACAGAAGGCCTGCTCCTGCATACATCCGTCCAACCAGCAAACACTGATTGGCCCTGTACCACATTCTCTACCAAAAACAAAAGGGTGGAAAAAAAACAAATCAATCAAATGAAAAAGAAAACCAGTCTTTTCCTGGTAATATGTAAAAATGTAAGCCCATGATGGCTGAGGCAAACACCTTTAGAGGTGTGCTCAGGAAGCCGGCAGCCTTCTCGATGTCCACGTCCACCCAGGTAAGGGTGGAAGAAAGAAGAGATGACCAGTGGCAGGTATAAACAGAGGCAAGAGATTTGACAAGGATTTCTGCTGTCTGCATCATGAAGAGAGCCTTTATGAGAAGCTCTACTAAAGAGCCATTGAGGAGACGTATGTGGGGTACAAAAGGAAGCTTGAGGTTGGGAGTAGACTCTGACCTGGATCCTAAGGGAAAAGAGCCTTTAATAGTTTTCAATAACGGAGAGATTTGTTGTTGTTGTTGTTGTGTTTGTTTACTTGTTTATTTTATTGTATACTTCCAGGATCCCCAACTCAACAGAGGCAGAAGCCACTTTGAATTCACAGAAATGAAGCTCACTATGAAAAACGCTCTGTGCAATGCAGCTCTTTACTTAGGGCTTAGCATCTGTAACCAGAGTGTAGCGGTCTGTTTGGACAGACCTGAACTAGCACATTTCATCTTAAAGAGAACATCGCACGAGCTTATCAAATCCAAGGTATTATTTTCCTTATGTGTAGGGTGGGTCAAGAGTTGAGACAGCCTCTAGTACAGCACAGGCTGCCCAGGAACCTACTGTGTAGCTGAGGCTGGCCTTGAACTCCTCATGCTTATGCCTCCACCTCCCCAGTCCTGGATTGTAAGTATTGTCTAAGATACTGTTTTTGGAATAATAATTTTCATAATAGCATAAATTTGGTGAGTTTAGCAAAGCCATTGAATAAATGGTAAAATTTATGTGCACATACTCACATTACTCGTTGAGTAGAAGTGAGAGTCCATCTTACTGGTGACTGATAGGCAGCGACTTCTGAGACAATAAGAGCAGAAAGCAATGGTTTTTTTTTTCATTTTATTTGTTTAATTTTATGTGCATTGGTGTCTTGGCTGCATGTATATCTATGTGAGGGTGTCAGATACCCTAGAACTGGAGCTACAGACCATTGTGAACTGCCATGTGGGTGCTGGGAATTAAACCCCAGTCCTCTGGAAGAACAACCAGTGCTCTTAACTGATCTATCTCTCAAGACCTGCACTTTTGTCCAAATTTAACTTTTTATTGATTCTTTATGGATTTAATATCAGACATCTCGATCCCCCTTATCTCCCCGCCCTTCCCATCTGCCCTCTCCCCTTGCAACCCCACCCCCTCCAGGAGGAAACGAGATAAGGTTTAAAAGAAAGAAAAGAAAAGAAAAATCTCAGTGTAGGAGCTGTAGCATGGCACAGTGAGTCACACAGTTCTTTAGTCTGTATATTGGTTTTTGCAATGACTTACTGCATTGAGTTGTTGGTGTGATTTGAGATCTGTAGCTTTTGCTACATCATCCATATTGGGCCTTCGCTGTGGTTCCTCTTTGTCGTCCTGTGTGGACAGCCTGTCACTTTGGGTCTGCAGGACCAGTCCCTTCACAGATCACAGATGGGGTGGATGATGACGGGATGGGTCAACTCAGAGCTCTGGTTCCGGGGCTAGGTGGTGGCTGGGTTGGCCACCCTGTCAGCTTTCCTTCATCCCCAACAAGAGGGTGAGCTCTCCAGTACTGCCCTGGCTAACTCATCCTACGTAGTAAGCAGCAAGGGGTGCATCTGATTCTCCTGCTCTCATGCCTTCAGGATCAGCTTGCCCACGCTGACCACCAGGGCCAGCTCTATTGTGCTGCCTAGTCAAGGTATAGAGGCTACTATGCCTGCTGCTGCAGCTGGTGAGAGGCAAGGCAAGCTCTCTAACTCTAGTGACCTCGGAGATGGCTCTCCTGCCTACCACAGGCCTTGACGGCCACGAGGGAAGCTTCTCTCCCTTGCCCATACCATTGTACGGTAGACTAGGGCCAGAGCTCTGTCTTTCAAGCTTGCCGCTCTCCAGGCCCACACACTCATGCTTCCATTAATAGGGTCATCATCTCTACTGTGCTGCCCAGGCAAAGTGCAGGGCCCACTCTCAAGTTCTGCACCGGATGAGGGGCACGGTCAATTCTTTCATTCACTACAGGTGGCAAGGGAAAGGGGAGAGCATCTTTCTCTCTCCCTCACCACTACATGGCAGACAAGGGGTGCAGGGCCAACTGTTTCACTCTCACAACCTCAGGGCGGGCTCACCTGTGCCCTCACCAGCAGGGTCGGCACTACCATGGTGCCCGGGAGAGGTACAGGACCCGCTCTCGGCTGTGTTGTAGGCAGTGAGGAGCAAGGGGAAAGAGGGAGGGGGCATCTGTCCCCCAACACTACATGAGAAGTGGGGCTAGTTCTCCGGCACTGAGGCCCTCAGAGTCGGCTCACCTGCATCATCGCCAGCATGGTCAGCTCTACTGGATTGCCCAGGTGAGGTGCAGCGCCTGATCTCCCTCGTGCCGCCATTGGTCGCGATGTAGGTCAGCTCCATTTTGTTGCCTAGGTGAGGTGTAGCTGGTGAGAGTCTAGGTCAGCTCTCCCGACTGCCACAGGTGTCCAGACATGCTGAGGGAGGACATCTTTTCCGCATCCTCACCACCACATGACAGACAAGGGGGGGCTGGTAGGACCTGTCCTGTAAAATCCTAGAGCCCTTTATTTTGATTTATTTATTTCTTCATCCACTCGTTTATCCATTTCGTTTCTATTTCCTCTGATTCTTTTTTCTTTTAAGAAATTTGTTTTCCATGAACTCTTTTAACCAGAAAGTTCTCATTAGTACAGGATGACCAAATTTTTGCATATTTACTCTGATAGCTTTGTATTTCTATGTTGTGAGCACAGTTTATTTTTTACATAATTCTGAAATATTCCTGTGAGTCTTCATTTCTCCGTTGAAGCTAAGGGCTAAAAGTGTCTCTCTTGGCCCCCTCCATGCCCATGGATCAGGTGGTTCCCCAGGCTGAATGCACAGACAGCAGGAATGAATCTGCTCCATCTATTCTGGCCTTACCTCTCCAGGGAAGGACATTCAAAAACTTAATATTCCTTAGTGGGGAGGGAAATTACCTTTCTCATAATGGCCTCGGCTGAAATTGAAGCCTAGTTTCCTTTGTTTGGGTCTTGGCCAAGCTGGAGAACACCTGGGGGCAAGTTTTAATGTGCATATTTAAAATGAGAGCTCCCTTCCAGGAATCTCACAAAGGGCATCAAAGAACAGCCCTGCCATTCCCCCTGGGTCCCATAGAGGTTTAATTATAACAGGATTTTTACAGATCAGGCCTGACTATTAGTTAGATTACATGGCAATGCAGACTTAGTTCTTTAGCCTCTCCTCAGAATAGCTATGAGAATAATCGCTGCACCAAATGGCAAGATCAGAAATTCTATTCATTCTGAATAAAGAGAAAAATTATGTTTAATAATTTAATCAGGTAAAATGAAGCACTCGGCATTCATCAGCTGCCTTCATGCCGATCGTGTAATCAGGGGCCTGCCCTTGCTGCTCTGTATTCTCACTTAGAGCTGTTATTTTAACTTGTCACGTTTCCATAGCAACTGCTACATCGCTTTTTATAGTTAAAACACTGGGCGTTATTTCCAACTACATTAAATGCTCCAATATTAGCTGTCAACACTGTTAAAAACCTTTGTCCCCTTTTCTCCAAATCTAAAACTTCTGGTGCGGCATCACCCTTGACCTAAATCTCACCACCTGATCCAATTTCCCAAAACCAAATCTTGCATCGTAGTTGAGGAAAGACAAACACCGGACAGAACTGAGATACAAATGTAGCTCCCACACCCCTGCGTGCTAAACCAGCCAAGGAAGAGGACAAAGGGTAGAAGCTGCAAGGCTGGGACCCTCCCTCTCCATCACTAAAAGGACCCAGAAAGACTCAGTGTGCACGCAGAATGGATTGTAAGACCCAGGCATGGCAGCCTGTGATACAAACACTGGGCTCTCCGCAGGAAGAGGAGCCTGCTGTGAAAAAAAATGGAGGAAATGTTCAGGGCATGGACAGCCTGGGGCCAGAAAAGGAAAAAGCCAGAGATATGTGGAAATATGTCTTCCTAATTTTATCGCCGGTGTCAGCCCTGCGACCTGGATGGAGAAGTAGAGCGACGAGGAGAAACACGGTGTTTCAATAATGGAATTCCTCTTGGCTGGAAAACACACTGACCAAGAGAAGACTGTTCTGCCTTCTCGCCCGCTGACGCACAGCGCTGGAGTCACCAACCATCTCCTTTGTTTCCGGGCGTCTCTTGGTATTTCCTCAATCCCTACTGACCCAGATGTTGGGCTGCAGCGCTAATGAAAACACAACAGCTGCCCCCACTTAGTTGTAGTTTCTTTTGGGGATAGGGTGATTCCAAGACAGATTTCTCTCTGTAGCCTTGGCTGTCCTGGAACTCTTTAGACCAGATTGCCCTAGAACTCAGAGATCACTTGCCTCTGCCTCCTGAGTGCTGGGACTAAAGGTGTGTGCCACCACCGCCCGGCAGCAGATTTATTTTCTTACAAATTTAAAAAAAAAATCTGCTTTATAATTAATGTGAAAGCAAGCATGTTTTGTTTAAGCAATTTGCTTCCTTGAGCTCAGTTCCATCTTTGTGAAACAGATCTAACAACGGCGCCTATCGCTCAGGCATTCTTAAGACAGTTAAAAAGAAGTATACGGTGACAGCCTTAGTAATCCACTCCTGGCACCAAAAGCCCTGGGACACTGGTGGAGCGCACGGTGAGATGTAGGCGAGCCTGCTCTTTCCTTCATCATACAGTCCGAATCTCAAGATCTTGCTCGCTTTCCAGGGCGGCTTCCTATGGTTCTCAGTGGACTTTGTAACAGGCCGTCTCTTTCACCCAAGTCTCCCCTTGGCTCCCGCAGCAATTCTTTCAGAATAGGCACAGAGATTCTTTTAGTTAAAACGTAGCTCAGATCTTGCCACATGCCGACGCGGAACCCTCCCATGGCCTTTCAGCATAGAGTCAGATCCACACCTCCAGCCTGGCCAACGGGGGTGAAAACGGCTGGGACCACTTACCTCTTTAGTTCCTTTCCCTCTACTTTCTGCTAGCTCACTGTCCCTGAGGGAGAGAACCTTTGAAACCTTTCTCTTCAAGCGTTCATTCTTCAAGCTGCTCCCCGACTTTGGCTTTTGAGACAAGGCTCAGGAAGCCCAAGCTAGCCCTCCGTTTCAAAGCTGCTGAGGTTTCTGCCATGTGCACAGGTTGCTTCAACTCTTCTATTGCCTGGATTAGCTACAGTAATGCTAATATTTGCCTCAGAACTCACACTGAACATTAAAACAGGCTTTATTTGTGGTCTGAAGGAAAGCAAACAAGAGAATAATGTTGTAATTAAGCCCACTACTGAAAACATAGCATAACTAAACAACCAAATAACTAATACAATATTTACTAAAGAAATTAAATTTCATAATTAAATGTCTTACAATATATATGCACACACATATATGTAAACTTATATATGTGTATGCAAAATGTAACGATGGACAGAATTATCCCATCTAAACCTATAGTTCTAAAAAATAATTTTGAGAACTCAGATAATCTGAGAGATAAAAATTCTAGAAAAATGACTCAAAAAAATCCACATCAAATCTGTGAATGTTTTAATACCAATTAAAGAGATTTACACTGTATCTAATCACCTTTCCACAAGGAAAACACCAGATAAGATGACATTACAGATTATTTACTAAACTTTTTTTAAGGATTTATTTATTTATTATATATACAGTGCCCACATGCATGCCTACAGGCCAGAAGAGGGCACACACCAGATCTCATTACAGATGGTTATGAGCCACCATGTGGTTGCTGGGAATTGAACTCAGGACCTCTGGAAGAACAGCCAGTGCTCTTAACCTCTGAGTCATCTCTCCAGCCAATTTACTAAGCTTTTAAGAAACAAAACAAATTAGGCCAGACATGGTGGCACACACCTTTAATTCAAGGACTCAGGAGGCAAGGGGCAGGTGGATCTCTGAGCTCAAGGCCAGCTTGGTTAAGGGAGCAAGTTCCAGGACAGCCAGGGCTGTTACACAGAAAAACCCTGTCTTGAAAACAAAAAAATCAAAAAAGAAAGAAACAAACAAATCAGGGCTACAGAGATGGCTCCATGGTTAAAAATACTCACTGTTTTTTTCAGAGGACCAGAGTTTAGTTGCCAGTACCCCACACAGTGGTGTTGGGGAACACAGGACCACCTAAGTCCAGCTCCAGGGACTCTGGCACCCTTGCCTGGTGTCTACAGGAACCTGCCTTCATAATACACATACACAGAGAAACACACACATACACATAAATGCAGATAAAGTAGATCTTAAAATATAAACAAATCATCCAGATTTTCCCTGGACCCTTGAAGATGAAATAAGAGAATGCCCTCCCAGTAAAGGTCAAGGCTAGCTTTGTGCTTTAAGCCACAGTCAGAAAGGATGCATGGCTTTTAAAGAAGTTATGGATATTCTGTTTCTGGAATATGCTATTTATTTCTTCTACTGGTTCTCTTTGAAGAATTTATTTTCTTATTATGCACAAATATTTTAAAGTATCAGCCTATCATCAATTGTGCAACTGAACACCAAGCCCCAGTTTATAACTGGGTCTTTTTATTGCTTGGAATTCTTTTCCAGTGCTGGGCCCCAAACCCAGGACCTTGCTATGGAAATGCTCTGCCACTGAGCTACATCCCCAGCTCTTTCAGATGTTTTTGATGGAGGCTCTCTTTTTTTTTTTTTTTTTTTTGGTTTTTCAAGTCAGGGTTTCTCTGTGGTTTTGGAGCCTGTCCTGGAACTAGCTCTTGTAGACCAGGCTGGTCTCGAACTCACAGAGATCCGCCTGCCTCTGCCTCCCGAGTGCTGGGATTAAAGGCGTGCACCACCACCGCCCGGCTTGATGGAGGCTCTTAATTTTAATATGATTAACTTCTCTTTCTTTACAAAATGTTTTCCTCCCCCAAGTTCAAATAGATACACATCAAATTTTGTTTTCTTGTGAGTTTCATTGCAGATATTTAAACCTTTAAAATATTTGGGGGTTTACTTTTAGTGTAAGGTGGTGATACAATTTAACCAGAGAAATCATTTTTTTTTAATTATTTTTAAAGTCGCAACATAAGTCGCAACACTCGGGAGGCAGAGGCAGGTGGATCTCTGTGAGTGGGTGGCCAGCCTGGTCTATAAGAGCTAGTTCCAAGACAGCTACCAAAGCTACACAGAGAAACCCTGTCACGAAAACAAAACAAAAAAAAATCAAATAATTATACACACATAAGGTATGCAACATGATATATATGTCTGCATGTATGAATGTATGATTATAAAATCAACCATGTATTTGTGTGGGAAGATATCATAATGTTGGTCTTCATATGTCTCAGAGAATCTCCAACAAAGGAAACACTCTTGTCTACATAATCATGTCATTTGACCAGAGAAAGTGGAGGTGTATATGCAGGTATCAGTGGCTAAATTAATCTGTTTAACATATGCATTACCTCAAATGCCTATTGTGTGTTAAGTACCTTAAAATCTCTTAGCACATTTTTTTTTCATTTCTCCCCCACCCCCAAATAAAAACCCACCAAGGTACAACTTTTAAGTACATGGTATTATCAAGTACACTCTCCATGTTATACAGTTCTGGAACTTCTTATCATTGCATCTTTTTATCTTGGGACTAACATCTCCTCAATCTCTAGGTGCTTAGCACCTGGAAATTCCCATTCCATTTCCTGCCTGTGTTAACCCTGGGGACATCCTTTTCAAGTTAATTGTCTTGTTAATAAAAATAATTTGCAAGCAGTCTCAGAGGGAGACTCCGGGACAATTTTATTGGCATTTGAGAGAGAGAAAATAAGAGGTCAGGCAGGCTGGAGACCTTAGCAGCTCTCCAGAGGCAGAAGAAGGACCGTCCAGTACTGGAATTCTGTGGGTGGCTGAGGGGAAATGGATGCTTAGACTGTCATGATAGTCAAGATTACGATTTGGCCTGGGTCTAGAAAAGAGAGAAGGGAAAGAGAAAGAGAAAACAAAAGAAGTTATGCTGTTGGGTTAGACTAACTCAGAAAGTGGACAGGCTTACTTGAGACTCTGTGATCAACTGTTGGAATAAGGGACTTGGTTTATTTCAGGACATCTCTATTTAAAGAGAGCTGTTTTCTTGTCTGCAGCTTCTGGTTCGCTTCTTTAAGCTGTAAAACAGGTTTTTCTTATGACAGGAGGCCCTGGCCTTGTCTAGGCTAAGGAAGTGAAGTGCTTGTTCACATAGAAACGGTTACTGACTTCCAACCATATATTTGTCTGAGAGAATATCATCGTGGTGGTCTTCATATGTCTCTGAGAGATCTCCAGAATAGAAGGTACCTGTTGTCTGCATCACCATGTCATTTGACTGAGGAAGCTGATGTAGGTGTATGTGTCCCCAGTGGTGCTGAGGAAGAAGGTAGAAATTGTTTCTTTTGTTTTCTTTCCCTCTGCTGCTGAGCATCCCTCAAGCTCAGGTACTGTTTATCTTCCTGTTGGGTCACTCTGCCAGGAACAATATCTGTTCAGGATTTTGCTGAATTTAAGTCTACAGACCCAAATCACATCCCTGGATGTGAAACTGAACACACAAAACAGAGCATTTAAATTCCCTTTACAAATATGTTCTTCCAGACCAGGTGTGGCTGTTCCTGTCTGTAATCGTACCACAAGACCAGCCTGTGCTACATGGCACCATGTCTCAAAAACACCTTCTCAGGTTTTCCCACTGAAAGACCCTCAGAGAGGACCTTTCCTCTCTGATGAAGACCCCAGAACCAGGACACTCTGAGACCAGGCCACAGGATGCAATTAGCAAGAGGTTTATTGAGTAAACACAGGTACCTGCGGGCAGCAAGTCTTTTGGAGGACTTGCGCACCTGCCAACTGGGGGGAGGTCTTTTTATAGGGAAGAGCAAAAAGCAAGTTTACAGAAGCAAAAGCGTGGTTATCGGTTGACCGGAATGAGGCGGGGGCATGAATGGTTTCCTCTCTCAGCATGGATGCCTGGTAACAGTCATCCTGTTCCTATCTTATAGCTAACCTGCTTTGTTGATATCCTATCTTATTGACATCTTGCCTTGCAGTCTTCCTATCTCTATCTCCTGCTCTCTCAGGCACCTGGGATGTTCTTACGGGAGCAGGCTGGCTGCTGATCCGGAGATTTGTTTAAAACAAACAGGACGTTCCCCCGGGAGCATGCTAGCTGCGGGTTTTGAGGAGGGGGTCTGTAGGGTCTTTCACCCACGTAATAGTACAGTTGCTCAAGTGAAAAATCAATGACGTCACAGCTCTCGTCTTAAAGGAACAAGGATGGTTTATGCTGGAGACATTTTGAATTACCGTGTTCTGGGAACACAGATTTAACTTATCCCCGATTCCTTGATTCAGTTCAGAAGCAGTTTCATGAAGTTTGTACCGTTTCACAGAACAAAAACGTCATAAGTCAAGGCAAATCTAAAAAAGATCGGTGAGTGCACCAGAGATGAAGAAGCATCAAGGCGGGGAAAGTTTTTCTGTGGGCCCAAGGTGCTCTCTGATGAGATTCTTAGCTTTTGGATTGACTGGTGAAAGCAGGTTTTTAAGTATCAGTCACAAGAGGTTGTTCAGAGGGCTTGGCTCAAGATAAGGACTGCAGCATTCCAAACTCCCTACAGCACTGAGGTCCTAATCGTCAATAACACACTCTTTTCAGTTCTTCTCACTCAAAACCCAGTCCTCAGAAAACCATCCTCGACTTTACCCCAAACCAGTCAAACCAATCCAGCGACTTCAGCCCCTCCACTGAGTATCCAAGTCGCTATCACCTCCTTTTACAGTTACACTTTACTAAATGGTTCCAGAACCATCTAGAGCTGCTTTTGTCTCTCCGAGAAAAACCACAAAGCTTATTTAAGAATCCCCCAGCTCAGCCGGGCGGTGGTGGCGCACGCCTTTAATCCCAGAACTCAGGAGGCAGAGGCAGGCGGATCTCTGTGAGTTCGAGACCAGCCTGGTCTGGTCTACAGAGCTAGTTCCAGGACAGGCTCCAAAGCCACAGAGAAACCCTGTCTCGAAAAACCAAAAAAAAAAAAAAAAAAAAAAAAAAAGAATCCCCCAGCTTATGGAGTACTACACAGCAGAAAAAAATAACCACAGCTTGAATTTTGCAGGAAAATGGATGGAGCTAGAAAACATTATTTTGAGTGAGGTAACCCAGACACAGAAAGACAGTTATCACATGTACTCACTCATAGGTGGTTTTAAGACGTAAAGCAAAGAAAGCCAGCCTACAAACCACAATCCCAGAGAACTTAGACAACAATGTGGACCCTAAGAGAGCCTTACGTAGATCTAATCTACATGGGAACCTTGGGAGAGGGTTAAAGGGCGGAGGGGAGAGGAAGGGAGGGGAGCAGAGAAAAATGTAAGGCTTAATAAAAATCAATAAAAAAAAAGACTCCCCCAGCTTAAAGCTTAAAAGTGGTGCTTGGCCACTGCAGGAGTTTTTAAAAAGCTTTATTATACTGTGGTAGAGTTCCCTGTCTCAGTGTAGCAAGCAGAGACATCTTGGCTCCGTATTCACTTATCTCTCAGTTCATGGACAGAAAACGTTTTCTGGAAGGCTGTATCCTATGATAAATACAGGCTCCCAACTCCGATGTCACCTACAGCGATGCGGTTTTTTGTTTGTTTGTTTGTTTTAAAGACAGGGTTTCTCTTGAGCCGGGCAGTGGTGGCTCCTGCCTTTAATCCCAGCATTTGAAAGGCAGAGGCAGGCAGATTTCTCTGAGTTCGAGGCCAGCCTCGTCGACAAGAACTAGTTCCAGGACAGGTACCAAAGCTACTGAGAAACCTTGTCTCGTTGTCTCGAGAAAAAAAAAAAAGGCAGGGTTTCTTTGATAGCTTTGGAGCCTGAACTGGAACTAGCTCTTGTAGACCAGGCTGGCCTCGAACTCAGAGATCCACCTGTTTCTGCCTCCTGAGTGCTGGGATTAAAGGAGTGCGCTACCACCAACCGGCTCAGTGAAGTGTTCTTAAAGTACCCGCTAAATCCACCTTCTGTGCTACTAAATAAAACTTTTCTAGAACATGTCAGTTTGTAAATTTTTTTTTTTTTACTTTTGGTCTGCCCCTTCACACCTAGATATTGAACTTTACATGAGCAGAAATCTTCATTCTCTTAACTGCCAAATACTCAGGCAAGGATATTAAATTTTTTATTGTTAAGTGACTCAACATCCTAGAAAAACCTATGTTTACTCCACTTTCCAGGAGAACCTCAAGTTGTAAAGGTACTATAATTAAAAGTATAATCGAAGACGCATGACTAGCAAATGTCAGCTCACTCTTTAAAGCTAAAATCTGGCTGGATTTTTTTTTATCACTGCGTCACTGCCTCAGTAAAATTTACAATTTACTGTGCAGCACGGTGAGTCTGACCCTCAGAAGCCTCTTTTCCTGACTACAATTCAGGACACCGCCAATCAATGACGTCAGAGACGCCCCGCTCCGCCCTCTCCGAATTAGCACCGCCCAGCCCTAACCCGCAGGAGGTTGCCGGGGACGCATGCGCAGTAAGCATTTACCGCAAAGGTTTCTGGGATTAGTAGTCCATATTTCTCTATCTTTGTTATTTGCCTGAAAAGAAATACCAACGTGAACTTGATCGCTTTGAATTTGATAAAAATTGAATAAAACTCAGATTGTGTCTCGGTAAAATGGAAGCACTGAGCGATTTCCATAGGAGGCTCCAACATCGGCACAGGCGCCTCTCGGACGGCCTCACGGGGTCCTCGGAAGGGCGGGGCTTCACGCAGTGCCTTGTGGGTCCTTCCTGCTCCGGCTCTCTCTTTCTCTCGGGCCCTTGGCGTCGGCAAGATGGGTGAGCCTTCGGTGGTCGGGCTGAGCGCCTGCGGGCGGGACCTGGGGCTCGGGGTACAGTCGGTTGTGGGGCGATAAAGCGGGGAGCATGGCTGCACTGGGGTGGAGGCCGGAGGAAGAGGCTCCCGCGAACACGTGGCCGGAGGGTTCATGCGGTCTACGGGCCGCCATGCCGGGCAGGCGCAGCTGCTCCAGAGCCTTGCTTTGGAAACCTGTGTAAGCCGAAAGGCCGCATCGGCGTGCGTTTTTACATCTCCGAGTTAGCTAGGGAATTGTGAGGGCAACTGGCCCACGGACCAACGTAAGCTACAGACTCGGGTTGAAGGCTCGTATGGCCAGGGCTCGTGTACTAAAGCGACTTAGGCGGGTTTGCAAAGAACTCTGGTGTTTTTAATTTCAGGCAAGTGTCGTGGTCTCCGTACTGCCAGGAAGCTCCGCAGCCACCGACGGGACCAGAAGTGGCATGACAAACAATACAAGAAAGCCCACTTGGGCACAGCCCTGAAGGCCAATCCTTTTGGAGGTGCCTCTCATGCCAAGGGAATCGTGCTGGAAAAAGTGTAAGTGAAAGTCTGCTTCCTAAAAGCTTTGCTTTATCGTAATTGAGAACGAGTAATTTTTCGAAGCTACAAAAGATCCTGACTGAGGCACGTTGTTTTGGGTTTTTAAGGAGAAAGAATGGAAGGTACCCTTGTTTATGTCAGGATTAGTGTTCAGAACTAGATAGGATGAAAAAGGTTTTCTTAATTTCAGCATTGTTGTAGGTGGACTGGGAGAAGACGGTATCGAACAGCGTGAGAACTGTTCAGAGTGACTGAACCAGCTGGTACTTAATTAATCTTTTGGGGGTTGAGAAATTGCTTTTTTTTCTTTTAGTTTATTCTTATTTCATTTGCATTGATTTTGACTGTATGCCTGTGTGAGGATGTCAGATCTTAGGGTTAGAGACAGCTGCCATGTGGGTGATGGGAATTGAACCTTGGAAGAGCAGTCAATGCTCTTAACCACTGAGCCATCTCTCCAGCCTCAAAAAATTGCCTTTATTTTGGGGTGGGGGGTTTTGAGACCGGGTTTTTCTGTAGCTTTAGAGCCTGTCCTGGAACTCAACATTTGTAGACCATGATGGTTGGTCTTGAACTATTTGTTTTGGTTTATGAGCCCTGACTGGCTTAGAACTTAATGCTTTTTAGAACGCCAGAGAATCTGCCTGCCTCTCCCTGCTGGGATTAAAGGTGGGAGCCACCACACCTGGCCTGGGAGCATCAACTTCAAAAGCGATTTTTGTGTGTGTGATTTTGACAAATTGGAATCTCTTGTTTCTCATTTTTGCAGCTCCAGAGGAGCTAAATGTTCTCTATACAGTTCTGGGAAAATCTCAGGCAAAAGAAAAACTTAGTTGAAATCACAGAATCTGAGGGATTTGAGCCTGAATTGAGATGGTGGGTACTTGTCATTTTTTAGAAATCTTGTTCACTAATGTGAATATCAATGTGCCATTGTGTTGCAGAGGAGTTGAAGCCAAGCAGCCAAATTCTGCTATCAGGAAATGTGTCAGGGTGCAGCTCATCAAGAACGGCAAGAAGATCACAGCTTTCGTCCCCAACGATGGTTGCTTGAACTTCATTGAGGTAGGTGCCTTATAGTCTGTACTTCTGCTTGGGGGGATGGCTTTTTTTAATTCTGCATTGGGCATTTACTTTAATTAGTATGCTTTTAATTACTAGTGAAATCTAAATGGACTTTATTTTTTACTTTAGGAAAACGATGAAGTTCTGGTTGCTGGATTTGGTCGAAAGGGTCATGCTGTAGGTGATATTCCTGGAGTCCGCTTTAAGGTTGTTAAAGTAGCCAACGTGTCCCTTTTGGCCCTGTACAAAGGCAAGAAGGAAAGACCAAGATCCTAAATTTTGACAGTGGAAGCACAGTAATAAATTTTCCTATTCTGAGAATAGTTTGTGTCTTAGTTCTTTTCCTGAACCTCCAAAAATAATTGCCTTTACCTCTTGTATAAAACAGTTGCTAAAATATTTGTAGTATAAGTGTGTCTTGAAACAAGACAGCTTAGCATCTACAGCCAAATATAAAAATAGTTTACATATTCTTAACATGCATTGAATTTCTGTTGCTACTTGGCAGTTGTCAAGTTTAATAGCATGAGTATTTATAAGATCCTAATTTTCTGTGTTTACTAAGGGTGTGGCTTAGATTGTGGAGAATTTGCATAACAGGCACAAACTCCCTGAGGGTCTGTCAGCGGTGGATAAAACTGCCTGTTGTGTAGGGCTGTAATCTCCACACTTGGCTGAGGTAGCAAGAGTGCTTTGAGAGTGTATGGTGTGGGGGGTTCCAGCCCCAGCAGTTTAGGCCAAGGTAAGCTGGGATGCAGAGGGGAAGTTTTGAGAAGGGAATGGCATCGAATGTCTCTCTAACCTCAAGCAGTCGGTGAAAGTGACTGCTAAAGGCTCAGCACTTAGAAGCTGCAGTCTAGAACTCAGATCATGGGCCTGGAGGGGTGAAGGGGGCTACCCCAAGACAGCTTTGGTCTTTACACTTGGCTACATTTTTCTGTACTTTATTGGCTCATTCCTCACTGTTGAGTACCTTGCATTTTAAACGTTGATCACAGAATGTTCCATTGTCTGGTTAGAGATTAAAACTCCAGTGGTGTGTGCACTAGAGTAGACCAGGCGGTGGTTTCTTAAAATGCTTCCTAGCAGGCAGGGGTGTCCATTAGCAGCAGAGATGTCATGATCAACTCTGCCAGGGAGTCTGGGCCTGCAGGTGTGGAATACAGCACTGAGGTAAAGTATGGCCAAAAGACTGGAGCCAAAGAAAACTTGGTTCCCTTTTGTCTTGAGATCCAGACACCCTCAACAGTATCTTGTAAACAGCTGCATGGCTCCACAGTACACTGGGTGCCAAACTCACAAGGGGCTCTCAGATTCAGTGTGTGGAACTGATTTTAGTCCCTTTTTTGCATACTTATTCATATTAGTGGCCAAAGCTCTATCCTTCTCACTCAGCATGAAGCTTGTGTCTCTTGCCATGCTTTTTCTCAATGAGCAAGAAGGCTGGGCATGGTGGCTCACACCTCTGATCCCATCTGGGAGGCCAGTTGGAGTTTGAGGCCAGTGTGGATCAGGAAATAAAATCCTGCCACCTCACCCCTCCCCCCCCAAAATCTGAGACACAGTTCAGCTGGTCTTTTTTTTTTTTTAAAGGAATGTTAGAAAACATTCTAAAATGTATGGTGGAATGAGAATACCTTAATTGGGGTTAGCAAAGGTTGAAAGGTAACAACATTTGGTTAATCAGGACTGAAGAGGAGTGAACAATGAGTTTCTAAATAGGCACAGGTGAGACTAAACAAACCAAAGCATCATTAACCTGAGTTAGGATTCTTAGAGCTTACTCCCAAAACATGTTTTATAATGTTGCTCATCCAGTTTATTTTGAAAATCCTTAAAAGGTAACATGGAGTATTTTCAAAACTCATGTTCAACAAAGGACTTGTATCCACTCCTAGAGCTCAGACAGTCCTATTAAACTAAGCAGAGTAGTAGCTATACACGTTACTTGAAAAGTGAAACTGCCTTCATCTGTCAGCTGGGGAGACTGGCAGTTTTGTCTGAAGTTAAACATTACAAATGTATCTTAGCCATTCAACTCTTAAGTAGTTATAAAGCCTGTGCATATTTTTATGACAGTTGAGAATTGGAAATAAGTCTACAGAAGAGACAGCTAGATTGTAATATATCCAAAAATGGCATACTACCTAACCATAAAAACTATTGTTGGGACTGGAGAAATGGGTCAGTTTAAGATCATGTACCTTTTGTACCAGAGTTCACACCCATCTCCCACAGAACATAACTCCAGCTCAAGGATAATCTGGGACTCTTCTGGCCTCTAAAGGCATCACATTCAATGTGCATAAATTCACACACACACGAACATGTGACTTTTAAGACAAATTGGTGTTACATGCAGTAACTTTCATGAATCTCAAGAGTATAAAAAGGCAATTTCAAAAGGTTACATCCTATATGTTGTCATTTATTTAACTGGAAGCTTACACTATGGAGACTGGCTGTCAACAGGGATGAGAAGGAGCAGAGCCCCACAGAAGCCCTCTGGCTGTTGTGTTTGCCTCTGCCCCTGAGAGTGCTGGAAGTAGATGTGCCTTTCTGTGGCTGGACAGAAGGTTCCTTCGTAGTTTCATGTCTTGATTATGCAGAGGTAAACAACTGAATAAGATCCAGTGTCACATCCAGTCACAGGGGAATGTGCTGCTCAGTTTAATCCCAACTCGGGAGAACAAGGCAGGTGGGTTTCTAATTTCAAGGTCAGCCTGGTCTACAGAGGGTCAGCCAGGGTTACAAAGAAAGACTGTCTTGTGGGGGCGGGAAAGGAAAAAAACAGTTCTGAATGAGTAGTTAATCTAGCCCATTATTAATCTGTGTTAGGTCTTTTTGTCAAGTGTTCAGAGCACAAAGAACCCCCACTCCTCAAGTTCCTGCTGTAAAGGGATGTCAAAATCCATTTGACACTTATTAGACTTCTGAGAAACAGTTTCTAAGGTGCCTGGGAGATTTTATTAATAGATGCTCCAGTCGCTCCAAGGTGATCATCTGACTTTCTCCACTTGTAACCATTGGTCTTTTTTGTAGTGTGTTGTATCTGTCTGAAAGATAGTCCCCAGTTCCAGGACAGGCTCCAAAGCCACAGAGAAACCCTGTCTCGAAAAACCAAAAAAAAAAAAAAAAAAAAAAAAAGATAGTCCCCCCCCCGTTTTTTTTTTCTTTTTTTACTTCCTAAATACTGGGGTTACAGGCTTGCAACCACACCGTTTTTAAACTGGTCACTTTGTACTCAGGAACCATTGCTCATATCTGGCCACCTCATCTCAAACTGGAAATACATGAAACATAGGTACATCCTATCACTTAAAAAACGGAATTTGCTCAAGCAATTACTCTCCTGAGCTCAGAACAGTTGTTGGTCCTCTAATGACTTTGTTGCTGAGGAAAAGTCAAACCATTGCTAAGCAGTGGGCACTGCCTTACAAGTAGAATAGCCACTTAGCCACCGCAGGCCTAGCTTCATGCTGGGTATTAAGAGTTTCTGTTTGGTGTCTGAGGGAAATTAAGGTATACACATATGATCAATAAAAAATTTGTGTTTATATGAAAATACTGAAACATCTTCAGAAAATTTCTGTTAACATAGCATTTTAGATGTTGCTTTTTCATTTTTAGTAGAATTGCATGGTTCTAATTTCACAAACACTCTCTCTTCTGTTTGTTTTTCGTTGTTGAAAATTTTGTTTTTCCAGACAGGGTTTCTCGGTGTAATAGTCCTGGCTGTCCTGGAACTTGCTTTGTAGACCAGGCTGTCCTTGAACTCACTGAGATCCTCCTGCCTTTGTCTCCCAAGTGCTGGGATTAAAGGCGTGCACCACTACCACCCGGTGAAAATAATTTTTTATACAGCATATTCTGATAACATTTTTCCCTCCATTATATTTTCCCGTATCCTCCCACCTACCTCACCCACCCAATTTCATGCTTGCTTTCTCTCTCTCTTTAGGAAACAGGCCAATTTAAAAAAATCACTGGAAATCAGAATATAGCAAACCAAAGAAAGAGACAAAAAGAATTTTTTTAAAAAAGCTCTAGAAACAGATACACAATGCAGAGACAGATACACAATTCCACAAAACGTGTAGAAACACAAACTCAGAAATCATAATCAACAGACAAGATAGAAAATGCCCAGAAAAAGCATTAGGACATTATGAAACCAAATACATCTCCAAACTTACCACTGAGTTCATTTTGTGTTGGCCATCTACTGCTGGACACAGGGCCTTCAGTAAGTGTGGTTTGTATACCTGTGAGACTCCATTGGGGAAAACTAATTTTCCTTTGCAAGTATTCTTAGGGAGAGGGCTCATGTCTGCTTACCCTCTGGGCGTCCCATCTGACTGCACCAGTGCATACTGCCGTAATCTCTAAGTTCCTGTGTGTGTCAGTCTTGTTCTGTGTTGAAGAACACTGTTTGCCTGGTGTCCTCCATCCCCTCTGGCTCTTACAATCTTTCTCCATCCTTCAGCAGTTCACTGAACCTGCTTCTGGGGACTTGGACTGAGGTCCTCATGCTTGCACAGTGGACATTTTATGTCCCAGTCTTTCCCTCAGCCCCACTCTAGACTCTTAAGTCTTACTAGATGATTCTGTTCATTCTGTATTTTGCACATTGCATATGTATTTTCCCATTACTGTACTCCTTTGCCTCTTGGCCATAGTGTGCACATATAAGAGGTGTAGGACCATCCTGAGACATGAATTTTCTGGTTATGTGTGCATGTACAGGTGTGTAAGTGCACATATTATTTTCTGGAAATATGTTCTTAATTCATCTTTAGATTTTTAAAAGTCATTTAGAAACTAACTACTATGTAATTCTGTTCAACTGTGAGCAAGACTTACAGTAATAAATTTTCATTTTATTTTCTAAGAGATTTTTAACGTGTATGAGTATTTTGCCTTAATGTGTATGTATATCATATGTGTGCATTGCCCATGGAAAGCAGAAGAGTATGCTGGATTCCCTAGAGCTAGAGTGTGTTGGTTACTTTTCTATGGTTAGGTCAAATTCCCAATGAAGAGTCACACGGGGAGGAAAGGGTTTACTTCATCTTGCACTTCAAGTGGCACCCATCCCTGAGGGCTGAGGCAGAAACTCATGCAGGAACTTGATGGCAGGAACTGAAGTGTAACTCACACAAGGGGTACTATTTCCCACCTCAATCATCCTGCCTTTTTATGCAACCCAAGACCACCTGCCCAGTCTAGTGCCAATGGGCTGGGCTTTCCCACATCAGTCGTTAATCAAGAAAATGTTCCACATGCTTACCTAAGGCCCAATATGGAGACATTTTCTCAATTGTGTTCCCCTTCTCAGATAATTCTATCTTGTGTCAACAAAAAACAAAACAAAACAAAAACCCCCAAAACCAGCCAGAACATGGCGATAAAGCTGGTTGTAGACCTCTACATGGTTGATGGTAACTAAACCTGGGTCCTCTACCACGGCAGCAAGTGCTTTTAACAGCTGAGCCATCCTTCCTGCTCCCCAAATTTTCATTTTAATCACAGTTGCAAACAGCGTCTAGTTGAATGTAGTTTCATATCACTTATAAAATGTTCCCACAATGGTGAGGGTCTGTGGGTGATGACTTAGTCTCATCTGCACTGCTATCCATACACCAGACACTGGTACCTTATACACAAGAGTGGTTTATTCAGCTCACAGCTCTAGAGATTGAAGAGCAGGACACTGGCACTTGGTTAACCTTGGTGAGAAGATCACAGTGGAATGCATCTCACCAGAGGGAGGATGTACAAGTGAGAGATCCCACTCCACTCGGGAGTATAGGGTCCAGAGAACAATACATTTTCAAGAGAACTAATGTAGTCCCTAAAGTTCTGCCTGACCCAATCCTGTGGGACAGCGTTAATCCATTCATGGGGGTGGAGCCTGACATTATTACTTCCCACTAGGTCTGTGATGATTGGGCTAAGAACGACCCCCATAGGCTCAGATGTTTGAATGCTTAGTTAGTGGGGAGCGGCACTACTTGGGAAAGATTCGGCAGGCGGTGTGGCCTTGTTGGAAGAAGTGTGTCACTGGGAGTGGATTCTGAGGATTCAAAGGCCCAAGCCAGGTCCAGTGGCTCTCTCCCTGTTGCCTGCAGATCCGGACACAGAACTCTTCACTCCATTCCTTAGCACCATGTTCTGCCTGAGTGCTGCCGTGTACCCTACCATGATGAAAGCAGACCAAACCTCTGAACCTGTAGGCAAGCCCCAATTACATTCTTTTAAAAATAAGAGTTGCCATGGTCATGGTGTCTCCTCACAGCAATGCAATTCTATGATTAGGTCCCACCTCAACATCACTGCCAACTTTCCAGCCCATAAATGAGTCTATGTGAATAAACAGTATTACTGATCCATCCCATGGAACCTATAAAGTGCACCTGCCCAATCTGGTTTGGTTTGGTTGCACTTATTGGCTTGATTGTAGTATTGTAAATAACAGTGGCCCATGACACTACTGCCTCCGTTTCTTAATAGCCTCACCGTAGGTGTAGGTGAAAACCTATTGAGTATACCCAATTGGATTCTATTCATCACTACGTTTTAAATGTTCTTGGCCTTTCTGTCGCTGATCAAATTTCTGTCTTTTAAACCTACATCCCCTGGCTTGGTGATTACCTATGCAATTCAAATATCCAACGGCTACTTACTGAGTGCTGAGGTACTTATGATGCAAAGCCGGGCAAATGGTAGTTACTAGATGCGCAGATTTGCTGGGCTACGGTTCCCTGTTAGCACGTCAGACTGCCTCTGTTAACAGCTTTCTTGGTTACTAGTAGTGGCTTCCTGAAGCCACGTGACAACTTGGAAAGGAATCCAAGAAAGCACCATAGCGCTATAGGTTTATTATTATATAGACTAATTAGAGCATACAAAGGACTGGCACTGAAGGGCACTGGCAACAAGACCACTAGATGTCGCCACTGACAACATAAATGGTAAAGCAAGGGCTTGCCATAAAGCAAGTACACTGTTGTAAAAGAACACGACCAAACTGAAGAGTAAACACGTAAAAACACTTACTAATATACCCTAAAAAATACTGATGGATAATGTGGGCATGTTTTCTTACACCTGTAATCCAAGACTTCGGAGGCCGAGGCAGGAGAATTACTGTGGATTTGAAGCCAGCATAGGTTACATACTGATTTCCAGGCTTCCTAGCACTACAGTGTGAGACCTTGTATTAAAAACAACAAAACTCAAACCCAGAGGGGCAGCTTCAGATTTGTCCATGAGAGCAGCCAGGGCCGTGGGCACAAGAACAGTTAAGTACTGACTTAATAGTAGTGACCATCAACGCACTGGCCTGCAGAAACAAGGTCACGACGTGGTCTCTGAAGTGGAAGGAACTAATCTCCTTGGAGTTGGAAATCTGTCTGTATCACAAACCAACACATACCCACCCTACCTCTACAGACACATGCATTGCCTAAATAGTTTTATACACATTTATACACAGACCACATTCATACAGCCATGCTGCTTGAAGACAGCTCAGTCCGTGAGAAAGCCATATACATGACAGCATCTGCCGCTTAACCAAGTGTGCAGCGGCTGTACCATCTCCTGATGAGATCCACCCGTGGATGAAGGGTGCATTGGTTTCCAGGACAAATCCCAACACTGAGGACAAATGACTGGCTGAAAGCAAAGTTCACAAAATAACAAAACTTTCACCATGTGAAATACAGCTAATGTTTTCTGTTTAATGTGGTCTTTATCTTTTTAAATAATAACAGCAAACTGATTTTACTGGATTAAATATATTTTCAGGCATTTGACACATCAGAAAACAGAGGCTCCGAGAGCCTTGATGCCCTGCCTCAGGTGACTCAGGGGACGCTAGCAGGCTTTGCTTCGGAAGCCCCAGATAAGACCCGAACCATGTCCTTGCTACTTAGCCAGCCACTTGTCATCCTCCACTCTATCATGCAATGATGAAAATCCCGACAAACCTCTGTGAGAGAGCTGCACGGAGCCCCAGAAATGTAAAGTACTTTCTCTCTAAAACACAACGCGTTGCTTTAACATCTCCTATCCTTTCAGTTGCTCTTTTTGGGTCTCAGGTCAAGCACAAAATCTCGAGTGACCGGAATGGCTCTTCCATCTGGCACAGCGCCGGTAGACAGGCAGCTTCATCCCTGTCTACATTCCTCACTACTGTTCCTGACTGGACAGAGGATGTGTCTTTCGTCAGTCTGCTCACATTTCTTTGCTTCAAATCCTTCCTGTTTCCCAGCCTTGACTACCGCGTGTATCGTGTAGTGTCTCCACTGGACCGCAGCATCTTCCCGTCATGCATCCCAGCACCTAGCTCTGAGTTCAGCCTGTACGAGGAGATGGCTTAGGGGCTAAGAGTGTTCTCTGCTTTTTCAGACCCAGGCCAGCTGGCCTTGGTGAGTTCCCGATAGAACATCCCCATTGTCTCAGTGTGTGGGTGCACCCCTCGCGGTCCTGAGTTCCTTGCTCGTGTTTCGTCTCCTTGAGATTTCAGTTCGGTGCTCCAATGTGGGTCTCTGTCTCTGTCTCCTTTCATCGCCTGATGAAGGTTAATAATCAGGAGGATGCCTATGTGTTTGTCTTTGGATTCACCTTCTTATTTAGCTTCTCTAGGAGCATGAATTATAAGCTCAATGTCCTTTATTTATGGCTAGAACTAGCTGAACATAGCGGACAATGAGGAAGAATGGGAACTCAAGAACAATCGCAGTGGGTTTTTGATCCTACTGCACGTACTGGCTTTGGTGAGCCTAGGCAGTTTGGATGCTCACCTTACTAGACCTGGATGGAGGTGGGCGGTCCTTGGGCTTCCCACAGGTCAGGGAACCCTGATTGCTCTTCGAGCAGATGAGGGAGGGGGACTTGATCGGGGGAGGGGGAGGGAAATGGGAGGCGGTGGCGGGGAGGAGGCAGAAATCCTTAATAAATAAATAAATTTTAAAAAAAAATAAAAAAAAAAGAGTGTTCTCTGCCGCCTCACAGTGGTGGGACACACTTTCAATCCCAGCACTCTGGAGGCAGAGGCTGGTGGACCTTTCATGGCCAGCCCGGTTTATAGAGCAAATTCCAGACAGCCAGGGCTACACAAAGAAACCGTGTCTCAAAAAATGATAGAGCAAACAAAAGAGCGTAAATATCTCTAAGAATTTTTCCTTATTCTTGATTTAACTTCAAATTAAAAGACTCACTGGAACATCACTGTGGATTAAGTGAGGGTGTTTTTACAGAGCAGAGTCCCATATCCTGCTACCTCAGGAGCATGGCGACAGCTGACACTATCACGGACAGAAAAGGGAGAAAACCCCATTTTGGTCTGATCATAACCTGCTCTGCTTTTCCCACTGGCTGGAGAATCTCCACTGTGAACTGGTGAACCTCATCTCCGCTGTAGACCAGAGAACCCCATCTCCACTGTAGACCAGAGAACCCCATCTCCACTGTGGGCCAGAGAACCCCATCTCCACTGTGAGCAGGAGAACCCCATCTCCATTGCGAGCAGGAGAACCCCATCTCCACTGCGAGCAGGAGAACCCCACCTCCACTGCGAGCAGGAGAACCCCATCTTCACTGTGAGCAGGAGAACCCCATCTCCACTGCGAGCAGGAGAACCCCATCTCCACTGTAGACCAGAGAACCCCATCTCCACTGCGAGCAGGAGAACCTCATCTCCACTGTAGACCAGAGAACCCCATCTTCACTGCGAGCAGGAGAACCCCATCTCCACTGTGGGCCAGAGAACCCCATCTTCACTGCGGACCGGAGCCTTTCTTGATCCATCATGTCAACATGAGAAGCAAAGGCCCCTTTTTCCTTTTCTTTATTCTCTCTCTCTCTCTCTCTCTCTCTCTCTCTCTCTCTCTCTCTCTCTCTCTCTCTCTCTCTCTCTCCCACACACATATTCACCATGTAGTCCTAGCCAATAGTTTGCTATATAAATCAGATTGGCCTCGAATTCAGAGATCTATGAGCCTCTGCCTCCTGAGTGCTAGAAGACCCCGACTTTTTTCTAGAAAAAAAATGTTTTTCATACAATATATTCTGATCACAATTTCCTCTCCCCTAACTCTTCAAAACCCACCTAACTCCATGCCCTTTTCTTTCTTAATATATTTACTAACTTTATTTTCTATTTTTACATACAGACTATATTTTTGTTGGATGATTCCTAGAATTTAATGGCAGGACCCAAAATAGTGTCCTCACCTTCAACGACTTATGATCGAAAACGAACACGAGGAGGGGTCAAAGTGAATGAGTGACCACTGAAAGCTCCTGGTAAATCAGGTCTTGGGGCACAGACCTGTAGTCCCAACTACTAGGGAGGCTGGCGCAGGAGGATCAAGAGTTCAGGATCTGCCTGTGCAACTCTTCTCAAAATAAAGAGTAAAAAAGAAGCTAAGAAGAGCTTGCTTAACAGGTGCAAGGCCCTAGGTTTAGTCCCCAGTACTGACAGAACCAAAACCAAACCTAAACTTGGCCTGAGCTGGTAGGTTAACATCTCAGAGCTTGTTAGCGAAGAAGAACTAGTATTTCCAGGTAAGTGTGTTATTCAGAACACCCCTCCCCACTACACACACACGAGGATAGGTTTGGGAAATGATCTGCTGAGAATCTTCATTCCCATTAGGGAGGGTGAAGGGAACTCCCTTGCAGAAGCTGTGGGGATGTTAAGTGGAAACAGCAAAGGGCCCAGTGAGCACAGACACAAGCTCTCAGCCTGGCAGGAATATGTGCAGCTCACACTTTAAGTTTACCTGTAGCTTTGCTGGCAGTTTAGATGAACCTCGTCCTACCAGCTCTCATTCTAAGAGTTCAGTCCTTATCCTGCACATGTGGACTGCGGTGCTTTTATAGACTTCTGCGCCTCCCGAGAGGAGTACTGGCTCACCCTAAGTACAGATCCCACTCCCACAAAGCCATCTCTGGCTCTGATTTTCTTGCAGTGACAAAACTTCTGAAACTGATTCATGATGGAACAGGTTTATTTTGACTCCTGGTTCTGGAGGCTGGAAAGCTCAAGGTTGGTCAACTGCACTTGGCCAACACCTTCCGCTGCTTTAACGCACTGCAGAAAGCAGGAAAGCAGGTATGTGAGGAAGCACAGGTGGGGTAAGGGGTGGACCTACTGTCTTAGTTACTATTCTGTTGTTGGGAGGAGACGCTGTTTTAGTTAGTCCATGCTTATGCTCTATGAGCTTATGGGGACCATTTTCTTTCAAAGCACCACACTCCACTCCCTGGTCGTTATAGGCTTGTATGCATATCATAATGCAAAAAGCATTCAGTTCAACTCCAAAAGTTTCCATAGTCTATCACAATCTCAGCAATGTTTAAAAGTCTAAAGTTCAAAGTCTTGTCTGAGTCCCATGACAATCTCTAAACTGTAGTCCCTATAAAATCAAAATAAGAAAGCAAATCACATACTTCCAACATATAATGACACAGGATATAAATTACCGTTTCAAAGCAAGAGCAAAACCAGCCGGGCAACTCCAAACTGTGCATCTCCATATCTGACGTTAAAGCACTCTTTAGATCTGCAACTCCTTTCAGCTTTGTTGACTGGACACACTTCTTTCCCTTGAGCTGGACCCCTCCCTGTTAGCAGCTCTCCTCAGCAGGTATCCCTCAGCTCTGGCATCTTCAACATTTTGGGTTCTCCAAGGCAATCCAGGCTTCACTTTTACAGATTCATGCAATGGCCTCTCTGGGTCTCCATGCAGGAAGACCCCTGCCCCATGCCTGGTCAGCAGTTTTCCTTAGTCGCGGAGGGAGATTTCATAAACTCTTTCTCGTATCCTTGACTCTAAAACCAGAACCAAAGATATCAAGTTCTGCTGTTTGCTGGGGCTGGAACATGGCCCCTTCATTCAAATACATTTTCACCAGTTTCCTGTTTTTTTGATGGTTTCCTTCACTGTCTAAGCTTGGTTGTCCTCGAACTATTCTCAATCTGTAGACCAGGCTGGCCTTAAACTCAAAAATCTGCCTGCTTCTGCCTCCTAAATGCTGGGGTAAAGGTTAGGGCTACCACGCCTAAACTTTTCTTTAATTCCTTTCACAAGTTGGAAGCTTAGCTGGGTAGGGTCTTGCCCTGGGGCCACCGCTCCCTTTAGCATTAGGCTTTTCTTGAATCTGTTTATCTCCTTGAACACAGGAATTAAGAGGGTTAAATTTATGTTTTAAGTTTTGATTACTGTGCTTATCTTTTGTTCTATAGAACAAAAATGCCTCTAATCTGGTAAACCCTACTCATCCAAGGAAAAATAAACCTGTAAACCTTACTTGCCAAAGGACACACAACTTCCTGGAATTTGAGGCCTGTTCACAGACAACAAGATACCTGTTTTCACTTTTGTAAACAAGGTTGGTTGCCTGAACTATAGCATAGGTGGATTTTTCTTTAGACCACCAGATTCCAAAAAATGACACAGAGACTTATTATTAGTTATTAAAACTTGGCCTTAGGTTAAGCTTGTCTCATTAGTTCTTATAACTTAAAGTCACCCATGCCTTTTAATCTATGTTTTTTACATGACTCAATGCCCACCCTACTTCCTCAAAGTCTAGCTGGCAATTCCCCCTTTCTTCTTCCCAGAGCTCTCTGTCCCTAGAAGTCCCACATAACCTCTTCCTGCCTAGTTAACAGCCATTCAGCTCTTTATTAAACCAATCACAGTGATATATCTTCACACAATGTAAAGGAATATTCTGTAACAGCCAAGAATGTGCTTGATTACATGTAGGCAGGAACTACATCAGGGTGTATGCTTGCCCCGACTGTATGAATGGCCTTGTGGGTTTTGCCTTTATAAGCACCTGACAAACGTAATTTGCAGGCATTCTCTGAGAATCCTGGTCAGTGTCCATCATCCTGGCCAATATTTAATAAAGCTCACTTCAAATTTGGCTAAAAAATTGTGGTAGTGTTCTTATTCTTGCCCAGTGGGAATAATTATATTTCCTGGTACCCCATTTTCTCCTTAAATTGTGCATTTTGTATTTTTCCTTGCCCAGTCTGATGCTTTTCATTAGAAATCTGCATGGCCACTAATAACCAGGCAATGCTATCAGTACTAGGCTCTCTGGAAATCTCCTCTGTCAAAGCTGTTAATGTATAACTCTTCATTATAACCTCAGGAAGATCTTTTTGGACAAGGGCAGAAAACAGCCACTTTCGTCACCAAAATATCACAAGAATGATCTCTAGGCCACTTGCTAATATTATTCTCTGAAACTTCTGAACTGTGCTTCCACAGTTCAGATCACCCTGAGAACCACTGTCTTCAATGTTCCTACTTGGATGGCCCATTAATCCCTGCTTAAAATACCCAATTGCTTTTCTAGTCCTAAACCCCAAAGTGTTCCATATTCCTCCGGACAAAAGCATGGTCAGGTCAGGCCTATCACATCAATATTCCAGTCTCTGGTATCAGCTGTCTTAGTTAGGGTTTATAGTGCTGTGAAGAGACACCATGACTACGCAACTCTGGTACGAAAAATATTTAATTGGGCTGGTTTACAGATCAGAGGCTTAGTCCATTATCATCATGGCAGGAAGCATGGTGGATGCAGGCAGACGTGGTGCTGGAGAGGTAGCTGAGTCTTACATGTGGACTGCAGGCAGCGGGAAGAGACCTCAAAGACCAGCCCCAGTAACACACTTCTTGAACAAGGCTACACGACCTAATCCTTTCAAATAATACCACTCTCTATGAGCCTATGGGGACTATTTTTATTCAAACCACCACAGGTGCCATGACTGAGGCAATTTATAAAAGAAAGCATTTAACTGGGGGCTTGCTTACAGTTTAGAGGGTTAGTCCATGACCATCGTGGGTTAGCATGGCAGCATGCAGGCATGGTACTGGAGTAGTACCTGAAAACTCAGATTTGATCTGCAAGTTGTAGGAAGTGAGAATGATACTAGACCTGGTGTGAGCATTTGAAACCTCCAAGCCCAACAAAGCCAATCTTCTAATACTTCCTAAATAGTCTACCAACTAGGGACCAAACATTCAAATGTATGAGCCTGTGGGGGCCATTTTATTTTTTTAGCATCTACTTTATAACCACCTACTCCCACAAGAACATGGTCTATTTCTCTGAGATCAGAATCAGACCCTCTTGACAGCCTGTTCTCTTAAAGGACCCACCACTTCTCAGTATCAATGGGAATTAAATTTCAACAGAAGTTTCAAAAGAGATGAATGCCATTCAAACTGTAGCAGTCATTGTGTTGAAAAAGAAAAAAGTTCTAAATGCTCTTACTATTCTTATACAAACAAACCAACTTACAGTAGTGCAATTGAACAATTTTTTTTCACTTTAAAACTTTAGATTTTATTTCTCTCTTTTTTTTAAGGTTCCTAATTATACAACTTTATTTTTTTTATTGATAAAAGGAGAATAAAGAAAAAAAAAATTTCCACCTCCTCCCAGCCTGCCATTTCCCTCCCCCTCCTCCCACTCTTCTCCCCCTCCTCCCACTCTTCTCCCCCTCCTCCCACCCCTCTCCCCTTCCCCCCACTCCTCTCCCCCTCCCTCTCCAGTCCAAAGAGCAGTCAGGGTTCCCTGCCCTGTGGTAAGTCCTAGGTCCTCCCCCCTCCGTCCATATCTAGGAAGGTGAACATCCAAACTGGCTAGGCTCCCACCAAGCCAGCACATTGCGTAGGATCAAAACCGCGTGCCATTGTCCTTGGCATCTCATCAGCCCTCATTGTTCGCCATGTTCAGAGAGTCCAGTTTTATCCCATGCTTTTTTGGTAACAGTCCAGCCGGCCTTGGTGAGTTCCCAGTAGATCAGCTCCACTGTCTCAGTGGGTGGGTGCACCCCTCGTGGTCCCGACTTCTTTGCTCATGTTCTCCCTCCTTCTGCTCCTCATTGGGACCTTGGGAGCTCAGTCCAGTGCTCCAGTGTGGGTCTCTGTCTCTATCTCCATCCATCGCCAGATGAAAGTTCTAGGATGATATGCAAGATATTTGTCAGTATTGCTCTAGGATAGGGTCATTTCAGGTTCCCTATCCTCAGCTGCCCAAGGAATTAACTGGGGACCTCAGCTTGGGCACCTGGGAGCCCCTCTAGGGTCAAGTCTCCTGCCCACCCTAAAGTGGGTCCCTTAACTAAAAATTGTGGTTCCTGCTCCCCTATCCAACCTTCCTTTATCCCGATCCTCCTGTTTCCCCAAGTCCCCCCTCCTTCCCTTCTACCTTTTCTCTCCCCATCTCCCCTTACCCCCATCCCACCCCACCCCCAAGATCCCACTTTTCTCCCCGGCAATTTTGTCTACTTCCCTTATCCAAGAGGATAACTATATGTTTTTCCTTGGGTTCACCTTCTTACTTAGCTTCTTTAGATTCGCCTATTGTAGACTCCGTGACCCCTATTTATGGCTAGAAACCAATTATGAGTGAGTACATCCCATGTTGAACAATTTTTTACTTCATGATGGTGTAAAATGATGATACACAAGGAGCAGAAACCATACTTTGAATTTTGATCTTTTCCTGGGCTAGTGATATAAAGTCCAATACTGCCTTGTGACAATAGTCACTGACAGCAAGCTGAGGAGAGCATGAAACTAAAGAACCAAAGCCTTGGACAAAGTGTAGAGAGTGGAGACTTTGAAGCACTCAACCCTAAATGTAATGCCCTCATCAAGGCTCAAGGAACTATGCAGAAAAGGAGGAAAACTTGTGAGCGCCAGAGGTGGTGGGCAATGTCAAGAGAACAGTATCTTTGGGACACAACAGGCCTGGTACATACAGGGACTCACAGAGACTGTGGCGGCATCCAGAGAGCCTGCACAGCCAGATGTGGAGGCATCCAGAGAGCCTGCACAGCCAGATGGGGTTCTAGCACTCGGAGCAGGAGCAGACAGAGAGCCCAGTCTAACGATGAATTCGCCTGCAACTTATACTCATTGGCAAAGAGGAAATCAGGCTTCTCCAATGGAGTCTTAAAGACATATTAACCAGGGGTAGGCCAATACATAGGAATAGTTGGCCAATACACACACACAATAACACACACACACTCATACACACACACATACCCCAAAAGCAAAAACAAAACCTCAGTAGTATCTTTGTAGATTTTTTTTTTCAATCTCATTTTGCTTTGTTTGGGCATCTCTCTCTCTCTCTCTCTCTCTCTCTCTCTCTCTCTCTCTCTCTCTCTCTCTTTCTGTCTTAATAGTCTTTTGTTTGTCAATTTCAATTCTCTCTCTCTCTCTTTTTGGGGAGGGGACATGGTTTCTCTGTGGCTTTGGAGCCTGTCCTGGAACTAGCTCTTGTAGACCAGGCTGGCCTCGAACCCATAGAGATCCACCTGCCTCTGCCTCCCGAGTGCTGGGATTAAAGGCGTTTGCCACCACCGCCCAGTTTCAATTGTCATTTTTATAGGTTTTGTTTGTGTGTGTTTCTTGATTTTTTTTCCTATTTTTTTATTGTTTTAAAGAGAAAGAAAGAAAAAGAACATACAGTTTGGTAGGTAGGAAGGATCTGAGAGGAATAGAAGGAGGAGAAATACATGCTCAAAATATACTGTTTGAAAAAAAGCTCCCCACCACTTTGGTTTTTTTTTGTTTTGTTTTGTTTGTTTGTTTTTTTTTTTTTTTTTGGAGACAGGGTTTCTCTTTGTAGTCTTGGCTGTATTGGAACTCCTTGTGGACCAAACTGGCCTTAAACTCAGAGATCTGCCTGCCTCTGCCTTCTGAGTGCTGGGATTAAAGGCATGCGCCGCCACTGTCTGGCTGAAAGAAATTTAATAATAGTAACAACAATAATAATAATACTAAAACAGTACTCTACAGTATTGTGTTATCGGACTTTTCTGAGTATTGTGTTTTGTGCGTTCGTATCCCATAACATTTACAAAATGCTAAATATTCAGCACTTTTATACAGTAGTCTTCTTAAAGGCAATTTTGCCTAACTTCAGGCTAAGTGCTCTGAGCACATTCAAAGGCAGCTAATGCCAGTGCGGTAGGTCAGTGGGCAAAGGCACAGTAGCCAAGCCCGAGACCTGAGCTTGATCTCTAGTGCTCACACAGCGGAAGGAGAGCCCTGTCCTTCCATCTCCTCATTTACTCCGCGGCAAGTGCCCTGGCCCATGCTTATATGCAGACAAAAGTTAAAAAGAAAAAGTGGTTATGCTAAATTGTGATGTCCAATATGGTATAGATAAAACACACCTTCAGTTTATGGTATTTTCAACTCATAATGGGTTATGATGGAACCTTGTGTTGATAAACATCAGGAAGCAAATCTACTTTGCAGAGAAATGACAAGGGCTTGCTGGCACTAATAGGATACAAATCAATGCTACGGTAAAAGTTAATCAAAAGTGGAGGCTTTCTAGGGAATGTGGCTGACAAAGTAAGCCCAGACAGACTATTCCAGAAGGTGGCTTGGGTGTCTGCAGGGCACACTTCACGGAAGAAACACTATCATTGGTGTTTGTATTGTACTACACCACTTGTATTTCCCACTCGATTTCATCTTCTAGAAAACAAAAATGTAAAATAAAGCAACCTGTGATTCCTCCAGACAAGGTTTGTCCTAATGTCTTGCTGGCTATGGACCATATTACGGACTGAATTAATAGCAGCCGATTATGTGGCAGTTGAACATTTAATTAGTATTTGTATACACTCTTCAAAACTTTTGCACTAATCATTTCATGTAGCTCTCACAGCGACGCTGGGAAGCAGCTTGTTATTCTCACACTGAAAAGAAGAGAGTTGTAGGTTATGAAGCCCTGCACAAAAGCCTCCAGGAATGCAGCAGAGCAGCTGTGGGGCTCACAGGTAGACAGAAAATGATAGCGCTATTTTTATCAGAAAATTGCAATGCTTAAATGTTTCCTATAACTATGTAAAAAACCTCTAGTTATCTTGTCAAACTTTGCTTGTAAAACATATTATTATAATAAAATGATAATTTATTCTTTATTTTGTATCTATTTTTTTACGCACACACACATACACACACATGCATTTTGAGGGAGTTATAGAGAAATAATCCATTGCTACTAAGATTGATTGTGGGAGAATAATTTAAGATGGGTTATTTTTACAAAATAAATTTCCAGAGCCAAGTAAGTTCTACATTTTAATTTCCAGACATCTTTTTTTTTTCTCTCTCTCTCTTTGGTTTTTTGAGACAGTTTCTCTGTGTAGCTTTGGAGCCTGTCCTGGAAGTCACTCTGTAGACCAGGCTGGCCTTGAACTCATAGAGATCCACTTGCCTCTGCCTCTGCTGGGATTAAAGGCGTGCGTCACCACAGCCTGGCAATTTCCATTCATCTTATGCAAAACCAAACACACAAATAGATTACTCCACCAATCTCCACAACAGAAAAAGAACTATGCCTGGAGGAAAAGGGCCTGTGCGAGCCCCATGAGGTCAGCAGTACAACATCACTGGATTAGATTCATTCTTCATAGTTATAGTGATCTGAATCTGCGATGTGTTCCTTCGTACAACAATTCTTCCGAACAGGTTTACAGATGCTTTCTTCCCAAGGAGAGAAATCTGCATCAAATCTTGGTGACATGAGATTCTGCAGTTCCAGTTCCACAGACACCGAGGCTTCTCAGGTGCACCCTGGTGTTCTCCATGCTGTTTCTAGGATCAGCAGAAGCCGGGGGAACAAAAACAACACAAAAGCAGAGAATGAAGGAGGGCAGTAAAGTCTATTTCCAGAATATTGGCCATAAAAACAAAAGTACCCACTGTTGCAGCTGTGTGAGTGTCCTTTGTAGCAAGGTAAGGCGGCTCTAAAACAACTGGAACACTAAAGAACCAGCCAGGGCCCAGTCCAGTAAAGACGATGCAAACTGACCCTGGACACGAGATGTGGCTAAGGGTGAGAGAGACACTATCTTTCTGACAACGAAGCATGAACCCAGGCTTTGCTCTTTACCTTGCTCGTCAACAGATCACTCGTCCTGCGATGTGGCTTTAGCATAGCTCAGAGGTATAGTCAGACCAACAACTGGCCCCACGATGCTCAGCCATGATGTGATGTAGTTGACATTTCTAGAAAAGAAGTGAGTCACAGGTAATAGAAATGCTGTATCATAGTTTCGGATGGAGGACCAGAGAGTGGCCAAAAGGAAGAGAAATGAGGCCTTCCCCCAGACGTGGGCTTGCTTGGCATCCCAGAATCCCTGTGTCAGTCACATGGTGTAAGCTGGACTTGTTATCCTGAGTATAGGGATATCTCTCACCACGGTAGCTGAAGGCAAGACAGAACTGGGGCCTCTGATTCTTATTTGAATGTAAGCAGCTGTTGAGCAGGCTGAATCGGTAGCTAAAACAGTATTCCAGTCCCAGAACTACCCGAACTAGCTGTGTGACGTCAGCAGACTCACCTAGCGCCTCTGTGCTTCAGCTCTCCTGTCTGAGAACTAAGTAAAACAGCGGTGTTCAGTTACTGGGGTGTCAGAAACTAAGTAAAGCAGTGGTATTCAGTTTTTGGGGTGTCAGGATCTAAGTAAAGCAGTGGTATTCAGTTTCTAGGGTGTCAGAAACTAAGTAAAGCAGCAGTACTCAGTTACTGGGGTGTCAGAAATTAAGTAAAGCAGTGGTATTCAGTTTCTAGGGTGTCAGAAAAGCCCAATGTGTTCATAGATCTAAAAATCAGGACACTTAGCACACGGCCAAAATCAATGTGTTCACCATTACCATTAGAAAGAATATTTCTTATTTTAGCCTGGCTTTTAGAGTCGCGTGAAAAGATTTATACTTTTAAAGTCAGAGTAGAGTACAATGTGTCTTGAAGGTGTTTCTTACCGATTGATTTTCTGCGAATTTTTCAGCACAGCAGTCATAAATTCATTTGTCTTGCAGGGATGTAGAACAAAAAATGGTTGCCCAAGTATTGGATGTTCCTGCAACAATTCAAGCTGTCACTGAACTACTTCAAAAAGTTAATCTGCTTTACTTTTTAATTGTTTAGGATTTGTACACCATTTCTCTCTCCCTCACTCTCAGTGTGTGCACACACACAATACACATGCATGTATTTCTCTCTCTCCCTCACCCTCCGTGTACACACACACACACAATACACATGCACACACCCTCTGTGTGCGCACACACACACAATACACATGCACACATGCCTGTTTCTCTCTCTCCCTCACCCTCCGTGTGCGCGCACACACACATTACACATGCACGCATTTCTCTCTCTCCCTCACCCTCCGTGTGTGCACACACACACAATACACATGCACGCATTTCTCTCCCTCCCTCATCCTCCATGTGTGCACACACACACAATACACATGCATGCATTTCTCTCTCTCCCTCACCCTCCGTGTGTGCACACACACACACAATACACATGCACACACCCTCCGTGTGCACACACACAATACACATGCACACATTTCTCTTTCTCTCTCACCCTCCATGTGTGCACACACACACAATACACATGCACACACCCTCCGTGTGCACACACACAATACACATGCACGCATGCCTGTGTACACACAAGCACATGTGGACATGCACGCATGTAGCCATGTGGCAATCTGAGGAGAACTTGCAGAAGTTGTTTCTCTCCTTTTGCCACTGGGGTCCTTGGCTTGACCTCCCATCATCAAGCTTGGTTGCAAGTGCTTTTACCCACCGCGGTGGTTTGATTGAGAGTGGACCCCTTAGAGTCATATATTTGAATACTTGTCCATCACAGAGTGGCACTATTTGAGAAGGATTAGAGGGGTTGGATTAGGAGGTATGGCCTTGTGGAGGAAGTGTGTTACAAGGAGTGGGCTTTGAGGTTTGAAATCCTGCCAGGCACAAGTTCTCTCTTGGCCTGAGGATCAGGATGGGTTTCATCTATTGCATGCATGACACCATGCTCACCACCATAATGATAATGGACTAAACCTCTGAAACTGTAAGCAAGTTCCCAGTTAAATGCTTTCTTTTGTAAGGGTTTCTGTGGTCATGGTGTCTCTTCACAGTGACTAATACATCTACTAAGCTATACCATCAGCTCTGTTCTTTTTAGATAAACATTGATCTTACATTCCAAGTCACTATTAACATTCAGGTTGACTTTCTACTCTGAAACACAATTATAGTCCAAAAAATGCCAAAGGCCGTGAAAAGGAGCTATTCACTGATTTACTGTCAAACACAGTGGGGCACACATGCCATTTACACGCTATAAATTAGATGAATTTCTTTGGTTCTGCCTTGGTTAGCCATGTTTCTCTTTGGCTTATAATTATTCTTTAATTTTTCTCCAGTGATACACAGGAATACCAGTAACTTGACAATCAGAATGAAGCATTTCTCTTACCTCTTTGTTAGTAAAGGAACCAAAGCCATTTACATAAATACGTACATACACACACACATTTTCCTGAAGGACTTCTTACTAACTCGTGCGGAACTGTTTCATTATACAGTTGAGGGTTTGCCTCTAAGAGGAGTATAGCCTACATTTTACAAGACCTCGAAAGAACAACCCAGGAGACTCGTAGACACAGTTCAGTTCAGAGAACTGTTTTGAAAGGGAAACAATGGGATGAGAAGGGTTAAATTGGGATGGGCATGGGCGAGCAGGGTAAAGGAGGAACATGAGCAGGGATAAAACTAATACTAATGATCTTTGAAAAAAACCACATGGAGACCTACTACCACAGAAACTTCGTAATATTACATAATTATACACACATAAAAAGTGGCTTAATTGTGCTACCCTACAAGGGGAGGGCAATACCCCAAACAGACATCCTATGCTAGCAAATAAATACCCTAGTAACAGAAATGAATTGCCTGTTTTTGAGATGCTGTGCAATGGGGTGACACTGACTGCCAAACATTACAGACTATTACCAGAATATTACAGAATACTCCTATAACTTGATGGGAAGACCTCATTGCTGAAGACCCCATATGCTTGGGTCACAGAACATGGGGACATCAAACTGGTACTCACCTACAGGGCAGTGTTCATGGTGCTAGAAGGTGCTATGCATGCTGCCAGAAAAGAAATGTAAGCCTCAATCTCACCTAGATATGAATCCTGCCAACTACAACTACTGTCCTGAGAAGACATGCCCACTCGTGCCATAGTGGCACACAGGTTATGGGATCAACCACTACTTCTGGTTGGCTCAGACCTACTATGTGGAATCCATACCTTGGATTATTAAAGGGGCCAAAAATCTGTAGCTAGATATATCCCAGGAGGAAACCCAATACTATTATTCTGCTAAATGCACATAGTTTTAAAAATGATTCTCATGACTCATTATAATACTGAATAGATCAGAACATTTTTAACTGTCAGCAGAAAAGCTTTTCCTTGCAGTAGATGGCAATTAACATAGACACTCCCAAACAATCAACATTCAGAGAACAAAATACTGCAGAGTGCTCAGCCATAAATCAGAAATCCGTATCACACCTCTCCCTCAGGATTCAGGGATCTTTGTTCAAAGAAGGAGCAGAAGGATTGTTAGAGTCAGAGGTGGTGGATAACACCAGGGTAACAGTGTTTTCCAGACCCTAGAGGGCAGATGCACATGAACTCGCAGTGGTGGTGACAGAGGCACACAACCAGCACAAGTTCCAGGTAGACAAATTCCAGCAGAGAGGGGAAAAGTACACATGTAATATCACTATAAGCTCAGGCGCCACGGCACGTAATAGCTACTGGAGGAAGGAGAGTCACTTAAATATGTGACCCTGATGGGCTGACCACACACTAGGAAAGGCGTCAGTCCCAAGACCAGCCGGGCAACACAAACTGGACTTGATGGGGAAAAAAGAAAAAGAAATAATCTCAAAGTTGGATGAGAAGGGCTGGGGGTGGAGATAAGGGGGAGGAGATGGGGGTAAAGATGATAAAAATACATTCGTGAAATTCTTTTTGTTGTTGTTTTTGAGACAGGGTTTCTCTGTGTAGACCAGGCTGGCCTTGAACTCAGAGATCCGCCTGCATCTGCCTCCTAAGTGCTGGAACTAAAGGCATGTGTCACAACACCTAGATCATTTATGAAATTCCTAAATAATTAATAAGAATATTGCAAAAAAGGGAAAGAAATAACCACAGGGTGGGGGCAAACCTTCAACTGTGGCAAAATAAGCTAGCAACTCCTCTCCTCCCAAAGTAAGTCCAAACCTGAGGAAACAGGTCAAGCATCAAGTCACACAGACTCTGTCTGGGGACTAGAAGCCAAAAACTGAAGGCAAATAAAAATTTTGGGAAGTATAATTTATGATTAAACTCAATGATTTCAAATCAGAAACAGAAGAAAGCTTGCTTAGAAACATTTCCTTTCCCCTGCATCAGCCCCTGGCTCCCCTCTCTGGTCCTAAGAGGTAGCAGCTGTGTTGCCAGCGGGTTGGATTTGATCTCTGTCCACTGTCCAGAAGCACTGTCAAGACAAATCACAAATCAGACCTAAAGAAGGGGTGCCACAGCTCTGAGGCTGCACTTCTGGTTGAGGCGAGCAGCTGGTAACGCACACATTTTTAGGGAGGGATCCTGGACAGGAGGCAGCTGCAGGAGGGAAGGAAGGCTCGCAGGCATCTCTGCTGATGGAATGATACAACGCAAAAGAGACCCAGGGCTGCCAGGAAGTGAGAGCCATGACCGGCTTGAACAGTGTCTGAAGTCAGAGTAGGTTTCACCTGCACCCTAGCCAGTGGCAAAAGAGGGAAGCTCTACGGGCTCAATGCGTTTGAACACAATCTCTATCAACCTGTAAAACTGTTCAGACAGCTGGGCCACTCTGGGGAAGACAGGCTAAAAATTTCAAATGAGAATAAAAAGCCAGACACAGAGACAGACCATGTATATAACTTTACCTTTTTCGGAGACTGAGGAAGGAGGATCATGAGGCCCACCAGTCTGAGAAGCACAGTGAGACCCTGTCTCAAAACAAACCAAAACCAAACTAGCAACGACGAAAACAACAGACATCTCGATGGATATAGGGGAGGCACATTCTGAAGATGAAACACAGGGAAGTTACTAAAACAAGCAGGAGCAACAGCAACAACAGCAAAAAGACAGCCCTCAGAGGAAGCAACAATAGCAAAAAGACAGCCCTCAGAGGAAGCTATTAGAATCCTAATTTGCTTTAATATTCTGTCCAAGTGTCGAGCTTTCAAAGAAATTTATGGCAATACATAAAGGAAACACATAGGGCAATGTATTCAAAAATAAAAATGGACTCTGGGTGGGCTAAATTGTTGGCTTTACCAAGAATTCATATTATACTGATAAAGATTTAAAGTATGTTTACAAACCCCAGGTAAAAGTCAGTGTAAATTCTGCACTCAGTGAAACACCAGACAAAGATGTACTATGTAAATTCATCACCAGATGTGAGATGAGAGAAGAAAGAATAGGTGGATTTGAAGATATGTTAAAAGAAATATTCACACAGCAGCTGAGCAGGTCAGGAAAAGAGGCCATTACAGTCATCACGCTCTCCGAAAACCCAGAGAGGAAACAGAAACCAGGAGCAAAACATCCACTCAACAAAGACAAATCCAGAAATCAGCACCTAGACATAGAATCATCTGAACTCAGATACTTAGATGCCAGTATAAAAACACAATCAACAACAGCCAGGGCAATATGTCTCCATTCTAGCCCAGTTATTCTACCTCAGCAGGCTCTGAGTATTCCAACATAGCTGAAGTAAAGGAAAAAAAAACCTTAAAATGAACTATATAAGGATGGTATAGAGGTCCTTAAAGAGGAAATGAATAAATCTCTTAAAGAAATACAAGAAAACCCAAGCCAACAGTTGAAGGAAACGACTGAAACTGTTCAAGATCTGAAAATGGATATAGAAGCAATGAAGAAAATAGAAGCTGGGAAAATTCTGGAAAGGAAAAGGTCAGACATTTGAACAGGAACTACAGAGACAAGCTTCATCAAAAGAATACAGGCGCTGTAAGAGAAAAGAAGATATGATAGAATAAAGGGATACATCAGTCAAAGAAAACGCTAATACAAAAAAAACCCTTAAACAAACAACAACACAAAACCCCAACTCCTGACACAAAGTCTGGAGACACTATGAAAAGACCAAACCTAAGAATAATAGGAATAGAGGAAGAAGAAGTCCAGCTTAAAGTCCCAGAAATTTTCTTTAACAAAATCATTGAAGAAAAATTTCCTAACCTGAAGAAGGAGATGCCTATAAAGGTACAAGAAGCACACAGAAACACCAGACAGACTGGACTAGAAAATAAAGTATCCTTGCCACATAATAATCAAAACAACAAACATACAGAAGAAAGAAAGAATATTAAAAGGCACAAGGGAAAAAGCCAAGTAACATATAAAGATGAAACTATTAGAATTACACCTGACCTCTCAATGTAGATTCTAAAAGTCAGAAAGGCCTGGACAGATCTGCCGACTCTGAGTTCATGGATGCCAGCCCAGACTACTATATAGAGCAAAGCTTTCTATCACCATAAGTGGAGAAAAGATGTTCCACTATAAAGGCAAATTTAAACAGTATCAATCTATAAATCCAGCCCTACAAAAGGTGCTCGAAGGAAACCTCCAATCTAAAAAGGTTAACTACACCCATGAAAACACAGGAAATAAATCATCTCACACTAAGAATGGAAGAAAACACATCACCACCACCACCACCACCACCACCACCACCACCACCACCACCACCACCACCAACAACAACAACAACAACATAACAGGAATCAACAATCATTGGCCATTATTATCTCCTAACATCAATGGTCTTGATTACCCAATAAAAAGACACAGACCAACAGAAAGAATAAGAAAACAGGATCCATCCCTTCTGCTGCATCCAAGAAACATACCTCAACATCAAGGATAGGCATTGCCTCACATTAAAAGGTTGTAAAAAGATATTCCAAGCAAATGGACCTAAGAAGCAAGCTGGTGTAGCCATTTTAATATCTAACAAAACAGATTCAAACTAAACCTAATGAAAAGAGATGGGGAAAGACATTATTATGTACTCATCAAAGGAAAAATCCACCAATGACATTGCAATTCTTAACGTGTATGCACCCAAGTTTGAAAAACAAACATCACTACAGCTTTAATCAAATATTGACCATCCCGCACTGTTAGTGGTTGACTTTAATACCTACTCTCACTTGCATTTGTGGTTCCTGATCATTTTCTCATATTTTCCATTTCTATAATTCCCTTGGCTTGTGTTTTCTTTATTGTGTCTATTTCAGTTTTTAAATCTTTCATCTGTTTGTTAGCTTTTTCTTGGTTTTCTTTTTTTTTTTTTTTTTTTGGTTTTTCGAGACAGGGTTTCTCTGTAGCTTTGGAGCCCATCCTGGAACTCCCTTGGTAGACCAGGCTGGCCTCGAACTCACAGAGATCCATTTCTTGGTTTTCTTTAAGGGACTCGTTGGTTTCTTCCAATATTTTGTTTGGCTTTTCCTCCATTTCTTTGAGGGAATTTTTCGTTTCCCCTTTAAGGGCCTCAAACATTCTCCTAAAGTTACTTTTTAGGTCGTTTTCTTCTGCTTCATCTCTATTGGGGTGTTTATGTCTTGCTGTTGCAGAGCCACTAGTTTTTGTTGGTGTCGTCTTGCTCTTTGTGCTGTTGAGGTGCTCTTACTTTGTCTACCCATCTTTTCCTCTGATTGGTGTAATTGGGGCTGTGACTCTGGTGATCAATCTTCCAGGTGCCAGTGGATCAAAGGCTCAGATGGTTACTCCTTGTGATGCATTGGAGGCCACGGGAATGTGGAGGTCACTTGGCATTTCCGAAGGTCACTTGGTGCTCCTGGGGATAGCTCTGCAACCCTAGTTCAGGCCTGCTCCTGCTGAGGTCGCTTGCTTGGGCCTGCTCCTGTTGAGGTCACTGGCTTGGGCCTGGTCCTTCGGAGGTGGCTGGCTCTGGCCTGCTCCTGTGGAGATTGTTGGCTCGGGCCTGTTCCTGAGAACATTCCTGGTTTGGGCCCCGGTCCAGCTAAGGTCTTTGGCTTGGGCCTGCTCCCTCAGCTGTTGCTCCCTCTACGTGCTCCTGCAGAGGTCACTGTCTCGGCCTGTTTTAAATTTTAAATTAGGATGAATTGCTGTTTGTGTCCCAGTGTATGGGTATATGCTGTGAGTGCAGGTACCTGCAGAGGCCAAGGGCACTGGATCCTCTGGAACTGGAGTTAAGAGGGCTGTGAGCCACTATGTGAATGTTGGGGATCAAACCTAGGTTTTCCGGAAGACCTAGGAGCCATCTTAACCATGGAGCCATCTCTCCAAACCCGCTCATGGAGGTGGCAATGCTACAGAAGTCACAAAATTCAGTTTGTACAGTGATCTCAGCCAAATATTTTCAGTCAATCATGTCCTCTAATAATGCTAGCCACGGTCAACAGGGGACTTGGGTGGGAGGTGCAGCATCCACCTGCAGAGCAAAGGAAATTCTTTATATTTATAGACATTAAAGGGTAGAGGCCTCTGAGCTTGGAGGGTGGGGTTTCTGAGCTTGGAGGATGGGCATCTCTGTGTTTGGAGGGTGGGAGGGTCTCTGAGCTTGAAGGGTAGGTCTCTGAGATGAGCAGATCAATGGTGATGTTTGGGTATAAAGCTGCAATGTAGGAAGTTAATCCTATACTCTCTCTCTCTCTTAGGGTTGCCACATACTAGGAGATTAGTAGTTTTGTGACAGTACTAGACAGGATATAAGGCATGCAGATCCCTCTAAAGGGGCAGCCTCTGTGATCTAACATTAGTCTTTTTTGCTTATATAAAATGACAAGAAAGAAACTGACATCAAGGAACAGCATTTAGAAGAAGGTGGTATCCAATGACGTCATGGAACAGCATTTAGAAGGAGGTAGTCTCCAAGGGGTTTAGGGGTGCTGCTGACTTTATTCTGGCTACCTTCAGCTGAAATTGGGGTTCAGTTGGGTTAAAGTGAAGTCCCCTCTCTCTTCATCCCATGCAGTGGGCCAACTGCTGATACCTGAGTCAGGGGCTGATAGCCATACACCAAGAAGATGCTGTCCATGTGAGTCTGTATGCACACTGGATGGTGCATACAGTCTGGGTGAACCTACAGCTGGGCTAGGAAGGAGTGGTTGTTTCTTGATCAGGAGTTTGAAGTCCCCAGGAGGTCTCAGGGGTAGGTGAAGTAAACTGGGCTGTAAATCGACTCTGGGAGCTCCACTGTCTCTAGGATGGGAGAAGACCTCAGATCACATCTGGTTTAGTGTGGGCTGGGCTATCCTGGAGTTCCTATCAATCACCGTGTTTGGCATCATTTTTTTTAAAGTTGCTTTGGGAAGTCGTCTTATTTACTATTTTTATTTTCTGTGTGTATGTACTTTTGCCTGCATGTATGTATGTGCACTGTGTGTATGCCCAGTGCCTGAAGGTGGGGGAGCAGAAGAGGACATCAGATCTCTTGGAACTGGAGCCTAGGACAGCTGTAAACCATGAGCTGGATTTTAGGGACCCTACCCTGTTCCCCTCCAAGAACAAGTGCTCTCAATTGCCGAGCCACAGCTTCAGCTCCAGCCCTGGGTGTTTTACGTAAGGAACGTGTTTTTTTCCCAGGTTGGGTACAGGGATGTGATGAGATGGGTTTTAGGTGGTCTGGTCCTTAAACAATGCTGGCCACTCTCAAAGAGGGAAGCTGGAGGGGTGACCTAATGGCAACCCCTCAGTGTTTGAGTCTTATTCAGGAAGCTGATCCTATAAGCCTAGAAATTTGTGTTCAGACCAAGTAGGTGTCTTAGTTAGAGTTGTCATTGCTGCGATGAAACACCATGACCAAAGCAACTTGGGGAGGGAAGGGTTATTTCAGGTAATGTAACACTTCCAGGTAACAGTCCTCACTGAGGAAAGTCAGGATAGAAACTCAAACAGGGCAAGAACCTGAAGGCAGAATTGATGTAGGCCACAGAGGGGTGCTGTTTATTGGCTTGCTCCCTATGGCTTGCTCAGTGCTCTCTTACAGAACCCAGTCCCATCAGCCCAGGGATGGCATCACCTACAATGAGCTGGACCCTCCCCCATCAATCACTAATTAAAAAATGGCCTACAGGCTGACCTTACAGAGGCATTTTCTTCATTGAGGTTCCCTCCTCTCAGATGGCTTTAGCTGTGTCAAGCTGACATAAAACTAGCCAGCACAGCAGGGGAGAGGGTTTCAAATGCTCTGATGTATGTGGCCAGTGAAGACAATTAGTCAGGACAATATTCTTCAAAAGCTACTTCTCTGCAATGGCCCTTTCTTTTAAAACCGATCCCATCAGGAGATAATATCTGTACTTTCCACTTTCTCTGTAGATAGCCAGATCCAGAGACGAAAGCAGTCCTCAGCTCACTCAGGAATTAAGTGTTGAAATCAGAGAAAAAAAAATCTAAACCCCTACACCTGATTTGTTTAATACACCTTTTCATTGTTGTTTTTCTTTTTTGGAAATGAAAGAACATCAAACCAGGCAGGATCTTTTAGTGACGTTCATTTTAGATCAATCTGAGAGGTACATTCATGTGTAAGTGCCACCATCTGCTCTTAGCACCCCTGCACTAAGTGGATGCGCACGGAGACACCGGTGAAGACGCACACAGCCAATGGTGTGTAGGCTAACAACTCAATAAGGACGTCCCTGGAACACAGTCCTGCTAAATGCTCTTCTGTGCAAATAGAAATGATGGGTCAGATTTCTATCTCTGTAACTCCAGAGGAGGTATACAGGCACATTCCCTTATGGAATTTAATTTTGCAGTGGTTAAATGTCTCATAAAGTATGTCTGACATGAATCCTGGGAATTGCTTTTAGAACTATTAGCTGTGACTATCAGGAGGAAATGGTAATACTGCACCTCCATCTCACATGTAATAAACATGACGAGTCACCTGCTTCATTTCTTTACTCAGCTCTCTGGGAGAGCACAAATATAATTCCACACACTGAACTTTCATCTGGTTTCATACTCCAGACTGATCACTGCTTCTACTCTGAGCACATTCCTTAGAAATGGAGAAAGGTTAGGCCAGATGGTAGTAGCGCATGCCTTTAATCCCAGCACTTGGGAGGCAGAGGCAGGTGAGTTCAAGGTTAGCCTAGTCTACAAAGCAAGTTCCAGGGCAGCCAGAGCAACACAGCAAGACCCTGTCTCAACAAAAGAACAAAACAAAATTTAAGTAAAAAAAAAAAAATGGAGCGAGGTGTCCTCCTTTATATACACCTTGTGTGGGAGAAGGATTAGCAAGTAGCAGTGGGGTTCCTGTGCCCTTAGCCAGTGCCTCTCTGAGGAGGGTTTGGCTCTTGCCACACTGAGCCCTGTGCTTAACATCATTCATGTAAGAGGGGCAACGGCCCTTGCCAGTACCAGGCTGGCTGCTCATCACACTCCAGCTCCCCTCGCCTCCAACCAGACTTGATAACTACGACAGCCCCTTCCTCTCCGCCTCAACTCTCTAGTTCACCCCTTCGGACATCTACTTATTGGCTTTAAGATCATGTACATTCATAAACTTCTATGAGTAGTAAAGAGTTTAGCAAATATAGAGAACAAAGAGGGAGACTGTGAACTTCCTTTCAGATATTTTTACACAATCTGCTCACAGTTCCTGTTGCTTTTTGTTAATGAGCATGTGCTACTAAGCACCTGCCCTGTGCCAGCTCCTGCCATATAGGGCTTTGGGGGATTCTAAGTATTGTTATACTATTTTTTATACTTATAATTCTTTTAGATCTAATATAAGCGTAAAAAGTTAATATTTATTTTATTTTTAATTATGTCTGTCTATGTATATGTGCCCATGAGTGCACGTGTCCTCAGAGGCCAGAAGAGGGCACTGAATCCATGGTGCTGAAGTCGCTGACACGGAGCTGGGACTAGAACTCAGGTTCTCTGCAAGAGCCATAAGTATTCTTAATCATTGAGCCATGGGTCCAGTCCAAGGCGGGGGCGGGGAACTTTTCATATTGCTCCTTCTCTTTTATTTAGGTTGAACTTTACAGGTATCTTTAATTTTAAAGTTATCCCCAAAATATTCAATTAATTAAATTTTTAAAAATAAAATCTATATTTGTTCAGTGTCTTTCTGTTTTCCCAAGCAATTGAAATACTGGAGGATGACTAGCTCTCTCTGTTCTCCTGGCTTATGTGCTATTTCCCTGTATTTCAGTTATATTTGCTGCTGCTCAACTCTAGAGATACTATTAGTATTTTATAACTCCATGTTCCTTGAGAGTTCTTCAGATTTTACCCTTTAAACTTTTTTTGGTGAATCTTCACATTCATTTGGGACTTTTTTTTTTTTTGAGACAGCATCTCACATAGCCTAGGGTGGCCTCAAACTCACTACGCATTGGAGATCGACCTTGCCCTGACTCCCTGCCTCTACCTGAGATTATTTTACCCCTGAAATACGTCTTTCAGGAGAATGTTTGAGTGAGGATTTACAGGTGATAAACAGTCCCATCCTAGGATGTTCTATCATGCCGTCATTTCTGAAAAATAAGCTGTAGGTAAACAATCCTAGATTACAGATGTATCTATCAGGATGCGAGCTGTAGGTAAAACAATCCTAGATTACAGATGTATCTATCAGGACGCGAGCTGTAGGTAAAACAATCCTAGATTACAGATGTATCTATCAGGATGGGAGCTGTAGGTAAACAATCCTAGATTACAGATGTATCTATCATCAGGACGCGAGCTGTAGGTAAAACAATCCTAGATTACAGATGTATCTATCATCAGGATGCGAGCTGTAGGTAAAACAATCCTAGATTACAGATGTATCTATCATCAGGACGCGAGCTGTAGGTAAAACAATCCTAGATTACAGATGTATCTATCATCAGGATGCGAGCTGTAGGTAAAACAATCCTAGGTTACAGATGTATCTATCATCAGGATGGGAGCTGTAGGTAAAACAATCCTAGATTACAGATGTATCTATCATCAGGATGCGAGCTGTAGGTAAAACAATCCTAGATTACAGATGTATCTATCATCAGGATGCGAGCTGTAGGTAAAACAATCCTAGATTACAGATGTATCTATCATCAGGACGCGAGCTGTAGGTAAAACAATCCTAGATTACAGATGTATCTATCATCAGGATGCGAGCTGTAGGTAAAACAATCCTAGATTACAGATGTATCTATCAGGACGCCAACTGTAGGTAAAACAATCCTAGATTACAGATGTATCTATCATCAGGATGCGAGCTGTAGGTAAAACAATCCTAGATTACAGATGTATCTATCATCAGGACGCGAGCTGTAGGTAAAACAATCCTAGATTACAGATGTATCTATCATCAGGATGGGAGCTGTAGGTAAAACAATCCTAGATTACAGATGTATCTATCATCAGGATGCGAGCTGTAGGTAAAACAATCCTAGATTACAGATGTATCTATCAGGACGCCAGCTGTAGCACCTCTCCTTCTTCCAGGTTTTATAAGTAGGAGTTAACTGTGCCCCTCTTCAGGTCTTCCTCCTGTGAAGTACCTGGGTGTGGATTTCTTCATTTCTACTGCTTGGGGTTCACTGACCTCCAGAACACAAAGGCGAAGGTCCTTCCAACTCGTGAGGAGTTCCTGGAGTCAGCTCTGTGAGTGCTGTCTCTCCTTCATTCTTCTGAAAATCCCATTACTTATGTCATTTCTCTTCTATCTGCTATAGCTCTTAATTTGTTAGTATATTTACCGGTTCATCTCATTTTCACTACGACACGTGCAATTCCTCAGATTCTTCTCCTAGTACACTAATAGACACTTTAACTATATTTACCTACTTTTAATATAGACTTTCTAGCCATACTTTATTTTGTAAGTGATCTATATAGTTATTCTTCAATTTTGCCTTATTATTTTTATTATTAATTGTTTTGACATGGTCTCTAGCTCTGGCTGGCCTAGAACTCATTGTGTAGATTAGGCTGGTATCGAACTCATTGAGTCCATCTGACTCTGCCTTCCAAGTGCTGAGATTACAGCCATGTGCCACCATATCCAGTTTTGGGTCTCTGGCAATCTAATTATTTAGCCAAGGATGACCTTGAACTCACGTTCCTCCTGCTCCCACCGTCCGTGATGGCATTACAAGTATGTGCCATCACACTCTTTGAAATTTTCCCACTTTTGATGGTCTTATTTCAAAAGTATGTTGAATTATACTTATATTTTGCAATGAATAATTCGATATCTAGACTTATGGCTTCTAATACTAAAGTCTATTGTCTTGGCTGGTATTCTCTTAGATTCTTTTTTTTTATATTTATTATTTATTTATTTATTATGTATACAATATTCTGTCTGTGTATATGCCAGAAGAGGGCACCAGACCCCATTACAGATGGTTGTGAGCCACCATGTGGTTGCTGGGAATTGAACTCAGGACCTTTGGAAGAGCAGGCAATGCTCTTAACCTCTGAGCCATCTCTCCAGCCCCCTCTCTTAGATTCTTATTATGAATTCTGCATTTGTAATTGCTGGTTTGCAGCATGATTATATAGTGGTAATTCTTTGGGGCCTATGATTAAATGTGTAACCCTCTGAAGAGGTTTCTACATGCTTCTGAGTGGTGTTTAGGAGGACTCTAATTCCATGCTAGCATGAAGACACATCTTTAGAAATTTTCTGAGGATTTTTTCCCTCTCGTCTTTTTAAACCACTAGAAGGCAGATAGAATAAAAAGGAAGAGTTGTTTTTAACTATAAAGAACATGGTGCATGAGGTCCTATTTGACACTGGTGCTAAAGAAAGCCTTTGCAGAATTAACACCTGAGCAGACCTATGAGGAGCAAGTCATGGGATTCTTTGTGAACCAACCTTTATTTATGATGACTTAGAAATGTGGACAGTAATCCTTAGAAAACTAAACCAAAGCTTTACATGCAGTTTACCAGGAAACTAGTTGCTGTTCCCCCAACAATTTCCCACCTACAGGCCTTTGCACACACTGCTCTTTCTACTTGGAACTCTCTCTCCCTTCTCTATTCACAGACACTTATTTTCCTCCTATAGATCACAGCTGAGGCAGGTGCCTTCTACCCATATTCCACTTGCAACCTAGGCTTACTGCTAACTCCACAGTGTTCCATGCAGGCCATTGACTATTTATAGCTAAGTATCCCAAGTATTCTGCATTTCCTTAAGGGCACAGGGAGTATTCTGATTATGATGCTCAATTTCAGCATTTAACACTGCCTTTTACATACTAGGTACTCAATGCCTAGACGGAGATAGCCTGCTACGCCAAAGACAGCTGTTCCTTACACGTACAACCTGCTCTACAAAGGGGAATATTTGTGTGGGAGTCATCAGTAGGCTTTACAACACTGGAAAGCACAGGAGAGAGAATGGTTCTTTCTTTGGTATGGAACTGCAGATGACACCTACTATACATCTGTAGTAAAACTTCAACATCTGTCCTGCCAACTAATTCTCCCAATAAGAGGGTGTGGGGGCACAGGGAGGAATAGCTCACCCCACGAAACTTACATTAAGACATGTCAGTTTTACAGTATATTCTAAAATCTACTCACCCCCTTCCCTTTGGAGACAAGATCTCACTATGTAGACAAATTCAGTCTTGAACTCACTGTGTAGCCCAGGTTGGCCTCAAACTCCTGATTCTTCAGCCTCAGTCTTCTGGGTGCTAGGATTAAAGATGTGCACTACCAAGTCTGGTAATCTACTTGTTTCTATATAAATAATCATATCTGTTTTCTTCACTGGCAAAACTAATGCATCAAGGGGACCGCAATGCAAGAATACAGAAGATACCGCAATAGAGCTGACTATGAAGCTGGCAAGTAAAGATCCAAATCCAGTATACAGGGACTGAAGGAAAGGATAGGCTGCATCTGATGGGGTGAGCAGGGCACCGGAGACTTCCCAAAGAACAGACAGGATTAAGGTAGGAGGAGAGAAGAGTGTGGCCAGAGACCAGAAGCCCCAAAATTGACACCAAATTTATTGAAAAATTAATAGTTAAGCAAGAGACATACCAACTTCCATTTTTACACAAAACTCAAAAGCGTAATAAATTTGGAAGAGAAAAAAATGCCTATTTTGTGTGTTTTGTTTGTTAAAGATATTGTTAAATGATTGAGGCAATCCCTTTATGACCAACAAATTCCCTGAAAATGATCAACATTCACACAAGATGAAAACACAAGGTACAAAACACAGGCAATTTTATTTTACAGTTGGAAGAAAACAAGGAAGATCATTGTAGGAGGGAAGAATAGTTACCCAAGTCCATATTTCTGTCCTGTACAGATGCTGAAGATACAGACAGAAAGACAACCAGGTAGTATTGAAGGACAAAAACACAAGAAAGAAATGAAAGTTTCCCAGAAAGTTCAGCTACTTTCTTATTACTTCTGGAGTAGGCTGGGAGCCATGGGAGCCACACTGTGCTCTTGCTGTGCATAGACATCATGTGGCCAAAAAAGTCCAACGGTATTTAAGATGGTGGTTTTTAAACACCGTAAACTAGCTTCAGAGTCACGTGTGGCACAAACATCTCCAGGATTTCCAGAATTTTTATTAAAAATTACAGACATCACAGTAGTAATTCTCACACACCACCTTGTCTACTAACAAACCTTCCTTTCATGGCCACAGAGAGAGCCAAGAAAGTAATTCTTCCCCTCCTGCATAAATCTACAAAGGGCTCCATCCCTGGGCTTCTGACAACCCCAACTCCAACTCACGGATTAAAGAGCATGAGACTTTGAACATACTTACAAAGTCTATGGGATGTTGCTGTAAGCAACATGATTAATATGTGAGAGTTCTGAGTTCCCAAACTTGTCTAGTTATCAATTTGTTGTATATAATTTTAATCTCTCTGTATTTTGATATGCAAAATGGAAATAGCACTGCTGGTACTTCACAGGGTGGAAAGAAGACAACCACCAAGACTTACAAAGCCTGCTGGGGGAGAGACACTTATGCAAATGTCTACTAATTACACAGTCATGGCTGCACAACTGGGCCGGGCAGATGATAAGATCGAGCATGCACCCCAGCCATCAGCATCGAGAACAAGCATTCAACCCAACAGCACTTGTTGCATTTTATGCAGCATATTATGTTGCAATATCCCATAACCTAACACAGCATAGCAGCTTCCAAATTATCTTCAAAGAATTCTCTGATAGAACATCAACTTATTAGATACAACAGTTAAAGACAAAAACAAGAAAGCCAGTCAATTACTAATGAAGAACTTGTAAAAAGCCAATCAAAGCTCTCATCCAGAGAAAATGAGCAACTCTGAGGCGCAGAATCGTTTTGTATATTGATGAGATTTTTATATAGTGCCACAGAAAGAAAACTAAAACATTAAGATAAAGAAAAAAAGAAGCCTGTGCCTGTGTCTGGAAGTCTCATTATCTCCATACCAATGTTTCCACTAAAATCTCCTGCTCTGGGGAAACTGCTCATTTTTAAGATGTCTCTAGGGAGGTGCTAGCAGAAGAGGATCCTCCGGATTTCAGAGTCTGTCAACACCCCAAATATAAGGGGTGCAAGTCAGAAGAGTCTTCACTCAACCCCCATGCACTCAGTCATAGCATGGAAAAGTGAAATATGTAGGGCCACCTATTTTTTTCGATGTTAAAGAAAAAAAATTGGTAGTGGGGAGGATGGGGTTTGAGAGTTTGAAAAGAAATTAGATAGAAGATGTAAGAGAAAATTGACAGAGAGAACACTCAATTAAAATAACTAAACAGCAAAATAGTAGGAGTGTGGCCTCAGGAGTGAGCAGAGTGTGAGTGTGGCCTCAGGAGTGAACAGAGTGGAGGTCAGTCTCAGAACTCAGACACAAAAAGCAGAGCTGTTTCTCACAGCTAGCAACAGGACCATCAGGAACATTTGTTATGTTAGCATGGCTATTTGGAGCCCAGACTGGCCTGGGGTTGACTGTGTAACCCAGGCTGGACTCAAGTTCCTGTTTCAATGAGATGCTGTGATTTCAGGGTGCTGTCACCACACCAGGCTCATCTGCTACCCTGCCAACCTTGAAGATTCCTGGAACCCACTGGAAGTCTGAGATCAAGTCAAGGTTGATATCACAGTTGACTGAGGTCCAGTTTCCACACCAGGGGCAAAGGCTGCCTTCCCACATGAACAGAGAAAGGAAGAAGATGTTTTCAGTGATGCTCTGAGTTCAGAAGTGAAAAATAGGGCACAGGCTAGCTGCCTCCAGTAAAGTAAGAGTTTGGCCTTGATGAGGCATGAGGACTAATACATATAACACATGTAACAATTAATAAAAAAGGAGGCCACGAATTTGGAAGAGATAAAGGAAAGTTTATGGGACAGTTTGGAGGAAATAAAGAAAAAAAGGAATGATGTAATTACACTACAATCTCAAAAATAAAAGAATAGACTGAGCCAACAACCTAGGCCAGAGCAGGCTGAGGCAGTAAACTCAACAGGAGCTTAACTGAGCTAGCAACCTAGGCCAGAGCAGGCCTGAGTCAGCAAACTCCACATAAGCAGGACTGAGCCATCAACCTAGGTGAGAGCAGGCCTGAGACAGCAAGTTCCACAGGAGCAGGACTGAGCCAGCAACTTAGGCCAAAGTGGGCCCGAGACAGCAAGCTCCATGGGAGTGGGAGTGGATCCAGACCCAGGACATTTGCAGAGGCAGGACTGAGCCAGCAACCTGTGCTGGAGCAGACCTGAGACAGCGAACTCCACAGGAGCAGGTACAGGGGAGAAACTGCTGATCAAGTGGGCCAGAGACAGAGACCACTGTGGGTCCTGGTGTGAATCTGGGACCTTTGAGGGAGTAGAGCTGATCCAGGATCCCTGTGGGTCTGGGCATCAGTCTGGGACCTCAAAGGAAGTAGATCGAAGCCAGAGACCTTTGTGGGACCAATGCCAAGCCAGGGACCTCTGCAGGAGCAGATCCAGACCAGGGATATTTACAGAAACAGGTCTGAGACAGCAACCTAGACAAGAACAGGCCAGAGACAGCAAACTCCATGGGAGCTGAGAAAACCCTGGGAGCACTGAGTGACCTCCAGGAACACAGAGTGACCAGTGGAGTAACTAGAACCATGGCACTGACTGTACCACAAGGAACAACCACCTGAGCCTTGGATACACTGGTACCTAGAAGATTAATAACCAAAGTCACAGATAGCTCCAACCACACCAATTAGAGGAAAAAATAAGTAGACCAGGTAAGAACACACTCAACACCACAAAGAGCAACAAGACACCAGTAAAATCTAGAGACCCTACAACAGCAAGACTTGAACAACCAAATATAAATGAAGCAGAAAAAAAAGACCTAAAAAATAACTTCAGGAGAATGTTTGAGACTGTTAAAGGGGAAATGAGAAATTCCCTCATAGAATTGGAGGAAAAAACAAACAAACAAACAAAAATAAAAGACATCAGCAAATCCCTTAAAGAAAACCAAGATATTCAAGACTTGAAAACTGAAATAGAGACAATAAAGAAAACAGAAGCAGAAGGAATTATAGAATCAGAAATCATGAGAAAATGATCATGAACCACAAATGTAAACATAAACAGTAGAATACAAGAGATGGAAGAGAGAATTTCAAGCACTGAAGATACAATAAAGGAAATAGAGTCATCAGTCAAAGAAAACATTAAATCTAACAAAAGCTTAACACAAAATATCCAGGAAATATAGGACACCATGAAAAGACAAAATCTAAGAATAATAGGTATAGAAAAAGACGTTTAACTCAAAAGCACAGAAAATATATTTAACAAAATCATAGAAGAAAACTTTCCCAACCTAAATAAAGATATGCCTATGAATATACAAGAAGCTTACAGAACAGCAAATAGACTGGATCAAAAAAAAAGTCCCCTTGCCAGATAATAATTAAAACAATAAACTTAAAAAAATAAAAAAGAATAAATAACTGCAAAGGAAAAGGGCCAAGTAACATATAAAGACAGACCTATCAGAATTACACCTGAGCCGGGCGATGGTGGCACACGCCTTTAATCCCAGCACTCGGGAGGCAGAGGCAGGCGGATCTCTGTGAGTTTGAGACCAGCCTGGTCTACAGAGCTAGTTCCAGGACAGGCTCCAAAGCCACAGAGAAATCCTGCCTCGAAAAACAAAAACAAACAAAAAACAGAACTGCAACTGACATCTCATTAGAGACAATGAAACCCAGAAGGTTGTGGTCAAGTGTTATGCAGACATTAAGAGACCACAGATGCCAGTCCAGACTACTATATCCAGTAAAACTTTCAATCACCATAGACGGACAAAACAAGATATTCCATGATGAAACCAGATTTAACCAATACCTAGTCACAAACCCAGCCCTACACAATAGACTAGAAGGAAAACCCCAACAGAAAGTTGGATACATCAACAAAAATACAGACAATTGGTGATTTCACAGCAACAAATCCCAAAGAAGGGAAAAACCACACACAATAACATGACCAACAATGAAAACTTAATTAACAAGAGATAGAATCACTGGTCATTAATATCCCTTAATACAAATAGACTCAACTAACCTATAAGAAGACACATGATAGCAGATTGGATATGAAAACAGAATCCATCCTTTTACTGCATACAAGAAACACACCTTAACCTCAAAGACAGATATCGCCTCAGAGTAAAGGGTTGGGCAAAAAATTTCCAATCAAATGGACCTAAAAAACAAGTTGATGTAGCTATCCTAATATCTAACAAAATAGTCTTCAAGCTAAAATCAATCAAAAGAGACAAAGAAGGACATTTCATATTAGTCACAGGAAAAATCCATCAAGAGAAAATCTCAATACTGAACATCTATGCTCCAAATACAAGGGCACCGGCATATGTAAAAGAAACACTTCTAAAGCTTAAATCACACATTAAACCCCACACACTAATAGTGGGAGACTTCAATACTCTACTCTCACCACTAAACAGGTCAGTCAGACAAAAAAAAATGAACGATCCACCTCTCAGTGGGTGGGTGCACCCCTCGCGGTCCTGACTTCCTTGCTCATGTTCTCTTTCCTTCTGCTCCTCATTTGGACCTTGGGAACTCAGTCCAGTGCTCCAGTGTGGGTCTCTGTCTCTATCTCCATCCATCACCAGATGAAGGTTCTATTGTGATATGCAAGATATTCATCAGTGTGGCTATAGGATAGGGCCAGTTCAGGCACCCTCTCCTCAGCTGCCCAAGGAACAAGCTGGGGACATCTCCTTGGACACCAGGGAACCCCTCTAGAGTCAAGTCTCTTGCCAACCCTAAAATGGCTTTCTTAATTAAGACATACACTTCCCTGCTCCCATATCCACCCTTCCTCCATCCCAACCATCCCATTCTCCCAAGCTCTCTCCCCATCTCCCCTTACCCAGACCCCCCAAGCTCCCAATTTTTGCCTGGCAATCTTGTCTACTTCCAATATCCAGGAGGATAACTATATGTTTTTCTTTGGGTTCACCTTCTTATTTAGCTTCTCTAGGATCAGGGATTATATGCTCAATGTCCTTTATGGCTAGAATCCACTTATGAGTGAGTACATACCTTATTCATCTTTTTGGGTCTGGGTTACCTCACTCAGGATAGTGTTTTCTATTTCCATCCATTTGCATGCAAAATTCAAGATGTCATTGGTTTTTTTTTTTTTTCCACTGAGTAGTGCTCTCACCAAGGCCAGCTGGACTGGGACTGATGGAGCATGTGATAAACCGGATTCTCTGCATGTGACTGACAATGAGGGCTGACTGAGAATCCAATGATAATGAGACAGGGTTTTGATCCTACTGCATGTACTGGCGTTGTGGGAGCCTAGTCTGTTTGGATGCTCACCTTCCTAGACCTGGATGGAGGGGGGGAGGACCACAGAGCAGGGGACGCTGACTGCTGGAGAGGGAGAGGGGGAGGGGGAATGGAGGAAGGGTGAGGGAAATGGGAGGAGGTGGAAATTTTTAATAAATAAATAAATAAATAAATAAATAAATAAATAAAATGAACAGAGAAATGAGGGAACTAACAGATATTATGACTCAAATGGATTTTACAGACATCTATAGAATATTCTATCCAAACATAAAAGAATATACCTTCTTCTCAGCACCTCATGGAACCTTTTCAAAAATTGATCACATACTCGGTAACAAAACAAATCTCAACAGGTACAAAAAAATTGCAATAACCCTATGTATCAAATCACCATGGCTTAAAATTAGAATTCAACAGCAATACTAATTACAAAAGCCCCAAAACACATGTAAATTAAACAATGCTCACCTGAATCATCAATGGGTCAAGGAAGAAATAAAGGGAGAAATTAAAGACTTCCTAAAATTCAATGAAAATGACCACACAATATACCAGAATTTATGGGATACAATAAAAGAAATGTTAAGAGGAAAGTTCATAGCACTAAATGCCTGCATAAAGAATTTGGGAAAATCCCACACGAGTGTATTAACGGAACATTTGAAAACTTGAGAACAATAAGAAGCAAACTCAACCAAGAGAACTAGATGGCAGAAAATAACCAAATTGAGAGCTGAAATCAACAAAATAGAAACAAAGAAAATAATACAAAGAATCAATGAGACAAAGAGTAGGTTCTTCAGAAAATCAACAAAATAGACACATCTGTATACAAACTAACGAAAAGGCAGAGAAAGAATATCCAAATTAACAAAATCAGAAATGAAAAGGGGGACATAACAACAGACATAGAGGAAATCCAGAGAATCATCAGGTCATATTTCAAAAACCTATACTCTACAAAATTGGAAAACTTCAAGGAAATGGACAAGTTTATGGATAAATATCACTTATTAAAATTAAATCAAGACCAGATAAGCAAATTAAACAGACCCATAACTGGTGAAGAAATAGAAACATGCATCAAAAGTCCCCCCCCCTCCAAAAAAGCCCAGGACCAGATGGTTTCAGCTCAGAATTCTACAAGATTTTCAAAGAACTAATATCAATACTCCTCAAATTGTTCCACACAATAGAAATAGAAGGAACAGTGCCAAACTCTTTTTGTGAAGTTACAATTACCCTGATACCCAAACCACACAAAGACATTACAAAGAAAGAGCAATCTCACTCATTAACATTGATACAAAAATACTAAATTAAATACTGGCAAATCGAATCCATGAACACATCAGAACCATCATCCACCATAATCAAGTCAGCTTCATCCCAGAAATGCAGGGATGGTTCAACATATGAAAATCTGTCAATGTAATCCGCCATATAAACAAGCTGAGAAATAAAAACCACATGATCATCTCCTTAGATGATGAAAAAGCTTTTGACAAAATAAAATATCCCTTCAAGATAAAGGTCTTGGAAATAGCAAGGATACAAGGAACATACCTAAACATAATAAAGGCATTATACAACAAGCCAACAGCCAACATCAAACTAAGTGGACAGAAACTCACAGTGATCCCACTGAAATCAGAAACAAGACAAGGTTGTCCACTTTCTCCATATCTATTAAATATAGTTCTTGAGGTCCTAGCTAGAGCAATAAGGCAACAAAAGGAGATCAATGGGATATACATCAGAAAAGAAGAAGTCAAACTCTCATTATTTGATGATATGACAATTTACATAAGTGACCCCAAAATTTCTACCTAGGAACTTCTATAATTTATAAACACTTTCAGTAATGTAGCAGGATACAATATTAACTCAAAAAAATCAGTAGCCCTCCTTACACAGATGATATATGGGCTGAGAAAGAAATCAGAGAAATATCACCCTTCACAATAGCCACAAATAGCATAAAATATCTCGAAGTAACTCTAACCAAACAAGTAGAAGACCTGTATGACAAGAACTTTAAATCTTTAAAGAAAGAAATTGATGTAGACACCAGAAAGTGGAAAGATCTCCCATGCTCTTTGGTAGGCAGAATTCGCATAGTAAAAATGGCAATCTTACCAAAAGTAATCTACAGATTCATTGCAATGCCTATCAAAATCCCAGCAAAATTCTTCACAGACCTTGAAAGAACAGTACTCAACTTCATATGAAAAATCAAAAAATCCAGGATAGTCAAAACAACCCTGTACAATAAAAGAATTTCTGGAGAATCCCTGACTTCAAACTCTACTACAGAGCTACAGTACTGAAAACAGCCTGGTATTGTCATAAAAACAGACAGGTGGACCAATGGAACTGAACTGAAGACCCAGATATTAATCCACACACCTTTGAACACCTGATTTTTGACAAAGAAACAAAAAAATATCAAATGGAAAAAAGGAAGCATTTTCAACAAATGGTGCTGGCGTAACTGGATATCAACATGTAGAAAAATGAAAACAGATCCACATTTATCACCATGTACAAAACTCAAATCGAAATGGATCAATGACCTCAACATAAAGCCAGCCACACTGAACTTCATAGAGGAGAAAGTGGGAAGTACACTTGAACACATTGGCACAGGAGATCACTTCCTAAATATAACCCCAGCAGCACAAACACTGAGAGTAACAATTAATAAATGAGACCTCCTGAAACTTAAAACCTTCTGTAAAGCAAAGGACATGGTCAACAAGACAAAATGACAGCCAATAGAATAGGAAAAGATCTTAACCAACCCTACATCAGACAGAGGTCTGACCTCCAAAATATACAAAGAACTCAAGAAATTGGTCATCAAAAGAACTAATAATCCAATAAAGAAATGGAGCATAGACCTAAACAGAGAACTCTTAACAGAGATATATAAAATGGCTGAAAGACACTTAAGGAAACACTCAACATTCTTAGTCATCAGAAAAATGTAAATCTAAACAAGTCTGAAATTCCATCTTACACCTGTAAGAATGACCAAATCAAAGACACGATGACAACTGGAGAGGTTGTGAGGTAAAGGGAACACTCCTGCATTTCTGGTGGAAGTGCAAGCTGGTACAGCCCCTTTGGATGTCAGTGTGGTGATTTCTCAGAAAATTAGGAAACAAACCTCCTCAAGACCCAGCAATAACACTTTTGGGTATATATTCAAAGGATTCTCAACCATGCCACAAGGGCATGTACTCAACTATGTCCATAGTAGCTTTGTTTGTCATAGCCAGAACCAGGAAACAACCTAAATGTCTCTCAAACGAAGAATGGATAAGGAAAATGGTGTACATTTACAAAATGGAGTACTACACAGCAGAAAAAAATAATGACAGCTTGAAATTTGCAGGCAAATGGATGGAGCTAGAAAACATTATTTTGAGTGAGGTAACCCAAACCCAGAAAGACAATTACCATATGTACTCACTCATAAATGGTTTTTAAACATAAAGCAAAAAAAAAAAAAACCAGCCTACAAATCACAATCCCAGAGAACCTAGACAACAGTGAGGACCCTAAGAGAGACATACATGGATCTAATCTGTATGGGAAGTAGAAAAAGACAAGATCTCCTGAGTCAATTGGGAGCATGGGGACCATGGGAGAGGGTTGAAGGGGAGGGGAGAGGCAGGAGGGGAGCAGAGAAAAATATAGACCTCAATAAAAATCAATTTAAAAAAGCACTTTAAAAAAAGAAATCATAAAAATATTTTAATACATAAAATAGAAAAAAAGGAGGGCTACCCTGCCCCTAGGCTTCCACGCAGATATTACTGCAGAGCATGTCATGCTCCAGGTGGTAAGGGGAGAACAAAATTGAGAAGTCAAACTGTGGGCAGTACAAACAGTGTCACACCTTCCTCTAGCTCAGCGGCTCTCAACTTTCCTAAATTCTGCCACTCTTTAATACAGCTCACATTTGCTGATTCTCCCAACCATACAATTATGTTTGTTGCTACTTTACACCTGCAATGTTGCTATTGCTATGAGTCGTAATGTAAATGCCTGGGTTTTCTGTTAGTCTTCTGCAACCCTCAAAAGGGTCGCCACTCACAGTTTAAGAATAGCTGCTCTAGCAGGCCACTGTGTGGCAATTTTACCAGGGGAGGTAGGACCTGGGGAGCCTGTAGACACTGGAGTCCTTTGGAAATAATACGAATCACTCTGTGCACTGAACACTATAAGGATACTCAACTGTAGTAATTCTAAATGACAGATACATGATTATTGTTAAAAGTAAGGAAAGAAACTTAAGAGATGCCAGTTATCTTTCCCAAGGTTATCTGAGGCTTTTTTGTTTGTTTGCTTTTTGTGAAAGGGTTTCTCTGTGTGGCCCAGGCTATCCTGGAACTCACTCTGTAGACCAGGCTAGCCTCAAACTCACAGAGATCGAACTGCCTCTGCCTCCCAAGTGCTGGGATTAAAGTGTGTGCCACCAACACCGAGCTATTTTCTTTCTTCTTCTTTGTTTATTTTTTAAATGTTTTCAACTTTTATTTTTACTTTATGTAAATGGATGTTCTATCTATGTGTGTGTCTGTACATCATGTGTGTGTTGGATCCCCTGAGCCTAGAGTTATAGAGGCTTGTGAGCTACCATGTGGGTGCTGGGAACTGAACCCAGGTCTTTTGAAAGAGCAACCTATGCTCTTAACCCTTGAGTCATTTTTCCAGCTATCAAGGTTTGACTTCAAAGTCTCTGCTTTGCCTCCCCCTTTTTTTCTTCAAACTTTGCCTGCCCCATTTCAAATGTATAGTGTCAGGAGCCATTTTCCCCAAAAAGTATTGCAGGGACCATTGTCCTAGGGATGTTTGCAGAGAGCCCCACACCCCAACTGTACTGAGAACTGTTTGTTGGCAGAGCCCACCCCACACCCAACTATCTAGAGAGCTATCTGTTAGCGGAACCCGCCCCACATTACAACTATCTAGAGAACTGTTTGTGGTTGGAATCACAAAAGGAACGATTTCAGCTTGCATAGAGAACACTAGACGTGACGACTTGTGACCTCCTGACCAACGACTTGTGACCTTGTGACCGACTTGTGACCATTACTGCCCTGGCAAGATCCCTTCCTGCCCTTGCCATGCCCCTGCCCCCATCTCAAGCCAAATTCCTCATCCAAGGGCTATATAAGTTGCTGCCATTACACTAATAAATGGAGAGTTTGACAAGAGAATTTTGCTTGGCCTCCGTTCCTCTTTCCCGCCCATGTCTTTTCAGATAGCACCTCTTCGGGACCCTGGAATAACTGACCTGCCAGGCGGGTTACAACCCTGGAATAACTGACCCGCTGGGCGGTTACAGTATAGAGTAACACTCAGTTCCTATTGTATCCTTTTACCTCGTGCCCGAGATAGTCTGCAATATGGAAGCACGCATGGGCACTAGGGTAAGCTAAGTCCAAAGGTTAATGGCTCCAAGGTACACAAAGGTTCTGCAGTGAGTCGAGCACCTCCCCTGCAGACCAGGTATTCTGAACTCACCTCTATAAGCAGGCCCTGACTTCTGGCTAGGAAAGGCTGTCACAGAGAGGGCAAGTGAGTAGGGTGGAAATATACCTCTCCCAAATATGCCACTTGGCAGGAGGTTCATTCTGCACTAAGACAATGAAGGAATTGCTTCCTTTTCCCCAATGTTTAAAACAGTACCTAAGATCTCATTATGAAGGCATTTCTTATTTCCCTTTTCTTAAAATAATTAATTTAACTTTATTTTACATACATTGGTGTTCTGCCTTTTTCTTAGTCTGAGTGAGGGTGTGGGATCATCTGGAATTGGAGTTACAGACAGATGTGCTTCCATGTGGATGCTGGGACTTGAACCTGGGCCCTCTGGAAGAGCAGCCAGGGCCCTTAATTGCTGAGCCATCCCTCACGGGCACTGTAATGGCAGGAAGATGGCACTGGAGTGGGTCTGCAGAAAGTTCTGACTAAAAGATGCTCTCCCATTAGTTTCTCCTCATGTTTACTTACAATTTATTTCCCTGTAAAGCCAGTTCTTTCCATTCTTCTTGTCACTTTGAAATGTTTAATCACCTTCTGTTAAAATGGAATTCCTAGGCTCCCAGCTCTCACAGACTCTGAGGGCCTCTCTAGGAAGGCCTCCCTCTGTGCGGTTAGAGACTAAACTACCAACATCATGCCATTTATAAATTTCCCACCAGTCTATCTTCTTGTTAACCTGTTGGCACCAGTTTATGAGGAGAGAAGAAAGATTTATCCCTTCCCTTTCAAAAGTAAGAAAGTGAGTTGGGGAGGGCTGGAGAGATGGCTCAGTGGTTAAGAGCATTGCCTGCTCTTCCAAAGGTCCTGAGTTCAATTCCCGGCAACCACATGGTGGCTCAAAACCATCTGTAGGTCTGGTGCCCTCTTCTGGCCTGCAGACATGCACACAGACAGAATATTGTATACACAATAAACAAATAAATATTTAAAAAAAAAAAGAAAGTGAGTCGGGGGCAGAAGATCCCAGCCTTTCTGGAGCTGTTCTATATAACTGGAAAAGGACCAACACATCTGGACTTCAGAGAGAATAGGGTGATTAGTTCCACAAAGGGAAGCTCAGGGACCAGGGTTTCCAACATGTAAGTTTGTCTTGAAACTCCTCCAAGCAGCGAGTGAGATCAGTATAAAAAGAGGTTAACCAGAACAAGAAGGTAAACTTTAAATAATTTGTCTGTAAGACAAAAAGAAAGAACTGCCCTAGAAACAAGTAAATGTTGAAAACATTTTCATTTAAATTGAGGGTAACAGGATGCTAAGTTATTTAAGGTAAGAATGTGTTCAAGGGGACAAATCCTTCAGATTTATCCTCATATCAGAACAAACTCAAGTCAGGTACATAATTTAACCATAAGAAAAATTGCCTAGTATAGATGTAAGTTTCTGTCTTCCCAGAAGTGCAGCCATTCGGACCCATAGAAATACACAGAGGCTTATATTAATTATAAACTGTTTTACTTACTAGCTCAGGCTTATTATTAACTGACTCTTACAACTTAATGTAACCCATAATTCTTATCTATGTTTAGCCATGTGGCTTGGTACCTTTTATCAGTGCAGCATTCTCATCTTGCTTCCTCTGCATCTGGGTGGCAACTGTATCTGGCCTTTCCTATACCCAGAATTCTCTTAGTTTGGTTGTCCTGCCTGTAGTTCCTAACTGGCTATCGGCCAATCAGTGTTTTATTAAACTAATATGAGTGACAAATCCTTACAATGTACAAAAGCATTATCCCACAACAGCCTAGAATTTATTTGCATTTGTGAGATTGTCTTATGTAGCCTAGGATGGACTCAAACTCTATATAGTTGAGAATGACCTTGAATGTCTGATATTCTGCCTTCATCTTCCAAGTGCTGCAACTATATGTATGCAGTAGTAATTTTATTTTTAACTCAAAAATTTTTTAAAACTCAAATAACAAAGTAGCCTGAAAGTGAGTATATAAAAAACAAACAAACAAACATGGAGAATGTCACCAAAGCAACCTGTGTGTTAGTTTGTTACTTTCCTAATTAGTCCTCTCTAAAGGCATTAGCACTATATACTTTGTGTATTTCTACAAGCTACTTTTTTTTTTTTTTTTTTTTGATTTTTCGAGACAGGGTTTCTCTGTAGCTTTTGGTTCCTGTCCTGGAACTAGCTCTTGTAGACCAGGCTGGCCTCGAACTCACAGAGATCCGCCTGCCTCTGCCTCCCGAGTGCTGGGATTAAAGGCGTGCGCCACCACCGCCCGGCATCTACAAGCTACTTTAAAGATACTCGAAACTTAAAGAAAATATTTTTAGGAATGAGAAAGGAGCAGATGGTATGTGTTAAGGGAGCAGGAGCTGGTTGTATGATTAGAATATTGTGAGAGAGGGAAGACAGAACAATTTCCAAAGGAAGACAGGGTCCAACAGCCTGCAGGCCACAAGAAGGAAGTTGCATCCTGCCCTTAAGCATAATGGGAAGTAATTGATGAATGACACCTGTTTTTTACTGGCTACTGGTTAAAAAATGGATTATAGGTGAGTCAGAAAGGAGAATCATGGAAAGTTAGGGAAACACAGTAAATACAGCATGGATAGGATATGGGTCTGAAATATAGCTGACTAGAAACAGCAGATGTTGCTATTTGATCACAAAAAGGAAAATATCAAAACTATCCACCAATACAAGTTATCTAAATTAAAATTTCAGAATACCATAAACAGCATTCTTTCCATTTTGTAGAAATTTGCTTACAGGAATGACTTACAGAAGGTCATAGAAAGCAGAAGAGTCAAGAAACATGTCCAGATTTAGAGCAAGAACTAGGCCCAGGAATAAAGCTCACTGTAGAGCACTTGGTTAACAGCAAAAGGCTTGGCTTCAATCTCCAGTATGACAAAACTAAGTGTGTGTGTGTGTATACAATATATGTGTCTATGTATATACAGTATATGTGTGTCTCTGTTTACACAATAAATATAGGCATGTGTATATGCAATAGATAATATATGGGTCTGTGTATGTTTACAATATATATCTGTGTATACACAATATATGTATATATATGTATATATATTTCATATATACCTGAAATATAAAGAGGCATCACTTTATATTAGGGTTTCCAATGCTAAGTCTGCCGATATAAACACATAACTTAAGCATGAAATACCGAATAGGGGCACATTCATTCTATTTCTGCCTTACAGTAAAGCAGCTCTGAGCCCGCCTTCTTCAAGCATCAGTTCTCTGCTCCCCCTTGCATTGTGTTTCAGAATGGTGGTAATATTTGGTCAGCAAGCCTGAGGTACATGCTAAAATAGTGACACCATTTTTGAGCTAGGTGTATCGGAGAATTTAGCAACAGATAATCAGAAAATTCTAGATTTTAAGAACAAATTCATATAAACATTTTAATTTCTTGATAACCAGATATCAATGTTTAATAGCTATCACAAGTAAGAAATTTTGTTAACAAAATAAAATAGCAGACTATTAGTATTATTACTTTTTAGAAGGGTGCCAAGTGGAACTTGAAAGCAATAGAAAAAATACTGATGAATCTTCAAGATGAGTTTCTACAAGACCACAACAGTTCTCTTTAGATATACAATCTGTGTAAATTTGTAATAAGAGAATCCTGTCGGAGCCCAGGCTCCTGGCAATTATTCAGTTTCTCTTGCTCCTCACCTCACTGATAATAAGACACACCACTCCCCCTTCTTCCCTGGAGCACATTCCTGGGGATTCTGTTGAGCTAAAATTAGTTTTTCTCTTTAGAAGCTCTCTCAAAGACACTTCAAAAAGAAAATTACCAGAGATGTGATCAACTCATTGCAGAATCGGCGTTACCCCTTCCAAAAATGAGAACTGTTAGGTAAACACCTGATCCATAAACACTTAGCTCTGTGAGATATCTTCCCCACTTTCCTGAGTACTAATAATTAGAAACAAGGGGCAGAAACAATGCTATCAGCGGAAGTGTGCCGCCTCGGAGTCCAGGCTACTGGCGTGCTGTCAGGCAGTTTTTACATTTAGGGCTTTTGAGACAACTGCATATACTAGCATTTTGCAAGCAAGTACATAAAGGAATATGGACATATAAGGGCAAGGATCACAATTTCTTTCCTTCCTTCCTATGTTTTCATTATGTAGCTGAGGCTGGCCTCAAACCTGAAGCGGTCCTCTGGCCTTAAGTCCTGAGTGGGACTAACGTATACATCGGCAAGGCAGTCAGATCACGAGTTCAAGGCTGGCCTGAGCTACAAAGCAAAACTCTGTATCAAATAAAAATGATAGAACAATAACGATAGTAATAATAATAATAACGGCAACAATGCACAGATAAAAATAAAGCTTCAGCTCATTTCACAATCACTTTATTTTTTTTCAAAATAATCTCTGCTGAAATTTAAGAACTGATTTTTTCCTTTTTGTTTTTTTTTCAAGATAAAGTTTCTTATGTAACAACCCTGGTTGTCCTGGAACTCACTCTGTAGACCAGGCTGGTCTCAAACTCACAGAGATCCACCTGCTTCTGCCTCAAGAGTGCTGAGGATTAATAGCATGTGCTACCTCTGCCTGACCAGGCCTGATTTTTATAATTTTGCTTTAGTTGGATTTTCTAGCTAAGAAAGCCTAGAAACCTGAGAGTTTGGGATCCAGAAAGAAGCTGGTGCCAGGAAGTATACAGGCTCTGCCTGAGCACATGAGACAGAGCCCACTTTAGAGGCTGAGCGCTAGGCTCGCCATTCTTGTCTCCTTCCCAGCAGTCAGACCGGGAGCCCTTCAGCTTTCTCCTCCTTCCCTTGGAGGCTGAATCCTACTCAGGTCTTACTGGTAAGTATGTAAGTGTGTCTTTACATAGCTACCTACCTGTCTGTAACAGCTCAATAAACACACTCAATAAATATGTTTGTGACCAAATATGTTCTCCTACTTCTTAACATTATTTCACACATATTTTTCTATATTTTGAAAGGTCATTGCAACTGCCCCTACATAATAGTCCATCTTGCTAATAAATCATAGTGCAAACATAATTCCACAACTAAACTTTTGACTAATTTTCCATTTGTAATGTAAATTACACATTATTCACATATTCTTACTTATGGGTTATCTCCTTGTAATAGCATTATGAATGAGTTAATAGGGATATTTATATTGCCTTGCCCTCCAAAAAGATTCGTTAACTTAGGTTGTCACAATACAGACTGCTTTCCAGTCCCTGCTTATTTTAAAGTAACACTGTCTTTTTTATTTGTTCATTTTGCAAGACTGAATTTCTCTGTGTAAGAGTCCTGGAACTCACTTTGTAAACTAGGCTGGTCTCAAACTCACAGAGATCCACCTGTCTCCACCTTCTGAGTGCTGGGATTAGAGCCAAGCACTACCATAACACTGTCTTAATATTATAACTCTAAAATATTTATATCAATGAAGAATCATTTATAAAGCCTTAGGTAACTAGCTTAGGCTTTATGCCACTATTTTCTTGATCACAGGATGCAACCCAGAAACAACAGATATTTTGCAAAGTAACACAGTGAGAAGAGTTAGTGATTGGGACGGGGCTCAACTGTCCTGAATACTTGTAGATATATAAAGTATGGCACTTTTTCTGACTGGGCAGGGTAAGAGGCAGGGACTTTTCAGAAACAGTAAGTTTCAAGATTCTAGTTTCCAAGAACAGGCTTGCATTTTCTGACGTGAGTCTCTGACAAGCTGCTGGCTGGGTCTCAAAGGCTGTAGGAATAGACAAACCATAGCAAATCAAATTAACTGAAGTTCATATTCACCCGAGTTCATGCACTGGCTGGTACAAATATGGCAATAATGCTAACACATCCCTCAGAAAAACTATTTACCCTGGGAAGGGTCTGCAAAAGAGTATTGAGGGAGCAGGTGGTGAGACTGGTGAGATGGTTCAGACGCTGAATGAGCTGAGTTTGATACCTGGGAACTACACAGTAGAAGGAGGGAGTTGATCCCCACTAGCTGTTCTCTGACTGCTAGACCCACACACAAACAATAATAAAAACTGAAACGTAACAAAGAATTTTAAAAGGAACATTAAGTCTAGATATCAGCATTCAGAATTGTATATTTGCTATGCTGATAAGAAATTTGGATAAGGTAGCATCCAAACTTTCAACATGAAGCATAGTATGAAACAAAAAAGAAAGCAAATTTGTGCATGCCAAACTCATATAAATGTAATTAGCAGCAAACATGCTTTAAGGCGCACAAATTTTCTTCTATTTAGTTTTCTAAGTAGAAAATAATTAATTCCTAGGATGTTCCCCATAAAGGCCAATTTACTCATTCTAGTTCTAGCCTCTGGGAGTCTTGAGGTCAAACTGTGGGAGCACCATCCTAGCCTCCAAGTTCTCCACTTCAGCCACTAGGCAGGGATGGACTCAACCAGCCTGTTCTGCAAACAAAGCCACTGCACCTAGAAGGCAGGGTACCTGCCAAGTGTTACTAATCTACTTGGGAGCATGCTGTCTGCAGATGGGCTTCGGTGGAGTCAGTCTATGCAAAGCTGCGAACTTCAGACTTCTCTGATTTACTCGGCTTCCAAACTAGTAAGGATACTATGGTTCTCAGGCAAAGTGGGTACTCAGTGAAACACAAATAATAAAGTCAATTTCATGTCTGTTAACACTACATCTTCGCTTTCATAAATCAGTATTCATCTCAAAAATTTAAATATTTTTGCTTATATATACCTAAGCATATATAATATGTATATTATATAATGTCTCATTTTCCATGTACTGTACAAACTCATAAATGTAACTATCATGTTTCTTAGATATGATCAACTGAAAATAAATACCTACCATAATTGATTGAAAAACATATAAACACTTAAAGATTTTATTTTTTTCCTGTTATGTTTCCATTCTGCTTTTTATCTTAATGTGTATTTTATGCTTAAAATCTTTTTTATTGATTTTTATGTAAAATTAAAAACATTTAAATATATATGTGGAGAACACGGCTTTATATTTCTCTGGAATTTTTTTCAGAAAATGTTGAATTGAGTATCTAATTTAATTGTCATTAAAATGTTCACTAATACTAGTTGATGAAAACAACAACTGTATTTAAAATTTAATAAACAAGAAATCATACAAACTAAAAGTAATTTTGGAAATTATAAGTAAACAGCATTGTATAGTGTATATAAGTACTTTTCATTGTACATAAATGTTTTCTATGCAGCACATAGTTCTCCTATGTGTATAAATCAACATAATCATTTCAATATCCTACTATAATCATCCACATCTTATGATGCAGAATAAGGAGAAGAAAACTTAAATGACTCCCAGGGGCTCCACATCCGAGACACTTACCCACACCCTCTGCTCTCTTATACTTAGAAATATAATTTAGAACATGGGTGCCATAAATGAGATCGCCAAGTTTACTCTGTGCCCCAGTAAGGGGCTGACGTACAATGTGACTTCTGTGCACTTACTGAAGGCCAATGGGGCAGTGGAAAGGAAAATCTTGACCACAAGTGTCTTCTCAGAAAGATTCTTTTTGAGAGATATAGAAATGAAAACTCTCATTCTTCTATATCCACTGAGAAGACAGTGTGAACACCAAGGGAACATCCCATTTTAAATGGCAACATTCTACTCAATCTTTAACACAATAAAAATTAGAGAAAGTTTGTGAATCATTTTTAATGCTTTAGAAACAAATTTTAATTAAAATTTAAATTATTTTAACCCCTGAATTTTATCTTAAAATGACAGTCAATGTCAATATGGAAGGACTCAAGCTAAAATGTAACAGGATGGCAATAATCATAACTATAATCTACATGGTTGGTTTATAATGACGATATGCAATGCATGAAAAGACAGCAGGTCAATAATAGAGCCATGCATAAAACGCTCCTTTCAAAATCTTTATTTGCATTTCTATTACTGAGATCATTTCCTAATAATGAAGTTGCCACAAGAGAAGCTCCATTACTAAGGAATCACTGTTACAGAAACAGCATTATTAAAGCATCGCTGTGTACAGGAACTTTTATTAGGGTGATACGAGTTCTATATCATTGTAATAAAGTTCCTATTATAACTTTAATTGCATAAAGCTGTGTCTGAGTATAGCAATGTGAGAGCGGCAGGACTTTTAATAAAGTATCAAAATAATGCTTTGGTAATAGGATTGTTTAGAATACTAATACGTCAGGGAAGACCAAACTCACTAATGGCTGATGTTTATTTCACTGATTATACATGGTCTATCAAGAATTAAAATGAAAAAAAATGGAGAGAGATGAGAAATGAACTCTGATGCAGTCTGCTAATATATGCATTGAAACACACATATTAGCTCTCTTTAATATAACAAATCAATATCTCCAATTCATTTGTTCATGGAAGTTTGTAAACTGAAAATTTGGACATCATTGACTATAATAATTAAAAATTTAATGATCATATTGATGGTGGGTGGCAAACTGAATGCTAACAACACAAGGACAAAACAAACAAACATGCAGGCACATGCTGGGAACTGCCTGTTCGAAAAATTAGAGAAATGTGAGCTTTGAGAGCCTGGACACACATGCCCACACACCATGAACTGGCTTTAAATGATTAATTCTTTCCCTTTGACTAAGGAGCGAGCTTTACACACCGTGTACACACTCGCTCTGAGACACTAGTGAACAGTGTCTAAAGCATTGTGACACTTTGGAGTTTACACATCATACACACACTCTGAGACGCTAGTGAATAGAGTCTATAGTATTGTGACACTTCTGAGTTATAGCTGGAGACAAGTGTAATTTAGGTGCATTGAGGGTCACAACAGGGAACGTTAGTATATGTGCTCTTTGTTATTGTTCAATTTTTCTTTAATAGAGTCAGTCTTGTGCTGTTTCTTCCAGATACAAGTACAGCATTTGCCACCAGAGACCGCCAGAGAGCCATCCACCACTCCATAGGCACGGCGAGAGTTGATGCTGTGGAAACAGAGAAGGCACCAGGCTGTTTCTAAAGTGGTGGAGGCCACAGCCAGCACAACAGCCTCCCGATCTCTCCAGTCAAACAGAGAAGGCACCAGGCTGTGTCTAAAGTGGTGGAGGCCACAGCCAGCACAACAGCCTCCCGATCTCTCCAGTCAACAGAAAGGCCAGGGCCATTCGCTCTGAGACCCTCATGGCAGGTCTAAGAAGCAACAGCTGGCTAACGTGGAATCTGCCTGAAAAGCAAGGTGCTTTTCCTGTAAGAAGCATCTCTTTCCCACAAGGCCTTTTTGGTGCTGTTTTGCAAACATCTGGGTGGCTCAACTTAAAACCCAGGATGTTTCTTTCCCCTGCTGATTTATGTGATTAGAGGCAAACATGAGTGAAGATCTCTAATGGCTCTAATGGTATGGCTATCCAATCTTTGCATCAACTAAGGACACTGAGGCAGTCAGCTGCTGTTAGTAAGTTTTCAAGATTCCAACATTCTCCTCCCACATGATCTAGACAAACTACTTTGCACTTGCAAGGAGGAAGTCTATTTCTTGAATTCACAAATCTTGGAATCTTTTACTTGGGACTTTTTCACATTGAAAATGTCCAGGACTTGATTATTGTGCCCATTGATTAAACATCTGCATATCTGCCATAAGGCAATACCCAAATATTGAAGAAATACGTTTCCATAAATAAAATAAAAAATTTAAAAATGTATTTTCCAAAAAAAAATCTAATTTTAGCATTCCTTTAGTCTTATGGTTTACAATACACACAGAGATCCTTCTTTAACAAGATAAAGGTGAACATCCCCCTCAGCCTAATCTGGACTTCCAGGAAACATGGACTCCCCACTGTGACACCAGCACCTTACAGGAAGTCTTGAGAGACCTAGTAAGCTCATGTGTTCATTGACGGATTGCTTCAAAAACTACTTTTACTTCATTGTTCCCACTTCCTCATTTCTTCAAAACACGTGTCAGCATCTCCCTGTTGTTTTACCTTTGACATGGTACCTGCACCTTAATCTACTGTTACTCCAGTCAGCAAAAGCAGCTCTGCAGTTAGCAGCCTGCTTCTCTGGCAGTGGCCAGGCCACTCAGGCCATAGCCTGGTGGGAATTCTGTTCCTGCAGGCACCCGCTCTGTCGCTGCCACTAAACGTAGCTTTGACTAAATCTCTATTGTTTTATTTATGAATAAGAGTTGAGATTCAAAGGCTGGGCTGAAAACCTGCTAGCTCAGAGAGTCTGAGTAGCAGCTAGCTAACCTTCTCTCCTTGCTGGCATCTCCCAAAAAGTTCATTCTTTCCCTCCACCAAAACAGAAAGGACCGCACGACTCAAAATCCCTCCCTACTATTTCCTGTGTGTGTCTCTCTCTCCCAGAAGCCCTCTGATGCTCTATGATTACTTTCTGTCAACTAGTTGCTAACTCTGCCTCCTGACCCAAGATTAATTTTATTTAATTAATGCAAATACTAACTTAGGGTTCACAGTGTTATCGAATATCCCCAACACTCCCCCAAAGCATAGCTTCCATCAAACACCCCCATTTCTCTCCACCTATTGGAGGACAACCAGTCCCCAGAAAGACTCTAACAAGTATCTCCCCTCAGTCTTCTCTGCTCTAGTCTCTTCATTTTCTCTTTCTCTACTCAACACAGAAACTCAAATACTAACTTAATGTCACTCCCCTGCTCAAAAATCATTACAACAGCCAATCAGAGCTGTGGGTCACAGGATAATACCTGATCTTGTGGGTTTTGCCTGGGAAATTTGTGACCTGGGTAAAATTTCTACACCAAAGTTTAAATTATATAGTCTTCTATTTTTCCTGCAATTGGTCCAGACAATTTTTCTAGCCTGTCTTTCAGAGTATTCCTAATCACAGAATATAATGAAGGCTCCACTGAGTAGCTATCACATGCCAAAGCATAATCTAAGTCCCAAACACCTGCTAGCAAACACAACAATGGTTCTTGTGTTGCTCACATTCTCCCGACCTATGACTATTCTGCATCTAGTCATACCTGGCCTGCTGCTGCTTACCCTCATGGGTGTGCTGTCCCACTTACAAAGGCTGACTTTGCACACACTTCATGCTCTGAACATGGCTTACTCTCTGTTACCAGTATGGCTAGCATTTCCTTACTGCAGTGCTGGCCTTTCTACCTGAAAAAAATTCTCTTCACTACACAACAAAGGCCTCTTTTAACTAAAGGCAACTATGTCTTCTGGGAGAAGGAGAATTAGCTTCTCCCAGGGATGAGAACCCTTATTGGTTATCTAGTGCAGTGATCAGTCCTGAAGCCATATATACACAACAAAAACAAACAATAGATTCTATTATTTGTACAACAATGATAATAATCAAAGAAAAAGAGACTATCAACTGGAGTGTGGGGGTTCAATGGAGGGTGGCTGTCAGGACTGGAGGAGGAAAGGATAGAAAGGGAAGAAAGGAAGTGGTGTATTCTAATTCAATTCCAAACACATTTAGGGGCTAGAGAAGTAGCTAGTGGTTAAGAGCACTGGGTTTGGTTCCTAGCACTCATATAGTGCTGAAACTCCCATCTCAGGTGATCCCAGCCCTCTTCTGGCCTCTGCAGGTACTGCACACATGTGGTGTATAGATAAAAATGCAGGCAAAGCACCCATGCACATAAAATGAAAATAAATAAATCTTCAAAAAGCACATTTTAAAACCATCTCTATTTATAATCTCTCTCAATGGCATCTGACTTTACCATATACTACTTGAACCACCTGAACAAGACTATCAAGGTTTCATTGTGGCATTATGTAGTATTTTTTATAAAAATTTCTTATTATTTTAAATTACATCTCTCTCTCTCTCTCTCTCTCTCTCTCTGTGTGTGTGTGTGTGTGTGTGTGTGTGTGTGTGCGCGCGTGTGTGGTGTGAGCATAATGTGAGTACAGGAGACTCAGGGGCCAGAGACATTTAATCTCTCTGAAACAAGAGTTACAGAGAATTGTAAGCTGCCCAACATGGGTGGTGGAACATGAACTAGGGTCCTCTGTGAGAGTACTACATGCTCTTAATCACTGCACCATCTCTTCAGCCCCATTATGTGCCACTATTATCAATAGTAACATTATTATTGAGCAGTTCTTCCGTATCGTCTATGTATTATTACCCATCTTTGTAGAAAAGAGCTCAGTCTATAGCTTTCTGTTTCATGAACAGTGATGTCTCTCATGGAGCCTTTTATGCCAACTCCATAAATCTCTATTTGTTAGTTATTGATGATTGGCTGCAAGAGGTGACGGCACTAAGAGGATGGAACTTATCTCCAACACTCAGGGGTGATCCGGAGAAATTTCGGAGACTCTCTCTGCTTAGGGATTGATAATCTGACTGAAGTGATGCACGGCTCAGCAGCGGCCTCACCACTGCCATCCGTCATGCTGACTACAAGCCGCAAGTGTGCAGACACTGGCATGCAGACAGTAGGTAATAAGATTATTCGTATTCCAACTAATAATTTGCTTTTACCATCTGCATACAGTAGAGATTGGATGCATTCTTATCTGACCTAACCTTCAAGCTTATAATGGAATTTCAATCTTTGAAGGCAACAAAGGGCATCTTAAACAAACAGAAGACGAGATAGCAAATGATAATGGTGCATGAATGCAGCCGTGTTCGGTGCTATTAGTCACTGTAAATGCATTTGCTATCTTGTCTGCATCTATAACTCTCACCATCATTTCTTTACAGAGTAAATAAATGTTGCTTATAAACTCCCCACATAGTCTGTCTTTGCAGGATTTTCGGACCCTACAACTTGCTCAACAGACTTAAATGCCTTGTTAAAACCCAGTATATGGCATACAAATTACAACACTATTCTTATGACTGTATCAGGGATGGCGTGACTAAATTTCTTAAGAATGACACTTCTTTGAAACCCCAAAGAGTGTGGTGGCCTATGATCCTGGCATGCACAGTTCTGGGCTCACGGTGTAACGGCATAGTCAGTGTGCCTCTGAGATCCCCAGAGCCCACATGTGTAGTTATTCACCTCAGTGGTAGATTCTAGAAAACCATGATCACTGACAGATGGCCCACCAAATGTGACTGTTGACAGGATAAAAGCCACGGGTCTCTATATAAATACAATATTTGTTATTTGAACTCCTCCACAGACTATATAATAGAGTTAATTATTAGTAGTAGTAGAGTTAATTATTAGTAGTATGTGACTACATACTATGTGCTAGGTCCTATTCAGAATAGCTGTTTATTAGTTCATGAAACATTAAGTGAGATCTTAATGCATTTTACAGGTAAAGAAACCAAGGCATGGAAAGGCTCAGTATTTTGCTCTTGCTCCAGGTTTGACAATTCATTTGGGAAATCTAGTATTAGAACTTGGCAATTTTGGCTTTACTTATTTTTTATTTTATATGTATGAATAGTTTTGTCTGCGTGTGTAAGTGTATAGCATGCATGCAGTGCCTTCAGAATCCATTAGAGGGTATCCTATCCTCTGGAACTGGACTCAAACAGTTGTGAGCCACTAGGCACATGTTGGGAACTGAACCCAGGCCCTCTGCAAGGGCAAGCCAACGCTCTTAACCTGTGACCCATCTCTTCAGATCTAAGCTTTGGCTTTAAATCTAACGTCCTTAGCTATTATGTTGTGCTACTTCTTATTTCGTTAGCTCTGTTCTAACCTGGGACCATTAATTACATCCTATATTTCCATATGTTGTCAGACCATGGCTCCAAATGTGTGGTCTGAATAGGATTCATCTACAGGTAGGTACCTAAAATTAAGAATTCTAAATTTTTCAGGTGACGGTGGCACATAACTTTAATCCCAGTACTTGGGAGGCAGAGGCAGGCAGATCTGAGTCTAAGGGCAGCCTGGTCTATGGACTGAGTTCCAGGACAACCAAGGCTACACAGAGAAATCCTGTCTCAAACAAACAAACATTTCTAAGTTTCCTCCATATACGCAAAGAACATTTGCTTCCATAATGTGTTGTGCTCCACAATCTAATTCTGTAGCCCAGACTGTACTGAAACTCATGAAATTCAATTTGGTCCCAGACTTGAGTTGATTCTCCTGACTCAGCCTCCTGTATGCTGGGATTTCAAGCATGAGACAGCACAGCTAGCTACATGCTACTATTTTATATGATGGATGATGATGATCGACAGTTTATCCTATGGAGACAGCAGCCAATTCAAGCACAAAGCCACACACAACCATTCAGTTGAGATTTCTGAGGCGTGGCTGAGAAGTTCTCAGATGACTTCTGTTTCTGTAACACAGGAAGAAATTCACTTACCAATACCACAGTTAACCTACTTCAGTCATGACCTTTACTGCACCTCTAACACAAACTCCGTTGTTAACATAGGCACGGAAAGACTAGCAAAACATCTTTTGGTTGATATTCTGATTGGAGTGCAAAGTCAGGGCTTCAGACTCAGAATTAATGCTGAGTTTGCAACATAAACGCAAGGGCTATAGCTTTTGCATCTCGTTTATATTCCTCTATCACATAACTGCCGGAATCATTCATTGGTATTTTACTCGCTGCTGTCATCATTTTAAACATAGTTTCTATGTCCCCAACTAATACTGTCAATATCAGGCCCTTGAACTACTTCTGTGTTGCAGATTCTGAGTCCGTTCACTGGTTTGATCCCACTTTACTGGCATGTTTAGGTGCTGGAAAAGCTTCAGTGTGAACAGAAAGTGGCAACACCAAGACTTGTCTGGGTTTCCCTGTCCATCCAATGATCTGATATCCAGGCATCTTTTAAATTACCACTGTACTTGGCATATGGTCTCCAATCTGAAGGCCAAAAACATACCTATGTAGTTTGAGTCAGACTGGCTAGAGGAGGTTGAACTTTGTAGGAGACAAAGCATCCTAGAGCAGCTTCTACTGAGGTATGCTAAACCAAGAAATGCAGATGTAGCGGAAGGACCAAGAAGATAGATATGCTGGGAGACTCTAGCAGGTAGGAAGACTGGTCTGGACAGAACCATAAAAGCAATGGCATGATGTTGTGAAACAACATGGTGTGTAGGGGACCAAAAGAGACATGTAGAACTCAAGGAGAAGAAGCTGTGTGTGAGGAGGGGTTTTCCTCAACCCGTATACCACGCCAGATAGATTGTCTTTGCAATAGTCACAGTGGTTCTCCAATTGTTCCTTTGCAATGGCTTGTTTATTGAGCAGTCTCCCTGTTAGGCTACAGTGTTTTAACTGTGCCATATCCTCAGTGCTAACTAGAACAACTTTCTCATATTAGGTGCCCACTTTGTGAATGAGAGAGGAAGGAAGGAAGGAAGGAAGGAAGGAAGGAAGGAAGGAAGGAAGGAAGGAAGGAAGGAAGGAAGGAAGGAAGGAAGCGAGGGAGGGAGGGAAGGACGGAGGGAGGGAGGGAGGGACAGAGGGAGGGAGGGAGGAAGGGAGAGAAGGAGGGAGGTAGGTCATTTCTATTCTATGATTTAAGTGACTCCAGAAGTAATAAAATCTGTAGATCAAACAGTAACAATTATTTTGTCTCAAAGCAATGTTCCCATGAAAGGGCAGCCTCCTGTTTGGCCAGGTATGTAAGGGTTAATGGACAAGAGGATGTCACCAGTCACTGGCCCACAGCTTCACAAGGATCATGAAAAAGAATTGATGAAACACGGCTAACCTGATTCCCCCAGCAACATCCACCTCCCAAAAGCTGGCTTGTGACCGTCTTCTCACTTTCCACAAAGCCACGTGAAAAGAGGGGACTGTCCATTAGATGACAAGAATGTCTATGCAGGATCTAGAAAGAGTCAGCCCTTATAAAATGTTTACTACTGATCCAGTTTTCCACTAACAGGAGACGAAATCAGTGAAACCACCATTCTAGAATGCTAATTAATTCTCCATGTGAAAAGAAGTGCTAATCTCCATTTTAAAGCATCAATCATGGAAAATAAACTGAAATGTGACCAGATTTTAAAATGCTACTTGTTCTAAAATCAGATGTAAATGAAGGCTTCCAGGATTCCTTGAGAGGAGATTATACGGTGCTAGGAAGCCCCATTTAAACTCAGTCTTCTAGGAACCTTTAAAATTATTTTTTCCAGTTTGAAACTGTTCCCTAATACCACCCTTTATATGCTTTTCTTGTCCAAGAAGATTTGCTCCATACAATATATATATATATATATATATATATATATATATATATATATATATATATATATATCTCCCAATTTCTAAGTGAAGTATTACAGAATTTCCCAGAAGCATTAGAGATGGTTCCTTAGCAACTGTTGATATGTCTCAAAACAACCTGAAACAATCTTCTCTGAGACATGTAGTCTCTCCCTTTCTCTGCTAACAGAATTCCACAATATGGCACAAAAGATCCCGTGAAGCTAAAAATAGCTCCCGACACACATTTTTAAAGTTGACAGAGTCTTAATGATTTAAGTCTCCCATATTGCAGCTCCAGTTAGGTGTGCCTCAACAACAGCACAGCGGGCTCCGTGCAGAGACACTCTGGAATCTTTTTTTTTTTTAAATTCACACCAGTGATTAACACTCTTGACATTTTAGAAATAATGTTTATCGATTTTGGTGTTAGCACTCCTATAAATTAAGTGATGTAATGGACGGAATTAGTGTGGTATTATAAAGAATGTGTCATTCAGATTGTTAACTACATATGAGCAAAAAAAAAAAAAAAAAAGAGATTCTGAAATCATGTAAAAACAGCCCAGATCAGGAAAGCAAATAGAATGAAACTGCCATAACCACTGAGGGCAGCTTTATCCCTGCCATTCAGTCCTCGCTACTGTGACGAGCACAACCAAACTTGCTTAATAAAAACCATTACCAATGTTCTTTCTGTCAAAAAGTACCTAAAGGTGAAAATTAGATCTAAGAGTTCAAGTGCCATCCCCCCATGAGGATCGATGACAAAGCACTAAGAAGGGAGGGAACATGTACACAGAACCTGCAGTGGGCGGAACCACGCGGTCCTGCACGCAAAGCTGATGCCCCCATCTGTGGGGTTCTATAAACTTCCCCAAGAGTCTCACCTCTCCACTACAAAAGCTGAGTTAGAATCTAACTGGATCTGTGACTGGTCTCAGGTGAGCAGAAGTAAAGGTAGAAACAGTGATGTTAGCATCTGAAAAATTCCTCTCTCTGTCTTTCTCTGTATGTACTTACTAAAAATTTTCTATTGTAATCTTTATCGTGGCGCTGTTTTGAGGATGGAATGAGATAAATGTATGTGAACCACACTGCTTGGCAATAAATATATGTTCTTTGTATGCATGCATGTGTATGTGTATATGAAAACATATTACACACCACACCAGCAAAGGTTTATACAGCTAAAAGTAGTTTCTGACACACATACATATTGGTTAAGAATTTATTTATACCTCATAGGTTGCTAGATAATAAATGCAGCATGGAATCAAAACAGGTGACTGGCCTGCCTGCCAGCTGAACTGCCCCAGTCCCTAGATTCTGCTCCCAAAGACCCTTCCCACAGCCCACACCATCCCAGCCCATCACTCAGTTGCTGCCAGGCCCTGCCCCCAGTCTCAGTGGACTTCTGTAACTCAGGCACAGGCCACACTGATCAGAACAGACTAAATCTGCTCAGGTGCAGACCACACCAATCAGAAGACCAAAGATCCCCTTCACCACTGCACAAAAGGCCATGCTCACACCAGAAGGCCAGCTTCCAACTTGTACAGACACACTCTACTAGATTAGAGGTCACACCAGCCATCAGAAGTCCAGGCCACAAAGACTAGGAAACCAATGAGGAAATAGAAACCAAAGAACAAAACACCCATTCAACAAAGACAAACTCAGAAGTCAGGGCCTAGACCTAATCATCTCAAACCCAGATGCCTAAACGTCAGTGTAAGAAAACAATTAACGGCAGCCAAGTCAATATGGCACCACCAGATCCCACCTATCTTACGACCACAAAACCTGAATATTCCAACAAAGCTGAAGCAAAAACAAAAGAAAAAAAAAACAACAAAAAAATGACCTTAAAACCAACTTTATGAAGATGATAGAGATGCTTAAAGAGGAAATAAAAAATTCCCTTAAAGAAACAGAGAGAAAAAAAAACAACCAAAAAGTTGGAAGAAATCCAAGAAATACCAAGAAAGCCAAGAAAAAACAAACAGGCAAAGGAAACTATTCAAGACCTAAAAATTGAAATAGGAGCAATAAAGAAACACTAACTGAGGGAATTCTAGAAATGGAAAATCTGGGTAAGTGAACAGAACTACAGATGCAAGCCCCACCATCAAAATACAAGAGATGGAAGAAAGAGTATCAGACACTGAAGATATGACAGAAGAAAGAGATTCATCAAACAAAACGTTAAATCTAAAACCTCCTAACACAAATTATCCAGGTAAAACAGAAAAGTAAATAAAAACAAAAAAGGAACGTAGTATGATGTAATAAAAGCAGAAGTGTAGGTTGGAGAGATGGCTCAATGGTTAAGAGCACTGGTTCTTTTCCAGAGGTCCTAAGTTCAAGTCCTAGCAACCACATGTGGCTCACAATCACCTATAGTGGGATCTGATGGCATAAAATTGAACATGGAGATAGAGCACTCATATATAAAATAAATAAGCAAATCTAAAAAAAAAAAACAGAAGTCAAATAATTCACACAAATCACCCAGTATTTGTTTTGTAGTAAGTGCACCACAAAACTCATCTGTGACCACCATCACCGTTGTCATTTCTTCCCTCTCGTGTGGAGGACACTGAACGTCCAAGCAAGCTAAATGCCACTAACATCACATCACTAGTAAAGGCAGAGCGGAACCTGACATCTGTCTAATTCTGAAGCCCAAGACATTCTCAGTTTCACCACAGGTTTTCAGCATTCATCCCAGCGGTTAGACATTCTGTTTCTGTGGAATGGGTTGTAGGCAAGACAAGTTCAAGTTGTCATGCTCTTCATTCTTACTAGCATACCTCAAATAAATACAGTGAAAATATACAACACCACAACTTTTATTGACAAAACATATCATAATAATCTATTGCTAGGTCAAGACATTTCCTGGGCAGAGGGCAAATATCTAGGAGGATCTGTTAGAGAAACATTGCCAGTCTGTCATTGATCTCTAGTTCCATACACATCCAATTAAAATTCCTGAAGTAATGTAGATTATTAAGGTGAGCAACTTAATGGTGTTGTTCAAAACAGTAATTAATATTCCCTTGGCTATACTGTATCATTTACCATCTAGAACATCGAAATCCATTCATTAAAGAATTCATCAAACAAGCTTGGATAGAAATGAGTCATTTCATGCCTGTATTCTGGTTTGGGAATGAAGAAGGAAACCTGCTTGAAAATAAAAGTGCAGAAGATTTATTTTCAGAGCAGGATATACTTAGTTAATATTCTCAAGCCAGTGTGGCCCAGGGCCAAAAGGAAACTCACTAATTTGAGTCTCTTTTTGTTGCCCTTCCTTTTGACTCTGAAGCAGACAAGGTAATGAGCACTGGGGACACATCTAGGATCTACAGAATATTTTTGCAGTTTCTATTTTCTAAATCATCAAGCTGTTCCAGTTTTATAGAGCTGTTTTTCAATTGTTGAGGATCTTTCTGCAGAAAGGCAATTTGATTTCTATCCTTGGAGCTTCGATTTTACATTCTATCAACACTAAACATTGATTAAGCCTGCTGCAACACACTCCCTTGTATTTGGGTCTTTGAGTTCTCAGAAGGTCATTATTTATTACAGTGTAACTATTTGGAAATATTTTTTAAAATACAGCCAATATGGATGGTATATTATCTGTGTTAGCATTTGTTTTTGTTTGTTTCAAAACAAAATGAACTATTGTTCATTTCCCTTTTTAAAAAATTATTCTCTCTCTCTCTGAGTGTGTGTGTATGTGTGTGTGCACGTGCATATGTGTGCCAGGGGAGGCAAGAAGGCGGCATTGTGTTTTGTGGCACTGGAGCTAAGGGCATATTTGTGAGCTCTCTAACATAGGCGCTGGGAACTAAACTCAGGTCCTTCTGCTCTTTACCACTGAGACATTCTTACTCAGACTAGTTATTTCTTACCAAAAATGACGTTTACTTAAAGTTATTTTATTTTGTTTTGAGACAGACTTACTATACATCCCAGGCTGTCCTTGAACTTATGATTCCTTTGCCTTGGCCTCCTGGGTATTAAAATTATAGGCATGTGTCACTATGCCTGACCTTAAATGACACATATACACATGTATATATACCTTAAATGACATGTGTATACACACACACACACACACACACAAACTCATATATTTCTCAGACTAGCATCATTAACAAAGCCTGGTAGGCAGCTTTCCAAACTTACTCAATAATCCTTGCTATGTATATATCAGGAAGACTTAGTGATCTGATCTACCAAACTGAACATGGCCATGTGAAGAGATGCCATTTCCGTGATTTGGTGCAAGGCCGTGATCTAATCAGCTTGGTGGCACACTTTCTCTTTGCTGTCATTCTCTCTTGCTCTTTCCCTTCTTGGCTCTGACAGAACAACCTATCATGTCTGAGATGTCATACGGACAAACCACATGGAAAAGAACAACGGGAGGCTCTGTTTTGACAGACTAGGAGAAACTGAGTTCCACCAAGAAACAAACAACCACATGAATGAGCTAGAAAGTGGCTCTTCCCAGACAATTCTTAAAAGGACTTCAGCCCAGTGGAAGGCCCTTTAAGTAGAAGACACGGTAAGGTTATGCCTGATTTACTGATACATGGGAATTTCAAAAATAAGTATAAATTGCATGTCATCATTTATGTTATTTAGGAAATATTGAAGAATAGCCTCTGATGTGTCATGAACTTGGGGAGACACTGAGCATGTGATGTAGATGAACACGTGTGTAGCAATCCTCTAAGACACAGAGCATGTGATGAACACGTGTGTAGCAATCCTCTAAGACACAGAGCATGTGATGAACACGTGTGTAGCAATCCTCTAAGACACTGAGCATGTGATGTAGATGAACACGTGTGTAGCAATCCTCTAAGACACAGAGCATGTGATGAACACGTGTGTAGCAATCCTCTAAGACACAGAGCATGTGATGAACACGTGTGTAGCAATCCTCTAAGACACTGAGCACGTGATGAACACGTGTGTAGCAATCCTCTAAGACACTGAGCATGTGATGAACACGTGTGTAGCAATCCTCTAAGACACTGAGCATGTGATGAACACGTGTGTAGCAATCCTCTAAGACACTGAGCATGTGATGAACACGTGTGTAGCAATCCTCTAAGACACTGAGCATGTGATGTAGATGAACACGTGTGTAGCAATCCTCTAAGACACTGAGCATGTGATGAACACGTGTGTAGCAATCCTCTAAGACACTGAGCATGTGATGAACACGTGTGTAGCAATCCTCTAAGACACTGAGCATGTGATGTAGGTGAACACGTGTGTAGCAATCCTCTAAGACACAGAGCATGTGATGAACACGTGTGTAGCAATCCTCTAAGACACTGAGCATGTGATGAACACGTGTGTAGCAATCCTCTAAGACACTGAGCATGTGATGTAGATGAACACGTGTGTAGCAATCCTCTAAGACACTGAGCATGTGATGTAGATGAACACGGGTGGTAGCAATCCTCTAAGACACTGAGCACGTGATGTAGGTGAACACGTGTGTAGCAATCCTCTAAGACACAGAGCATGTGATGAACACGTGTGTAGCAATCCTCTAAGACACTGAGCATGTGATGTAGATGAACACGTGTGTAGCAATCCTCTAAGACACTGAGCATGTGATGTAGATGAACACGTGTGTAGCAATCCTCTAAGACACAGAGCATGTGATGAACACGTGTGTAGCAATCCTCTAAGACACTGAGCATGTGATGTAGATGAACACGTGTGTAGCAATCCTCTAAGACACTGAGCATGTGATGAACACGTGTGTAGCAATCCTCTAAGACACTGAGCATGTGATGTAGATGAACACGTGTGTAGCAATCCTCTAAGACACTGAGCATGTGATGTAGATGAACACGGGTGGTAGCAATCCTCTAAGACACTGAGCATGTGATGTAGATGAACACGTGTGTAGCAATCCTCTAAGACACTGAGCATGTGATGTAGATGAACACGTGTGTAGCAATCCTCTAAGACACTGAGCATGTGATGTAGATGAACACGTGTGTAGCAATCCTCTAAGACACTGAGCATGTGATGTAGATGAACACGTGTGTAGCAATCCTCTAAGACACTGAGCATGTGATGAACACGTGTGTAGCAATCCTCTAAGACACTGAGCATGTGATGAACACGTGTGTAGCAATCCTCTAGGACACTGAGCATGTGATGAACACGTGTGTAGCAATCCTCTAAGACACTGAGCATGTGATGAACACGTGTGTAGCAATCCTCTAAGACACTGAGCATGTGATGTAGATGAACACGTGTGTAGCAATCCTCTAAGACACTGAGCATGTGATGTAGATGAACACGTGTGTAGCAATCCTCTAAGACACAGAGCATGTGATGAACACGTGTGTAGCAATCCTCTAAGACACTGAGCATGTGATGAACACGTGTGTAGCAATCCTCTAAGACACTGAGCATGTGATGAACACGTGTGTAGCAATCCTCTAGGACACTGAGCATGTGATGAACACGTGTGTAGCAATCCTCTAAGACACAGAGCATGTGATGAACACGTGTGTAGCAATCCTCTAAGACACTGAGCATGTGATGAACACGGGTGGTAGCAATCCTCTAAGACACTGAGCACGTGATGTAGGTGAACACGTGTGTAGCAATCCTCTAAGACACTGAGCATGTGATGAACACGTGTGTAGCAATCCTCTAAGACACTGAGCATGTGATGAACACGTGTGTAGCAATCCTCTAAGACACTGAGCATGTGATGAACACGTGTGTAGCAATCCTCTAAGACACTGAGCATGTGATGAACACGTGTGTAGCAATCCTCTAAGACACTGAGCATGTGATGTAGATGAACACGTGTGTAGCAATCCTCTAAGACACTGAGCATGTGATGTAGATGAACACGTGTGTAGCAATCCTCTAAGACACAGAGCATGTGATGAACACGTGTGTAGCAATCCTCTAAGACACTGAGCATGTGATGTAGATGAACACGTGTGTAGCAATCCTCTAAGACACAGAGCATGTGATGAACACGTGTGTAGCAATCCTCTAAGACACTGAGCATGTGATGTAGATGAACACGTGTGTAGCAATCCTCTAAGACACTGAGCATGTGATGAACACGTGTGTAGCAATCCTCTAAGACACTGAGCATGTGATGTAGATGAACACGTGTGTAGCAATCCTCTAAGACACTGAGCATGTGATGTAGATGAACACGTGTGTAGCAATCCTCTAAGACACAGAGCATGTGATGAACACGTGTGTAGCAATCCTCTAAGACACTGAGCATGTGATGTAGATGAACACGTGTGTAGCAATCCTCTAAGACACAGAGCATGTGATGTAGATGAACACGTGTGTTGCAATCCTCTAAGACACTGAGCATGTGATGTAGATGAACACGTGTGTAGCAATCCTCTAAGACACTGAGCATGTGATGTAGATGAACACGGGTGGTAGCAATCCTCTAAGACACTGAGCATGTGATGTAGATGAACACGTGTGTAGCAATCCTCTAAGACACTGAGCATGTGATGTAGATGAACACGTGTGTAGCAATCCTCTAAGACACTGAGCATGTGATGTAGATGAACACGTGTGTAGCAATCCTCTAAGACACTGAGCATGTGATGAACACGTGTGTAGCAATCCTCTAAGACACTGAGCATGTGATGTAGATGAACACGTGTGTAGCAATCCTCTAAGACACTGAGCATGTGATGAACACGTGTGTAGCAATCCTCTAAGACACTGAGCATGTGATGAACACGTGTGTAGCAATCCTCTAAGACACTGAGCATGTGATGAACACGTGTGTAGCAATCCTCTAAGACACTGAGCACGTGATGAACACGTGTGTAGCAATCCTCTAAGACACTGAGCATGTGATGTAGATGATGAACACGTGTGTAGCAATCCTCTAAGACACTGAGCATGTGATGAACACGTGTGTAGCAATCCTCTAAGACACTGAGCATGTGATGAACACGTGTGTAGCAATCCTCTAAGACACTGAGCATGTGATGAACACGTGTGTAGCAATCCTCTAAGACACTGAGCATGTGATGTAGGGAACACGTGTGTAGCAATCCTCTAAGACACTGAGCATGTGATGTAGATGAACACGTGTGTAGCAATCCTCTAAGACACTGAGCATGTGATGTAGATGAACACGGGTGGTAGCAATCCTCTAAGACACTGAGCATGTGATGTAGATGATGAACACGTGTGTAGCAATCCTCTAAGACACTGAGCATGTGATGTAGATGAACACGTGTGTAGCAATCCTCTAAGACACTGAGCATGTGATGTAGATGAACACGTGTGTAGCAATCCTCTAAGACACTGAACATGTGATGAACACGTGTGTAGCAATCCTCTAAGACACTGAGCATGTGATGTAGACGAACACGTGTGTAGCAATCCTCTAAGACACTGAGCATGTGATGTAGATGAACACGTGTGTAGCAATCCTCTAAGACACTGAGCATGTGATGAACACGTGTGTAGCAATCCTCTAAGACACTGAGCATGTGATGTAGATGAACACGTGTGTAGCAATCCTATAAGACACTGAGCATGTGATGAACACGTGTGTAGCAATCCTCTAAGACACTGAGCATGTGATGTAGATGAACACGTGTGTAGCAATCCTCTAAGACACTGAGCATGTGATGTAGATGAACACGTGTGTAGCAATCCTCTAAGACACTGAGCATGTGATGAACACGTGTGTAGCAATCCTCTAAGACACTGAGCATGTGATGTAGGTGAACACGTGTGTAGCAATCCTCTAAGACACTGAGCATGTGATGAACACGTGTGTAGCAATCCTCTAAGACACTGAGCATGTGATGAACACGTGTGTAGCAATCCTCTAAGACACTGAGCATGTGATGTAGATGAACACGGGTGGTAGCAATCCTCTAAGACACTGAGCACGTGATGTAGGTGAACACGTGTGTAGCAATCCTCTAAGACACTGAGCATGTGATGAACACGTGTGTAGCAATCCTCTAAGACACTGAGCACGTGATGTAGGTGAACACGTGTGTAGTAATCCTCTAAGACACTGAGCACGTGATGTAGGTGAACACGTGTGTAGCAATCCTCTAAGACACTGAGCATGTGATGAACACGTGTGTAGCAATCCTCTAAGACACTGAGCATGTGATGAACACGTGTGTAGCAATCCTCTAAGACACTGAGCATGTGATGAACACGTGTGTAGCAATCCTCTAAGACACTGAGCATGTGATGAACACGTGTGTAGCAATCCTCTAAGACACTGAGCATGTGATGTAGATGAACACGTGTATAGCAATCCTCTAAGACACTGAGCATGTGATGAACACGTGTGTAGCAATCCTCTAAGACACTGAGCATGTGATGTAGACGAACACGTGTGTAGCAATCCTCTAAGACACTGAGCATGTGATGTAGATGAACACGTGTGTAGCAATCCTCTAAGACACTGAGCATGTGATGTAGACGATCACGTGTGTAGCAATCCTCTAAGACACTGAGCATGTGATGAACACGTGTGTAGCAATCCTCTAAGACACTGAGCATGTGATGTAGATGAACACGTGTGTAGCAATCCTCTAAGACACTGAGCATGTGATGTAGATGAACACGTGTGTAGCAATCCTCTAAGACACTGAGCATGTGATGAACACGTGTGTAGCAATCCTCTAAGACACTGAGCATGTGATGTAGATGAACACGTGTGTAGCAATCCTCTAAGACACTGAGCATGTGATGAACACGTGTGTAGCAATCCTCTAAGACACTGAGCATGTGATGAACACGTGTGTAGCAATCCTCTAAGACACTGAGCATGTGATGAACACGTGTGTAGCAATCCTCTAAGACACTGAGCATGTGATGAACACGTGTGTAGCAATCCTCTAAGACACTGAGCATGTGATGTAGATGATGAACACGTGTGTAGCAATCCTCTAAGACACTGAGCATGTGATGAACACGTGTGTAGCAATCCTCTAAGACACTGAGCATGTGATGTAGATGAACACGTGTGTAGCAATCCTCTAAGACACTGAGCATGTGATGTAGATGAACACGGGTGGTAGCAAATCTCTAAGACACTGAGCACGTGATGTAGGTGAACACGTGTGTAGCAATCCTCTAAGACACTGAGCATGTGATGAACACGTGTGTAGCAATCCTCTAAGACACTGAGCACGTGATGTAGGTGAACACGTGTGTAGTAATCCTCTAAGACACTGAGCACGTGATGTAGGTGAACACGTGTGTAGTAGCAATCCTCTAAGACACTGAGCATGTGATGTAGGTGAACACGTGTGTAGCAATCCTCTAAGACACTTAGCATGTGATGAACACGTGTGTAGCAATCCTCTAAGACACTGAGCACGTGATGTAGATGAACACGTGTGTGGTAGCAATCCTCTAAGACACTGAGCATGTGATGTAGGTGAACACGTGTGTAGTAGCAATCCTCTAAGCCCAGAAGACTCTCCTGTGTGCTCTTCTTTAGTCAGATTACTTATGTTTCCCCTCAAGAGCCCAGGCAACTGTTGGCTACCATGTGACAAGAAAGCCCTTCTCTCTGCTCTCCTCTAGAAGGTTCTGGATAAACTACAGAATTGTCTGATCAACTGTTGTGTGACACATGCAGCGAGTGTCTTCTCATGTACCAGAAGATCCCTGGCAGCTGGAGACAGTGATGTGCTCATACTTTCATTTGCTGAAGGTGAGAATGAGTATTCAGTAATTTTTATATTAAAAATCATATCTCATTTGCCTAATCATAATTGTAATTATAATTGGAAGCCTATTACAATTGTTGCAACAACAATGCGACTGCAAGTCTTTTGTAAATTACTAATCTTCATCTGCTTCCAATAAATTATTCCTAGCAAACTTACAAACCTCACACATGTGGTTCATTATAATGTCACATTTTCTGGTTTTAGTTTTACTGATAAGAAAAGCCGTGAGACAGACAGTGGTGACGCACACCTTTAATCCCAGCACTCGGGAGGTAGAGACAGGCAGATCTCTGTGAGTTCGAGGCTAGCTTGGTCTACAGAGCTAGTTCCAGGACAGGCTGCAAAGCTACAGAGGCAAGCTCTGAATCTACATGCTTTCAGAAGTTGTGGTAAGTTTCTTTTGAGGTAATTTTGTATTGCTGAAGATCAATTACATTTCTGGAAGCATCTTGTCATCCATAATTAAATGTTTGTGGCTATAATACAGCAGCATATATGCAGATGATGAAATATTAGAAGGCCATAGTAAGGGAGCCCATGGATAGGAGTAGAGACCTTCGTCTTCTATCTTAGGCCAATGACTAGCTCAGGCAGTTAGACACACTGAAGTGATAGAGGAAGACTATCATAACTGGTGAACTTGATGCTGAACAAACGTGAGCAGATTTGTTCAAAAGTCAACTTAAATGATGCTGTCTAAGGCTCCAAATAAAAAAGGGGCAACTCTAGCTGGAATAATTCCAAAATAATGTGTCTACAGCAGAGAGATAGCTAGCAGAGACCAGGATAAGACTGCAGTAGGAGAGCACAAGGTCTTGTGAAGCACTATGGGGACAGAAAATTATCAAGTTTTCATCCCAGTGTTCAAACCAGATTTAATGGAATGCATCAGAGACATAAGTCCAGACCCAGAAACCCTGCATTCTAGTGCTCTAGATAACAGAGTGGCTGTTATCTACCACTGGCTGGGACATGCTTCGTGTTTACCATAGCGATCAGATGCTACCTTTAAAGACCATTTCATATTTGCTGTTCTCCCTGACTAGCTAGAGCATATTTTTGCCAAAGAGTGGCCAACAAGAATGCTGAAGGCTAATCAGTGGACACAAGGCAAGGCGGTCCACCAGGCGCCCACAGCGTTATGTGTTGTCACTTAGCCTTCTCTGGGTTTTGTTCAAGGGGCTAATACAAGATGGTGGTTAGAGACAGAAGGTCGCCTGGTAGGAATGAGGGAGTTAGTTAGGAGCAGCAAAGGCAAGGGGACATGGTGCCAGGGCCAAAGCGAGAAGCAACTCTCTTCCCAGCCTGGAAGATGACAACTGGCTCCAGTGTGAGGGCGAAGGTCGAATAGAAACTGGAGATTGTGGACAGGGTAACCTCTTTGAGAAGTAAGGCTAAAAGTGGTATAAAGTCAAGGAATAAATACATTGGCTCTTAGCCAAAAGGCAGAAAGAATTCAAGGAGTACATAAAATTGTTCACAGTTAAGTAAAAATCAAAGGCTGGGGCAGGTGGAGCTGGGAGAGCATGTGACATGAGTTGTTGGTTTTTTGTTTTTGTTTTTTTTTTTTTTTTTTTTTTTTTGGGTTTTCCAAGACAGGGTTTCTCTGTAGCTTTGGAGCCTGTCCTGGCTCCTATTGTAGACCAGGCTGGCCTCAAACTCACAGAAATACACCTGTCTCTGCCTCCTGAGTTCTGGGATTAAAGGCGTGCGCCACCACTGCCTGGCTTTGTGGCATGAGTTGTTGGAATGAGGAACTTTAGACCTTTGGGGGGTGGACTAGGAGGGCTGCAGAGTAAACCTCAGTTAAGCTACTGTGAACGAATGGGCTGTGCAGATAAGCTGGTCGGTAGCCAGAGGAACTTCTGAGCTCAGGGCCTGGCTTTAGAGTCAGTTGTTTACAAAGGGACATCTAGAGGTACAGGACTGGATAGAAGCATCCAGGCAGAGCAAAAAGTCAAGTCCTGAGGTCATTCTAAGATGCACGGCTCTAACACAGGGTGAACCTGATACAGACACCGAGCTCAAAGGCTATATGCACTTGGCAGTTTTGCTAAATAGTATAAACTTTCAGTAAAATGACACTTTTTTATTGTATTTATTTATTTATTTTCTTATTTATTTTACCCCAAGCAGTACAATACAAAACTGTCCCTTCCGGAATGAAGACTATAGCTCAGGGTAGAACCCAAGCATGACCATGACCCTGGGTTCAATCCTCCAGTGCCAGAGAAAGACGCCTCTAAAGAGACAGTGCTCCTTTCTCAAGTACAATGTGTGCTCAAACTTCTATGCTTTTGCCAATGCAGTAAGGTAAAAGCGACATTTCAGTAGAGTTTTATGTTGTACTGTTTTATAAATTAGCTTGAGTATCTTTTAAAATATTTAGGATACTTGTTTATATCTATGAACTGTGTGTTTATAACCTTTGAAAGGGAAGCATCTCAAGACAAAAGATAAATAATGAAAGACCCTATGCCAAGGAGACATGCTGCTACAAGAAAGATCCTATCTGAGCATGCAGAGACAATGAACAGGCCGGAAAGCTCCTTCTGCAACAGGAGCCACAACAGAGAATGTCAGTTTGGGCATGGGTACTACAAAGAGATGAAGTGGTTCTCTGCACAGCACATCTGCCCTTACTCTGAGATCTCAGTGAGGAAGGAGGGCTTGGGCCATGAAAGAGAAGATGTCAAATATTCCCCATGGAGCCAAAGAAGTGAGTTTAAAAGGAGCAGAACAGAATGACTCAGCAGGTCTGGGTTTTGTGGCCACTGAACTCAAGAAAGCCTCAACGGCGTGTTTTTTTTTTTTAATCCCTAGACTTAAAATTGTGCGAATATTGGAAAAATATAAAGATATTAAGAAATTTGAAAGAGCATGATAAGGACTTGGAGCATGTAACTGATGGTGAGTAGGGGAGCTGTGAGAGTTGAGGAACAGAACCCACAATGTTAAGAAGCAGGGAAGTTAACAGAATGAGGGATTTGAGAAGCTGGGGGGGGGTCCCCTGGAATGATACTCGGCAGCATCTGAACCCAAGGACACTTGGGGAGGGAGTTGGCCTGGGCTTCTAATGAGCTGGTGAGTTTTACAAGGGTAACAGTGTTATGAGCTCTTAACAGCAGTTTGAGATGAAGAGGAAAGTGAAGGCGACAGGGGAAGCAGCATCTCCTTGAGAGAATCAGGGTTCAATTGAAGACAATGGCTGAACAAATATTCAGTAAGAAGAGAACACAGGGATATGTCCTCCTGCTGCCATGCTACAGAGGGCAGGGTCTACTCAATAAGAGAACACAGGAAGAACACTGGGACATGTCCTGCTGCCATACTGTGGAGAACAGATTCTCCAGAGCACAGGGAAAGTGATGACTTGCAGCAGACAAGTGGGAACTAGGAGTAAGGGGGAGAGGACAGGAAAAAAATAGTAAGAATACAAGAACATAAGGAGCCACTTATGTCATGAAGAGAGAATGATTCAGAACCTGCGATGTATATGTAAAAAGTAATAAAAAATAATAAAAATCACAATACAAGATAGGAAGAGATGAAACTATTTCCTTGTATGACTGTACAATGACCCACTAGCAAATTCCTAGCAGATGATATTGCAAACAGTTCCTTCTGGACACAAGAGCTTCAATTCCATTGTGCACTGTGGAAAGAAGGTGGTTTAGTATTATACAAGTGGGAACTAGTGTGCTGAAATTAAAACCCAGAAGTTTTCTTTATGATGATAAGCCTCCTTATCACTACAGGAGAAACTTTAAGTTCTAATTAAACTTCTAAATTAACCTAAATGAAGTTCAGTTTCATTTAATAGAATCCTAGAATTTCAAATTACATAGAAACTTAGACATCACCTAGTTTGATTTAGCCCATCCAAAGCAAAGAAAAAAAGAAGGAAGGGAGGGAGGGAGGAAGGGGGAAGGAGGGAGGGAGGAAGGGGGGAAGGAGGGAGGGAGGAAGGGAGGGAAGGAGGGAGGAAGGGAGGGAAGGAGGAGGAAGAAAGAAAGGATGGACACTTATCCTCCCCGATTCCAAACCTGCTGGCTTCCTCAGATTATCCTCGGCATGTATTCTTTCCTCTTGTCCTAATTAAACCACACTACCCAGTCATGTAGAAACTATGTGGAGAGGAGGCAGATGTTAGTAAGTCCTTTCAAATGTTCCAGCTCAAGAGAGTTTCATACCTAGCCAGGTCTCCTCTTAGAAAGGTGAAAACAGAGCCACCTTCTGTGGGAAGGCAACAGAGAGCGAGAAGACAGTGAGGAATTGTGGGTCAGAAGGAGAGAGAGCTGAGAGAGAGAAGTATGGGACGTGGATGACTGTGGACGCTGCAAGCTCAGGGTCTACAGCAGGACACAGAGATTTGGGGTGTGGTTTGAAAGACTTACACTCTAAACCTTAGGGCCCTGAAAACAGACCAGTCCTCATAGGAACCAAAACCCAGCTTCAAAACTTATCAGTCTTGGTTGGATTTATGTGATTAGAATTGCTAGTGCCCCTAAACCAGCTGTATACTTGAAGGAAAGGAAATCTTCTCTGGGTAGAAATAAGATGTCTATTATCCACGTAAAGTGTTATATTTTTGATATCTGGTGCTAAATAAAAGGTAACTATTACACACACACACACACACACACACACACACACACACACACACACACACACACACAAAGATGTAACCAAACCCCCAAAGAACTAAGAGACAAGATAAACAACACATATGATACAGATATTATCACCATGGATAACACCATTATCAGACATGGAGTTCAACTTCCAATAATATGATTAAGAAAGCTTGCATTTTTCTTTTCTTTTCTTTCTTTCTTTCCTTTCCTTTTTTTTTTTTTTGAGATAAGAGTTTGAATCTCTAGGCCAAGTTTACCTAGGACTTACAGTGTATTTTAAGGCCCGCAACTCAAAGTGATTCTCCTGGCTTAGTCTCCTAAGTATTGGAATTGCATGTGAGTGACCATGGCTGGCTAAAATATTTTAATTAACTAAATAGAGAATAGTGGTATATACCTGTCACCCCAGGATTCAAGAGGTCAAAGCAGGCAGATAGTGAACTGAGTCTGCCCTGGGCTACTACAAGAACTACCAACAACCAACCACTGATTGGGGAGGGTTCTCCCTCTCCCTGCTGAACTATTGGCTAACGATGGGCTGGGGTGCGTAATTATCTTCATTTGTGTAGCCACTCATGATCCCATGCCCATGGTCACACAGTGGGACAGACACACAAACACACACAGGAAAGTAAGTAACTTTTGGGGGGTAAAATAGGTGGGATGGAGATGACATTAAGGGAAAAATGGAAAAATGAAGCAGAAAGGGGGAGGGATAAACATCACCAAAGGATGCTTGAAAATGCCACAAGGAATCACATTTTCTTCATTTACCTAAAATACATTATATATGTATATATGTGTGTGTGTGTGTGTGTGTGTGTTTTCATGAATCTATATAGTTTAAATGATGTTATACCACTTAGAGTAAAGATGTTTCCCCCAAGAGTAATAGATAATTTAATAAAAACCCAGCACCAGGCATGAGAAAATTCCTTTCAAGTTGTTGGCCAAGGGAGTCCAAGAGACACTAAACCAATTCAGCAGGTTGCATTAATTATTTGAATATATGTGCAATAATAATAAAGAATAGTAGGCCATGAATCTGAAAGGCAGCAGGGGAACATAGGAGGGATTTGAAGGGGGAGAAACAGGGGGAAATGATGCAATTATATCTTAATTAAAATTTAAAAGAGTGGGGCTTTACATTAATCAGGATGTACTTTATACATGTATAAAATCTTCAAAGAATGAATTCTAAAGATTATAAAAAATTCAAAGCAAATAATTAAAAAATATTGTCCATGAAAAAAATACCCAGAATGAAGCACAGAGAAACACAAATGAAGGTGGGGAGGAGAGAAGCAGGGAACAGTATTAACAGACATGATATATGGAGAAAGGAGTAAGTATCTGGAATTGGAGTCCCAGAGAGGGAACCATGTAGCAGAAGCCCTATATCTGAAGATAAAATGACCAAGAATTTTAGAAGAGAAGGGTAAATAATCAAGTCATATATTTAAAGGAAACCACATGTCTCAAAGAGGAGAGAGATACATAGAATATATATATATATATATATATATATATATATATATATATATATATATTATGATACATAGCCTATTATACATAGAACATGTGTAGGTATACATTACAACACATAGTCTTTATACATACAACATATGTAGGTATGATACATAGTATATTGTAATACAATATATGTAGGTATATATTAATTATGATATATAGTCTATTATACATACAATATATGTAGGTATATATTAATTATGATACATAGTCTATTATACTCCACTTAGGCTGCCATAATAAAAACACCACAGACTGGGGTGGCTAATAAGCAACAGAAATTTGTTTCTCACAGTTCAGGAGGGCAAGAAGTCTAGGACCAGCTCCAGAGGATGTGCTCTGGTGGAAGGCAGCTTCCTGGCTTAGAGACAGCTTCTCCTAACTGTGTGCTCACCCAAGAGAAAAAAGCTGCTTCTGGGGCCCTTCTCATGATGTAATAATCCCACCACCAGCGTCTTTCTTCATAACTAGGCTATAACTTAGTTCTATAACTAAACTGTTCTGCTTTCAGTCCCACCACTCATGGTCCGATATATGAACCTGGGGGACACAACCATGCATTCTATGGGATCTGAAAGTGGAACAATCAGAATGGAATCTTCAGAGCAGCCATGACCACTCCAGGCCCCGCAGAGAAGATGACCTTCAAAGAAGCCCTGATTACATTGAGAGCTATATAGTAGCTTTCTTAAAAAAAAAATCCTTTTTTTTTTTATTAAATATCTTCCCATGAAGAAAACTCCAAACCCAGATGGCTTCACTGATGAATTCTCCCAAACAGTTAAAGAAGGAATAACACCAGCAAAACACAAAACTCCTCCAGAAAAGGAAAAGAAGCTCCCTTCCCAAATCATTTTACAAAGGTAACATATGCTTGATATCCAAAAGTGACAAAGCTATTATAAGAAAGGAAAATTACAGGCCTGTTTCTTTATGAATATGGATGAAAATGTCCCAAGCAAAATATTAGCAAATGAAATCCAGCAATATATTAAAACAGCTATGCATTCCTCTGGAAAGCCTGCATTTCTTGGCTACACTGGGTATGATAACAACATTGGATTTCTTTCCCTGAGAATAAAAAGCTAATTTAATGCTTGATACATGTTACCTTATTAGATAAATAAAAACTAAAAATCACTTGATTATCTTAAAATGACTAGATGACATTTGATTAAAAAATGACATGAAACACTAAGTAAATTCAGGAATGGGGAGTCTTCCTCATCTGATAAGAACGGGTCAGAAGTACCGGAGAAAAGGCAGCCTCTCCAACAGATGGTTCAAGACAACCTGGATATCTACACATGAGGGATGAATCTGGATCCCTCTCACCGTGCACAAAAATCAACTCCAAATGAATCAGAGACCTGAATGTGAGATCTGAAATTCTGAAACTGTTACAGAAAAAAGTAGGGAAAACACACGAAGATTGGGCATAGGCTAACACTTCCTGAATACGATTCCAGCTGCTTAAAAGAGAATGCCAAGGATCTACAAATGGGGCTTCATGAAATCAAAAGGCTTCCATTCAGCAAGAGAAAATTGTTAATAGAGTGAAGAAACAGCCTGCAGAATGGGCAAAGATCTTTGCTAGCTAATATCTGATAAGATTAATACCTAACATAAGCTACTCAAAAAACTAAACAAGAAGTCAAACACCCCAATCAATAAATAGGCCAACGAAATGAACAGTTCTCAAAAGGTAAAATGCTAATGACCTATAAACATATGAAAAAACATTCAATCTCTGGGCTGGCTACTTTTAAGTCAATTTGACACAAGCTAGAGTCATATTGGAAGAGAGAACCTCAATTGAAAAATGACTGCACCAGGCCTATAGGCAAGCCTGTGGTGCATTTTCTTGATTGATGATTAATCAGAAAGGGTCCAGCCCATTATAGACAGGGCCACCCCTGGGCTGGCGGCCCTTGCTGCCATAACAAAGCAAGCTGGGCAAGCGATGAAGAGCAAGCCAGTAAGCAGCATTCCTTCATGGCCTCTGCATCAGTTCCTGCTTAGGTTCTTCCCTTGTTTGAATTCCTACTCCGACTTCCTTCAGTGATGTGGAACTATAAGCTGAAATAAACCCTCTTCTCTGCAAGTTGCTTTTGGTCATGGTGTTTTATCACAACAAAAAACCCTAACTAAGACAACAACCTCAGGAGCCATCAGAGAAATGCACATCAAAACTACTCTGAGATTCCATCTTACCTCACTGAGAATATCAGTCATTAGAAAAATAACAACTGCTGTTGAGGAAATGGACCAAGGAGAAACCTTATACACTGCTGGTGGAAAGAAAATTATCTCAGCCATGGTGGAAGTCAGTATGGAGAGTCCTCAAAAGGGCAAAAACAGATCTGCCACTTGGCCTGCCTGTATCTCTCTGTAAGCTGTTTACCAGGAGACTCCAAGTCAACATTTCACAGAGATACTTGAATATCAACGTATATTGAAGCATTGTTTATTATAGTAAGATACATAACGACAGTAGGTAGCAACAACAGGGGAATGGATAAACAAAGTATATGCAATGGAAATTTGCGACTATAAAACAAAGATGTCATTTGCAGGAAAAGAGCTGCGTGTGGAGATGATGTTAAGTGAATTAATCCAGTTTTGAAAAGATAAATATCACATACATTTATCATTGGTGGTTCTTAGGTTTTCCAGAGATAAATAAAGTCATCTATCTCTAGAAATATTCGAGTATAAGTGAAATTGCCTAAGGGAAGAGAAGAGACTAGTGGAATGGGAGAGAGGGAGGGAGGGTGGTAGGGGAGAATATGCTCATTAAATGGCATCTACTTGTATGAAAATTTTCAGAACAAAATATCCACGAAAAAGAAATGTGAGAGCTACACAATACTGAAGTTTTCCCTCTGAAAGCAAGAATGAGGCAGCGCTGCCCATGTTACCACTTTTGTTCAAGAATGTGTTGTGTCCCTACATAAAACAAGAAGCTAAGAAAATGCAGTAAAATACATGCTAAAGATACAGTATTATGTAAAATACTATAAAATAATGTTAAGAAAAATAATCTTAAACATTACTGGAGGGATACACCATCGCCATAAATGGAAGAATCAATAGTGTAATATTGTCCATTTTGCTTAACTTGATATCCAGATCTAATTTAATACCAGAGTATCAGTATGATTGTGGAAATTATTAGGCTTCTTATAAAAATTAAGTGAAAATTAGAAGAATCAAAATAGGTAAGAAAAAAAGAATGAAATGAAGTATTTCCACATAGTATCAATTCTCTGGAGTAAAGACGGTATGGTAGAGAGAGGAGCACAGACCCAAGCATATATACCGCTAAGGGAAAGGGCAGTGTTGGGATGCCAAGCTTTTAATAAAGTGATGTGCTCACTGAATATCTATGGAAAAAATGCAACGTGGCCAATACTTCATACCAAACCAAAAGCCATTTACAGTGGTTCATAGACATAATCTGAGTGATGAAACAGTAAAGCTTCTAGATAATGAGTCCAGCCAAGAGCACAGCGGACAGACACAACTGGTAACTACTCTGGAGCACACTACAGACTCCAGCCTCTTGGTCAGACTAGCCGCTTGAGTGCTAAGCTTCAAAAGAGCGGCATCATCAAAAGTGGTCAGATTATGTAACAGCCCCAACTCCAACACTGCTGATAGGTGTGTAGAGGACAGCTGGTGACCACACACACACACACACACACACACACACACACACACACACACACACAGATATGCATTAAAATATGTTCACATTGAGTGATCATGGCTAAAAACTGGAGCAGAGAGGCCTGTACGCCCAAAAGTGTTCTGGATTTTGACCAGAAGGTAGCTAAGTTACACAGGAAGAATCACTACATAATATTTAACAATCTACATAGTTTGGGTCTGTATACTTTTCAGAATGTATATCATATTTCGATGAAAAAACATCAAGAAAAAAAGGAGTACTTTTTGCTTGTTTTGGTTGGAGAAAGCTGGGCCTGTTTAGGTAGAAAGTGTGGCTAATAATTGTATTCATGGCGTGGTGAGACAGATCAGTGGGTCACCACCACCACCAAGACTGATCATCCAAGCCCAATCCATGGAACTCATGTCGTGGAAGAGAACTGACTCCCACAGCTGTCTTCTGACACCACATGCATGCAACTGCACCTGCAGTATTTCTGCCTCTCGCACGCTGCTGCACCTGCAGTATTTCTGCCTCTCGCACGCCACTGCACCTGCAGTATTTCTGTCCGCTGCACCTGCAGTATTTCTGTCTCTCACACGCCGCTGCACCTGCAGTATTTCTCTCCCTCACACGCCGCTGCACCTGCAGTATTTCTGTCTCTCACACGCCGCTGCACCTGCAGTATTTCTGTCTCTCACACGCCGCTGCACCTGCAGTATTTCTGTCTCTCACACGCCGCTGCACCTGCAGTATTTCTGTCTCTCACACGCCGCTGCACCTGCAGTATTTCTGTCTCTCACACGTCACTGCACCTGAAGTATTTTTGTCTCTTTCCATTTGACTCAGACTGGCTCAAGTCCCACTCTCTCCATAGGAGACTTTACATGCCTGTGAATGATTCATCAAATACCACAACCTCTCTCTAACTCCCACAGCAGCTTGGCACCCCAGCGCCATATTCTTCTGTTTAACGTCACCCAAAGTCTCTTACCTCAAGTATATTCTCAGAATAAATTATCCTATCTTTTGAAATCTCTTCTGAATTATTCTCAACACCTCAGTTCCTTGACCCCTCGGTTACGTTTTCTGTGTGGTGGCTTCCTCTCTTCCCTTTAAATTAGAATTGCTGACTTTGTCCCTTCAGCCACTTTCTCCCTTGCCCATTGACTTTGCGTCATAACACTGACAAAAGTCCAGGTCTGCGTGACTGCCTGCTTTGCCCTTGAATCCAGGGTGCCGAGCACTACTTCCCATGACCACAGAGCTGTGCCACCTCTGAGGAGTCCTCCTCGATCTCCTTCATATTCTGATAATCTCCCCAGTCCCTTTCCATCTCTCCTAGGAAGAAAGTCAATCTACATTTGTCCTAAAACTCTGAGTCCTTCCCAGTCTGTAGACAAAGATGAGCTTCCTTCCCGCTTTACAGAGAAAAAGGACAAACCACGCAATATCATAACACATATTTTGTCCTTTGTTTGTTTCATAGGAAGAGCCACCCTTTCTGCCTCTACTGTACAATCTTTTCTGGGGCTTTGCTCTTTCAATTCCACCCCTCCTATCCTCACTTTCTACTGTTTTTTTTTTCTATCACTTTTTAAACATCTCCCGGTTGTTTCTATTGGAACAATAAATCAACAATGATGAAGACATCTCTCCATGGCCCTCTCTAGAATCACCCTTCTCCTCAGAAGCCATATGAAGAACACTTGTCTGTGTTTACTTCACCTCCCACACCAATTAACAAGTCATGAAAATGTGCTCATTCACTGCAAGAACACAAATGGCTCTTGTGTTGCTAACTAGAGGGACACAGTTTAGTTTTCTTTTTCTAACTTGGATCCTCTGAAGATGAAGCCCACGCATCCCTGAGGTCCTTGATGTTCTCCCCACACTGCTTACACTTGCCTTCCTTAGTGCTTTTTAGAGGTAATCTACTCTTCTATATGATGTGTCTTTCAGCCTGTCTTCACTCTCCTTTTACATATGCCTGGGTGACATCATCTATTCCCGTGACTCCATTACAATTTATTGCTGATAACATAACGCTCCACATTCCTACTCCTGAACCATCTCACAAGGTTTCGATGCATGGCTCTCATCCAAGACACCTTGCATTCTCTATGCTTAGCATCCTTTGCACAGGTCTTGCCTATTAATAACGTAACACATCAGTCAGTTCACCCAGCACCGTCAGTGCACTTCAGTGCCATACAGTACGCAACACTATGACTTAGCCCCACAAGTCTACACCCCCTCTGCTCTTAACTGCTCCAATTCTCTGTACAATCTTATCCACACCATAGCCAGACTAAGCTGCAGTCATTTGTTTGTAGTTGGGGACTGTGGCTCTCTTGAACGCTCCTTCAGGTGTTAGCAGGGCAGAGTCTTCGGTGGTCATTCCTCAGTGTGCCTATGCCCCCTGGCTCAGATGGTCGCTCCTCCAGGTGCAGAAGAGATGATGCTGAGGCTCTAGTGGTCGGATAATTTCTGGAGACGACTGCTGTCATTGCGGCCTGCTGTGTCACTGACGCCTCTTCTGGCAACTCGGCCAGTCCACTGCTCTGCTGAGGCTTCTCTCTCCCAGTGGCCTGTAGTATAGTATTTTTAATAAGTCGCTGGCTTCAGAGCAAGATAGACGTTGTGCAAAGTAGTAAAATGGTGGTTGTGGACACTGTCTTCTAAACACGGGTGTCTGAGCTCTAATTCTGGTTCCTTTCTTAGATACTTTCGGGTTCTCAGTATCTCTTTTTATTCAAAGGTGTTGAGCCTATGAACAAAGAACTTAGAAGACACCTGGCACTTGGAAAGTGCTTCCTGAGTGGCAGCTGCTGTCACTAGAATACTTTTAGACAGGCAAATTCTACTTTTAGGAAGTTACATAATAGACACATACTTTCATTTTATTTCCAATTCCATGGAGCTTTTAGAAAAAGTAAGTACTTGGTTTTCTGTAAAACACAGTATCTGTCTTTAGGGTGATGGTCTGGTTCTGCTTACCGAATAAATTATATGGCGCCAATTACAGCCAGCATAAATGGCCCAAATATAGCTACACTAAAGTCATGCTGGGAACATGTTCTAAAGGAGTCAAAAGAATATTTCTAAAGTATCCAAAAGAATCTTTGATGGAGGAAGGTCATTGGTTAAAAAATAAAGAAACTGCTTGGCCCTGATAGGTAGAAAAATTAGGTAGGTGGAGTAAACAGAACAGAATGCTGGGAGGAAGAGGAAGTGAGCTCAGACTCGATAGCTCTCCTCTCTGGGGCAGATGAGAGACCATGCTCCCCTCTCCTGAGCAGACGCAATGAACTCCGACCCAGGATGGACGTAGGCTAGAATCTTCCCGGTAAGCGCACCTTGGGGTGCTACACACATTATTAGAAATGGGCTTGTCCAGGTGTGAGAGTTAGCCGAGAAGAGGCTAGATATAATGGGCCAAGCAGTGTTTAAAAGAATACAATTTGTGTGTTGTTATTTCTGGTGTAAAGCTAGCCATGCGGGAGCCGGGCAGGACAAAAAGCAAGCCTGCAGCTCCTACTACAAATCTTTGTTAGGGAAGGAGTACATTCACAAAGGACTTGTCCTGAACTAGTTTTAATTGTTCAAATATTCCACACCAACCTTATTATCTAGAGGAGGTAGCTGACCAATGCAATACACACAAAGGCCTTATACCTCAAGACTCTGTGTATCCTATATTGCTTAGGGAAGAACTTTAGGTCAGTTTACAGTTCTGCTTATACATTCACAAATCTAACGAAGTGTAAAATGTTGGCAGCTACTCCTGCAGGCTGCTCCTGGACAGAGGAAGAACACTTGGTTTGGGAAAGAATGAAAATCGGACCCTTCAATGAGGACAAAATGTCAGCTTCTCTAGTATCTGAATCATATATGCCTACCGCCTGAAAGAAAACTACATTTCAGCCCTTGATGAGCAACGTCATGGTTAGTTTGATTCCTAACTTTGCCCAAAATTCTGATTGACATGAGGCTGTAGTCAATTAAGAGGAACGGTTACGCCCAGTGTCAGTGAGCAGTGACGCACATAGGTGCTCTAACATCTGGCTGTAGGAGGAACCGCTGAAACTGACACTGGAACGGCTAACAGGACTTTAAAAAGTAGATCTGCACTGACTTGGCAATTCCATTATAAGAATATATCCAAAGAAAAAACTGGAAATTGTGTAAGTTATACACGTAAGAATATTCATTCGGAAGGTTACTAATTGTGTTATACACGTAAGAATACTCACTCAGAAGGTTAATAATATGAACTGAAAAGCACTCAATTTTCACACTATAGCATCTGTTAAAATAATTGAGAGACCAGCTTCCAATTCTGTAAGTCATTAAAAGATATTTAAACATTGTGATAAAAAGTCAGTGATGTAGATTTTTAAATATGACTAATTTAAGTGTATATTTATAACATACACACATACACACACACATTCCAGAAAGTTATCTACTTTAAAGTTAACAGTGATAACTTGGAATGTTTTGAGATTATAAATAATTTAATTTTCTTCTTTATGTTAGCTTGCATTTTATAGAAAATTAAATACATACATACATGCACATACATACACACACATACATATATATTCCTTTTTAAATCAGGAAAAATGTTGCTCTTTGTTTTTCATCAATAAAAATTTAGGAAATTAAAATACTTTTAAAATAGACAAAGTAATGAAGTAAAACACACAGAATATGAGGGAGCAGAGGCGACCAAGATTAACTATAAGTCATGTACGTATTCCACAAGCATTCAGATTCAGAATAGCTCCAAACCTTCAGTGTGCACATCTGCAGGGAGAATCTGGACAGCTAGCTACTAGGACCTTCACTGCATAAACCTATGCAGCAGAGCACTCTGCTACAGCTTTGCTGGAGAGGGGCTGAACAACCTCCCCTCCCCATCTCCTAGAACAGGCTTGTATAAGAGAATCCTGCTTAAACTGTGATCTACATAGGATTTAGCGCAAGAAAAAATTAGTCTCTTCTAACATATATGCCTCCTTTCTTCCATTACAGAATAAAGCAACATACTGGCTTTCTTCCATACTTTTTATTCTAGAAAGCAGAGACACATCCCTAAGCCTGGGCTTTCTATTAAATCTTTCATTTCTCTCATTATTTAGTTCTTATTCACTTGGCATGTTGGTTGTGGTCTGCACTGTTATATTAAAGAAAGTAGATATACATATATGTATATTACTTGACATGTTCTTGGAAGCATATCACCTGGACAAAGTTATTGAGAAAACATTAGCATACTATAAGATAATGGTAATGACTTTCATAAATACTTTATATACTTTGGTGTTATCTTTATTTATTAGGTAATCTTTAAAATAATGCAAAGGCTATAAATATTAATATGGGGTAACTTAGTAGCTTATATGAACAACAACCAGAGAAAATAACTAGCGAGAAAAAGCTGAAGAGGTTGGAAGTGGAATAAAAACTAAAGTTAAAAAGTGCACGGTAGAATGTGTGTACAGCAACTATTGCATCAAAAATAGAATCAAAAATAGGGTATGGTGGTGCAAACCAGCATGTGGGCATCGAGACTTAAGGATCAAGTTCAAGGCCAGTACATAGTGAGTTTGAAGCCCGTCTGGGTTACATGAGATAATGTTAAAAAGAAAATAAACTGGTATCTTTTGTAGGAAGCTTCTAGCCCTGACTGGAGGTGAGAAGCACATCCGGCAGCAAGCAGCAGTGGAACCTGCATCTCTTTCCCTCTCCCTCCGGGTCCTCCGTTCCTCTTGACCCACCTCTAGACATCACGTACCACCTATCCACCACAAATCTCTTTCTAAAATATTGGAAATGAGAATATAAATATTCCTCAAACTTGAAGTTTGGGAACTAAGGTGTTTATTAAAAATTAAAAATTGATGGTAGGTAATTACCAAAATGAAATGTGCTAGGATGAGTAATATTAAAATGAATTATTAAATATTTTAAATGGTATTTTATTTTTATATTTATAAGCTGCTCCTTTTTTAGGAACAGAAATTCTAATGACATACTATTAAAGTCCTTAAATAAGGCTTTTGGATAAATTCAAGGCATGTGCTGAAATCAAAAGTTTATGATAAAAAGCTAAGAGTTGTTCTTCTCAGCTAGACACATGTGAAACAGGGAATATTAGCCAACATCTTGTTTTGTTGTCCAGTAAAGTAAACTTAAACATGCAAGCTCAAGCATATCAGTAGGTCCAGGGTATTTATAAGAAATACACTCTTGAACTAGGAACTTTCAACTCATTAGGGTGGAGCATAGCAAAACTCTGAGAACTTGTGTCAATAGGACTAAATTAAAAATAAACCTCTTTATTTGGATCAGTTTGAACATTAGTGGTGAGTGGTCAGAAACTTCAGAAAGTTCAATCCAGATATGAAAAAGTGTCACAGCAGCATCTGGGCAGCACTGACTCCTGTGACAAACCTAAGGTATTTATGAAAGACAAATTACCCAAAACAATGAGGAAAATGTCTCATATGCTGCCTCTTCTTTATAAATATACATGCTCATGTGCCCATGTGTATGTGTGCATGTGCGTGTGTGTGTATGTGTGTGTACATCACTGGAGCTCAGAAGAGGGAATCTGATCTCCTGGAGCTGGAGTTCCAGGTAGTTATGAGATGTCCAACGATGTTGGTGCTGGGAGCAGCAATGCTCTTAGCCAAAGAGCCATTTCTCCATCTTCATGTGCTTGTTCATGTAAGGAAAGTGAAGAGCGCAAACCAAGTTCATCAAGACTTTATAAAAATGTGCTGGTTTTCTATGAACAAGGAAAACACAACGGACTGGGAATACTAGTGAGTTTTCTGATTGATAGAATGATAAATGTGGAAGGGAAGTACTTTGATGACGTATAGTATTCAGAGCCACCAACATTCAGTAAATATTAAAAGTTACAATGCACATACAGATTGACAATCTAAAAACAATTACTAGTGGAGTCGGAGAGAAAAACAGCCGTGTCATAATTAAGATGCCAAAGTAAGTGAATATACAATGATCAGAGCATATTTCGCCCTCTTAAAACAAAACATGACATAATTATGGGGAACTGTTAAAATATTGTCTACAAAAAACCCCTTCTGAAAGACAGATGCAGCACTGTGTCTTCATCAGCTTGCTTACTGAATGACTTATTAGTGCCCAGAATACCTACAAACATGGATATAACAAATTAGCCACAAATTACAGAGAAAACAACCACACGATATCAGCAGTCCTATTTAAATCAAACTCCACTGTGAAAGAAGCCAACCGTGGAGCTGGCGGAGGTTCTGAAGAAGCAGCAGCAACCCGTAAGGCATCTTAATTTTTTTGTCATTTAAGAATTAAGCCACTTCCAGGTCACGCAGATCCTACCAGGTGCACTAAATTGATGTCATTATGAGCCATCAGGAAACACCCATGGAGACCTACAGCAACACCGAGGGGTTTTGGTAAGCAGCTGTGTGTTTTAATTGATTTGTATTATTTAAAATAGGAAGAGTTAAAAGTCAGTTATCGGATGTTGTGTAAAAGAGATGCCTAAAGACTCTAGGGAGACTGAGTTCAGCAGAAAGCCAATCACAGGCCGTCACCTGAGCACTTACAATTTTTACTAGAGGAAGCACAATTAAATCATCAGTTTATCAGCTATCAAATAAATCACCAGGCAACACATGAAGCTTCATTATCTAAGGCTCCTTAACCAATGACTTCCTGCAGCACTGAGAGTCAAAGGGAATCTCTCCAGCAAAGACACCTGAAGTATATTTGTGATTGTTGGGTTATATATATATGACTTTTTTAATCTTCAAGAGACTTTATATAGTAAGAAAATTTAATGAACTGAAATTATCATAGTTTTGCATGTTATAGGCAAGTCCAAGTTTTCAAGATAAAATCATGGTATATGAGGTAAATATGTGTTTTACTGAGGCTCCTCATATTCTACTTTCTATAGATACTTAAGATAGTTCTTTGTTATTTCCATATCTGTGTATGTGGGAGTGCATGTGTATGTATGCATGTTTGCAAGCGTGTGAACACACGTGTTTGTAAACATGCATGTGGAGGCTTGGGGCTCATGTTGGGACTCATCCTCTTGCTCAATGTCAGGGTCTCTCAGTCAAAACTAGACCTTGCCCATAAGACTAGTCTCTTATAGCGTTTGCTCAGCAGATCTCCTGTCTCCCTTTCTTAAAATTACAGGTGAACGGACACAGCCCTGACACATTTACGGAACTTCTGGGGATCTGAACTCTGGTTCTCGAGCTTGTGCAGCAAACTCTTTAAGCAGAGCCATTTCCCTAGTCCCTTACCCTGGTTCTTGCACAGGACATGCAATGCAAAGAAGAAAAACAATCAGTATTCATCTTTGTAATCCCACTCATCCAGCATCACTCCCTCACTGGGACTCCTAGAACCAGGAGGCAAAGTGATTCAAAATTCTTGGCTTCCAAATTTAAACCATACAGTTTGCGTGTTAGAAATAATATATTTAAATGGAGATAAGATATATGTTGAGTTTCATACATAACTCTCCTGTTTACTACTAAGAAGCAATGCAGGGATTTGGCGAGAAGGCAATTTTGAAAAGGCCATTACATAAAAGAGATTTGTGTGCATATGTGTTCATCACTCAGGAGTCTGAATGCCCACATGCATAAAATGATACAGTACCATAGACTCCTTTGTGGTTTGGGTATGTGAAAATAGAAATGATATGTCTTTAGCACATTAGCTTCAGAGTTGGAAATCATATAAAGAAGCACACCTTCCACCCTGTATTCATGCATTAGTAGCTTTAGGTAGAAATGATAGCAAGACTAAGACTGGACATGAGAGGACCAGGGACAACTCCTGGCGGTTCCTACAGCCCTGTCATGCATTCCGTAGCATAGGTACAGTGCCCATGGGCCATCTACCCTTTGGGGCCCATGGAGATGTTTATATTACTTGTAAAAATAAAAGAAAAACAACTTTTAGGTAAAATCAAATATTTGGGTATACATTATGAATATATTAATCTCTAATATAACAATTATAAAATTATAAATTTAGTATTTTTGTGTGGAGAAAAGGTTTGAACATGACTTTAATATGTACCCCCAAAATTTATATACTAGAAATCTGGCCCCCTATGTAGTAGTTTTGAGGTAGCTGAGCCAAGTAGAAAGGTGGCTATGTCATCAGGGGTTTGTTAGTTACTTTTTTCATGGCTGTGAGGTGATAAAATTCCTAACAAAACAATTCCATGGAAGAAGCACTTGTTTTGTCTCACAGTTTAAGAGGGGACCCCCCCCATCATGGGGACAAAGGCATTATCCATGGTGTTGGGAGTATAGGGCTAGGACCCCCATCATGGGGACGAAGGCATGATTTGTGGTGTTGGGAGTATAGGGCTAGGACCCCCATCATGGGGACAAAGGCATGATTCGTAGTGTTGGGAGTATAGGGCTAGGACCCCCATCATGGGGACGAAGGCATGATTCGTAGTGTTGGGAGTATAGGGCTAGGACCCCCATCATGGGGACGAAGGCATGATTCGTAGTGTTGGGAGTATAGGGCTAGGACCCCCATCATGGGGACGAAGGCATGATTCATGGTGTTGGGAGTAGGGATAGGACTCCTCACATCTCAGCAGACAAGGAGCTGAGAGCACAGAATCCTGACATTCGCCTGGCTTTCTCTTTTTCCCATTTTCGTTCAGTTTGGGACCCCAGCCCATGGCATGCTCCTCACCCTCAGGACTGGTCTTCCCACCTCAGTTAAAACTCTCTGGGAAAGCCTCTTTGACACACACTCAAAGGAGTGTCTCCTGGGTGTCTCAAATCCCCTCAAGTGACAGCGAAGACTAATCTCTACAGAGCATCCTTTCAGGGGTGTTAATGTAGTGTTCACAGGATGCTGGTTAGCTTCCTTGTGGGTGACATAAAAGAACAAAGCAAAGCTGGCCCTGAACTCTCTGACTTTACTTTTTGGTATGTATGTGGCCATCTCCCTTTCTGCTTCTCTCCCTTGCTAAGATGCAGCCCGGGACATCCTCACCAGAGGCCGACAGGTGGGGCTACTCAACGGTGAGCTGTCTGCATCCAAATGGTAACCTAAATATGCCTCCTTTTTATTTTTCAAAATAAAGTGCGCATGTTCAGATATTTAGCTTTGGTACACAAAATGAACTAATAGAAACCCCACAAACATAAAGCTTTGATGAAAGAGAAAGAGAGGAAGGAGGGAGAAGGGTGAAGTAGCCTAGAGCAGAAAGAGATATTAAGGTCCACATAGTTGACTAAGGCACAGGGTTTAAGATCAACTAAATGGGAAAAGAAAAGGGTGGGTAAAACCCTAAACTTAATCTAGTTCATTTATGTTATTGTAAAAATTACTGAAATAACTGTTTTTCCAGAAGTAATGCTGAGTATCCTTATGTAATTTATTTTCTTAAATGTCTTAGACAATGTTCAAAGCATTTTACATATATTGATTAGTTTTCCCAACAACTCTGTAGACGTAGTATCACCTCTATAGGAAAATTAAACTAAGAAACAAGGTGCTTCATAATTTGCTGAAGGTCCTGCAACTGTAAGTGCTGATAATCAGAGTCAAGTCCAAGACACACACACGCACACACACACCACACACACACACACCACAGCACAGAGAAACACAGACACAGAGACACACACAGAGAGCAACCAGTCTTTCTTGGGAATAACTGATTTTAAAGTTGGACAGGACATGTATAACATAAATATGAACTCTTTCATACCATTAAGCAAGAAAGACATTAAAAATACATGAGTTGTATCAGAATCACTCAGGAGTTAAGCTCACTAGTAATGTAAGACAAACTGAACATCAATGAAAATAATCAGTACCATGAATTGAAACAAAACACTAATATACAGTCAAAGAAATTTAATAAAAAAATTCTTGGTGTCTTCAAGAGGTTGCTAAAGAAACAATTTATTATCTGCAAAGCTAGAACAAAAAGAGGAAAAATTAGATGTTTGCTGCCTCTTCTATACAAAGCATATCTCGGGTAACTAAGCTGGTGGGAGAAACTTTGTCATTACTGAAATAGTTCAACGAATAAATAATGAATGACAGAATTAAATTTTTGCAGCCCTTAATGAGTTAATGATATAGAGTCATCACAAAAAGAGCCACATGGGGCATTATGTACTTCCTTATGGGCATCATCAAAAACACTTATGAAGTATTCCTACCCTGCCCAAATCAAGTGCAATTAGATCAAACTCTAATATCCAACTACCAGCTCTTAAAACGTATTAGGCAGAACATGCTTTTACACATCATAATGACATAATCAGGAACATAATGCAGGTAGCAACACTTGTAGGACAACCTGTTTCTTCAGCAATAAAGTTACCATGAAGAAGAGGGAGGAATGAAAGTCTACACAGATTTTTACATAGAATCATAAAGTTGTAAGTGATGTTGGCCATTATAAATGTGTAAATTTTATTTGGATCTTCATTGAAACCAACTCAAAAAATTTAAATAGTGCTTGCTTGATACTATACATTTTTTTCAATTGTAGTTATAATGATGGAATCACATTTGCATTTTTGAGAACTTTCAGATCTTTTAAAATTTCTATTATGAGATAATTGTAGTTTTAAATATCTGAAAGAAATGATACAAAGAAATCTTTTATAAGCTATGTGCAGTTCTCACAATAGCAACATCCTGCATAGTCCTAGAACCTCATCACAACTGAGACACTCATAAATGCAGACACAGAAAAGCAGAGCTCTCCTTGCCACCTTCTACCACTACACCACAGTCTGCCCTAGTGCAGGACAACCACAGACCTGCGGTCAGTTTACGATTCTGTCAGTTCACAAAAACGTTGTATAACATGTAGAAGAATAGAAATAGATTCTTATTTCTTGCCTTGAACAAAAATAAGATCCAAATGGATAAAAGACCTTACCACAAAATCCAAAACTTTGATACAATTAGAAGAGAAGATGGAGTATCCTACAAGAGACAGACACAAATAAAGACTTTCTAACCAGAGCCTTGGTCACAATTGACAAATGGTGCCTCATGAAATTGAAAAGCCAAGGCAACAGTCAACTAAGTTAAGAATCAGGCCTCAAAATGGGAGAAAAATCTTTACCAGCATCAAACAAGAGGATGCATATGCATCTAGAATACATAAAGAACTAAAAAAAAATAAAAAAATTCAATTAAAAAATAGGTTATTGATCTGAACAGAGTTCTTAAAGGAAATACAAATATTTCATAAATATTTTAAAACACAGTCAACATCACTAACCATCAGGGAAATGCAAATTGCAACTACTTTGACCTCCCTTCCCACCTTAGTCAGAATGGTATCATCAAGAGATCAAATGACTGTTTCCAATTTCCAGGTAGATCTATGTATGTTTTTCTTTGGTTCGCCTTATTACTTAGCTTCTCTAGGATAATGAACTATAGGCTCAGTATCCTTTGTTTACAGCTACTTATGAGTGAGTACATACCATATTCATCTTTTTGGGTCTGGGTTACCCATGAAAAATTCAAGATATCATTGTTTTTTTTACCACTGAGTAGTATTCTAATGTGTAATTGTGCCACATTTTCTTTATCCATTCTTTGGTTGAGGAATATCTAGGTTGTTTCCAGGTTCTGGCTATTACAAATAATGCTGCTACGAACAAAGTTGAACAAATGCCTTTGTAGTATGACTGAGCATCTTTTGGGTATATGCCCAAGAGTGGATATTGCTAAATCCTGAGGTAGGTTGATTCCCAATTTTCTGAGAAACCGCCATACTAATATCCAAAGTGGTAGTACAAGTTTGCATTCCCACCAGTAATGGATGGGTGTTCCCCTTATTCCACATCCTCTCCAGCATAAGCTATCATTGGTGTTTTTGATCCTAGCCATTCAGACAGGTGTAAGATAATCTCAGAGTTGTTTTGATTTACAGTTCCCTGATGGCTAAGGATGGTGAATATTTCCTAAAGTATCTTTTGGCCATTTGAGATTCTTTTGTTGAGAATTTTCTGTTTAGTTCTATATCCCATTTTTTAATTGGGTTATTTAGAATTTTGATGTCTAATTTCTTGAATTCTTTATTTATTTTGGGGATTAGTCCTTTGTCTGATATGGGGTTAGCAAGGATCTTTTCCCATTCATTAGGCTGCTTTTTTGTCTTATTGACTATGTCCTTTTTTTTTACAGAAGCTTCTCAGTTTCAGGAGGTCCCATTTATTTATTGTTGCTCTCAGTGTCTGTGCGACTGGCATTATATTTAGGAAGTGCTTTGTTGACGAATTAGGTTGGTACGGTAAATAACAAGACCAGCTCAAGAATAACAGTTAATTTTTTTTTAATAGTTGAAAAGGGGAAACTCAGGCTACAAACTCAGGCTACAAGAGTGTGAGGTCTGAAATCCAATTGATCCAGTGGGTGCTGCGCAGAGAGAAAGCGCACCTGTGTCCTACCAGTTTTGCTACCTAGGCTACAGGTAGCCACACCCTAACTAGATGTGATTGGTTGATAGTTTCCCCATCAGTGGTTTCCTATGGCCATGCATTGAAGACTATTTCCCACTTTCTCTTCTATTAGGTTCAGTGTAGCTGGATTTATATTGAGGTCATTAATCCATTTGGACTGAGTTTGTGCATGGGGATAGATATGGATCTATTTTCATTCTTCTACATGTTAACATCCAGTTATGCTAGCACTATTTGTTGAAGATGCTTTCTTTTCTTCCATTGTGTAATTTTAGCTTCTTTGTCAAAAATCAGGTGCTCATAGATGTGTGGATTAATATCTGGGTCTTCAAATCGATTCCATTGGTCAACCTCTCTGTTTTTATGCCAGTACCAAGCTGTTTTTATTACTGTAGCTCTGCAATAGAGCTTGATGTCAGAGATGGTGATGCCTCTGGAAGTTCTTGTACTATACAGGATTGTTTTGGCTAAGTTGTTTTTTTGTTTTTGTTTTTCCATATGAAGTTGATGATTGTTCTTTCAAGGTCTTTAAAGAATTGTTGGGATTTTGATGAGGATTGGATTGCTTTTGGTAGGATTGCCATTTTTACTATGTTGATTCTACCTATCCAAGAGCATTTTCTGGGATCTTCTTCAATATCTTTCTTCAGATACTTAAAGTTCTTGTCAAATAGGTCTTTCGCTTCTTTGTTTAGTGTTACCTCAAGATATTTTTATGTTATTTGTGGCTATTGTGAAAGGTGATGTTTCTCTGATTTCTCTCTCGGCTTCTTTATCAATTGTATATAGGAGGGCTACTGATTTTATTTTTTAGTTGATCTTGTATCCTGCCACATCACTGAAAGTATTTATCAGCAGAAACCAGGCTCTTAAGAAATTCCCAGGAATCCACAATGATGACCCCAGCTAAGACCCTAAGCAATATAGGAGAGGGGGCCCTATCTTGATTGGTTCTATAGTCAGACTGATGAATATCTTAAATACCACCATAGAACCTTCATCCAGCAACTGATAGAAACAGAGGCAGAGACCTGCATCAGAGCACTGGACTGAGCTTCCAAAGTCCAGTTGAAGAGTGGGAGGAATGAGAATATGAGCAAAGAGGTCAAGACCATGATGGGTTCACCCACTGAAACAGTCTACCTGAGCTAATGGGAGCTCACCAACTCCAGCCAGACTGGGAGGGAACAAGCCTAGAACAAAACTACTCCCACTGAGTGTGGTTGACAGTTGCATGGCTGGGGCAGACTGAGGGGCCACCAACAGTGGCACCAGGATTTTTTTTTAAATAATTTTTGTTGTTGTTGTTGTTGTTTTTGTTTTTGTTTTTTGAGACAGGGTTTCTCTGTGGTTTTGGAGCCTGTCCTGGAACTAGCTCTTGTAAACCAGGCTAGTCTCGAACTCACAGAGATCCGCCTGCCTCTGCCTGGGATTAAAGGCGTGTGCCACCACCGCCCGGCTGTGGCACCAGGATTTATCCTTACTGCTTGTACTGGCTTTTTGGAAACCTATTCTCTTTGGATGGATACCTTGCTCAGTCTAGATATAGTAGGGAGGGCCTTGGACCTTCCCCAAAGCAATGTGCCTTACCCTCTCTGAGGATAGGAGGGAGGGGGTAGAAGGATATGTGGAGGGAATGGGAGGTGGGGAGGGAGTGGGAACTTGGATTGGTGTATACATAATGAAAAAAGATAGTTTGTTTTCTTTTTTAAAAAAAATATAAAAAGGAAAATAACAAAAAAACCTTTATAAAAGAGATCAAATAACAACAAATGCTGGCAAAGACATGGGGAAAGAGGAACCTTCTTTTGTTGTTGGTTGGAGTGTAAACTGGTGCAGCCCCTGCAGAAACAGTATGGCGATTCCTCAAAACTTTAGAAACAGAGATACAATATCACCTAGCTGTACCGCTCCTGGGCACACCCCCAGAGACTCTGTATCCTACACAGAGATACTTGCTCATCAGCATTCACTGGGGCACTGTTCACAGTAGCTGGGAAAGATTATCAGCCTAGATATTCATTAAATGGCTAGTGGGTGATGGGGTGCGATACATAAACAAAATGGAATTGTAGCTAGATGTACGGAAAGATGAAATTTGCTAGCAAATATATGGAACTAGAAAAAATTAAATGGAGTGAAGTAACCCAGGCACAAATGCTACATGTTTACCCTTATGTGGAACCCAATTTTGAATCTTATTTGTATTCAACTTAGAGTATCATAGAAGCCAAGAAACTAGAAAGAAGCCATGGGATGGGAGAGTGCCTTGGGGAGGTAGGAAAGAACACAGGTAACATGAAATAGATAAGGGGAATGCTGGGAATGGAAAGGTTTAAGGTGGGGAGTGGGACAGGGAGGGGGAATGAGGAGGTAAAAAGAATGGTTAATCAAAATGAAAGAATATAAAAATGCCATGTGGAAGCCTACTATTTTGTAATTAAAAAGAAAGCAAGGGAACAGAAGTATCCTGCAAGGCTAAATGCTGCTGTCACTAGAAGTTATGAGCTATTAAAACTCCACGCCACGTGTCGGGGACCTCTGTGCACTTTTGGGCAAGACCTAGAAGACCTTGAACCAATACAGCTTGGCTCTTCCTCTTGGCTGAGCTCCAGAACTGGATAAGGAGACCTTACTGCTGAAGACAGTGTAACTTCGTTTTCAAGGTAGAGAGAAATAAGGCTGAAGCTGAGCTGGAAAGTTCTTCACTGCTGGCTGTTGTTTGTCTGCCATGCAGACGCTGTGGGAGGAAAACCACCAGGAACCATGTCCTGCTGTGACTCCTGTGAGGGACAATAGCAGTCAGGTAAGGTACGTCTACTGCTGCCATAGTGGCATGGCAGTCACAGGGATACCAGCTGGTTCCTGTTTGCGCTTTAGGCATGCCAACCCAACAGAAGGAATTCATTCACGGTATGGCTGTGGAGGGCATAGCTCCCACAGGGTAACCTACTACTACTGTATTGATAAATGGACATGGCATCAAACTGCCTCCAAAACATATTTTTTTACACCTATAAAGTAGTCTGTGTTCAGTCTTGGTCAAAGAAGTTTCTGTTTGCAGTGGGCAACAGTTATGCAGAGACTCATAACTGGTCATTGAAAACAGGCAACTGTTGAGAGTATTGCTCTAAACTGAACAACCATATCCACCCTTCAAGGTGCCAAGTGAACATCACAGAAGAGGAGCAGGAAGAGTCTAGACCTAGAGGATGGAAAGTAGGGAAGTAGTGCTATGGAATTCTGACTTCTAGATATGACCCGGCTGTTGACATACTGATTCAAAGCTGCTGCGGTTACCAGCACTGGACCTGTACAATATCAGCATGCATGGGGACAGGCTCCCAGCCTAGACACAGGGAGTCAATGGCTTGTGAGTTGGGGTTGTACTTTTCAGTAGACTGACTGCTCAAGCAACGCCCCCCCCCATGAAACCCATCTCCATGCAAGAAACCCCAATTAAATGTAGTGAGTCATACACACACACACACACACACACACACACACACACACACAATGAAACAAAGTCGGAAGGAAGAAATTTGGTGGGGAGGCGAAGGAGATAAAAGGATAATGGGCAGTGATTTTGATAAAAAAAAATTGTGTGTGTGTTTGTATTCTTTGTGAAAGAATGGATAAATTTCGAAAGAAATAAAGGTAAATAAAGGTAAAGAAATAAAGGTAAAAAAGAAAACAGTGTTATGGGAATGGAATCACTCACTATGCAAACGTGGAGGTTATCTTTTCCACTGGGCTTACCTGTGCAGTGATCCATCCGGGCTGTTGAGTGTGTCATTAGCTGGGTTCTTTTGATTGCTGACTACCTTTCCAGGGGAAGAGTGTACCACAATCTGTTCAAACATCCACCACTGAATGACACCTCTCTTGTTTCCATTTGGGGCTATTATAAATAACATTGCTATAAATGCTTATGAAAAGCCCTTACTTTTAAAGATGTATACTCAAATATTTATGGATGGATAAAATGATGTCTAAGATTTGTGTGCAAAAAATTTCAAACTGGATGAGATAACAAAAACCATGGACAAATAAAGCAGTCTGAGGCTGCGGTATAGCTATGTGGTGAGAATATCTGATTTTCACAAGGGGAAACACGGGCTTAGCCACTAATGGCTAACTAAATAAATGAATAATCAAGATCACCACAAGTTTATAAGTGTACACAATATCACCTATACTTTTGGATATATTTGAAATTTCCTAAAACACAGCGTTTAAGAAAATAAAATGTAAAAAACCACACACAAATACCTTTAAGCAAAAACTGAAGGTCTGCTTTTTTCTTAAAATCTTGTGACCTTAGCCCATGCTAAGATCACAGGACTTCTTTGCTCTAATATACAGAGCCCATGCCTTCAGGGACAGTCACTATAACATTTACTTTAGCTATTTAGGCAGATCTAAGCTAGGTACTGGTTAACTTTCTTTAGGGAGTTTCTATTAGGCTGCGGAGTTGAGATAATAGCAGTCTGTGAGGTTGACAAAGGAAGGTGAGTAATCACCATAATCAGATGTATGAGATTCATGAGTGGCTTGTCTTCAGAAGAGAGGGTTCATGTCTGACACGAACAAGCCCTTATCATCAAGACAAACGCTGAGAGAACAGAAGTGTGATTACTGAAGATGAAGAGGAACAAACTATATGAGCACAATCAGGCCTGGAAATGAAGGGAAACGCAGTTTATATTATGCAAAGGCTGCTTTTGTTTTTAGGGCACTCTGGGGACAGGATATCATTACAGTATTCAGTCTGCAAGCTAATGACTCTTTAGTATAATTCTGCAAAACGGTGTCTACTATTTGGTGGCACCAATACTCTCTCAGCTTACTCTCCTCTTGGGTTGTAACACACCCTTCCTCTCTGTCCCATTGCGGACACCTTGTTTTTCTCTTATAAAAATGCAGATCTACTTTCCCAAAGATATCAAGCAAAGAAAAAGATAAATACTAACCTGTTAGCTAACATGGGATTAAGAACCAAGATCTTCAAAAAAAAAAAAAATACATATAACGTCTTTCAAATGCCAAATGTTGCCATGGCTACAAATGTTGCTTAGTCTTGACCACTTAAGCAGGTGCTTTGTTAAGTGACTCTAAGTCTTAAATGAAGATTTTACAAGCTATTTAAATTACCCACAGTCAAAATCCCAATAAAATAAATCCCAAAAGTCCAGCTAAATTTTATAGTTGGGCACACAAAATATCCATTAAGTGAGTCCCATGTTAGAAATAACAACGCTTGCTGTAATCAGATGTATAACGTGACAATGCTAGGACAAGTGGGAGAAGGGGGCATTCAAATGTCTAGAAATTAAAACTAGGCAATTCCTAAATAGGGTGCACAGACGGGTTCATTTGATTGTGTAAATACCTTAGCTATTCCAATAATGGAGAGGGAACTATTGGTAACAATGGGTTAGGAAACCAAAGAAAACACGGTTGGATTAAAAATTCTAATCCTATGTCACAAGCTATAATAGGGACATGTAGAATTAAAAATGCAAAATTATGCAAAGTACCGGGAACTATGAGTATGTTGGCACTGAGATTAATAACAGAGCCATTACTGCGGAAAAGGAAGAGGACAGGAAGAGAATCAGGAGCATAATTAAGGAGCAGCTAAGTACATAGGGGCTCACTGAGATAACCAGGAAGTCTACCTGGGACTGACCTAGGCCCTCTGCATACAGGTGATAGTTGTGTAGCTTGGTCTTCTTGTGGGACTCTTGAAAGTGGAAACAGGGGTTGTCTCCAACTCTTTGACGGGTTTTTGGGACCCTATTTCTCATACTGGGTTACCTTGCCTAGCCTTAATACATGGAGAGGGGCTTAGTCTTACTGTAACGTGATATGCTGTATTCTATTGCTATTCATGAGAGGTCTGCCCTTTTCTGAATAGAAATGAAAAAGAAATGCGGGGGGGGGGGCAGAAGGTGTGGGGGAATGGGAGAAGGGAAGGTAAACTTTGTCGGGATGTAAAATAAATCAATAAATATTTTTTTATTTTTTTTATTGAGAAAAGGAAAAAAACAAGTTTCCGCCTCCTCCCAGCCTCCCATTTCCCTCCCTCTCCTCCCACCCTTCTCCCCCTCCCCCTACTCCTCTCCCCCTCCCTCTCCAGTCCAAAGAGCAGTCAGGGTTCCCTGTCCTGTGGAAAGTCCAAGGTCCTCCCCCCTCCGTCCATATCTAGGAAGGTGAACATCCAAACTGGCTAGGCTCCCACAAAGCCAGCACATTAAGTAGGATCAAAACCCCGTGCCATCGTCCTTGGCTTCTCATCAGCCCTCCTTGTTCGCCATGTTCAGAGAGTCCGGTTTTATCCCATGCTTTTTCAGTCACAGTCCAGCTGGCCTTGGTGAGCTCCCAATAGATCAGCCCCACTGTCTCAGTGGATGCGTGCACCCCTTGTGGTCCCGACTTCCTTGCTCATGTTCTCCCTCCTTCTGCTCCTCAAAAGTATTGGAGAGATTAGGGATACAAGGGTCATACCTAAATATAATAAAAGCTATATATAGCAAGCCGACAGCTAACATCAAATTAAACGGAGAGAAACTCAAAGCCATCCCACTAAACTCAGGAACACGACAAGGCTGTCCACTCTCGCCATACCTCTTCAATATAGTGCTTGAAGTTCTAGCAATAGCAATAAGACAACATCAGGGGATCAAAGGGATTCGAATTGGAAAGGAAGAACTTAAGCTTTCGTTATTTGCAGATGATATGATAGTGTACATAAGCGACCCCCAAAACTCCACCAAAGAACTTTTACAGCTGATAAACACCTTTAGTAATGTGGCAGGATACAAGATCAACTCCAAAAAATCAGTCGCCCTCTTATACACAAAGGATATGGAAGCAGAGAGGGAAATCAGAGAAGCTTCACCTTTCACGATAGCCACAAACAGCATAAAATATCTTGGGGTAACTCTAACCAAGGAAGTAAAAGATCTATTTGACAAGAACTTTAAGGCATTGAAGAAAGAAACTGAGGAGGATACCAGAAAATGGAAGGACCTCCCTTGCTCTTGGATTGGGAGGATCAACATAGTAAAAATGGCAATTCTATCAAAGGCAATTTATAGATTCAATGCAATCCCCATCAAGGTCCCATCAAAATTTTTCACAGATCTTGAGAGGACAATAATCAACTTTATATGGAAAAACAAAAAACCCAGGATAGCCAAAACAATCCTATACAATAAAGGATCTTCTGGAGGCATTACCATCCCTGACTTCAACCTCTATTACAGAGCTACAGTGATGAAAACAGTGTGGTACTGGCATAAAAACAGACCAATGGAATCGTATAGAAGACCCAAATTTTAACCCACAAGCCTATGAACACCTCATTTTCGATAAAGGAGCTAAAAGTATACAATGGAAGAAAGAGAGCATCTTCAACAAATGGTGCTGGCATAACTGGATGTCAACCTGTAGAAGAATGAAAATAGACCCATATCTATCACCATGCACAAAACTCAAGTCCAAATGGATTAAAGACCTCAATATCAGTCCGAACACACTGAACCTGATAAAAGAGAAAGTGGGAAGTACCCTACAACAGATGGGCACAGGAGATCGCTTCCTATGTATAACCCCAGCAGCACAGACATTAAGGGCAACATTGAATAAATGGGACCTACTAAAACTGAGAAGCTTCTGTAAAGCAAAGGACACTGTCACTAAGACAAAAAGGCAACCTACTGACTGGGAGAAGATCTTCACCAACCCCACAACAGACAAAGGTCTGATCTCCAAAATATATAGAGAACTCAGGAAACTAGACTTTAAAATTCTAATTAACCCAATTAAAAAATGGGGCACTGAACTGAACAGAGAATTCTCAACAGAAGAAGTTCAGATGGCCAAAAGACACTTAAGGTCATGCTCAACCTCCTTAGCGATCAGGGAAATGCAAACCAAAACAACTTTGAGATATCATCTTACACCTGTCAGAATGGCTAAAATCAAAAACTCCAATGATAGCCTTTGCTGGAGAGGCTGTGGAGGAAGGGGTACCCTCATCCATTGCTGGTGGGAATGCAATCTTGTGCAACCACTTTGGAAATCAGTGTTTCAGTTTCTCAGGAAATTCGGGATCAACCTACCCCTGGACCCAGCAATACCACTCCTGGGAATATACCCAAGAGATGCCCTATCATACTACAAAAGCATTTGTTCAACTATGTTCATAGCAACATTATTTGTAATAGCCAGAACCTGGAAACAACCTAGATGCCCTTCAATGGAAGAATGGATGAAGAAAGTGTGGAATATATACACATTACAGTACTACGCTGCGGTAAAAAACAATGACAATACTCAAAGTTGAAACACCCTTCACTTTGACATACTCAAAAATTAATACAAATCAGTTTTCGTTAACAAGATGGTCTTGCTCCAAACCCATGTGGTTATTCTAAATTGTTGTTATTATTTGTGCGTGAGCACGATGCACACACCGTGACATGCATTCCACCTTTTCAATAGTGCTGGGGTCAACCTCAGATTGCCAGGCTTGTGCTGGAAGCACTTTTACACACTAAGCCATTGCACCAGCCTCATGCAGCTGTCCTGTTTATTTATCAAATAGTATACTCACAGTAACCACACTCGTACCCAGCATACAGACTCCGGAATGCAGAGGGAACTGATGTAGTTTGAGAGAGAGAAGTTACCTGCAGCCATGCCCAAGAACTACTTATGTTGGCAGGTAAGTAAACTGCCATAATTGTAATGAGAGCCACCTGAGGGCATAGTCTAATGACTGATAAAGCCATTTTTATCTAAAGGAAGCTTTCTTAAGATAAACAGAGACTTAGAGACATATTTTTGTATAAGTAAAAATTACTTTAAAGATCATGATGGCCGAATGGTGATGGCGTACACTTTTAAACCCAGCATTTGAGAGGCAGAGGCAGGTGGATCTTTGTGAGTTCAAGACCAGCCTGGTCTACAAGAGCTAGTTCCAGGACAGGCTCCAAAGCTACAGAGAAACCCTGTCTCAGAAAAAAAAAAACAAAAAACAAAAAAAAAAGAAAGAAAAAGATAATGATGTTTGCAAAGTGATAGTATTTTTAAATTTCTAAAATAATTAACTCCCATTTTGTTAAGAGAGCAGTAACAGCATGATTGACAGACCTGTTTCCTATACTTTTGCAAATTTGCTTTTTTTTGTGATGTCATCATTCTATTTTATTTATTTATTTATTAAAGATTTCTGCCTCCTCCCCGCCACTGCCTCCAATTTCTCTCCCCCTCTCCCAATCAAGTCCCCCTCCCTCATCAGCCCAAAGAGCAATCAGGGTTCCCTGCCCTGTGGGAAGTCCAAGGACCACCGACCTCCATCCAGGTCTAGTAAGGTGAGCATCCACACTGCCTAGGCTCCCACAAAGCCAGTACGTGCAGTAGGATCAAAAACCCATTGCCATTGTTCTTGAGTTCTCAGTAGTCCTCATTGTCTGCTATGTTCAGCGAGTCCGGTTTTATCCCAGGCTTTTTCAGACCCAGGCCAGCTGGCCTTGGTGAGTTCCCAGTAGTACATCCCCACTGTCTCAGCCTGAGTTCCTTGCTCGTGCTCTCTCTCCTTCTGCTTCTGATTTGGACCTTGAGATTGCTTTTATATCTCCTTTTGTAGATCTATTTTCATCTTTTGCATATTGCAAACCTATTAGTAATCAAGAGTTCACATTTTCTTTTGCAAATGCACCTACAAATAAAACTGAGAGGTAATCATAGGCAACGAAAGCTAAAGCACCGATGTATCAGGTCAGTCAGGCAAAGTGAGAACTTGTATGAAAAGAATAATAAGAAAATTGAAGACACATTTTGCATATGATTTTGCATCTTCCTACACCCTTTGTTCTCTTCCTTGACACTGGAAAGCAAACATTTTCTCTGTCAAAGGCACATGTTTCTGGGTGTTCAGTCTCTGCCTCGCGGTGTGTACACATGTGATTCAGAGCTTCAGGATCTGCCTGTCTCCACTGCAACACTGGGGTCCAAGACGCTGGAGGTGCAGATTCACGTTTTTATGCTTGCAGAGCACTTTACCGAGTCATCTCTCCAGAGAGCTTCCCTGCAGGCTAGTTTAGTTTTCTTCCCCCTTCTTTTCTTTCCTCCCTCCCTCCCTCCCTCCCTCCCTCCCTCCCTCCCTCCCTCCCTCCCTCCCTCCTTCCTTCCCTTTTCTCTTTTTCTTCCTCTTTGAGAGAGGTTCTCACTATGTATCCCTGGCTGGTCTCAAACTTACTAAGTTCCCTCAGCCTCTGCCTCTTGGGTGCTGGAAGCTCCTGCTTCTGAATGTGCGTCCTAACAGATTATTTTTTTTCTTTTCCTTCTTTTTTTTTTAAATTTATTTATTAAGGATTTCTGCCTCCTCCCCGCCATCGCCTCCCATTTCTCTTCCCCTCCCCCGATCAAGTCCCTCCCCCTCATCAGCTCGAAGAGCAATCAGGGTTCCCTGACCTGTGGGAAGTCCAAGGACCGCCCACCTCCATCCAGGTTTAGTAAGGTGAGCATCCAAACTACCTAGGCTCCCCCAAAGCCAGTACGTGCAGTAGGATCAAAAACCCATTGCCATTGTTCTTGAGTTCTCAGTCGTCCTCATTGTCTGCTATCTAACAGATTCTATTTTCACATATGAAAGCAAATTTTTGTTGGCCACCTAATATACACTAAGTACTATGCTGGTCCTGGAAATATGATTAGGAATAAAACAGAAAAACAGACATGGTCCTATTCACAATGGAGGTCACAACACTATTCTATAAAGAAAAAAATCCAAATACATAGTTCAAAATTATAATAAGCCCCATAAAAGAAAACGTAAAGGGTGTTATGAAATACCCATAGAATAAGGAGGATGTGGAAGACTGAAACAGGGAAAGGAGTAGATAATGGAACTAGATGAAGAACTGAGCAGAGGTAAGGAACCGCATCTGCTAAAGGGAAAAAGACTCTGACCTGCTGGGTAATGGTGTCCCACGGTCCCTGCAGCAGTCGTGTCTTGTAGCATTCGTGGACTCCTTCCCATATATCCTTCAGAGCTAAAGGTCTCCCATCTGTGAAGGTACATCATGAAAGACTGTTAGTGACCCATGAAACACGACAGTGCTTGGTGTTGCTCAAAAGCACTGAGTATCCTGACTTCCTGAAAAATCTCTACGGGTTTACACACACTTGCATATCAGACTTCTGTGTAAACTGCTATTCACCTACTGGGGGAAGAATAAATGTCCAAGCTTCTCTCCTTTGTATTCACACAGCAACTAAGATTCTGTCTCTTTATTACCTTTGGGAAATTTACAAAATAAATAAAAGCTGAACATGTTTCAGAGATAAGTGACAGATACGAGCAGAAAGGAAAGTCCAGGAAACTGACACTTTTATTGCTATAAGTCTGCTATGGATGCTGTTGGAGTCCTCATGATTCCTCTGGTCCTCGAAGAAACCACACCCCTGCCTTTTTACTCTCTTGTTGAATAACAGAATGTCCAAATCACTATACTGCACGTCAAGGAAACAAAAAGGCAGGAAAACATAATTTCTTGCAGTAAGTAGCTTACCATTTACTGGGGAAACCATGAAAAGTATATTAGTATCTTAAAATACTAAATAAAAAGAGGTTCCTGTCAGAGGAAATCTAGTTAGTGTGGGAGGGGACAGAGGACAGAGACACTGGCAGACACTATCAGTGGTAAGTGAGAGAGGGGATGACTGGTGAGGAGAACCCCAAGAGGCTAGCATGCAGAGATCAGCCAGGAACTTCAGCGAGTAATAATCCTCCCTCTAGTCACTTAGGAACTTTCATTCTCTCTCAGAACTTGGTGCCCATTCAAAGTGTTTTGTGAAGACCAACATGGCACTTATAATGCACACAGATAAGAGAGAAAGTAGGTGGCTAAGTTCAAACTCAGAAGAAGAAAGTGTTCAAAGATTTTCAACATGCACTGTGGAAAGGGTGTCCAGACACTAGAACCTAGTATTACTCTGGCCATTCACAGCGGTCAAGGTCTCAAGACAGCAGATAGGTCTTCTCCTTACACAAATGCCCAATTTTGTCTGAAGAGAACACACCATATCTTCAATTACTGGCCTCCAAGGAGTACAATACAACTCAGGTAAATATTCTGCTCTAAAAACCTAAAGCTCACTGTAGTGTACAGACTCGGAGTCCCAGAAGAGATGGAGGATGTGAGGGGAAGTAGCAGGCTTACAATCTGGGCCATGTTTAAACGTGGGGTCAGCAGTTGCTCTGGGGGTATCTCTGTCACCTTACTTTATAAATCCTAGATTCTTGAGACTCAGTTACTTTTTCCTATAATGGAGTACAACAATCCTTGCAGAAGTTTGTTCTCATGAAGTGTACGTGAGTGATCCTTCACAGGACTGTGTTAGGATAACAGTAAATACTCGGCACCTCCCAGCCCCTGCTCTGTAATCCTCAAAGCTAACAGATCCATTCTGAACTGTTCTTCCTAGCCCGTCCCTTGTTTCCACACCGCACACACAGCCTTTGATGCCGTGGTGTACAAATGGCATAAGCAGGGCATTTCTTATGTCTGACCTGAAGAGCTGAACTTTCCCTCAACCTTTATTTTCAATAAATAGCACTGGAATATTTTGATACATATTCAATAACTATCTTCATCTTGGCATTTATCTGGCAGCAGGAGACCATTATCTTGTGATAAATAGTTTTATTCCATTGACATTTCCATGTCTGTAAAATGAACAAGATTTATTCATCCAATTAACATTTGAATGTCATGTTTAGCTACAAGTTGAAAACAAGCTGCCTTCAATATCTGTGTTATATTGTTTTCTGAACACATTTACAGAGTAGGCCAAACTCCGCTCTGAAGATAAGCACTACACATCTTCAAAACATGTGTGTGTTGATTCTAAAGAGGTAAATACGACCCGAAGTACCGCAGCATTGGAGAGCAAGTTCACCAATCAAATTACAAAAGATGACATGCTTCCAAATAATGTTCACGTATCAAAATTACAAGGAATTAGTAGTAGGATAATAAAATAAGCTCTAATAGGGTTACTAATTTCAGAAATAAGGTGGCTAACACCTTGGGTGATACAAATCTCCAAGATTATGCTGCCAGTTCATACTGGTGATGCAATCAAAGGCCAGGCTTCAGGAATCATAGTCCGGCTCTCTTCTTGAGCCATGCATCCTCTGGAGGCAGAGACACTGCAAATCCTTTATTTATATGCATTAAAAATGCTAAGTAAACAATACCTTCCTTATCTCTAAACTTCTCAGCCCAGGAGAGGAAAGCTGGATCTAATATCTATAATAAATAATAATTTAAATTTTATTCCTCAAATAGTCAATAACCTAAGCCTGATTTGCTTATTGCCGCTGTCAAGAGCCTGCCTACTCACTTGGCCGGAAGTGTTTATACAAGAGTAGTAATGAGCAGCCTTGCAACAATATTACAGGAAATATTACAGGATTTCTAGAATTTGATTCTAGAATCGAGAGCTAGTGCTTACATTTTCATACCACATCAAATCTAGAAACTGAAAAGGAAAACTTGGAATACAGGGATTAAAAGGCTACAGTCAAGCAATCAGAAAGGTTAACGATGAGTTCAAAACAAACAAATAAGGTGTGCTTTTACTTATCTCGAAAGTTCATGCTATTAAAACGAGTAAGAACTTCTACGGTTTCAGAGGCAGGAAGCTGAGGAGCCAGAGGAGATGACTGACAGCAGATCAGTGTCTTCCAGACACAGCAAGACTGGTCCACATATGAACTCACAGAGACTGCACAGGCTCGAGCCAGATGGGTTCCCAGCATGAGACGGGGAAGTGGACACGCTCTCCCACCCATACCAAGACTCCATCTCCAACCGACAACTGCTCACAAAGGAAAAATTAATTTCTCTCCCAGAGTTGTCCTGGGTATACAAATCACACTTAAGGTCCCATGATCAGCAGTGACGGCCACAAAATGGGCTCAATGGTGTTTCTGTGGATGTTTTTTTGTTTGTTTGTTTGTTTTTTTCGGTCTCATGTCACTCTGTGCAATTTTTTTTACTTTACAGTCTTTTGCTTATCTATTAGGTTCCAATTTTTTTGTTTTTATGTTTTGTGTTTCTTATGCTTTTTTGTTTCTTGTTTTTTTATTGTTAAATTTTCCTATTTGTTTTCTAAAGACAGAGAGAGAAAGAAAGTATAGAGTTGGATGAGTGGGGAGGAAGGGAGGATCTAGAAGGAGATGGGGGAGGAGAAACCACAATCAAAATGTATTGTATGATTTTCAATAAAAGCAAAGAAAGAGAGAAAAAAGATTTTCTATGGTTTTAGCTTTTGTAGCTTTTTAAAAAGATAGTAAATACTGTGTTGGTAGTGTGCAGGCGCTTTTTATGACATTTAATAGAAACAGTGATTAGTACTAACATATTTCTCTACATCCTTGATATTAACTTCATTCACAAATTACAGAATGACTGTAGCACTCGTACAACATACAGTTAGCATGTACAAGGAGCTGGGTTCTATCCCCCACACTGATACATCCCCAAATCTTTTCTCTATTTCCCACATAGTGAGAAAAACCAGAAACCCAACATTCCACATCTATCTCTTTCTCAGCTATTAGTCTCATAATAAAACTATGGTCTGTCCCACAATTCTAAACTTCCTACTGTATGTGCTTGCCTTTACATTGTGCTATGCTAGAGTTTAACTTCAAGCTTCCAACAATGGCCTTTGTTACTCCTCCAAGCTATGGTCTAGTGCAGGGTGTTTACTCCCATAAATTTCAAATACAAATTTATGCATTTTGTATTGAACCACCTGTAGTTTTCCTCTCCACACAGTTAAATCCAAACAAAAGGGTCTTGCAGCCCCTTCTGACCAGCCTATCTGTCCACTGTCCTTCTGTTCTATCACCCCAGTGTCCTCTGTCCTCCTGTCCTATCTCCCACTGTCCTCCTGTCCCATCTCCCACTGTCCTCCTGTCCTATGTGCCCACTGTCCTCCTGTCCCATCTCCCACTGTCCTCCTGTCCTATCTCCCACTGTCCTCCTGTCCTATCTCCCACCGTCCTCCTGTCCTATGTGCCCACTGTCCTCCTGTCCTATCTCCCACTGTCCTCCTGTCCTATCTCCCATGGTCCTCCTGTCCTATGTGCCCACTGTCCTCCTGTCCTATCTCCCACTGTCCTCCTGTCCTATCTCCCACCGTCCTCCTGTCCTATGTGCCCACTGGCCTTCCTCGCTAGGACAGCTCTTAAAGTGAACCCACTCACCACTTTCCCAGTCAGCCCTCTGCACTGCTGGGCTTTCCTCCTGCAAACACCACTCTCTGATGTTATCTGTCTTACACATTTCTCATTTCCTGCCTTTCCTAACCATGGTGCTCTATGTCTGTGAATCTTCATCATTCTTATTCCTGTATGGACCCTGCCACCTAGACCAAGTCATCCATAAAGGTTTCTTTATTTCCCACACTAGTTAAAAGCCATCTTTGTGACTCAATTGCTTATGCCATATTGTATTCACACCACATCGTGACTGTCTTATTTACTTAACTATGGAACTACTATGGGGTGGGATGGTGGTAAGGGGAAATGGAACTACTGTTGGTCATTTAAAATACCATCAGCTTTGAAATGGTACCTGGTACAAAGTAGACACAAGGAAGCCATACCATTTTTTTTCTTCTTTTCAATTATTTGCTTTTTTTTTTTTTTAAATATTTATTTATTTATTATGTATACAATATTCTGTCTGTGTGTATGTCTGCAGTCCAGAAGAGGGCACCAGACCTCATTACAGATGGTTGTGAGCGACCATGTGGTTGCCGGGAATTGAACTCAGGACCTTTGGAAGAGCAGACAATGCTCTTAACCACTGAGCCATCTCTCCAGCCCCAATTATTTGCTTTTGATAAATTTCCTAGAATGGAATTACCAAGTCAAAGTGAAAAATAACTTTTAATTCAACACAGGAGAACTAGTATCTCACCCCTCAATTTTCTCTTTAGGATAATAAGATAAGAAGTTAATTTTAGAAATAGATATTTATATTATTTGGCACCTACTATATGCCAAATCTTTGTGATACATTAGTTGGCAAAATGACATCTTTGAGGGAGTTACATTCTAGCCAGAGGGCAAGAATGTGGCAATAAACAATGAACATCATATAGAAAGTTAAGAAGCAATGTATACTACAGCAGAAAGAAAAGGGAATGCTGCAGAGCACCAGACAACAGGCCAGGGTCAGTTTTAGACCTTTCCGGGAGGGTAACTTGGAGAGCAAAGGCTGTCTATGAGCTCCAGTGACACCTGGGCAAAGGGAAGGATGCTCTGGGGAGAAGAGAGGGTGGGCAGAGGCAAAACTGAAGAGAAGCAGGGCGAGGCAATTTCTTACTCTTATGGACCACGAAAGACATAAAAGACAGCCTTATCATTTATGATTCACATACATCCGACTCTCTGGTCTAAAGTGTATAATTCACTGGCAGTCTCAGAGTTTTGTAAGTATGGCCTCAAGTTTAGAATATTTAAATGCCTGAAAGAGAAAGCACAAACTTATTAGCAGCAGTTCCCTCATGATCCCTCCACCTGTCTGGTTCCAGAAATCCACGAATTCACTTTCTGTTGTTATAAATTTGTTTATTATATACATGCATTTATCTAATATGACCAGAAGGGTCTTTTGTGAATTAAGTTTTCCATGTTGTAGTATATACATTATTTTTTATAGTCAAATTATATTTCATTGATTATATGGCACATTGTGCTCATCTATCATCAGTTATGGACAGTGGTAGTTTTTCCCACTTCTCAGCATCTGTGAATAATGACTCATATACGAGTTTGTATGTGACCATGCTTTCTTTTCTCTGGAGGAAAACAGCTAGTGAGCCTGTAATTGTTGTGTTCTGGATTCAGTGATAGACCCTACCTCAGGCTGTAATGTGGAAAGTGATGAAGACAAGTCACATCAACCTGTGACAAATACACATGTGCAACACAGACATGCACATATTCAGGCACGTGTACCCACACACATGAACAGACACACACACAAACATTCATACACACAGGCACGTGTACCCACACACATGAGCAGACACACACACAAACATTCATACACACAGGCACGCGTACCCACACACATGAGCAGACACACACACAAACATTCATACACACAGGCACGTGTACCCACACACATGAGCAGACACACACACAAACATTCATACACACACACATGTGTACCCACACACATGAGCAGATACACACACAAACATTCATACACACAGGCCCGTGTACCCACACACATGAGCAGACACACACACAAACATTCATACACACACACATGTGTACCCACACACATGAGCAGATACACACACAAACATTCATACACACAGGCACGTGTACCCACACACATGAGCAGACACACACACAAACATTCATACACACAGGCACGTGTACCCACACACATGAGCAGACACACACACAAACATTCATACACACAGGCATGTGTACCCACACACATGAGCAGACACACACACAAACATTCATACACACAGGCACGTGTACCCACACACATGAGCAGACACACACACAAACATTCATACACACAGGCACGTGTACCCACACACATGAGCAGACACACACACAAACATTCATACACACAGGCACGTGTACCCACACACATGAGCAGACACACACACAAACATTCATACACACAGGCACGTGTACCCACACACATGAGCAGACACACACACAAACATTCATACACACAGGCACGTGTACCCACACAAATGAACAGACACACACAAAAACATTCATACACACAGGCACGCGTACCCACACACATGAGCAGACACACACACAAACATTCATACACACAGGCAAGTGTACCCACACACATGAGCAGACACACACACAAACATTCACACACACAGGCACGTGTACCCACACACATGAGCAGACACACACACAAACATTCATACACACAGGCACGTGTACCCACACACATGAGCAGACACACACACAAACATTCATACACACAGGCATGTGTACCCACACACATGAGCAGACACACACACAAACATTCATACACACAGGCACGTGTACCCACACAGATGAGCAGACACACACACAAACATTCATACACACAGGCACGTGTACCCACACACATGAGCAGACACACACACAAACATTCATACACACAGGCACGTGTACCCACACACATGAGCAGACACACACACAAACATTCATACACACAGGCACGTGTACCCACACATGAGCACACACACACAAACATTCATACACACAGGCACGTGTACCCACACACATGAGCAGACACACACACAAACATTCATACACACAGGCACGTGTACCCACACACATGAGCAGACACACACACAAACATTCATATACACAGGCACGTGTACCCACACACATGAGCAGACACACACACAAACATTCATACACACAGGCATGTGTACCCACACACATGAGCAGACACACACACAAACATTCATACACACAGGCACGTGTACCCACACAAATGAACAGACACACACAAAAACATTCATACACACAGGCACGCGTACCCACACACATGAGCAGACACACACACAAACATTCATACACACAGGCACGCGTACCCACACACATGAGCAGACACACACACAAACATTCACACACACAGGCACGTGTACCCACACACATGAGCAGACACACACACAAACATTCATACACACAGGCACGTGTACCCACACACATGAGCAGACACACACACAAACATTCATACACACAGGCCCGTGTACCCACACACATGAGCAGACACACACACAAACATTCATACACACAGGCACGTGTACCCACACAGATGAGCAGACACACACACAAACATTCATACACACAGGCACGTGTACCCACACACATGAGCAGACACACACACATTCATACACACAGGCACGTGTACCCACAAACACAAACTTCACACACATAAACATTCACACACAGGCACATGTACCCACACAGATGAGCAGACACACACACAAACATTCATACACACAGGCACGTGTACCCACAAACACAAACTTCACACACATAAACATTCACACACAGGCACATGTACCCACACACATGAACAGACACACACATAAACATTCATACACACAGGCACGTGTACCCACAAACACAAACTTCACACACATAAACATTCACACATGGGCACATGTACCCATACATATGAACATGCACGCACACACACACACACACACACACACACACACACACGGAAAAACAAACAAATTTGCTCTTTTGCCCTCTCTGTCTCTCACTCTCTGCCTCTGTCTCTCCCTGTGTATTTGCACATAAATCCACGGCACAGCTTCTTAGCACCCGTGGAGGTCTTGTGTTTGGCATCCTCTGCTAGATCCTGGCAGGCCTGATAGGACCTTAAAGATTAGAATTTAAGCATTTTAAACAAACATGTCAGGTCTTAAATATTTAAAAGACCACTTCTGTTCAAAACAGTCACTGGGGAGGCTAAGCGATCCAAGTCCTGCTGCGAGAGCTGTCGGTGCTTGTCTTCTTTGGAGCCACATTCAGAACAGAAAAGAAAACAAATACTTCATAGTCACAATTTTATTTTTTAAATAAAATTAAATTAAAAAATAATTTTTTCATCTCAGTTCTGGACTCCATGAAGCCGTTATTATTATTGTTGTTGTTACTTGTGTGTTTATTGGTTTCTTTTGTATGTGTGCTCACAGTGCATACCATCGTGTGTATGTGAAGAGCAGAGGACGACTTCCTGAGTCTGCTCTCTCCCTTAACCCTGTAGGTACCAGAGATGAAACTTGAATCCTCGGGTTCAACAGCAAGCACCTTAGCCTGATAAGGCATCTTGTTGAAGCCACAATTAGATCTTAAAATTAATAATTATTATTAATAATATTCTTATGTTGTTTTCCATATTGGGGTACAACTGATTTTGTTGTCACAAACTAAGCTCCCCTCTAGCGGGTGACCATCTGTGATTTCTAAGCGGGACTAGAGAGAATCAAGACTACACTTGGATTTCCTCTGAAATGTTGTTCATCTCTCCAGTTTCTGCTCATCACTCACACTCCAAAAAGTAAAAGCACACATGGTTTTATCCATTTGACTATATTACCTAAGTACTATGTAAGTCCTCGCCCCTAAGCCTTCGGGGTTGTTCTGCCCACCTACAGCTTATTCATCATCAAAGACACATAAGAATTAGATTTTGTTACCTTTTATAAAAAAAAAAAAGACCTAATCAGCAATGCTTCCAACCCTAGCACACAACATGGCCACTTGACATATACTCAAATATGATTATGATCCTAATTATTTCAAACGGAAGAGTCTTTAGAAATCCCATTGAACCACTGAACTGAGAGAGCCAACTGTGCAAAGAGTCTCATCATACAAAGAGAGCTTAAATAATATGGGAACAAAGTATTTGGTGTACAATTATGTGTTTCTGGAAACTAAAGAAACAGTGTTTCAATGTAAAAATATGAGCATAAATAAATATAAGTGAATGAAGCATTATTTTGTGTCAATATGTTCAGGTCAAAGAATTTCCAGTCAGGAACTTTGAGGCATATATTATGGCCTCATAATGTACCATTTGTCACCAGATATGAAATAATAGCACCTATTTTTATATTAGAAATAACACTAATCACATCAAAGGAGAAGCTAAAAACCTGAAAAATTGAAATAGAAGCCAAACTAACTTCAGAAGAAACCTACAAACTAAATCCAACAATAGAAGCCATCTATTTAATAGATATTTACTATGTATCTACTACGTGCTAGTGTTAGCCAGAATATAATACACATTTAAGCTAGAGCAGTAGAAAAGGGACAAGAAACACTGGACAAAAAATTGGAATAATTAAAGTATAATCTTTAGCAAATTCCGGTATCCTCTACCATTTTCACATAAAAATCTCTCAATTGAATAGTAACCTACATGTCAGTAATCTATATATTACTCAAAACGTGCAGTTTTCTAAATTAAGTTTCTCAATACTACCAAATTTTGTGAATCCAATAATACATGAGATGTTTTTCTGGCACTACCTGGCTCTAGTACAAGCCATGCACTAAAGACAGAGACAACTCCAAAAGTGATTGGGAGGAAAAGAAACGAAGCACAGTAAGTGTAAGAGAAATACCCTAGATGTGGTCATTAGAACGAGAAAAGAAACGGGAGTGCATTCTTCATAATGAAATATGCCACTGCTCAGTAGATTGGCCTTCCACGGAGCTCGGAAGGTTATAAAAATTCATGTCATACTCCACAGGGAGGCAGAGATGATGCTTCACCAAAGGAGAAAATTCATTTTTGCTTCAGTGAGAAAATTAGACTGTGCTAGGAAATTAGTGTGATTGTTCATGTACATTCACATCAGCTATTTCACTAGATAATTCTGTAATTTTCACTTATTTCTATAAACATTTAATAGTTGGTATCTTTATTAATCTCAAGAAATCTATGTAAAAACTGTGAGAACACAGCTCATGGCAGTTTCGTCTATGTATACCACCAATCAGTTCATTTACTTCAGATTTTCTAAAATTTTCAGTCACTTGAGTGATAACATTGTAAAATGAACATAGGTATGGACTTTGAGCCCACAGTTTCCATGCCCCTTAGTAAGTCATCAAAGCCCCGAAAGCACTTGGCTTCACTACTGTGCGTGAAGACTAGAAAAGTTCCTATCTTCCAAGGGTTTGTGAGGAGAACACACAGCAAAGCTGCCATGACCTGAATATATTCAGTGCCAAATCCAGGTTCATGATTAACTAGAATCCTCAAAAACCTGAATTCAATAGGTATTGTTGCCTAAATTTGCTTTCGTGTGACAAAATAAAGTACACAGCCAACACCTTCCCTAAGTTCACAGTTAGTAAGCAATGAGAGGCAACCTCTTGACTGCATTTTTTGCTGCCATACTGTGTGCCTGTGTGCGGGAACTCTGTTAGCTGCAATTGTGCTGCTGCCATACTGTGTGCCTGTGTGCGGGAACTCTGTTAGCTGCAATTGTGCTGCTGCCATACTGTGTGCCTGTGTGCGGGAACTCTGTTAGCTGCAATTGTGCTGCTGCCATACTGTGTGCCTATGTGCGGGAACTCTGTTAGCTGCAATTGTGCTGCTGCCATACTGTGTGCGGGAACTCTGTTAGCTGCAACTGTGCTGCTGCCATACTGTGTGCCTGTGTGCGGGAACTCTGTTAGCTGCAATTGTGCTGCTGCCATACTGTGTAACTGTGTGCGGGAACTCTGTTAGCTGCAATTGTGCTGCTGCCATACTGTGTGCCTGTGTGCGGGAACTCTGTTAGCTGCAATTGTGCTGCTGCCATACTGTGTGCCTGTGTGCGGGAACTCTGTTAGCTGCAATTGTGCTGCTGCCATACTGTGTGCCTGTGTGCGGGAACTCTGTTAGCTGCAATTGTGCTGCTGCCATACTGGGTGCCTGTGTGCGGGAACTCTGTTAGCTGCAATTGTGCTGCTGCCATACTGGGTGCCTGTGTGCGGGAACTCTGTTAGCTGCAATTGTGCTGCTGCCATACTGTGTAACTGTGTGCGGGAACTCTGTTAGCTGCAATTGTGCTGCTGCCATACTGTGTGCCTGTGTGCGGGAACTCTGTTAGCTGCAATTGTGCTGCTGCCATACTGTGTGCCTGTGTGCGGGAACTCTGTTAGCTGCAATTGTGCTGCTGCCATACTGGGTGCCTGTGTGCGGGAACTCTGTTAGCTGCAATTGTGCTGCTGCCATACTGGGTGCTTGTGTGCGGGAACTCTGTTAGCTGCAATTGTGCTGCTGCCATACTGGGTGCTTGTGTGCGGGAACTCTGTTAGCTGCAACTGTGTTATCCGGAACTTTCATCTTCCTGTCTCTCTTCCTAGACCTGCCCTGCCCCTTTCCATCACAATCTATAAACCCCATGTCCTGCCAGGGCTTTCTTGATCACCCCAGATCAAAGTCATCCCCCCACACTTGGGTATTAATTTTAACCTCTCTTGTGGTTCTGAGCATGTTTTATTTCTTACAGTGGATTTCAGACCTGACTAATTTTGTTTAGGCGGTTAGTTACCCTGAGGGCATCATTCATCTCTCATTTCCTTTATTTATCTCCACATTCTAAAAACATCTTCATACCATAATATGTTTAGTACTTCAAAGATAAGGATAGTTGAGAACAAAGTTCAGTGTTACTTCTAGAGAAACAGGCATAATTCTTACTGAAAACAAAGACAATCATAATTTTAAATTCACTGAATAAGTGCTTGCCATTTATATAAAACACTTTATGGGAATCCACAGAAGCAGATATAGTAGGTGTTAGAATTCTCAGTATCCAAACACACTTCCAATATAGGAGAGGAATTATGAACCAAGTGTAAAGCTGATCTCTCCTCATCACTAAGGCCAAAGGGTTTCACTCTGCAATTGCTACTGGGACCCCACTATCTTCACTTGGCTCTGTGACCCATTTCCAAACCATATTCTGCTTTACATGGTCATGTTGCATTACTTTCACCTCACAAATCTGACATGTTTAAAATCCTTTAGTAATTATCTATTCATAACTATTAAACCCAACTGTTAAAAGAATTTATTTTTATTTTATGTGTTTGAGTGTTTGTGTGTACATATGTAAGTATACCTACAAGTGGGCCTGGCATCCACAGAGGCCAGCACATTGGGTTCCTTTGAATTGTAGCCACCTATGAACAGTTGTGAGTCACCCTGTAGAGGCTAGGAAATCAGGTTCAGGTTCTTTACTGCTTAGTCACTTCTCCAGCCTAGCAGACTTGATTTTTTTAAAATGTTAATTTGAATAGAAAATTTGAACAGAAAGGTACATGTTATATGCTTTTTAGTTATATGAGAAACTGTATGAATGGCTGTCTTTTGGCATTGGGCATATTCCTAACAGCACATGCAAATAACTTTCAGTTAAACTATCCACATATGGTATTAAGAACTCAAAAGTCAAGTGGTGCCTAATCTCTCATTTAAAGAAAATAAGGCATTTACCTTAGTTAAGAAAACACAAGAGCTTCTTAAGGAACTGCTCAATAAGAAACTATCCTAAAGGAAGCAACTGTAACTTCACAAGATACCAGAGATACCAACCCTGAGATACCACTATCAGCCAAGTGCCTGCAGAACGATGACCTAGTGGATTCCCAAAATTTTAGGTCTGCTGCATCTGATTTCAATCCTGCCCAAAGTGCTCTGAGGTATGTTGATATTTTGTATGTGATCTAACAAATAAAGCTTGCCTGAAGATCAGGCACTAGTTAGCAGTAGAGGCCAGGCAGTGCTGGCACACACCTTTAATCCCAGCACTTGAAAGGCAGAGGCAGACAGATCTCTGTGAGTTCAAGGCCACCCTGAGTTACACAAGATTGAGCACATTCTTAAAAAACAAAACAAACAAACAAAAAACAGAGCTGGGCAGTGAAGGCTCACACCTTTAATCTCAGTACTTGGGAGTCACATGCCTTTAATCCCAACCCTAGGAAGGTAGAGACAGGAAGAAATGTGGCTGGGTGGAGAGAGGAATATAATATGGGAAGAGACAGGAACTCAGGATTCAGTCTGAGGACTTGAAGAGACAGGATACCCCATTCAGTCTGAGGATCCAGTAGAGGAAAGAATTAGTGGCTGGCTGCTCTGCTTCCCTGATCTTTCAGCATTAACCCCTATATCTGACTCCTGGTTTTTATTATTAAGACCAATTAGAATTCACACTACAAAATCATAAAAACTCTGAGACAAAATCTTACACCTGTCAGAATGGCTAAGATAAAAAACACCAATAATAGCTTATGTTGGAGAGGATGGAGTAAGGGGAACACTCATCCATTGCTGCTGGGAGTACAAACTTACACAATCACTCTGTAAATCAGTATGGTGGTTTCTCAGAAAACTGGAAATCAACCTACCTCGGGACCCAGCAATACCACTCTTGGGCATATACCCAAAAGATGCTCAATCATACTACAAGGACATTTGTTCAACTATGTTTATACCAGCATTATTTGTAATAGCCAGAACCTGGAAACAACCTAGATGCCCTCCAGCTGAAGGAATAATAAAGAAAATGTGGCACATTTACACATTAGAGTACTACTCAACAGTAAAAAACAATGACATATTGAATTTTGCAAGCAAACGGATGGAACTAGAAAACACCATCCTGAGTAAGGTAACCCAGACCCAGAAAGATGAACATGGTATGTACTCACTCATAAGTGGATACTAGCTGTAAAGCAAAGGGTATTGAGCCTATAGTTCACAATCCTAGAGAAGCTAAGTAAAAAGATGAACCCTAATAAAAACATACATAGATCTACCTGTAAAAAGGAAATAGACAAGACTGCCTGACAAAATTGGGAGCATGAGGGTGGGGGAGTAGAGACGGTGGAAGGGGAAGTCGAGGGGAGGAGGAGAGGGAAGGAGAACTTGAGGGAATGGGATAGTCGAGATGGAGGAAGGACAGAGAGGAGAGCAAGGAAAGAGATATTTTGATTAAGGGATCCATGGCTGATGTGGGATTTCCCTCTGTATGCTGTGAATATCATTGGTTAATAAAGAAGCTGTTTTGGGCCTGTAATAGGGTAGAGCAGAGTTAGGTAGGGAAAACTAAACTGAATTCTGGGAGAAAAAATGCAGAGTCAAGAGAAGCTATGTAGCCCTGCTGGAGACAGATGCCGGAACTTTACCCAGTAAGCCACAGCCTCATGGAGATACGCAGATTAATGGAGATGGGCTAATTTAAGATATGAGTTAGCCAGAAATACACTTAAGCTATTGGCCAAACAGTATTGCAAATAATATGGTTTCTGTGTGATTATTTCAGGGCTGAGCAGCTGGGAACAAACAAGCGGCCTCCATACTACACCTGGCCCTAGAGAAATTCCCAGGAATCCACAAGAATGACCCCAGCTAAGACCCGAAGCAACAGAGGAGAGGGTGCCTGAACTGGCCTTGCCCTGTTAGTCAGACTGATGAATATCTTAAATGCCACCATAGAACCTTCCCGCAACAACAGATGGGAACAGAGTAAAGAGACCTGCATCAGACCACAGGACTGAGATCCCAAAGCAGTTGAACAGTGGGAGGAGTGAGAATATGAGGTCCAGATCATGATGTGTACACACACCTCCAAAAAAAAAATGAAAGAAAAAGAAAAAACAATTCACGCTATACCAAGGTTCTGACCCCCAACTCCCTCTGGTACCCCAATTCTCAGCAATTTGGGCTACTGGCTTTTCTTAAACCTCATGGGCCATAATTTAATTACTGCTTTACCAGCAACTTGTTTATCCTCACTGCACACCCAACTTGACCTCTTCACGCAGAGAACCAGCTTCCGTCTCCAGAGAGCTCTAAGAGAGGGCCAAAAGAGCTCTGCTTCAACTGCTTCAAGCACAGGCGAGCAATGTGTTATAAATTGGTCAACTTCTTTTTAAAATAAGCAATGCTGTAGATAAGAAAGCACTCGTGTACTTCATAACTAATGAAATTTAATTATTATGAATTATACAAGTAGTGGGTTTAATTATGAAATTTTCATGTATAGAAATGATACACTGACTCTTTTCTTGCCTTCCCTTCCCCACACATCCAACCACATCCCTCTTCATAGTCCCCTTTCTGTTCCTTAATAGTTTTTTTTTTATTTTTGTCTTCCTGTCTTTCTGTCCCTCTCTCTTTATGTTCCTGTTCCACAGTTATGGTTTCTTACTGTAACATGATCTCCAGTTTCATTCATTTGCCTACAAATTTAATTACTTCATTCTTCTTAATGGCTTCATAGTACTCCATTGTGCATATATGCCACATTGTCTTCCTTGATTTATCTGTTGACGGGCTTTTAGGCTAATTCCATACCTTGGCTATACTCCAGTATAAACACGCATGTGCAGGTATGTCTGCTGTATGCTGACTTTGAATCCTTTGGTTATTTATTTAGAAGTGCAATTGCTGGGTCATATGGAAGTTTTATCATTTATTTTTAGAGTAACCTGATTTTCATAGTTGCTGCATTAATTTACATTTCTACCTAGAATATATAAAGAATCCTTTTTCTTCATGTTCAGACTTGCCTTGCAAAAATATATATTCAAAACTACTCAAGGTAATTTTGAGTTTCATGTTCCTTAAAGCTAAAGATTTCTTTGTGTGTTTATATATTTAATTAGATATTTGTAATTCTCCATTTCACAACAATCTGCTCAGTTCACTTGTCCATTTACTGGTTGTGTGTATACAAATGCACACACATACATATACCTGATGTACCAGTGAGTGCATGCATCCATTTGTGCCTATGCACATGTGTGTGTGCATGCATGTGGATGCGTGTGTGTCTGTCTGGTCTGTGTTTGAGACAGGTCTCACTTGTCCTAAGATTGTCTCTAACTTGTTAGATAGCTGAGGAGCTGAAGACAGACATGAATTGCTGTTCCTTCTGCCTCCCATTCCAAGCCCAGTCCCGAACTGCGGCCATGTGCCACCATGCCAGGCTTTGGATTCCTGTGACTTCATAGGTGCTTCAAGCTGGGCTCATTTTCTCTGTAGTAAAAAGGGGGTTCCTTTATAGGGAAGTGCAGACACTCACCTGCCCAGCAAGCTACAGTGCAGTCTTTCACGGGTGAGAACATGAGTTTTCCTCCCCATGTGTCCTCTCCTGGGACTCTGTTGTCTTCTGTATATGTAATCTTTGGTGCTAATGCAGGTGAGTTAACTCTGATAATGTCACTTTTCACTTGTCTTTGGTGTGGCATAATCACTTGAAGTTTTTCAGTAACACTCTATTCCTACCATGTCCTATCATGGAGCCTACGATCCTAAGTTCTCAGTAACACTCTATTGCTACCCTGTCCTGCGAGGAAGCCTATGGTCCTGAGTTCTCAGTAACACTCTATTCCTACCGTGTCCTACCACAGTCTACGGTCCTGAGTTCTCAGTAACATTCTATTTCTACCGTGTCCTACCACAGTCTACGGTCCTGAGTTCTCAGTAACACTCTATTTCTACGGTGTCCTACCACAGTCTACGGTCCTGAGTTCTCAGTAACACTCTATTCCTACCGTGTCCTACCACAGTCTATGGCCCTGAGTTCTCAGTAACACTCTATTCCTACCGTGTCCTACCACAGTCTACGGTCCTGAGTTCTCAGTAACACTCTATTCCTACCGTGTCCTACCACAGTCTATGGCCCTGAGTTCTCAGTAACACTCTATTCCTACCGTGTCCTACCACAGTCTATGGCCCTGAGTTCTCAGTAACACTCTATTCCTACCGTGTCCTACCACAGTCTATGGCCCTGAGTTCTCAGTAACACTCTATTCCTACCGTGTCCTACCACAGTCTATGGCCCTGAGTTCTCAGTAACACTCTATTCCTACCGTGTCCTACCACAGTCTATGGCCCTGAGTTCTCAGTAACACTCTATTCCTACCGTGTCCTACCACAGTCTATGGCCCTGAGTTCTCAGTAACACTCTATTCCTACCGTGTCCTACCACAGTCTACGGTCCTGAGTTCTCAGAATGTTTTAAACATTTATAGCACTCAATAAATCATTCTTGCTGAATTTTCTCTATAATTTTTATATTTTAGTTTGTACTTCTTTACATTAGTTAACTAATTTTTCATTATTTTTCTTAATAACATTCACTATTTGCTCTTCCCAATCCACTTCAATCCCTAGACTCTCTTTCTGACCTACCAAATTCGTGTTCTACTTCCATTGATGGGACTTTTGCTAGACTTACGACTGTTTATATAATTACAATATAAATTTATGAACTCTCTTAAAGGTTGCTATAATCATGGATTTTTAAGTTAAATTACCTGTCAACTTATTTTTCACTTTCTCTTATTGTAGTAATTAACTTAAATCATTTTTGCGGCACCCTTATCCACATTTTTTTCTTTCTACCGAATAAGCCACCTTAACTCCCACTCAACTGGAGTAATTTTACCATGGAAATACAGAATACGTTCTTTCCAGTTCATCTTTTATAAGAGGTCACTATTTTAAAATTTTAATAATGTTTTTACCAACACAAACATCACATTCTTTCCCTGCACCTCACTCTCATCCTTCACTTGCTCATCTGTCTTCTCATCTCCAGGACATACAATGCAGTGCACTCCAGGACATACAACGCAGTGCACTCCAGGACATACAACGCAGTGCACTCCAGGACATACAACGCAGTGCACTCCAGGACATACAACGCAGTGCACTCCAGGACATACAATGCAGTGCACTCCAGGACATACAACGCAGTGCACTCCAGGACATACAATGCAGTGCACTTTCTTTCTCATTTTGTAGTCTCAACTCCTTCCTAGCCATTAGCTCATCCATAACTGGACCCCATTTATCTTTTCAACCATTTCTTCCAAGCTTATCTTAAGAGACACCCATGAACCGCACTGCTTTGCACTGATATCCAGACGTGCCTTGCTCACTCTGTCCCAAAGCTGGCTATGCTCCCCACCCCAACCTGCTGTCCCCAGAAGTCCTGGGACACAGCTGTGAGTCCTTGACTTCCACTTTCCAATTCCTTCCAACTCACATCTTTCTTGTTCCTTTAAGTTTCCTCTTACACCACCTCATGCTCTGAATCAGGAAGAACGCTCTTCTGTCTTCACCTTGACAATACATGCACTTGAATTTCAAATTTCATTATTCCTTGTCTTAGCCTTTTCTTGCTTTGTTTTATCCTACCTTTGAGAGGGAACTTTTGTTTGGCTATTTATTTCATTTCCCTTCTCTGGGAGCACCTTTTAAGCCCATAATAACTGAACAAATTTCTCACATGAAGTATCTAAGGTGCATTTTAAATTCTATATCCTTGCTTTCAGGGCCAATGAGATAGCCTTCAGTTGCTGAATGGGAGAAATGTTTCCTTCCCTAATCTAGAGCAGTCTTTCTGACTAATAAGGAAACATCTCAAAACAGCTCCCAAAAAGAACACTTATGTCAACCAAAGAATTAAATATTTGAAAATGAGAAGATCTACTTGGTCCATTTTTTCAATAAAGATTAAGAACAAAGGGAAAGAAATAAAAGGAAATGGAATAAATAAGTCAGAATTCAATCTAGAATAAATATAAAAATCTCTAGTAAAGAAGTCAGGATGGATGTTTAAACCATGATTCTGGTGAGATCAAGGGCATTTGGTATAAATAGACTCTTTAAGCCACATTTCCAACATTTGCCATTTGCTACCAGACAAGTCCATCAAGGAAAAATGGGACATAAAAAGCCCATGAAACAATAAAAACAACGAGAAAAGGCAGCTTTGTCATGGTACAAATGACTCAGATACAGAGTGCTTCAAATACATTGGGCAGGCCAACTAGAAGGGCACACGATGGCACGTGCAAGGCCTTGCTCCATCTCCAGCACCACACAAGTGGAAAAGGTAGAAAAAGTAAACACCATCATATATACTGGGACTCTATGTGGATAGACTCATAGACCACAAGGCATTTCTCAAAACCAGACTGCTTATGCTTTATATATCCAGCCTCTCAAAAACTGGATGGCAAACATTGTTAACTTTGCCCTGCCCAAACCTACAATGACAAAAGCAGAGAAACAGTACACTGAGAAGGACTTACTTCTCCCCAGTCCATGGTTCCCTTTGGGAACCAAGCTCCTGGGTAGGCATGGTGATGCTTACCCGTAAGCAAGCTTTTGGGAGGCCGAGGCATAAGGACTGTAGTTGGAGGACAGCCCAGACTACAGAGTGAGACCTCTTTCAATAGAAGTAGCAGTCATAGGAGTAGCAGATAAAAAAACAAAAGAGGAGGAGAAGGAACAATGGTCCTATGGGCCTGATTAATACCAGAGCCATCTAGAAGTCAAATGCTATCCGAACTTAGCTGTGTGCCTTCAAGAATCAAATAAAGATACGTGTTTACAGAGAAAGCACAGCTGCTCAGCTAGGTTGGATTCAAGCTTTGAGTCCGCGGAATGTTGCAGTTTTCTTTGTCTACTATTTCTAGTGTCTCTAAGGCACAACAGATTAGACTGTAAGCATGGATATATGGTTTGGACCCTAGGCCTCCCGGAGAGGACAGCATTGTTTCTTCCTTAAGGCCTGTCCCAGCAGCAGAACAGGGCGGTGCTCACAATATTTCAGTCTTTTGGCTATATTCAGAAATGCTTAGAGATTCTTCACTATTGATTCATCCAACAAGAATTTGTTGATGCTTCCCTACAGTTGACACTGCAACAAAATTAGTAAGATGAGTGGGGTGTGTACGTGTCAAAATGCCATGCTAGTACCATGCAGGGTCCCCAAACACAGCTTCTCACTCTGGAGGTAATGACATTAATATCCTTTACTACTTTTATATGTTTGTGGATCATCTAGTAGGGGGCAAATAAGCAGACACTTGACTATACTGCAGTTTGTGAGGTGACAAGAGGACACCTAGGATGGGTCTATGACATAGGACATGGGAGGAACAAGGGCAGTGGGCAGCACAGCTGAGTCTTGGTAGACACTAGGTCATAACAGAGGCAGAAAGGGAATTCTGCATTTCAGGAAACAAAAACGATCCAGCAGAAATCTCAGCCAGTTATCAGAGGCAACATCAGTGCCAATGGGAATCACCAACCCTCTGTTTTGCTTTTCCACTTTATAAAAAAAGATGCAGAAAGAAAATCCAAACTTAAGCAGAGAAACTGATATTTATTAACAGACGCAAAAGAAACTCTAACTTCCATCACAAACAAGACAAGTGAACTATTTTTGCATCAACAACAACAAAAAAAAAAGGAAAAAAAAAGAAATTCTAGGTCGGATCTTAGAAGGAGACAAAGAAAACGGTGGGCCTGAAATAAGGAAGACATTAGGAATACATACTCCACACCATCAGAGATTGCTAATGCACAAACAGGCTAACTGGCCATGAAAAGGACTAGGCTGGAGAGAATAAATGAGAAATTATGACTCATGAGTGAAGAATGACAGTTTTAGAATGTCCCTGAGCTTAAGTTAGGTAAAAACAAAAAATTAAAAGTACAAGAATGATAAAGGAAAGAAGCTTTTTCATTTTTCTCCACAAGAAAACATTTTGATATGCTTTATAAAAAATGAATTCATATTTTAATGTGTCTAAACAAATACTAAATGAATTCTGGAATAAAAAGAACTAAAAAAAATTTAGACAAGACAGAATGAGAGGTAGGGAAAACGTTTCCACATAAAATAATATGACCTCTTTGGTTTTCTTTATAAGCCACAAATGAAGGGCATCTTAAACTCTATAAACAGAACCACGAACGCTACTTGTGTATGTATGTTTTAAGAACTAAAATCATCATGCAGAAAGGCACGCAGGCAGCACACTAATGTCATTAAGGTATAATTGGACTTGCAGGAACAATCACTGTGCTGTGCTGTAAGGGGAGCTGTTGGCACGCGCAGAGCACAGTGCCAGTGTGAGCTCATCTGCCAGCCTCGGCAAGACCCACTTCCAACTAGCAGCGGCCATGTTTCAACACCTCCCACCCCTGATGCTGACAAGCTAAATGACTGGTTTTGTCTCTGGGAAGGCGTCTCTGGTGATTGACTGCTTACAGACAGTACTGATTATATGAGAGAACAGTACTGACGAACCAGAACCACCTCCTGTGTCCTCTACCTGCAGCCCCGACTTCCTTTGAATCTAGACGGTGCTAGGTAGAGAGACAGACCACTGCAAACTAGAACCAAGTAAGGCAGTCCCCAATTACCTCCGCCCCACGTAACAAATATATCCGCCACCTTTTAGCAGAGAGCACCGCAACAGTGACAGAGGAGGAGTCCTCTTTAACCTCTGGACTCCAAATCAAATATAATTACAACAAGGCGAGTGTTTTAAAGGTTAGTAATAACCATGCAGATGAGTCTGCCGCAAGGGCTTGAGAGTTAGGAAACCCTCAGTGTCCTCAAGTCCCAGGTTGAAAATTTACCCAAAATTGTCAGTTCTCAGGAACTGCACCTCAGATTAGAATCTTCTCGCCAGGGAATTTGCTCTTGTTTTAAATCCTAAGTGCTTGTTAAGCTGCCAGCACCGCAAAATCTAGAGACCATTAAACAATATAAGGCAGCGAGTGATTAACCCACCACATACACATTGAAAGCAGCTTTAGCTACTTTTTAATTAAAAGTAAAATATCATTGGCTAAATTCAGATGTCTTAGCTATCCAGAAGTGTCCTCCAAATGCAAAGGGTAGCCGAGAAAGCCAGGTACAAAAGGAGACTCGGGGTAAGAGGTGGTCTGGGTCTGAGGAGTCTCCGGGCCAGGACAGGCATCCTGAAGCCGACCCAGTTTAGTCTGTGCATATTCCAAGTCTCCCTGAGCAGCAAGCAGAGGACACCATGCGGCTGCCGCTAAATAAGCTTTATTAGCAGAGGCCTCCAAGGAGACAGGGTGTTCACCTTCTTGGCAGGAGAATGAGTTAAGTAACAGCATCTGAGATGTGTAGATGGCTAAAGGACACGTTACTGCCACTTTTAAGTACACCTTAAGCTAACTAATAAACGTTGCTTGAAGTAATCGTAAGCCATTGGTGAAGGAAGTTTAGGAGATTTTGACCTAATGGCATCACCTGAGAGAGAGAGAAATTTTTACTGCAAAGTTACAAGTAAATAAACATTGCAGTCTTAAGTTGTTGGTACTTGTTTAAAGTCAAGAAGGGCCAGGGTGTTTAGTCAACTCCAGGCAAGAGGCCAAAAACCATGAAGATCGGATTTAAGGTGGGGATGATGTCATTCACTATGAAGTCTTGATTTTCTTTCTGAAGCATGAGAAATTTTACTGGTAAAACCTTACCTCACCCACAGCTTTTTTTTTTTTAACTTCACTTTTTTTTTTCCTTTCAAGAATGACTTTCCAAGTACATTTCCTGTCTTGCATATAAATTTTATGAATTTACTTTCAGCTTTAGACATGGTCTTACCTAAAAAGCTTGCCCTAAAGTAAAGAACGGGCACTTGGTAGCTGCAGGAGTATAAGACGTGATACTCGTATTTGATCACTTCCGACGCTGTGGTGGACTCCATCACTTCGGAACCATCCACGGGCAGCTCTAAATCCTCCTGGGAGGGGGGGGAAGCAGACACAAAGTCAAACTGTGTTTGTCAATTTAAAAAACAAGTGCAAACACGGGGTGGGATTTTCTTCTCATAAATAAGTTAATACAAGGCTATGAGTAAGAAACAGAAGTTACCCGTACTATTACTCAACATTTGAGTCCTCGGTAAACAGTAAAAACAGAAAACACCAGCATTAAGTAAATCCAGATTTGTTCTGGGGAAGCAAAGCAACTCTGCTTAGAGAAATGAGATGGGGGTGGGGAGCCGGGTGGGGGCGGGGGCAGGGGCAGCACAAAAACTTCTGCAGGAGCAACTCCAAGTTTTCACTGTGTGGTTTCAGCACCAAGATGGTGGCTGCAGCAGCCTCCTTATTTACCTGTCCGAGCTAAAAGCATGCTGACAATCGCAGCACACCAAGGCTAAGAAATGCCCCTGGAGGCTCTGTTGTACTTGTCTGAAGAGGACTCACTGTGTGTGGAACAACCCCGTTCCATTCTGAATAATAAAGGTATTCTGCAAGAGGCTGAGTTTGTTAGGTGCATTTCCAACCCCTGGGGATTCTGTTTGCTTCACTGTTGTGTGTATTTTTGATAATATTCACCAATATGTCTTGATTTAGAGTATAGCTGCCGGCACATGTTGATATGAAGTTAGAGAAGGCTTTGTAAACAGGTATGAGAGTCACTTCTTCACTAATTGTTTTTCACTGGCCGGCCTCTCTCTATTTTTTTTTTTAAATCTATGAGTAGACATTCCCTAAGAACGTATCTTAACATGTAGAAGCAGTTGATTGAATATGTTGAATCAGGGTTTTGGGGTGCATCCATGTGTACTTATTTATTTGGGCCGAAGAATTTCTCCTTTGAAATTAAATTAGTAGAAAGAATGAAGCAAGTGGGTTTGGCACAGTTCAACGTGTCATTAAAAGAGGGACAGTAACAATGAACAATCAGAAAGAACCACAGTAGAAACAGATTGCAGACTATCCATCTGAAGTAAGGTTGCTCGGGAAATAGGGGAAGCGGGCACTGCTCTTGGATCTCCACCTTCCCATTCACGGTCCCTTCGCTGGGCAGACACTGTAGTGGGCAAACCACAATGGGAGACACCTGTCAACACTACCAATAGAATACAGTGAATTAAAGAGTCATAGAGAAATACTTGAACTAAATATTCCAGATAAGAGTAAAGCAATAACAAGTGGGGTTTTTCTGTTTATTTAATTTTAACGATGAGCATCGAAATCTGTGTCAATAAATTTTTAATCAAATTCTTTCTTTTTGATCTATATTTATAATTTCTTTTGTTTCTCAACATAATAAAAAAAATGTAACATGTTGTTTTGGGTTGTATCTTAAATGCCCCCTTAGGTCCATGTATTAAAGGTTTGGTTGCCACCCTGATACTATTTGGAGGTAGAACCTTTAAAGAGGTATATTTTCAACCATGCTTAGTGGTAATTGTTAAGTTGGAGCTTAAGCCCCAGCCCCTTGCATCTATCTTAGTTCCCTGACCCTGAGAGTTAGCACTCTGGACCCCAAATCCCAGCAGGCCAGGTCAGGACCACTCCCAAAAATATTTAAGTGAACTCCCCAAAGAGGAACATGTGGTCTCCTTTTCTTCCTCCTGGCGGTCACATAGTACAGCTTCCCGGTTCCCCCATTAGGGCCACCCGAGAGTGCAGAACTCCCATTAAACCTGGATATCTCTTAATTTGACTTGTTTTGATTTGGCTTGATTGGGAATTTGCATCGGGGGAGAGCTCGCATTAGGAAAACATTCCTAACATCTTGGAGGTCCCACTGAGACAGGGCAGGCCTTTGTTGAAAGCCCCCCTAGTCTACAATTCGAATTCTCCATGCCACATTTAAACCGGCTTCTGAGCTACAGTGGCTACATCTTGGTGAGTCCCTTTTCTTGTCTATGTCATTGGGTTTTGGGGGGACCCGTTTGTATATATTTTTGTCGTTTTTCAGATTCCTGTCAAAGTTGCAGCCCATGTCAGGGGTTCAATTCCCAGCGGAGGTCAGACCGGCAAGACCGGGCTCGGCTGAGGTGGAAATCTGTTTGTTTTGGGATGCCAGGCATTCAATTTCCACGGCCCCATTTGGACCTAAGAGCCATTTTGGTGGACGTGCTGGAGTGGACTTAGGTCATGTGGTTGGGCATAGACTTTAAAATGGGCACTTATAGTTCAAAGCCAGGTCCACTGTTTCCCCTGTAATGCCTCTTACAAAAAGTCTTTTAAAACTGAGCCTGTCTGATACAATCTGTCCCAAATGGCTAATTTCCCTATGTACTAAGTCTTGAGCTTACCACCCTCGGGGACCTAAAAAAAATATATTTTTGTCACCTTTAAAGACAAATGGACAGAGCTTATATGTCCAAGGTTTTTTGTCTCTGCGCTCTTGCTTTGCCACCCTTAGTAGCCAGTGTCTCACAGCACCATGCTGCCAGAGGCACTGGCCCCTCCCCAACTCCCTCAAGCCCAAACTTCCCACTCCCTCCGGCAGAACAACATTCTTTCCCCTCCCTTCCTGTAGTGAGTGGAGAAGCGGGCTGCATTCCTGGCGCCTGGCCGCCCGAATGGCTAGCTTATGCCCCGAAATAATTACATGGAAACTGTATTCTTTTAAACACTGCTTGGCCCATTAGTTTTAACCTCTTATTGGCTAGCTCTTACATATTGATCTAACCCATTTCTAATATTCTGTGTAGCACCACGAGCTGGTTTACCAGGAAAGATCTTAACCTGCGTCTGTCTGGAGTGGGAGAATCATGGCGACTGCCTGACTTGGCTTCTTTCTCCCAGCATTCTGTTCTGTTTACTCTGCCTATCTAATTTTCTGTCCTATGAAAGGGTCAAGGCAGTTTCTTTATTTAACCAATGATATCAACACAAAGCAGAAGACTCCCACATCACCTTTCCAAATTCAGAGGTTCAAGGTCAACTTCAACCTTTCCGTCCCCCTCCTACCTCACCACTCCACTCCTCTGCACACTGGGCTAGCCCCTCCCATGCTCGCTCCCTTTTCTCTTCCAAATCTCTCTCAGATAAAAAAGCAGCTAGGTTCTTTTTCTACTAATCCTTCTGCTTACCCATTTTTTCCTCAGTCAGTACCAGATATTAGAAAAGAGTTAAGAAAGGTTGAGGATGGTCCCCAAACTCCTATACGAGTACTGGTGAAAATGGCCTTTAAAGTTTTTAATGCCCGAGAAAAATCAGCTGAGTCTTCCGGACAGACAAAGCTACAGGCCCAGGCCTTAGCAGCTGCCCTATGGTCACAGAAATGGGGACAAGGGAAACCAGTCACAAGGCTCTATCCTGGTAAACCTCAGCCTAAGTCAACCTCACAGGCAACCTATTTCAAGTATGGCATAAATGGTCACGTAGCACGATATTGCACTACAACTGCTCCGAGGTTGTGCCTTCTCTGCCAGCAACCTGGACACTGGAAATCACAATGCCCCCATGTGGGCTTGTCCTCTATGCCAAGCCACGGAGGTCAAGCCTCATCACCATCGGCAAGTGAAACTGTGCCAGGCTTCAAACGTCTCAGCCTTGCAGAGGATTGATGCTGCCCAGACTTGGTTTTTCCCATAACCCTATCCAAGCCTAAGGTAAAGCTGCAGGTAGCAGGTAAATCCATTACTTTTCTATTGGACATAAGAGCTACCTATTCTGTTCTGACTTCTAACTTGGGCCTTACATTCCCCTCACCTATTTCAGCTATGGGTGGGGGTAGACGAGACCCATTCCTCCCCACTTAAAACTTTGCCACTGCCCTGCATTCTTGCAGGACAATTTTTTCTCTCATTCTTTCTTAGGGATACCGGCTTGCCCAGCACCTTTACTGGGAGGAGATATCCTTAGCCACTTCCCCAAAGCTTTGTTCTGCTTCTTGGAGCCCCTTTTAATACCACCCATCTCCAAGATTCTATTTTACAGGTTCACTTCTCCTGCCAGAAGTGTGCCCAGGCCAGCCCACAAGGGGTTCTCTACATACGTCAGTCTCTACACCAGCTTCACGGACACCAACTGGGCAAAGATTGGCAGGTTAATTTCACCCATATGCCTACTCATAAAAAACTTGGTTATCTCTTAACACTTGTGGACACTTTTACAGGATGGATAGAAGTGTTTCCAGTCTCCAGGGAAACAGCAGATGTGGTAGCTCAGGTACTCCTGGACTACATCATTTTTTGTTTTGGTGTCTCACAAGCCATCTAGACGGATAATGGACTCATCAGGCAACAGCTAACCAAGCTCTCCTTTGAACTCAGGTTATCTTGGCCCTTCCTTCTCCCCATTGCCCTGACTCGCCTCACGGCTACCCCACATCCCCTATGGGCCTGAGCCCTTTTGAGCTGCTTTATGGCAGGCCTGTTCTCCTTAACCATCACCTCCCAGTTCAAATTCCTCCACTGGCAGGGTATCTACACTACCTCTCCCTTTTAAGGTCCCTTCTCTGTTCACACACTGACAGTTGTCTTCTTGCCGCCACACCAGTGGACCCTAATGTCCCTAAACCTGTTCAACTCTCCATAGGTGACAGAGTACTCCTCAAACAGTTAACTCCTAGGTCTCTTGAACCTTGATGGACAGGGCCTCACATGGTAATCCTTACCATTCCCTCGGCTGCTAAGCTCCTGGGATACCCATGCTGGTACCATCTCTCCAGGCTCAAGCAGGCACCTACTCAAGACACTTGACACCTGCCTTCTCATCTCCCCCAAGGAACAGATGCCTGGCATCTCCAGAATGACAGTACATGGGATGTCTTTCCAGCCACACCTCTCACTGAACATGGACACCTAGCTCTCCCCTTCCCCACATCGCCCCATGCCCGCAGGAAGTAGCCAGATTTGAGTTTATGCCCTTTTTTCCAAAGATAGCCTAAATGTTTGTCATAATTACCACTCCAATTTTCTGTCACCCCTATATCCAAAGAGTCTGGAATATTAAGTTGGGAGCTTAGGTCCCAGCCCCTTGCATCTATCCTAGCTCCATGACCCTGAGAGTTAACACTCTGGACTCCAAATCCCAGCAGACCACTCCCAAGAATATTTAAGTGAACTTCCAAAAGAGGAACATGTGGTCTCCTTTTCTTCTTCCGGGTGGTCAGTGGTCACGTTGCGTGGCTTCCCGGTTCCCCCACTGGGGCCACCTGAGAGTGCAGAACTCCCATTAAACCTGGATATCTCTTAATTTGGCTTGTTTTGATTTGGCTTGATTGGGAATTTTGCATCGGCAGAGAACTCGCATTAGGAATATTCCTAACAGTAATATAACTTGATACAGATTTTTTTCCTGGGGAAGTTTGTCAGTTTAAAAGCACACCTACTCTTTGATGCAGTGGTTACACTGTTGGAGATCTGTATCACAGAAAAGCAGAGTATGAGAACACAGAATCTTGGAGAGTCATTGTAGCTTAATTTTTGAAGAATATTACATAATCAATCTAAAATATTTAGCAAAAAATGTTTTTTAAAATGCCAGCTATGGCATGGTTCTGCAATATCATATAGTGAAGGCATTAGGTCTACAATGACATAACAGAAGATGGTAAAAATCTGTACAGGACAATCTCTAGGACCATAATATATATATGTCATGGTTCATTGGAGAGAGATACATATGTGTGTGTGCTAAAAATCTGGGAAAAGGAAAATGTGCTTGTTTACAATGGTTACAGAGTGGAAGTAGAGAAGAGCTGAATGTTGGGACTCTCACTGTTTATGTATTTGAACAGTAATACTTTTTAATTTATTTTAATAATTAGGTGTATTAGTTAGCTTTCCAATAAGACAAAATAGCTGGAGGAAAATCAGTCTACAAAGAAGGAGTTATTTGGCACTTAGTTTCAGTCTACAGTTGTGTGGCTCTGCTGTCTTTGGGTTTGTGGCAAGACGAGATGCCATGGTAGAGCCTTACGTGAGGCCTCTCTTTCATATCTAATTAATATTGAGTACTGATTTTCATTTTGTCCATTTGATGAGTTTTGAAGTTTCAGTTTTTGTTTTTACTTCTGCTTTCGTATGATGACAGCAGTTACAAAACAACTCTAGTTCAGAATTACATATAATAAAGGGTTATTTATTTAGGGGTAGACTCACTGATCACAGTCCCAGACCACAGTCCTCTGCACAAACAGGGAACAGGAACCGAGAGCCGGAAGTGAGAGAGTGAGCACATGCTTTACAACTGCATTTACAGTATAAGAGACCATACCCAAGTGGGCTGGTTTCTTAAAGGCTATTGGCTGAAGGAGCTCTCATAGCATTCTTACGTCTTACTGAAAGCAAATGTCTACTTATGTGACTGGTAACAGACATTCTTCTGTGAAGTATTTGATATTTACTTGGCATTTTCTTGTGAAATTATACCAACTCTTTTCATGTCAGAAATAATAACTTATTAGAGATAAAAATATAATGTCTATGCCCCAGAAAAATTAACTTGCAAAAGAGTATGTGTGACACAATATACATGTAGGTACGTTTTTACTCAGTTTTCTTGCAATTTATTGCAAAATTTTTAATATATATACACTTATAATATATATTACACATATATAGTCAAACCTAAACATTTTCTGTTTGTAGCTTCTGAGTCCCATGCCTTCAATAGAAAGCCTCTTGCACAATCCAACTTATCTTCAATAATCATAAACATATTAATTTTTTATTAAGATAAAAGTTGTTAAGTTAATATTTAGATCATTAATCTAAATTTTCATTTTGCCTATATTTCAGGATGCTTTTTGAGACAGAGGCTGGCAATACAGCCCAGGCTAGACTCCAACTCATGATTCCTTTGTCTCAGCATCCTAAGAGAGATCACAAGCACGTGCCACTGTGACCTGCTCCCCAGATGTTCTTTGGTGCATCTTTTCCCCTTGCATTTGAAATATTTCTATGATCATGATTTAAAGGAGTGGAGGGTATGTGTGTGTTTACAATCTTGAGTTACATTTCATCTTAGACATCACTATTTAGTGTGTGTATGTGTTGTGTGTGCCCGTGTGCATATGTGTAGAAGTAAGTGCAGGACAAGGGTCTTCCTCCTCTATTGCTCGCCATCCTATTGCCTTGAGACAGGGTCTCTCACTAAACCGGAGTTGTCTGTGAATTCTGGGACTTGCCTCTATCTCCCAACAGATGCTAAAGGTTATAGGTACCCACATTCCTGACATTTTGTGTGTATTTGGGGTTTGGATTCACCCTTATACTTATAGAGTATTTGTGCCCACTCAGTCATCTCACTGGCTCCATCACCTTGAAATTCTTGACACACATACTAGCGCTAAGGAAATGTGTCTCTAAGTTCTGCAGAAAACCATGGAAACAGGTTATCTGAGACACAGCCTTACCAGAGAAGATAAGGATTTTGAAAGAATATCCTTAAGCCTCCCTCAAATCAAGAACTCAGGACTGTGGTGGGGGTAGACACAAGACACTTACAATTACGGTTCTCTGGTACAATTATGACACTCAAGAAATAAGGGAAAATGGATAGATAGGCTTTGTGGAGAGCACAATAAAGGTATCAAGCCAACCACTTTTCTCACTGGTAACTATAGTGTTTGTGGCCATAGATACACAATATATATGAGAACATTTTACAGATGCCCCCCACATATATGTGAACACACGCACACACACACACACACACACACACACACACACACATGTTCAGGTAAAACTGGGTATCTGAGTAAGCCCAGTCTATTGTGTCAGTGACAGATTCCCAGTTGTCTGTCATAGCTCACCACAGTTTCGCATGAAACCACCATGAGAAAAACCGAGGAAATGCACACGGAATCTTTCTGATGACTTAACTACTGCTTCCAGGACTCCAAGGTGCGAGCCACACAGAGGGCAGAGGAGTGGTGCAGTTAGTGAGAGCCCAGTGCCTAGGATTTGTTTAGAGTCATTGGAGCAATGAGTAGGTCCAAGTGCAGAGGGCCATGACTGGTCACAAGGCAGCGGGTTTAGGGATCACTTGATGGGTCCTAGTGTATTCATTTAGCTGCTCTATCAACTCTTGTGAACACTTACACCCTCCAAATAGAAGTAAGGGGAAATTTTCTGACATTATATTACAGTAAACAGAATCAGAGAATTAACAGTAAAGTGAAGTTGGATTTTTCCATCTAGCCCAAGCCTGTCAGTTCATGTATACAAACAAGGCCCAGAAATGCAGCTGGCTTCCAGGGAGTCCAAGGCACGGGCTGACACTGCAGGCACCACTCTGTACTGTTGTAGAGCATTTATCCTTTGAACTGAAACTTTCCCTTCTGGAAGAAGGAGGGGACTCATAAGAATCAACTAAATAGAATCTCACCAAAGTTACAAGAGTCCCAGAGCTCCTCTCCAAGGTTACATAAGCACAAACAATGGCCGGAGAAGAAGGCCCCCCTGGCGGACTGCCTGCAGGTAGGGTAGGAAGCTCAGTGGATAGGGCATCTCTAAGAAGCCAGGGTAGAGTTCACAGGTTCAGTGGCCTTTGTGTCGCATATGCAGGTTTACCCGGACAGATCTGAGGGGAACTCTTCCTTGGCTCTCCTGTGTTGCTCTTTAGGGACTGAATAAATGTTTGTCTACTTCAGCTCAGGAGAAGTCACTCAACAGCTGTACTGTCTCTTCTCAATACTCCTACAATGAATTTTGGCTAATACTCAAAACAATAACATTTTAGTCTAATGTTTTGCTTTTTTCATTATGCAGTGTTTTAAATATTTGGATTTACTTAATTTCATATTAAGAGTTATTAGGAAAAGATCTAACAATACATTTATTTTCCTCAAAATGTTACAAATTCATTAAATGAGAAGAAATCTATGTTCAGAAAATTATATTCATTCATGGAGCTAAAAGATTAAGTAGTTCACATTAATTATAGAAACCTTTATTTTATTGAATTCAATTAACAATAAGTTGACAGTGATCTCTCATTTAGTAAATCTGATATGAATTAAGCTTAACAACTAAATCCCATTAAGTAGGGATCATGCTGAAGACACTTCATAGATATTTTATTAAAAGCAAATCCAAATAGAATGTTGAGCTTTGGAAATGAGATCTGTATCTGGGTTTATCCTACAGGGAGAAGTAATTAAGGGGAGAAAAGGTAAACTCCTATCACTAATAATCTCTTACTCCTACCGAGCAGGTGTAAGGATGAGCTCTGTGTACAAAGTCCTGCAAGGAAAAAAGGGTCAACTTATTCATCCTCTGCCAGGTCTTGCATTCAAACCTAATGCCAGAGGTTCAAAGGCATAGCCATGAGCCAAGGAGGGGCAGTGGGCCCATGCTGGTTCCAAGGCTGTCTTGTGCTACGTTCATATGTAGTCATATACAGCATCTACTCATAACTGCAAGATATGCTATGTAATGAATTATTTGATAAGATTCTGAACCCATAACCATGTAGTATTTTCAGAAATACAGACTGATGAAGCCTTCTGACAGACCCAATGAAAACGTAGTTATTGAATAAAAAAGTTATGATAATATTTAATCTGAGGTATAGAAATAATCTGTGGGACTTGAAGCAATCAGCTCTTAGTTTTTCCATGGCTCATCATTTTACTGTGGGTGGTCTTTTCGCTCTCTTAATTACTGGAGTGACTGTTTTCATGACCGCTATAGCTTTTGAGATAGTGACTATCACCAGAAGCTTTGCAAATGACGTCATTTCCTTAGAAATGCACAGGTTGTATCCGGCACATAGTGGGGCAGAGCTCCATACAAGGCAGGCAGCCCTGGAACCACAGTGGTCACAGATGGTCCACAGGGGCACCTTAGCTGGCTTGTCTTTACCACAGTTGTTATCACCAGAACTACCAATGTAAGAAGAAAGGGGAGCTGGGATGTTTTGCTAGCCTTTTATATCAGCATTATTATGACCACTGTGGGTTCCCACCTAGAGGCAGATTCTCTCTCCAGTGTAAAATTAAATCCTTCTCTGCAGATTGTGTGCTGAAGGGGGAGACAGAGGGAGGGACCAAAAAACCCAACAGAGCACATCTGGCAGTTTTCTGGATGTTTATAGCTATCCCAATCTTGTGGTTCTTAGTTCTTGTTTTCCTTAAAGACCACACAGGAGACAGCAACCCTGCTAATGCCTGGAGCTAGGAAGCAAGCAAAAAGGCTGGGTGCAGGGGACAACTGTGGAAGAAGCTGACTATTTGAGCCATTCTAGAGCGCTCAGCTGTGGCAAGAAAAAATACTGCTTCACAGTACTCTGGATGTTAAAGGCAATTATCCCTTCCATCATACAACAGTTTACTTTCCCATAAACAAAACAAAACAAAAAGGAGGGCTCATAACAGCCCTTTTAAAGAGCAGATTCTCTTCTTTTATAATCTCTGCATAGCGAAGTGCAAGAAAATTAGTAGGATGAGGAATTTGGAAATCTGAAGTTCCTTATGTAAATAATGACAAACTAAAGAAAGATGCACAATTTTTAGGTATTTGACACTTCAAAACTCAGGTAGATGAGTTTCTTTTCAATTGCCTTTACATGCTCCCTAAGAAAGCAGCAACGGTAGAATTTATATGAAAAGTGATGTGCACTGTGTCATTTGTTCCTTTGCTCTAGGAAGGCTGTGCACAGTGACCCAGCAACTAAGAAACCAAGCCAAGACAAAAACCTAAGGCTTTAGTCTCTAAGGACTCCTACACTGTGCAACGATCATCAGATACTTAGGGACACTGAATGTCAAACAGATGTGTTCCTGGGTTCTACTCTCAAACTTCTGACTCACAAGTGCTAGGCTGAGACTGAAGGAATCACCTATCAGTGACGTTCCTGATGACGCTCCTGTAGGTGGTAGTGGGTGACACCAGGAAGCCCTGCCTCGCATCTGTGCAGAGGACCCACTCTGGGATTCTACCTAGGTCTGCAAAGTCGGCAGAGCTCAGTTAGCAAGATTCCAAAGAATGCCTTTACTAACATCTGCATTGCTCTCCTCTGAGGGGAAGCCTAAAAGACCTCCAGTGACTCCAATCCTCGGCTACCGCCTCTCTCCCAGCTCACTGTCCCTTTCCTTTATCGGATCCTATTCAAATTCAACCAGATTTCCCCCTTTCCTCACTTATTCTTTCACAATGGCCATTAGTGGTTTACTGTCTTTATTTTTCTATTGATTATACATCCACCATCAGATCTGCAACGGGTAACCTAATCAACAAGAATATCCAGTAGTAGAACTTGGGATAACAAAGAGGAATAATTTTTTTACCATGCATATACACACAAGTATGAGTGATTTGCCTTATGAGGTGGTCTATGTTTTAACTCCATATCTAGAAAATGCTTTATTGTTACCTTGCTACATAGTCAATTCATTTCCGTTGGACTTACCTCTAAGGAAAAGTAAGAACCAAGAGTTATTGTTTATTATATAATATCTTCTCAAAATATGAAGAAGTTTCCTATATTCAAATTTCCCTTCCTTATATTATGCAATCCTTTTACCTTCTCTTAGCTTCAGTTTCACAGAACTGCGATCTTTTTTTTTAAATGGTCAGATAATAAGTAGTTCAGACTTTTGGGCCATAGTAAGGTAGCTGTAACTGTACTATCAAGGTACTGACAATCCATGGACAAAAGGGGATGGAGAAATGGCTCAGGCTTTAAGAATGTGTACTGCTCTAACAGAGGATCCACATTCAGTTCCCAGTAGCCATGTCAAGTGATTCACAACCATTATTCTTCTAGCTGTTATTCTAGCTCCAGGAGATCTGGTGCCCTCTTCTGGACTCAATAGGTACCTGCACTCACAGGAGCATGTCCGTGGACAGACAGACAGACAGACACACAGACACACAGACACACACACACACACACACATGCACGCACACACTATTTAAAGTAAAGCTTTGAAAATGGACACAACTACACACTAGTAATATTCTATGAACAAAACTAAGCAGTGGTCCATATAGACATTCACTTGCCCACCCCTAAAAGTCCACCCAAGGATCTTTACTTAGTTATACTGTGTTTTGCAGAAACTACCTAAAGGCCTGAGCATATACTTGGTGAACTCCTTCTGCCCTTCTATTTTGTCCATACTAGGACATTACACTAATTTACCAAGGGCATAGGAGATGCTAAACCTTAAAGGGTAATGATAATTAAATCCAGTTGGCTACAGTTTGGCTGTGGCCATTTTCTAAAGGAACACAGCACTCCTTTAACTTAAGCAAATAGGATTTCAGATGTCATGATGAGTCAACTGCATTTTTTCATATATTAATAAAATTCTATCAGGTTGTGACACCCCAAAGGCAGGCTCTGGGGCACTCCATGCCTCTTGAAGCAGGCGCCCTCTCACTAGCCACACAAGCATCACCACCCCTGTTATCAAGGGTGTCCCCACAGAGCCTTCAGAAAGGCCATTCATCCCATCCCTATCCTCAAAACTCCCCGGGCTACAGCAAGCAACCAGGGTTCTATTTGTTTGTTGGTTTGCTTGCTTTTTTTTGTTGTTGTCTTATTTTGGTTTGGCTTTGGTCTTGGTTATTTCGAGGCAGGGTTTCTCTGAGTAGCCCTGACTGTCCTGGAACTCTACAGACCTCCACAGTGAGTTCCAAGAGTCTCTACCATTTATTAGGTGCAATGCTTATGCTGTGGCAAAAGTGTGGTTGTTGCTCTTAAATATTATTATGTTGTGACAAATAAGAGCAAAATAAAACTTTCACCTTTCTGCTGGGTCACCAAAAGACATCTAAAATCTCAGATTAAAAACATCAAGATTTTAGAGCAAGTAAAGCAAGTAAAGGACATGGAGTCTGGGTTTGAACTTGAATTGCACCCTGGCTCTCCTCTGGTGGGATGAGGATCAGAGTTTTAGTTTCTCTGCTTGTTAAAATAAAAGCCCTTTACTCTTACAGTCCCTGTGGCAGTTTGGATAAGAATGACCCACTTAGGTTCATATATTTAAGTGCCTAGGGAGTGGCATTATTTGAAAGGATTAGTAGGTGTGGCCTTGTTGGAAGAAGTGCATCATTGGAGGTAGGCTTGGAAATTTCAAAATCCCAAGTCAGGCCCTGTGACTCTCTGTCTTTCTGTGGCCTGCAGATCTGGAGATCCAGATGCAGATCTCTCAGCTCCTTCTCCAGCACATGTCTGCCTGTGTGCTGCCATGCTCCCTGCCATGATGATAATGGACTAAATCTTCTAACTGTAAGCGACCCCCATTTAAATGCTTGCCTTTATAAGAGTTGTCATGGTCATGGGTTTTCTTTACAGCAATAGAACACTGACTGAGATAGTCCCCTTATTCACTGTAATTAAATAAGGTACTGTGTAAAACTGCCTGGCACATAGAAAGTTAACTATTAACAATCATTCACCAACAAATGTTACAGAGTATCTCTATGCTCCAAATCAAGGGTCATGAAACCTTCTCTTGAGGGCTGGCAACAAAACTGTTGGGTTTTGTGCATGCTCTCAAAATATTCACAGCATGAAGGCAGCCTAGAAATATGCAAATTAGCAAGAGTGACTTTGTTCCAACAATACATTACTTAGGGACATTAAAATTTAAACTTCACATAATTTTAATGTGTCAAGAAATATTCTTTTTATTTTTAAACCATGTTTCTATAGCTGTGGGCTATATATAAATAGGCAACATGAAATCGAGTCTCCTAGAAATGGCAAGAAAGTTTCACCCATGATACCACAAAAACATAACTGCCCAAACAAGTCCTGATCAATCACAATATGGGCAGACACGGTAACTTGGAAGGGGGAATCTCACAGGACCCACCTTTACACAGAGACGCAGTAGCTCATGAGTGCTGGGAGGGAAAAATTAGTCTTCCCTAGTGATGAGCCCCCTAACTAGTATCTAACACAAGTAGTCAGCCCTGAAATCATATACATTCAAGCTAAACTAAATAGACTCAGAAGTTTCTATTTATGCATTTATGTACACATATATTAGTAACAACAATAATAAAAGAAAAAGAGACTATGAGTTTGAGATGGTATGAGATGGGATGAACGAGGAAGGGTTGGACGGAAAAAAGGAGAAGGAAATGAGTTACAGACCAATGTCTGCCAGGCCCTAGGATCTGGAAATCAGAGAGGATAGAAACAATACTCTGCCCTGCAGTGACGACATACAAATAACTGTCAAACAGTCACACAAATACCGTAAAATGATAATTATAACAGATGCAATTTAGATAAAATGTTCAATGTCTTTAGAGTATATGTAATTTAACCTCTTCTATGAATTTTATTTGTAAGACTACAATATTTTCTCCAGGTCTTCCATGTATAAACTGAGTTTTCTGTAGCAGCAAGCCTCTGCATATTTTAATCGCTCTGTTCCAGGGATCATGTTTATTTCAGTGATCTCATGACCTGTCCTGGCAGATTTTTAGCAGCTGTTTCAGTGAAACTGGACCGAACTGATGGCGAGAATTCCTCACCTTCATCTGGAAGTATCCAACGTCTTCCTAACTCCTGTGCAGCCCACTCTAGCTTCTGCATACACTCTGCTCTGTTCTTATGCCATTCTGACATCAGCAACAGCTTCTTTCTCATCCTTACACAAATCTATTTATCCCTGAGTATAGGTGTGCAAACAGGCAAGCCCAGGTTACTACATGGTGGCAGTGGGACATGGCACACATGTGAACAGGTTCCCCAGGCTAAGTGGAAGCCCTGGGACATAGTTACGAGAACAGGTGTGCCATGGCTACCAGTTGAATGCCCTGGGACATGGAAAGCATGCCAACAAGCCTACATACTGTGCCACATGGTGGTGCTGGGGCAAGGCAAATGTGTGAACAGGTGTGCCCTTCTCTATGCAAGGTTGGTCCTAATGTTCTGGGTGCTTTTCAGTAGATTGCTAGCCAGTAGATTGGTAGCTCATACCACCTCTAAGAGCAATATACACACAGGGGGACTAAGCTACCATTAGTAGTAAATTTAGGTCCATATTTATTAATTTCAAACTTGGGCAGGCAAATTTTGAAAAATCTGTTCGAACTTTGTTTTTATATTATACCTTGTCTTGTTTATTGGGTTTTCTTTCCAGGAATCATTTGAAGCTGCAAGTCTGAGAAACAGCAGCTGCACTAACTGAACAAGGCTGCACAAGGGACTATCCTGTTAAGTCCAGGGGACAGGTACACTGCACTGAGCTATGAACAGATGAGCTGGGCTCAGTTCATTTTTGGATGTTTCGATAATTCATAGCACCTGATTCTCCAACAAATGAGTGCAGTGAAGACACTAACACAAATCTATAATAAACACACAGCATACATACACTATAACACCAGTATATAAATGGATATATATGCAGTAATATGAGCGGTGGGCTGTTTCCCTCCATCCGGCTAGCTTTACCCGAAATAATTACACGGAAACTGTATTCTTTTAAACATTGCCTGGCCCATTAGTTCCAGCCTCTTATTGGCTAGCTCTTACATATTGATCTAACCCATTTCTGATATTCTGTGTAGCCCATGAGGTGACTTACCAGGGAAGATCTTAACCTGCGTCTGTCTGGAGTGGGAGAATCATGGCGACTCCTGACTTGGCTTCTTTCTCCCAGCATTCTGTTCTGTCTACTCTGCCTACCTAATTTTCTGTCCTATTAGGGCCAAGCAATTTTCTTTATTAATTAACCAATGAAAGCAACAGATAAATACAAGACCCACCTCCATCATATATATGTATAATCAGTAATATAAACAAAAGAGTCATTATTGTGCTCTTCCCCACATCTTGGTAGACTGTTCTGCAAACATGCTGGTACCCAGACTACTACTGTTCAGCAAAGTTATGGCAAAATTGATCTTTGTCCTCCTCTCTATGATTTTCATGGCCTTATTCTCCTCTTTTAGTCTTCTCATCTGATCTTCACAGTAAAGAGCTTGACAAAGTTGCCCGTGGTAAAGGCACAGCCTGGACACACTCATCTCCCAAGAATTTTTGCTCTCTTTTTTTTGGATTTTTTTTTCAAGACAGGGTTTCTCCGTAGCTTTTTGGTTCCTGTCCTGAAACTAGCTCTTGTAGTCCAGGCTGGCCTCGAACTCACAGAGATCCGCCTGCCTCTGCCTCCCGAGTACTGGGATTAAAGGCGTGCGCCACCACCACCTGGCTATGAGAAAGTTTCTTGACCAGAGACGCCTGCATGGATCACCAGCCATGTAGTCTGTGCAGCAGAGACTGTGGTCCCTAGGGAGGTGATGGTGGCTTTGCTGGAACCTCTTGACTACACGAACGAGAGGCAGGCTCTAGAAGTGACTGCACAAAAGGCCATGTGGACATGACAAGTGCCTCGTAACCACCTCTCCAAGATGACAGAATTACTCCAGCAAGGAGCAGCTTATCACCCAAATGCCAGACCCCATATGTCCCTATTACCAAGACACAACACTAGCAGTTTTGACTGCTTGCATTGCTAATGATAAATCAACATTTAACAGAAGTTTCCAAAGAAGAAAATAAAAGAAATTTAAGCTGGTAATACCGAGTCAACGTCTTTTCCTGGTTCCTCATCATGACAAATAATTATCTGCATAGTAAGAAAAATGCTAATTTTATTAAGATGATATCAGATGACACTTTTAGACTAACTTCTAAAATATTATACGAGTGATTTCATTTATCAGTTCTAACATCTTTGGGATCATTTGTGTACACAGTTACCATATTTAGAGAAATAAACCCAAATCCAGAACTGACTTGTTTTCTAAATGAATTGGGAAGTTGTCATTAAGAAGCATCTGCCACTTCACTGCATTCATGTAACACTCTTGTGCCTCTATAATGGACGGTTGAGCAGATGTCTTAAAGCGCTACACCCACAGCAATGCGTACCATAGAAAAGACTGGAGCTACAGCACAACTAATGATTCTAGTTCCTCGATAAATAGGTGAAATCCATCTTTATGCTCAACATGACAAAATAAATAAATAAATAAATAAATAAATAAATAAATAAATAAATAAATAAATAAAAAGCCTCCAGACCAAACGCCCACTGTCCCATGTACACCTATAGGGAATTTATAGATCAATTTCTTTGGGCAACAAAGGTCAAACTAAGAGAAGTTTCTTTTACTTTGAATGTGAAGCAAATGTCTTAAATCATTACCAGATTTAAAAAAAAATGAAACCTTAGCTAAGATGTTAAACTGAATATAGGCCTTGAATACAGGCAGCAGCAACAGGAAGGCCTACTGTGTTCACAATGACAGCTGGAAACCAGGAACATGCTCCTGTTACTCAAAACAGGACCCACTTTAACATTTAAATTGAAAACATGAAAAAACTGGTTAAGAACCACACAAAAGTCTGAAGGAGATGAAGGGTATACAAGGTGTATGAATTACATGTTAAGCAAATGAGACTCTTTACTATTGGGACCCTCTGAGAGACGAAAGACTTCTGCCTGAGCTGTTAGAAGGTGGGGCGTGTGTCCATTACATCTCACTACTTCCTGGTGGTGAGTTTCTTTGGGGTGTGATCTCCTAGAATCACAGGGCTGTCCCACTCTGGAGCAGGGTTTGCTCTAGCAATGTTAGAGGACACTTGTGTTAGGTCCCATGCATATGCCATTGATCGGTACTGGAACAGAAGTGACATGGAGCTATGAATAGATCTAAGACCACCGTCAATAAGCAGCCTAAGAGTCAGACAATAGTTTTCAGTCTCTTATGCAAAACTATGATATCTAAAGTGCTCTGAAAATTGTAGGAAATAACCAGCAACTAAGTTCAGACTAAGATGGACTTGGTGGCAAATTCTTATCTGAGGCTTTCTATAATATTTATCAATTCTACTTTGTATGAATAGAATTTGACTAAAGAAATATTAATGTCTGAGTATGGGGTACATCTAATATGCCACTAGGAATGTAATGTAACTTAGAATTTACTTTTATTTTATAAAATTATCATTTTATAAACTAAATATTATATAATTTTATTGTATTGCCTACCTAAAATTCTCCAAATTCTGAATCCCTATCAGTGCATGAATATTAGACATACATTTTTGATGTCTTCTATCTCTCTGCTGAATTTGTCTTAAAAATAAATAAAATAGGAAGAATTATATTAACCACCCCATGGCAGCTACCACTTTAAGAAATCCAGATAAAAAAGGAAAGGAGCTGATATAAAAGGGGGTAAAATCTAAAATTTAAGTATGGGAACTTTTCCTCTGGCTGAGATGACTGGAGCCCTCTCCTCAGCCCAGCCTATCACAGTTAACAACATAAACATCCCTACATGAAGTATTAGAGCTCTACACTTTCAGACTCCCTCAGGAAAGCATGAGAATTAACAAACATCTCATACATTAAAACTTTACCTCACTTAATTTCCATGTCAGCTTCTCCAGCTCAGATCTGGGCTTCAGAAACTCAAACTGATCGTCTAAATTATTAGTTATTAACATCTATTCATTCAATAAGTTCTTGAGCATATAGTTCATACCTAATGATATGCTAATTAGATTTCTTTAATTGGAAAAGAAGCCCCCTCAATTGTTACTATCACAACTATTTAATTCAATATGGTGGCAGAATTATGTAAACCATATCACAAGTGACTATAGCCCATGCATACTGTGGCAACAGCAATATGAACTCTGTAATGTTCAAGGAATCACAGAGAAAGACACCAATCTGAACTGAAAAGGCTACATGAAGTCTACATGAAGATGGCACTTAGCCTAAATAATGAATGATTCTAACCAGAAGCAATGCAGCCTCGGCTAATCTGTGCAGATGCAATGTAAAGAGAGATCTAATATGAGAGATGCTGAAGTCCATGGACAACGCAGCAAATTACCCTATTTTTCTGAAATGTATTATATAAGAAATCTGAAATAGGACAAAATTACTACCTTGATAACAAAATCAGAAAAAAGTACAAGAAAACTATAAATCAATAGTCTTTGTGAATATAGACATAAAATCCTTCCCAAAATTCCAGCAAACTCAACCTAACAATACATAATATCAAAATATGACCAAATTGAATTTATCACAAGAATGCAAAGTTAGTTCAAGACTTAAAAGTCAATTAGTTCACCAGAGTAACCAAATAAAAGATAAAATCCATAGAGCTTTCCTATAGAAGCAGAAAAAGCATTTGATTGAATTTATGATGAAAAACTTCCATCAACGAGGGAACAAAACAGATCTTCTTCTCCTAAGTAAACTGCACATTAAAAGTTCACTAGGGGTTTGGGAGGAATGGCTAAGTGGGAGAGCACTTGCTGTGTGAACATGAGGATGTAAGAGCAGAACTCCAACACACATATAAAAGCTGGGCACGACTTTAAGTGCCCACAAACCCAGCATTTGGGGTCACAGACAGGCAGTTCTGGAGAGCTCATTAGCAAAAGAGCCTCACCAAAATGGGGAGCTTCAAATCTTGTGAGAGACTCTGTCTCAACAGAATAGTGTGGAAAGTGATAAGACACTTGGCGTCCTCCTCTGGCTTCTGTATCAAGTGCATGGGCACATGCGCCTCTGTATACATGCACATATATGCATATAATACACATGCACATGCATACATGCACATACAAACACTACCCACTTTTTTTTTTAAAGAGAGAGAGAAAAATTCTATCAGGGATATCACTTTTAATAGTGAAACACTAAATAGCCTTTTCTAGGACCAGAAACTGTCCAACATTGTCTGGAGGTCCACTGCAATCAGGTAACAGGCGGGAAATGGGAAAATGAGGTCAGGAGACAGAGGGAGACAAGAAGATGGAAATGAGGAAGAGGGAGAAAGGAGAGAGGGAAGAGGGAGGCAGGGAGGGTGTGAAGGAGGGATGGAGACCGCAAATGCAAAGACACAACTGTTTCTAGAAGATAGTGGTTTGTATAGAAACCACGTGGGCCTCCAGAGCAACTATTTAAATACACATTCATTTTGCAAGCCGCAAAGTTCAATGTTAACATACAAAAGTCAATTGCAGTTTTATGTGTAAGAACAAGTAACTAAAAGATGAAACCTTTAGAAATTCCATTTATAATAGCACCCAAATCATAAAAGACTTAATCATAGGTTTAACAAAAGACCTGCATGGCTCTGTGCAGCTATACACAAAGTATTGCTAAGAGAACTCTTTTGGGGCCTACATAATCTGAGAAATATATCACAATCAGGAGACTCAGTATTGCTAGGATATAAAATTCTTTGAAAACTGATCTGGAAGATTCAATGCAGTTCCAAACAAAGCCCAGTAGGGGAGTGGGAGGCAATATACACTTAAATTTACCTTTCACTATACCCAGAATTGACAACATGGACATAAGCCCAATGCAAAGCTAAAAGCATGAAGTTCTTATAGTAGAACATGGAGCTGTGAGGGTGTGAGGGTGAGGTTCAGTGGGAGAACTATACCTATCATGTGCAAAGTTCTAGGTTTGCTCCCTAGCACCTTTCTATCCTCAAAGCAGGAAAAACAAACAACATAGGAGAAAATCTTTATGGTATTATGGTAAGCAAGGATTTCTTAGGACACAAACAGCATGACCGCATGACCCTCTGAAATTATAACGGTCTCTGTCAAAAGTAAATCTTTTGTCCTTATAAGAGTAGGAAACAAACGCAAGCCATAAAATGGGAATGAGCTCATAGCACACACTAAGAATAGTCAAGAATTCTTACGCTTAAGGAGACAAGACATCTATTTTCAAATATGCTAAAATATTGGACAAGCTGCAAACTAATGTCTATATTTCCTTTACTCACAACAGCCCCATGTGAAAAGTCGTAAATGTTCATCAGTGAAGGGTAAAGTGTACTCTACCACAAATAATCAGAACTTTTGATATGTGATATATGTAGGTGAATCTTGGGTTAATTACGCTAAGTGAAAGAAGCCAAGCACAGAGAATATATATTTTATTATTTCTTTCATATAAAATGCAATACAGAAGAAGAGGGAGGGAAAAAAGACAAATAATGGTAGCAATGCTTGAAAAAAAGGCCATAAGGATATTTTATACTTACCTAAAACTATATATAAGAATATAATATACAATATATAGTATAATACACATATATGTGTGTATACACATATACATATATTATACACACACATATATATATATATGTATAATAAAGTCATGTCACTTGGGCTGACACTAACACACAGACTAACTAACCACAACCTTTGGAGTTATGGGTCCGGTAGTCTAAGCAACTCCTAAAACAATATAATTATTTATGTTGCCCTTGGTTACCTCTCAGAGGCTGAAGGTTAAGTCCCTATTGCAAAAAGATCACACATCTTGAACAGAGGACTAGGAAGATTCACGCTGAATATGAGCTGAAAGTCTCTTCTCCAGGACTAGCTTTCATAGTAACAGGTGTTGTGCAAGCTTACAAGAGAGCGAGGCAATCAACAGTTCTACCCAGTAATGACATCTATGAACCACAATAATGACCAGCATGCCAAGAGGTCCCTGAAGGTGCAACAGTAGCACTCATAGTTAGTGGTAAATAACAGCTCTCTACTGGGACTTAACAACAGGAAGGAAAACTAGCCAATTACCAAAGTTACTCATTTACTCAAAAATAACTCATGGAGGAGATACACGACCACCACTTTAACTAGAGCAGCAGGATGCTTAACTGCATTCTAAAACGTATCTCTATTCCCACAGATAACTGTAGCTGTCACCCCTCAACAAAGAATCCTCCCTCAGAAGCAGATAGAGATCACCAGAAAAGACAATGGGTAAAAATTCAGTGATCAACCTGCATGGGGTGCTTAGCCCCAGTAGATACATTTACAACACAATTTATGCATTTAAGACTCAGGGAACACGGAACAAGGACCAGGAAGACTGTAAGAGCCAGTCAGCTGTAACATTGTATCTTCTAGAAACGTAAGGGGCTACACTCATACTACCTCAATAAAATGTTGTCTACACAAGACTCAAACAATGACAACACCAGCAGACACACTTACATGGGTACCACGCCTAGACAAAGAGCCACAGTGGTTGCTAAGAATGGGTGAATTAATCTTTCCAAGGGATTAACCCCCTTGGTTATTCAACAGCAGATGGTCAGCCCTGAAATCATATACACACAAGCAACATTAAACAGTATTTACACACACACACACACACCAATAATAATCAAAGAAAAAGGCTACAAATTTGAGAGGAAGTAGAGAGGCATGGAAGGGAGGAAAGAAAGGGGAGAAATGGTATAATTCTATTTTAATTAAAAGTAGAGAAAATATAAATGCAAATTAATACCAAAACCACAGCAGTTTTGTCGGGCGCCGAGGCTGGACTACAGAGATTCAGGGACTTTTGAAGAAATGAGGTCCAGTCAGTGACTATGTCGGTGACTCTCTCACGACTATGATGGTGCTGCGCTTGGCAGTGTATGTAATATAAAATAACATGACCAACTGTCCTCTTAAGTAGCAAGTCTACAGTAGATAAGCTATTTTCCAGGGAAGCTTATGAATAAAAAATAACTTCCAAGGTGTTAGGTTAGGATGGAATGCAGGCTGTTATCCACCAGTTCTAGGAATGAATGGTAACTCTAAAGACAAAGGCATGCATTGAACTTCCGTTAATAGTTCACAGGCAAATAGGTACTGATCACCAGTTCTGACACTGCTATGCATGCAGACTGAACTGAATGATGGAGAAATGACTCCTGATGACCTACTGGTACATAATAGACTAGGGCATGTCTTTGCAGTAGATGGCAATTGAAACAGAGACCCACAGTTGGTCAAGGTGCAGAGAATAAGGCTGAGGGATGCTCAGTCCTATATGGGACATGTCACTATACGGCCTCTGAGGATCGGGGATCACTGTGGAAGAAGGAGTGAAAAGATTTTAAGGACCAGAGACAGCAGATGAGAACAAGGAGACCGTATTGTCTAGACATAACAGTGCGGTTGCACATGTGAACTCAGCAGAGGTGATGGCATACACAAAACTAGGACATGCTCAAGCCAAACCGACTCCCAACATGGCGACGGGAGGTAAGCATGAAGTCTCACTCCTAGCTAAGGAGTTACTGGCAACTGGTAGTTGCTGAGAGAAGAAAAGTCAGTTTTCTATAATGCTGTGGTAGGCTGGAATGATATTTGTGGTAATACACTATCTATAAGCATTCCCATGAACTCATGCTTAGCTCGATACATGTAGAAGTAGCTATATCCAGAAACATTTATGGCTAAGCAATACACATGTTGCTTTGTCAGCTGAGACTCCAGAAGCAATAGCACCCCAGTAGTGGTTAACACACTTAGCACTTAAGTTTGGGGCTGTACCACTATTTTCTAGTAAAAAGGAACCAGATACCTTATTTAAGGGTTCAAAGAAGTACAGCTAATGAGACTATATTATCTGTGGTGCCAGAGACTGAGTACAAAGGAGGGCGGGGGCAGCAGGAGAAGAGAAAAAATGGAGGGGAGAGAAGAGGGAAAGAGAAATAATGGAAAAGGGAAGAGAGAAAGGGAGATGTGAGGGAAGAAAAAGAAAAAGGAGGCAAAAAACCCCACAATGAGACCAATATGCCACAGGAGCTCAGCAAAAAGTTACAGCTGAAGCAACATGAACAAGAGATAAATAATACAGCATTGCATTACAACTCAAAATATAAAATAAACATGCATCAGGCCTTACTGATTCTTAAAACGATAACTGGCTAAATAGGAGTCAGAGAAAAAACTCTTCTGTGCAAATTGTAAATATTTTGTGCAGGCCCACCATGTCCAGAGGGAGAAGCATAACTCACTTCACTGCGTAGAGTAAAGAATGTTCTCACGAAGAACACAGAATGACAACAGCAACAGCTGTTGCCATTCCCAAATCCTCAACCTCATTCTTCCTGCAGGTCCAACACTGCAAATAAATGGAGTTTGAAACTCCCAGAACACTTCTCCGGGGAGAAGTGTGGAAAGAAAGCCTTGAGGAAAGGATACTGTGCTGGCAGGACTATGACGGCACGGTACGGAGCTTGTTCGCGCTTGCGGCTTGTCTCCCGGCCTGTCCTCCAGTCTGACACAAGTGTCTTCCATCTTGGAAGTCCACACATAACAGAAGCAGTACTCACTGAAGACTTTGTTTTCCTTGCTAGTTACTGTGTGATCCCTCTCTCCCTACTGCTCTTTTCTTCCCATGAGCACTTCAGTGACCTCTACTCAGGGTGGAGACTTTCTTCTGTGTTTATTACACAGAGCCAGGCTCCTGCTTTGTCACCTTCTAATTAAAACACTTCCCAGGTGTCCGTCAGAAGAAAAGGTGCACTCTTCCCTCCATTATAATGTGCCTAGCTTCTTTGCTTTTGAAATATCATTTTCCCCTAGCACTGGTTGGTTTTTGTCAAGGTGACACAAATCTAGACATAGTTGGGAAGAAGGAATCTTAATTGATAAAATTCCTCTGTAAGATTAGCCTGGAGGCATATCTGTGAATACTGTTTTGATTAATGATTGATTGGGGGGGCATTCACTGTGTATGGTAGGCAATTCTATATTCTATAAGAAAGTGGCTGAGCAAGTCAGGAAGCTGCATTCCCCCATGGCTTCTGCTTCAGTTCCAGCCTCCAGGTTTCTGCTGAGTTCCTGCCCTGACTCCCCTGGATGATCAACTCCAAGATATAAGAAAAAATAAGCCCTTTCCTTCCAGAGCTGCTTTTTGTCACAGCAATAAAAACCCTAGATAAGACACCCGCCTTGTCCCTGTGCTGGTCCATGGCCCTCACAGGTCTGTTCAAAGTGCAGGGTCCTATATACAGAGCCTTGATTCTACTTACTCATTAAATCCTGTTTAGGTGGCCTCTTACATTCCATGTGCCCACTGCCCACCTTAGTCTGATGGTCTTGCTTCCTTCTTATTTATTCCCTTGACTGGGTATAGGACTTTGCTACTCTGGGCAATGGGGCTTACTTGCTGGCTGGTTCTGACTTCCTGTGATGAAGTTTTCATTCATTCTCCAGGCCCCTGTTGCAGCACCATGCCAATGTGGATGGCCTCACTCATCCCCATGACTCTGGTTCCCTCTAAGCTTTGCTTCTCCCTTCACAACGGCTTGTTCCACTAACTGATGACTCAACACTGACACCCTTGCTCAGTCCCTTGCCTGATGATTATGTATGTCTTTGCTAAAGAAGCTGACCTCTGTCACCTCAGCTCAGACCTCCTTCATAAGTAGCAGATTCAGACCAAACTGCCTGCCCCATCAAGGACAGAACTATCTGTCCTCCTTCATTCCCTGTCTTAGCAAAGGCACGTGCAGATGTCCAAGTCTTCCCTGACTCAACACTCTTCTACACTAATATACTGCCAAAGGAATGATTCTACCCTATGAGTGCTGCCAGTAATCTCTCTTCTAGTTCTGCCTGGAGTTTTACAGTCACTATCCTGATGTACTAATTCACATCCCAACGGCTGCCTATGTGCCTCACACATTCCCCAAACACTGTCAACACCTTTTTCCAGTTTCTTCCATCTTCAAGCACAGCATCTGAGATTCTTTGGTAGCAGGAGACTCTAGAGCCCATGCACTCATCCTCTATTGGCATCTTTTGTCCTGACTCTGCACACTGTACTGTTTCCTGCTCTCTTGTGACTCCCATGCCTATATATGTGGACCCAGGAAGTGCCTCCTCCTATGAAACCCACCCCCACTGGAGAGCTTGCAGGCACTCTGGCAAGCACATGGACAGCTGATCTGCAGTAGCATGCATCTTACTGGCAACAATTGCACCACATTTTCAATGCCTGAAAAGAATCTGTCCACTTGACTAGTTTGAGAAAAGTCTAAAATATCTGATGATGAAAGAGTTGAAGTCATTCAGGGCTTATTCCAGCCCTGCCACTGCCTCGCTGCAGCTTCCATGTCTAAGCTCTATATTCCAAAATGTGTACAGTGCCATAGAATTCACTAGATAGAGGGGGGATTAGTCTATATAAAATGAAAACAATTCTGCTTTATAGTTTTAAGAACAATTTAAGTTTTTGAAAAATAGACTAGAGGCTAGAGACAGTAGGTAAAAAGTTTGCCATTCAAGTGTGAATGGATGTTCAGGTCTCCACAACCCATGTAAATGCCAGGAAGGTCTGGCAATTGGTCTGGAATAGTAGTTTTTCGGCGGCCAACATGGGGATCTGGGGGCAAGCTGGCTAGAAGTAGTGACCTCTAGGTTCCTCAGTGACACATATGACATGTGATGCAATTCGAGGCTATCTTCTGGGCGATGCAACACTGTCTTCTTTTACTTATTTTCAGTAGCCTTACTATGTTTCTGTGTGTAACTGCATCGTTCTCTCTTAGCATTTTATATTATAAAATATATGAGAATGATCCTTAAGAGCTGCTGATGGTGGAATACGCCTTTAATCCCAGCACTCGGAAGGCAGAGGTAGGTGGATCTCTGAGTCAGCATGGTCTACAGAGTGAGTTTCAGGATGGCCAAGACTACACAGAGAAACCCTGTCTCAGAAAAAGGAGGAGGAAGAAGAGGAGGAGGAGGAAGAAGAAGAAGAAGAAGGAGGAGGAAAACGAGGAAGAGGAGGAGGAGGCAGTGGTAAGAAAAAAGAAAAGAAAAACAAGAATTCTTAAGACAATATATTGGGGGTAGAGAGTTAAGTTAGTAGTTAAGAGCAAGTACTGCTCTTGCAGAGGTCCCAAGCTGGGTTCCCAGCACCCAGTCAGGCAACTTACAACTACTTACAGCTCCAATTCCAAGGAATCTGATGCCCTCTTCTGGCTTATGTGGACAGCTGCGCTCAAGTGCACATACCTTAACACAGACCGAGACATGTTTTTAAACTTAAAAAAGAAAACAAAGACAAGAAGAGGCCTATCCCAATGAAAAGAAGAGACTTCTGAATCTAAAGCATGAATTTTATGTGCTTATTAATATTTTTGTCTAATGTAAGCCATATTTGTTGGCATTTCTGGGCATTTTGCCAGGTTTAGTTTAAATCTTTTCATCTGTTTGGTCTTTTCTGGGTATTGTAATTGATACTGTTAAATGATGGGTTAGCATTTCCTTTGTACATTTCTGCCTCCTCTAAGCAGGGACTGTGGCTGAGGCTAAAGAAGGTGTTTGGCATAAAGCACATTTTTGGCATAGTTGAAGGTATTTTCAGTAAAGGGCTCATCAAACCTTAGCCTCAAGAAGCAATTTATTAATTAGCTTGTAGTAACCATTGGAATTATTGTAATCAAACCAAGCACATTAAGTCAAGAATCCATTTAAAAGATGGCAGACTTCAATAATAAAAAATTATTAACTCATATGCCAGTCCACTTCCAATCATCATTAGATGCCATCCCAATCTGTTCTCACTAAAACAAGTCCTCAAATTAAATAGCTTTGTTACTGTGTTGATACTTCTTTCTATGAACATGACAAAAATGTTTCTTAACTACTATACATACTAAATAGAATCTATGAACTATAAGGAAAATGCATGAAGAAGTAACTAGCCTATTTTCAGCTTAACTATTTTCTTTGGTTTTAATGACAGTTTAATGTCAGATTAGGCCCCCAAACTCCACCTCCAACTTCTAACTGTAGAAAGCAAACTCAGTACATAAAGCAAAATTCCTGTTGTCAAAAGAATCTTCATTCTATAAGGGCCCACCAAAATTACGTTTAACTGTGAGTAGACAAACTAGAAAAATGTGTGAAAAGAAAATGTGTAGGAGCCTTCTCCATGGCTCCTACAGGCAGAATACTGGAAGCTTTCTGTGATGACCCAATGGGTCCCATGATCAGCTTATGATGCCTGTTACACAGGGCTAAAAAACTAATAATAAGAGGACTGGGTTCATTGGTCACTATCTGCCAAATAAAATCCTATAGTTTCGCTCATCTAGCAGACATTTTGATTTTCTGATATCCCTTTGGCCTCTAAACCCCCTACAATCTTCTGTCTCTGTCCTACTATTTGTGGGCTACAGTTGCTATTTGGGGTCAAATTTTTAATCTTTTGCCCCGTCAAGGGAAGGAGAAACATCTGGGGTATGTGTGTGTATAATATCAGAAAGGAAGTGGTTGAACTAATAGGATCAAAATAAAGAGAAAACATAAAGCAAGGATTCTTCCTAGTCTACTCTTTTTCCATCATAAAACACATCGGTAAGCTTCTGCTTCATAAAGTCAGTTCCATCCTATTGCGGGTAGAGATTTGCCCACGTCAAATGCCTGACCCAAGCCTGGTGGAAAGGCCTGTTATCCTAGATATTCAGGAGGCTATGGTTGAAGATCAAGTTCAAGATCTTTTTGGATTACAGTGTAATTCAAAGTCAATTTAGGCAACTTGGTGAGACCCTGTCGGAAAACAAAAGTTAAAAAAAGGGCCAGGTATAAATGTCATCGATACAGAACTTGGTTGGAGTTTGCAAGGCCATAGGTTCAATCCCCATGACCATACACACATACAACTGAGCAATAACTCCAAAATGAAAAACACATAAACGCTCTTTCTAGAACTCTGCCTTTCCTGATTAGTCCTATATTTATTTTGTAAACCTTTTATCCATGTATATCCCATAAATTCTGAAGACCCCATTTCATTAGTGGTACCTGGACTAATCATGGTCTCGTGGAAGGTTTTCCTGATAGCTGTCCATAACTCACCAATGGCTCCTAACTGCCCACTCACTGGTCAGAAATTTCTCCTATACAAAGTAGCTGGTGAGTTATCAGAAGGATTGATATATAATAGTATATAATTGCTGTGAATCAGACATCTTTAGAAACATTAGCTGATGTCTAAATCTTGTCAATAATTGAACTTTTAACCTCAGCTCTCAGATCAATTGGAGGAAGAAAAGGACAGGGTGGGTGTGTCTTTTCAGCTATCTGTCGTACTCATAGATGAATACTGGCCTGCTGAATTTTTAAATTACAAAATCCAAAACAGATCTTCATATATTAAGCACTGCCATCCTACCACCAAATAATCCAAATGTTTCTATTTCCAAAATGTGATTTTTGTTCTTAGCTCTCTCTACCTTGCTAAATATTAAGTTTATTGTTAAAATAATTCTATCTTTGAAAGAAAACCATAATAACAAATACAAGTCCATGATCTTTGTTTTTTGTTTTTAAAAATTCATAAATAAAATTATAGCCTTCCATCCTACCACATACACTAACATATGCATAAATGTTATAGTAATACTAATATAAAGGCTATCATTTATAATAACTAAAAATTACTTGCCCTTTACTTTTCCTTAAAAATATTACCCCACTTAAAAGGCAACTTCCAGGGTACAATGAACCAAGAAATTTTAAAGAGAAAAGTACTTTAAGATACATACTTCATCTAAAAGGGATATACACACTTCTCTCTAACCTTAGGAGTCCTCTTACAGTTCATATGAAGCAGCCATCTTAAGGTCTTGTAAAATGAATCATACTTGTCAAAAAAAGAAATTTCATATAGATACCATAGAGTTAAAGTAGTAGAAAATCTCTACAGGTTAAAGAAATTCAACCATCAGTTATAGCCTTCAAATAAAAACTGAGCCAGGCCCAAGAACTACACCCACCCAGCAGGCTCACCTGTGAACACAGGGAGACCGCTGACTCCACATCAGTGCATCACCCAACCCTTATTAGAGAAGTGTCTTCTTGCAGCAAATGGCAGTTAACACAGGACCCACAAATGCTCAATGTGCAGAGAATAGGAGACTCAGAGTGCTCATCCTTAAATGGAACACCTCTATTATATCAGTCCCCTGAAGGCTTGGGAATCTTTGATGAGGATGGGGAAGAAAATCTGTAAGAGCCAAAGATGTTGAATGACTTAAGGAAACACCGTTCTCCAGACACAACAGGGCAAATGCACACATGAATTCACAATGATTGTGACAACATGCATAAAATGTGTGTAAACTCAAGCTAGACAAAAATCCCTGAATAAATGAGGGGCAGTGGGTATAAGTCTCACCACTAGTTGAGGGGCTATTGGTATCTGATAGCTGTTGGGAGGAAAGTCTGTTTTCTTTTATGGTGATCATATATTAATCACACCCTAGGTCAGGTCCAACTTCTTAGACTACTTGGCTAACACAAACTGAATTCAACAGGCTTAATTTTTACAGACCAGAGGTGGGGGGGAGAGGAGATGCTAGAGGGGAGGGGAAGAGAGGGAAGGGGATAGGAGAGAGTAGGGAAGGGGATAAGAGGAGAGAGGAGAAGAGAGGAGAAGAGAGGAGAGGAGAGAAGAGGAGGGTAGGGGAGGAGAGAAGAGGAGAGGGGAGGAGAGGAAACAGAATGTTGGGTGAGAAGGGAGGTGGGGGAGGATCTAGGAGGAGTTGAAGGAAGGGACAAATATGATCAAAATTGTGCTGGCTACTTTTATGTCAACTTAATGCAAGCTACTGTCATCAGAGAGGAGGGAGCCTCAATTGAGAAAATGCTTCTATAAGACTGGGCTGTAGGGCATTTCTTAATTAGTGACTGATAAGAGAGGGCCCAGTAAACTGGGGATGGTGCCATCCCAGGGTTGGTGGTTCTGGGTTCTAAAAACAAAACAGGCTGAGGAATCCATAAAGAGCACGTCAGTAAGCTGTATCCCTCCATGACCTTTGCATCAGCTCCTGCCTCTAGGTTCCTACACTGTTACTGTCCAGACTTCCTTTGATGATGAACTGTGATTCATCATCAACTGTGAAGTGTAAATCCAATAAACTCCTTCCACCCCTAGTTGCTTTGGTCATGGTGATTCATCACAGCAATAGTAACTCCGACTAAGACAAAAAATACAACATAAGAAATTCCAAAGATTTAATAAAGACAGTATTTTCAAAAAGAGAAGAAGAATAGAGAATCTGTGGCTCCTAGAACTTTTCTAGGGATTCAAAATTTTCACATAATCTATGTCAAGACCAATTCTTCCTTAAATTCTCTACTCCTTTACTTTTGATAACAATAGATACCCTCTTCTGAGTCTTCTCTTAAAGTGCTGGGATCACCAGTTGCTTCGGTCAGTTCTTCTCTACTAACCTCTTTAAAAACTGTACTCACCAGCGCCCTTTCTTCAGCCTTCACCATACCTTATTAATTTCAAACATTTTTGTGGTTTCCACATCCATTTCCATAACAAGTCTGAATCTTCCCAAAAGATCACATATCTAAAGTCTAGATAGAGTCATGTGTTCATTCAAACATCCCATGGAATTTCTTTCCATAATTCCTTCACAATTTTATACATGTATGTAATACACTTTGATCATGTTCCCTCCTCTCTCATCCCCCCATTCCTACAGAAGTCCTAAAACCCTTTCTTCTCTTCACATACCTTCATGTCTTTTAAATGACCACTGCATTTAACTATGCTTGTTTGCATGAGCATGGACGGGGAGTTATTTAGCTGAATAACTTGTAACCAGCCACACCACTGAGGAACATGACTCCTTCTCCCAGTAACCATTCACTGCCCACAGATCTGCAGGGAGGGGTGAGGACAAACTCCTCCCCAGTACACAATGGAACGTTGGTGGGACTTGTGCAGTAACCACCACTCCTATGAGTTCATAGGTGCAGCAGAGATGGCATGTCCAGAAGACATCATTTCACGTGTCTCTCTGAATCATACATTCTTTTTACTCCCTCTTCTGCAATGTTCCCTGAACCTTCAAGGAGTCTGTATCTTGCCCTTCAATTCAATATGTTCAAGATATAATAAATCATCTTTTCACTAAACCTTCTCATCCTCATATATTTCTTGTCTTAAAGGTTTTGGAATTAATTTACTATAGTTCCTAGTAGTCAATAAATTGTATTTAATACATAGAAATAGTCAGCTGGTCAACCACTGTTAATCAAGTGCAGAATCACTGGCAACTCCCTGGCTGACCAGAGTCACCAAAACAACACAACCATTTCTGAGTTTTATGCCCATCAAAAACACTGACTGATGAGCCACAACCTACAAATGGCTGCGCTACCAAATTTTACATGTAAGGCATTTTGAGATGGAAGAATCTGATTCAGGTGACTCCTAAAACCCAAGTTAATTCAAAATCAATCTGAAATGATATTGAACAAACAGCATTAAGAACGAGTACTGCTCTTTTTGACTAACCCCTGAATAATGCCGAGCAGTTGACTCTCACAGGGGCACATGTGCCCCTTTGACGTACTGCAACTCTCACACAGCTTGTTTGGCGACTGCAGCAGAGTCCTAGTCTGGGGTGAAACAACGAGTCATTACAAATGACAAGTACACAGTCCCCCAAAATGCATTTCTTATTACTTCTTCAAGCTAAACAATACAAAAGCTTTCCCAGGTTATCCCCCTCCTGCATCACAGTATCAAAAGAAGTATCAAATTATATAAGACAGGGCTTTCAGATCTTACAAAAAAGAAAAACACAGACTGGCCATTAGATTTAACTATAGCTATTTTTAAAAATTATGTTAGACAAAACTCTACAAACAAAATTAAATGAAAATTGTGTAAAATATTTGTAACCCAAAAAGCACTAGATCTTTAATAATCTCATAAATCAATAAGAAGTAAAAGAATAAGTGAGGTACCAAAGAGATACAAATAGCTAAATGAATATTTTTGCCTCACTGGCAATCTAAGAAATAAAAGTAAAAACAAAACAATAATTGCCCGGACTAGCTGAACATAGAGGACAATGAGGAATACTGAGAACTCAAGAACAATCGCAGTGGGTTTTTTATCCTACCTCACGTACTGGCTTTGGGGGAGCCTAGGCAGTTTGGATGCTCACCTTAGGAGACCTGGATAGAGGTGGGCGGTCCTTGGGCTTCCCACAGGTCAGGGAACCCTGATTACTCTTCGAGCAGATGAGGGAGGGTGACTTGATGGGGGAGGGGGAGGGAAATGGGAGGTGGTTGCGGGGAGGAGGCAGAAATCCTTAATAAATAAATTAATTTAAAAAAAAAACCAATAATTGCCACCAAATGATCACAAAGGAGAATTAATTTTAAGCAGTAATTTCTAGACTTATTCTGAGAGATATTTGCTAGAGAGAACATGGCCACTAGCCCCTCAGAGGCAGAACTAGTGCTTCTGAAAGCATGTAAGATTCTGGAAAGACATTTTTGCCCAATGCAAATGTAAACACTACATATAATGTGAAACACCATCCCGAGGAGCTGTGGTGCAGGGTTTTATTGAGGTGGTGGGTATGAAACACTAAAAAAGAATTGACGTTTTACATAGCATTGCTTTATGTGTGTTACAGTTTGCATCAAGCTATTTTGAAAGCCCTTCAGTCTGCCTGTCTTCATCTTCCCTGCATTATCCCTTAGCACTGACTCATTAAGTATTCTTCATCTGATTCAAGGCAAAATATGCTTCTCATCAAATATGCACTCACATACTCTTTGGCAAACTACAAACCAAATTAGAAAAATCATAAATCTGGTACTAAATGTTCTGGAGGAATGGTATATGCTATACCTTCCTCCTCAGAAAAGCCCACATATGGGTTGCAATATGTCAACAAACTGCGTCTGTGACTTTTCTCACTCCTAGTTTTAAAAATCATAGAAAGATCAATAAAATAGGCTATATTACTATATTTGGATTAATAACAAATCTAGCACATTACTTCTCAAATGGAAACCATTCAAACATGTTTTGAAAGACATTCAAAATGTTCTTAAAATGTACATTTTAATGACTATATCTGCATAAAAGTTAAAAATAAATACATCTGATATCCCAAGGTTGATACCATCTTTAATATCACTAACCACACAATATGTTTCTCTAAAGAAAATATGCAGTTAAGCAGCCTATAAAATCATCCTGTCACTTTGAATATGTACCTTGATTTAATAAAATATTCAGTCTTCCTATTTAAATGAACAAAACAAAAATGATCAGTTATCACTAATCTCTAACCATGTACACAAAGCGCAGTTTCATGCCATAATTCTGTCTTTTTATATTACAGTATTTTGTCATTTGAGATATGGTCTTACTATAAAGCCTAAGTTGGCCTCAAACTCATGCTACTCCTATGTGAGTCTCCCAAATACTGGGATTATAGATGTGTGTCAAAAATCATTTTTCAAAGTTCTTAGTAATTCCAGCATTAATATCCAATAAATCATACAGTAGTAAACATAATTTCTTTCAATTTATAGGAATCTGAGTCTAGAAATACAATTTTGTATCTTGTCTTTTAGTAAAATTAACAGAAACTGAATTTTTTAAAATGTCATTTAGGTATTCAATTACCCTTATTAAAGCATAAATATTTGAATTCAAATAATAAAATGCATTAATCAAAAAGCATAAATCCAACTGTAAATTTTTTTTACAGCTCTCATGTTCTGTGTTATTGTTGTTAACCTTGCTATTATAAATCACTATCTTCCTTTCGTCTTTTAGACATGAGCATCCTACCTCCCACCTGCTGTATTCATTTAAGTATCAATGTTCTATGCCCTCTCAAATATATTTCATCAACTAGTGACTAAAAAATAATTTTTAGAAGTTGACAAAAATTGCTATTTATTACATAATTATTTCAGGACTATGCATGGCTTTGGACAAGGCACTATGAAGGACAAGATGCATAAGATGAACAGAAAGATGCACAGGACATCTTCCTGGGACCTATGAAGAAGGAAACATGCTAACAGAAGGATGAGACATAACATCCCCCAAACCAGTATAATAGACCATCTGAGGGATTTCATAACGTGGCAGGATGTTAAAGCTTTTTTAATCCAATATCTGTAACTTCTCAATGTTTAAAACATAAAACCTGCAAATTGGTACAGCCCCTTTGGATATCAGTATAGCGATTTCTTAGAAAATTAGAAAACAACCTTCCTTAAAACCCAGCAATATCACTTTTGGGCATATACCCAAAGGATGCTTAATTGTGCCACAAGGACATGTGCTCAACTATGTTCATAGCAGCATTGTTTGTCATAGCCAGAATCTGGAAATAACCTAAATGCTCCTTGACTGAAGAATGGATAAGGAAAATGTGGTACATTTACACAATGGAGTACTATACAGCAGAAAAAAGACATTTTAAAATTTGCAGGCAAATGAATGGAGCTAGAAAACATCATATTGGGTGAGGTAACACAGACCCAGAGAGACAAATATCACATGTACTCATTCATAGGTGGCTTTTAAACATAAAGCAAAGAAAACCAGCCTACAATTCACAATCCCAGAGAACCTAGACAACAAGAAAGACATATATAGATCTAATCTACATGGGAAGTAGAAAAAGACAGGATCTCCTGAGTAAATTGGGAGCATTGGGACCTTGAGAGAGGGTTGAAGGAGAGGGGAGAGGGAGGGAAGAGAACAGAGAAAAATGTATAGCTCAATAAAATCAATAATTAAAAAAATAATATCTGATTTCTGAGGAGTTCATTTTTAAACCCTTCTCTTGAATTTTTCCACGTACAAAATGCCTTTCTCTTGTGTTCATTTTATAATGAATATAACACATAAAATCTTACATTTACAACTATCACCTATCATATGCCATATTTAACTTCCTGCAATGCCCCTGCCCCCACAGCTGTTGAAGGATATTTGCACACTGTGTGAAGATACATTACTGAACTCCCAATGTCTAGGCACGAGGAATGGTGGGACTTCTGGGCAGAGACAGGAAGTAGAAGCTGAACTAGGGTGCACACGAGATCAGAATGAGTCAGACTTGGAGAGCAATCAAAGCCACATGGTAGAACATAGATTAATAAAAATATGGATTTATTTAAGTTATAAGAGCTAGCTAAAAACAAGCCTAGGCCAAAGGCCAAACTTTCATAATTAATAGTAAGTCTCTGCCGTTATTTGGGAGCTGGCCATCCTGATGAAAATGTACTGCTATAATGATCACATTCTCTCATCATTTCTTCCTACTTTTTCTTTCCCTTTGATTCAGGATCACATCACTGTTTCATGATTTCTATCTTGGGGTCATTTGCTGAAGATTACAGTGTTTTCACTTAATTATTGTATGGCTTCTTTAAAACTTTTAATTATTCAGCCAAATTAGGGTTATTTAGGGATATACTGTGAAATAGGGGCTCAACTTAGTTTGTTTTTCACATGCTAGTAATAGTAAAGTTGAATACAGAAACAAGAAAATAAAAGCAAAATGAGAACGAAGGAAAAGATAAATCACATATAAAACAGAGTAACCAGGCCAGTTTCAGACTTTCCACAGCAGGTTTGAATACCAGCGGAAAAAGAGCCAGCATCCGCAGAGCTCTAGAAGGGCCAGCATCCGCAGAGCTCTAGAAGGGCCAACATCTGCAGAGCTCTAGAAGGGCCAGCACCCGCAGAGCTCTAGAAGGGCCAACATCTGCAGAGCTCTAGAAGGGCCAACATCTGCAGAGCTCTAGAAGGGCCAACATCTGCAGAGCTCTAGAAGGGCCAACATCTGCAGAGCTCTAGAAGGGCCAACATCTGCAGAGCTCTAGAAGGGCCAGCACTCACAGAACTCTAGAAGGGCCAGCATCTGCAGAGCTCTAGAAGGGCCAGCACTCACAGAACTCTAGAAGGGCCAGCATCCGCAGAGCTCTAGAAGGGCCAGCACTCACAGAACTCTAGAAGGGCCAGCATCCGCAGAGCTCTAGAAGGACCAGCATCCGCAGAACTCTAGAAGGGCCAACATCTGCAGAGCTCTAGAAGGGCCAGCATCTGCAGAGCTCTAGAAGGGCCAGCACCCACAGAACTCTAGAAGGTACAGCATCCTCAGAGCTCTAGAAGAGTCAGCATCTGCACATGTCTAGAAGGAACCAGCATGCAACAGCAGGCAACTGTGTATGCCCGTAGTAAAACAACACAGATCATTCTCAACTTAGTCACCTGCGAGACTTTCCTAAAAAGTTCTGCCCAGCGACGGGAATCAATAATTAAAATATGATTCAAAATAATTCAGGGAAGAAAAATCCAAACTTAAGTGGAACTTACCTATAATGCCAAATGCAAATATAATCAAGTTTGAGAAAGTTACAATACTGTTATAACAAACAAAATCAGGTAATGGGCAGGAAAGACAAATGCATGGAAGCATCTTTCAAAGACAACACAGTGTTTTGTCTCGGCAGAGATGTAAGGTTTCAGGTTCTGTTTCTAGATCAAGCTCTTGATTGGTAGCCCAGGATAGCTACCAGTCACTGATCCTCCAGCCTCAACCTCCTGCATAGTGGATTTTCAGGCACGTGCCACCATGTCCCGCTGAGCATGTGCTGTAAAGTCATTACACCCTCCTCTCCTAACTTGGTGTATGTGCAGACCACAGGACAATTTACTTTCCTCCCATAACATGCGTTCCAATGATGAAATTCATGCTGTTAGGTTTTATAGCTATGCTAGCTAGTGGTAATCAATGTGACACAAGTCATTCTAGAAGAGGGAACTCAGCTGAGGAAATGATCCTACCAGATCGGCCTATGGTGCCTTTTCATGATTGTTGATTGATGCGGAAGAGCCAAGCTCACAGGAGCTGTACCCCTGGGCTGGTGGTGGTCCTGGATACTACAAAAAAACCAGACTGAGCAAGCCATGAGGAGAAAGCCAGTAAGCAGCATCCTTTCATGGTCTCTACTTCCATTCCTGCCTCCAGATTCTGGACCTGCTTAAGCTCCTGCCAGAATTTGCTCAGCGATGGACTGTTACCAGGAAATGTAAGAGAAATAAACCCTTTCCTCCCAAAGTTGCTATTGGCAACAGTGCTCTACCACAGCAATAGAAACTAACTAGGGCAGCAGCTACACAGAGCCATCTCACCAACCTCTCTCTCTTCATTCAACTTCAAACAGAAGATCTCTCCAATTAAGGAAGAGGAAAGATAATAGGACAAATGAGTAGAAGGTAAGATCAAGGGAGGTGAAGATTGAAATACATTTTGTACACATGTGAAAATGTCATAATAAAACCCATAATAAGACGCTGTATACACACTATCCTTTGTAGTAACAAGGAGCACATATTTGAATGTTCTAGATTTCTTTTAGTAACATTTTTTTCACAACTTTAAGTTCTTTCTAATTAAAATAGTGGCATAGTATAATGGCCAGAGCATCAGGGAGGACAGAAAGACAGGTAAGACTGAGGTTTAAATGCGAAATGTCCTCTGTAGGCTCAGGTTTGAACACTTGCTCCCCAGATTGGGAAGTACCTTGAAGTTGCTTAGCCAAGCCCTACTTCCTGTCTATCCTCTGTTTCCTGAAACAGGAGCAATGTGACCAGCTGCCTCAGCTTCCTTGGACCCTGTCTTCCCTTTCCCTTCACAGTCATGATAGGAACCCTCTTGAACTGGAAAACAAAACAAATCCTTCCTCCATTAACTTGCTTCTTGTCAAGTATTAAATGGCAACAACTAGAAAAGTCAGTTCCAAGAATGAGAAATTTCAGGGGAAGAAAATGTATACTTTTTGTATCTTATGATTTGTACTCAAGGGTGTCATTCTAATTTTTTTGAAATTTTTAGTGACTTTACAACATTATACAAAGTAACAGCATTTTTCTCCCATAAAGAAACTCACAACAAAATGAATGAAGTTAAATAATCAAAGTTCCAAACATCTGTATAGATGGCTCACCCAATAAAGGCTAGGCTCACAACCAAAAATACACCTCTTGACAGTCTCCTGGGTTCCCAAGTTACAGGTCCCAGCTATCGGGCAGGTGTTGGTTTGCTGAGATCCCTGACTTGTCATAAACAGAGGACTGAGCTAAAGTCTGCTCCGCACTTTAGCACAGAACTAGATAGAGTCCTGCCAACGCTAACATAAACAAGCCCAGTGATTCCCCTTAGTGGTGCGGTTACCTTCTTCCACACTCTAGGTAGAGGCTTCAGCAGCCTGCACAAAGCTGTACTGTGCATGATGAAGGGTGCACCCCTGTGCTGGCTGATGAAGGGTGCACCCCTGTGCTGGCTGATGAAGGGTGCACCCCTGTGCTGGCTGATGAAGGGTGCACCCCTGTGCTGGCTGATGAAGGGTGCACCCCTGTGCTGGCTGATGAAGGGAGCACTCCTGTGCTGGCTGATGAAGGGTGCACCCCTGTGCTGGCTGATGAAGGGAGCACTCCTGTGCTGGCTGATGAAGGGAGCACCCCTGTGCTGGCTGATGAAGGGTGCACCCCTGTGCTGGCTGATAAAGGGAGCACTCCTGTGCTAGCTGATGAAGGGAGCACTCCTGTGCTGGCTGATGAAGGGAGCACTCCTGTGCTGGCTGATGAAGGGAGCACTCCTGTGCTGGCTGATGAAGGGAGCACTCCTGTGCTGGCTGATAAAGGGAGCACTCCTGTGCTGGCTGATGAAGGGTGCACCCCTGTGCTGGATGATAAAGGGAGCACTCCTGTGCTGGCTGATGAAGGGTGTACCCCTGTGCTGGCTGATGAAGGGTGCACCCCTGTGCTGGCTGATGAAGGGAGCACTCCTGTGCTGGATGATGAAGGGAGCACTCTTGTGCTGGCTGATGAAGGGAGCACTCCTGTGCTGGCTGATGAAGGGAGCACTCCTGTGCTGGCTGATGAAGGGAGCCTGTGCTGGCTGATGAAGGGAGCACTCCTGTGCTGGCTGATGAAGGGTGCACCCCTGTGCTGGCTGATGAAGGGAGCACTCCTGTGCTGGCTGATGAAGGGGGCACCCCTGTGCTGGCTGATGAAGGGAGCACTCCTGTTCTGGCTGATGAAGGGAGCACTCCTGTGCTGGATGATGAAGGGAGCACTCCTGTGCTGGCTGATGAAGGGAGCACTCCTGTGCTGGATAATGAAGGGAGCACTCCTGTGCTGGATGATGAAGGGAGCACTCCTGTGCTGGATGATAAAGGGGGCACTCCTGTGCTGGCTGATGAAGGGGGCACTCCTGTGCTGGCTGATGAAGGGAGCACTCCTGTGCTGGCTGATGAAGGGAGCACTCCTGTGCTGGATGATGAAAGGAGCACTCCTGTGCTGGATGATGAAAGGAGCACTCCTGTGCTGGATGATGAAAGGAGCACTCCTGTGCTGGCTGATGAAAGGAGCACTCCTGTGCTGGATGATGAAGGGGGCACTCCTGTGCTGGATGATGAAAGGAGCACTCCTGTGCTGGATGATGAAAGGAGCACTCCTGTGCTGGCTGATGAAAGGAGCACTCCTGTGCTGGATGATGAAGGGGGCACTCCTGTGCTGGATGATGAAAGGAGCACTCCTGTGCTGGATGATGAAAGGAGCACTCCTGTGCTGGCTGATGAAGGGAGCACCTCTGTGCTGGCTGATGAAGGGGGCACTCCTAACTGCTCTTATTTGCCAGTGTCTGTGCAGCCTCCCTCCGCTTCCTTTCCTCAGCCTCCTGCATGCAGACATCCCCCAAGGTTTGCTTCTCATTTCAACCATCAGACTATGCTTGTTCCCCAAATTATCTCAGCCACCCCAAGGCTCTAGCTCTGGCTTCTCTTAGGAGCGCCAAGCCTGAAATGTAAAGCATGTGCTAGACATCTATAGGATATCCTCCAACATCTCGAATTTGACATGCAAAAACAGAATCATCTCCCAGCTTGTCACTTACTTGATAGCCTCACCTGCTTGTATTTTCTTTGTATTTCCTGTGGGGGCAATGACAACATCTTTCTGCTTCCTAGTCACAGAGTCTGTAAACCTCGGAGTTGCCTTCATCCCCTCCTTCTGTCTTGTGCTCACCTACTTTCATATTTCCGTGTCTCCAAAGCACACCCGATCCTTCCCAACCATACTGACATCATCTAATGTAAAAATCAGCAAGCAGAATGAAAAAAAATTATCAGGTTTGGGTCAAAGCCTTAGGAGCTGAGTTCTAGCTCTGCTCTGAATTTGCTGTAGAGTGTTTTACATATTATATAGCAATTTGAATATTAATCTTTAAGTCATGTGATAATGCTTTATATATATGAGATAGATATAGTTGTACATATATGACATGTACAACTTCTTATATATATGTAAGAAGATTACTACTATTTACAGTATACCTTGTGCATGTATGTATAGGTGTCTCACTATACACATATCCACAAATATTATAAACACAAAAGACATTATTATCAAAGATGTTATCACATCTGACCTTAGCTACTGATAGAAACACATGAAAGGTTTATTATTACTAAAGATGTTGTTATGTCTTACTCTACCAGTGACGGAAACGACCAATCCTTACTCTCAGTTCTAGAGTAACCTTTCCCTCCCCAAAGTTGATAAAGTCTGAGCCTGGATGAGTCAGAGAGGTTCCACGCCCTATCTGAGCAGCTATTGCAACTGACGGCTGCTGAGGGTGAGAGAGTCAGTGTCTTCAGGGATATAGGCCTTGAGAGGCTATCCACACTTCGCTTGTAGTAGAAGTTTACACACGGACAAGCAGGATGGACTCAGTACATATTCAAAAGAAAAGCAGAGAGAACAAATCAAATAAAGTAAGGGGGAAGTGGTGGAAAATGAGAAAAACAAGAGTGGAGGAAACGAGGATGGACTTGTCTAAATATATTATAAGCATGTGTGACTACTAAAGAAAATATTTTTTAAATAAACAAAACCTTATTATGCCCTCCTAGAATAAAATCAAAAGTCCTTAGCACAGGTTTTCGCAGCCTTCGCTACTAAGTTCACCTTATGTCTCTGACTATCTGACCCCCGGTACACCCTCTCTACCACCCAATTTCTGTGGAGCTTCTAAGCATAGTTTTGTTTTTTTTGCCCCCAGTTATACTCTGAATTTGTGCTATTGCATCCAGCCTGGAGTTCTCAGTTGGAGAGGCTTTTCTTTCGTGTCTAATTCCAATGTGTCTTCTTTGTGATGGCGCGGATGGCTCTGGACCAAGAACCGGACGATATTTTACCTTTATCATTCTCTCACAAAGGACCTTGACCTTACTTTCTCCTTAACTAAATTAAAAATATTTTGGAGGCTAGAAGTTGGGCAACGTTCACCTTTGACTTTGCATTACATTAGCAGTCTTAAATATAATAATTGCATGGAGATGGCCTACTTAAGTCTCATGATTTTAAAAGCAACATATTTATAGTTGAATCTACAGAATGAAAGTGTACAATCAATGGATGATTAGTTGCAGACAGCTTTTTTTCACGAAGTGTATTATTAAAGCTTTAAGTCAAACAAAAATGTTGTTCGGTGCTCCACCTGCTGGCGTGCAGAAGTAATTTACAAACAGCGAACAATAACAGCACAAAGGAATAAAGCCAGACTCAACGTTACTGCACGCTGTACCTCCTGCAAACAGCCAGACTAGGAATTTACCAGGAATCTCATTTGAAAATAATACTACCTGTAAGAAAAGGTTTGTATTTGAAAAGTATTTATAAAGAGAAAAAACTACTCAGCAGTAAAAAACAAGGACTTCTTGAATTTTACATGCAAATGGATGGAAATAGAAAACACTATCCCGAGTGAGGTAAGCCAGACACAAAAAGAGGAACATGGGATGTACTCACTCATATTTCGTTTCTAGCCATAAATAAAGGACATTGAGCCTATAATTCGTGATTCTAGAGAAGCTAAATAAGAAGGAGAACCCAAAGAAAAACATAGGCATCCTCCTGAATATTAACCTTCATCAGGCGATGAAAGGAGACAGAGACAGAGACCCACATTGGAACACCAGACAGAAATCTCAAGGTCCAAATCAGGAGCAGATGGAGAGAGAGCACAAGCAAGGAACTCAGGACCGCGAGGGGTGCACCCACACACTGAGAGAATGGGGATGTTCTATTGGGAACTCACCAAGGCCAGCTGGCCTGGGTCTGAAAAAGCCTGGGATAAAACCGGACTCGCTGAACATAGCGGACAATGAGGAATACTGAGAACTCAAGAACAATGGCAATGGGTTTTTGATCCTACTGCACGTACTGGCTTTGTGGGAGCCTAGGCAGTTTGGATGCTCACCTTACTAGACCTGGATGGAGGTGGGCGGTCCTTGGACTTCCCACAGGGCAGGGAACCCTGATTGCTCTTTGGGCTGATGAGGGAGGGGAACTTGATTGGGGGAGGGGGAGGGAAATGGGAGGCAGCGGCGGGGAAGAGACAGAAATCTTTAATAAATAAATAAATTTAAAAAAGAGAAAAAACTGACCTTGTTGTTTTAATGGTAATTTCTGTTTATGTCTGTTTTTTAGCTAAATCATCACTTTTTTGTCTAAACATTTTCTATTTTGGTATGAACTCTATGAGAGACAGAATAGAGCAAGGCTCTTTTGCTTTCTAGTTCCTGACCAGGAACACACGGGGTTAAATTCTTCTTGTATTTCTAAACAGAGTTATTCTGAGTATCCTGAAGGCATTTAGTCCAAAACAGGAAGCCACAGAGAGGAACACTTGGTTACACTAATGCTATGCAGATCTTCTGGAACATAGTTTCCTAAACACTGCTCAAGCCTTTTCTACAGAGCACACCATCTCATGGAGTTGAGATGGTCCCCGGTTAGCACATTGTGCCATCACGTGGAGTTGGAGAAGGGTCCCAGTTAGCACAGTGTGCCATCACGTGGAGTTGGAGAAGGGTCCCAGTTAGCACAGTGTGCCATCTCATGGAGTTGAGAAGGGTCCCGGTTAGCACAATGTGCCATCTCATGGAGTTGAGAAGGGTCCCAGTTAGCACAGTGTGCCATCTCATGGAGTTGAGAAGGGTCCCGGTTAGCACAACACACTATCATGTGGAGTAGGAGAAGGGTCCCGGTTACCGCTGCACTAACTCTCAAACTGTTTTTTGTTACTCCTTCATTTCCTCCATTTCCTTTACTTTAAAACGGCTTTCTGCTTGTTCACAGAAGCTAGGGTGAGGGACTGCTTAGTCACACGATGCAGTTACTACACATATATGTACACAAAAGCTATGCTGTTGCTTATGATGATTTTAAAAGAATAGCAGTAAGATTAACCCAGACCAGCGGAGACATTACTATTCAAGATCGATGTCCTATTTTAGAACAGATAGCTGTTTTGTATGCTTTTAACTCTATTCTAGAACCTCCCTCGCCTCGCATGTTAAAGGGGATCTCACTCTTGTAGCAGAAACAATGACTGAGAAACCACAGGTGAGTGTGGAAGGCAGTAGATTCCTAGAGCTGAGAGGTGTGCAGGAGGGAGCGACCTCTGCAAGCCAGCCAATCACTTCACACAGTGCTCTGGCTGCCTCCAACACCACTTGTGAGTAGCAAGCTACAACCTACAATTCCACAGCTAACCAGGTGAGTTTGGCAGTTTACGTTGCTGGGGTATAAAGTGGGAAAAGAGCCCACACTAAGGTGAACAAGCGTTCATACACGATTTCAAGGCCATTTTAAAAACCAGCTCCCTTTCTTAATCTCCTGGCTTATACTCAGTTGTGTTTTAGAGAAAGCCAATGATCACTGAGCAATTATCCTTCTGTGCTGGAAATTAAGGCTTCATGCACATTCTTGATTATCCATAAAGATGAAGTGCAGTAATATTAAAAGCACTAGTCTAGTCAGAAGACGCTGTATAGGAAAAACAGCTTGTACATTTGGCTCTGCTTACAGCTACATTCAATACGTTTACAAAAATGTTTACACTATTCTTCATTTCAGGCACAAAGAATTTTGTTGCAACTGGACTTGAAGAAGTTCTCGTAATCTTCTTAACCCATTCTGCATAGATACTGAAAATTGTTTTTCTTAAAGAAATTTTTGTGCGAAAAGGAACAGGGTATAGCTGCTAGCGTGGGGTGACACTATCATTTTCATACTAAGACTCTTGCCATGTCACCTCTGTGGATGCCAAGTGCTGAGGCTGCCTGGGTGCCTCACTCTCACGTGAATGCCAATCAGCCAGCACAAGGTCGATGGCAGACAGAGGTCAGAGCAGAGTATAAGGGGATGGATATTCTGTGACTCATTCTGCATCCAGCCTTGAAACTGCTGAGCCTCTATCTCTTGAGCAAGGCTGTCCAACCTTAGATTTAAATTTGGACTTTCAGTTCATGAATATATCCCCTAGTGTTTAGAGGTCCTCCTCACCAAAATGTACAGCTATATACGTGGCTACAGAAAAAAAATCCTTACATCTCAAAAGATTTAACAGCAATTCTTTGTTATACAATGATTAATTTCATTTTAAATTACCCAATGGTCTATTCCAAAGGAAACAACAAGGTTCTGGAGCTGTAAATTAGCTGGCCGTTAGACAATACCAAAAAAGACATTTAGAAGTGTGGGAAAAAATATTCAGAAAATTATTTAGTTTAACTTCATATAAATCCAATGATGAATGAGCATAGAAAAACCACATAGATGTGGTTTGTTATAAAATAGAAACAGTAGTATTCAAAACAATGTTTCGCCTTTTTCATTCCTATGGTAATCCACTTGCCCGATTAGTCAGTAACAGTATAGGAAACTACCAAATGCACCTCTGTAGAGAAGACGTTGAGGCTCCAAGTTTGTTGATGTGATTACATCTAAATGTGTGGTAGTATCAAACACTGACATTATTAGGGTTTTATTACAATAGCTAGTTCTTTCTAATGCAACATAAATGACCACAAAAATTCAACAATACCATAGTTATTTCAAAACACCTACAAAACCAATCAATACCAGACATTCTGAACAAAAATATATCTAACTGGATATAATGTTATATTCAAATGTTTTTCTCTAAATGATAGTTATTCTCTATGATTATCCAATATACTCTCCTACAGCTTTAACAAGAAAGTGACTCCTCTCCTTCAGACAGTAAGTCTCTAAAGATACAAGCCCTTAGGCTCTCTTGGAAGTTAACTGAATACAACAGTGTGTTTGAGCTTGGAGTTGTACCTCCCTCTTTCTTTTCCTTCTGTTAAGCCCAACACAACAGCCAGAGTCACACAGGATCTCATTGGCTGTTCTGATAGATAAAGATTCATAGTAGTTCAAAACTGGGCTTAAATAAACTGCTTGAATGGTATATATAAAAAGTTATACATACTAACATATATTGTTATTTTATAATTGCACGCATTTTGATAAAAATATTTTTAAATTGATGTTAAATTTAAAAACAAAAAGAAAGATAGAATGAACTAGCATCTACATAAAACCTAGATGAGTTTTACAGACAAAAGAAAATGCAAGAGACTATTCAGCATATGACATACTCATACTGGAAAAAGAGGCAGAATGAATCTGCGTGAGATGTCCATCAGTGGTCACTACTGGAAAATATCAAGAGAAGACCCTGTGGTTCCGAGGATGTTCTAATTCCTGATACCCAGATCAAGACGCATGGATGTCATCACTTTGTGAAGACAATGGAGCTTTCACAAAAAGTTATAAAGCCCATGCTAGGCAGCATTATGATTTACCATAGATTTCTGGAACAGTCTTTGTGAAAAACCTGGAGGCCAAGTGGGAAACTAGAGGAGGGAAAAAAGCTGAAAAAATGGGCCAATTAACAAGGCACAGATACGTACTAGACATCTGTCAAAACTCAGTGTGGCACAGATGACCTGAGTGGTCCCTGGCATAAGCTCTCGGTTCCATGGGATCCTCATCAACACCTGCTTGTGTCTACATTCTAGATGATGTGCTGCGGTGCTTAAAGCTTTACAAATTATTTTACATTCACCAAGAATATGGGAATAGTTCAAAACTTTTCTTGAAGGCCACTTACTAAATATAACCCTAGTAGCACAGACACTGAGAAAAACAATAAATGGGACCTCTTGAAACAGAAAGGCTTCTGTTAAAGCAAAAAACACGGTCAACAAGACAAAATGCAGCCTACAGAATGGGAAAAGATCTTCACCAATCCCACATCAGACAGATATAATTTCCAAAATATACAAAGAACTCAAGAAATTGGTCATCAAAAGAAGAAATAATCCAAAAGGGGGGGTGGAGTACAGACCTAAACAGAGAACTCTTAACAGAGGAATCTAAAATGGCTGAAAGACATTTAAGGAAATGCTCAACATCCTTAGCCATCAGAGAAATGTAAATCAAAACAACTCCAAGATTCTATCTTATACCTGTAAAAATGGTCAAGATCAAAAACACTGATGACAACTTATGCTGGAGAGGTTGAGGGGTAAAGGGAACACTCCTGCATTGCTGGTGGGAGTGCAAGCTGGTACAGATCCTTTGGATGTCAGTGTGGCAATTTTTCAGAAAATTAGGAAACAATCTTCCTCAAGATCCAGTAATACCACTTTTGGGTATATAACCCAAAGGATGCTCAATCATATCACAAGGACATGTACTCAACTATGTTCATAACAGCATTGTTTGTCATAGCCAAAACCTGGAAACAACCTAAATGCCCCTTGACTGAAGAATGGATAAGGAAAATGTGGTACATTTACACAATGAAGTACTACAGAGCAGAAAAAAAAAACATCATCTTGAAATTTGCAGGCAAATGGATAGAGCTAGAAAACATCATATTGAGTGAGGTAAACCAGACCCAGAAAGACAATTATCACATGTACTCACTGATAGGTGGTTTTTAAACATAAAACAAAGAAAATCAGCCCACAAATTACAATCCCAGACAACCTAGACAACAATGAGGCCCCTAAGAGAGACATACACGGATCTAATCTACATGGGAAGTAGAAAAAGACAAGATCTCCTGAGTAAACTGGGAGCATGGAGACCTTGGGAGAGGGTTGAAGGGGAGGGGATAGGAAAGGAGAGGAGGAGAGAAAAATGTAGAGCTCAATAAAAATCAATTAAAAATATGTAAAAAAAAACTTTCCTAGAATTTAACTTCTCATAATTCCTAGATGTTAGCAATTAATTTTTAATCTTTTATTCACTATTATTAACATTAGAGTGTGGCAGCACATGTTGCAGTCCATGTATGCACATCAGAGGACAACTCTATGGAGTCGGTCTGTCCATTTACCTAGCTATGGAGACCGAACTCCAGTCACCAGGTGACCAGACCAGTTACTATTATTCCATTCCAACTGTATGTAGTCCATCATTAAAGGAAGTGTGGCAGGAACCTACGGGCAGGAGCTGATGCAGCACCCATGGAGGCTTGCTGCTTATTGACTTGCCCTTCATGGCTGCTCGGCTTGCTTTCTTACAGCAGCCAGGACCACAAACCCAGGAGTGGCACCACCCACAATGAGCTAGGTATTTTCTTAACTGAGGCTCCCTGCTCTCAGATGACTTTAGCTTGTGTCGAGCTGACATAAACCTATCCAGTACATGGCGCAAGGTACAATGATGCTCTAGAATCACAAGTCATAACTCTAAAGTGTGGAAGATCTTACAACTGTGAATATGAATGCAAAGTATACATCATGCCAGCATCTTAATGTTTTCCTAAAAAAAAATGTGGATTCAAATACGACAGGATGTGAATTCAAATACGACAGGAGAACAAAACAACCAGCCATTAATCTTGGGTTATGTATCTCATGCCACAGCCTGTAAAGGTCTTATAGCTGGAGTGGATGAAATTTCAATCAATTGAATAAAGTTTCCCTGTGGTTAATTACTCAATAACCACCACAGGACACAAGATTCTGTGTATCAGAAAAATTGTTAAGTGTGCATAAAACAAGTACTATTTATTTGTTTTTAAATTCTACCAACTGGTACCACTCTGCTTTCTGAGTTAGACACCCTATACAATGCTACTTGCCTTGCGACATTCCTGTAACTGTCAGCACGCATCTACAACCCCTAGCTCACTGGCACCATCCACTAAATGAATATGCTGAGTACAACATAAAAGGAGGAGTACACACCACGTATTTGTTCTCAGGAACACTCAGCATTATTGACTTCAGTAACGGAAATCTTATTTTACTGGAATCTCTTGTAAAATAATGAGCTTAAAACTCAGCATGGCTTGTGCATATCTATACTGAACAGTCTTGGAACAGACCAGTGTAGGGGTCATGCATATCAAGTCTCCTCTACTTGATTCCTTAATACCAATTTTTTAGTTGCTTCTGCAGTTTCAATAATAACAACATCAGAATCTCGGAAAAAAGCAGGTTCAATGTGTAGTTGATGAGGCTACCAGGAAATTATTTTAAAAATTACATTTATATATGCATATGTGTTTACAATGTATGTGTTTGTGCATGTGTATTTGTGAATGTGGGCATGTATATACCACAGTACATGTGTGGAAGCCAGAAGTTTGTCACGTCAATCCTTGCCACCCACCCTGTCTGTAATAAGGTCTCTGTGTGTTTTCCCACTGTGGACACCAGCCTAGCTGGCCCATAGCTTTAGGGGTTCTCCTATCGCTGCCTCTCATTTTGCTGCAGGAGTGATGGGTTTGAAGATTATCTGGACCCTAGGGATTCAAACCCAAACCTCACATTTCCATGTGGTTTTAGTTACTTTTCTATTGCTAGGAAGAGACACCATGACCAAGGCAACTTAAGAAAAGGAAGCATTTGGTTGGGTGCTTGCTTACGGTTTCAGAGGGTGAGTCCATGACCGTCACGGTGTGAAGCATGGTAATAGACAGGCAGGCATGGTGCTGGAACAGTAGCTGAGAGCTTACGTCTGATCCACAAGTGGGAGGTGGGGGGACCTGGGGCCTGGGCTATTGATACTCACAGCCCTCCCTCAGTGAAACACCTCCTCCAGCAAGGCCACACCTCCAGATCCTCCCCAAAACAGTTCCACCACCTGGGAACCAGCACTCAAGCATATGAGCCTCTCGTTCACTCCACATGCAGCAAGGGCTTTTATGCACAGAATGTCTCCCCAGTCCAGAAAGAAACCCAAATATGTTCTTCCCTGTACATAGTTGGTAAACCTTCCCACTCTTCTAAGCAAGCGTGTGTAACGTTACTCCATTCCCACTAATGCGTTCAGATATATTGCAGGAATCTACAGTACTCGTTTCTCAACATCCACTGTCACCTCCCTTCCTTAATAATAAAATCCTGGGCAAAGTTTCTAGATTAAAAAGTGTGTGTGTGTGTGTGTGTGTGTGTGTGTGTGTGTGTGTGTGTGTATTTACAGCCTCTGCAGAAGCCATGTGTGACCACAGAAAACGTCATGACCAAAAAGATGCTATCTGTGAAAGCAGAAATTCAGGAACAACATTTTAAATGGGAGAGGTATGTCGTTCCTTCACACCACCCGTCTTCCTGCTATGTGGAAGGCACACGTGACTGCAGGAGCTTTGGCAGCTTACCATGAGGTGACCTTGAGGATGAACACAATCATACAGTGAGTATCGGAGTCAGAATCCTCAATGATGTTACAGAGCTGCTTCACCATCCCAAGATTTCCAGACTATTTATCAGTCTCTGTTCTCCACTTTAAGCAAAACTCTCAGCTCCTTCCCCATGAGTCACTTCCTTCCTACAGGGCCACGCATTTTAGAATAGAGCCCAGTACAATTCATCAGATGTCTGGCTCTCAGAGAGGAGGGCAGTTATCAGCTCCCCATCTCTTTCACTGCAAGACAGCCTTAGACATGAGCTTCTCCAGCAATATGCTAAATGATAGGTTCACGTTGTGGTTACCAGCAATAAAAACATTAAATCTTCATAGTCCTAGTGAAAGTGATGTTAAACCAGACCTTCCAAGCTTTGCATATGTTCAGTATGGTCTTCCTCTTTACTGTAAGTGTAGAACTTAAGACCTCTCCCATCCCGTCCCATCCCATTCCATCCCACCATTTACTATATCATACAATGTAAATAAGCTCGAAACTTCCATTAGAATCACCTCTAATTAATTATCCATCCTGGCTTACTTGGTTAGCAAGTGTCCTGTCTCACCACGCAGTTTTTAAGGATGGTGATGCACCAAGGCAAAAAAGCTCTTAGTGATCCACTGAAGGCATCTTCTCCAATGGGCTGGGAATACATGATCACTGTTCTGTGGCCAATGGTTCAAGCAGCTCAAGTTCCCAAAGGTCTGTTCCTTTTTCCAAAAACTCACAGTCAACAACAGGAACACGAGCAGAGCATGGGTTGAGTTTAAGAATCCTTCCTCCCCAACTAATATGAGCAGACACGTGGTGGGGGTGGGCAAAGAAGTAGGAAAAGGGTAGGGGGTGGAGATAACTAAAGTCACAGCACCCATTCATATAAAAAACATTTAGACAAAAATAAATCACTGTCTCTTTAAAAAGAAAAAAATCTATTAGTACATTGAGTGCAGAGTGGGGACTCCAGTGGTGATTGATTGACAAAGCAATGTAAATTCCAAAGCCACTCCATTTGCATAGATATTGATTGCAGTGGGCTTCAAAAGACTAAGCATGCTGCTTTACAGATTTGAAATGAGTGTCTTTTACCTTAGCCTGTCAAAAAACCCCTAAGACTGTAAATGTTAGATGCTATAAATATGCACATGTGAAATGTATTTATTTATGACTAATGATAATTTATTAAGTGTAATAGTGTGCTAAATTAATATATTCAGAATAAGATTGACTTATGCTGATAGGATTATCTTGTTTGTGATTATTGTTATTGACTTTAAGCATGCTATATAACTATCTTCTGAACAAAGGTACAGTCTATAACACAGTGCAAAGCGTTTGAATACTGACTACATTCTTACATTAATTTTATATAGTTCACTCACCATAAATTAAGCATTCTTTGTATCAATAAATATCATCCCATTATAACATTATACAGAACTATTTAAACATATCTCTATTACCATACAAGGATCTAACTGAAATATAAATATACATAGTTAATTACAATGCTTTATTAATCATATTAATATCACATAAGTTTATTATTTTGTACTCAAATGATGCAATACTTATTAACTGATGGTTTTAAATTTATTTAACTAAATATGTTTACCAAACATATTTATGTCAAACATGTATCTATATCAAATTTAATCAATTTATTAAGCTATAGATAGGAAATAAATTTCATTCTTTCTTTTCTTTTTGGAGATCAAGATTTTCCAATCAAAACATTCAAGTTTACTAACAAACATTTAGATTTTCATTATTTTTTTAATAAGTAAACTGAAAAATGCATGTGTTGATAACATTACACTGTGAATTGCTCTGGTAACCTCCACCCCTTTCTTTGATAAGGGAAAGTTTTCCATATTACTCTGGGGTCTAGTTTTTTGTCCATAGCCAGTGTCCAGCTACTAGTTAAATTTAAATTAAATTTGAGAAGTAATACTGTTTTACTACTCTTACAAGTTTCACTTTTCAAATTTACTTTAATGCTACTGGCTAGATTATATGTTATAGATGAGATGGAAGTACATGCATGGAACACAGGTAAGGATGACATGACAGGAACCCCTTAGAGAAGAACTTACTATTTGCCTTAGTTTTGAGCAGGTGTTTCTCACTGGCCTGGGATTGATAATTAAGGTAGTGTTCCAGAGATCTGCCCATCTTCACCTTCCCCACTGGGAGTATAAGCCTACAACGCCATGCTTGGCTTCCATGTGTGTTATTTGTATATTTATTTGCTGCACTGTGTATGTGTGTGTGTGTGCATATAGAAACCAGAAGCTGACATCAAGCTCTCCACCCTGTTTTCTAAGACATGGCCTCTCACTGAACCTGGAGTTGACAGACTCAACCAGAGATAGCAAGCTCCAGGGATTGAGCACCTTCTCTCCACAACCTCGGTATTAGGACGGCAGTGTATGCCACCCTGCCTTCCATTTGTTGATATGGGTTCCCAGGGTTAAACTTAAGCCCACACACTTTCAGGGCAAGCCCTTTACTGACTAAACTTTCTTTTCAGCCCCTTACCTTGTTGTTGAAGCTGACTTCACACTGTTACTGTAATCCTTAATCAATTCTGAATCACCTGAAAGGAATGTTAGTGGTCCCGTGAGCTAATACATTTACCCTTAAGTCATACCAAATATGGAAGTATAGCAATGATGATTTCTTCATTTACAGTGATAGTCAAAACTAACAGCAAATAAAAAGAAAATGCTAAGGTCGTTTTTTAAAAAAATAGGTCAAAAAATGGTGGCACACATCTGTAAACACAGCAAATAGGACATTGGGAACCAGAGGCCAGAAGATGCAAAGAGGTTGAGACCAGTTTGGACAATATAGCATAGCCTCAAATAATTTAATATACTCTACTTTTAATTTAGTAAGGCTAAATTCTCTGAAAAATTATAGCCAACTGTATCTAAAATACAGCATTAGTTTTTTTTGTTGTTGTTATTGTTGGTGTGTTTGTTTTTTGAAGTGTTTGAGATCCAACCTGAGCTCAGCCTCAGGTTTGCAGACAAGCACTTTATCCTAGCTTCAAAATATCTTTTATTACGTATTGTGCAGGACAGAATTTCAAGTGAGCTTTAACTTTTTGATTCAATAAAGAGCTTTCTTCTTGAAGAATAATTCCATGTAAAGAAGCAGTAGTATTACTGTGATCATGGATAACAGTACAAATATTAGCAATAAAATTTAAAATCACCATTTTTACCAAACATAAACAACCTTCACAATTACCAAAGGACACATAGTTATAATGGTTAAGAAATAAAATATCAAAGTATTGTACATATAAATATGGCTATATGCATACACTACACTATTTTGTGTAAGGAATTTGAGCTTCCTTGATGTTTGTATGTGTGCATGTGTGCATAAATATGTGAGTGTACTTGTGTCTGTGATATATGCACTTATGTGTGTATGTATGCGTTTAAGTGTACTTGTGTATGCGTACATGAATATTCATGTACATATGTGTATGTTTGTGTAAATGAATGCACACGTGTACATGTGTATGTGTGCATACATGTACATACTTGTGTGTGTTTGTATGTATGCATGTGTGTGAACATATCTGTGCGTTTATATGTATATATGAATGTGTGTGTACTTGCATGTGTGTGAACATATCTGTGTTTATATATATATATATATATATATATGAATGTGTGTGTGTGTACTTGCATGTGTGTTTGCACATATGTGTGGGAGCATGCTTGTGTGAATGTGTGTGTGAGTGTACTTGTGAATATACATGCATATGTGTGTTAGGGCACTTGTGCGTATATGTGTGCATGAGTGTGTGTGTGTGTGTGTGTGTGTGTGTGTGTGTGTGTGTGTGTGTGTGTGTAAACTCGATCTAGTTTATCATGAATAACAAGGAAACTGTTTAGAAAACTTCACAGTTGTATAATTTATGTGTGAAACTTATTAGCTGGTCTACACCATCTTAATTTGAGCAGAATATTTGCTCAAAGAAATCCTAGATAGCTTGCTACTAAATTGTACTATAAGGATATCCACCTCAGCAGCAATGAAGCCATATATAAAGGTAAACTCAAGTTACAATGATGAATCATTTCTTCAACTTATTTCATTTGTAAAATTTGCACTATATGAACTCACTTTTAATAATCAGATATGATAGAATTATCATATATAAAATAATGTATATGTTTATACTTTAGCAGCATTTTAAAAAATCTTCATTTTACTCATAAAGTCAAAACACTTGTGCAATTGGACTGTTGTTCACCATATCCTCAAGTTGAGGATATCACTGACATAGATGTACACATTTTTAATTCTAGCACTTGGGGGGCTGTGTGTTTGAGATTCTCTATGTGTCTAAGAACACCCTAGTCTACCTGGTGGGTTACAGACCAAATGGAGATACATAGTGAATCCCTGTCTCAAAACAAGCAAACAAAAAAATTCCCCACTAAGTGGAGCCAATTTATCACAACCTTAAGGTAACTCAGAAGATTTTTTTGTAGGTAATTTAAATACTATAAGAACACTGAACACAATAATATATATCATACTATTATTATCCATAATAATATGGATACAGAAGGCAGTAACTAAAAGGCATGATATTATTTGATGAAATGATTTACAAAAAGACAAAGGAAATAGAGAGGTGGCCATGCACAATTTGAAAGCATAAAAAGTTGCTAATTAAAGACATTAGTCTATATAACCTGCAGAAATTTTACCCCACCATGAAATGTTAAACTACTAGGTCAATTCACAGTCCTCACTAAAACTGTGACCCAACAGCAAACAAACTTTAACCATTTCAGACAGATGGGCCTATAATAAACTCTCAAGACTTCAATATCAAAGCTGTCCTACTTAGCCAAGCCTTTCCTTCAATGCTCCAGATCCTAGCACACACGCTCGTCAAGGAAGTACAGTAATAGAGGTGAAGCCACAGGAAGAGAAGGGAGCAAGAGATATTGCCAAGCAAAGCTGTCCCCAGACTGGGAAAGACTGTGAGGCACTGACACAGCAAAAGAAGAAGGTTCCATTTTGAGCTAACTTTGGGTTTAAGGCGTTCCACAGGAAGTGTATCTGTGAGGCTTATGGGAGCTAACTTTTAAACTGTTCTACTAATAGCAAAAATTGGCTTAAATTGACATCTGCAGAAATTTTCAACCCAAATCATCTGACAAAATAGTCAAATCTTAGAAATAGATGTGTGAGTGCACCTGCTTTTCTCACCGCAGTGCATAAAAATATTCCAGACCCAGACAGGCTGCAGCAGGGAGGTTCTGCATGCTATTTGACTAACACGATTTCCATCTGATAGCTGTGCTGGCATCTTCACTGGGAAGATTAGTAATGTCTCTGATAAAAACACTCATTCCTATTCTATAATATTGGTGACAAGAAGCTATATTTGATGCCATGGATGGAAGCTGATAGACTTCCAATTCTGTGAAGTCTCTGGAGCTAGACTATAAAGCCATAAAGAGATGTGTTCATTTGAAAAGTTCAAGATCATTAATGTTCTTTAATTTTCCTAACTACATCTTGTTATAAGACAAGCATAGTTCCTTTTGTTCATCTGATCTAGCTTACCCCAGGAGTGGAGTGGTTAAAACATGGAAAGGCCTGACCATCCTAAACTTAAATCCATAATCCAGGACTCTGAGCCAGAGAGGTCATCATTAGATATGGCAGGAGGGTGCTCAAACAACTAAGGAAAAAAAATGCCAAGAAAACTATTAGCTGCAAGTAGGGATATTTCTAATAATAAAAATGAAATGAAACAAAATTTTTGGTGAGTTTCTTCATTAAAAATAATATTTTAGGAGAAAAATAGGGGGACCTCGATTGAAATTGAAGATTTCCTCCACTAGCTGAGGAGGCAGGAGATGGAAGGTCAGCTTTCATTAATGGTGTGACTTCTTCTGGGCTGACCACAAACCAGGGAAGGCTGGTCTTGTATCTTGTAAAAATTTGTCACTTGTATTGGTTTAATAAAATGCTGATCAGTCAGTAGTCAGGTAGGAAGTATAGGCGGGGTGACCAATAAAGAAGAATTCTGGGAAGAGGAAAGTTTCAGTCTGCAGTTGTTACTCAGGCACAGAAGAAGCAAAATGAGAATGCCTTACTGATAAAAGGTACCAAGCCAGGTGGCTAACACAGACAAGAATTATGGGTTATGATGTAAGAGTTAGTTAAGAAGAAATCCTGAGCTAACATGACAACCATTTTATAATTAATGTAGGACACTGTGTGTTTCTTTGGTACTGAAAGGCTGTGGGATCGGGCAGGACAGAAACCCCTGTCAACAAAGCTGTGGAACACAAACTAGACTGCACAGTGAGAAGAAGAGGGGAGGAAGAGGAAAAGGACATGGAAGAAGGAAGAGGACTCAAGGATGGGGGAAATGATGGTGAGAGGTTGATTATGGAATGACTTGGGTGAGGTGGTGAATATGTTCAAAATATATGAAAATTTCAAAGAAGTCATAAAACATTGTTTAAGGCAGATTATAAAATAGTTTATTCTTCTTTGAGTATTTACATAGCATATACATTTATTTGAAAACAACTACTTTAAAACTTTTAAAGTCAAAGGTATTTATAATTTTCCCATGATAAGTCGACCCTCAAGTAGAAGAGTGAGGGCTCATTCATAGGTCTGGCTTTTTATACTACCCAGAAGGCACAAATGAAAAATCACTGATTTGATCTCTATTTTATAACCTCAGTTTCTGCATGTCTTATGGGACTGTTCCACAAAGTTCTCCTTCCTTTTATCATCCTCTGCAAAACGCAGTAAGAACTGACTTGGGATCATGGAATATACACCTATAATCACAGAACTTAGGAGGTAAAGGCAGAAAAATTACAAGTTCAAGCCCAGACTGGATTGCAGAGAATGACCCTGGAAATAGCTTTCTTTTCCCCTTTACTTCATCATGTCTTTCTTTAATCTATCTGCTAACTTTAAAAAGCTATTTGCTATTGCCCTTGATGCTCCCTAGATGCGGAAGTTAAGTCCCTGTTGCTAAGACACCATGGGCTTCAGAAACAGGGCCCAAAGGCCCCTGAAACGGAACTGACATGAATGCCTCCTCCCTGAAGACTAGCTTTCATAGTACCAGAAGCCATCATGCAAGCTTACAAAGGAGGTGTCTTAGTCAGGGTTTCTATTGTTGTGATGAAACACCATGACCAAATAGTAAGTTGGGGCAGAAAGCAAATGCATTGCTGTTCATCACTGAAGGAAGTCAGGATAGTAAGTCAAAGAGGGCAGGATCCTGGAGACAGAAGCTGATGAAGTGGAGCTGCTTACTGGCTTGTTCAGTCTACTTTCTTATGGAACTCAGGATCACCAACATAAGGATGGTACCACCCACCATAGTCTGGGCCCTCCCCCTCTGATCATTAATCAAGAAAATGCTTTATGACTAGACTTCAAGGAGTCACTTCGTCAACTGAGGCTCCATCCTCTCTGAAGACTCTAGCTTATGTCAAGTTGACACACAAAACCAGCCAGTACAACAGGAAAACAACCAACAGTCTATAGAGCTATGATGTCTATGAAACACATTAATGACCAGAATGGCACGTTAGCCCTAAGGGTGTAGTAGTGGCATGCATACTTTGGCAGTAACCAACAACTAAATAATGGAAATTGAGGTTGACTCAACAAGATGGAAATCACAAACCATGCCTGGTAATAGAACCTAGCTTACTACTCAGTTTGAGTGAAATCATAGATACTGAAGAAAAATCTATAACTACTAGTTTACTAAACCAGTATAATTCCTAATGACAATCTAAACATTTTTCCTTTTACCCACAGGTAAGTGTAGTCCTTACTCCTTATCAAGGAACTTTTCTTTGCAACTGATGGAAACCATTACAAAAACACCACAACCAATCAAAATACAAAGTTATGGAGCCCAGTTCTAAGGGATACAACTACAAAATATTCCCATACATATCAGGTATCATTGCAGAAAAGCAGGTGGAATGATTGGAAAAATCTGAGGATCAGGGACTTTGTTGTGGGATTATGTCTCCCAGAACTGTCAGGGGTTACAACCATAAAGTCTCACCAACACAAGTGTCCAATTGTAAGCTGAACAAGGAACAGAACACCAATGAACATGGCAAAGTGGACAGAGAAAATCCCACAGGCCCTCTAAACAAAAGATCAGGGCTCTATGTGGAAGAGGAGGCAGAAAGATTGTAAGAGCCAGAGGTGGTGGGTGACTCTAAGGAACAGCCGCTTCCAGACACAACAGGAGTGATATGCCTATGAGTTAGGAGACTGTGATGGCAGGCACAAGACCTGCACAAAGTATTCCAGGCAATCAAGAAATGCTGATAGCTGGAGAATAGTCTTTTAGGGAAGAGTATACAATACCAAACCATCAGTCCTGAAAACACAAGTAGTATTTTACAGACTGAGCAGGTTATATTTAGGAATATATATGTATATACATATATTCATGTAATGACAATTAACACAAAAGGAAGCCATGAATTTGAAAGAGAGCCAATTAGGAGTATAGGAGGGTTCAGGGAGAGAAAAAAGAAGGGATAATTGTTGTGATTACATTATAATCTCAAAAAAAGTAAGAAGAGAAAAGGCAATGCATTCTTATTATCTTATTGTTTTGATATATTAAAAATATAAGAATAACAACTAAAAAATTAAAAGTATTTGTAATCCTGTCAGGAGAATATGATACATGTATGAAAAGTAAAGATAGTGTGGGATTTCCCTTCTGTATGCTGTGAATACAGTTTAATGCCATTAGTTAATAAAGAAGCTGCTTTGGCCTATGGCAAGGCAGAAAAAAACCAGACAGGCAATCCAGAGATATAGAGAAAGAGTAGGAGGAGTCACAGAGACATCATCTAGCTGCCGAAAAAGAAGGACACCAGAACCTACTGGTAAGCCACAGCCTTGTGGCGATACACAGATTAATAGAAATAAAATAGAATTTAAGATGTAAGAGCTAGTTAGAAATACTCATAAGCCATTGGCCAAACAGTGTTGTAATTAACATAGTTTCTGCATGATTATATGGTATGTCCTTCTGTATATGTGTTGCTTTTATTGGCTAATGAATAAAGTTGTTTTGGCCTATGGTTTAGCAGAGTAAAGCCAGGCAGGAAATATGAACAGAGATATATAGAAAGAGTAGGCAGAGTCAAGGAGAAGCCATGTAGCTGCCAAAGGAGAAATATGCCACCGGAACCTTACTGGTAGGCCACAGTCTCATGGTGATACATTGATTAATAGAAATGGGTTAATTTAAGATATAAGAGCTAGTTATGAAGATGCCTAAGCTGTTGACCAAACAGTGTTATGATGAATATAGTTTATGTACGATTATTTGGGTCTTGGAGGCTGGAAAACAAATGAGCAGTCTCCACCTACATGTATGTATGGATGTGTTTGTGTTCGTGTACATTTTTTATATATACATACTATAGTGTAGCCTGCTTCCCCCAACTATTCTCTTAAAGGCATCTTTCATGTTTATAATGTATCTACCTCATTACTAGTAATAGAAAAACAGTGATATTCTGAATGTATTTAAAGTCATAAATTTACAACTGAAGAAACCATTGCAAAGTATTTATCATAATAATTATATTTTTTAATTAAAATTATTTTTACATATAAAAATAACTATTTGCTGGTAAAATTATTTCAAGGTTTTCAAATCAATAATTCTATAAGTCATTGAGATTATCTGTTAAGAATCAATTTCTGGATTAGAAATTGTGAAGTCAATTTTGATACACATTATTAAACCATCTTCAGAAAACTATAATAATTTACACTCTCATTAATATGTATGAATACTCGCAGTATCACATATAATACCATCATTCTTTGCTTCTTTGCAAAAATGATAAATAGTATTTCTAGAACATTTCAATTAGTACATTTTTCTTAGCACTGAAACAAAAACTCATTTTGTACATTTATTAGTTATTTTTATTTCTTTTATCAAAAGCAAACAAATAAAAATTGTCTTCCCAGTCTTGCTTTATAAATTAGGGTTTTTAATTCTCAGGCTGACATGCTGTCTTTCAACCTTGTTTACAGTGTCTTCAATAGTAGTGTCGTTTACATTTAATATGGTAAAGGCACAAATATCTCATGCCATCTAAAATTATTACACTTGTGATCATTTCAAGATTCAGTCAAGGAGTGCCAGGGACAAGATTTATTTTCCCACCTGAAACAACTAACATACTGGACAAGATATATGAGAATGTTTTTAATCAAAAATGAAGCAACAAACTATAAAGACTCCTAAGACACAAAAATAAACCAGGCAGGACCTAAGATTGATCGTCCCACTGCCTACAGAGAATTTTCAGGCAAGCATAACCAAAGGCTTTTGAGTTGAGGTGATGCAACTAGGAATCTCAGGAGGTCAAGATAATTAAGAGTTAGCTGGGAGTAACCAATCATGTTTTGGCTGCATTTTAAGGCCCACTCTGTGAGGTGAAACCCCTATCTGATACTGATAAAGGGCCAAGGACCTAAAACTAGGTAAGTCATAAACCCTAGGAGGAAAATTAGGGTTATTATTGCCTAATCTAGGAAAACGTACTACTATTATTCTGCTAAAGATACGTAGCAGTAGAATTACCCCTAAGTACAACCCATCAAAACATTGCTCAACCCTCATCAGGGGAGTTTCTTCCAGGGAATGGTAATTAACAGAGACCCACAACTGGACAAAGTGCAGAGAGTGAGAGACTTTGGAGCAATGAGCTCTAAATGGGATGCCTTCATCAAACCCTCCTGAGAAGCCCAGGGCTCTGGGAAAGAGGAGGCAGAAAGACTGGAAGAGCCAGGGGTGGAGGTGAGTCCAGGGAAACAGCTGCTTCCAGACACAACAAAGGACTCACATAGGAACCCAGAGACTGTGACACTTGCACACGACCTACAAAGGCTCACACAGACAAAGTCCCACGGTGAGAAGAGGAAGCTGACAACAAGTCCCACCCCAGAGAGAAAATCAGTTTTCTCCAATGGAGAGTCACTTGGTACATCAATCACACTCCAGGGAAGCCCCAGGCTCAGGACTGGTTATTTAAAACAAAATGGATTCCATGGATTTTCCTGTACACGTTTTGTCTTGTTTGGGTAATTTTGTTTGTTTTTTCATTTCAGTTTGTTGGGAGGAGGTTGTATGTTGCATGGGAAGGAGGATCTGGAAAGAGGGAAAAAATGTGATTAAAATATATTGTATGAAAATACTTTAATTAAAAAAAGGGTTAACTGGGTGAGAAAGGTAAAGGGTATGGCTCTGAGAACACTTGCTAAATAAGAGCAATGCATGTGTATGCACCTATGAAAAATCACAGCAAAGTCCATTAACTTACTCAACTGATTTGTGTCAATAAAAACTAAGAACAGTGGCATGCTTCTTTAATCCCAGTACTTAGGAGACAGGGTAGGCTCTCTATGAATTCAAGGCTAGCCTGATCCACATAGTGAATTCCAGGCCAGCCATGGCTATTCAATGAGACTCTGCCTCAGAACATATAATAAAATAAAATGATTTTAAACCCACAAAAATAAATTTATAATTAATAATTTTAAAAGTTAACTGGTCAAAGAATCAGAAAAACAGATCTGTACAGAAAAAAAAAATTCACTAAGTTAAGATAAGATTAACCAGGTCAAGAAAAGAATCATCCAAAAGAATTAAAGCTAAATATAGCTGACACTTAACACAGAGCTTAAAACAGTTCAGGCTCCCAGCAGCCATTCTTCATGGGACACTGGGTAAAGTTCCTGGAGGAGCTTTGCCACAGTAATGGGGCAAATGACCCCGGAGACCAGTAGCAGCTCTGACCCTTCCTAGCCAAGGATAGTAGCAAGACTTAACAATCAACTTCCAGCTAATCCACACACTGCAGAACAAGCTTCATGGATGTTTACAATATGAAAATACCTAGAATTCACCATAGAAAAATTCGCCAGCATTGGGTATCTCATCATCCAGCATATAATGAAGCAAAAAAATATAACCATACACAGAAAAAGATTATCAATTAAAGCTAACCCTGAAACACATAAACAAATTAACATGATTGTTGGTAAGGGTAGGTGTCTTACAAAGAAACAATTGTTGAAGATGTGGTTATCAGCCTATAGTTCTATGGGGAGGTGGTAGACCCCTTAAGAGCTGAGGACTACTGAGAGGAAGTTAGTGACTGGAGGCAGAGCCTTGGTGGTACCCACAGATGTGCCCACCAATGTATTTGAAGAGTATCTTAACTGAAAAGACTCTGTTCTGTTACTATAAAAAGTCTCTCTCTCTCTCTCTCTCTCTCTCTCTCTCTCTCTCTCTCTCTCTCTCTCTCTCTCTCTCTTTTTCTAGCTACCATGAGATAACCAGTTTCCTCAGAGAAATACTCTTATTGTAATACACTTTTTCCCCCACCAAATACTAGACCAAGAAGGACGGAGGGTAGAGAGAGGCCGGGAAATTAAAGAAGATAGGAAGCTGCTGGCAGATGCCACATATTTCTCTGACTCTATTCTGGGCAAGAGCATGTGCCCCTGGTCTCAAGGGCATTTCATACAGAATCACACTAAAGTGGATTCTTGCCAGAACTAGTTACATAAGAGTTAGGTAACAGTCACATGTCTTGCTTACTCATAGCTCCCCAGACATCAGGAAGTGGCCTTCTTAACTAAGTCATTTTGGAAAAGCACATCAGGTCCATGCTGTCTAAACCTTCATTTGCCCTTAGACCTTTATTCCCTACACTAGCCCAAGACAATGAGACCAAAAGACCCTGGAATGTGGGCCCTGAAACTAATATACAAAACAAATCTTTCCCCCTAATTCACAAAAGCAGGTGGTAACCAGATATACTGGCAAATGCCTGTAATCACAAATACTTGGTAGGTAAAAAGGCAGGATGGAGTTCAAGGTCAGCCTTGGACTCTGTGGTACTTTGGCTCATTTAGCTAGAGGGCTAGGGGAAACCTGAACATGTTAGGAGGAAACATTGAAGATAGATGATAGAAAGACTCACAGAAATATAGATGATAGATAGATACATATATACATAGGTGATGATGAAGAAGATGGATAGATAGATAGATAGATAGATAGATAGATAGATAGATAGATAGATAGATAGATATGATAGGTAGGCAGGTAGATTGATAGACGGACAGATAGATAAATGAAAGTTAGGTAGATGATAGAGATTTATATATAGATTATTTCAAATATCTAAGTGAAACTTCTAGAGATGAAGATGCTAAAAAGGATTAAGAAAAAATCAAACATTGAGAAAAACTTAGTGAATCTGATGATATACTAATACAAACTATTTTTAAAAATCTAATCTAAGAGATGAAGTAAGAAAGCAGATGAAGAGATGAGTGACTAGCTTCCCAGGTGGACAGCCCAGTCTCTAGGCTCTAGGTCCTGGGGCAAAACCCCGGGCTCCTCTCCCACCTGCTTCAGCTTCACTAGCCAGACATCAGGCAAGCCAATGGGTAGGCTGCTCCAATGTCCCCATCGATTAGACCCTGTAATCTACAAGTCTCACTCCACCCCCAAACCTACCCATCCCCCATGGCCTCAAAGGATCTCTAATGCACAGACTGCAACTGTACAAAGCAGATCAAGAGGTGAGTGACCAGCTCCCCAGTTGGACAGTCCTGTCTCTAGGCCCTAGGTCCCAGTGCAAAACTTTGGGTACCCCTCCCACCTGCCTCAGCTTCACTAGCCAGTCAGCAAGCAAGTAACCTGCAGGCAGTCTGCTCAAACAGCCCCATATTAATTGGTCCCTGCAATCTACAAGTCCCACTCCAGCCCCAAACATACCCATCACTCACAATCTCAACCGCTGCCTGAGACACAGACAGCAACTATACAGAGTGGACCAAGAGCTCCATAAGACACAGACAGCAGGGCGGAACGCGGCCGGAACACCGGGCGGCGGAACGCGGCCGGAACACCGGGCGGCGGAACGCGGCCGGAACACCGGGCGGCGGAACGCGGCCGGAACACCGGGCGGCGGAACGCGGCCGGAACACCGGGCGGCGGAACGCGGCCGGAACACCGGGCGGCGGAACGCGGCCGGAACACCGGGCGGCGGAACGCGGCCGGAACACCGGGCGGCGGAACGCGGCCGGAACACCGGGCGGCGGAACGCGGCCGGAACACAGGGCGGCGGAACGCGGCCGGAACACCGGGCGGCGGAACGCGGCCGGAACACCGGGCGGCGGAACGCGGCCGGAACACCGGGCGGCGGAACGCGGCCGGAGGACGCCCAGCGCAGCCGGCGGCGACCCACTGGGACCAGAGGGGGAGCAGAGGAAACAGGCTGCTGGCGGCGGGAACCGTCCCAGCAGGAGAAGCAGGCTGCAGGGACCGCGCGCAACAACAAGAACAGATCGCCCCACTACAATTAAACCAAAGAGGTAGGCCTTTGGTTGGGGAGGTCCCTGGCAAAGGAGGAGCCGGGTCCTATTCCTGAAGACCTTTCTGAGGGGTGAGAGGGATCTTGGCCCCCGGCAGGAACCAGGAAACAGAGCAAGGGCATTTTGTAAGAGGAGCCCCTGGCCAGCAGGGGAACCTGAACCAGTTTTAAAAGACCCCTTAGATAGCATCGATAGGAGGAGATGGGTAGGCGCCAAGGAAAGAATTCACCCAATAATCTGAAAAACAACATGAAAACACCAGAACCCAACGATCTTACAACAGAAGGTCTCCAACACCATAACACAGAAGAAGTGGAAAAAATTGACTTTATGAAAGCTGTAGAGTCCCTTAAACAACGTGTGAAAAATGCCCTTATAGAAATGGATGAGAAGTATAACCAAAAATTTGAAGAAATGAGTAAATACGTACATAATACCCTGGGAAACCAAGAAAGAACGATCAAACAGGTAATGGAAACAGTTCAAGAATTGAAAACCGAAATGGAAGCAAGGAAGAAAACACAAACTGAGGAACAGCTGGATATGGAAAATCTAGGTCAACGAGCAGAGCCTACAGAAACAAGCATAATCAATAGAATACAAGAAATAGAAGAAAGAATCTCAGATTCTGAGGACAACATAGAGAAAATAAACGCTCTGATCAAAGAAAACTGCAAAGCCAACAAATTCTCATCACAAAACATTCAGGAAATATGGGACACAATAAAAAGACCAAATCTAAGAATAATAGGAATAGAAGAAGGAGAAGAGTCACAGCTCAAAGGCCCAGAAAATATTTTGAACAAAATTATGGAAGAAAACTTTCCCAACATAAAGAAAGATATTCCTTTGAATATTCAAGAAGCATATAGAACACCAAACAGACTGGATCAAAGGAAAACATCCCCTCGCCATATAATAATCAAAACACAAAATATACAGGTTAAAGAAAGAATACTAAGAGCTGCAAAGGAAAAAGGCCAAGTAACTTATAAAGGTAAACCGATCAGACTTACACCTGATTTCTCTATGGAAACAATGAAAGCCAGAAGGTCCTGGATAGAAGTACTGCAGAAGCTAAGAGACCATGGATGCAAGCCCAGACTACTATACCCAGCCAAGCTTTCGTTCACTATAAATGGAGAAATCAAGACATTCCAGGATAAAAACAAATTTAAACAATACGTAGCCACGAATCCAGCCCTACAGAAAGTAATAGAAGGAAAATCGCAACCCAAGGAATCCAACATTGCCAACACTGCTTACAATAACTCAGGCATCTAGCGACCCTTCACTAGCACAACTCAAAGAAGGGAGACACACAAATTCTACTTCCAAAAACAATAAGAATATCTGGCGTAAACAACCACTGGTCATTAATATCACTTAATATTAATGGTCTCAATTCACCTATAAAAAGGCACAGGCTAAGAGATTGGATACGAAAACAGGATCCAACATTCTGCTGTTTGCAAGAAACACATCTCAACCACAAAGACAGGCATCTACTCAGAGTAAAGGGCTGGGAAAAGATCTTTCAAGCAAATGGTCCTAAGAAAAAAGCAGGTGTGGCCATATTAATTTCTAACAAAACTGACTTCAAACTAAAATCAATCCGAAGAGATCGAGATGGACACTTTATACTCATAACAGGAACATTTCATCAGGATGAAGTCTCAATCCTGAATATCTAGGCCCCTAATACAAAAACACCCACTTATGTAAAAGAAATATTACTAAAACTCAAGGCAGACATCAAACCACACATACTAGTAGTAGGAGACTTCAACACACCTCTCTCACCAATGGACAGGTCAATCAGACAGAAACCTAATAGAGAAGTAAGAGAACTACTGGAGGTAATGAAGCAAATGGACTTAACAGACATCCATAGAACATTCCACCCAAATAGGAAAGAATATACCTTCTTCTCTGCAGCCCATGGAACCTTCTCGAAAATTGACCACATACTCGGAAACAAAGGAAACCTCCACAGATACAAAAAAAATGTGCTGGCTTGGTGGGAGTCTAGCCAGTCTGGATGTTCACCTTCCTAGATATGGATGGAGGGGGGAGGACCTAGGACGTGCCACAGGGCAGGGAACCCTGACAGCTCTTTGGACTGGAAAGGGAGGGGGAGAGGAGTGGGGGGTAAGGGGAGAGGGGTGGGAGGAGGGGGAGAAGAGTGGGAGGAGGGAGAGAAGAGTGGGAGGAGGGGGAGGGAAATGGGAGGCTGGTGGGAGGAGGTGGAAATTTGTTTTTTTTCTTTTCTTTATCCTCCTTTTATCAATAAAAAAATTAAAAAAAAATATCAGTCTCCACCTGTGTCTTATCAGATCACCACGGATTAAAGTTAGAATTCAACAACAATCCTACCTCCAGAAAGCCGACAAACTCATGGAAACTGAACAGTCAACTACTGAACCACACCTGGGTCAAAGAAGAAATCAAGAAAGAAATTAAAGTCTTCCTTGAATTTAATGAAAATAAAGGGACAACATACTCAAACCTATGGGACACTATGAAAGCAGTGCTAAGAGGAAAGTTCATAGCACTAAGTGCCCACTTAAAGAAAACAGAGAAAGCATACATCGGAGACTTAACAGCACACCTGAAAGCTTTAGAAAAAAAAGAAGCAGATGCGCCCAGGAGGAGTAGAAGACTGGAAATAATCAAACTGAGGGCTGAAATCAACAAAATAGAAACGCAGAAAACAGTCCAAAGAATCAATGAAACAAAAAGTTGGTTCTTGGAGAAAATCAACAAGATCGACAAACCCCTATCCAAACTAATTAAACGACAGAGAGAGAACACGCAAATAAATAAGATCAGAAATGAAAAGGGGGACATAACCACAGACACAGAGGAAATTCAGAGACTCATTAGATCTTACTACAAAAGCCTGTATGCCACAAAACTAGAAAATGCAAAAGAAATGGACATTTTTTTAGATAAGTACCACATACCAAAGCTAAACCAAGACCAGGTGAACGATCTAAATAGACCTGTTAGTCGCGAAGAGCTAGAAACCGTTATCAAAAATCTACCTTCCAAAAAAAGCCCAGGACCAGATGGTTTCAATGCAGAATTCTACCAGAACTTCCAAGAAGAGCTAATACCTATACTCCTTAATGTATTTCACAATATAGAAACAGAAGAGTCATTGCCAAATTCCTTTTATGAAGCTACAGTTACCCTGATAGCAAAACCACACAAAGACCCAACCAAGAAAGAAAATTACAGGCCGATCTCACTCATGAATATCGATGCAAAAATTCTCAATAAAATACTGGCAAACCGAATCCAAGAACACATTAGAAAAATTATCCATTATGATCAAGTAGGCTTCATCCCAGAGATGCAGGGCTGGTTCAACATACGCAAATCTATCAATGTAATCCACCATATAAATAAACTGAAAGAAAAAAACCATATGATCATTTCATTAGATGCTGAAAAAGCATTTGACAAAATTCAACACCCCTTTATGATAAAAGTCTTGGAGAGATTAGGGATACAAGGGTCATACCTAAATATAATAAAAGCTATTTACAGCAAGCCGTCGGCTAACATTAAATTAAATGGAGAAAAACTCAAAGCCATCCCACTAAAATCAGGAACACGACAAGGCTGTCCACTCTCTCCATACCTCTTCAATATAGTGCTTGAAGTTCTAGCAACAGCAATAAGACAACATAAAGGGATCAAGGGGATTCGTATCGGAAAAGAAGAAGTTAAGCTCTCGTTATTTGCAGATGATATGATAGTATACATAAGCGACCCCAAAAACTCTACCAAAGAACTCCTACAGCTGATAAACACCTTTAGTAATGTGGCAGGATACAAGATCAACTCCAAAAAATCAGTGGCCTTCCTATACACTAAGGATAAGGAAACAGAGAGGGAAATTAGAGAAGCATCACCTTTCACGATAGTCACAAATAGCATAAAATATCTTGGGGTAACTCTGACCAAGGATGTGAAAGATCTATTTGACAAGAACTTTAAGTCTTTGAAGAAAGAAATTGAAGAGGACACCAGAAAATGGAAAGATCTTCCTTGCTCCTGGATTGGGAGGATCAACATAGTAAAAATGGCAATTCTACCAAAAGCAATCTATAGATTCAATGCAATCCCCATCAAAATCCCATCAAAATTCTTCACAGATCTGGAGAAGACAATAATCAACTTTATATGGAAAAACAAAAAACCCAGGATAGCCAAAACAATCTTATACAACAAAGGATCGTCTGGAGGCATTACCATCCCTGACTTCAAACTCTACTACAGAGCTACAGTATTGAAAACAGCTTGGTATTGGCATAAAAACAGAGAAGTCGACCAATGGAATCGAATAGAAGACCCTGACATTAACCCACAAACCTATGAACACCTGATTTTCGATAAAGGAGCTAAAAGTATACAATGGAAAAAAGAGAGCATCTTCAACAAATTGTGCTGGCAAAACTGGATGTCAACTTGTAGACGAATGAAAATAGATCCATATCTATCACCATGCACAAAACTCAAGTCCAAATGGATTAAAGACCTCAATATCAGTTTGAACACAGTGAACCTGATAGAAGAGAAAGTGGGAAGCACTCTACAACACATGGGCACAGGAGACCACTTCTTACGTATAACCCCAGCAGCACAGACATTAAGGACCTCATTGAATAAATGGGACCTCCTGAGACTGAGAAGCTTCTGTAAAGCAAAGGACACTGTCACTAAGACACAAAGGCAACCCACCAACTGGGAGAAGATCTTCACCAACCCCGCAACTGACAAAGGTCTGATCTCCAAAATATATAAAGAACTCAAGAAACTAGACCGTAAAAGGCTAATCAACCCAATTATAAAATGGGGCATTGAGCTGAACAGAGAATTCTCAACAGAAGAACTTCAAATGGCCAAAAGACACTTAAGGTCATGCTCAACTTCCTTAGCGATCAGGGAAATGCAAATCAAGACAACTTTAAGATACCATCTTACACCTGTCAGAATGGCTAAAATCAAAAATACCAATGATAGCCTTTGTTGGAGAGGTTGTGGAAAAGGGGGACACTCACCCATTGCTGGTGGGAATGCAAACTTGTGCAACCACTCTGGAAAACAGTGTGGCGGTTTCTCAGGAAATTCGGAATCAACTTACCCCTGGACCCAGCAATACCACTCTTGGGAATATACCCAAGAGAGGCCTTATCATACAACAAAAGTATATGCTCTACAATGTTCATAGCAGCATTGTTTGTGATAGCCAGAACCTGGAAACAACCTAGATGCCCTTCAATGGAAGAATGGATGAAGAAAGTATGGAATTTATACATATTAGAGTACTACTCAGCAATAAAAAACAAGGACTTCATGAATTTTGCATACAAATGGATGGAAATAGAAAACACTATCCTGAGTGAGGTAAGCCAGACCCAAAAAGAGGAACATGGGATGTACTCACTCATATTTGGTTTCTAGCCATAAACCAAGGACATTGAGCTTATAATTAGTGATCCTAGAGAAGCTAAATAAGGAGAACCCAAAGAAAAACATATAGGCATCCTCCTGAATATTAACCTTCAGCAAGCGATGAAAGGAGACAGAGACAGAGACCCAAATTGGAGCACAGGACTGAAATCTCAAGGTCCAAATCAGGAGCAGAAAGAGAGAGAGCACGAGCATGGAACTCAGGACCGCGAGGGGTACACCCACACATTGAGACAATGGGGATGTTCTATTGGGAACTCACCAAGGCCAGCTGGCCTGGGTCTGGAAAAGCCTGGGATAAAACCGGACTCTCTGAACATAGCGGACAATGAGGACTACTGAGAACTCAAGAACAATGGCAATGGGTTTCTGATCCTACTGCACGCACTGGCTTTGTGGGAGCCTAGGCAGTTTGGATGCTCAACTTACTAGACCTGGATGGAGGTGGGGGTTCCTTGGACTTCCCACAGGCCAGGGAACCCTGATTGCTTTTCAGGCTGGGGGGAGACTTAATTGGGGGAGGGGGAGGGAAATGGGAGGCGGTGGCGGGGAAGGGACAGAAATCTTTAATAAATAAATAAATAAATAAAAGACACAGACAGCAACTGCAACAATCAGTCCAAGAGAGGATCCCTGAGACACAGACACCAATTGCAAAAATTGGACTAAGAGGCAAAGACACTGCCTACACCAATTGCAGGAAGAGATGGGTATGTACCAATGCAAGAATACATTCAACAACCTAAAAAGCAACATAGCAACACCAGAAGCCAGTGGTCATACAATAAGATGACCTGAACATCCTAGTCCAGAAGAAACAGAAGAAAACAACCTTAAATATAACTTTAAGAAGATGATAGAGACCATAAAAGAGGAAATGAAAAAAAAATCCCTTAAAGAAATGGAGGAAAAGACAAACAAAAAAAAATTGGAAAAAAAAATCAATAAATTTTGTAAAGAAAACCAAGAAAAAAACCAAACAGGTAAAGGAAATAGTTCAAACAGTTTAAGACTTGAAGACTGAAATAGAGGCAATAAAGAAAACACAAACTGAGGGAATTCTGGAGATGGGAGATCTGGGTAAACAAACAGGAAATACAGATGTAAGCATAACTAACAGAATACAAGAGATGGAAGAAAGAATCTCAAGCACGGAAAATACGATAGAAGAAATAGATTCATCAGTCAAAGAAAAAGTTAAATTCAACAAATCCTTAACACAAAACATCAAGGAAATTCGGGACATCATTAAAATATGAATAAAATAAGAGATAGAAGAAGGAGAAGAACTCCAGATGAAAGGCACAAAAAATATTCAACAAAATCATAGAAGAAAACTTTCCCAAACTAAAGGATATGCCTATGAAGGCACAAGACCCTTACAGAACACTAAACAAACTGGATCAAACAATAGTCCCCTAGCCATATAACAATCAAAACACAAAAATACAGAATAAGAACATTAAGAGCTGCAAAGGAAAAAGGCCAAGTAACATGTAAAGGCAGACCTATCAGAATTACACCCAACTTCTCAATGGAAACCCTGAAAGACAGGGACAGCACATCCTGGACAGATGTGCTGCAGACACTAAGAGATCACAGATACAAGCCAAGACTACTTACTATACCCAACAAAACTTTTAATCACTTTAGATATAGAAAACAAAATATTCCATGACAAAACTAGATTTAAACAATACCTATCCACAAACCCAGTCTTACAGAAAGTACTAGAAGGAAAATGCCAACCCAAGGAAATTAGCTGTACCCACAAAAACACAGGCAATAGATAACCTCACACCAGCAAAGAAGGGAAACACACAAACACTATCACAAAAAAAAATCAGGAATCAACAATCACTGGTCATTAATATCTCTTAATATCAATGGACTCAATTCACCTATAAAAAGGCACAAGCTAACAAAATGGATATGAAAGCAGGACCCATCCTTTGGTTGCATACAAGAAACACACCTCAACCCCAAAGACAGACATTACCTCAAAGTAAAGTCTTGGAAAAAGATTTTCCAATAAAACAAACCCAAGAAACAAGTTGGTATAGCTATCCTGGTGTAGCTATCCTAATATCTAACAAAAGAGACTTAAAGCTAAAATAAATCAAAAGAGGTGGAAAAGGACACTTCATACTCATATATACCTTTTTCTCAGAACCTCAAGGAACCTTCTCTAAAACTGATCACATACTCTGTAACAAAGCAAACCTCAACATATACAAAAAAATTGAAATAACCCCTGTATCTTACAGGATCCCATAGCTTAAAGTTAGAATTCAACAACACCACTAATTGCAGGAAGCCTACAAAACTCATGGAAATTGAACAGTGCTCAATTGAATCACCCCTGGGTCAAGGAAGAAATAAAGAAAAAAATTCAAGACTTCCTAGAATTCAACAAGAATGAATGTACAATATACAGCCAAACCTATAGGACACAATGAAAGCAGTGCTAAGAGGAAAGTTCATAGCACTACGTGCCTACCTAAAGAAATTGGAGAAATCTCACACTAGCAATTAACAGCATACCTGAAAGTTCTAGAACAAAAGAAAGCTGATTCAACTAGAAGGAGTAGATAACAAAAATAATCAAATTGAGGGGTAAAATCAATAAAGTAGAAACAAAGAAAACAATACAAAGAATCAATCAAACGAAGAGCTGGTTCTTTGAGAAAATTAACAAAATAGACAAACCCTTAACCAAACTAATCAAAAGGCAGACAGAGAGCATCCAAATTAACAAAATCAGAAATGTAAAGGGGGCATAACAACAGATACTGAGGAAATCCAGAGAATCATCAGGTCATACTTTGAAAACATGAACTCCACAAAACTGGAAAATATAAAAGAAATGGACAATTTTCTGGATAGGTACCACATACCAAAATTAAATCAAGACCAAATGATCAATTTAAATATACCTATAACCACTAAGGAAATAGAAGCAGCCATCAAAAGTCTTTTAGCCAAAAAATCCCAGAGCCCTGTGGTTTCAGTGCAGAATTCTACCAGAACTTCAAAGAAGAGCTAATACCTACACTTCTCGAATTGTTCCACACAATAGAAACAGAAGGAACATTGCCAGGATCTTTTTATGAGGCTACACTTACCCTGATGCCCAAACTACACAAGACTCAACTAAAAAAAGAGAATTACAGACCAATCTCCCTTATAAGCATTGATGCAAAAATACTTAATTAAATATTGAAAAACCGAATCCAAGAACATATCAACATATATAAATTCCCCATGACTGAGTTGGCTTCATTCCAGAGATGCAGGGATGGTTCAACATATGAAAATCTATCAATGTAATCCACCACGAAACTGAAAGAAAAAACCCATATGATCATCTTAACAGATGCTGAAAAAGCACTGGACAAAATCCAACACCCCTTCTTGATAAAGGTCTTGCAGAGATCAGGGATACAAGAAACATATCTAACCATAATAAAAGCAATATACAGCAAGCAAACAGCCAGCATCAAATTAAATGGAGAGAAACTCAAAGCAATTCCACTAAAATCAGGAACAAAATAAGGCTGTTGTCGCTCTCTTTGTATTTATTCAACATAGTACTTGAAGTTCTAACTAGAGCAATAAGACAACAAAAGGAGATCAAGGGGATACAAATTGGAAAGGAATGTAAACAGAGACTGCACTTACTTTTCCTGGCCACCCGAATAATTACACAGAAACTGTATTAATTACAACACTGTTTGGCCAATAGCTTAGGTATATTCTTACCTCTTGAATTAGCTCATTTCTGTTAATCTGTGTAGTATCATGAGGCTGTGGCCTACCAGTAAGGTTCAGGTGTCTTTCTCCTTTGGCAGCTATGTGGTGTCTGCCTGACTCAGCCTCTTTCTCCCTGCATTCAGTTTAGATTTCCCACCTAGCTCTATTCTACCCTACCATAGGCTAAAGCAGTTTCTTTATTAACCAACGGTAATAAAACATATTCACTGTATACAGATTGTTTTAAAAAATGATTAATTAATTTTAATTTAAATTAAAAAACCAAAAGCAAGATACTAGGCAGAAGTCAATAAGCTGTCAGTCAACTTCAAGCAGTCCAATATGCTTCTAGTTGAAGTATCCAAATGAGAATAATGGGGAGGATAAGAGCTTTAAAATGACAGCCTCACGTTTAAGAATTTTAATAATCCATAATAACAATAATATTAACAAAATTACACCAAGACACATCCCAATCACGTTTCCAAGGTCAATGATAAAGCTGCCACATATCACTAAGTTAGAATAGTACTACCATTATGGCATGGTTGGAAAGGAAATGGTCTCCAACCTCAGTCAATTTGGATGTTAGACTTTGAATAGCTAAGTAGAGATACCGACAGGGATAATGGCCTCCAGGAAGGATGCAGTGCCACCTCCATATCATCCGCAATGCAATGTTGCTACTCAGTAGTGGAATCTACTTATTCATTCCTTTATAGCTAGATGATCTTGAAACTTACTTGACCAAAGAAATGTGTAAGTTCTACAGCCTAGACCATTCCAAGCCCCCACAGCTTCTGTCTACATCTCCCAGGAACGAGGCCTCACATAAAGATGCTGGTTAATAAAGAGGCCCCGAGAGGGAGAGGTCAGGGTCTCTTAGGCTCCTGAGCTCTGGACAACCTATCAGATACAGTGAATTCAAGGGAGAGACATAAAGGCCTGCTTGCCCAGTCTATGAATTCTCAAGAAAACAATAAATCACTCCTGTTTTAAACAATTATGTTTAGGGAAGGCTTGCTATATACTAACCACTAACAGAAGCTTTTTGATTATCAGTATTGTGATTAGAAAGTTTTTATTGGGTCATATTACAAAAATATAAAGCAAACTTTTACTTTATACTTTAATTCCTTTATACTTTATAGTTCCTTTATACTTTAATTCTACATGTTCAGAAGTTTGATTTGCCCTGGCATATGATAGGAATATGGCATCCAATCTTATCCCAATAGTTATTCTAATAATATTTCATAAATAGCTTGCCTTTCCCATACTTGTTTCTATAGTATATTTCCCTTTAATTTCACATAATATATTTTGGTCATAGTTCCTTCTTCTCCAATTCCTGACAGACTCTCCCCAATACCTTAATGAATCAATAACAATATTCAAACTCACCTTTGTAGAATCTATGAAACCAAATTATCAATGTTATTTTTTAAAATCCATATTTTCATTTTAAGTATGCATACGCTATGCACATTTCATTTTTATTCTTCTATGTTGCAAGAAGAAAATCAGAAACATGTGTTTTCTAACATTTTGACATGGAAACAGTGTTATTCAGAGAGTGTTTTAGGACCCCACTCACTGTAATGTGATTTTACTGGTACTAATTAACCTCAGTCTTATGATGTGGTTAGTCCACCTCCCCAGCTCTTATTAACCAGTGCCCCTGAGTCAGCACGTAGCCTACTGACATGCTTCTTGAGAACGTTTCCCTGCAGTCTACACTTACGGCATAAAACTCAAGCCATTTTTCCCTATTACAAAATATGGGAAAACGGATCTCATTAAAATGTAGGTGGGGTTTACCAACTGCAGGCTTCTGAGAGCATCCTGGCCTCACAGTACTAAGTCTTAGGAAGACCTCCTATGAGAGTTACTGAATAGCAATTGATTTCGACTTTCCCAAAACTTACAGTTGAAAGAGAGTTAAGTCTTTAACCATTAAGAATGGTGTCATGAAAGGGGATAAGGAAACAAAATTATACGCATGGAGTTGAACACTTCAGAAAGTTCAACAGGAAATTTCACCACCACATGACTTTCCTTCCCAATAACAAAAATATTCCCTTTCTCTTTTTAAAAAACTGCAACTAATTTATAATTGGAATGGTTCGATTCTTCCATAATTCTATTTGTTCTCAGTTCACATGCTTTTTCTAATGTTTCAAATAAGCAAGCAGGCAAACAAATAAATAACAACAAAAACAAATAGTCTTCATAGTTGAATAGCCAATGAAAATATAATGTACTCTTTTATTCTTTGGAAGCAAATCCTAGAATGTCATAAGCATCTGATAGTTTAACACAAGTATGAAGTTTCAAGAGACATAGGGAGAGTAAAATAACGGATCATAATATTGTATAGTCAATGTTTTTTTTAGAAAAAGACTTCACATGCCTTGTTAATTTGAATGATATATTATCTCTTAAATGTATTATCTAATAAAGTTATAAATTTGAAATGTCAAAAAAAAAAAAGAATGGTGTCATGAGGCTGAGGACAGCTCAGAGGCAGAGCATCTCTTGATCAGGATAAACCACAAGTCCTCAGCAACAAAACAAACATGAGGGTGGTGTTGGGTGCGCGTTTTCCTATCAAGAGGTAACACTTCTCTAGTATTCTTTTAGTTTGTATCATAAATGGGTGTCATGCTTCATAAAAGACCCTTTCTCTATGACAAGTAGGATCAATTTTCTCACCTTTCTAACAGATGAGTGACTCTGATTCATGTTTTAAAGGTGACTTAGCCCTCATCCACGGACTAGACATAAGTCCTTTAAAACATTATTTAATCTGCACGTGTATGGGTGTTCTTCCTGCCTATGTACACGTGCACCACATGCACACTTGGTGCCCTCAGAGGTCAGAAGAGGGTGCTGGATCCCTTAGCACTGAAGTTACATGTGGTAGTGAGACACCATGTAGGTGCTGGGGATGATGCCTAGGTCATCTGCAAGAGCAGCAGATGATCTTGACCACTCCAGCCCCAGTACCTTTTTATACTGCTGACCCCCATTTCCCAGGATGTGCTAGACACTTTGTGGCTCTACTCACAAAGGCTGCACAGATTCATGCTTCTCTTTTGTTTACAGGCTTTTTTTTTATTCTGTAATAAGAACAATACCAGCTACATAAAACAAACCAGAAAATGTTCCCATTTCCTCTGGTTTCTGACAAAAGCCAGAAACAGAATTTGTCCTTGTTTCCCTATGTGTTTGGTAAGGTTTTCACTTTCAGATGTTTCCCCTGTGGACCAGATCTTCCTACTATATAGGTGATCTAGGCTTTTCACTGAGCTTTCGTCAAAGTACCTAACAGGAAAAGCAGATAATAAAATACACATGTACATCTGAAAAGCTAAAGGCATTATACTCCTGTTAATCATGCGCTATTTACGACCGGCAACTTATAGGCTCCTAAGTGCCTACTGATAAATAAATGGATAAAGAAAATGTTTTACACACACACACACACACACACACACACAGAGAGAGAGAGAGAGAGAGAGAGAGAGAGAGAGAGAGAGAGAGAGAGAGAGAGAGAGGAGAGAGAAAGAGAGGAATGATATTCAGCCATAAAAGAGAAAAACGCATGTCACTGCAGGAAAACATACAGAAATGGTGATCATCATGCTAAGTAAAGTAAGCCAGACTCATAAAGACAAAGACCCCATGTTTCCTCCCACATGTAGCTCAGATATTAAAAAGATATTGCTGTTAAGGGCAGAGAAAAGAACCCACAGGAATGAGAGGGGAACAAAAGGAAGTAATAGAATATGGATATGATCCAAGTACAGTATGTATGTTCATAAAAATGTCATAATGGAACCCATTATTTTATATAATTAATAAACAATCATAAAGATTAAGAAAAAAGACATAATTTTCCCAATTTCCAAAAATTTTCACAATGACCACAGCAGATAAGAATTCATCAGCTGGCTCCTGACTCTAAGGAAACAGAGTCCTCAACAAGAACTGACCATCAGGAGCTAAAGTCACAACTCAGTTTCCCTGGAGACTTCTTGTGACCTAAATTACCTCTCAAAGCAGCTCACCCTTTGATAACGACACAGATTTTATCAGTACACCCCTATCCTCCTTGTGGCTTTTGGTTTTCTTTGTTTTGTTCTTGATACTTCATTTCCAAACAAAATTATATAACTGAATTTTTTTTTTAAATTTATTTATTTATTAAAGATTTCTGTCTCTTCCCCGCCACCGCCTCCCATTTCCCTCCCCCTCCCCCAATTAAGTCTCCCCCCAGCCCGAAAAGCAATCAGGGTTCCCTGTCCTGTGGGAAGTCCAAGGAACCCCCACCTCCATCCAGGTCTAGTAAGTTGAGCATCCAAACTGCCTAGGCTCCCACAAAGCCAGTGCGTGCAGTAGGATCAGAAACCCATTGCCATTGTTCTTGAGTTCTCAGTAGTCCTCATTGTCCGCTATGTTCAGAGAGTCCGGTTTTATCCCAGGCTTTTCCAGACCCAGGCCAGCTGGCCTTGTTGAGTTCCCGATAGAACATCCCCATTGTCTCAGTGTGTGGGTGCACCCCTCGCGGTCCTGAGTTCCATGCTCGTGCTCTCTCTCCTTCTGCTCCTGATTTGGACCTTGAGATTTCAGTCCTGTGCTCCAATTTGGGTCTCTGTCTCTGTCTCCTTTCATCGCTTGCTGAAGGTTAATATTCAGGAGGATGCCTATATGTTTTTCTTTGGGTTCTCCTTATTTAGCTTCTCTAGGATCACTAATTATAAGCTCAATGTCCTTGGTTTATGGCTAGAAACCAAATATGAGTGAGTACATCCCATGTTCCTCTTTTTGGGTCTGGCTTACCTCACTCAGGATAGTGTTTTCTATTTCCATCCATTTGAATGCAAAATTCATGAAGTCCTTGTTTTTTATTGCTGAGTAGTACTCTAATATGTATAAATTCCATACTTTCTTCATCCATTCTTCCACTGAAGGGCATCTAGGTTGTTTCCAGGTTCTGGCTATCACAAACAATGCTGCTATGAACATTGTAGAGCATATACTTTTGTTGTATGATAAGGCCTCTCTTGGGTATATTCCCAAGAGTGGTATTGCTGGGTCCAGGGGTAAGTTGATCCCGAATTTCCTGAGAAACCGCCACACTGTTTTCCAGAGTGGTTGCACAAGTTTGCATTCCCACCAGCAATGGATGAGTGTACCCCTTTCTCCACAACCTCTCCAACAAAGGCTATCATTGGCATTTTTGATTTTAGCCATTCTGACAGGTGTAAGATGGTATCTTAAAGTTGTCTTGATTTGCATTTCCCTGATCGCTAAGGAAGTTGAGCATGTCCTTAAGTGTCTTTTGGCCATTTGAAGTTCTTCTGTTGAGAATTCTCTGTTCAGCTCAATGCCCCATTTTATAATTGGGTTGATTAGCCTTTTACGGTCTAGTTTCTTGAGTTCTTTATATATTTTGGAGATCAGACCTTTGTCAGTTGCGGGGTTGGTGAAGATCTTCTCCCAGTTGGTGGGTTGCCTTTGTGTCTTAGTGACAGTGTCCTTTGCTTTACAGAAGCTTCTCAGTCTCAGGAGGTCCCATTTATTCAATGAGGTCCTTAATGTCTGTGCTGCTGGGGTTATACGTAAGAAGTGGTCTCCTGTGCCCATGTGTTGTAGAGTACTTCCCACTTTCTCTTCTATCAGGTTCACTGTGTTCAAACTGATATTGAGGTCTTTAATCCATTTGGACTTGAGTTTTGTGCATGGTGATAGATATGGATCTATTTTCATTCTTCTACAGGTTGACATCCAGTTTTGCCAGCACAATTTGTTGAAGATGCTCTCTTTTTTCCATTGTATACTTTTAGCTCCTTTATCGAAAATCAGGTGTTCATAGGTTTGTGGGTTAATGTCAGGGTCTTCTATTCGATTCCATTGGTTGACTTCTCTGTTTTTATGCCAATACCAAGCTGTTTTCAATACTGTAGCTCTGTAGTAGAGTTTGAAGTCAGGGATGGTAATGCCTCCAGACGATCCTTTGTTGTATAAGATTGTTTTGGCTATCCTGGGTTTTTTGTTTTTCCATATAAAGTTGATTATTGTCTTCTCCAGATCTGTGAAGAATTTTGATGGGATTTTGATGGGGATTGCATTGAATCTATAGATTGCTTTTGGTAGAATTGCCATTTTTACTATGTTGATCCTCCCAATCCAGGAGCAAGGAAGATCTTTCCATTTTCTGGTGTCCTCTTCAATTTCTTTCTTCAAAGACTTAAAGTTCTTGTCAAATAGATCTTTCACATCCTTGGTCAGAGTTACCCCAAGATATTTTATGCTATTTGTGGCTATCATGAAAGGTGATGCTTCTCTAATTTCCCTCTCTGTTTCCTTATCCTTAGTGTATAGGAAGGCCACTGATTTTTTGGAGTTGATCTTGTATCCTGCCACATTACTAAAGGTGTTTATCAGCTGTAGGAGTTCTTTGGTAGAGTTTTTGGGGTCGCTTATGTATACTATCATATCATCTGCAAATAACGAGAGCTTAACTTCTTCTTTTCCGATACGAATCCCCTTGATCCCTTTATGTTGTCTTATTGCTGTTGCTAGAACTTCAAGCACTATATTGAAGAGGTATGGAGAGAGTGGACAGCCTTGTCGTGTTCCTGATTTTAGTGGGATGGCTTTGAGTTTTTCTCCATTTAATTTAATGTTAGCCGACGGCTTGCTGTAAATAGCTTTTATTATATTTAGGTATGACCCTTGTATCCCTAATCTCTCCAAGACTTTTATCATAAAGGGGTGTTGAATTTTGTCAAATGCTTTTTCAGCATCTAATGAAATGATCATATGGTTTTTTTCTTTCAGTTTATTTATATGGTGGATTACATTGATAGATTTGCGTATGTTGAACCAGCCCTGCATCTCTGGGATGAAGCCTACTTGATCATAATGGATAATTTTTCTAATGTGTTCTTGGATTCGGTTTGCCAGTATTTTATTGAGAATTTTTGCATCGATATTCATGAGTGAGATCGGCCTGTAATTTTCTTTCTTGGTTGGGTCTTTGTGTGGTTTTGCTATCAGGGTAACTGTAGCTTCATAAAAGGAATTTGGCAATGACTCTTCTGTTTCTATATTGTGAAATACATTAAGGAGTATAGGTATTAGCTCTTCTTGGAAGTTCTGGTAGAATTCTGCATTGAAACCATCTGGTCCTGGGCTTTTTTTGGAAGGTAGATTTTTGATAACGGTTTCTAGCTCTTCGCGACTAACAGGTCTATTTAGATCGTTCACCTGGTCTTGGTTTAGCTTTGGTATGTGGTACTTATCTAAAAAAATGTCCATTTCTTTTGCATTTTCTAGTTTTGTGGCATACAGGCTTTTGTAGTAAGATCTAATGAGTCTCTGAATTTCCTCTGTGTCTGTGGTTATGTCCCCCTTTTCATTTCTGATCTTATTTATTTGCGTGTTCTCTCTCTGTCGTTTAATTAGTTTGGATAGGGGTTTGTCGATCTTGTTGATTTTCTCCAAGAACCAACTTTTTGTTTCATTGATTCTTTGGACTGTTTTCTGCGTTTCTATTTTGTTGATTTCTGCCCTCAGTTTGATTATTTCAAGTCTTCTACTCCTCCTGGGTGCATCTGCTTCTTTTTTTTTCTAAAGCTTTCAGGTGTGCTGTTAAGTCTCCGATGTATGCTTTCTCTGTTTTCTTTAAGTGGGCACTTAGTGCTATGAACTTTCCTCTTAGCACTGCTTTCATTGTGTCCCATAGGTTTGAGTATGTTGTCCCTTTATTTTCATTAAATTCAAGGAAGACTTTAATTTCTTTCTTGATTTCTTCCTTGACCCAGGTGTGGTTCAGTAGTTGACTGTTCAGTTTCCATGAGTTTGTCGGCTTTCTGGAGGTAGGATTGTTGTTGAATTCTAACTTTAATCCGTGGTGATCTGATAAGACACAGGTGGACACTGATATTTTTTTGTATCTGTGGAGGTTTCCTTTGTTTCCGAGTATGTGGTCAATTTTCGAGAAGGTTCCATGGGCTGCAGAGAAGAAGGTATATTCTTTCCTATTTGGGTGGAATGTTCTATAGATGTCTGTTAAGTCCATTTGCTTCATTACCTCCAGTAGTTCTCTTACTTCTCTATTAGGTTTCTGTCTGATTGACCTGTCCATTGCTGAGAGAGGTGTATTGAAGTCTCCTACTACTAGTGTGTGTGGTTTGATGTCTGCTTTGAGTTTTAGTAATATTTCTTTTACATACGTGGGTGCTTTTATATTAGGGGCGTAAATATTCAGGATTGAGACTTCATCCTGACAAATTGTTCCTGTTATGAGTATAAAGTGTCCATCTCGATCTCTTCGGATTGATTTTAGTTTGAAGTCAGTTTTGTTAGAAATTAATATGGCCACACCTGCTTTTTTCTTAGGACCATTTGCTTGAAAGATCTTTTCCCAGCCCTTTACTCTGAGTAGATGCCTGTCTTTGTGGTTGAGATGTGTTTCTTGCAAACAGCAGAATGTTGGATCCTGTTTTCGTATCCAATCTCTTAGCCTGTGTCTTTTTATAGGTGAATTGAGACCATTAATATTAAGTGATATTAATGACCAGTGGTTGTTTACGCCAGATATTCTTATTGTTTTTGGAAGTAGAATTTGTGTGTCTCCCTTCTTTGAGTTGTGCTAGTGAAGGGTCGCTAGATGCCTGAGTTATTGTAAGCAGTGTTGGCAATGTTGGATTCCTTGGGTTGCGATTTTCCTTCTATTACTTTCTGTAGGGCTGGATTCGTGGCTACGTATTGTTTAAATTTGTTTTTATCCTGGAATGTCTTGATTTCTCCATTTATAGTGAACGAAAGCTTGGCTGGGTATAGTAGTCTGGGCTTGCATCCATGGTCTCTTAGCTTCTGCAGTACTTCTATCCAGGACCTTCTGGCTTTCATTGTTTCCATAGAGAAATCAGGTGTAAGTCTGATCGGTTTACCTTTATAAGTTACTTGGCCTTTTTCCTTTGCAGCTCTTAGTATTCTTTCTTTAACCTGTATGTTTTGTGTTTTGATTATTATATGGCGAGGGGATGTTTTCCTTTGATCCAGTCTGTTTGGTGTTCTATATGCTTCTTGAATATTCAAAGGAATATCTTTCTTTATGTTGGGAAAGTTTTCTTCCATAATTTTGTTCAAAATATTTTCTGGGCCTTTGAGCTGTGACTCTTCTCCTTCTTCTATTCCTATTATTCTTAGATTTGGTCTTTTTATTGTGTCCCATATTTCCTGAATGTTTTGTGATGAGAATTTGTTGGCTTTGCAGTTTTCTTTGATCAGAGCGTTTATTTTCTCTATGGTGTCCTCAGAATCTGAGATTCTTTCTTCTATTTCTTGTATTCTATTGATTATGCTTGTTTCTGTAAGCTCTGCTCGTTGACCTAGATTTTCCATATCCATCTGGTCCTCAGTTTGTGTTTTCTTCCTTGCTTCCATTTCAGTTTTCAATTCTTGAACTGTTTCCATTACCTGTTTGATCGTTCTTTCTTGGTTTCCCAGGGTATTATGTACGTATTTACTCATTTCTTCAAATTTTTGGTTATACTTCTCATCCATTTCTATAAGGGCATTTTTCACATGTTGTTTAAGGGACTCTACAGCTTTCATAAAGTCAATTTTTTCCACTTCTTCTGTGTTATGGTGTTGGAGACCTTCTGTTGTAAGATCGTTGGGTTCTGGTGTTTTCATGTTGTTTTTCAGATTATTGGGTGAATTCTTTCCTTGGCGCCTGCCCATCTCCTCCTATCGATGCTATCTAAGGGGTCTTTTAAAACTGGTTCAGGTTCCCCTGCTGGCCAGGGGCTCCTCTTACAAAATGCCCTTGCTCTGTTTCCTGGTTCCTGCCGGGGGCCAAGATCCCTCTCACCCCTCAGAAAGGTCTTCAGGAATAGGACCCGGCTCCTCCTTTGCCAGGGACCTCCCCCACCGAAGGCCTACCTCTTTGGTTTAATTGTAGTGGGGCGATCTGTTCTTGGTGTTGCGCGCGGTCCCTGCAGCCTGCTTCTGCTGCTGGGACGGTTCCCGCCGCCAGCAGCCTGTGTCCTCTGCTGCCGCTCTGGTCCCAGTGGGTCCCCGCCGGCTGCGCTGGGCGTCCTCCGGCCGCGCTCCGCCGCCCGGTGTTCCGGCCGCGCTCCGCCGCCCGGTGTTCCGGCCGCGCTCCGCCGCCCGGTGTTCCGGCCGCGCTCCGCCGCCCGGTGTTCCGGCCGCGCTCCGCCGCCCGGTGTTCCGGCCGCGCTCCGCCGCCCGGTGTTCCGGCCGCGCTCCGCCGCCCGGTGTTCCGGCCGCGCTCCGCCGCCCGGTGTTCCGGCCGCGCTCCGCCGCCCGGTGTTCCGGCCGCGCTCCGCCGCCCGGTGTTCCGGCCGCGCTCCGCCGCCCGGTGTTCCGGCCGCGTTGCGATCCGCCGCCCGGTGTTCCGGCCGCGTTGCGATCCGCCGCCCGGTGTTCCGGCCGCGTTGCGATCCGCCGCCCGGTGTTCCGGCCGCGTTGCGATCCGCCGCCCGGTGTTCCGGCCGCGTTGCGATCCGCCGCCCGGTGTTCCGGCCGCGTTGCGATCCGCCGCCCGGTGTTCCGGCCGCGTTGCGATCCGCCGCCCGGTGTTCCGGCCGCGTTGCGATCCGCCGCCCGGTGTTCCGGCCGCGTTGCGATCCGCCGCCCGGTGTTCCCTAACTGAATTTTTTTAACACTTTTAAATCAGAGTATTTAGAGTAAGGAATGTACATTGTGTCAAGGGCTGCTATGATCCCTCTTACATCCAATCAGTAATCAGGATGTTCCATTTTTTCTTTAATTATCCAAAGGCTTGGACTAGGAAAGAAAGGCACCTAGCTAAAACCCCCCATGATTTCCAAGGCAAAGTCATAAGAAGCCCATTAGCTGCTATTTTGGTCTCCTGAAATATGGATGAGGATGAAAACTACCAGCTCAGACACCAGCTCTCCAGAAATGAGTCTGTGAGGGAAGCCTTAGATAGCCCCCGTGAAGTAGAGAGGAAGAGCCGGGGAGAGCGAGAAACACACACAGAGAGAAGGTAGGAAATGAGAAAGAGGGAAGGGGAGAGGAAGAAGAGGAGGGAGACAGAAACACCGAGGTCCAGCCCCACCTAGCTCAGCCATCTCAAAGGAGGTAGCTAAGTTGTGGCTTACTCCGACCCTCGCCACAGATTGTTATTTAAAGTTACTAAATGTTGTGGTAGTTTTGTTGCTGCTATTATTTATAGCAATATGTAAATAAAATGTATATTTATAATCCAATCATTCTGTCACGTATAAAGTATGACTAAGATAAACATGTGCTTTTTATTCCAGTCATATCCCTAAAGCTATTATTTAGTTCATCTACTGTTGCTGTTTTTCATGGTGTTTATTTTGATTTTATTGCCATTTTAATTTTATTCCATTATTTTATGTTATAAGCTATAATCACATTATTAGTAACAATAACCAGAAAACAATTTTTCTTTGTAGAATCCTCTCAATTGTTTACTGAAATATGTGGTTTCTTAAAAAAAATCTTTTGAAAATAAGGATAATATTTTGATTATTTTCCTCTACACTAATTAGTGCACAGAACTTATTTAATAAATGTTGAGAAATGAATTGGTAAGTGATGGGAAATGAACATTTGGTGAAAAATTCAATCAAACAATTATATGGAATCCACCACTGACCCATTTAGGAATGTTTTTAAACATAACAAGACTTTTTGTTTGACATCTATTGTGTGTCTGTTTAAAATTTTAAGCTTTTATTCTAATTCAATATTATCCATCCTAGACCTTCATTTCACCATAATACATATTATAATTAACTAACAATCAATTCAAAATGAAAACAAAAAATAATTTGACATTTTAAATGGATTTTGAATACCCAATAGGAAATAATTAGAAATAAATAAAATAATTTTTAATATAGCTTTTGAAAAATGATATAAAATCTTTTCTATAAGCCTGTTCATACTATTTACTATTTTTCAAGTGTTCATATGTTTTGATAACTTAAGTACCTATTTACTGAGCTATGTCTGGGTCAACACGTAAAAAGTTGTAAGAAAGTAGGCGCTCGGTGCTAAACTACACCCCTCGCCTTCTCCCTCCTTCAGGGCTTCTCACACAGTGCCTTGCTGGATTCTAGAAAACTTGGATCACCATAGAGCACTGTGGTCAAGAGGCCTGGAAAAGTCTGGTTCTTAGACTCACTGGCTCACACAGCACACAGCTCATCCGTGGATAAATCCACTAACACAATGCCCATGCTCTTTTTATTGTTGCTGTTGTTATGTCTCTTTTTAAATTTTTTTTATTTAAAAAGATTTTTTTATTTTATGTACCAACCACAGTTCCCCATCCCTCCTCTCCTCTTGCTTATCCCCACCTTCCCCCCACCCAACCATGTTAATTTTACACACTTAACCCAAAGGGTCACAGTGAGGATCTTACACAGCCTAGAGTCACAGTGTTAAAAGGCTTTCCTGGGGCTCCATACGACAGTGTCAGTGCAGACAGCTGAGTGTGCCTCTGCCTTGGGGAACTTTCTATGCAAGAAATCTCCAAGTAACGTCAAAGAGGTAAAACAATCCCTTTAGCTCCTAAGATTTTTTGGATATAAAGCATATCCAAGCTCTTTCTCTGTATTATTAAAGTTTTAAAAATTCAAAAGGAGGAAAACTGTCAATCTAACCATGCAATGGCTAGAGGTGAGGCAGGGATGTATACCCTTCACATAATGTAAGTCACAGACGCTCAGTATTAAAGACGGTTCAGCCAACTGAGATGCTTGGAGACCATGAGGGAAGGAAACGACTGCACTGCACATAAGTTAGAAAATCATGTTTTACTGTTGCTAAAACCATGATGTTGGTGCACAAGACCTTGCCCCTAATAATAACTGCTCAGGGAAGAATGACTGCTTTGCTTACATGCCCTGCAATGAGTGAAACATCAGAACCTGTAAGAACTTGGCAACAACATACTCCAGACATGTGCAAAATCTATGAAGTCTAAAGAAAAGAAAGTCTTACCAAAGAAATCTCTTACCAAATCACAAAAAAGAAAAGAAAATCTTACAGCTTATTCTAAAGCATCAATCAAATCAGAATGAAGTGCTGCAGAGCGGATTCTGGATTATAGGGTGCTGCCTTCCTTCAAGGTAGATCCAGTTTAAACCATTATTCTACGAATGATTTTTAGTTAATAATTGTTTTTTGTTTTGTTTTGTTTTCATTCTCAAGACAGGATTTCGCTGTATAACAGCTCTGGTTGTCCTGGAACTTGCTTTGTAGATCAGGCTGGCCTCATATTCACAGAGATCCACCTGCTTCTGCTGACCAAGTACTGGGATTAAAGGCATGTGCCACCACATGCCTTTGGTTAATAATCTTGCCTGACTTTCCAGCATGACATGCATCATTGACGGGACTAGAGAAATGGCTCAGCAGGAAAGAGCCTGCCATTAAGAGGGCCAGGCAAATATCATACACACCCCTAATAACTCAGTTAAGAATTAGGCCTCAGTTCCAGCCTCCAGAAACTGAACAAGTCAGTTTCTGAGGAAGACATAAATAAAGAGCAATCAATCACCAACCCACCCCCTCAGTGAGAACAGGGGAATTGCCCCTACTAGGCAAGGGCCAACTCTTCCCCCTCCCTCCAAATACCTCAAAGCAATAATCAAATAAGTTCATTGTCTGGAACTTGTCCAGACCTGCTCAAGAATGGAAAAGCTATAGCCTTACCCCAACCCTGCTAACCCTAACCAATTAGAACTGTACAAATATGACTGCCATTTGTGTAAACCAATCCTAGATAGAAAGATCATACTGCTTTTAGAAAGTCCTTTAGTTGTGTATAAAAGAGCCTGCAAGCTTTTCTTGGGGATTGCCATTTGCCACTTTTGCCTTTGCATTGAATATGTGGCCCCAGCATGCTGATACCTTCTCGAGATAAACGCTCTTGCTGATAGCATACTTGGATGGTGGTCTTTTGTGGGACTTCCCCAGGAACCTAACACTATCAAGCCTGACAACCTGAGCTTGATCCCTTTTTCTACGTAGTAGAAGGAGAGAGCTAAAGCTAGACCTCCAGATGTGTGCACACATACACAGATACAAAAAGACACCAAAAAATGAATGAATGAATGAATGAATGAATACAATTATTTTTTAAGATTTCTCACTGATGACTCACCCTACATTTACTGACTCTGGAAAAACCCAACCATCCATGTAAACTGGCATTCTGATTCTGAGAATATTATTATCATCAGAGGCCCACAAGAGCTCACCAAAAGGGGTTTCCTCTGATAATGGTTATAAGGCAACAATTATGTGCCACACACCAGGGACACATTCAGCACAGGTCACCAAGGTGGACTTGTGTACTCTATGGACCTCCAGGTTTTTAGGATGAGAAAGAAATGTCTGGTCCTCTCTTTGAGCATATATTCACACACACAGACATGCACACACAAATAAAATTAAGCTGTTGAAAAAATTAACATTTAAAAAAATTAAAATGCCATAAAATTCTAAATCTTATCATTCAATACAGTTAGAAGATCTCAATAAAGAAACCAAGGAAGACTAATACAAGACAGAAAATGTTTGCTTTAGCTCTCCTGAAAAGGCTCTACTTCCTCCAAGTGTTTTATTCCGAGGCATCCTTGATCACGGGAATCCATGCTTAGCAGGCACTCAGAAGTAACTATGCATGAAAACAAAAATGAAGATAGGCAAGCCACAGGCACTGACTTCATTAAGTTAATGGAGTATCATTTAGTATGTGAAGTAATAGCTTATAAATTAAAGTCAAATCAGAGGATCTGGCATAAACAGTCCATATAAAAAGACATTTTTGCTTCAAAAAGAATTTTAGTGGAAAATTGCTATTCAATTACTTTTCTTACTAAGTGACAAAGTAGACATAAATATAAAATGATACTTATAAGTCAGTAGTGTTTATTAAAACAATTATAGATAAAAATTTAAGTTTCCTAAATATAATAAACAGTATAGTATAAAACCTCCAAAATATAAACAATCTATGCTAAATAATTTTCTTAATAAGCTCAACAAAATGAATATATTTAACCTCATGATTTTACATGGATTTTGGATACTGAATCAGAACTTCCTTTCATCTTTTTTGCCTGAATGTATCCAGACACAGAAAAACCCTAGCCTAACCTCTCCCTGTCCTCCCAGCAAGCGCTTTCTATCTTGCCCTCATGGTATTTTCCAACTGTCTGCCTTAAACAAAGAGTCCTTGCTGGCACAGGCTTGTTGCTAGCCAGTATTTAGCTCTCTCTTTCTGTACTAAGACAGAACAGCCATCTGCTTCACACAGCTTTTCATCCCTAGGATAGCTTTCTGCTCTTTCCTCTTCCAACTCAGAAAGCAAGAGAGAAAACAAAGCATCGAAGGTCCACAAGAAGCTGCAGAACACCCAGGAGAGTTTCCTCCCAATCAGGAAAATGCTTCCTTAGCAACCAAGTATCTAAGGCCAATTAACCTCCTCTCTATCAATATTCAATTTCCACAGAAGCCCTTTTTGGTTAAGCCCCTCAGTTTTACAATGACCTTTCTGGCAGAGAAAAGGATGCTTCTGCCTTAAAGGAGCCAGTGCCTTTCTCCTGGATGCCTTCAAGTACAACATGAACTTAAGAAGTGCTGTCCTAATGTGATGCAAGAAACTGGAAACAGAAATGCCACAGGAACTAAGGGTCACCATCAACATACACCTAAGATGAGACTGAAGCATTTATTTCAAAGCAGTCAGCACTTGGGTACCAGGGAGAGTGAGCCCTGCATTAAGGATGCCCTGTAGCTATTAGTGCTTGATATTTTTCCAGGCTGATTTTTGTTCTTTCCACACAACCAACAAAACACAGGTTCCCACCAGATAACCATGATCTCAGCAGAATGCCAGAGAAAAGATGAATGGAAGAGAGGAGCAAAAACCTCACCAAAACCAAGGAGTTTCCTTCCAGCAAAGAGATTCTAGGAACTGTCATTTCAAAGTTAAGCTATTTCAGAGGCAGGAAAAATTTCAGTGACTTACAGAAAGGTAGTTTTACACAAATGTACCATGAAAAGTCTCCTTCCCCATGTTTTCAGTCTGAGAATCAGGGGTTGTATTTTCATAATTAAACCATACTATACTTCAGCGAAGACAAAGAAAATATTATGCAGAAAATCATACAATGGGAAACAACTACAATGACACAGGTCACGATCCGTGGACAATGAGGAAGCTGTATAGTAACCTTAAAGTTTCTTTAAGCTCTTTATATAAGGTAGAATTTCAAATGCATATTGAAATGTGTCATGGATACTAAAATTCATCCTTCGGTTTTTTTCATAGCACCATTTACAAGCAAAAGAACTGTTATCTTGGGGGCAACTCTTTCTACAGTTGTGATGCAGGATTTCAGAGCCAGTTTATCACTTGAGAGTTGCAGGGCTCACCATACTCCAAGGTTCTAGTCAATAATAGTAAAACTGCCCTAAGGTTGCACTATGAGAACTGAACAAAAGTTAATCCTTAGCTCCCATAATCCCACCTGTAAGGCAGCATTAGTAACTATGTGTTGGATGAGGCTGCTTGCTCATTTCTGGCTGCTCAGTCCCAAAATAACCACACAGAAACTATATTACTTAAATCACTGCTTGGCCCATTAGCTCTAGCTTCTTATTTGCTAACTCTTCTATCTTAATTTAACCCATCTCCATTAATCTGTGCATCACCACAAGGTTGTGGCCTACCAGCAAAGTTTCAGCATGTCTGTCTCTGGTGGAGGCTCCATGGTTTCTCCCTGACTCTGCCCTTCTTTCTCCCAGCATTCAGATTAGGTTTCCCCACCTACCTCTATTCTACCCTATCAGGCCAAGCCAGTTTCCTTTATTCATTAATGGTAATCAGATGCATACAAATCTGAATCTCACATCACCTCCCCTTTTCTGTTCAAATAAAAAGGAAGGTTTTAACTTTAGCATAGTAAAATTACATAACAAAACAAGTATCAAGCAAGAATTACAGTTACAATATCATATCTATCTTTTATCATAACTAAGAAAAACTATAATTATAACTATATATTCTTCAATTGTTGTAGTTGGTGCGGCGGGCTGCGTCCCCGGCACCCGGCCGCCCCCACGGCTAGCTTTACCCGAAATAATTACACGGAAACTGTATTCTTTTAAACACCGCTTGGCCCATTTCTATCTAGCCCCTTCTAGGCTAGCTCTCGTACCTGGACTAGCCCATTTCTAATAATCTATGTAGCCCACGAGCTGGCTTACCAGGAATGGCTTAATCTGCGTCTGCCTGGAGTGGGAGAATCATGGCGACTCCTTCACTCAGTTTCTTTCTCCCAGCATTCTGTTCTGTTTACTCCGCCTACCTATGTTTTAACCTATGAGGGCCAGCCAAGTAGTTTCTTTATTACTTAACCAATGAAATCAACAGATTGATAATATGACACTCCCACATCATTCAATTTCATCAAAGACTCCAGGAGGATATAATAGTACCTAAGTAAACAGGAAGTACATTGTAAGCAACTTCCAAATCTCTAGAATTGACAGAGACATCTCACTACCTGTACAGTCACCCAAAGTTCTTCTGTATCATTAGGACATCCATCTTTAGCCTACAGGCCCATAATATCATCAGACTTTTCCACGAAGCAGGAAATTTCAAAGACAGTTCCACCTATATTGGCAGTTTGACAGTCACTTTCTTCTGTGTCCTACAGAATGTCTAGCAGACTCTTTCATGAAGCAGAAACCCCAAAAGACCAACTCACCTTTTGGCAAGTTCAGCAGTCATTTCTTTGTGGGTCCTGCATGTCCACTTCAGCAGTCCAGGCAAGAACAGTTTCTTGCCCAAATGGCTAATGAATTCCATAAGGAGCCTCTTCAATGCCCATCTTCCTCTTGAAGTAATTGGTGCTGCCAGGAGCAGATGTGTCTCGTTGTCATGTAAAGTCCTAACTTCTTAAAACATTTAAATGCCACAGTCTGAAGGTCTCTGAAAAACTTGAAGAATTTCTATCCATCTGAGATACATCTCTGTACATCTAGAAAATCTAACAACATGACTACAAACTTGACTATTACAGATGACTCTCTATTTACCTATAGTTCTTATACACTACATTTTTAAATGAGCTATACAAACACCTTAATCAAGAGTAGAAATATACATATAAGAAAATTTACCTTACATTTGTATCAATAAACCAAGATCCATACCAATGCAAATCTCTATAGCAACTACGTTCTCCTCCAGCTGAGGTGTCTCGTGATAGGGGAGACAGGCAAAGAAACCAAATGTGACGGATAACTCACAACAGTGTGTATGTTATTTCCATGACAGAATGGCACAAAGACCCAGGTTCCCACCTGAGTCCTGTGGGTAATTTGGGAACCAGTTTTACAGGGGAAGGGATTTGGACTTTTAAAAGATTCTATAAATAACATCTTCAAAGTCAAACAGTGAAAATGACTACAAATAGAGATTTAAAACCAAATTTCCCCACCTCCAAGCATGAGACACTTCAAACCACACCACATCAACCTGTCACACAAATCGCCTGGCAATCCCATTACTCTCTTGTGTTAATACCCTTCCACTGGCATTAACAATCATTAAGGTCAAAGGTTATAGTCTTCAAATGCCACTCATGAGCCATCAATAGGTTCTGAAATCAATTGGTTGGCCTTGGCTAAAATTAAAATAATAATAGAGTAGAAGAGATTAACAGAATAGTTCAGGAGTAAGATCTGTTTCACAACCTTGATTTCAGAGAGACTTGTATGTAGTCCTAGGTCCTGACGTAGAATAGATTTTTTAAATGAAGTTTTATTAAAGAAAAGTTGAAAGCCTCTGGTCTTAAAGGATGCTCTCGTACAGATCCAGGACATGGGGAACTGTATCACAGGACAGAGTTCTGCTCTTTCCTCTTAAATAACAGCAGGAGATACAAGGAAGGAAGCTGCTTCTCAGCCGAGGCTGGGAGAGGATAACCTGGAATCAGCATAGGAGGAGGCCGCTGATTGTATAATTACACACCTCCTTCACAGCAGCCCCAGTCCATCAAGCAGATAGTATGGTTTATTTTTTACAGCACTAATTATGTAATTATCCATAACATTAAATCAGTTCCACCTGATTTGGTCTATCACAGATTTCCTGAAACATTCATTTGTTTATTACTTTTTAAAAGAACACTAAACTACCAATCATATGTAAAAGCTCCAACGTGGGAGGTGGATAAAGTTCCTTCAAAAAAAAAAAAACTGGTTTGGGTCTTAATAGCGGTGACTGAAATTTGTCTTAATATGCCTTGTCACTTCTATAAACCGCAGATCCGCAGATTCCACGACTGCATTCTCACTGTATTATCCATCATTTCATAAAATGCCTGGTATAGGGTCGGAATCCTACAGGGAATATTGTCAGAAAGACCAACCATAGCTGAAACTCCATTGTCTTTAAAACCTTCTTTCCAGTATAAAATTCATTCAGGATTACTTCCTGAGAAAGTACTATGAAGTAAGCTACGTGTCCTGGCCTTCTGGAGTGGGTTCTGTGGCCGGGAATTATAACCTATACACAGGACTTCCACTCAACTGCTCTCCAGCACTTGTGAGCAGTCCTAGTCCCCAGCTGCTGGCCCACACCAGCAACAGCCATAAACCACCCAGAAGATTCAGCAGACACCTTCTGAAAAGCAAGAGGTTAAGAAGAAGACAAGGACAGGAGCAGAAGAAAACATGTGGATCACAGAGCCATCTGGTTCTCTCCGTCCACATATTCAGTTACAGCTTGTCTCTCCAGAAACTCCCCAAATCTGTGTGAGTCATGTCCCTTTCGCCCATTAACTGAAAAGTAGGCCCAGCAAATTTCAAACTGGTCAGAACAATCACTCCTGACCTCCTTCATTCTTTCTCTATCAATCTCTTCTCTGCTTAACTGCAATCCATTTATACCACCCTTTATATTTAACCCTGTTTTCTTTAATGGTCTGTTCCTCTGAATCTCACCATGCCCTGCTTTATAGGAATCCAATCTAACAATAGAGTAGCCGCAACCTACTACCCCTCAATAGAAAAATTTCACATCAATCCTCCCAAAACCTCTGACTGCTTCTTAAACCAACCAAAGATCAAATTCAATCTTCATGCACCCCTCTGCCACCCCCCCCCCCACAATTCTTTTCCTTAGATGAGAGTCCCTCTTGCCAACCAATACCACCATAGGTATAAATACCACTCCCAAAGCCATTCCAAGAATTCAGGAATGAAGAGTATGATTTGACAAATATTTTTGGTAGTTGATGTTTCTCTTCAAGAATGCCCAGGATACACTACACACCTTAGTGTCACTAGAGAGCCAGGAATGGATAAAGGCTATACAAGACAAAGTAGACAAAAGGACAGACCATTCACCCACAGCCAGACTATGCTGCTCGAGTCCCATCACAGGTTTCTAAGTCGCACTGACTAGTGAGGCTGCTGGTTATCAAATTGTACAGCTATGGGTTCTTCCGCTGCATTTACATAATAGCCCACGATCCCACATTACTACCTCCATTGTATTGATGACTCATAATCAACCATTCATCTTCCCCTTCTAGATTACCTTGATTTATATGGGTTTGTCTTCAACACTCCATAAAGGCCATGGCTTAAAGAAAATGTTCTAGCTATTACCATAGCATAATTCAATGACCTATTAGAAAGATGAATAAGAATTCATTTTTCCCAATGTCTTGCAGACAAGAAGAGTTAATTTCATGAAGAAAGGTTTGGTCAATATGGTCCAATGCTATAATAGGGTCAAAGAAGATGAACACTAGAATTGGTAAGTCCAAGATTACCAGTAGCAAGGGAGGCCATTTCCATCTCTTGATTTTAATGTAAGGCGTAGCACACCACGCCAGTCTGCACTCTATGCGCTACCATACAGCTCATGAACTGGACAAGGGCCTGAATACTGAAACACACAAAGACTCAAAGAGAGAGACACAAGTCATCCTTGATGCCAGAATGCCCCAAGAATTCCCCCTTTATTGTGTCCAGGGGCAGTTTATATAGGAATAACCATGCCCCAGCCAAACGCACCAGAAACCCTCCTCCTGAGGGTCTCATGCTCAGAACAGCTGCAAGCTGTCTCAGAGCAGAGGAAAACAAGTTGTTTACAAAAAATTCAGGATCTGGGGGTTCACAGCTCCCAACAGTAAGGTAAAAGAAAGAGTTGAGGCTGGGATTAATGATAAAAAAAAAAAGGGGGTGGCATAGAGTACTTGTATAGTCTGGTAGTGAGGAGCAAGTCAGGTTTGTAGACAAGGACCAGCAGTAGAAATAGGAGTTGTGGCATAAAGGCTAGGGGCCAAGAGTGGGCTTGGGTACTGCAGGTACTGACAAAAGGACCTAGATCAAGGCAAATAGATTACTTTCCTTGTCTTCTGCCACAAAAATCTGAAAGAAACTGCTATGGGAGGAAGGTTTTCCTCTTGCTCACAGTTCCACAGTGTGGAGCACAGTAGGGAAGGTGGCTGCTCAGGGACCCAGGGAGGCTCCCACGCTGTGACACAGGAGGAGGCAGAAAAGGCGGAAACCAAAGTGGATAACCATGAAAAGCCTACATTTAATATCTGTAGGTATCACAAAACAGTACCTCAGCTGAGACACAAACTCTCAAAACCTGAGTCGATGGAGGACATTCCACACCCAGCACAGCAGGAGAAGTAAAAGTTGACTGGATATACAAAACATGGTCTTAGTTGAAAACAAGGACTTTGTGAGCAGAGGTTTCCGGAATGTGAGATCAGCCTTTTTAGCAGTTGAACTCGGCAGTGAGGCACATCAGAAGACAATATAAACAAATGTAAGGCAGGGCAGACAGGGGCGTGTCCACACGCAGTGATTGGGGAAGGACACACTCCTGTCCAAAGCACAAACTGTCACTTTCGGGTCATCACTACTGGCTTCCCCTCAGAACAGACAGTCAAGCAACTAAACACAAGCTGTCACCTTCCGACCCACTGCTCACAGACACATTTCCAGGCATCGTCCAGGAGTTGGCTACTACTGCCAGCCAGACACCCACTTCCCTTCCCTCCGCAGTCCACTGTAGAGCTAGACAAACTTGATCACTATCTGGAAGCTCTGCTGAGGTCAGCAGGACAACATGTTCATCTCAATCTTATCTCAAATACCTCCTGCTTTATTTAGCAAACCCTGACTTTAAAGAAACATTGCAGGAGCCAAGAACATGGTCGAATATCCTTTATCCATTTATGCAATCCAAAACAATATCCCATGGAATATTTTTAAATTAACTTTGTCAGTTTAACTAAGGATGAAAATTAATTTCAAATCAATAAATAAATTTTTAAATTCAAGTATTTTAGATTTATATGTAATTTATTGTAAGATAAAATCTCACTGTAATACATTCTAAGCAATGTCTTTTTCTCCACTCCAAATACTTCTATTGTGTTAAAAACAAAATCAAAGAGGGAGAACTGCTAAGACATGGTTTCACTTTTATTTGTTTTATTTTGATAATAAAATCAAGATATCCTGCTCAGAAATGCTACGTGAAAGACTCAAGAAATTTGAAACCCCTGACCCATAAATGCCCTTTTAAAGGACAGCATGGGGGACTTGTCAACCTCACTAGCTGGATGGATGGCATAAGTAGAGTAACCGAATTCAAACAAGGTACTAGCGTCCTCCCGTAGAAGCAGCTGGCTCGCACATTAGATTGAGTATAAGTACCCCACTACTGGGTTATTTGTTGATGGGAACTAAGTCCATGGCCCGGTTCATGTTAAAAGCATGTTACACACTCAAGTATATCCCTCATCCCGTTGTCAATTTTTTTTGTGCACAAAATTCAGGTTAGTACTCTTTAAAGTACACACCGACTCCAGAAATAGACGGACCTCACAACAGACTGACACACAAAGGAAACCTTCTCAGCCACCTCACGATGAGTGAAAATACAATGCCTATACTGCTGTAGTGTCTTTACAAAGGTTTTTTTTTTTACTAGCTTGATAAATAGAAAGATAATTAGTTTTCTCTATGGATTTATTCAACATTCAATTTGATTTCTCTCAAAATATAAATTCCCTCCAAGTTTTGCCAAAGGCAACAGAATGCACAGCATTTTCAAGGTAAAAGTAGTCCTCAGAAGCTATTTAGGTTAGAGTCTCACTAACTGAATATATTATCTGAATTTTTTCTAGTGCTGTAACGCAGGTACCAAGGGCCTAGACATGAAGGAACACAGAAGAATGCTGGAAAGTACTCTGCCTCTGAAATCCATCGTTTCATAGGAGAGCACTAACCTACATTAAGACTTCTGAGCCATATTTCATGAACAGCTCAAATGGTTTCCCTCCCATGCCTGCATGTGTGCTTCCTATGAACTCTAGGAGGCACATACAAACACTCTGCCATGCGCTACTAAGAAGCCGTCTGTTGCCACAAACTACATCTCCTGCAATGTATCTAAAGACTGCTGCGGTTCAAATCCTCATCAGACATGACAAACATCACATCATGCTATGGTATATGCTACACCTTAAATGAATCAGTGGAGCTGGAGAGAGGGCTAGTGTCTAGTGAAGAGCACTTTCTGCTCCGGCAGAGAACCCAGCTTCCATTCCCAGTTTCTATGGGGCAGCTCACAACTGTCTACAACTCCAGTTCCAGAGGATCAGATGCCCTCTTCTGACTTCTGCGGACACCAGGCACACATGTGGTGCAAAGAAATACATGCAGACACAACACCCATACACAAAAAACAAAATTTAAAAGATAAAGTCAGGATTTATCTTGTCTTTGATCTCTCACAGTGTCTTAAGAAGAATCCCAAAGTAGGACGGAAGTCAGCTGCACTGATAGGTATTTCCTTTAGAAACAATCCACTCTCACCGAGTCTGATGGTGCACACCTGTGATCTCAGAACTCGGTAGGCTGAGCAGGACTCCTTATTAAAGGACAGCTTGGGCTACACAGTGAGTTCAAGGCCAGACTGGGCTATAAAATCTCCAAAACACATAAATAAGTAAGTTGAGAAAGAAAGGACAATTTTTAAAATCCATTCATTTAGAAACACTCGGTTTGTCAAATAAGTCAATAAATAACACAACTATAAAGCATGTTTCCATTTTGTCTGTACCTACAGACATTAAACATAAACTTTCTGATATTTCAATGCTGCTTCAATAATTACATTTCCAATTACTAGGGCTAATCAGGTTACTGCTCACCATTCGCATTTATCAACATATCTATACTACAGTCTAAAAATAGCAATTGCTTTACAGAGAAATTGTTACCATTTACTTGAGAACTGTGCTTGTCATATGTTCCATTATAAGAAATAATAATATCCTAACATATGAGTCTATTTTGAACACACAAAATAGAACTCATCCGAGAAGCCACTTACTAAAACCCTGTGGGCAGGTGAGTACATGCAAAGCCCAGCTTCCTCAGATCATCATTCCCTGAACGTGTTCTTGGTCACTATGATCATCTTCTGGCACTGGTTCTTAGATGCATGCTTCGGGGAATTTATGGTAGGTTGTTTTCGTTGAAGGCCTCACTCTATAATATTCTACCGGTGCTGGTTCACCTCAGCTGCTGAACTATAAGGCCCTAGGACAAAAATCTGTTTTTTTTCTCTCTCTAGTAACATACTATTGCTCCCTTATGGCTCTGTCATTTTCATAGTTGTAAAAAAGAATGTAATCTGAAGGTGCAACCTGAGGCTCTAAAGTAACGAGGGTAGAAACCGAATAAATAAAATATATTCAGTGCCCATCTCCAATGCCTCTCCAGAAGAAATGGAAAACTCCAAATACAATGACATAAAAGTTATTGACCAATAGAAAGTAAATATCATGAGTATTTGAAATACAGTAATCAAAGGGCAAAACATAAGCTGTCTTTATTTCATGAAAAGGATTCAAAAATTATCTAAAGAAGAAATTAAGAGACAAAAAAGTGCAAAGCAATGCTAACTACAGAAGTACAAGGAAAGGCTTTGAGATAATGCCCTTGTAAGTGTTTATTAATAATTTCCCTCCTAAATACTGTTGATACTCCGTGTTCATCTCACTATCGAATCCTACTGAGTGGGCCAATACTAAGTGTAATAGAAATCCTATACCTTGTTCCTCCAACCTTGTATTTTCAGTCTCTTTGAGACAGCAAGCTGATTTAGAATTTCACAGAAGATTTACAAAGTTTAGTAGTTATTTTTCCAACAGCACATACATATCAATCATAAAAATTAGTAATGATCTTTGGGTTATTTTATGACTTAAAAGTTCTTAATGAACTAAAAGTTAACAATATCTTTCATCAAAAATAATTACTTAATTGGAACATAGAGGGGGTGAGGACAAATTCATCAGAAATAAGGATGTTTCTTTACAGAATCCTACTCCTTTGTCAGCTAATTCAAAATGTTAATTTTTTGGAAGAAGCTTAAACACAGGTACTCTGCATGGGTAAACAATTCTTTTCCCCAAAGTCCTGGGTTCTTAAATGAAAATCTCAGTACAAGGTGTGGGATGCCTTCCTATTAGTTATTGGTCAGGCCTCAGAAGTCCCCCAAACAACCCAAGTCATTGTCGTTAGTTTTGTAATATTTATGTTTGTACCCAAGGATGAGTGATGCTCTCAGCCTATAGGAGACAGTGTGGAGGCTCGTAACTGGCCAAAGCACTAAGAATAACTGACCTAAATGGAGACTCATGAAACACCATGAAAGAGGGTGAGGAGAGGATGTAAGAGCCATAGGAAGAGAAGGATGCTGGGAAATGCTGTTCTCTTGACATGGCTTGACTGTTCACTCGGGAACTCACGGCAGCTATGGCTAAGTGAACATGAGCTGCCCAAGCCAACAGGATCAGCCAACATTCTAGAGGTCATCACTGACTGGACTCAGTGGGTAAAAAAGAAAAGACAGGAAGGTGGCAGAGGGGTGGTGAGAGTCATCAGGTGGGAAAGGGGAACTGCAGGGGGATAGAATTGAGATATGTAATAAACATAAATGCATGAATTTGTCAAATAATGTATAAAAGATATTCTAAAAAACAAATGAGTAAAATGTTTAGGAAAGAAAACTTACCTAGTTGGAATATACAATTTGTGTTCCCACTTCTATCTCAAACTATCAACTAATTTACCTAAATTATTTTGATAAGATTTTTTTCAGTGTAAGTCTATAATCAACAAAGCAGAGTTGTTAATAATTCTTTCACTATTGCAAAATGATCATATCTCATTTTTACCATAAATAGTCTTCAGTCCAATATGAAGATTCATGAATTGATAAAGGGAAGTATAAGTACCAACATGCATTTATGAAAACAGTGTCATATAAGACATGATGTCCCCGGGGCAGTTCTCACTATGCTAGCCCCCTTAGACAATCCTCTTCCTACATGGAGGCTCGTCGGTCACTACCGCGGGCCTGCGGAAGGGCTACTGGAAAAGACATGCTCTCACTTGCAACTTTGCAATTTCAGAAATTCAGCAAGTGAATCCCAGCAATGATTCAATAAGTGTCTCATCTACTGACAGCTTCCAGGACTCCTGCTTTACAAGATTAGCACAGAAGATGCTATTGGACCCACTGTGGATTATCATCTATTTCATTTTAACTATCACTTTAAATTATAGTCAGAAAACCACAGTCAAAAAGATAGAGATCATGACTTTCAATAAAGACTTCACTTTCCATCTTATTTCACATAAAATTTTGTATTTGAGTATGAGGGGTTGGGATAAGAGAGAACAGATGTGCCAGAGTGCATAGGGGAAAGATAGAGAATGTCTTATAGGAGTCAGTTCTTTCTCCCACTAGGTACGTTCTGGAGATGGGATCAAGTTGTTAGTTTTGGCCATGAGTGCACTGATCTGTTACTGAGTTGTCTTGCCAGTTCAGTTTTGATTTTTAAAATCCATTGTAGATAATGTCATGTCACAGGCATATAAGTCTAAATATACAATTAGAATTGATGGTCTATGATAGTACAGAAAAAGGAATTGATTTCCTATATTGCACAAAGTAGATTTCTAAAAAATTCTCAGCTATTAGGAGAGGTATCTTTTTGACATTTTAAAATAGAAATTTAATATGAGCCAAGAGTGGTGGCTCACATCTATAATCTCAGCGCTTGGGAGGCTAAAGAAGAAAAACTTACATGAATTCAAGAACAGGCTAGAACACTAGTGAGCTTAATACCAGCTTGAACTATACAGTCAATACATAGTTCATGTTTTGTTTCTAGACTGGGTCTAACTGTCTATAAACAAAGTCTAATTTATGCATAAACTGTGCGTTGGCCATTCAGTTCTAAGTGAAACTTAGAAAGCCCCAGATCAGTCTTCTACATAGTAAGTGTACCTTCCTGAACTGTTTGAAGAAAAGGAGTTACTGATGCTTTTAATAAAATCTCAATCATTCAATTTTACCAACAAAGACCGGGGAGCCAGATGTTGGGGTGAAAACTTGCAGAGAAAAGCACTCAACTGACCTTCCTCCTCCACCATCATCCCAGCAACCTTGTGCCTTCTACCAACTCAATCAAGTCCTCTCTCACTTCATGTTCCTCCCTCCACTTCCTGTGCATCTCTCTCTCCATCCTCCTGACTCCTATATTTTTTAATAGTCCTGTGTTCACTTCCTGTCAAATGGTTGCTTGCTCCACCTCTAGACCTATGGTTGACTTAATTTAATCCTGTTTACAGTATTCAAGCAAAAAGCTCTTGGATTAAAGGTGTGTTCTAGAGCTGAGCTACACCACAACTAGAAACAGGTTTCTCCAGTAAACAATGAAATCTTGGGGTTCACAGTGTGATCAAGTATCCTGCAACAAATTATAAACTGATCATCTAAGAAACATTGCAGTCCTAAGATAGAGGTTGTTTGAACTCCATGAAACATTTTCTCAAACCATTCGCATAGAACTCCACACCTTCATCACCTTTTGAAAATGGAAAGGTGGAGAGCCATGTCTGCTTCACTAGCTCCTAGTTCTGCATATTCATCAGTTTTACTGTGAGCAAAGCTACACACAGACTTGTCTAGAAGAGCTGTCAGACTCCAAAACTAGTCTCACCCTCAGAAACAAACAAAATGTACTCTCCCTTCTGCAAGAAAGCCTTCAGATATCTGAAAACAACTAACCAAGGTTGGTTTTCTGGTCTACTACCACATCCCCAAGACTGCCCAACATTCTTGATCATAATGCTCTCAAGCACCCCGACTGCTGCAGCATGCTCCCAGTCAGATGAACTCAATAACTTACTTTTTAAATCTATTATTGATGAATGAATGGTTTATACTCATTACCAATGTTTTACAAATGTAATAATGTAATAATTGATCTAGAACAATGGTTCTCAAACATTTTGATCTCAGGAGTTATTTACACCTTTAAAATTCATTGATGATGCCAATAAGTTTTTGTTTAAAATTTTATTTATGTATACTTGCTATGTTAAAAATTAAATTCCAAAATATTTACTTAATTTAAATATATTTAAAATATTTCTGTGAAAGCTACTTTCCCAAAAAATAAGTAAGAAAGGTGGCCTTGTTTCATATTTTAACCATTTTTAAGTGCCTGTGATAGTAAAGATAACTGGATTCTTCTCTCTACTTTAAAATTTTTTATTAATTAAATTTGCTCTTCAACAAGTTCACGTGTGTACATAATTCATACTGGCCATCTCAGCTCCCATGTTCTCCCATCTCCCTGCTACTCCTGTCTACCTGCCCCCACTGTGTTACAAATCTCTCACATTCATGACTATTCATTTTGTTTTGATCCACTGATTTTAACAGGGTCATCTATGTGATGATGGATTTGGATCTTGTATCTACATTTGCATACAATATGCTGCACTATCACAGATCATGCATCACAAGCAGTATGTCCACAACAGTATAAAAACAGTTTTCACTACACAGATCTTCATAAGGTCTCTGGAACCCAAGCATTCCTAAGGATGTATATGAGTCACCTATGCATTGGTCAATGTACCCGAAGTTCTAATCAATTTCCCAGCATCTTTAATGTGCTTTTAATTATCTTGAGCTTGAAGATAACTAAAACTACAACTTTCAGAAAACCTCCCCTCTTCATGTAAATACAAGTCTTACACGTAGATTAGTATCCCTAAGTATCCATGGGGGACAGTTTCAAGTGCCCCAATAAATGGCAAAATCTGCTGATACTTAGGTGCTTCCTATCCTCCTATACTTTTTAAGTCATCGCAATATTGCTTGTAGCAATATAGCTAATAGAACACAAATGTTATATAAATTGCTAATATACTGGTTATCTAGAGAATAGCAACAAGAAAATAGTCTGTACATGTTCAATATAGACTGTTTTCTTTTTCCAACATTTATGTTTCTCCAACATGGGATTCACAGATGTAGTGGACAGAACCTTTCCTCTATGTTCTATTTGGTTGACTTCATGTCACTCCTTACTAGTGATGTTGCTGACACCCTCCTAGGTCCTCTTTAAGGCTAGTCCACCCATCTCTGCTCAGAGGCTGTGACTGTTGGCTGAAAACTTGCAGTAGACCCCTTCTTTGGAGAATTACTCAGGAGACTGGAGCTACCAACCTGAGGATTTGGCTAATAAATGACTAACCAATGATAATTCGAGTACAAAAGGCCATCCCAGTGACCATAGTGGGACTAATTCTTTGATATGATTTGAAATGAAGAGCTGAGATAAAGTTTGTCTCGAGTTTCTTTCTCCTGCACGGCTTTTATTCTTGCTCTGCCATGCTTCCCCTATTCCTTTTCTCTTAAGAGCACTCCTACCATAAATCATTTGAAGAGAAATTCTTATCTTAAATTCTGCTTCTAGCAAACCTAAAGCGCCTTTCATTGCATCAAGATTGTTGCAATACTGACTGACCCACTGGATGAGCTGGCCACCTCTGCAGTCTCAGATGCGCTAAGCATGCTAGAGGAGTGTAGGAGTTCTCACTGTGTGGTCCTGACCCAGCACCATCAGTCCCCTCTCAGAGACTATTAGAAGTGCAAACTTTAGACCTACTGAATCAAAAATTGTAGGAGTGGGCTCAGCAATTAATTTGAACAAATTGTTTGTTACACAATAATTTGTTTTTAGCAAGCCCACAGGTGATGCTGGTGACTACTAAAATAGTATCCACTACTTTCCAGTAGTTAAGAGCATGAGTTTAAGTCAGATTTAATCACATCTTTGTCTTTGTCCCTGGGGAAGCTTCTTAACCACTGTTGTCTCTGTCCTTACGTGTGCACTGACAGGAATATATGTGTCTGGATCGTGAGATAAAGTGAAGTTGCGTACACAAGGCACTCAAGGCAGCGCCAGCACTGAAGTTAGCTCCTGTCTTCCTTCTGTGCACCGCTGTTCTCATCCACTTGGCTCACATCATGTTTAAATCCGTCATTACTGTACTGCCACAGAGGCCTGTGACGATTATAAGATAATACAGAACTAATGCAGGAAATTAGTACATATTAGAAAACCAATAAATGGTCACTGCAAGTATTTCTTCATGAGGATTAAAATCTTAGTGCATAGACATTAATACTGACACAAATGTTTGTTTAAATGAAATTTGTTAAAATCGCTGATAGAAATATTGATTGGGGCTAAACAAATAAAAGTACTAATACCACAGAAACTCTTCCTTCTGGCTTGGAATCCACTCATTCACATATCTGCATTCCTTTGGCATGGCTGTTCAGCTATCTACAGGCACAATTAGCTACTAACAGCAAAAACAAAAAAAATTATTCTAGCCATTTGACTGTCATGGTTTTAGGGTTAACAGAGTATATTTTGCTTAAGTCTGTGTTTTCTAATGCTCAGACCACGTGCCTGGGCTCTCTCCCTCTGCACACAGACTGTAGGCATCTTTTGATGACTGATGTTTGATAATGTTGTTTTATACACTTTTTAAAAGATCATTAATCATCGTAATTTTCATGACTGACATCCCATTCTGAAAGCATAGTTATAGCTAAATTTGGTGATTTTCACAAACTAACATTATATACTCTCCAAGTTCTTCTATCATGAGCATAATCAATCCTTATCACAAAATTTGTTTAAATACTGAAATTCAAAAATTGTTAAATATGAACAGTCTACTGCATTTTAAGAGAAACAATATATTCCCCATCTAATTACAATCTACCCTAAGTATGTATTTAAATTGTCATAATATTTTCTACTCCATCACAAATGTAAGCATGCTATTAAGATGAAATATTAATTCTGAGATATCTAAAAATGAAAAATAGCAAACTGTACATTATCATGCCCATAATCATACCATTGAATAAATAGAAACTGTGCATAAATCTTGATGAAGAAAGAAAAAAGTAATATAAAAAAGAATACAATGCAGTATAGTACTTATCAAGGGAAGTGTGACAGTGCACACAAGCCTTGAGATGTCCTAAATACTGCTACTTTCTGGTCAGAGTCACATCCAGTCATCGCTAAACAACACTGAGAGATACTGGTGGCTAACTGTGGTTGGAGAAATGGTGTCTTACTGGTGGCTAACTGTGGTTGGAGAAATGGAATCTTACTGGTGGCTAACTACGGTTGGAGAAATGGTGTCTTGCAACCTGGAGATTCTTCCCAACCTTTGAAATCATGACAGAATACAAAGGAAGTGTTACATGTTCACCTTTTTATTTTCCCATTCACTACCTGCTCTTTATTATATGGCTAGGAAATATTTTGTTAGGATTAATAATAGCACTTTTGCATACTGTATCCAAAAAAAGAACAAATATTTGAGGTAAGAAAACAGGTTTACACAGGGTCACACTGCTAGAACATGACTAAAAAATATTACAAAATACAACTTTCAAATATAGTAGTGTTTTCCTCTAGTTAAGGTCCACATTAGGCAGTCCAACTTACTATGAGTTACCAAACAATAGAAAACAAAACACTAGTATTGACTGGCAAGCAACAGACTGAGCACCAGACCCCATCTGACTCCTACAAACATAGACTATTGAAACCTTACTGAAGTTTCTCTTTTCAGACACTTGTACTTTCCTATGTAAACTGGTTATCAAAAAAAAAAATTACTGCTATTCTATCCAAAGTAAAAACCCTTCAGAATTCAATCAATTCAAAGTAGCTTATCTTATTGCTAAGCTTATATCAACATACAGAAGTAGTTGATTCTGGTGGGACCAGAATGAAAAGTCTAATTAGATTATAGATATTTATCATGTAACCCTATATGGATGGGTCACAGTCTACAGGAGCAGTTTGACTTCAGAAACCGTGAATACAAAACAATGGGGTATGAAAGCGAAATAGAGGAACCACACTGTATAGAAAACCCTGAAGAGAAGGGTAGAATAGAAAAAAAGCTTCTTTAAAAATCTAATTAAGAAAATCTTGATTAGAAGGAAATTAATATATAGGCTATATTCATACAATACATATATACATACACACGTACATACATGCATATAGTATCTTTTTATTTTTGTGCTTTTTATTTGTTCCTGTGTTTGTTTGCTTGCTTGTTTAAAACAAGGTCTTCTGACTGTCTCCAAACTTACTATGTAGCTCAAGAGGGCCCTGGACTCCTGATTCTTCTGTCTCCACATCTCAAATTATAGGCATACACTGCCATGCCCAGTTTAGAATCTTTCAATTACTCATTCAGCTGGAGACTGGCAAAGGAATCAAGAGATGCAGTAACTCACAGAACTGCTCTGTCAACTTTCAAAGCATTCTCTTATTTGGGAATTGGAAAACGTGACACCTACAAGAAAGGAAGCTTACGTAGATGGATGGTGACTCCACATTGAACTGCTGGATCAAATAAACAAATAAGAGTCCCCAGGACTTCCAAGAAGAAAGAATTGTGGGTTTCATTCTTTAAAGAGATAAAAAATTAATAATATTTAAAATCATAATAGTCAGCAGCTAATTCAAATGATAGTAGATGTACTTGAATTAAATTGTTTAGGCTATAGCAACTGTTCATGTTCCATTTAACATTTAATTCTTATTCTATTGATTACACAGAAGATCTTCTTAGTAACTGCATCCATTGCACAGGTACCTTAATTAACCAATCCATTACCATCACACATTATGATGGCTTCTGTTTGCTTCCAATCATAAATGGCAGTGTGATATGCATGCCTCCTGAAAACTTTTGCATGTATTTCCGGTTAGTCTTTGAGCACTCTCTGCAGTTTATTCTGATGCAAAGGCACTACATCAGACCAGGGGGGTTGCTAAACAGGAGGATGGGGATAGAACATAATGACATGAGCACAGTAAAGCACAACCGCAGAATGTGGTGCAAGGCCATGGCTACTCCTCAGGGAAGTCCTCCCAGCATTCTTCCGTGTTGAGATGTACTGGGCAATGCTAGCAAAGGAAAAAGGTGGAGAAATCGGTAGGAGGCTAAACTTCTCCATTCAGTAGGGATTACTCATAGCATGGACACGACTTTAAACTCTGTCAAGTCAACGCCAGAAAGTGTCAGTTCTCTTATACTGCCAAACCACTTTCTAGTGCCTTCACCACCCCTGCCAACTTGTTAGACAAAAACTAGTAATTTGCCTTTTTAATCATCATTTCTATGTTAACTTTTTAAGCTAATCTATAATGAATTGAGGAAGCTGCCTAATTGTTTGGCTTCAGGACTGGTATTGGCTATTGAGCCATGAAGCAGTAACAAGATTCAAGCAACTTCCATGCAGTTCTTAACACTGCTGTACACACAATCAATAAGGATGCCTTGTGATCAAACGCTCCTGGAGAGCGTTGTACACAGGCAGCAATGGGCAAGCAAGGCGTAACTACCAAATTGACCCATTTTCACAGATTCTGAGCACCTCTTCCTCTGCACACAAAGAAGAGCATCTCCACTAAGAAAACGGCTTCAGGGGCTAAAGTGCTTTCCGAGCACACATGAGGACCTGAGTTCAGAGCAGCTGTGCGTAAGCTGAGTGTGGTGGCGTGCACCTGTAATCCCAGCAGTAGAGGTATGAAAAGAGGAGACCCTGGTTCACACTGGTCAGCTAGGCTTGCTGAACTGGTGAGCTCCAGGTTCAGTGGAGACCCTGCCTGAAAAATATAAGGTGAAGTGCAATAGAGAAACACACTATATGGACCTAGCATCCATATGCATGCAGGTACACATATGCAAGCATACGTATATTATACACATGATCACATATATAGACAGGGACACGTACATACAGATAGAAACATGCACACCATAGCAAAAGGAACATGTACACACAGACTGACAGGAACATACCTTAATAGGCACAGACAGGAATGGATATACACACAAGCATACAGAGAATACACACACACAAAGACATGTACACAAGTATCTCCTCACTCTTTACTAAAATGCTCAAAATTTAAACACTTTTATTTCTTTGTGCTAAAGCAATTAGGTCCCCATCAATCATCTTCCATCTGTTAAAATTCAAGTGCTTCCTGAAGTAAGAATATATAATTATGTTGTAGCCATCAAATGGAATGCCAAGCAGTCACCAAGAAAACTAAGGATTCTGCATTTACTAACATGGAAATGCCCATGATATTCTTCTTTGGTACCAAAATACATGTATAGGAGGAACCTAAGGAAAATAGAAACTATTTTCAAAAATACTATACTGCGTACCTACCTGAAGGTGTATCGGAGAATTCTTTCACTTTATATATTTCCCTGTTGTTCATTTTTCAGAATGGATAGGTACAACCTTTCTTAGGAATAAGAAGCATAGTGCCAGGTGGTGATGGTACACACCTTTAATCCCAGCACTCAGGAGGCAGTGGCAGGTAGATCTCTATAAGTTTGAGACGAGCCTGGTCTACAGAGTGAGTTTTAGGACAGCCATGGCTACATAGAGAAACCCTGTGAAAGAAAAATGAAGGAAGGAAGGAAGGGAAGGGAAGGGAAGGGAAGGGAAGGGAAGGGAAGGGAAGGGAAGGGAAGGGAAGGGAAGGGAAGGGAAGGGAAGGGAAGGGAAGGGAAGGGAAGGGAAGGGAAGGGAAGGGAAGGGAAGGAACATACTAAGGCTATTTGCATTTTGACTAAAAAAAACCCCTGAAAGTATGTAGAAAGTCACAAAGAACTCAGCACTTCAATAACACTTAATTTTGTAAATTTCTCAAGTTAGCCGAAGTATCCTAAAGAATGAGACTCAGGTTCTACAAAGTTCTCAAAGGCTAGAAAAACAGTCAATGGTAGATTGTATTCAGAGACAGGTCTGTATAAGGAGAGATGTCATCATGAAAATCAAGGCAAGAGATGTTGTGTGTCCTCAAGTCCAAGGAAAAGTGTGACGAGTCACGAGAACTGCAAGAACCCACAGTGGACACCAACACTCCTGTTTCCATTGCGGTCAAGAAAACTGCCCCTCAGAAATGACGTGCACACATCTACATCCAACAGTCCCAGGACCCAAGGGCTATTCGTTTTTTAAAATATAAACATACATAAAACAGATTGGAAGTTTTAAATTTATACTTCATGAAGACTGCAAAGGAGACCACGGTGCACTACACTACTCACCTCTGTTGGAAGACACGTGTGTACACTGGCAGGTGTTCCCAGATGTGATGCCGTCATCCCATTTTTTATTTGAAACTGTGTTTTGCACATGTAGCCATCAGAACATTCCTGCATTGCATCAACAAAAATACATTAAAAATGACAATTAATTTAGGAATTGGTCACTTGAAGAACTACCATTTCCCTTAAGTTCTAAGCCATGCAAAGAGAAACGTGACACACTGAATGAGCTGAGGTAACAAGGGTAAGAAGACTAGCCCAATGCACACTGCGTATCACTTGGTAAACGTGAATCTTGCTTCCTAGCGTCCTGTTCAGGGATATGCCTCTTCTACTCTGCTCCCTTTACTAACCCACAACACCAAGGTCAGACACAAAACTTCAGGATGGTGAACACCTGAAGACTCACTTAACCTCACAGATAAGGACCGTGTCATGAGGAAGATTGTGCATTGAGAGATTTGAGGGTTCACAGCAAGGCTGGAAATGAGCAGGGCCTTCTGCTGTCTCTTCAGCGGGAGAGATGTCACAGAGAGATTCCTGAAGAGTGCCTGCCTGAGCTCTCTGAGGAACCTGCATTTTCCATTTCCTTAGGGCGGCTGCCGCATTCCATGCACTATAATTTGAGAAAGTTTTGTCTTGCACTGCACTGTTCCCCTTAGCACAGTGGTTCTTGTTCTGCCTTTAGGAGACAAAGTCCTTTCCTATAGAACTGTTCTTTAGAGAGCTGAAAATACCCAGGTTGTTTTAACATATGGATTACAAGAAGGCTTTCTCAATTGCCCACTGCTTGGTTTCTTCTTTTGAAAGCCCTTTCTGTGTGTGCATGACTTGGGATACGTATCTCTGTAAGTTTCCGTGTGTGTGTGTGTTTGTGTGTGTGTGTGTGTGGCCGTAGAGGCCAGAAGAGCAAGCTGGATTCCTTAGAGCTGGAGTTACGTGAGCTCCTGATGACTGATCCAAGCCCCCGACCTCATGATTGAGCAGTAAGTACTCCTAACCACATGCTCTCAGGCCACCCATGAGTGTTCTGGGGACCAGAAGCATTACCATCACCTCAGCACCAGACATGTAGAGTCTGCAACCCAGCACCAGGCCCCAGAGGCTATATGTTCAGGATCCCCAGGAAGGGGCTACATATTTGGAGGTACTGGGGCAGTGTCCATTAAAAGCCTTTACTCAAGGGAATTGCAAGCTCAGTGCATTGGCATTAATGCTTGCCCCTAGCTGCATATGAGACTCCATCCCAGAGAGAGTTCTAAATGCTATGGTTTGGGTCTCACCTAATACCAATTAAGCCAGAACCCACATCACCACAGCTTCTATTTCCTTGCCAGGGTTAGGAACCACTTGAGCACCTGATGAACTCAGAACATCAAGGAAGTAACTGACAGCTGCCTAGGAAGAAAGAGGCAACTCAAGACCTTGATGAAGCCCAAAGCTCAGCCCAACCTTTCCAAATACAGAAACCCATGCCACTGCTGCTCAATGAGACTGTTTCGCCCACGCTGAGACAGTAAGTGGTCTTTGCTGCCCTAGACCCTGTTTCCCAGCCCTGGCCTAGTCTTCTGTAGTCTCCATGAATCTCTTAGAACTCTCCTAACTACATCTGTTATCTAGAACCCCTGTTACCCATCTGCCGTAAAGCAGTTACTGTACTTTACCTCTTGCTAACCATCTGCCGTAAAATAGTTGCTAAACTTTACTGTCACTACAGAAGAGAAACGAACAGGATAAGTCCAGGTGCAGTAACTCAAATACCACAAATAAAAACCCCAAACACTTCTTCATAGCCAAACTTTTTTACTTTTTCAAACAGAATGCCCATCACGAATTTATAACAAGACTCACAAATGTGCAAGATTAAAACAGAAGTAAATATGTCTTCTAAAATATAACAAAAGGCTGGGGATGTAGCTCAGCTGGGAGTGCTTGCATAGCATACACAAAGCCCTGGCTTCCTTCCCAGCATTGGGTAAAAGTATAATCCAAGAAACTGGGATGTGAACATAGGAATATCAGAAGTTCAACGCTATCCTCAACTACATCCTCAGCTAGTATGAGAGCAGTATGGGCTACAAGAGACCCTGCTTCAAAAAAAGGGGAGGGGGGAGTAAGGAAAGAAAGAAAAAGTCAAAATCCAGAGGATCGGAGCAATCCGTGACAGAGGTCTAGAGAGAGGGCTCAGTGGTTTGGAGCATTTACTCCTCTATCAGAAGACTGGATTTGGATTCTAGCACCGCTATCAGGCAGCTCACCAATACTCAAAGCATTCAATACCCCTTTCTGGCCTCCATGCCCCCCACATGTAAACATACACTGCATGAATACAGAAAAACTAAATTATAAAATATATCTTTAAAATAAGAAAGAAAATGTATGCTGCATAGAATAAAAAGCCAAAGGACAAATATAAAAATGAAAAAAACCTTGACACAGAAAAGCACTAATTTCCTCAATCTACACACAGCTTTAAATTCCTCAAAATGCAACTGTTACAACAAACCAATAGAAAAAAGACTAACGGCCCAAGGAAAAATGAGCAAAGGATGGGTGGCAATGTACAGAGATAGGAAGACAGAGAGACAGACCACCAAAAGAAGTGCATGTGGATCAAAAGATGCTCAGTGTTACATATGGAAAATGCAACTGTAGAATTATGTGGTAATTTTTTGAATGATCTGATTAGCAAAGATCAAAAAAAACTACATGGTGTAACATGCAGATAAAAACGTGAATGAAACAGACAGGGACTCCACCACACATTTCTAGGGGCAGAAAAATCTAAATCAGTCTTATATCCCTAAAAAGCAAGCTGGCAAAACCCACCAAGTCTTTAAATATATTTTGGGGTATGGTGGTGTACACCTTTAAATGCCACATAAGGGACATAGGCAGGTGTATCTCTGTAAGTTCAAGACTAACCTGGTCTACATAAAGAGATCCAGGGAAGCCAGGAGCAAGGCTCTCTCAAAAATTAAAAAAGGAAAAAAGACAAAGGTACATATACTGGAATCAGAAATGCTACCTTCAGGAATGTATCTTACAGACACAGTCACATCTGCAGAAAGTGAAACTCATGCAATGGCACTCACCAAATTTTTGCTTTGTATGGCCTAAGATCTAGAAATACTTCAATAACTATCAATGAGAGTTGGTAATATAAATTATTACACATGCAAATAATGAAATTCTACACAACTACAAAAAACTTGCTATTATATAAGCATTGAACATTACCCAAGATAGAGCCTTAGATTTTTCTTCCAAGCATTTATTAGACATAAGTGTATATGTTATATGAGCCTTAAATATACATGTAGAAGATACCTAAAACCCTATTCTCATGGGCAAGCTCTGAAGGCGTAAGTGACAAGAAAGCACAGAAAGAACATTTCCCACACGTTTTAAAATCTATCAGTCTGTGTGCCTTTGTGTAAGTGATGCTTGCCTCAAACAACTGGCTGTCTTTTGCACATCTGCTTCCAGGCCATAGTGTTCCTACTGTACAAACAAATGTTAAAACTTTTGCAAAGAAAATATCCTGTGGGTTCTATAGAATCCCAGAGAGACCGGCAAGCTTTATGGGGTAGTGCTGATACATTTTGGACAGAGATCTAAGAATTTCCCAACAGAACATGTTTGGACTTGCTTTCTCACAGCTGTTATAGGGTTATGCCACCCATCAAGAGAGCTAGGTTATATCTGCTAGAATCCAGCCACACAAATAATTATGGAGATTTTCTTGCTAAACTTTAATAGGTTTTTACGAATTGTCTCTTTTTTATCGAAAAACCCTCAGCCATCCTTGAAAAAAATCACGGCACTGGAATTTAATGCAACCATCCAGGATAACCGGCCGTAGAAACAGCCTGGCAAGGCCAAGGCAGGAAGACAACTCAAGCGTTAGGTCACTCCTGGAACTGATGAACAAGGCCTTCAAGGAAGGCAGAAGCCTGAGGTACAAGCCAGACCTGAGACAAGTCCCTGAAGGTAAGACCAAAATCATCAACAGCTGCCCCCATCTGGTCAGTGGAAAGAGGAACACGAAGAAAACTTCCCAAAGAAAAGCAAAAGCAAGTGGAGGTCAACCTGGTCTACCAAGCAAGTTCCAGGACAGCCAGGGCTGCACAGAGAAAGCCTGTCTTGAGAAACCTAACAAACAAAACAGCAAAGCAAGGTTAGGCAAGCCAAATACATGACATCAATAGTTGTTCATTTTTAAAAATGAGGGTTTTTAAAAAGTTTAGATGCCTAGAAAGTGCCCACTGCAGATATGAAGATCCTTTGATTTGAATATGTCAGTGCATCTCATCCCACAGGCACCCCAGTGCCCACCTAACAGCCCGGCTTCTAGTTGCGTCACACTTTCCTAATGCATGTATGGGTCTTGCCTGATTCTGATATCTCTGAAAATAGTAAATACAAAGGTGAGTTATGATAGTGTGACCAGATCCAGCCAAAGTTATCTATTGGGTAGCTACTAGCCTCTGGCTCATTTTGATAAAAATTCAAGAAAACAAAAATTCAAAAGTAAAAGAAAACAGGGATATAATATACTTCATTTTTGAAAAAGACTTTGTATGTCTAATGAAAGTCAGACATGTAGCTTGGTCATAGAGTATTTTGAGGTCTATTAAACATGACTTAGCTGTTATATCAGGGCAGAGGGTTAAAGACACACCCTTCTATGAGAAGAATCACATATGACGTACTTGGTCAAACATCCTCTGGTTCACCATCTGGACAATGTAACTCCCAACTGTTATTTTACCTATATGGATTATCTTTTAGAATCTCTACTCCACTGATTTATTCATTAGCTAGAAATTAAATGGCATTAAAACACTGTGACCACTGACCCTTAATTAGAGGCTCTCTGACTCACCCAATTTAAGAATCCTTTTGTGAATAGTGAGAAACAATGAAAATTTGTAGAATTTTGACCTGATGTAGTTACCTCTGCCCCACAATTAACTAAGTCATAGACACTGAATGAGAGGAACAAGCAGATGCCATAACAGGCTGCTTGGTCTTCTCTCAGAGATCAGGCCTCAGTTTCAGTTTCCTGAGACTGAACAAAGTTTCTGAAAGAGCCACCAACAAAGGACAATCCCCAACAACAAGGAGAAGGCCTGGTACATGCAGTACCAGGGTAGGCCTAACCCTCAATCAGCAGCTCAAGGACAAGGCCTGGGATTTGTCCAGGCCTGCCCAAAAATGGAAAACTATAGCCCTGACTAGCCCCTGACTAGCCCTGGCCAATTAGAACACAATAATATGATTGCCACTTCCTTATACCAATCACATCTAAGATGACCTAACTGCCCTAGAAACTTCCCCTTCTGCCACATGTCCTTCTCGGGGTCTTGCACCATCTTGTTTCTTTATGTGGCAACACCTCTGATGTAGTATTGTCATCTGTCAATCTGTTTGTGTTGATTTCATTGGTTAATAAAGAAACTGCCTTGGCCCATTTGATAGACCAGCCCTTAGGTAGGCGCAGTAAACAGAACAGAATCCTGGGAGAAAGTGAGGCAATCACCATGTCTCTCCTCTCTGAGTCAGATGCGATGAAGCTCCAGCCCAAGATGGACATACACTAGAATCTTCCTGGTAAGCCACCACCTCATGGTGCTACACAGATTATTAGATATAGGTTAAAGCAAGATATGAGAGTTAGCCAGTAAGAGACTAGAGCTAATGGGTCAAGCAGTGTTTAAATGAATACAAATTGTGTGTTGTTATTTCTGGGGCTAAGCTAGCCAGGCGGCTGGGAGCTGGGCGGCAGGGAAGTGGCCCACAGCTCCTTCTACACACCTCAGCATGCTAGAATAATAAAAACACTCTTGCTAATTGCATATGTAGATAGTGGTCACTTGTGAGACTTCTCCAGAACTCTAACACTGAACAGAAACCAAATATCATAAAGCTTTATGATATAAACATAATAACATAATCAATGGGAGAGAATAATAGAAGGAAAGGGGCTCAAGTAGACAAAAAAACAAAACAAAACAAAAAAACAGCAGCCATAGGAGGAATCAATAGTTTACTACTACAGAACTCTATTGACAAACATAAGAATACCTATTGTGGGGGCTGGAAAGTTGGCTCAGTGGTGAGTGCTTGCTGCTCCTGCAGGGGACCCAGTACCCACACAGTGGTTCACAACTGCCTATAACTCCAGTTCAATGGGATCAGATGTCCACTTCTGACTACTAAGGACTCTTGTATGAACATGGCACATATATATGCATATATATATATATATATATATATATATATATATATATATATATATATATATATAATTTAAGAATAGCTTTGTGGGTTAAAGTGAAATTCCCCACAGAGACTCACATGTTTGAACACTTGTTCCTCAACTGGTAACACTGTTTTTGGAAGGTTGTAGATGCTCTGGGAAGTAGAGCTTTGGAGGAAGTGAGTCACTGGAGGTGGGCTCTAAGGATGTAGGGCCCAGTCTCGCTGCCTATTAATGCTCTGCTTTCTGACTGCTGATGTGATGTGCTCAGCTGTCTCCTTTTCCTGCTGCTATGCCTTCTCCTCTGTCATGTTGAACTGTATCTTCTCGAGGTGGAAGCCAGAGTAAACCTTCTCTTCTCTAACTAGCTTCTGGTCAGGTGTCTGGTCATAGCAAAGAGGAAAATAACTAAAGTAATACCTAAGAAATTAGTTGTCATAGGGGGCTCCATTAAGGTAATTAGAATCCCCCATACAATGGAATATTATATAGACATTAGAAATAGATAGTTATGTATGCACTCACAAAGAAAGATATCTTTGTCTAGCACCCCTGAGGACCTGGGTTTAATCCTCATCCCTTCATCCTTTCAAAACCCCAAATCACAGACCAGGCCTATAATCTCATCATGTGGGAAGCTAAAAAAGAGGGACCATGATTCTGAAGAAAGCCTGGGCTATATATATTGAGGTATACTACATCAAAAAGTCCAAATAAACAGTCTGTTGTGTGACATTACAAGGAAGAAGTAGATTACAGAACAATAATACCACTTATTGACACATATGTGTTGGGCCAGATTGGGTCAGAGGGGGAAAAAGAAGATATTTTCACTTTAAATAATATGTATTAGATTCTTTACAAATGATATATGGTTAATATATCATTTTCCTAGTAATATTTAAAAAACCTAAAGACCCAGCCCAAGAAAGAAAAAGTAATAGTGTTTCATGTATAAACTGAAGTTTTTAGGACAGACATATAAACTGAGGACATGACCATTCCAAGGTATGGTTGAGGCAAAGGATTTTATTGTAGATAGGAGGAAAAGAACAGCCGAAGGCATCTGAAAGACTCCAAAGCAGAGAAGAAAAAGGAGTAGAACAAACATGGCTAGTGTGGGAAGTCCTTCTGTATATGTGTAGCTGTTATTGGTTAATGAATAAAGAAGCTGGCTTGGGCCTATAGCAGGGCAGAACAGAGCTCAGTGGGGAAAACTAAAATGAATGCTGGGAGAAATAAGGCAGAGTTGCAGAGAAGCCATGCAGCCACCACCAGGGACAGATGTGCCAAAACCCTGCCCATAGGCCATGAGCCTCATGGTAAAATATAAGATAATGGAAATGGCTTAACCAAAGGTATAAGTGCTAGTAAGCAATACGCTTACGCTATTGGCCGAGCAGCATTTTAATTAATATAGTTTCTGAGTGATTACTCTGGGAGTCTGGGTGGCCAGGAAATGAACAAACAGCCTCCCCCAACAAATTGGTGTGCCAGCATGGGGCAAGAATTTCCATGTAAAGTGTAAGAAAGTTTAAAAGAAAAAAAGGCTTCTAGATCCACAAAAATGGTAGCTGAGGGCAGCTATTTTTCAGATAGGTTCTGTTTGCAAGAGGGGTGTAGTCTTTAAAAAACTGCATGGTTTCTTTTTTTTTTTTTTTAAAGCAGCAGCTTCCTAATTTGTCAGTACAAACAGCTCTAACTCTTTCTTAGGAACTCCACTAAGGAGCATTTAAATGGTGTCTATGAGCAGAGTGCTGTGACTGTGTGCCTAAGAACGGGGCAAATGCACAGGCTCTCATAGGCTTCCACTATGTTGGACTGGGCGGGGCAAGCAGGCAGGGCTGTGTTGGCTCAAGTCACAGCGGCTTAGCATTCTAAAAAATAAAAGGGCACTTCTGGTCAGAAAATAATTTCAGATACACAATAAATGCAGATTCATACATAAAAGACCTCTAAATGAGACACAGTGTGTTTAAAGAAATGTACATAGGCTTAGGAGAAAGAAGAAAAAGAGTATAGAAAGTTATAAAAAGAAGTAAACGGTTTTTTAAAAAAATAAAACAAAGTCTTTAAAGAGACAGAGTAAACTTGTAGAAAAAGTAATAGAGTAAGAAAAATAAGCCATGTAAAGATAGAATATATACAGAGTCTAGATTATGCACAGTATTGTGTTTTCTTTGAATTTTTTGACTGCTAAGCTAAACCAACATATATACTTTAAAGGTATCTTGATTTCAAAATATGGGTCTAAGGCTATGTTGCTTTGGGTAAGAGGTTCTACTTTTGTTTCCACAGAGGATGAGAACCTATGGGATTCTTCCAGACTAAAGTGTTCAATGGACCAAGACCCCCTGAAAGGTTGCCGTAAACACCCCCCAAAATTACTTTGCCTGACAAAAAGCAGGAAGCAGTTTGGAGAGAACTATGCCCAAATTCCCTAAATGATTGTTTACAAATTTTTGTTTACATTTAAAAGGGGATACACTATAGAGATTTGCATTGGTATGGATCTTGGTTTATTGGTAAAAATTTAAGGTCAATTTTGTTATATGTATATCTTTGCTCTTGATTACGGTATTGTGTTTGTGCAGCTCATTTAAAAATGTAATGTATAATTAAGAAATACAGGTTAATAGATAGCCATCTGTAATAGTCAAGTGTGTAGTCATGTTAGTTAGGTTTTTAGACATACAGAAATATTTCAGTTAAATAGGTATTCTTTAAGTCTTTCAGAGACCTTCAGAATATGGCACCTAAAATGTTTTAAGAACTTAGGACTTTTCATGACAATGAGACACATCTGCTCCTGGCAGCACCAATCTGCTTCAAGGGGATGATGGGCACTAAAGAGGCTCCTTATGGCATTGGTTAGCAAGTTGGGCAAGAACCTGCTCTTACCTGGACTGCTTGATGCTATGCTGTATGAACTGGACATGCAGAACCCACAGAGAAATGACTGCTGAACTTGCCTAAAGGTGAAACAATCCTTCGGGGTTCCTGCTTCATGAAAGAGTCTGCTAGACATTCTGCAGGACACAGAAAAATGTAACTGACAGACTGCCAATATAGGCAGAACTGTCTTTGAAATTTCCTGCTTCATGGAAAGGTCTGCCAGACACTATGGGCCTGTAAGCTCAAGATGGATGCTCCAATGTTTCAGAAGAACTTTGGGTGACTGTCCAGGCAGCGAGATGTCTCTGTCAATTCTAGAGTTTTTTAATTTAAGTTAAATTTAATTGAAGTTGTTTACAATGTGCTTCCTGTTTACTTAGGTAATAATATATCCTTCGGCAGTCTTTGATGGCGTTGAAGAACAGATAGTTATAATTACAGTTTTCCTTAGTTATGATAAAAAATAAAATAGATATAAATGTTGTAACTGTAATTCTTGCATGATACCTGTTTTGTTATATGTAATTTTACTATGTTAAAGTTAAAATCTTTTTTATTTAAACAGAAAAGGAGAAATGATGTAGGAACTCCCTCTGCATATGTGCTGATTTTATTGGTAAATGAATAAAGAACCTGGCTTGGGCCTATAGCAGGGCAGAACAGAGCTAGGTGGGAAAAACTAAACTGAATTCTGGAAGAAAGAAGGCAGAGTCAGAAGACACAATGTAGCCCCGCCAGGGACAGATGCAGGATGCCAGACAGAACTTTACCTGATAAGCCAAAGGCACGCAGCAATACACAGATTAATAGAAATGGGTAAAATTAAGATGTAAGAGCTAGCCAATAAGAAGCTAGACCTAATAGGCCAAGCAGTGATTTAATTAATACAGTTTCTGTGTGGTTATTTCAAGTCTGGGTAGCCATGAACAAACAAGTGGTCTCCAACAACACATGGCCATCAGACTGGACCTGGTCATTAGATGGGCAAGGGGAGGGGCAGAGTGAGGACAAGAATGGAAGATAAGGAGAGTACGCGCAAAAGGAGACCAAGAGAGAGGAAACCAAGAAGGGAGGACAAAAAGGGATGGGGACCAAGAGAACACATAACCTAAACAGCAGGACTACAAGGGAATGAAAAGATGGGGAAGGGAAGCCCATGAGCTGCAGAAGCTTAAGGTAGAGGGCAGGATGAGACGAGCTGAGGACAGCCACGGATACTTGTGATACTGAGGAAGCCTGGAAGCCAGCATGTGCTTTGCTATGCACCAAATGTACTGTTGTAGGCACTACAGATATCCATTTGTTTCTTTTGAATCTGATACCCCAGGGGGCTTTGATCTAGGTTGGGAGCTGGCAAAGCCCAGGCTGACTCCCCATGTGTTCTGGAACCAATATGGTTCTGAGGTGAAATGCTCTACAAACAAACCTTGTTTTGTTTTCTTCCCTTTTTGAAATAATCCCTATAGGTGCTAAACTGTATGGAGACCAGTGCCTCCCTCTCAGGTTACTACCTGATTATAACATCCTTCACTGTACTTTTCGAGTAGATGTTTGATGCTTCTTAGGGCTTTCAATTTTTAACTCTATTCAATACAGCCCTGCTGTGAGGCCCAGCACTGTGCTCATTTATATACAAGTCAGTTTCATGCAACAGTTCTAGCTCTCATTCCTGGCAGGACTCTTGAACTACCAAGCCCACCTTCTTGTCACCCTCAATGCACGGCTGACTTTCAGAAGGCAGAAGAACCACACCCTTCCCGAGCCCTTCAAAGAGGACACAGACCCCAGAGAGAGAGAGAGCAGAAGAAAACCAGCCCCTTGTTGGCCAAAAGGAAAAAAGGAAGTTACCCAGTACAATCTAGCCACGGTATCTGGGGAAAGCATGCATGTCAGCCTAAGCTGAAGTTCCGCAGCCTACTTACTTATCTTGCACACGTTTTAAAGGAAAGTTGCATCTTAGATGATGCTTAGCTCTTCTTGTTGGCCAGAGCCCTGGAAGTGACTTGACAACACGCTAGGTCCCTTTCTCCTCACCAATGCTTCCAACTCGACAACGTTGGTTTTCACTATTAAGCATTTTCTTTCCCTTCTTCTTCTTCTTCTTCTTTTTTTTAAATAATGTTTTGTTTTCAGGTTTTCCAACTTGCCCATTTCGAGTTTTCAATTTCCAGTTCATAGATGTGGGACCTCCATGTGTGCCCTCATACTTTTTATTATATTAAGCAATTTGGTCTGGGCTCCCAGAGCATTCCTGCTCATTGTGCCAGAGGAATGGCCAAGGGTGTTAGAACCAATCGGGGGCCTGCTGGAGGAAACTAATTTTTTCTCTTTGCTCCTGCTTCTAATTTAGGTTTGTAAAGATTTTACCATATTTTGTCTGTTTACTCTCATTGAAATGTTCTCAAAGGTCTGGCTTTGCTTTTCCAATATCAGAGATTTGAACAGGGAAACAACATATAGACAACTCAAGTCCTTTTCTCCACATTGAAAGTTACTCAGAACCTTATCCCTTTCAAACACAGTTATTGATCTTCTGACTCCTGGCTGTTATGAAGAGTTAAACATTAGTTAATTTTCCACTTTATTACATTGAAAGACATGATAGCTCTGGTAGCAGAAAAGGCCAGGTTGCCAAGGTGCTGTTCTGGTTGCAAAGCATCACCCAGTGAAGCAGTATGAACAATCTCCTCAGCTGCCCAGCTTTTAAGGAAATGAGCTGTCTCAGCTTACCTCTTTGGAGAAGGACCTTGCTGTAAGGGGAGGATAGGGCAGAGAAGGTAAGAATGTCCTCCTGCGAACAAACACATCCCTGCACAGTTTCGGAGGCTAGAACCCAAGGCTAACCTTGCCAGCACATTTTCCTAGGCTCAGTGGAGACTCCTAGCTTGTGTGTGTGTGTGTGTGTGTGTTTCACATGGAAATCTTCCCAGGTATCTTGTCTCCAGGCCCAAATATCTTCTTACACAGGTCACAGTAGATTCAGGAGCTGTCCTGATTCAGTATGCGCTCCCTTTAATCTTTGTCACACCTACAAAGGCTATATTTTCAAGTAAAGTCACATATAAAAGTGCAAGGACTTGGGAGACAGTAGGGAGAGGGCACAGGAACGGCATCACCCAGTCCTGTAATGGAAGAGGCAGGCAGAGTGAGTGAATAGCAGCCCCATATCCCTTGTACCTAAAACAGGCATCTGGCTCAGATTAACAGCCCAATTGCAATTGTCCTAGCCTGAGAGTCAGGCCACAGCCTTGGAGATGTTGCTGGAAACCCAAATGATACTAGCCAAAAGCAGAGCAGAGGGTACCAACAGCTACTAAAGAAGACTACACTCTAGTACAAGATTGCTTCTTCACCCATGGAACCTCGGTAACCTAGAGACTAAAGACTTTCCCGAGGTCAAAGGGACACGTAACATTCACTAACTGAAAGAGCAGCTGATGTGTGGCGAATTCAAATGGTGCTCAGAGAGGAAGGACAGGACGGAGAGGTGGCTAAGATCCATTGTCTTTTTTTTTTTTTTAATGTAACTGAAGTTTCTTGACATAGTTCCCAGAATGAGTCACAGTCTCTGGCCTCCAAGTCATCTCCTCTCCAAGCCTGTGCATGTCTAAAGCTCCGCACTGAATTTCTTCTCTTTCTGTATTAATCAGAACAAAGAATCAATGTCTCAAGGAGACAACCTAGGGCAGTGGAGAAGGCAAAACCAAGCCGGTGCCATCACAGAAGCAGCAGCTCAGCTCCTTGCCTATCACAGGCTGTGAGTGTCACAGAGTCCTTCTGTAGTGCCCATGTCCTTCCTCATGGGCTACTCAAGGTCTCCTACCACTGGGCTCCAAATATGTGAGCTGTACACAAACTAAACCAACCAATGGCTGTGCATTTAATATCTTTCCATAACATGTCTGCTTACCTAAAACTGATTAAAATGGGGAGAACACACTGGTATCATACAAAATGCTCTAAGTGCTCCTTCAGCCTATGAACCATGCTGAAATGAGACATTAGATTTATCTTTCCACATTAAGAAACTAAAATTCTAGCCAAAAAAAAAAATGAATGAAGAAGGCATTTTCAGACCCTGAATACAGACAGTGTCCAGGGCAGTGATCTCTGGGAGAAAATAATAAACAAGGGAACCCAACAAACATCCCAGCTCACAGAAAACTTTTATGTCCCAGTACAGGGGAGGTAAACCCACAGTGCTCAAGTCTGAAGAGCCAGAGTTCAGAGTTCAGAAAATGGAGAGAGTAGAATATGGGCAGAACACAAGACAGGCACTGAGAGAGAATTCTGAAGACCGCCAGAATACTGTGCATCTGACTGAGCAGTGTTCTGCACAAGCACGTAAACAAATTATCGGGGCCTGAGAACCACAGTGAAATGAAACTAAGCAACCTAATCCTCAAAGCCCACACAGGGCCAGGAGCCTTTCATATGCCCAGCTGCCAGAGCAGAAGACGTCCCAACACGCACAGCCATGAACAGCATCCTCAGCATACCTCAGTGGTGGTCCAAATGAGAACTAATCTAAAGGCTGGTTGAGACCTGCCCCACTATATCTTAATACAGTCCCTGAGAGAATCAAACTGATTAGCAGGGAAAAGCAGAAATGGGGAAAAGGGCAAAGTCAGTCAATAGGCAGTGAGAGCCATAGCTGTTGCCTTGAGCAACATGGTGACTGTAAGCAAAGCCGTGCTGCAGACCTCAGCACTGCTATAGGGGACTGTGGATGTCCTCACCACGGAGGACTGGTAAGGATTTGAAGTGAAGGATATGTTAATCACCCCAGTCCAACTGTTACACGATACAGGCATGTACTGTACCTTCTAAATAGAAGCACAAAACAACACAGAAAGTTTCTAAAGAAAAATCAATAAAGCCAACTCCAGGGATCCTCACTGAACGTTTCGGGAAAGGAAAAAATGCAGCATAAACAATATCTGAGATCCAATAAAAAAAAATGATCGGGCATGCCCAGAAGACAGAAAATCGGACTAAAACCATAAGTAAAAAAAAAAAATCAGTCAACAAAAAGGAACAGAAATATGTGGTCGATGGAACTGTGGACAACACCATGAAAACAGCTATCAGGAGGATACTCAGTGGTTCCGCAAAGTAGGGGAAGGATGAGAATAATGAGCAGACAATGAAAATGACAAAATGACCCAAAGGATGGTAACAGCACTGGGATGGTACGGAGGAAGCCAGTCCCAGGCAGTAAGAAGACAATGGCTACAGGAATAGTGCAGATCAAAATGACACAACACACAAGTAAAGCAGATTTCAGGCAAGAAACAGCCAGTGCAAAGGTCCTGTGGCCAGCAGGAGTAGCACATGGATCGTGAGATCATGTATGGATTTTTAGGTCTTAACAAAGAGATTGGATTATTCCCATTTTATTCTGAGTGCTTATGAGGAAATTATACTGAAATCAAATCACTGGGTCACAAAACACCATTTCTTCTTCAGCAAATAAAACTTTTGTGGGAAAATATACTTTAATTACACACAGACAAAACTTATTAAAGTGTAGTATATTTTCTTTCGGTGTCTTTAATGAGACTTGTTGAATTATTTTTTAATCACACTGTAAATACAACTATATAACCTATTTCTTTCATATAAGAAAACTCTATCACACAAATGAGTCCTATGTCACAAATACTAACCTACAGTTGGGAGAAGGAAGCCTGGCACTCCAGTGCACAGCAGGGTATATAGATGATATCTAAAAGAGGACCCTGAACATTTGTGCCACAGAGGAAGGGTAACTGCTTGAGGCACCAGGTCTGGCAGCTGTGATCATTCACTGCAGAGCATCTCTACATACGGAAATGTCACAGTATAGCCAAAAAGCATGTTAAATTGTGTATCATCCAAAAACAGTCAAACGTCATCGTGAGGTTTTCTACATTGGTGCCTTTGTGACTATTGCAGGCAACAGCTGCATGGTGGCTTTAGACGTTCACAGTGAGTACAAACTATTCACAAATTGGATCCTTGTGAGTAAAGTGTTTTACCCTTTTAATTTGAGGCCAAAAAAAAAACTGATTGTGTTAATGACACATGCTGCGAAGATCTTTCCAACTCTTCCAGCACCAGCAGCCACGCACACAAAGGCTGTTCTGCGGCCCTGTGCCCTGATGACCTTTCTCATTCTGGTTGTTTTAAACATCTAATATTTTCTTACTCTTGCTAGCTTGTGTCAAAAGCTGCATTTCAATGCTTCTATTACTTCCCATTTCTTGCAGCTCTCAGCAGCTGTGTAAGCTACATAACCTGAAGAAAACCCATATGCAAAGACCCAGGCTCCATGTAAGACCCTCACTCACACTTTAACCATGGCCAGCCGAACACCAGGCACATGAGTCAAGCCATCTTGGGCCTTCCAAACTCACCTATCTGAAGGCAAATTCTACCAAGAGACTTTAGGCAATACTAGAAGAAATGGAAGGATTACCAACCAGGCCCTGGCTAAAGTTCTGACCCACAAAATGATAAATGACTTGCTTGTTTTTTTTTAATGGGGCTTATGTCAGGATGGTTTGTTATACAGAAAGACTTGAGAGAGGAAGAGAGAGAGAGAGAGAGAGAGAGAGAGAGAGAGAGAGAGAGAATGAATGAATTTGTCTTTGTTTCTATATGAAGTTCTGGAGACCCAACACAAACCTTGTAAGTGTTAGGCAGGCATTCTTCTGCTGAGCTGTATCCCCAGCCCCAGGCAAGACATTCCCGGAACATGGAACTTCTAGGAACTGTCTGCTTATGTGACACATTTAGGATCATTTCTCTACCTGGGTACTAATTCTTTAAGAACATATTCAAATATCTCTAGAGATGCTAATCTTTATCTGTCGATATTTCTAACACAGATCTGCATTTTTATTTTCATTATACACTGATCATAAATATCTTAAACACTTTAGCATTCCACTCCAAAGTTTAAGGAACTCTTCTCTCCAGATACAGTGGCTCACGCCTATAATCTGCCATGTAGGACGCTGAGACAAGAACACTGCCATGGGTTTGTAAGTTTGTGAATTCCAGACCAGCCTGTGCTTAGAATGATACCCACCTTTAAAAAAGAGAAAGAAATTGATTTTACAAAGACTCTTTCAAAATTATGTATTATTATTATTTTATCTATCTTCTTACCACATTTCTCTTACAGTTCATCAGCGGGCTGCTCCCACTTATCTGACCCTTACAGCACAGCTCTCACGTGGAAGAAGCTGGGAGAGCTGGTGCTAGCGTAGCAAACTCAGCAGCACGTCTTATCCCAGCAGCTCCGCACAGGCCGGCAGATTCACCCTCACACTGCTGCATCTCGGCTCACTCTGCACCCTTGTAGTGGGTAGGAAATGCTGTGGGGTCACCTTGACTGATGGGTGAAGGAAAACCATAGACAAACGCAGTAGAGAGCCAGGCACCAGGAGAAACTCCACAGCACACGTCTGTAGTGCCCCACCCCCCGCATCTCTACTTCCCTGTTGTGCAACTGTACATAAGAAGCAGTTTTGCTCTCTGATATTGTTCTCAAAAATAAACACCTGCACACAAACCTCTACCCCAACCTTAAAGGCAACACAGGCCAAAACATCTTATATCCTAAAAAACAAATCTGTTCTGGCTTAGGTTGGCCTGGCTATTACTTTGGTAGCCAAAAGAAATGCTTGCCATATAGGGAAACACTAAAAAGATGAAAATTGCATTTATGAATGACAGAAAAGTAGTATAAAGTAAAATGAACGAACTAATAAAAGAAAATAAAAAAGTGAGTTAAATAATATCAAGTTTAATCCAGAAACATGTAAGTGAATTGGCCATCAATGCCAAATGATCGATACAAAACCGTGAGAACGGTTCCATGGCAGGTATTTTTGCAGGGCTGCACACTTGCTAGGCTAGTACTCTACCACCAAGCTACGCCCAAGGCTCTAGGTAAACTGCCAAGTAACAATAATGCTAACAAACTGAAGGGGAAAAATCCATCATACATACCTTGACATACACTAGAGAACCGTCGATAGAAACCAACCAACACTTGGGCCCAATGATTTTTTTTTAAGATTATTAAGAAAATTAAAATTACATAATTTTAATTTGATGAAGAAAAAAATTAAAAAATGATAACACTATGACTCCCAGGGTAAAAGTGCTTGCGGCTAAGGCAGATGAATTTGATCTGAACCTACATGTCAGAAGGAGAGAACTGACTGTAGCAAACCGTATTCTGACCTCCACATATGTACTGTGGCGTGCACACACACACACACACACAACTAATTAATCAATCCATGTAATAAAATTTCTAAAAGTCTAAAATGAATTATCTGAAGTTAGTTAATGAGCTAGTGATTAGTAAAAATCCTTCCAGTAAAGCAAAGAAAAATAGAAGGCTGTTCACTCTCACATCCAGAAGTTAACTTTGTAGTTGAATACAATTACATATAAAATCTAAGTGAGATTCAAATAGAAGGGGAAGTTGAGATTATCTGATAATTTATCTACCTGCTCTAATAAACTAGCAAATTAACACAATGGTGCTTCAGAATTTGGCTAGAACCAAATCAATATACTCAAATAAATAATTTTTACCACACAGCTAGCCAGTAACATTTTTAAAAGTTAAGTGCATCTTTCCCATTATGAACAAATAGTCACCCGGAAAAAAGTTCCGCCATTTTATCAAGAAAACTCTATAACTTTAATATAAGACATGAGAAGTCCCCAAGGTTTAATGAACTTAAAATGTTAGCACCAGCACACACAATTAATTAATTTATCAACTAATGCAATAAAGTTTCTAAAAGTCTAAAATAAGTTATCTGAAATAAGTTACACAGCAGACTTTTTATCAAAAAGAATATAAGACTGGTAGGATAATCACAGATGAAATCAACCACAGAAACCTAAGTGAAAACTGAACTACTGTGACAGATAGTTTAGGGGACTGGGATACAGAGTTCAGAGTGAACCTCTTTATGTACAGAATTAGCATCTGCTAATGGAGGCGCTGGATCACACACTGAAGAACGATGAACCAAACAACCATCAGCAGCCAATCTGGTGACCACAGATAAACAAAAAGCTACAGTTCCATAGCACATGCCTTTCCACAGCAAGTTCCCAATGGACCAGTGTCTTGCATACAGCAAATGAGACAATGTCTGTCCAGAATGAAATACAAGCAAATGCTTGCATGGTTTGGAAATTGAGGAGGAGTTCCTGATCAGCTCAGAACCACAGAATAAGAGAGTGGCAGATCCATTAAAAACTTAAAACTTGTTTTCAACAGCCAGAAAATATGAAAGATTCTAGTAATAATACATGCTGCTCTTATAAATCAATATTTATAAGATTCCTGATCCACAATAAAATGAAGTGCATAAATAAGACACTCCAAAAAGAAACCCTTACAGCCAATCAGTGTATAAATATATGCTCAGCAGCAGCAGCAGCGGCAAAATGAGTAATTTTATCCAAAAAGAAATTAAAAATCAGTGATGCCCAATCCATTTGTTTTGTTTTGTTTTTCAGAGAAGGTCTCACTATGTAGCTCTGGCTGTCCTGGAACTCGCTCTGTAGACCAGGCTCGCCTAGAACTCACAAAGATTCACCTGCCTCTGCTTCTTGAGTGCTAGGATTAGAGACATGTGCCACTAAGCTCGCCTATATGATATCCAATCTTATAGCTCACATGAGAAAATAAGTGTGGTTGTGTATTTTGATAGAATGTAAATGGGTACAGTATGTTGGATGGAATTTTCCATTACTGAGCACCTGCTTCATGCATGCCCTGTGTTTATCACAAGCAAGGAACATAACAGACAAAACAGACAAGAGATCTTGCCCTGGAAGAGCTAGCACTCAGGAGTCAGGATGCCGGGCACAGGTAAGAAATAGCTACACACGAGAGCAAGAGGTGTCAAAAACATTACAAGCAATGAGCAAAGGTGGGAAAAATTGCAAGCAATAAAGGTGGGGAGGGCATCTTCGATGGTGAGCAGGTGGAACCGCACAGGGATGACATAAGACCAAGTAAAGAATACGCAACACCAGGGCTGCTCAAACTGCTCCTTCATCTGAGACTTTCTCAGAGAGCCTGTTTTACATAAGGGTGTATAAAACAGATGCACTAATAAGACAGTTCTTGATAATAAACTTTAAAGAAACTTATTTTAAAACAATTCTTTGGTAGACATTTAATTTTACTATTTATTAAAGATGAAAGGAATTTTGTACAAAGTGTGTGCTTGTTATAAAGAATTAACTTTTGGCTGAACAGTGGGATATATGGGAGGATTATGAGTAGGGAAAGAAAAGGGGGACAATGTAATTCAATCACAATGTCAAAAATAAAAGAGGTAATAAAAATAAAAGGGAATGGAGTATTTGTTACTTTCTTAGGGGTTTGGTTTTGTTTTGAGACAGGGTTTCTGTGTAGCCCTGGCTGTCCTGGAACTCACTCTGTAGACCAGGCTGGCCTCGAAGTCACATAAATCCACCTGCCTCTGTCTCCTGAGTACTGGGAGTAAAGCTGTGCCCTACCACACCCGGCATTTTCTTTTAATTTAGTTTTTTATCCATTATGGTATATAAACAGGGGCATTCATGTTATAATACACATGTAGAGGTCAAAGATAACTGGATGGAACTGGTTCTCTCCTTTTACCTTTCCACGGGTTCCAGAGATCAAACTCAGGTCTCAGGCTTGCACAGCAAGCACTTTACGCACTGAGCCCATCTCCCCAGCCCCTGCTACTTTTCTAAAGCAACGTAAGGACGCCTTTATTCTGAGTCACAGTTTGAGGGTATAGTGTGTCATCGTGGGAAAGGCCTGACAGTCATAGCAGCTCCAGCTGTGGAAACAAAAACACAATACGTATCAACTGCGAGGCAAGAAGAAAAGAGGGATGGATGTTGATGCTCAGATGGCTTTCTTTTTTCCCCTTTCACTCCATCTAGGACCAGAGCCCATGGGGTAGTGCCCCCCACATTCATGGTGGGCCTTCTCTCCTCAAGTAAGCTGCTCTGGAAACACCTCACACACACCTGCTCAGGAGAGTGTCTTCTAGGTTATTCCCAGTCTACTCAGGCTGACCGTGAACTAGAGCCATCACAAGGAAGACCATGTAATGCCAGGGAAGCAATTGTCAAAGCTTTGGACTTTACTAAATGCAAGCTGGAAAGCCTTCCCAAATGTTATCTCAATGAGCTCTCATTTCAAATCTCATCCTAGCTACTGGCTAGAGAACAGATATTTTCTACACATTAATTAGGAAGCCATTGTAACAATCAGGAGAAAACTGATAGAAGCCTGAGTTTAAATGATAGGATGGAAGGAAAGAGAAATGACTGAATATAGTTATATTCTAAAGATAGAGCTACTGGATTATTTAAATTGTTGAACATGGGGCATTCGAAAAATAGAGAAACAAAAGGTTACTCCAGGATCTTGTCCTAAGCAACTGGGAACTAACATTTACTGATATAAAAACACACGAGAAAAGCAGATTTGCAGGTAGTGGTGATAAAAATACTTCAAACTCACATTGTCTAATTTTGTTTTTGCCCAAGAGCTGGATATGACTCCCTATCAAGAGTTGAAATGCAGAAAAGAAGACCAAAGATTGAGGCCAGAGGCATGTTGTAGGTGACAAATAAGGGGAACCAGTCAGGAAGAGGCATCAAGTGGGTGGACACCAAAAGATGGGTGTCCCAGAACCAAGCAGAGCAGTTGCGATAACTGTGCCAATGCTTCAGCATTTATCAAAAGGGAAACTGAGCCTAAGTTCTCATCTAGTAATTCTATTCTACATCATTTTCTCTTCAGAAATAAATATATACTTACACATACAAGTGTATGGTACAGGTGTTTACTGATGTATCATTTGAAACAACAAACGAAAGGTCCATAAATAGAGAAATGCTTAAATTGTGTTTGACCTAAGCAAGGGAGCCAGATGTGACCAAAGCTGGCAGAGAAAAGGTGTTAATGTAGAATTCTTACAAAATATTAGATTGTTAAGATTACTTAAACTACTTGAATAAGTTCACAGAATGAGAGATCCCAACTACATAAGAAAACATTTTTACAGGTATTAGCACTAGAGTAGAGAGCATGGCGTGAGAGAACCCACACACTCCAAAGCAGACTCTCTGAGACGCAAATGTGGAGAGCTGCTGTATGCGTGCTTCTCAGTTATTCTTGGCCTTCACAGCCCTTCCTCCACAGACAGATTCTAAGGAATGCACAAGTCACCGGGCAAAAGACAAAACAGTCTGAAAAATATTTGGGACATAGCAATCCATCCAATAAACATTAGCCATTCGTGCCTTATCAGTGTTTGCTATCATCTATAACAACAGTTGGCGTGCAGAGGAAGGAGCTTTGAAATTCACTTGTAACACTGCTTATCTGTGTGAAGCTTGGGCTTGGGGCCTGGTAGGCACAGTGAAGAATGCCTAAGAGTCTTGAAACCTTGTGCTGTAGCATGTGGGGCTGACAGTGAAGCCCAGCAGCAGAGCCTGTGTTTGGCCCGCAGCCAATCCCTAGGACAATGACAACAGATAGGCATTTTACTAGATTTGCTTCTTTAGTAGTAGACGTTAAATCCAGGCCGCTTGCTTGCTAATCAAGTGTTCGTATACTGTATCATTCCATTCCTAATAATATACTGATGCAAATTTCTTATAAAAGTAAGTGCTTCATTATAAACTTTTAAAATTAAGACATGAAAAAGAATAGTAAAATTTATGAACATCAATAGTGATCCCTGATAATTTTTATTTAACTATCTGTGATTCCATGATCACCAAAAAGACCAAAGAATTGGCGTAATATGAAGCAGGAAATAGGCCTTTTAGCAATTTCTACAAAAAGAAAAATACCATCAGACAGTATGAACAAATAAAATAGAGAGAAGAGAACTAAACTGAGCCCAGATTTGTAGTCTCTGATTCTATCAAATGAGGCAAATCAAACCTCTGTGTGCCACATTCGTGAGAGGCAGTGTTTTCCACATTCCCGGTGATATGACAGCATGCATTACTAGTCAACTACACCTTCTATCAACCAAATAGTTTCCCTCATTGGCCCGACTTGTCTAAACGAACACAGAACTGTCTTCTCTCTCTGTTCTCGTCACAGATTTTTGGCTACATCTCTGCTCCTACTGCCTGGTCCGGGCAGGCCCATCCCTGCCTGGCGTGGGCAGAGATAGAATTCCAAGCAGCAGCATGTTGCGTGAGCGCCAAAGTTGAGCCAGAATACAGCTGAGATTCTTTCCATCCAGCGATGGCAACAGGTAGAACAGTTGAAACAATGTGGACACACAACGACAAGGCTTCTGACAGACCCAATCCTGCCAGGGAAACAAGAAGCATCCGTGGGTCACACGTGCCTGAGTATGCTGTGAGCAGCCTCAATTTAGCCCTTTTCTGCACAACTCAAACCTCCTTGTGCCACCTCTTTGTCTCCAATACAAACCCTCTGCCAGCCCCTCTGAGACCCTCCCAAGGTGGGGCTCACTATTCCACGTATGGCTCTGTCTCTAATTACTATTTACTGCATTTGCATGTGTGTTTTTTTTCTCATTATAATGTCATTAGCATGCGAAGGAGCCCCGTTGCCAGGGCAACCAGGAGTGGTGAATGCACAGCACAGCCTTTAATGAAAACTTAACCCTACTTTGTTTAATTCCCAGTGTGTTATGGCTCACTCACTTTTGTGGTCAAAAGAATGGAAATACCCTATGGTCGTGCCCCACCCTTATTTGGTTATGTGGTATTTGTAACCTATGTGTGTTCTCCCAAATACCTAACACACACCATTTTCACAACTAACCTTGATAACGTTCCTCCCCACTTATCAACACTGCTCCCTCAACACAGGGCTTTAATACCTGCAGCCGACTCCATTTTCTATAACTAAACAGGCCCTTTAACTCTGGTGACTTCCAGAGCTGCTGCTCAGCTGATGACCCGCTCCTGAAGGCGTTCTAACCTGTGGGCCTGGGAGCACACTCACGCCTGTAAAGCACCATGCTCATCAGAAAGCACTGTTCAAAAGGAGCTTTGGATGTGACCTTTCCGGCCTCAAAGTGTCTACCTATCAAATCCTCGTACAATAATAACAAGGACTTGTCAAGTGAGCAGACAAGGATTAAACAAGTCATAACAGGCAAAATGAGATAATACTTAGCACACATCAAAATAAAACCCTAGATTTAGGCTTAAGAATCCAATTAAACAAACACTGGAGCTCCTTACCAGGCAAGCACAGTGTTAAGCCACAAGAGCTCCCTGTCATCAGGAAGAAAAGTATGCCAGGCTGCCTCGCAGGAGAGTTTTATAATAACTACTCCATTGGTAGTTATTATACTCACTGGACAAGATGAGAACAGTAAGAAAAACAGCAACAGAAAAACACTTTAATAAGGGAAAGTTAACCATGAATTAGCAGCTGGTGATCGTCCCCAATGTCATTCCTCTCTAGTTAGCACTCTTTTCAGTAGGAGAGAAGAAAGTCCTATGGCCAATACAGCAGAAAGGTCAGAGAGTATGGCACCCATAGGAGCTAAAGGATGATGGGAATTGAGCTCTGGCTTGTGATCCAGCTGACCTGGGGGTAAGGGTGGGAACATCTGTAGGAATACCTTTGTCCAGTAAACATATTTGACGAAGGGAACTGCTCTTTGCCCTATCGAAGAAGTAGGCAGTCACTACACCTGCCCTACCTAGTCCACTAGGGAATCAAACTTCTTAACTTTAACTTACATTTTTATTTCAATTATCATATGAGAGTACAGCTGCCATGTTCTAAAGTGCAGCTACACGGAGAACAGGCAACTCCAGAGTAAACATGACAACACTAGAAGATTAAACAATATTCTCCAGCTTTCCTACAAGTGAGCAATAGAGGGAGACCCAGAGATATCTGTGCCACAGCCTTAGAGAAGGCCCCAGGGTGCAGCATCCACTGTAAGCCACGCTGTCCACACAAGTCCCTGGGCAGAGTAATCTTCTGTCTTAAGACCAGAGGTGAAAGTTCAGCAAACTGGTGATTGGTGCCCTCACGGATTTGAGGAAGAGATCAGCAGAGGGCTCAACACTCAAACTCTAAGGACGGACTACCTGAGTTCATACCCACCACTCAACATGTGAGCTCAGCTTCCTCATCTGCAAAATGACACTAGTAATGGCTACTATCACCTAACCAGTGTCGCGATGAAGCATGTTCACATGTGCAAAACGCCAAGCACACACCCTGAAATAATCACCAGTGAATGGGGTTTTCCCGAAGGGCGGGTTTCACGAGTTCATTTATTTTGGTCAGTCTACACCAGTAAGTTAGAAACAGCTAGAACCATGTATTTCTGTGTCAGGCCTTTAGGTCATCCACATTCTCCAGAGGCCACCTGAAGAGCTACTTACCTAGTCCCAGTCAGGCTAGGTCGTCATCCTCCAGACCCTGACCCATCCCTCCTGACCGTGTCCTCTGTTCCTCTAATACACAGACAGAGCAGAGCTCAACCCTTTCATATCTGCCCAATCTCTATTTTACTTCCTTAAACCTTATTTTTTTTCCCACTCCTGGCTGGTTCAAGTAGTCTTAATCAATTTTTTTTTTAGTAAGCACATAAATTAATGGGTTTCATTCTCCATTTTCACTGCCAGTCCTGACTCTTCCCTGCATTCCCTGGCCTCTCTAACCGAGAATGGGAACCTACCATAGCTGGTGTTCCTTCCTCAGCTGTCTAGATTCCATGAGTCAGTTCACCGCTTACCCCTTTCCACAGCTCACATTTGAGCAGCACAGCAGTGTGTACTGGAGAGAATTTGGTAGTATTTGTATGAAATGTTGAGAAAGACCTTACCTATCTCCTTTATACTGTAGGATTGTTGGAGGTGGCATCCATTTCTTCCCCAGGCCCACACACTGACTCGAGAGAGAGAGAGAGAGAGAGAGAGAGAGAGAGAGAGAGAGAGAGAGAGAGAGAGAGAGAGAGAGAGAGAGAGATAGGAATATTTATCACTCTCTCCAAATGATGAAAAAGTCTTTCTCATCATTATCCTTCCCAACCCACTCCCATTTCTGTTTAGTAAAGGGAAGGCTTCCCATGGATATCAACAAAATATGGCATATCAAGTTGCAGGAAGACTAAGCACCTCCCCATGTATTAAGGCTGAGCAAAGTGACTCTATATGAGTAGGGTCCCAAAAGCCTGTAAAGGAGTCAGAGACAGCCTCTGTTCGCATTCTTAGGAGTCACACAAGAGGACCAAGCTACACAATGGTAACATATATGCAGAGTACCTAGGTCAGTCCCATGCAGTCTCCTTGGTTGCCAGTTCAGTCTCTGTGAGACCCTATGAGCTCAGGTTAGTTGATTCTGTGGGTTTTCCTGTGGTGTCCTTGACCCCTCTGTCTCTTACAATCCTTTCTCCCCATCTTCTGCAGGATTCCCCAAGCTCTGCCTAATGTTTGGCTGTGAGTCTGTATCTCTTTCCATCACTTCATGGATGGAGCCTCTCTGATGACAACTGAACTATGCACCAATCTGGTCACAGGAGATGGCCAGTTCAGACTACTTATCCGTTATTGCTGGCAGTCTCAGCTGGGGTCATCCTTGGATTCTTGGGAGATTCCCGTCCACCAGGTTTCTACCTGACTCTGAAATGCACCCCCTTTCCAGTAGTCTCTTCAAGTACGCTTCCCCTCTGCCCCCCTCAACCTGATTGCTCATGTTCCCATCCCCACCTGCCCTCAGTCCACTCACAAAATCTCTTGTACTTTCCCTTCCCATGGAGATCCGTGTGTCCCCTGTGAAACTTACTTGTTACCTAGTCTCTCTGGGTAGGTGGATTGCAGTAGAGTTATACTTTATTTGACAGCTAATATCCACTTATGAGTGAGCATACATCATGTTTGTGTTTCTGGGTCTGGTTACCTCACTCAGGATGAGTTTTTTTCTCATTCCATATATTTGTCTTCAAATTTCCATTGTGTAAATGTACCGTATTTTCTTTATCCATTCCTCAGTTGAGGGATATCTAGGTTGTTTCCAGGTTCTGACTATTACAAATAAAGCTGCTATGAACATAGATGAGCAAGTACAGACCTTGAAAGAACAATACTCAGCTTTATATGGAAAAATAAAAATTCAGAATACCTGAAACAACCTTGTACAATGAAAGAATTTCCAGAGGTATCACCATTCCTGAACTGTAACTGTACTGCAGACTTATAGTAATAAAAACTTCATAGTCCTATCATAAAAACAGACATGTCAGTCAATGAAATTTAATCAGAAACCCAAATATAAATCTACACACCTATGAACACCTGATTTTTTATGAAGAAGCCAAAAATATACAATGGAAAAAAGAAAACATATATCTTCAACAAATGGTGCTGGTCTAACTGGATGTTGTTATATAGAAGAATGCAAATAGATTCAAACCTATCACCCTACACAAAACTCAAGTCCAAGTGGATCAAAGACCTCAAAATAAACCAAAATACACTAACCCCAATAGAAGAGAAAGTAGGAAATAACCTAAAATACATTGGCATGTGAGACAACGTCCTAAAAGAACAATAGCACAAGCACTAATTAATAAATGACAATTAATAAATGGGACCTCATGAAATTGAAAAGTTTCTATAAAGCAAAGGATACCATCAATAGGACAAAACGGCAACCTAATAAATGGGAAAAGATCTTGATAAAACCCTCATCCAACAGAGGGCTGATTTCCAAAATATACAAGGAACTCAAGAAACTAGATATCACTAAGCCAAATAATCTAATTAAAAAATGGGGTAGAGATCTAAACAAAATTCTCAACAGAAAAATCTCAAATGGCCAAGAAACACTTAAGGAAATACTCAACATTGATAGCCATCAGGGAATGCTAATCAAAATGACTTTGAGATTCCATCTTTCACCTGTCAGAATGGCCAAGATTGAAAATACAAGCGATAGCTCATGCTGGAGAGAATGTGGAGTAAGGGGAACACTCCTCCACTGCTGGTGGGTGTGCCCAAAGGGTGCTCAATCATACCACAAGGACACTTGTTCATAAACTTTTGAGGAAGCTCCTTTAACCGTAACATGGAATTGTCCTTTCCTTTACACGTGGATGTTTGTGATGCTCCTGGAAGCTCCACTTGGATACACAAGAGCCTGGAACTCACAGACAAACTACTGGACAGCTGCTTCTCTGTGAATAAAACATGCGATCTCCCTCAGTGTTCTCACCACTTCTGGTATAACGCCACCACATCTTCCTGCCACTCCAGTTACCTCATCAGAACAGAAGGTTTCTATACCTTATTCCTTCCATGAGTTGACCACCTCGATATCTCATACACTGATTGTTTTGTACTTCTTAACAGAGTACTAATATTATTCCCGGCATTCCCTGAAGGAATCCTAACTTAAGCTGTTTAGATATTTCTAAGGTATGTATCTATCTAAAGTGAAAAGCTGTTCCATTTAGCATTGCCTTTATGTCTCCCGGCATATTATCAATAAGTTTATTAACATTATTTGATAGTGCATCCTTCTCAATTTCCTTCACTGTACTTGCCTTTAACAATATCCTTAAGAGAGATGAAATTAGGATTCTTCTGCTGTTTTGTTGTGGTTGTTGTCTTCAAGGCAGGTGCAGCCCTGGCTGTCCTGGAACTCACTCTGTAGAACAGGCTGGTCTCAAACTCAGAGATCTGCCTGCCTCTGCCTCCTGAGCACGGGGACAAAGGCATGTGCCACAGAGCCCAACTAAATCAGATTTTCTATTTGTTGGAGAGAGTCTGGATTCAGCCTTCAGATGATTATTTAGTTTAGCCTAACATGGTTAGAACCAACCTCAAGAAGAGGGCTGGTTTTGTCTGTTGTTGTTCTGGTTTTAGTGTCTTTTGGACTACTGAAGTGTTGAAATGCTCTCCTGGTGAGTTTCAGTGGTAATGCAGCAAAGCTGCATGAGGCTGTGTCCTAGGTAACTCTGCACTGCCTACTGCCTGTGGCAGAAGGGCAAGCTTGAGATGAACACAGCACCTGGGTTGGAGGTGATGTCATCTTACTAACCAGAAGCCCTGGGGCTCCAGATACTGCAGTCACCTTTGTAAATGGATGGCTTCCTAGCTTTGATGAAAATTATCTAACAACACTAAGAAGTGCAGAATGCATAGCAATTAAACATTTTGTTTTACTTTTTATTTTCAAATATGAAATCACTATGCAACTCAAGCTGGTATTAAACTCAGTATCTCCTTGCCTTGGCTTTTCACATACTGCAGTAAAATACCACACTCAGCTCAGGAATTAAAACAGATTCAAAACACAGAAAGCTAATAGAAACTATGGGAACTCTGTGGGCTCCCCAAGCCCGCACAGAGGCTTGAACTAGAGCCTGACACTAGGCAATTATTCTACCCCTGGACTGCCTTTGTAACTACTTAAAATTGATTTACAGGAATAGGGAGTATTTTGCATTCATTTAAATGTTTTAAAAACAAATCTCAGAAAAATTCAAATAATGATTGGGTTTCAAGGGTTAAAATTTGCAATCCTCACCATATACAAACAGTCAGTGCTCAATTCAATCAGTCCTGAATTGAAAACAGAAGGAAATACTGAGCACACACCAGACATGGGCAGATTTTTTTCATGTCACTATTCCCAAAACAGCACAGCATGAAAATTATAATATTCATGCTGTCTCAGGTATTAGAAGTAATCTACAGGTGACCTAAACAAATGAAGAATACATTAAATATATGCAAATACTACACCATTTACATGAAGGACTAGGATGGAAGATCTTGGATCCATGGGGGTCCCGGATACCATCTGCACAGGTATCAAGGGTCAGTCAGACAATGGTTTCTCTACATTTTCAGTTACACATCATCCAGTACAGTCTGAAAATGACAGAGCTGGAGAATTCCTCAAACAATCCTTAAATAGTGAAAAGCAGAGTTTTTCTGAACAAGACCACAGAGCTGATTTTCATTCTAAGCTGTTGGGGTACGAACTGAGCCGCAGGGAGAAAGGGACACTAAAGTCATCAGAGTCATAAACACAGTATTCCTTAGTTGTAATCACCTAAAGATTATCGTTCTAACAGCTGTACATATCTGTAAAGATACAGCCGGAACCAGGTTGTTGCTTAAAAAGGCCAAGTAGTTAGGTTTTGTTAAATAATACACCATAAGTTCAGTGACTCAAAACAATTCCATTGCTTCCTAGAAGAATAAAAATGGATCACTGTGCTAACAGTGAGCAGGCTCAGTTAATGTCCACAATGATTGCTTATACATATGCAATCAACCAAGGGTGGCTGCGGCTGGCTGGGCTGGGCTGGGCTGGGCTGGGCTGGGCTGGGCTGGGCTGGACTCAGTGGGGCTGATAGGGCCTGCTCCCATCTTCAGGCGAGCAACGTGAGCTGGGCTCATGACAGAGTGAAGGATCTAAAGAGAGGATATATTAAAAATGCAAGTTCATTTTAGACTTCTGCTCAAGCTGTGCATGAGGGCCAAGATGAGACATATAAGACAATGCCAAAGGACCCGGGACCCCACCTTTTTAGGTGTGAGAAAATAACATCATGCACATATGAGAAGGCTAGGCTGACAACAGCGCCAGCTGCACAGCCTGAGTTCGACTTCTGAGACCCAAATAACGAGAAAGGAGGGAACAGACTCCACAGAGTTGGCATTTGACCTATGCACATTTGTGCTGTCAGACAGGTGCAGTACAGAGGTGTGCATGCGCACACACACACACAATGATAAATAAATACATATATTTTAATTGGTGTCATAACACTTACCAGGTGGGAAAGGAGATTCCACACAGGAAAGTCTAATAACAGGGCAATGTTTGTGAACAAACAATAGAGAGCCTTTACATGCGCTAAAATTAAAACCAACTAAAAGGTGGCTTCTGGGGTTTGGTTTGGTTTTGTTTTTTCTTTAGCATCTCATTAGATAGCCTAGGCTGGCCTCCAATTCATGATTCTCCTGCCTCGGCCTCCTATAATACCATATGTAATAGAAGACTTTTATTGTTTTTATTGTTGTTGTTGTTGTTGTTGTTAATTCTTGTTTTTAAATTCAGAGGTACAATGAATTTGAATATATACACATATAGCCATCTAATGATTTAATAGGCGATACCTACATGGTACTCAGAGAAAGCTATGAATATAAAATCTACAGCATTGGAGCTGAATACCAAGAGAAGCAGGAAAGAGGCTGAAGTGGAAGTCAAAAGACTTGCCTACCAGGGATCTTGATTTGGATCCTCAGTATCACCAAAAAAAGGTTTTCAAAAGAACCAAGGCAAGGTGCAAATAGTACTTCTAGATCAGCTGACCAGAGCGCGGGAAGAGTGAGAGAGAGCTCTCAATGTGTCACACATGGTGGTGCATATTTACTTTAAAATTAATTGCTACATTAGTTTAAATGCAATGACTGATAATCTTTTTGAGACAAAGGTGACATGCAATATGCTATCACTGGTTACCTATGAGCTCCCACTTCATTTAAATCACCATAGTATTCTAAGCTAGTTACTATTATTTCTACCTTACTATGTGTGTGTGTGTGTGTGTGTGTGTGTGTGTGTGTGTGTACACATGCACACACAAGCTTTTATGTGTGGGGTGCCATGTTACCATGGCATATGTGTGTAGAAGCCAGAGACCAACATGAAATACTCAATTCTTTCCTTTAAGCATATGGGTCCTAGGGATAAAACTCAGGTTATCAGGCTTGGAGGCAGGCACCTTTGCACACTGAGCCATCTCATCCACATAGACCAAGATAACTGAAATGATCTGCTTAGAGTTTCACAGTCTCTATGTTTAGGGCAGGATCAAGAAGAACCAAGTTATGTCTGGTCCTAAAGACTGTAGCTGGGGTGGTGGGATGGTTCAGTGGGGAAGGGTGTTTGCCATGCCAGCCCAGCAACTGAATTTGACCCCCTGAACCATATAAAATTAGGAGAGAACGGATGCCATAGAGTTGCTCTCTGACCTCCACACGCACGCCATGGGATGCATGCTCACATACACTCATCATGCTCACTCACATACTAACAAATTTATATTAAAAAAAAAACCTAAGACCATCTAACACCTAACTTACAATAGCTGAATATTCATCAACTGAGTTAGAGCTCAGGTTTAATCAGTCATATACACTATAATATAAGCAGCAAATGCTAGGAATACATTCTTCCTCCAGCCCAAACAAACCTGAGTCGCTATTTATCAGCATCTCATCTTGAAATGGAAAAGCAACAATTAGGGCAATTCTTCCAGTGAGAATGATGGATATCAAGCATGACTAAATTCACCCTATGGGGAAAATATTTAATATTTAGTACTGCAAGCATTTTATTAGATTTTGGATATTAGCTTGTACTAGCACTTGTGTTTGGATTTTTTAGAGGTATACTTGTAGTGCATACAATGAAAGATTTACAATTAGGAATTTGACAAAGAAGAAATTATTTACTTTCAGGAATTTTCCAAGTTACCAACATCCAGCAATACTATCTTACTTGAAGTGTTAAATCTGATTTTTAAAAACACTTCATACACTAATTGCCTTAGCAGATGCTGCAGATATTTGCTGCAAAATGTCACTGAAAAGACAGATTAAATATATTAGTTTACTACACATGGTGATTTAAAGATTAGAATGCACTAAATAAACTGTAAGAAATTATAAATAGACTAAAATGGGTAAAATTATCCTTAAATCGCTAGACAAGCCTTCCTGTTAATGTTACAGTAATGAGTTCTGCACAGGGGCTGTGCAGAATGAAACCCTTTCATCAGACTGCGCATATGCCTGCGCTGTTTGTTTCTCTTCAAAGTAAAACTTAATGAAACAGCTAATAAAACTCAGTTTTCCTCCCGACTCCCGAAAGGAACAAGCCCTTGAAGCGCGCTCACTGTGTGTTCTTCTGCACTGGCTTTTGCTACTCTTCAGCATGTAAATTTTCCAGTAATGGAAAACAGTCAAAGTCTTAAACCTTTTCTTCCCACTCTTGTAAACCATCTGTATTTCTTCTTCGTCAAGCGACTGCACAATGGAGACATATTTTGCACACCTGCTGAGAACTTTGGTCTTGGGTCGTCAAGTTCACCTCCCGCTGGCTTCACAAGGATGTAGAGCATGTGTATTTAAATGGATCTTCATTATGGAAAAAACCAACATAAGAATAGGGGCTTTAACTGGGTTTAAAAAATGAGAAAGGCATATATGAGACTCCGGATTATTCTTTAAAAAAAAAAAACTGAAAGTGGGATAGGCTGGGAAACAGTATATGCAAAAGGACCAGCTTCCATGACTTCCATGTAGATGGCAGATGTGTGTGAATCCCAACCGGCTCCTTCACTGGCCAGAACACACATGCTCTTCCAGCTTCTTCCTGGAGAAGGTGTGACTCTGGTAACACAGTGTAGGTAGACAGCAGGCTGGAATGAGAGGTTATATTTGGCGTAGGGGTAGGTGCAAGGGTGTGTAAGGGACCAAAATTAAAAATTAGTGCCTAAAAAGTTTTAGGCAAAATGATATAGTAATTTTATGTCTGTCAAATCAAATAAAAAATCAGGGCTTATATTTTGTTTTGGACATTTTAAATTCATTTTTTCTAGTAATTCATTTTTAGCATTTTTTTTTTTACAAAAGTATGTCTATGACAGATTGGAAATAAAAATCTTGATCTTTCATCACAGATGGTTTGAAAAGCATTCAGTTGAGGATAAGATTTGCAAATGCTGTTTACCTCCTTTTGCCCCAAAATATAACATTAGGTACAAGCTTTGGATAAAGACCATCATTTAGAATCCTTCCACTGACACCCTGAGAAAACAGCCTGAGGACACAGCATGTTTAAAGAGCTAAAGGTCGGACAATGGAAGCTGAGATGTAGACACCCTGTGCTTCCTGCTAAGGATAAGTCCATGTGTCCTCCTGTCCACAGGATGGAAGCTGGTGCTGACAAAATTTATGAAAATTGGAAGTCTAAACAGCATCTGTGTGATGGAAGTTGGCTATTGTCAAAGCAAGATTTCAAGTGGGTAGGATTTTGGGGGGAAGAAAGGAAAGAATAGAGAACACTGCTATTTACTCTGTGGTACTTTTATGGGCACTGTAAAGCAGAAACTGGGAGTGACCACAGGACATTCTGTAGCCTCTAACAGCAAGGAAGAAATAAAAACACACCAATGGCAGGTTTCATCTGCTTCTCAGTTTTGCATAGGAAATCTTGGTGCTCCTAAAAAAATCACAAGGCATACATCTTTGGTACATATTTTATTTGTAGCAGATACCCAGACAAGCAATCAGAATATAAAGCTGAGATTAATGTGTTTTACAACCTTGAGTCATAAAAACATTCATAAGCCATAGAAACAGAGGTTTGGAGTTAGAAGGTCATATAATTCACCTTGTTCCAGACACTGCTTCTAGTAAGACTGCTTATGATGCATTTTGTAGCTACTCTTTGGTTTTTGCCTAAGAGGGTAGGGTAAGCTGTCCGTGGGGACAATGTTAAAGAAGCCGCAGTGCCAAGCCCTGATTGAGCCAGGATGAGATGTGCCCAGACAACTGTCAAAGAATGAGTACCTGTTGGAGGATAAGCCAAGGGTTAGATACAGTTAGATACAGTTTCCTAACTGTTGTATTGTTACATGAACATGTTATAAGTACATTCAGGATAACTAATGGTGAGAACTAGAGAGATGGCTCAGTGGTTAAAAGCACTAGCTGCTCCTCCAGAGGACCTCAGTTCTGTTCCCAGCACCCACATTAGGTGGCTCACGACAGCTTGTCACTCCAGCTGCAGGGGAGCTCTGATCTCTTCAGGCATCTGCACTGAGTCCTCTCTCTCTCTCTCTCTCTCTCTCTCTCTCTCTCTCTCTCTCTCTCTCACACACACACACACACACACACACACACACACACACACACACAATTTCAAAAAGAAATCTTTTTAAGGAAAGATATTAATGGTCAGAAATCATTAACAGTGTTTTATACAATCTCTCAGAAGTTTCTAGTTGAGACACTGAATCACCACTTCAAAGACTTCTTACATAAACTCTCCATATCTATTCATTATTTTGGAGCAAGAAGCCTTATGTGACCATTTGTGTCCAGCGTTTGAGTCATCCTAGTAGATCTAACTATGTACTACTGATAAACTTTTCAGCAGGAATTGTTCTTTATTCCTATATTATTCCCTGGCTGGCACAGAACACAGAACAGCCTCACCTCAGAATACAGCTGTCCTCTTTCTACTGTCTCACATCTACCCTGCTAGTGCTGGGACTGAAGAAATGCACTACTGTACATGAGTTGACCGGAAATGCTTTTTCATTTTTTGTTTTATTTTTCACTTTTGAGACAAGGTGCATTCTATGTAGTCCAGGCTGACATGAAACAATGGATCCTCCTGTCTTAGTCTTCTGAGGGTTGGGATTATAAGTTATGTATCACTATGTGAAACTGATACTTTTTATTTTTAAAAAATGATATAATATGCCTAACATTAACACTATTTCAAGTATTTAAAAAATTAAATTATGATAGGAAAAATTATGACAAAAATAGCATTTTCAGTATGTATTGTTCAGTGTATTAAGAACAATCACACTGTCTTGTAAATACACCACCATCTTTTTCCATAACACTTGCATCTTCCCCAAGGAAGTGCCACCCACGAAACAGCTACTTCCCATTCCATCCCCTCCAGTCCCCAGAAACCACATGACCTTCTGTCTGAAGGAACTGAACTATGTTAGTAATTCTTATGAGAAAAAGTCATAAAAGTTTGCTCTTCGTGTATGGCTTATTTTACCTAGCATAACACCCTCAAGGGGCATTACTGCTGTAACAGAATGCACTTCCCTTCTTTACTGTTACTGCATGTGCGTTCCATAGCACCTGTGGAAGCCAGAGGACAACGTTCCAGAGTGAGTTCTTCCCTTCCACCGCACTGTGGAGGACTGTAACACAATGACATTTGTCTGTCAAACATGGAAAACACACAACAGGAACACTAGATTATAGGAATTTCTTACCTTCAACATAATCTTATGGGTTTTTTTAATCTGTTGCTTTTATTGGTTAATTAATAAAGAAACTGCCTAGGCCCATTTGATAGGCCAACCCTTAGGTGGGTGAAGTAAACAGAACAGAATGCTGGGAGGAAGAAGCTGAGTCAAGGAGTCGCCATGATTCTCCCACCCCAGACAGACGCAGGTTAAGATCTTTCCTGGTAAGCCAGCTCATGGAGCTACACAGATTATTAGAAATGGGTTAGATAGATATGTATGAGCTAGTCAATAAGAAACTAAAACTAATGGGCCAGGCAGTGTTTAAAAGAATACAGTTTCCATGTAATTATTTTGGGTAAAGCTAGCCGTGCGGGCGGCCGGGTGCCGGGGACGCAGCCCACCGCTCTTATTACAACAGGGATCACCATTGTACATGTTGTCTGTGGTTGACCAGAATGGTATATAGCATGTGATTATATCAACACGGCATGTGATTTACAATAGGGTTATACCCTGATAAACTCACTGAATTTAACACCCTAAGATGGCAGTGCACTTAATACACCTAGCTCACTAACCATCACAGCTCAGTCCACATGCTTCCCTTGTGACCTGTGGCTGAGTGGAACTGTGCTCTGCCACTACCCAGCAAGGAAGTGTCAAATTGCAGACTCAGTCTGGAAAAGATAAAAAATATAAATTCACAGAGCATTTGTTCTGAATGGATGTAGCTTTTTCACCACTGCAAGGCTGAAAAATGCTAAATCAAACTACTGTAATTCAGGGACCATTTTGTGTGTGTGTGTATGTGTGTGTGTGTGTGTGTGTGTGTGTGTGTGTATGTATGTATATATATACATATGGTAATAAAGGATAAAGTTGAATTTATAAATTAGGCAAGCAGGAAATTAACAGAGATAACTGATAATAAAGCAGAACTATAGTGGTATAGGTTATATGACTGCAGCCTTATACTAAACTCACCTTTTGTGATGAGAGGCAGTTTTATGCCTACGTGATGAAATAAAGTGAGGCGAGGCCACAGTACAGTATGAACCATTACAAGGTGGCTACTGATAATTATAAGAGAGTAGCACATGTAGCCGGGGTGATGCCAGATCACACTTCTTTAACTGTGTCACATACTGAATATAGTGGTGGGGGTCGTGAAAAATTTGTACACAGAAAAAAGTTTCTGAATGTGCAATGACAAAAAAATTAATGTTTTAATGTGCAGCCCATCAGTTAATGGCCTGCAGCTTCCCTGGCTGCACTCACCAGCGCTGCATCGAGCCCTTTGCTGTAGACATCCCTCTGTGTAGAACACAGTGCGCCCTCTGTCCTGCACATGGCAAGGGAAGGGCAGTGCCACACCACACTGCCCAACCCCAACCCAGAATCAGCGCTATGACCACTGTGAATTGCACGGCTTTCACTGGTCACGTCAAGTTTCCTGTTCTTCTAGAAAGAGTATAATGGTTTAACAAGACTTTCAGTATGTTCCCATTGTTCCCTCAGAATATGTCAAATTAGTATATTTTGGAATAATATTTTAAAACGTCTGACTGGATTGCTGGCTTGAGTTTTATTTTTTTAAAAAATGAAATTAATTTTAGGATAACATTAGGAAAGAATTTCCAATAATTTCTGAAATGGCCCTAAGCACATACCTACCATTTTGTATGATATATTTATAGAAAGTAGAATTCTCAGCATGATGGTTATAAAACCAAAACACTCATCAACAACACTCACTATTACTAAAAGTCATTCACTATCACTCACTATCAACAACAAATCACTAAAGATGCCCTATATCCTACAGTATCAGATGTTAGGTCAAGATTTAATTATCCATGTGAAAATAAACAAGGACCTCCATCTTATTAATATACAAATTTGATTTAGTCTTGACTAAAATTGCTGAGTGTGGTGGCACACAGCTTTAAGCCAAGCTTGTGAGAAGCAAAGGCAGGTGTATCATTGTGAATTCCATGACAACCTGGTCCGAATAGCAAGTTCCAGCCTAGCCAGGGTTACATAGTGAGACAATGTCTCAAAGTAAATTGATAGATGATGATAGATGGATGATGACACGTAGACAGATGATAGATAGATAGATAGATAGATAGATAGATAGATAGATAGATAGATAGATGATAGATAGATGAAAATTTTATATAACAAAGACCTATGTTAAAATAAATGCATTATTGTCCAGAATGTTCGATTTGTACACCTCTTTTATATATCTTTGCACTTAGGATCACCAAGAAATCTTGGATAAAAAGGGGTCAGAGCAGCCAGAAGCCCTGTGCCACACCAAGCAACAACTTCACCTGGACAAGATGAGGTGAGGTTTTAAAACACTACTCACAATGGTATGGCTGAACTTAGGAAGTGTTTTGTTTTGTTTTGTTTTAGGAATGTTCCCATTTTCTATTTTTAGGCTGTACCTGACTATGGGTAAATAGGAAAAGGGTCTGCCCATGTCTGAGGTAGACCTCTCTGTAGGTAACTGGGAAAGAGGTCTGCCCATGTTTCAGTTAGGCCTCTCTATGAGTAACTAAGAAGGGGTCTGCCCATGTCTAAGTTAGGCTTCTCTAGGGGTAAATGGGAAGGGGTCTGCCCATGTCTCAGTTAGGCCTCTCTATGAGTAACTAAGAAGGGGTCTGCCCATGTCTAAGTTAGGCTTCTCTAGGGGTAAATGGGAAGGGGTCTGCCCATGTCTCAGTTAGGCCTCTCTAGGGGTAACTGGGAAGGGGTCTGCCCATGTCTAAGTTAGGCTTCTCTAGGGGTAAATGGGAAGGGGTCTGCCTATGTCTCAGTTAGGCCTCTCTAGGGGTAACTGGGAAGGGGTCTGCCCATGTCTAAGTTAGGCTTCTCTAGGGGTAAATGGGAAGGGGTCTGCCCATGTCTCAGTTAGGCCTCTCTAGGGGTAACAGGGGAAAGGAGTCTGCCATGTCTGAGTTAGGCCTCTGGCTGCCACAAACTAGATGTCAAGACTCCTCCACATAGCAAATGCACAGCGGCTAGATCCTTCTGGGGTGACTCCAAGTTTCCTCAGAGGATCCTGCAAGGAGATGAAACCCCGGCCATCTTTACTTGATCTAGGCAGTTCCCACCTCCTGCTAGGGTTCCTTAACTGGTTTGCTAGTTTTCCTGAACAGGACAAGAAAACAAAGTGGCCTCGACCATGTTACACACATCAAAGTACCACTTCTCCTCAGGCTTGGTCCCACCACTGCGCTCAGCTCAGTTCACTCTATAAGAGCTGGAGTACAGCTCATCAAATCCCTAACAACGCAAACTCCCGCAAGAAGCGATGAAAAGATCCTGACTCCCCACACTGTCGGCACCCTACTTGCCACAGCAGAACTATGGAAACAAGATAGTTAATGGAGCAGAGAGGACTTCTTCAGTAAGAATACCGCACATCCGCCTACTGAGACCTGTGCTCACACACGGGCAGGGCTGGGGCCATGCTTGGAGCATGGTTTCTTGGAACGGTTTCTACAGGCAGCCTTCTGGCTCTGATGGCTAGGAGGTTGGTTATTCACAGCAGTCTGAATATAGAAAATGAGCTACTTAGGATACTTTTGTCTCAGCTTAGGGCCTTGATTCACTTCTGGAAGAAGATAAAAAGGTCCCACTCAGAAGACTGCCACGTGGCTATTTTTAAATATAAAGTATGTATCATGCCCTGTCATGTTACATACTATTATGGAAACATTCCATTCCTACAGAAAGGCCAGTTTTTAAAAAAGACTTTTTTAAAGAGATTATTTATCTCTTTAAGATAAATGATACACATTAGCTTTTTATGTTAATGTTGGGGTGTTTTCATAGATTCTAATTCACCAATTAAAGGATGAAAAGGAATATTAGCATTCCTTTAATTTCTTTTAAAAGGTCAAATAAAATTCTTATTTAATAAAAATTCTTTTGAAAAACTTTGAAATTTCTAGGATGGCAACCTATAAAAAGACTAATATCTTCAAATAAAAGATAAAATCATTCAAAAAGAAGGTATTTAATCATTTATTTAAACTAACACTTATTACATACTGTCTTTCCAGATTGTGATATTCTGCTTGATTAGTGCATATGAGCAAAGAATGAAAAGATCTGGACTGGAGAGGGCAGGGAGCACACTGGGCAATAAACACAGGTAAAGACTGGGAAAAGATCTGGACTGAAGAGGGCAGGGAGCACACTGAGCAATAAACACAGGTAAAGACTGGAACAGACTAGACAGTACCTAGGACTAAGGAAAAAAGGCAGGAAAGACTGAATGCCTAGGTGTGAGAATGCCACATAGGTGCCAGACAGCTCAAATGCTGAACAGCATAGTTCATGAAGGTCACATGTGCTAACACTGAAAAGTCTAACACAGAAGAATTATTAACACACATCAATTTGAGCTACAATAAATAATACTGTGAGGCCATATCTTTAAAAAGAAAAAGAGAGGAAGGAAAGAAGGGGAAAAAGAAAAGTGACATTAGAGCAACTAATGAAAGGCCTGGGCAGAATGGTCAAGTGTAAGAGTGTTCTGACTGGAGAAGTCTGTCCATTCAGAGGCCCAGGACGGGTACAGTTTTTTGTTTTGTTTTCTTTTCTTTTCTTTTTGTTTTTGTTTTTGTTTGTTTGTTTGTTTGTTTTTTGGTTTGGTTTGGTTTGGTTTTTCAGGACAGGGTTTCTTTGTGTAGCTTTGGAGCTTGTCCCAGAACTCGCTCTGTAAACCAGGCTGGCCTCAAACTCACAGAGATGCGCCTGCTTCTGCCTCCTGAGTGCTGGGATTAAAGGCGTGCGCCACCACCACCTGGCAAAAGAGATGTTTGTCTGGCATATTTGAGAAGCAAGGAGGCCAATGTTCCTAGACAGTTATGATTTTAAAAAGGCATGCAAAGTGACTTCAGGAATAAGAAAGGTGGGAAAGGGAAAAGATCGCAGAATTTACAGATCATCAGAACAGTTTGGTTTTAGTTTGAGTTATTATGGAAAAATTATACTATATAACCTTTTAAAGAATTATGCTGTAGCAACACAAGAGCAGAGGAGGAAGATGATTCTGAAGAAAATCCTAGCACGCTCTGATAGTAGTTTACACTAAGAAGGTAGGCAGAGAGAGGATCCAGAGAAGGCAGGTGGGAACAGGATGAGACATAGTCAGACTCTGAATAGAACAGGCATTTCCTAGTGGACTGGACTTGAGGGCTGAGAAACATAAGAGAGTAAGTACAACTACAGTGGCCTGAATGAGAAAGATGGAGTTGTCAGCCAGGTCTGGATGATGAAAGATGACTGAATTTGGGGGGAGAGGTACAAACAGTTCAATCTTGGACATGTTCACTTTGGGATCTAAGTAGAAACATCAAAACAGAAACATAAAGTGTAGGGACAAAGGAAATTGTCCTCTCTGAACACTGAAGATTGGCTAAAATGATCTCACAATATGCAGCTTAACAGGAGAGAAGAGAAACAAAAGTGCATGAAGGGGAAATTATAGCCTGTGTGTTCCACACGAGGCCACACATGCCATCTGCAGAAGGCAAGAGGAACAGAGGCGTGGACAGGGAATGGCTTGGGTTGGTAATGCCATGCTAGCTGTAGGAGAGAAGAGGAGTGTAGTAATAAGAGTGGCAGGGCTGTGCCCCCAGCACTCCGGCTGCCTGGCTAGCTTATGCCCCGAAATAATTACACGGACACTGTATTCTTTTAAATACTGCTTGGCCCATTTCTATCTAACCTCTTCTAGGCTAATTCTCACATATTAATTTAGCCCATTTCTAATCACGTATGTAGCACCCCAAGGTGCGCTTACCGGGAAGATTCTAGCCTACATCCATCCTGGGTCGGAGTTCATTGCGTCTGCCCAGGAAAGGGTAGCATGGCCTTTGCTCCAGAGAGCAGAGCTGTCCGAGTCTGAGCTCACTTCCTCTTCCTCCCAGAATTCTGTTCTGTTTACTCCTCCCACCTATGTTTTAACCTATGAGGGCCAGCCAAGCAGTTTCTTTATTTTTTTAACCAATGACCTTCCTCCATCAGAGGAGGATGCACAGCTTGCCTTACTAAGTAGTTACGTCACCCAGGTATCCTCTGGAGCAGTCTAGGAATTCCTGGGCTTCTCTGTCAGATTCTCTTTTCTCCACTGATTGATAATTTCTGGTTAATAAGATTTCATACCAACTGCATGCCTTTTGGAAAAAGAGCTTTCCGATGATCCCTTCCTGCACGTCGATATAAAAAGGGGCAACTGGTGTAGGGCTTGGAGGTAGAAAGGAAAGCACAAGGCCTTGAGCTCCATTCTTTGGGGGCTGGAGGACTGTTTTCTTCAGCTGAGACACTGACACGCTACCTGATGCACTGAGAGGGCCATGAGAGGATTGTTTTTCAAGTTCCAGCACAAATACAGGCTGGTCTACAAATCTGTAATTCAAGAGAGAACTCTGGGTAGTAGGGACATGTTTGGAGGTGACAGAATTTAAATGAGGAGAAGATCTCTGGGGTAATGCGAATATGTTGAGGTCTGAACCTAGGCATTAATTTCACGAAACCATAAACAAAAGAACGGCACAGCAGAGGAGACTGTGAAAGGAATGAAGCGCAATACAGGAGGTAACCACGAGACTGAGGTCACCAAGACAAGGGAAAGAGGACCAAGCTTGTCAAATGCTGCTAAACGAGCAAAGATTTTACAAATGAATTTAATAGTCTAGAGATCGTGGTAGTACACAGTAATATTAACCTGTCTAGAGGTCATGGTAGTACATAGTAATATTAATATTTTGGTGTTTATTACACCAAAATGGAGTCCTATTGCTTAATAAATTCTTATAAAAATAAATAGGCTTTCAAACTGTAGTCAATGAACCATTCAGTTCAAACAATACACAATGAAATAAAATACCATGGGATGCATCTACCGAAATAGGGACATGTTGGCTGACATGCTCCTAGTTTGCATGCTCTTCCTTTAAGTAAGTAGTGGTTACAGTGCTGAGAACCACGGCTATAGAAAGAAGGATACAGAAACAAAATCACTGTCTCTGCTATCACTGAGCTCTCTGGGGAACTGGGCAGATGTATAATCACATAGCCAGTGGCAATTTATGAAAGACAGCATCTAAGCCAAAGCTGGATAATCAGAATGGTGGCCTTAAATTTAATCTCAGAAAATCCTCTAGTGATTATATGCAAAAGATTTATCCATCCGAAATGTGTTGATCAACACGTGAAGACATGTTCAGATAAACAGGATTTAGGAAGAAATACAAATGGCAATCGCCATGTAGCCTCAAGTGGCAGAACTTCAAAGTCTCTTGTCTAGGAAACGGAATGAAAGTGACAAAAGTGGTCCAAACACCATCTCAGGACAGAGATCCGCCAGGGAAGACACTGTGCTAAAACACTACACTGCTGAGATTCATCTCCGTGCCTTTCCATCTCTTTCAGCTGCTCAGGGTCCTCAGGTTCGGAAAACAGCAACCTCACCGCCCAACAGTCCAGATGCTCAGCCGAGCTCAAGCAGAGGGAACAGCAATACTCAAAGTGGCCAGCTCAGAAACCATCCTGAGTTAAGACAGTCTCACAATGTAACATGAGGGGGCTGGTTGTTTGTTTATTGGGGTTTTTGTCCCACCCAGTACCCCACAACTACCTAGTCCCAAAGAAAATCACACATAGATTTCTATAAGTTATAAAGCTGATTGGCCCATTAGCTCTAGCCTCTCACTGGCTAACTCTCACATCTTGATTAACCCATTTTTCTGATCTATGTTAGCCATGTGGCTCAGTACCTTTTTCCAGTGGGGCAGATCACATCCTGCTGCTTCGGTAGTCTGGGGAGGAGTGGGAGGAATCAACTTCCTCCCTCCCAGAATTCTCCTGCTCTCATTACATCATTTCTACTTCCTGTCTGGTTTTCCCACCTATATTTCCTGCCTGGCCAATCAGCATTTATTTATAACATGATTGACAGATTACAGACAATTCTCCCACACCACCACAGAAACTAGTCCCACTACCCCATAGCAATATAACATGAGAGATCCAAGAAATGAGAGCCCTGAACTCTGCCTGCCTTACATTCACACGCATAGAAAAGAACAAGGAGGCTCAGGTTCCCTTCATATCATGGGTAGTGGGTGAAGGGGCTCCCTCACAGAAGGGGCTTCCTCCTGGACCCCAGGTTAGGCTAACCATATCTAAACAGCTGTTTTCACAGAGAGATGATTTATTAAGCAGGGAAGAAAGTTATAAAGTGGCTGCTTTCTGACTAAGGCAGAAAACAGCAACAAATGACCTCGCAGGTCTAATTATTAAGTGGAGAAAAGGAGGTCTGTGTGAGAATGGGCCAGGATGTGGTGGGAAAGAAGATAGAGGACCAGGAAGAAGGGGAAGGGGACAGCAAAAGAGGGAGGGATATTTGTCTGGGAGGGACAAAAGACTGTCTCTAGACAGAGGAGGCAGATGTGGCCCATAGGCAAATAGCAGTTTATAAAGTTAAGGGGAGGGAGGCTCCGTGTTAGAATGATGTGTTTCATTTTAATTGGACATGATAAGTAGGTTAACCAAAGGGGGCTTCTGATTGCTGGGCTTTAGAAGTCAGCCTCGGGAGGAGGAAGTGGACAAATAAGGGAACAGGCCTTATGGCTAGCTTTAGGAATGTAATCTAAAGGTTTTAAGGCAGAAGGAATGGGGGAGAAGGACAAGGCCTGTGAGAGTCACATGTTCGAATAGGCTAGTGTCCCTTCAAAAGGGAATGGGCACAGGAAAAACTAGGCAGGGCAGTCTTGGAACTGTCTGAATTCTAAATGTGCTATCCAATTAGATCCGTAGAAGCCTTGCTGGACATAGGAGGGCCTGTATGGGAGCCCAGCATTCATGAGATGGAAGCAGAAAGAAGGCAAGCATGGGACCAACCTGGAGTATGTAACAGGATCTTGTTCTAAGAAAGTAGAAAGGAAATTTTAAGCTTACACATTTTAAACCATATGTCCTCACTGGAAAGGAAATCCATATTATAAAACCAGACATCGTGTCATTTAAATTCATCCAACTGTGCATGAGAATCCAACTGTGCATGAGAATTTGCACTCATTTGTGGTCACACAATTTGAAGAGTTGGTCACCTACAAAACACTTTACCACCTGAGCTATCTCTGCCCCTGTCATATAAATTTCCTCCTAGATTAAATCCATCCTGCAGGAAACCCCTTAAGCAGAAAAGTAAACACCTCAAAATAACTCCAGGAAGTCCCTGAAACTGACCAGATTCACTAGGCCCCTCCCTGCCAGAGTAAGCAATAAAAGCTGAGAGTCCCCCCTCAGACAGAAGGAAGCTAGACTGCAGCGAAGACTCTCAGACTAGCTGGGCTCCAAATATGGACCAGCTCCCTTTAAGAAGCAAAAGTCAGTTAAAACAACTGAGAATCTGGAAAGGACACTCTCCAACTGGCGAGCCACCTGCAGACTGTGCAGTGTGCTGTCACCCTTACTGGGATGGGCATTGGCAAAGAAGCTGTCTTGGAGTCATTTCTATTCCCCCATACTACTTTTAAGTAACCCACTGGTTCACAAACATGGACTCTGGTGATAGCCATACTTTGTTCTGTCATGGGATTCCTATCTAGGGTGAACAGGCATATGGGTTGAGTCTTCCAAGGAAAAGTTCTGTCACACAATACTAGCCTCATGTGACTACTTACAAAACAAAAATGTACCATCATGAAAGGAATATTACAGTTAGTTCATCCAATAATCTATTATAAATTAGTAAGTTGACTTAGGAAATTGCATATATATACAGTTGTATATATATAAAATAATATATTATATAGCTTCAAATATATGTATATATACATACATATATATATATAATCAACTCTTTTGGCCACAAATCCTAGGCTTGCCAAGCCTACCCCTACAAGAGAATCTTCTTAGAGAACTTTGGAAATGCAGACTATAACCTCCCCAGTGAGCTAAGTCATCACTACAACCAAACGTGTGCTCTTATTTGTCAAACTAGCATCGTTATTACCATTATTTAAATTTAAATTTATAAACTTGCAAAGTATCATAGATTTCATTTTTCATACTCTTGATAATATTTTATAAAATATTGGAAAGTATCTAATTCACAAGCGGTGTAACCAGTACTTCTTGAAATGATCATTAAAGATTTGTATGTGCTTAAGACGTAAATCTTATCACAATACTCAGTAAACTAAGAATACAAAATCTAATGTAATTGATTTAGATTCAGAATTTACCACAAACCATAGCACACACATCCAAGCACATTTTTTCTCCTAATCTCACAGATAATTGTTTTTTTTAATCTAGTCCCAAGAGATATGAATGTGATATACTTCATCATTATCAGTGACATTTTAAGCCAGAGATATTTCATTAACTAACAGTGAATAATTAAATGATTAAACAAATACATCTATAATCAACAACAGAAAAGGATTATTAGTAGGAAGATATATAAATCTATAAAACAAACTAGAAGAATAAAATTTTAAGTATTACAAATTAACAGATGCTTCATTGGGTTGGTGGTAGCAGTGGTAGTTTAGTTTGGTAGCGGTGATAGTTTAGTTTGATGGTAGCGGTGGTAGTTTAGTTTGTTGGTAGCGGTGGTAGTTTAGTTTGGTGGTAGCGGTGGTAGTTTAGTTTGGTGGTAACGGTGGTAATTTGTTGGTAGCGGTGGTAGTTTAGTTTGTTGGTAGCAGTGGTAGTTTAGTTTGGTAGCGGTGATAGTTTAGTTTGATGGTAGCGGTGGTAGTATAGTTTGGTGGTAGCGGTGGTAGTGTAGTTTGGTGGTAGCAGTGGTAGTGTAGTTTGGTATGGTCTTTGAAACAAGATGTCATAGTGTAGCCAAGCCTGCCCTCAAAGTTGTGGTCCTCCTGTCCCAGCCTCTAAAGTGTTGAGCCTGTATCACCACAGTCAGCCAATACATGAACATTTCTGTTACACATATAAAGCAACATTGTTCTTAAAAATTCCTGGGAAGGATCTTCCAGTAAACTTTAGAAGTGTCACTAAATATTAGTTCTTCTAAGGATACTGTATGTACACAGCATGGTGCTTGGACTGAGAAACGTCACCTTAGGTACACACAATCAAACACTTGGTCCTAGCTGTTAAAGCTGAGAAACGTCACCTTAAGTACACACAATCAAACACTTGGTCCTAGCTGTTAAAGCTACCTGGGGAGGTTATGGAACCTTTAATTGGCAGAGTTGCTGAAGGAAGCATGTTACTGGGGACAGGGTTTAAGGATTTATAGCCTCACCCTACTTCCTGCATGGGTAAAAATGTGATTAGCCAACTTCCTGCTCCTGTGGCCATGTCATGCCTTCCCCACCGTATCCGGACTCTGTCCTTCGAGAACTGTAAACTGAAATAACCTTTCTTCCTTAAGTTGCTTCTATCACTGAAACAGAGAAGTAACTGGAACATACAGACGCTGACATTTTAAGGGGATATTTAACATTTCACCTCGGAAATGGGAAGAATTCCTTCTAAGAGGTTAATGCATGAAGAAGACAACATTAAATGGCTTACACTGTGCAGGTGTGGACCATGATCACAACTGTTTAGAATGGCTTACACTGTGCAGGTGTGGACAGTGATCACAACTGTTTAGAATGGCTTACACTGTGCAGATGTGGACCATGATCACAACTGTTTAGAATGGCTTACTCTGTGCAGGTGTGGACCATGATCACAACTGTTTAGAATGGCTTACTCTGTGCAGGTGTGGACCATGATCACAACTGTTTAGAATGGCTTACACTGTGCAGGTGTGGACCATGATCACAACTGTTTAGAATGGCTTACACTGTGCAGGTGTGGACCATGATCACAACTGTTTAGAATGGCTTACACTGTGCAGGTGTGGACCATGATCACAACTGTTTAGAATGGCTTACACTGTGCAGGTGTGAACAGTGATCACAACTGTTTAGAATGGCTTACACTGTGCAGGTGTGGACAGTGATCACAACTGTTTAGAATGGCTTACACTGTGCAGGTGTGGACCATGATCACAACTGTTTAGAATGGCTTACACTGTGCAGGTGTGGACAGTGATCACAACTGTTTAGAATGGCTTACACTATGCAGGTGTGGACAGTGATCACAACTGTTTAGAATGGCTTACTCTGTGCAGGTGTGAACAGTGATCACAACTGTTTAGAATGGCTTACACTGTGCAGATGTGGACAGTGACCACAACTGTTTAGAATGGCTTACACTGTGCAGGTGTGGACAGTTATCACCACTGTTTAGAATGGCTTACACTGTGCAGTTGTGGACAGTGATCACAACTGTTTAGAATGGCTTACACTGTGCAGATGTGGACAGTGACCACAACTGTTTAGAATGGCTTACACTGTGCAGGTGTGGACAGTTATCACCACTGTTTAGAATGGCTTACACTGTGCAGTTGTGGACAGTGATCACAACTGTTTAGAATGGCTTACACTGTGCAGGTGTGGACCATGATCACAACTGTTTAGAATGGCTTACACTGTGCAGGTGTGGACAGTGATCACAACTGTTTAGAATGGCTTACACTGTGCAGGTGTGGACCATGATCAAAACTGTTTAGAATGGCTTACACTGTGCAGGTGTGGACCATGATCAAAACTGTTTAGAATGGCTTACACTGTGCAGGTGTGGACCATGATCACAACTGTTTAGAATGGCTTACACTGTGCAGGTATGGACCATGATCACAACTGTTTAGAAACTGAGACAAAAGGGTCACTCAAGAGACCATGTTTGGATACTAATTTGGGAAACAGAAAAACTTCAATTCAAATGAAAAAAAGTACCTGGGTATTGGTGGCACACACCTTTAATCCCAGTACTCAGAGGCAGAGGAAGGGGGATCTCTGTGAGTTCAAGGCCAGCCTAGTCTATAGAGCCAGTTCCAGAACAGGCTCCAAAGCTACACAGAGAAACCCTGTCTCAAAAAAAAAAAAAAAAAAAGGAAGGAAGGAAGGAAGAACAATAAAACTGAATGGTTATGCAAATTATGTAACAAGTAAATTGATTACTCTATAATTTGATTGTATTTCTGATACGCAAATATATATCAGCAAATTGAACATATACTTGGAAAGCAGTTTTAAAGACTTATTTGACTTTTAATTATGTGTATGCACATGTGTCTATGTGGGCACGTAGTCAAGGAGTAGTGAGTGCCCCCTGAGGTCAGAAGAGAGTGGCAGAGCCCCTAGAGTTGGAGTGTCAGGCAGTGGTGAGCCACCTGACCTGGGTGCTGAGAATGGAACTCTGAGCCTGAGGAAGAACACCAAGCACTCTTAACACCTGAGCCAGCTCTTCAGTCCTATGGAAAATATTTTTAATCCCCTTTAATAATGTACTTCATAAACAAAAAAGTGAAATACTTTAAACACTATATATTCATGATGCCAATATGCAACAGAAATCCACTCCAAATTCTCTTTCCAGCTTTCCTCTTCATTAAATTCTAGATCAAAATTTACAGAAATAATAGATTAACCTTGAAGACATTATACAAAATGACAGAAACCAGTTATTAAAATAAAAATACTGTTTGATTCCACCATGACACGATATGCCTGTAACAATCATATCCAGGGGACAAAAGTGAGAAGAGGTTAAGAGAGCAAGGTAAACTTCAGGAGTGGGGTTACACAGCAATGTCAGTGACTCAACATCCCTGAACTATGGCTAAGAGAGCAAGGTAAACTTCAGGAGTGGGGTTACACAGCAATGTCAGTGACTCAACATCCCTGAACTATGCATCTAAAGGGTTAAAGTTACTTTACCACAGTTTTTAAATTAAGTAAATAAAAATTTATAAAAATAACATATTTTCCTTTGGAGTACTCAAGTTTGTGTTTGAATATATGATAATAAATAAATTTGCAGAGTTCACTTGGGAAACCTATCATTTGGAGGCACCGGGGGGAAAACAAAGCAAGCCAAGTTAATTAAGTTGAGATATATTACGTCATTTTCTATATAACACAGGTGCTTTGAAACACCAGGTTTCTGGCTGTGAGTTGATAATTGTGGAGCCAGGTGATAGGTACACAGAAATTCATTATACGATTCTCTCTAGTGTTGTATGCTGGAATTTTTCATAATAAGACATTAAAAATAAAGATAGCTGTGCAAACAAATGAGGAATGAAACTCAGCAGGGCAGAGAGAGTGATGGGAGACCACGGTGGGCTTTGTACTCAGATTGTATTGAAAGATAAAGTATGGAAATACTTTACAACCTGCTTTAAAAATACGAACTTGAAGATAGATAGCAAGATGGAGACAGATTTGAGAAAAGCAGTATGTATGACCCAGCAAAGACTCCTAGGAAAAATGAATTGTAAGCCAGTTTTAATTTCTACTCAGTTAAATTTTTTTACTTAGTTATTTTTTGAAAAAGGAAGATTTTTTTCTTTCTCCTATTTTTTGGCTTTTTTGTTTGTTTGTTTTTCTGGTTTTTTGTTGCTCATTGTTGTAATGAGACAGAGTATCACTCTACAACCCAACCTGTCCTGGATCTCGCTATATAGCACAGGTTATCCTTGAACTCATAGCAATCTACCTTGACTTCCCAAATCCGAGACAGCACCGTACTTAGCCATTTTTTAACTTCATATAAATTAGAAAACAAACTTGTATTAACCAGTTTCTAAATTATAATGGATAATAAAAATTAACTAAGGGGAAAACTCTCTAATTCTTTAAGAATAACGAAGTCAGGCATGGTGGTACAAGCCTGTAACCCCAGGACTTCAGATGTGGCGACAGTTCAAGGCCATCCTCAGCTACACATGTTTAAGGCCATCGTGGATTACATGAAATTCTGCCTCAAAAACAAAATGAAGAATAACATAAAAGTTAGATAATATTAACTATATAAAATCTAATCTCAAGAAAGTAGAAAATTTTGTTTTCAATTTTTTTTTTTTTTTTTGGTTTTTCGAGACAGGGTTTCTCTGTGGTTTTGGGAGCCTTTCCTGGAACTAGCTCTGTAGACCAGGCTGGTCTCGAACTCACAGAGATCTGCCTGCCTCTGCCTCCCGAGTGCTGGATTAAAGGCGTGCACCACCACCGCCCAGCTTGTTTTCAGTTCTGAATGTCCTGTTTCCACACTACCGTGTGCTGTAGAGATTTGCATTGCTATGAATCTTGGTTTATTGATACAAATTTAAAGTCAATATTGTTATATGTATATTTCTTCTCTTGATTAAGGCATTGTGATTGGGTAGTTCATTTAAAAATTGTCAGGAGCCATTTTAGGCTTCTCATTTCTCAGGTCTCACAGGGCCTTGAGGTAGAAATCTTGAGACAGAAAACTTACAAAGTTAACTAAGACCTTGTATTCTGACCTTGAAGACAGAGAGCACCTCAGAGTGTCTTCTTTGTTTGCTACTTATCACTAACAGCAGGTGCTCTAGCCACTGACCTTGCCACTGCTGCTTAACTGCCTAGCTACCGAGCCCCTCTTTTCCTTCCCCCCTTTTCCCTTCCTCAGTTCCCCCCTGCCTGAGCTCCTCACTGAGGAGTATATAAGTCGTAAAACTTGCTTCAATAAATGGGATGCCTTGACAAGGAATACTGCTTGGCTTCCATTTCTCTCTCCCCCATGTCTTTCAGATAGTGCCTCTTCAAGACCCTGGAATAACTTAGGACCTGCTGGGAAGGTCAAAAAATGTAATGTATAATTAAGAAATATAGGTTAACAGATAGTCATCTATAATAGTCAAGATTGTAGTCATGTTAGTTAGATTTTTCTAGATATATAGAGATATATTTCAGATAGATATTCTTCAAATCTTTCAGAAACCTTCAGAATATGGCATTTAAAATGTTTTAATAACTTAGGACTTTTCATGACAGTGAGACACATCTGCTCCTGGCAGCACCAATTACTTCAAGAGGAAGATGGGCATCAAAGAGGCTCTTTAGCCATTTGGGAAAGAACCTGCTCTTGCCTGGACTGCTTAACTGGAAATGCAGGAGCCACAGAGAAATGACTGCTGAACTTGCCTAAAGGTGAAATGATCCTTCGGGGTTCCTGCTTCATGAAAGTCTGCTAGACATTCTGGAGGACACAGAAGAAAGTGACTGAACTGTCTTTGAAATTTCCTGCTTCATGGAAAAGTCTGCTGGATGCTATGGGCCTGTAGGCTGAAGATGGATGCCCCAATGGTACAGAAGAACTTTAGGTGACTGTCCAGGCAGCAAGATGTCTTTGTAATTTCTACAGTTTTGGAAGTTAGTTACAGTGCACTTCCTGTTTACTTAGGTAATATTATATCCTTCTGGAGTCTTTGATGGAGCTGAAGAATAGATAGTAATAATATAATTTTCCTTAGGTATGATAAAAGATAAAATAGATATAAATATTGTAACTGTAATTCTTGTTTGGTAACTGTTTTGTTATATGTAATTTTACTATGTTAAAGCCTTCCTTTTTGTTTAAACAGAAAAGGGGAAATGGTGTGGGAGGTGCTTCTGTCAATGTGTTGCTTTCATTGGTTAATGAATAAAGAAACTGTGTTGGCCTGATAGAGCAGAACTTAGGTAGGCAGGGAAGACGGAACTGAATTCTGGGAGAAAGAAAGCAGAGTCAGGGAGAGATGCCATGGATCTGCCAGCAACAGACGCTGGGAATTTTACTCAGTAAGCCACTTCAAACAAAATGCAAGAAGTTTCTGTTCCACATAAGACCCATCTAACATAGACAGTTTCCAGTTAGTTATACTTCAGATATGCCTTCAGTACAGAGGCTGGGGGCTCAACCTGCCCCTCAAATGAACGTTTAGAGAGAATCTTTTATTACCATCTCATGCTTATTCATAACTGGGCATGCACCGATTAAAATCAGATACATTACAATCAAAATGGAGACCCTAAACTATCCTCTAGTGACCACACTGTGGGGGACCCTATTAAAGGAGCACCAAGAATGACTGGAGCTCTGTGGGACCCTCACTTGTGTTTCTTTCTTCTCTATACTACCATGTTGTTAATTAAAGTTCCTTGCCATTTTGGCATCTGTATGAGCCTTTATTACAATTATTGGAATAACAGGCCAAGAACCTCACCACCACTAATAAAATCAACAAATTTAGTGTGTTCTATGACTAAGAGACTGGATCTCAAAAGTATGGTAAGTGATTTAAAAACGCACTGAATATCAACCTCTGGACTATTCAAACACAGGTGAGTGTGTGCACACACATGAATGAACAAATACACACACATATATACTGACACAGTTAACAAATGGAAAACTCTAGAGGGAGAGCTGAAGTGAGGTGTTTTGGGGCTTCGTTTTTAAACTGTGGAGACCTTGTGCGTGGGAGGCAGATATGATTTCCCTGAGCTACATCTCCAGCCTACTGTGATACTGAATTTTCAAATACTTACTAAAGAGTTCATGAATGCACAAAGAAGGACTGAGACTCCTGACACCTCTGTCCAGATAATGCTAGAGCGTTTCTTATACGATCTGGGCTTTATGGACTGCAGTGAGAACACAGTATCTTTCAGTGAAGATGCTTGTAGACATGTTTTATGAGTCACCATAATAAACATCATTAACCATGGAATTAAGGAGAAGAGCAATGGCTCACATATTGGCTTTGCTCGTTTTTCTTAAAACACAGAGGGGCCTAAGTTCCGAAAGCCACAAAATGAACAGTAGACATTCCTGTGAAGACAGAATTAAACTGATGGGAAAAAATTAAGTGGAAAGGGGCTTTAGTTAAAGTTTGCTATTTTAATATTATTACTTCAACACAATTTATAAAATCAGAGAGAAACTAACCCAAAATTGAATCTAAATGTATATTGTCTAAACATATAGTGTATATTGTCTCTCCTTAATCCTCCCCCTCTTCTGTGTGTGTGTAAGCACACACACACTATCTGTCCATATCCAGTCTACTCCTCTATTGCTCTCTCCTCTTCTCTCTGTGTGTGTAAGCACACGCACACTATCTGTCCATATCCAGTCTACTCCTCTATTGCTCTCTCCTCTTCTCTCTGTGTGTGTAAGCACACGCACACTATCTGTCCATATACAGTCTACTCCTCTATTGCTCTCTCCTCTTCTCTCTGTGTGTGTAAGCACACGCACACTATCTGTCCATATCCAGTCTACTCCTCTATTGCTCTCTCCTCTTCTCTCTGTGTGTGTAAGCACACGCACACTATCTGTCCATATACAGTCTACTCCTCTATTGCTCTCTCCTCTTCTCTCTGTGTGTGTAAGCACACGCACACTATCTGTCCATATACAGTCTACTCCTCTATTGCTCTCTCCTCTTCTCTCTGTGTGTGTAAGCACACGCACACTATCTGTCCATATACAGTCTACTCCTCTATTGCTCTCTCCTCTTCTCTCTGTGTGTGTAAGCACACGCACACTATCTGTCCATATACAGTCTACTCCTCTATTGCTCTCTCCTCTTCTCTCTGTGTGTGTAAGCACACGCACACTATCTGTCCATATACAGTCTACTCCTCTATTGCTCTCTCCTCTTCTCTCTGTGTGTGTAAGCACACGCACACTATCTGTCCATATCCAGTCTACTCCTCTATTGCTCTCTCCTCTTCTGTGTGTGTAAGCACACGCACACTATCTGGCCATAATTTTTCTATTGTTCTCCACCTTTTTTTTTTTGAGACAGGGTCTCTCTCACTGTACCTGGAAATTCATTGAAAATTAGAATCCTTTCTTACTTTTTTTCATTTTTCAGATGGCGGTGGCACATATCTTTAATCCCAGCACATGGGATGCAGAGTCAGGTGGACCTCTGTGAATTTGAGGCCAGCCTGGTGTACAGAGCAAATTCGAGGACAGTCAAGGCTACACAGAGAAACCCTGATAATAAAATTTTAAAAAGAAGAAATGTGTCTAAAATAACCATAATTCTGAATTTCTGATAATTCCCAGGAATACTGATTTATTGTCCCTGGACTTTTATAAGAACCTTTATAAAAGAGATGGAGTCAGAAACCTATACTTGAGCTGCAGTTCTAACACCAAAAGAGAAATACAAAGGAGGGTGGGAGGAAGAGACCAAGACTCATTCAGTGTCAGAACCATTAACACTAAAACCAAGCTGAACACAAAGAGCTGTTAATTACTTAGCATGTTCCTACTCAACCATGAAACAATGGAGGAATATCACAAGGAACGCAACAACAAGAAGGTACAGTTACTGGTTATAGGATTAACACGCAAAAAATAGTGATTCCCCAATGTAACTCATGGAAAAGGTAGTATGAATGAAAATTCAAAGGTAACCGTAAACAAAAGTATAAAATACCCAAGAACGAAATCAATTAATAAAAGGTACATGTCCGGAGCCGGGCGGTGGTGGCGCACGCCTTTAATCCCAGCACTCGGGAGGCAGAGGCAGGTGGATCTCTGTGAGTTCGAGGCCAGCCTGGTCTACAAAGGGAGTTCCAGGACAGGCTCCAAAGCTACAGAGAAACCCTGTCTCAAAAAACCAAAAAAAAAAAAAAAAAAAAGTACATGTCCTGTACAAGGAGCCAGCAAGGACCCCTCGGAGTTTAAAGGTTTCTGATCATTGCTGTGATTCATGCCTTTATCCGAGCTCAGAGGAAACAGGTAGGACTGCTGCGAATTTAAGGTTGTGCGAGTAGAAGCCAGGCTGCACCACCAAGTGAGGTCTTGTCTCTGAGTAACAGACTCTTTTTTTTTTTTTTTTTTTTGGTTTTTCGAGACAGGGTTTCTTGAGTCACCAAGGAGACAGAAGATTGAAGGACTAGTCTGAGCTTGGTTCAAGCAAATGAGCCCAGAGAACCCAAGGCGGCTTCTTCCCGGTGACATTCTAAGCCTGATCAGCACCTGCATCTCCCTGCTCAGTTCTAAGTAATGGGAAGGGGGCCCAAGATGGTCAGGTTTCTCATATGCACACTGGAAGAAGCTAAACCACGGTGCAGAGAAGCAAGAGCCTCAGCTGCTCATGAATCAACTGAAATGTCAGGCAGCGTGAACGGTCTCTAAAAAGATTGCAGGTAATTCTCAAAAAGTTTTCAGCAGAGAGTATCACCAACTGTAGGTTTGGAAGTAAAGGGTATCTAAAGCTTTTACATTACTTTAGAATAGAATCAAAAGAACAAACATTCTGTAATGTTTTTATGTCATTAAGAAACCCCCAAACACACATTCCTAAATATTTCAGATACTATTACTCTCTAGACAAAAATACTGTCCTAAGAAAATTAGAGTGTAGCCGCCTATGGTGGCACAAGCCTGTGATCCCAGTACTTGGGAGGCAAAGGCAGGAGAGAGGGTTTCATTGTCATCTCTGACAACATATGAAGTTCAAGGCCAGACCCTATCACAAAACCAAGAGAGAACAAACATTTATAACGTAAACAAGTGGCTTGAAGCACCAGAGAAACAACTGTTTACATAGCGATAAATTAATATTGTAAGGGTCCTTATCTATAAATTCATGAAGGTCACCTAAGGGCTTTTCTAGATAACACTTCATTAGCCAAGTAATTATGAGTATGTATAGCTAGAATAATAAAATGAACATCTGTTTTAAAGAATGATTTTAATTTTATGGCTTCTCTTAAATCAACCCCACTTTTATACCTTACCATCGATTACTGCAGTTTTTATATAACAAAAATAAACAACCCTCCCTGAAAACAGAAATAGGAATCCGTGTTGTACTAGGTGTGGTGACAAATGCCTGTGACCCATCACTTGGGAGACAGATGGAAGGATTGCCGAGTCTTTAGGCGAAAGCACCGGGCTAGCTACGATACACAGGAAGACCCAGCACAAAACACAAAGACAAAGAAGGCTTTTTCTGCTCTTACCTTGGCTGTTCTCCACTCCCAACCATCGCCTATCTGCTGTGAATGTTTGATGAACTCTGCACAATAATGCTGGAAGCTCTTTTCTCCAAAGAACTCATCTTCCATGGTAAATGACAACTGCAACACAAAAGAGAGAAAGTTGGGGCAGGACAATGGAAAAGGTCCTGGGGTCAGTCATGGGCGTTTTCTCTCTCAATATTCTCTCCCTGTCTTCCTTTGTGTTTTAGATAACAAGAAAACCTAAAGGCCTATGCTTGTAACAGAGTATTTATCTATGGAGCTTTCTTTGCTTGATCAATGCTGTGGGACAATGGTCTGTACCCTGTCACTTGTATTTTAAATAAATGTCGATTGGCCAGTAGCCAGGCAGGAAGTAGATGTGAGGCAACCAGGCAGGAAGTAGAGGTGGGGCAATGAGAATTCTGGGAAGAGGGAAGTTTCAGTCTACAGTCATCACAGACAGAGAGGAAGCCAGACACAGCAAGCAAGATGTGACTGCCTCGCTGAAAAAGGTACCAAGCCACATGCTAACACAGACAAGAATTATGGGCTAATGTAAGTTATAAGGATTAGTTAATAAGAAGCTTTAGCTAATGGGCCAATCAGTTTATAATTAATGTAGACCTCTGTGTAGTTCTTTGGGACTTAAGGGCCAGACAGAAACTTCAGGCAAGTGATCAAGAGTGATTCTTGTCTGGTTTTCTTTTTGAATTGCTGGGCATTGAATACAGGGTCTCAAACATGCTAAACATACACCCTATAAATTAATGGATCACTCAACCAAACATTCTGGGCTGTTTGTTCATTTTTATAATGACCAGGGTTACTTATGTTGAAATGTAGTCTAAATCCTCACTGTTAATTTTATCTGACTCTAAGACAATGCTTTCAAATATGCTCCTCAGAATGTGTCTGCCTCTTGCCTCCGGTCTTACACTGACGTGGGACAGTGAGGCATGGAGGCCACTGCCCTTCACACTTTATTAGAACGTCAACTCTCCAGCAAACGCTGTTGCAAAGCTTGAAATTGCTTTCCAAGGTATAAAGGTAATTAATTACTATAGCTCAAACTCACAAATGTAACATACCAAGAAATACATATTTGTTGTAGAAAGCAGTTCCAACATCAAATATTCTTTATAGAAAGAATTTTAACACATAAGACAAATAACAGATCATGTAGTTGAGGCCTCCCAATGAAAGAAGTTAGATGCAACAAAGGCTCGTTGTCACTACCTATGAGCATCAAGTACTGCTTATTGTATCAGCTGCTGTGCTGGACACTTCACATTTCCACTCCTTCAACAAAAAGTCAAAAGGAAACCGTCCACAAATACAAATAAAAACGGATTCAGGGCCATGACCTGTCTATACAAGCTGATTTCCATCCTAATATGCAGACTATTCAAAATTACCATAACCTATATAAGAATGTGTTTATTCATCCAATAATAAAGTTGAATGCAATGGAATAGGCACTGTGCATAGAGAAAAGTTAAATATGGGAAAGCAGACACTTTGCCTTGGAAGAGCTCATGTTCTAAGAAAGGGAGATAAACAACTAAAACAGCTTCAGTATAAACTGTCTTAACCAGCCTCCATTCACCACCATCCCACTCGCTGACGACATCACTCATTTCTGCTGCGGCCCACTGACTGATTCTGCAGCATGAAGACCACTGAGCACTCTGTTCTTAAGGGATGAGTGTGTGTTCACAAACTGTATTTTTGTATAATAAATATGGAGTTTAATTAAACAAACCAATAAAATATAAGAAGACAACTGTAATTTCTGCAATTGCATATACTGTAAATGCCTCACTAAGGGCCAGGATAAGTATGCCTCTATATGAAAAGTGAACTGCTATTGAGCAAGGCTCAGGACAGTGTAACTGAAAGCACACAAACCCATGATTCTGTAGGCAGCTGGACAAGTGGCTTGAGATCCTACATTTAAATCAAAACTATAAGTTTAGATGGTGTATCCCGCATTCCATTTAGTCAGGAATAAGCTATGACATGTGTGTGGTGGCACACCTGTAATTCTAGTCCCTGAAAGAGGAGACAGGAGGATCAGGAGTTCAAGGTCATCTTTCTTCACTATAGAGGTCAAAGCCAGCCTGGGCTAAGTGACCTTCTGTCTTTAAAAAGGAGGTGGGAGGGGGCCTGAAAAATAAATTTCAATAAGTACCTATACTCAAAAGAAAATGGATTCTTTGGCCAGACATTCAAATTTTAACAAATGCATTTTTATATTTATATATTTTCTAGCATACACTTTTTTTTTCAATGAAACAGTCTTCCTATGTAGTCCAAGCTGGTCTGAAACTTACCATACAGATGAGACTGGCCTGGAGCTCCTGGCTATCCTCCTGCCTCTGTTTCCTGCTGTGATTAGAGACACACACTAGCATACCTAGCTCTTAGGGAGAAATATACTCGGGGAGTTTTGCTTATTTGTTTGTTTTTGAAATAGGGTTTCGCTCTGTAACCCTGGCTAGCCTGAAACTTGCTATGCAGCTCAAGCTAGACTCAAGCTTGCCAAAATCTGATCCTCCTGCCTCTGCCTTCTAAATGCTAGGATAACAGGCAAACACACACTTCCGGGAATCATTTGTAATTTCTCACAGTGTTTCTAAGGTTCTATCCAAATATTAAGAACCTTTGTGCACAGGGACAGGGGCAAGGTTGAGAAAACCAAACACTTAAAGCACCTACAAAGGTACCTTAGAGAAACAAGGACGGTCAAGAGAATAAGGAAACAGGATCGGAGTTCCTGGTAATGTCTGAGTCACAGAGCCAGGGACAAGGCTTTCTAGGAAACAACACAATCAAAGTCAAAAGTTAAGAGTGACTCATTGAGAAAAGAATCAAAAACATCCATGGAACTTGACAGTGAAGCAGTCACAGACGCAATAACCAACTGCAGCCGCAGAGACTGTATTGGATCAGGAGAAAACTAAAAGTGAGGCAATGGCGGAAAATCTGCAGTCTACATCTTCACAGTGGTGAGCAAGTTACAAATCAGAAAGTGAGGTGGGCCACAGGCTTGAGGCGGACATGTTTAAACTGAGCACAGGAGGCTGGTTAAAGGACAGAACACACTAGAACTAGAGAAAGCAACTGGGAAGCAGTACACCTAGCTCTTAGACCAACAGCACTTCCTCAGAGCCCACCCAGCCTTCCCCCAACAGCAACCCCATCCTCCATCCTTGTCACCATATCCCAGCCCACAACACTGGTGGAAGCCCCCTGCTCTACCAGAGGTCTTAGAGGTTCCCAGAACCCCAGGACCCCAGAGGTCACACAGGCTGCCAAAATCCCAGCAGAGGCACCCTACTAGACCAGAAGACTTGCAAGTTACCAGAACCACAGGCCAGAGAGGCCAGAAAACCAGAGAGAAAACAGAAACAAAGGAAAAACATCCATGCAGCAAAGACATAAACTCAGAAATCAGCACCTAAACCTATAATTACTCCAGGTCCAGATGTCTATAAGCCAACATAAGGTAATAACATAGTCAACAACATCCAGGATAATATTTCACAACCACAGTCCACCTATCCTCCTACACCAAGACCTGAATATACCAACATAGCTGAAGCACAAGAAAACAACTTTCGAACCAAATTTATGAAGATGATGCAGGTCCTTAAAGAGAAAATGAATAAATATTCCTTAAAGAAATTCAGGAAAGCACCAACAAACAACTGGAGGAAATGAATACATAAAGAAATTCAGGGAAATGCAAATAAACAATGGGAGAGAGTGGATAAATCCCTTTTTAAAAGCCAAACAAACAGTTAAAGGAAATGAATAAAACTCTCCAAGATTTGAAAATGAAAATAGAAACAATAAAAAAGCCCAAACTGAAGGAATCGTGGAGATGAAAAATCTAGGGAAGTGAACAGGAACTAGAGACATAAGCATCACCAACAGAATATGAGAGAATAAGCGAGAATTTCAGGCACAGAAGATACAATAGAAAAAACTGATAAATCAGCCAAAGAAAATCTTAAATCTAAAAACATTCTCTCTCTCTCTCTCTCTCTCTCTCTCTCACACACACACACACACACACACACACACACAAACACACACACACACACACACAACATCCAAGAAATCTGAGATACTATGAAAAGACCAAAGAATAAAGGGAATAGAAGAAGAAAAATCCTAGCACAAAGACCCAGAAAATATTTTTATCAAAATCATAGAAGAAAATTTTCCTAACCTCAAGAAGAACATGCCTAGAGAGGTACAAGAAGCTTACAGAACACCAAATAGACTGGAACAGAAAAGTGAGTTCCCCTACCATGTAATAATCAAAACACTAAACATACAGAACAAAGAAAGAATATTAAAAGCTGCAAGGGAAAAGGGCCAAGTAACATATAAAGGCAGACCTATCAGAATTACACCCAACTTCTCAATGGAAACCCTAAGAGTGAGAAGGGCCTGGAGAGATGTCTTGCAGACTCTTAAGAAACCACAGATGCCAGCCCAGACTATATATAATACCCAGCAAAACTTTGAATCACCATATCCCACAACAAAATCAAATTTAAATAATATCAATCCATAAACCCAGCCCTACAGAAGGTAATAGAGGGGAAATTCCAACCACAGGAAGTCAACTACAACCACAAAAACACAGGCAATAGATAATCTCACAGCAGCAAAACCCAAAGGCACGCGCACACACGTGCACACACACTACCACCACCAACAACAAAATATCAGGAATTAACAATCATTGGTCTTTAATCTCCATATCAATGACCTCAATTCCCCAATAAAAGACACAAGCTAATAGAATAGTGCAAAATCAGGATCCATCCTCCTGGTTTTGAAGAAGCACACCCTCAACACCAAAGATAGACCTCACCTCAGAGTACAGGGTTGGAAAAAGAATTTCCAAGCAAATGGACTCAAGAGGCAATCTGGTGTAGCCATTGGAATATTTAAGAAAATAGAATTCCAACCAAAATTAATCAAAAGAGATGGGGAATGACACGTCATACTCATCAAAAGAAAAATCAATCCAAAATGGCATCTCAATTTTTAACATCTATGCCCCAAACAAAATGGTACCCAAACTTGTAAAAGAAATATTACTAAAGCTTAAACCACACATCAAATATCACACATTAATAGTGACTTTAATAACTACCTCTCACCAATGGACAAGTCATCCAGACAAAAACTATGAATGAAGCTAACAGATATTATGAACCAAATAGACCCAGCAGATATCTACATAACAGTCCACCCAAACACACACACACACACACACACACACACACACCCCTTCTTCTCAGCACATCAAGGAGCTTTCTCCAAAACTGACCACATATTCCATCACAAAGCAAGTCTCAACAGATACAAGAAAATTGAATTAACTCCCTGAATCCTATCATACCACCATGGATTAAAGCTGGATGTCAACAAGAGAAACCCTACAAACTCATAGAAAGTGAATAACTCTGCTGAATGTCTACTGGGTCAAGGCGGAACTAAAGAAAGGAATTACAGACTTCATAAAATTCAATGGAAATGAATTCAACATACCTAAACTTACGGGACACAATGAAAATGGTGCTAAGAGGAAAGTTCATAGCCCTAAGTGTCTTCAGAGAGAAATTAGAGAAATCTCATACTAGCAATTTAACAGCACATCTGAAAACTCTGGAACAAAAAGAAGCAAACACACCCAAGAGAAGCAGGTTGCAGGAAATAATCAAGTTAAGGGTGAAATTAAGCTGGGTGCAGTGGCTCGTGCCTTTAATCCTAGCACTCAGGAGGCAGAGGCAGGCAGAACTGTGTGAGTTCAAGGCCAGCCTGCTCTACTTAGCTAATTCCAGGACAGCCAGGGCTCTTACACTGAGAAATCCTGTCATAAATAAATAAACAAACTAGAAACAAAGAGAACAATACAAAGAATCAATGAAACAAAGAGTTGATTCTCTGAAAAAGTCAACAAGATAGACAAACCCTTATATAAACTAACTAAAAGGCAGAGAAAGAATATCCAAATTAACAAAATCGGAAACCAAGCCTGGAACTCCACTGTGCACAGTGGTAGAAACGTTAGCTCAAGGTTGGCTGTTATCTCTTTTGACCTTAAAATACCTTTCCTTAAGAACCCAAAATGTGGTAAAGCACACTAAGGGCTGGGAATCTGGAAATTTTCTCACTGTGAAATCAATGCAAAGTTCAGAAGGCAAGGAAGCAAGAGACTGGCTGGGGGCCCAGGGGCATCATGCAGAAGTCACCATTAGATACAAGGACTGTTGTATCAGGAATGTATGTGGCATTCGTAGACTACGCACAGAAATAGGCTCAATGGTGCTAAAATTCATTAGTGTGACCCTAATGGAGAAAGCACTTGAAAGGAAGAATTACAGTTAACCAAGCAGAAGGTGGGGCATATGAGAAGGAACAGGATATGCAAATAAGGGGCTTAGGTTTGGGAGGGTGGTTGTTTGTATGATTTTTTGTTCTTGTTTGTTTGTTTTTGATGTGCAGCCCTGGCTAGCTTGGTACTTACCAACCTGGTGAGTCCAACCTGGCCTCAGACTCATATCCTCTTTCCTCGACATCCTGAACATTGGGCTGCAGGCTTGGATCGCCAGGCCCATCTAAAGAACTCCTGTAACTGCGATGAGAAGGAGGCCGAGAACTGGTGTGGATGGCAGCAGGGCCTCTCAGCCTGATGGTTCAGAGGGAAGAAGGCGCGAACCTCTGATAGGATTGTACTTCTGTTGTCAATGGAGACAGTGGTCTTGTCAGGACTGGATGAAATCAGTTAAAAGGCTCTTGGTAATTCAAGAGATTCAGAGGTGCTGTGCAAAGTGAAGATGGGCGGCGGAAAAAAGGGAGGATTCAGATGCAGGGAAGGAAAGGTCTGAGCAGGATTCCAAGCTTTCTGCCTTTAGGTGGCAGCGTATTTCAACAGAGATCCCTGGAGGAAGAACAACAGGGTTAGGAGAGAGGTAGGTTCAGTTTAGCATGGGTTTGACAGAAGTGTTTGTAGAACCACAGATGACAAGTCTAGCAAGTAGTTTGAGATGAGTCTATCTCAGGAGGGAAGAACTCTGAGGTGGAGATAACGATCCTGCATCAGCATCACAAAGACGGCACGCGTCTATCTCAGCACTTAGAGAAAGGAGGTAAACCTAGACTAGGAGACTGAAATGGAGCCCTCCTAAAGAGGGGCTTCCAACTGTATCATCCTGACATACATCAGAGATAACAAATCAGCACAAATAGAATTTAATTCATAATGAATTTGTACTTATGCCATGCCTGGTGGTGTACATCTTTAATCCCAGAACTCAGGAGACAGAGGCAGGTTTATCTCTTGTCAGTATGAAGTCAGCAAAGTCTACACAGTGAGTGAAAGGCCAGCCAGGGCTACATAGTAAGACATAGTCTCAAAAACTAAGTTAATTAAAAAAAGAAAACACAAAAAACATAATATATACTTATGATTTTTAAAATTCGAAGCCAACTCTTAATAACAAAATAGAAAAACACTCCATCTCCAAGCCCTCGAGGTACTTGAGATTTACTGAACTATTAAAAATGCTAGTAGAAACATAAATTTTCATTCATCAGCCATACTTTATCTAATTAACATCACTGTGCTACTAGCAAGATGACTGAACATCAAAACACTAGTTAATATTGGGTTGTATACTTTTAAAATTATCTGAGAACTGAGCTTTGCTGAAGGATGTCATATATTGTAATGCAAACACAGCTTGATTACCAAATTGGAAAGCACACCATATTAAAAGGGTATTAATTTCCACTCAGATTCTCATAAAGAAATACCAGTGAATAACTGTTTCTTTGCTGAAGTAAGACTATCTCAACTTGCTAAAAACCAAAACAATGCAATCAATATTTGTATTCACACTTTCAAGTCTGGATTCTCCCTCTTCCTCCGCCATGTCCGCTGACTAACAGAAGCAAAAATCATAGTCTCAGAACTTCCTATATGGGATAACTGGAAATGCGGCCAAAATGAAATAATTCCTAATATGGCTCATTGGCCAATAATAGCAACAATAATCCCACTTGCTTTAAAAAACCTAGTGTATGAGAACTGTGTGTTTCTAGACAAGTCGCCTTATTTTGATGGGTCCAGAGGGAAGCTTACACTGCAGCCCATGCAGGCCTGGACTACAAAGACCAGGCTAACCTTAACCTTGAGGGAACTCCCCTGCTTCAGCCTCGCCAACGCTGAGATCAAAGGTGTGAGGCACCATGCCCAGACAGACTAGCTGGATGTGGAGACACCTGTAATCCCAGCATTGCGGGGTGAAGGCAGAAGGATCAACAGTTCAAGGCTACCCAACCTCAGCAATATGGCCAACTGGAAGCCAGCCTGGTCTACATGGAGCTCTGTCTCAAAAACAAACAAACAATTTTTTAAAAAAGTAAATTTAGACTTTAGAGGTAACAATAGAAAAATTATGAACACTCAGTAAAAAGATGAATTTTAGCTATGAGTTGTTGCCTTTGTCTTTAATTCTAACACTTAGAAAGCTTCTTCTGAGGCAGGAAAATTTCAGTTTGCCTCTCATCTTAAACAATATGCCTGTCATTTCTAATTATTTGTGAAGAGTGGAAACGAGTCTCAGCCCCTGTGTCGTAATGTGTAAGGAGCTAATACATCTGCTCCACTTGAGTTTTGATCTAGCTGAACAGGTTTGATGCTTTTGTTTTCTTTCTTTTTTGTTTTGTTTTCTCTAATTCAGTTCAAGCATTTTCACCATCACTCCAGCAGAATCAAAGCTGAGAAGACAGAATCGTTTTTCCCTACCTTTCTAATCTCGGGGTTAGCATCCCCAGGAGAGAGTGGAGAAGTCACCCCTGCCATTGTGCAGCTCCAGTGAACTGGAGACCACATGTGACCATTCTTCAAGTGAGCTCAGATAACTAAAAACAGTTTTCTCTCAACCACACTACATATTTTTATGTGATCTGTAATCTAATAATGTGTATGAAATTAAATCTATGTGTGTGTGACTTCTTTCTTTCAAACAGTATTTTTTTCGATGAATCTATAAGTTAGTGTGTATCAAATCATGATTTTTGTATATATGCATGCTTCCCCAGACTTAAAGCTACTTATAAATAAATACAAACATACACATGTATAATAGAACATACTATGCATATACTTAAACGTTGAAGATCATTTCTCACTAATGAAAGGAAAAATCTTCATCTATATTTGTCCTTCCTGGGAAGAATTCTACATTACTGACCATGAAAGGTGAGCAAGTAATACTAGAATAAAGGTAATGGAACTGATGTGACATTAAAGCATACAGGAAGACTATCTGGGTCAGAAAAGGACCCACTAAGGATGGCAGTGAGCTACGGAAGGGCAATGAAGGAGACAGATGAAGAACACAATACAGTGATATGCATGTATGAAAATATCATAAGAATATCAATCATGTTATATGCTAACTTGAAAATTTGGCTTAAAAACCACACTAACAAAGAATTCCACAGTATCATAACTATAAATATAGATTACATCCCTTTAAAGCATGTTGTTTCAAACCAGGTATCCTAGCTATGGTTTCTATTGCTGTGAAATACGCCATGACCATGACAATTCATATAAGGAAAATATTTAATTGGAGTGGTTCGCTTACAGTTTTAGTCCATTATCATCAAAATGGGGAGTACGGCGGCATACAGGCAGGCATGATGCTACTACATTCTGATCGGAAGACAAGAGGAAGTAGACAGTCACACTGGACACTTGAGCATATATGAGACCTAAAAGCCTGCCTCCACAGTGACACACTTCAGTCTAACAAGACCACACCAACTACACAAGGTCACACCTCCTAATAATGCCACTCCCTATAGGATATTCTAGGCCAGTTACATTCAAACCACCACACCTGGCATTGTAGCAATCTTAATTAGTTTTAATAATAAAAACTCAGAGTCAGATATGGGGTAAATGCTGAAAGATCACAGAAGTAGAAGAGCCAGTCACTAGAGAGACCTTTTACCACTACCAAATCCTCAAACCAAAGTGGGCAAGATCCTGTCTCCACAAATCCTCAGACTGAATGCCTCGAGCTCCTGTCTCCTCCCACCTTACATTCCTCTCTTTGCCCAGTCAGGTCCCTTCCTGTCTCCACCTCCCTAGTGTTGGGATTAAAGGCGTCTGATTCCCAAGTGCTGAGATTAAAGGGTGAACCACCATTGCCTGGTTCTGTTTCTCTATTTATTTATTATTTATTTATTTATTATTTATTTATTTATTTATTTATTTAAGATTTCTGTCTCTTCCCTGCCACCGCCTCCCATTTCCCTCCCCCTCCCCCAGTCAAGCCCCCCTCCCCCATCAGCCCAGAGAGCAATCAGGGTTCCCTGCCCTGTGGGAAGTCCAAGGACCACCCACCTCCATCCAGGTCTAGTAAGGTGAGCATCCAAACTGCATCTATTTCTCTTTTAGACTGGATGAATCTCACGTAGCCAAGGGTGGCCTTGAACTCACAGAGACTGCCTCTGCCTCGAGAGTGCTGGGATTAAAGATGTATGCCACTACTGCCTGGCCTCTATGACCAACTAGCGGCTATCTGGGCTCTGATCTTCAGGCAATCTTTATTTGTTAGATCATAAACAAAATATCACCACAAGGCTTGGTAATACAAATTTATGGGCAAGGTCTCAGACACGTAAACTGAAGCAGAAGTAACACTGAAGCCTGTGAGTTTAAGACAGGTCTGTGCAACAAAAGACTGTGTACCAAAGGGGGGGGGGGTAAGGAAGGATGAGGGAGAGGGATGAGGGAGAGAATTCTAGCCATGAGAGGTAAACATTAACCTTTGCAACAACTTGGCTTGGAATCATGTAAATTGGTTAATCACACACCCTGCAGGGTCCCTAGCAGAGGTCCTCTAGTTGAGAGAGCAGGCTAGCAAGTGTAGATTCCCTGTGAAAACTTATGCCCTGACCAAGAAATGTACACGATTCTGTAGAACCCCAAACATATATTTTTTTTAATTACTACCCCAGAAATGACTGAGAAGCTATCATGCCAGCAGATTGAGACCATAAGTAAATCATTTGGTAGGGGTGGTGGCTAAAGCCTGGATTCCAAGACACAAGGCAGCCTGGGCAGGGCAGACCAAACACTAGCTTGAGAAGGAGCAGGAGGAGGAAGACAGTTCAATCTTGCTAGCTAGTTGTTCAGTTCTCCCTGCCTTCTCACAATACAAACCACCAATCAAAATTTAAACAGGAAACGACATTGGAGAGAGGACCACTGATCAGAGCTGATATTTTCATGGACCTCTGCAACAGGAAGTCCCAGGAGGAAACAGGAAGCACTTCACTTTCCTCCATTCTACATTTCCTTAAAGGAAACGTACTAAGTCACCTGGCGTGCTCCCTCACTACTGTGATGTGCATGGCCAGAGGAGCCTGGGAATCACCGGACTATGAGAGAAAGCCAGCAGTGGAGCACGGAGGAGCCAGAGGAGCCTGGGAATCACCGGACTATGAGAGAAAGCCAGCAGTGGAGCACGGAGGAGCCAGAGGAGCCTGGGAATCACCGGACTATGACAGAAAGCCAGCAGTGGAGCACGGAGGAGCCAGAGGAGCCTGGGAATCACCGGACTATGACAGAAAGCCAGCAGTGGAGCACGGAGGAGCCAGAGGAGCCTGGGAATCACCGGACTATGGCAGAAAGCCAGCAGTGGAGCACGGAGGAGCCAGAGGAGCCTGGGAATCACCGGACTATGACAGAAAGCCAGCAGTGGAGCACGGAGGAGCCAGAGGAGCCTGGGAATCACCGGACTATGACAGAAAGCCAGCAGTGGAGCACAGAGGAGCCAGATGAGCCCCTCAGTCTTACCATCATCTTCCCCCGGTTACAGGCAGAACAGAGAGGAAAGAACTGGGCAGCCTCTCCAGAACACAGAAGAGATGTATGAACCCTTCATAACTGTAGTGGTACCCACCCACCTGCTCTTCAGCTCAACAGTGAAACAAAGAATCCGCAGCATCTACTTGTAGGGAGGGAGATGAAGGGACACCTGCTTCCTGAGTCAGAAACACCAACCCACACAGTCCCTCTTCCGCCAGTCACTAATATCAACATGGGGCCAATAAGAAGCTCTCGAATGAGAAAAGTGACATATGTCCATAAAGCTGAAGGGGTCAGCAGACTGACACACATCTGTAACTTGGGTACTTGAGGCACTGGGCGCGAGGACTGCTAGTTTCGGCCACCCAAAGGTTCAGAGTAAGACCCCAAGACCCTGTCAAAAAAAAAAAAAATAGCCAGGCTGTAGTAGCACTCGCTTTAATCCCAGCACTTGGGAGGCAGAGGCAGGCAGATCATTGTGAGTTTGAGGCCAGTCTGATCTACAGAGCAAGTACCAGGACAGTCAGGGATGTTCCACAGAGAAACCCTGTCTCAAAAAAAAAAAAAAATAGTACTATGACCGAAGAGGGAAAGGCTTCTTTCTATAATGACTGAAAAACTGGAAATATTATTTACTCTATAGTACTATTTAAAAAGAAAGCAAAGCATCTAAAAGCAAGACAAAAAGAAAGGAAAAAATGATCAAAATTAAGAAGTAAACTGGGACCCAGGTATGGTAGTAAACACATATAATCCCAGCAGCAAGAAAACTGAAGTAAGAAGAAGACAGGCAGATTAAGGCCAGCCTGGGCTACATAACAAGTACCAGGCCAGGCTATCTCACAAGATCCCAGTCTGAGAATCAGAAAAGAAAAGGAAAAGGGGGAAGTTAAAGGAAGGAACTTCAAATAGAAAAGACCAAAAACTTAAAGTCTACACTATAGACAAGAAAGAGAAGTATAAAAATTTGAACAGGGGATCAAGTTAGTGTTGTAGTATATACTCTTGAAATTATTTCCCAAAACACAGAAGATCACAATGAAAATAATGCCAACTGATTAAGAGAGCAACAAAGAGCACAGATACAACCTACACGCCTCACCTAGAAGGTGTCAGTCAGTCACAGGTCAACAACATCAGGAGAACCAGAGCTTTTCATCCCCTCTGACTGTGACGATGACCTGCACACCCCACACAAGTGCCAGATGGTCAACTGCCCTACAGGGGACCTTCAAAGAGCTTGAAGAGACAAGAGATTCCATTGGGCAGCTTCAGAATGCAAGCAGTCCGGGGCTCTACCATAGAGGAGCAAGGCAAAGGCTTTTCCTGAGAGAACACAGAACAAGACAATGCAGGATCTGAAGGCTGTAAGGGAAGCAATGGCTTTCCTCAGGTCATTCCAGTGGAAATTCCTTAGCCAGGGGTCAGCCACTAGTGAGAGCCGCCATTCTGTTTTCCTTGAACATGACGGTTTCCACTGAGTTGAGTTTTGTTTGCTGATGTGGAAACCCATAGTGAAGGCACACAGGAAGCTGTGCTTTTATACAGCAGGGGTATATTTTCTTCTTTCCTTTGGCCAGCATGAAGCTCAGAACTTCGTCTCAGACTACCTTTGGTGATCACAGAGAAATGGGGGAAAACGTGCAACCTTGCAAAGCCTGTATTTCAGTGTGACTCATCCTAATGCCATCGTCTATCTGAGCTCCATATCTTCATGACCATGACTTATCTGTTATTTTATCACTTATGGGTTATAAGTCACCTCAAATACTTCTGGGACAGACAGAATTCGAACTTCAAACTATAACCAACCCAGATAAAAAGGCTAATAGAAAAGAAACCAGATAACAAGACAGGAAGAAAAAAAAAACATACTGAGCCCTCAGTGCCACCCTGAGAGATGTGAGATTTTTAGGCAGTATAAATCATAGCTTTGCTTTCAATAGTTGGTAATCAACTGTCTATGAAATTTTTCAAGCTGAAAGAACATTACTGCAATACAATCAAATCAATGATAAATTATACAATGTTATTTAAGGAATTAGTATGGGCTAACGTAATAATTAAAAATAGCATTATTAAGCCTTTCCTATGCATCAAAAATCACAATAACTAAAGTCCTCATAGCATCTCTATGAGGTATCTTAGTATGATTTTCTCTATAGATGGGGAAATTGGGCTACAAAATAAATATCTTGTTATAGCTGTTAACGGTAGTAAGTCAGCCAAAAACTTCCAAACATTACAGCCTATGCTCTAGAGGAAATGAGACTTCAACTAGTCCTGGAATTATGAAATGAAACAAGCTGGTATCATTGAGTTAGTGATGGTGGTGGGGGGAGGGTAATGACCCTAGGAATAGGTTGAAATGACCCAGAGTGGACAAGGAAATAGCCTGACTAGATTGTCGATTGAGGACTACAGGAAAATCTGGGGAACAGGAAGCAAGCAGTTTACAAAGAGCCTTAAAACTCAAAAGGCTCCATTTAAAACAGCGAGCAATAGCAAACACTCTAAGGCCCCAGAGCACAAAGCGGTACACGAAAAGCTATTCTTGGAAAGATAATAGACAAATGCACAATGCTATGAAATAACCCTAACTTGAAAGGCAAACTCTTAGTGATTATTCTTCTTGGTCCTATAGACTAGTGAGCATTTGATGTACCAAGCATAGCAGAGGGACCTCCACTTCCACAAAGGCTGCCCTCAGGTGGAGCATATTTTCAGTTGCCCTACTTTCTAAGTGCCTTACAGCCTGTTTGGCCCATAAAGACCTTCATTTTCAATGTGTCATCACCAAACACCCTCTATATCTCTGTCTTTTGGATGTTGATTATACTTGTGATTCGAACATAACCTCTGAGGTCCAAAGCACATCTTGAGGCTTCAAAAATATTAATTTTACATCAATCCCAGTCCAAGGCTCTCTACTTATGGAAGCTTTACTATTTTTCCTAAAGGGATGCTTGTGTTTCTCAAACGTTTACTGAACTTTAAGAAGTACTGCCAAGATACAACTTGTTCTGGGCACAGTAGTACAAGCCTATAATCTAAGCACTTCAGAGACAGGCAAGAAGACATTGAGGTCCACACTAGACTGGACTCCGAAAGACCCTGTCTCAAACATAAAAAAATGGTGTAGGGGTGGGGTGTCACGGTTGACAGAGTGATTGCCTAGTCTGCACACAGGCCTGAGTTCAATTCCCAGCATCACACACACTGGGTATCTGTAACGGGCACACACCAACACTTAGAAAGGAGACTGGAGGATCAGTTCAAGGCCAGCCCCAGCTGCCCAGGCAGCACAAGCCTAGCACAGTCTAAAAAAAAGTGAGAAAGAGAAAGATACAATTATCTAACGTCATTTTCTTACGTACCCCACCAGGTAGAACACAATCTTTAATATTATCCTAATCTTGTAGCATCCCTATTCAAATGAATCTAGCTGAAAACTATTCCCACTAGTTTCTTCCATTAAAATATAAATAGCAATGTTCTGCTTGCTTTTGCTCATTGAGACAAGATCTGGCTGTATGTAGGGCAGACTAGCTTCAAACTAGAGATGGTTCTGCCTCCAGCTACAGCATGCTAGGATGACAGTGACCGTGACCGGCCAGCAAGTTCGGGTATGATGTTTTTCAAAACTGCGCTCTGGGAGACTTGAACTTCTTCGTGACTCGAGTTTCTTTTTCGGCTAAGGTTTTCATTTTTGTGTCTCTTTCTCCTGTCAATATCTATCTGAAGCTTGGGAAGCAATGAGGAGTAATACCTGGGAGCCTCAAATGGATTTGGGCACTGCAGAGTCTATGTTCCCTAACCCTAACAATCATAAACAGATACTTTTGCCACCACAACGGAGGCCACTATCAGATTATAGTGACTCAAAGTAAGCTTTTGGCAAAGAATGATTGGATTTAGAAAGAGCGAGCCGACTGACGAAGTGCACTCATAACATGAGAAAATGAGTGCAAACGCTCAAGCTAACCTGATGGCTCCTGTGACCTACGACTGCATCTGCAGTCCCAGCTCCTCTGAAGACAGGCTGAGCCCACCAGCACTTGGGAGACTCGAGGCACGACTGCACGGAGTTCGAGGCCAGCCAGGGCAGACCCTTTCTCAAAAACAAACCCACGATATTTTTTCTTCTTATGTTTGGAAGCTATTTGCACCTTGTCAGAAGCATGGACCTGCAGCAATCAGGACTCCATTTTGATTGGGAAAGGACATGTGACCACCCCCGGGTTTTACAACCAAAATTTTCATAATTATCACTACAACTGAAAGTATGTCTTCTATAAACCAGTGAATTATTCATCTCCGACCCCCCCCTTCTCAGTTTTATAGACTGGGGCGGGGAGGGGGGCGCGTGTTGGCTGCAAAAGCCCTCCAGAAGGTGGGCCTGCCAGTCACTTCACTTCCTTTGTTTCAAGGTCACGTGAGCACATTCCAAGCACAAGGTGGAAGGTCGCCAAGCGGCCCGCGCCCGTCTCCCCGGCCTTTTGTTCCGGACCGGCTGCTCCGCCGCCCTTCTGCGGTCCCGGGAGGCGGGCGAGGGCTGCGGGCCCCAGAGGCGGAGGCGCCGTGGCTATGAGTACTCACCCCGCTCGCTCGCCCTGACCGGCAGCCGGCGGCGCGCAGAGGGCGGGGCGCGGCCGGGACGGCGGGGCGGGAGGAGGAGCCCCGCCCGCGCTGCAGTGAGCGTGCGCAGTGGGGCCGCCCGGCGCCTGGGTGACGTCCCGGCGAGACCTTCCTGCAACCTGTGCACCCGCCGCCGGTCCCAGAAGCAAATCCACTCGGGGTTGTCGGTCAGGCAGCGGCCGGTGAGGAAGGCCGCTCGCATCCCCAAGAGCTTAGAGAGCCATGCCACTTTGGTCGCTGTCACCCATTTAAAACAAGACTGGAGCAAGAAGTTAGGAATTCGAGTGCTGACAAACTGTTGCGTTTGTGGCACAAAAAGCAGAAAATACCAGTCCAAAACGAAACGGGCAATGTCAGGGACAAGGGGGAAAAGTCAGCGGATGTAGGAATCTATGGGGTCACGGGAGGGAAAGCGCATTTGCGCATTTAAACAAGAGAACATTTCTTACAAAAGAAAGTAAACAGAAAAAAACGAAAGCACAGTCGGTTTTCAAATCTCAAGACCGAGGTTTTGGTCTTGAGCAGGTTGTGTTAAGTAGCTAATGAATCCCTGGGACCTAGGTAATGTTTTTTGCAATTTCTTTAGAGTCCATATTGTTTTGAAATAAGTTGATTTGTACGTGTGCCTTTTGTTTCTTTGTTTTAAATGGACAGAACACAGATCAGTGATGTCCTATGGCAAGAGATGGGGGGAGGAGCTAACTTTAAAAGGGCACTTAGAATTTGGAAGGATGCTAGAACTGTTTTTGATCGCTGGTTTTATTGATGTTAAACTACTATTTTGTCAAAAACAGTTAAATTTTGCTGTGTGCAAAACAGTTTTTTTTTTTTTGGAGGGATTGGTTTTTGTTGTTGTTGTCGTTGTTTGGTTGTTTGGTTTTTGTTTGTTTGACTTTTCAAAAAAGGGCTTCTGCGTAGTCCTTGCTGTCCTGGAATTTGCTCTGTTGAACAGGCTGCCCTCAAACTCAGAACTTCAACTAACATTTTTGAGCAACTATTAATTGGTAGCCCCATTTTTTGTTTTGTTATTTGTTTTTTGAGAAAGGGTTTTTCTGGGTGGCCTTGGCTGTCCTGGAACTTGCTCTGTAGGCCAGGCTGGCCTCAAACTCACAGAGATCTGCCTGACTCTACCTCCAGAGTGCTGGAATTAAAGGTGTGCACCAGATAGCCCCCAATTTAAATTATTAATTTAATTTTTTTTAAATGAGGCTAGCCTGGAAGTGCAAATACTAATACAGCCGCCTCTGAGTATTAAGATTAAAAGTCTGGGACACATTAATCTGCTTCTATTTGATGTGTTCTTTTGTTCTGAAGTATAAAAAGTTATTTGTGAGGCATGGTGGCTCATGTTTATAATCCCAGCACCCAGTGAAGCAATGGGTGGGGGCAGGAGGAGTTCAAGGCCAACCTGGGTTGCAGAGCAAGTTCTAGAGTAGCCAGGGCCACACAGAAGCACTCAAAAAATAAAATAAAAAGGTATCAGAAGCTTTCCCATGCAAAAGTAAGAGTAATTAATTTACCATACTGTTATACTTGCAATTTCAGAATCCTTTCCATGCATTATACCATGTTAGCCCAAGCCTGTTTCAAATGTCATGATTCCCCTACCAGAAACAGAGAAACAAGATGTAAGTCAGGTCACCCCTTTGTAACCCCTTGTACCATTCATGGAGAAGAATGATTCAGCTTGTCTGTGTGTTCACAGAGCAGGATAAAGTTCCAGAGGATTCTTCATGATAGCATCCCTAGATTCAAGACTCCTTATTAATATTTATTGAATAAAACAATGAAATAATCACAAAATAAGAAGGAAAAAACTCAAATTTATTGAACTCTTACTACAACTATTCCTTATTTGCTTTCGTTACCCCAATCAATTTCTACCCTTTTCTAGAGTATGCGTCTGTGTGAATGTGTGTGTGTGCATATGTGTGTGTGCATATGTGTGTGTGTGTATGAGTGTAGTTTCTTGAAACAATCTTGTTCAGTATGTTTGACTGACATTTTAAAGCCAAGACTAGACTGAACTCATGACAATCCTTCTGCCTTAGCCTCCAAAATACTGATAGAATAGGCATGCGCCACCACACCTGTCTGGATGTGCATATTTCACACAAGACCTCCTAAAATTTGAAATGTTCCCCCTTTTTTTCTTTTAGATCTTTTTTTTCTGGTTTCCTGAGATATAAAATGAAAGAAAACTGGTGTTATACCCACGAGTTGTTACATTAGAAGTCAAGGATAGGGATGTTCCTCACAGGTAAAACACTTAACTGACCTGTGTGAGGCCCTAAATTCCATTGCTAGAAACAGAGAGATGTGGAGAAAAAGGAGGAGGTGGTGGAAGGAGGAAAGAAAGAAGAAAGAAAACTGTCTTGAAGTAGCACGTGTGTAGTGTTTACCTCACTGTGTAACAAAATAAAGCCTAGAGAGATGGGAAAGAGATCACTGGTTTCTGCCTTGTTCAAAGAGGAAGAGTGAAAATATGGAGTGCAGGAAACTTTAGCAGCGTAGTGAGATTATAGTGTAATACTTTAATCCTGACAGCATGATGGTACGCATGTAACAAAACCCATAAAACTAAACGACACAAAGAATAAACCCAAATGTAAATTATGGGCTTTTGTTAATAATGATATGTCAAAATTGGTTCATCAATGTTGGTGAAATTCTTGCCTGTGGTATGTGGAAATTCTGTGCTAAGTGATCAATTTCCCAGAAGCCACTTTTTTTCTCTACAAAAAGCAATTAAGTCTTTAATTAAGAAAATAATACTGCAAAGCAGGTGTGGCAGCACATACCTAATAATCACCGCACTCAGAAGTCAACAAGTGTCTAGTCTTGGCAGGGCAAGTTCCCGGCTCTCTGCTGTAACGGATAGAACCAGCCGCGTGTCTTTGCAGTAAAGAGACGCCATGACCAGGCAACTCTTGTAAAGGAAAACATTTACTTGGGTGACCACCAGTTGAGACACGGCAGCATGCAAGCAGACATGGTGCTGGAGAACGAGCTACATCTTTATCTAGCAGGCAACAGGAAGTGATCTGAGATATTGGGCATGGCTTGAGTATATATGAGAGCGCCCCCCCCCCCAGCCGGTGTCCTCAGTGACACACTTCCTCCAAAAAGGCTACACCTACTCCAACAAAGCCACACCCCAATAGTGCCACTCCTGTGAGCTTATGGACCCAGCTGCATTCAGAGGACTGGAGTTTGTGGTTTTGAGGCTCTTACTCTTTTAGTTGTTGTTACTATCTTTTGTTGTTGGACATTTTGGCCTAGGGTGACTTGGGCCTCACTATGTAACCAACCCACTGTGGCCAAAAAACATGAACAATCCTCCTGCCTCAGTCCCCAAAAGTTGACCTTACAGGTTGAGCCACTATATTTGGGTCAAGGATCTCATTTTTGAGGGTCTAACGTTGAACTAGAATATCATATGCCAGGAAATTCCAATTTGAGCAATTTATCAGAGTATTTAGCAAACATTGTCTAGATTTTATTTTGAGGGACATTTTTCTCTTTCAAGCATTTGCAGATATTTTAGAACTATAAATTATCTTTCAAATTTGCCAGAGGAACTCGATGTCTGAAAGGTTCATTCTAGCAACGGTCTGGTAATATCAGAGTGCTTCTTTTTTTTTTTTCATCTGGGATTATTTGGAAGAGCCCTAGTTTACTTTGGGGGGGAAGGGAGTTGGGGAATATCTTGTACTGTGACCCAGGCTGGCCTCCAAATCTCACCGACCGATTCTTCTCTCTCATAAACTCTGTAAGGTGTAGGTTCAGTTGTGCTGTGCTACCAGGGCCCTGGTTAGAATCCCTAGGGAGCTGCTGCAAGGTGTCCTCCCTGGAGGAGTTTGCATTTCCCATCCAGGAGGAGATGAAGGGGAGTGCAGCGAGACAAGACTAGTTTGTACGTCCCAGGGCACATTGTTATATTTAGAAGGACTTGTTGCTCATGTTCAATAATTATCTATTTTCTTTAATATGTACACGATATTACCCTGAGTAGGAATTAATTGTGATTACAGGATTGAATTATGGATTGATCCTGGTATGATATAATGATGTACAGTAAGAGACATTCAGCCCACAGTCCAAGAATCTTTTGTGTAGATTTAAATTGGAGCAAATCAAGCGTTGAACTGAGGCAATGCCTCCCTTTGAGCCATCTCAAAATGAATGACAATGATAAGACACGTGCCCCTTCCTGTGCACCATGTCATAAGATCCCCAGCCTGGAGTCAAGACGGTGTGGGGAAACTTCGTTCTCATCATATATTTGATGTGTAATTTGGGGCAATCACCGTATCTGAACCTTGGAATATGTATTTCTATAAAATGGAAGTAGTGATTGTCGTAGGTTTCTTATTGTTATGATGAAACACCATGACCAAAAGCAAATTGGAAAGGTTTTGTTTGGCTTACACTTCTACAATGTAGTCCATTACTGAAGGAAGTTACACAGGAACTCAAGCAGAGCAGAAACCTGGAGACAGGAGGTGATGCAGAGGCCGTGGAGGGGGCTGTTTACTGTCTTGGTCAACATGGCTTGCTCAGCTTGCTTTCTTTTAGAACCCAGACCAGCAACCCAGGAAGGGCACCACCCAAATGAGCAGCACCCTCCTCCATCAATCTCTAGTTAAGAAAATGCCTACAGACTTGCCTACAGTCAGATCTTGTGGAGGCATCTTCTCAACCAAGGTTTCTTCTCAAATGATTCCTAACTTGTGTCAAACTGATGTAAAAACCAGTTGGCACAGTGATAATTTCATCTTTGCAGGGTTGTAGAGACCACAAGTACATATTTTCAAATTTATGAATACTAGTGATGGGATACCACAGTCATGTAATTATTGTGTTTCCTCTCCTCCCTTTTCTATTTCCCTTCTCTTTTCTTCCTTTCCCTACCTCCATTCCCCCCGCCCTCCCTTTCCCTTTCGTCCCCTTCCCCTCTCCTCTCCTCCCCTGCCCACGGTGACTCACTCTATATCCCAGACAGGCCTTGAACTTGAGAAAACACTGGCTTCCTATAGACAGGGAGATGGTGGACCACCTTCCTTCTGATACATTTTGCTATTTTAGTTAAGAAGACACAGTATATTATCATCTATATGATAATTTTATTATAAAATAAAGAATGCTGGCTATAATTTTTAAAGATCATAATTGATTCTGATTTTACATGGACACAAATAGTTTTAATCTTATTTAATTTTTATTTGTGGAAAGCTGATTTCTTACACTGCAAAGACCACAATGGATATGACAGTAACAGAAGAACTACCTGCCTATAACTTTAGCCTCATTGAATATATCTTCAGCACTAAGGGGATTTTTATCTGACTGTGATTGTATTGTATTGTTTTGTAAGGGGTAGGACAGTTCAGAGATAGAGGTCCACTCTACAGGAAGAAAAGACAGCATTTAGTCCTGTAACTAATGGTCAAAGTAGATATGGTGGCTTACAGAAGTAATCACAACCAGAGATTATGGTAAGTTTGAAGCTAGTGTGTTTCATGAATATCTGACCAACCAGGGCTATTTAGAAAGACTGTGTCTCAATAACAACCCCCAACCCAAACTTAAAGCTTATGTAATAACCAGTGGACTGTAAAAATGAGACATCCCAAATGCAAGGTGTCCTACTCGCTGCAACCAGGAATTGGCCATGGAGAATATTCCAGTTTGGTTTAGACGTCATCAAGTGGAGACACAGTCTAGCCATGCAGGCATACTGAATAATGACAACGAAGGAAGGGGACACTGTGGAAGTTGTCCTGTTCCAGTGTAAGAACACGGCTGAGAGTGGACTAAAGCTGGCCACGGGAGGAGGGTTGTTCTTTTACGTGATGTTTGACGGTCCTCTGCCATGAAGGCTTTAATTATTTACCCTGGTGTATGTGATAAAGAGAAGGCAAAGTGCGTTGCCATATAAACTTGTCTCGGATGTTTGCTCAATATACAGAGCACACACCCAGCTTCCCAGAGTCAGATATGCGTCTCGTCATTGAGGAAATGCTGGGGTTTAACTTGGCTGCTTGCTCAGGGTACCCTGGTGCAAATGCTCTACAGGAGGATGCAGCAGCCAGTGGATGAAATTCAGCTTTGAAAAGACCAATAAAGAACTGCAACGCTTTCCAAGATATTTATGAATTGCACTTGTCCCTACAAAGCCATTTAGCCTGAGGTTACGGGCAGATGTGAAGCTTGGCCTAAAGATTCTACCAATTTAAAGCATCCTTGGATCCAGCCCGGCAGACTGGGATGTGGTCAGCTGCAGAGTGTTAGAGGACATAGCCCTGGAACAAGGGCATCAGTCGGTAAGCCCATGAATGCGAGCTGTAACCTTGTCACATTGCTGTATCATTACAGTAAATGCTTTTGCTAAGTAGAATGTGGGTTATCTCATTTCTTCAGCTCTCAAAAAAATATATAATTAAAACAATTTGGACTGAAATATCCAAAAGAAGATATTTAATAGGCAGTTTGGCGTTTAGAACCCATGAAAGTAGTCAGGCTAAAAATATGTGCAGTGGACTGGTGCTATCGCTTATGCTTACTTATATTAGCTATACGATATGCATTTGGCAAGATGAAAAGCCCAATAACATATTTTTCTTGTAGCATGGTCCCCACGTGCAAGCCAACAACTTCATCTGGCGTTCAGCTAAAGCATCAACCTTCTGTTCCAATCGCAGAGAAAGACTGGCTGTGCAGGACCTCTTGATTGATGGTGTATATATCCAAGATGGCGTACGGTGCATTGCAGGGAATGTTAAAGATTTCAAGGGATAATTTTAACTTGTTCTATTTTTGCCTTTCATGCTGACTTTAAATCCTAACCTCCTAAGAACAAGTCGAGACTATATTTGAGTGTCACTGATATATAGATGGCTGCAGTTACGGTCACAGAAGGCACTATTTAAGGGAATGGACATCTAGTAAGAGAAACAGAGATTCGGGATAGAATCCCAAGAAATACCAATAAATAAAATGCAGGCAAAAAAATCCCACAAGGGTTCTAAGAGGATTAGGAGGGGGCAAAGAAAGATTATTATTATAACCCAAGAGTTTCCAAAGGGCAATCATACACACACACACACACACACACACACACACACACACACACACACAAAAGAGTCAGGGAGACAAACACTGAAAAGCGACCACTGGCTTTGGGAATTAAAACAACAACAACAAAAAAAGGTAACCTTTGCAAAAACAGTTTGAATGTTAAGATGGTGCTCTGAGTTCATTTTACATGGGTGGTTAAGTGGATAGGTCTTTTGGAAATTAAGGAAAGATTGGGGATTAGGGATAGAGAGGGCTTGCATAGCATGCATGAAGTCTTGGGCTCCGTCTCAGCACTCCATGAACAAGATACGGTGTGGTCATTCCTACTATCCTAGCAATCTCTAGCTCCACAACAGGGATGCATAAGACCCTGTTTCTAAAATTCCATTCGTTCACTCTCAAAAATGCAAATCGTACGGAAATATCATAGGGAATTCAAGCTCACCTATGGAGAAGGGGAAGGGGATAGAAAGGCAAGCAGCGTAGAGTGAGAGCCAGAAAAGGGCATTTTGGCATTTCACATCTCATGTAGGTATGCCTGGATTCAGTTATAGGCCAAGCACAAGAACCAAACAGAAAGAGGAAATAATTTAGACAACACAACCCTAAAGAGACAGACGTTGAATGCTAATTCACATAACTTCAAGAAGGACAGAGGAAGAAGACAGCATTGGGAGTGGAAGCAGATGTTTTTTACTGTAGAGGGAAGGAGTGCTTGAGCACACTTCCTTTCTGATCGTCTTTATTTTCTCTATACAAAAGAAACAGAGTCATTTTCTAGAAGTGAGTAAAATTCGAACACGTTAAGGCTGGACCCCGGTATTTATAGGAATTCTGATTCCTGTGCTTTTTGTGATTTTTTTTTTTAATCAATGCAACTCGCAACTCAATTGTAAGGTTGACTGAAAGAGTATAAAGGACAGGTGAATGGCTAAACCCTGAAGGTAGCTCCAGGCGTGTGGAGGAGCATTGAAAAGGTCGGGGGTTAGAGGTCATTGGTGGAAGAGCAGCAGAAGTGGGACTCGTGGGTCGGAACTGCGTGGTAAGGACGAGAGTGAGAGAGAACTGGCACTCGTGAAAGAGACAAGAGTGATAGAGGGAGGCCATTGGAAAGGTATGCGGGGCAGTAGAAGTGAGGAGAAGAGATTCCAGTGGAGACGACAGGCACGTGAAGTTAGAGGGACGTCAGTTAGAATGAGGCAGGCACAGAACCCTTGATGTCAATCCAGATGGATTGCTGCTACACAGTGGAAATGAAGGTCATGAGATTGCATAGACACCGAGCCGAGACTAAAGTCCTGGATTTGAAATGACTGCCGGAGGCGGGCTGCAAAGATATTAAGTCTGGTGAGTTGTACGTAGATAAAATGGTCTGGAGTTTGCATGGTGGATTTTGGAGAATGCTAGGGACATATCTAGGTGCCAGGAAGGTGAAAGTAAAAACTCAAGGGGCTGTGTCTCCAGTAGGTGTGCTGTAGAGTCCTCGACCCCTTAGGAAATGGAAAGTCTTGGAAATGATTAACAACCTTCCATTCTTTCTGCAAACTCATCAAAAATGTAGTATTTGCCAGGGAAACTGTGCTAAGTATTAGAAATACAGTGACAAACAGACAGGCAGGCATTGCCCTTCCTTCATGGAGGTAAGAGCCCATGGTAAATAAGACACCAAACAAACAACCATTGACGATGAAACAGGGCCAGTGATCAGGCTCAGTGAGCAAAAGGCATTTACTGCCAAGCCTGATGACTGGAGATCAATCCCTTGGTCCCACATGGTGGAAGAGCCGCTCCTCTGATTGGCATGTGCACACCGAGACACACACATGTGCCACCACTGGTAACTAAATAAATCTAGTTAAAAAATAAATAGCCCCACCCAGTTCTTTTCCACGTTGGGGGTTGACCCCAGGGTCACACAATCTCCCCTTCACCACATTTTGGTTTGGTGGGACTGGGACTGATTGCATCTGCATGGCTGGCCTGGAACTTTTGATCCTTCTGTTAGGATTCAAAGAATTGTCTCTATGCCTATCCAAGGAAGGAAGGAAGGAAGGAAGGAAGGAAGGAAGGAAGGAAGGAAGGAAGGAAGGAAGGAAGGAAGGAAGGAAGGAAGGAAGGAAGAGGAAAAAGGTTTGAGCCTAAGCACATTATGAGCCCCTGTAGAGTTGGCTGTTAGAAGAATGCTGTGGAATAATCCTTCTGTACGCTGTATGGATATATGTCGTCGCTATGATTGGTTTAATGAACAAGTTGACTGGCCAATAGCTGAACACACACAGCTTAGCAGGCACTGACACTGATAACATGGGTAAGCTTTCCTGTGCCTTTGAAAGTCACTAGTAGAGCTGTTTCTAAGAGTAAACGCCAGTTTATTCTATCTTTAGAAGATAGAATTTACATTGTAGCAAGGCACAGAATCCATTGATATGGAAATCAGCTAAGAATGCTTTAATGGCTAAACAACCACAGAGCTATAGAGTGTCATTTTACAACATAATACTTGAGAACCACAAGAAAGGTAAATGTATGTTTTCCATGTACACAAGGTGGAAATTTTCCAAGATGCTATTCAGAGGCATTTATACACTGCTATTCCTTCCTGCAGGTCCACGCCATGGTGTGTGTGGAGGTCGGAGGACAAACAGACATGGGACCTGCTTTTCACATTGTTTTGCACTGGCTGGCCAGTGACCTTCCAGGGAATCCCTCTGCTTCCAACTCCCATCTCACTGTAAGAACCCTGGCAGATAGACACGATCACCTCTGGTTTTATTATTCGGGTGCTGGATATTTGAACTCGGGTCCTCAGGCTTGCACAGTAACTGCTCTACCCACGGGATCATCTCCTTAGTCCCTGCATTGCCACTCCAAAGATCAGATGAGCAGGACACTGGAAAGAGTGGCAGGTGAGTTATGGGTAGATAATAATGTAATAGTCACATGTAATTACATGGAACATCTTTATTCCTCCGACATTGTGGAAGTTTTATTCAATAACTATATTTTCAATTACAATCAATTAATTTTAGAAATAAACAGTTGAACATTTAGATCCACTTTGAGACTCTTTTTGTATGGCCCTATCAGCAAATACAATGACATCTATACTTTCCTATTTTAAATAAAGTCAACTATAGGCTGGTAAGGTAGCTCAGTGGCTAATGATGCTTGCTGCGAAGAATGATCACCTGATTTTGATTTCCTGGACGTGCACGGTGGAAGAAAGAACCAGCTCCTGGAAGTCATCCTCCGGCGTCCACACTAAGCCATGGCATGAGTGCTCTAACTGACACCCCCCCCCCCCGCCGCCGCCAATAAATACACACATGGAATTTAAAATAAGTTGGGCATCGTGGTACAGGAAATGGAGGCAGGTGGATCTCTACTAGTGTGAGGCCAACCTGGTCAATACAGAGAGTTCAGACAGCCAGGGCTATATAGTGAGACTCTGTTTCAAATAGACCAACAACAAAAATATATAAAAATTATATCAGGGAATTAAGTGTGAACTAATAATATTATCAGAAACAAGTCATTTCATGTGTAAATATAATAAAAATTATGGTGTATAAAAGTTGGGGGGGAAGCAATTTTTGCTGCCATTTTGCTTTTTTGAGAAAGGATCTCATGTACTGCAGACTAGTCTAACACTTGCTGTGTGGCTCAGGTTGGTCATCAACGACTGGTCTTCCTACTTCTTCCTCCCAAGTGCTGGGATTACAAGTGTGCACCATCAAACCCAGCAAAATTTTAAAATATGTGACTCTAACGTGCTATAGAAGAGAAAGGAAAATAACAATAAATCCCAAAAGAAAAGAAACAAAGGGAGACGAAGGAAGACAAAGTAACAGAAACTGCGGGCGACCTACCCTGCTCTAGAGCGCAGGCTGTTCAAGCCTCAAATCCTGCACCAACAGGGTCTGTTAGCCTTCTTAGCAGGGCTTCATACGAGGCTTGAGCATAAGCCCTCGCGGGCCTGTAAAGCCTGCGGGAGGCTTGCCACCGGAGTCTCACTGTGGATAAGGCTCAGCGAGCAAACACCAGGCTGAACCAGGGTCTGACCTCCCTTAGGAAGGATTTGGCTTAGGATATGGTTAGAGATTTAAGTCCTCTGTTTGCTTCCCCAAGAAGCACGGTATCCTGCCCAAGCTCCCACCCCAACACTCCACTCCACACCCCTCCCCCACTGGCTTCCTGATGCTGTGCAAAGTCTCATTGTTACCATTTTCTTCTATGTTATATATTCCAGAAAACTTGAAATAAAATTGGACAAAATAGGTTTTTCTAGTCTTATATGAGTAAAAATTAGGGATTCATTCCCACAGAAAAATACATTTGTGCAAAACCCAGAACATGACCATCACAGAGCCATAAACAGCGTCCCTCCTGAGTAACCACTAAGTGTAAAGCACTGGGAACCAAGCGGTACAAAGACCCAGTTCTTGATCACAAGAAATAGACTTCTCTTAGCACTGCTTGATATTTAGAATATATTGGCAGTGCATCAAGTAGCTCATGGAATCAACAAGAAAGCTGAAGAACGAGGCAAACAAAAAAATGAAAATAGGAAAGGCGTCCAGTGCAACCAAACAGTAGGCTACACCCATATGCCATGAGGATGCTGCTACTCACCCTGCGCAGGTACGTGGACTGCAGGCACTATGCTCCCACCACAAACTGCTAGGAAGATAGTTGATCACCTTCCCCCTCTCGTTCCGCCCCTCCCCTTTCACGAGGTTCAGTGAACGCTCAAGACCGAAATCTGATTGGCCAAGCCTAGATGTCATGTTCATGCCACGTTGCTGAGGTTGGGGAAAGAAACTCTGATCAACTTGGCATCCAGAAAAAGCATTAAGTATCTTACAACCCACCAAGACTCAAATAATGAGGAATTTGCTCTCAAAGTAAGAGAACAGGTAGATTCTTAATGGACAAAGACATGTCTAAGGTCTACTTCAACCCACAGTTTGATCACTTAGTCTCTTTCACTCACACTTTCTGAGAGATGCTATACTCATCATTGTTACAGCGGCTGGTATGTGATTGTTTCACTTGAGATAAGTCTTGCTATGTCCTCCAGACTGTCTTTCAACTAGACATCCTCCTGCCTCAGTCTCTCAAATGCTGGGATTACAGACATGTGCTACATCATTAAGCATTCCTAGTCTCCTAAACACTAAGCATCTAGAGTTGAGAGAATAGAAGCCAGGATTGTATAAATGGTCATTAGGTGGTGGTTTGAATAAGAATGGCCCCCAGAGGGTCATAGATTTGAATGCTTGGTCATTAGGGAGTAGTGCTACTTGATAGGAATTAGGAGGTGTGGCCTTGTTGGAGGAAGTCTGTCGCTGGGGGTGGCTTTTGAGTGGCCCAAGCCAGGTCCAGTGATTCTTTCTTCCTGCAGCCTGAAAACCCAGAGGTAGAACTCAGCTCCTCTCCAGCATCATGTCTGCCTGCGTGCCACCGTGATGTAGAACTCTCAGCTCCTCCAGCACCATGTCGGCCTGCCTGCCACCGTGATGTAGAACTCTCAGCTCCTCCAGCACCATGTCTGCCTGCGTGCCACCGTGATATAGAACCCTCAGCCCCTCCAGCACCATGTCTGCCTCGTGCCACCGTGATGTAGAACTCTCAGCTCCTCCAGCACCATGTCTGCCTGCCTGCCACCGTGATGTAGAACTCTCAGCTCCTCCAGCACCATGTCTGCCTGCGTGCCACCGTGATATAGAACCCTCAGCCCCTCCAGCACCATGTCTGCCTCGTGCCACCGTGATGTAGAACTCTCAGCTCCTCCAGCACCATGTCTGCCTGCGTGCCACCGTGCTTCCCACCATGCTAATAATGAACGTACCTTCTGAAACTGTAAGCCCACCCCAATGAAGTGTTTTCCTTTGTAAGAGTTGACACAGTCATGGTATCTCTTCACAGCAATAAAACATTGCCTAAGACCAATGGCATTGAGAGGAGTTTCAAGACCATTTTAAAACCTAATTACTTGGATCGTCTATAAGGAAAATATAATATGTGATTGATACTTCACAACAAGTCACAGAATCATAAGCCAACTTTTCAGGTTTGTTTTCTGACAGTTGATGGATATATCATAAGACAAAGAAATCCTATGGGCATTATCCCATTTCACTACTCCCACTACCCCTATGAATCCTTTCAACAGTAACAAATCAGAATGTATAGCAATTACAATGACAGTAAACGCATGGTGAACAAGAAAAGCCAATTTACAATAGGTCTGTTTAAACACCAATGCTTCCTGCATGACAGAGGTCCAATATAGGCAACTTGCTGCCAAATGGCCAACGGGTACCCTATTCCCATCCCTACACCTTTGTAATGTACAGTAGAAAATCTCGGGGTGTTAGCAACTGCAGACAAGGGAATGTTTACTGGACATCATTAGATCACCCTTGGTGAGAATAATTCTGTTGCTGAGCCAAAGTTTCACTTGACCTCTGCCATCAAGAGACTATTTGGCCAGCACTGAGGTGACTCAGGAAGGACATTGCCTATTATTCTTGGAGTGAACCACCTTCCACACCCTCTTCAGTAGAAATCTCTTTAAGGTCATTCATCTGTAGTACAAATAATATGATCTAAGCCCATTCTAGGAGATAACACCAATGATTCCCTGACCAAGCAAAATTAGAAAGTTCAATGTAGATGTTGGCCTCAATTCATGGTCCGCAGAGGTTTATGGGGTCAGCCCTGCCATGGGACTATAAGAATGTAAGTGATCACTGGGTCACAGACCTTGAATCCCAGCACTCAGGAGGCAGAGACAGGCAGAACTCTGTGAGTTCGAGGTCAGCCTGATCTACAGAGGGAGTACCAGGACAGCTAGGGCCGTCACACAGAGAAACTCTGTCTCAGAAAACAAGACAAAAACAAGAAAAGAATGTAAGTGATCTTTTCAACAAACTCAATTATGCCCTCATCACTTAACTCTACACAGCTGCTGGACGCCTTTTGACTTGACATATCAGAACTACCTTTTTTGTTCGTTTTGCAGTAGGTAGCTAAACCACAATTGCCAAATGACAAGACTTTCTGATTCTATCAAGATGTTAGTAAGCAACCATAGTTAGTAATACTAACTTGGCCAACAGCACATGGCTTACTGGAAATTCTAGGGGTCTGTTATAATTGTTATTGTGATTTTCCTCACAACATCTTTGTAATTTCTCTCTGCTTGTGTTAGTAATGGTTCTCTATAAAATATATATACTATTTATATATGCAGAATATCTATAAATAAATTCTATATATACTTACATAGAAATAAAACCTGTACTGCATGTGTAAATATATGTATATATGCACACACACAATTTATTTGAGGAGCTCATAGTCTGTGATCTGACTATTCCAACAATGGCTATCTCCCAAGAATCCTGTAGCTATTCACTCTACAAGGCTAGCCGTTTCAGCTGGTTTTCAGTACACGTCCGACTCCTGAAGAAGTAGAGTCTGATACTAGTGAAGGAGTGAACTTGCCAGAGAGAGTGAGAGTAAGCAGGCAATGAGCAAGAGCTTTCTTCTTCCATGTTCTTTATATAGACTTCCACCAGAATGAATGACCCAGATTTAAGGTGGGTGTTCCCTTCTCAAATGATCCAATCAAAAAATTCCTCACAGGCGTGCTCAGCAGCTTGGGTTTTGGGTAATTCCAGACCTAGTCAAGTTGATAACCAAGAATGGCCATCGCCCTTACTCAGTCACTAGTTTATCTATAGAGATTTGCCTTATTCTGTGTGTGATAAATTTCTCAACCTTTCAAGGCCCGTGGCAGATGGTTTACAAGCCGTTCCAAACAGCATACTAAACTGTATCCTGAGCTGTCTTCCGAATCTAGAGCCTCACCAAGCGTTATTTCTCCTCTTCCTCTTCTTTTCACAGATAGAAGGCAGTAACTATACTATTTTTATTTTGTCTTAGACTGATATGGCAGGATGTATTCTCCCTAATAGCTATGACAAGATATCCATACTCTTTTAAAAATATGACCAGATTCACCTACCATGGAGAAGTGGGCTGATGATCCTCCTTCCTGTTGAATCTAAATTATGGGAGAAATGAAATGTTGTGACTTGTAAGACTGGTCACAAAAGGCAATATAAGTTTTCCACTTGGAGACATCCATCTATAGAATTTATCTCTAGACTTGATAAAACCTAAATGAAGATGGAAGTTACAAAGTATCCCACACTAGCTCAGAACTGCGTATAATAAAGGGTTATTTATTTAGGGGTAGACTCACAGATCACAGTCCTCTGCATGAACGGGAAACAGGAACAGAATCCAGAAGCCAGGAGAGAGAGAGAGAGAGAGAGAGAGAGAGAGAGAGAGAGAGAGAGAGAGAGAGAGAGAGAGAGAGAGAGAGAGAAACCACGTGCAAACGTTACTTAGGCATTTATAGTGTAAGAGGCCACACCCAAGAGGGCGGGTATCTTAAAGGCTACTGGCTGAAGGAGCTCCCACAGCACACAAAGATGTCCAATATAGACAGACTGGACAAAAAAAACCAAGCTAAAAACTCTAAAATGACTGACAGGAGGCCGTCCTTGTGATGACTTTGAGTTATACAATGTTTTTTTTTAAATACAACAAGTATTTAAAGTACAAAAGTAGAAGCCATCCCTCAAAAATATATATTGAGCTATATGAAAACTAGAGTGTTTTCTTAAATGAGAAATTGGAATGTAAGATACACGGAGATTGCTGGGGGAGAGGAGGCATTTTCTTCAGGAGCCCGGCCACTGCTGAGTTGCCAGTATTTTTGCCAACAACCCTCATTGAACTCACTGGATCCAAAGCAACCACAGATACAGACAGACAGATGGACATGGAAATAGAAGACCAGTTAAAAAGAGGAAAGGGACCAGCAGGAATGTGGGGCGAGCAAGAAAGGATAGCATGAGCTCAGTACAACCAAAACTCACTCTATAAACACAAGCGTCCATTGCTGTGTATCATTAATATATGTTAACAAAAACTCAAAAAGATATCAAGACCGCTAATCCTATATGTGAAGTCCAGGGGACAGGGTCGGGTGAACTTGTGCATCTGCTCCCCACACTGGTTTTATCCTGCCTAACACTAGCTTGAAACCATTACCAGACAAGCATCCACCATCAGCCAGAACTGGGCTTGTTCTAGTATCTTCCCTTCTTTGTGTACATGGGGCCAGCCAGCTTTGCAGTATGTAGGCTGGGCAGGTTCCCTCTCATCCTTCTAAAGCATCCTAGGTGGTACTCACTGAAGGATGTGGATGGGTTGGGAGCGTGGAAAGCAACCGAAGCACAGAAAGATGAACAGAGGACCTATTTTGTTCTTTTTTTTTTTTACTTTTTTTTATTTTTTTTAATATTTATTTATTTATTTATTATGTATACAATATTCTGTCTATGTATATGCCTGCAGGCCAGAAGAGGGCACCAGACCTCATTACAGATGGTTGTGAGCCACCATGTGGTTGCTGGGAATTGAACTCAGGACCTTTGGAAGAGCAGGCAATGCTCTTAACCTCTGAGCCATCTCTCCAGCCCCCAGAGGACCTATTTTGAAGACGTTTTAAGACTTAACCACCTTGCTGGAGGATGCAATCAGTGATGTCAAGTATTCATAGAAACTTCAAAGTCCTTGGACTCTACAGCGCTGAGTGGTGGATAGGTAGTTCCAGGGGTGTGACCCACCTTCTGACCCCTGGTTCAAAGCTATCAAACTCGAGTTGTTCTCTGTCAAGGAGATCTGCTCCCAGGCTCCAAGGGGAGAGCCGCTTTCTCTAAGCTGTGTCTGCCTGGACCAAGCCTCCTATCACCCTCACCCTTTGCCTTACAGCTTCAGGCCCCCTCGCTCCCAGGACTACCTCTCACCCTGTGACAAGTTAGAGCCAAGATCTCTGACTTTTGATTGTTTTCTGCGTTTGAGCCTTGGTGTAGCTTAGTGCTAAGTGCTAGGTTCACTTGCAAAATGGCAGCCAGCCACTGTATGCCCAATCACATGGACTAATGCAATGGGATTGCTCTCCACTGCTGACTCATCCACCAAAGAAATGACTGCTTTACGAAAACCCACAAGTGGATTGAGGCTTGTGAGGGCTGTGGGTGTCACCAGCGTAGGATCGCTGCTCTCCCTCACCAGGACGTCTTCAGGATGCGGCTTCCACTTCTGCTCCTATTCCAACTTTTTTGTTTTGTTTGTTTGTTTGTTTCAGGACAGGGTTTCTCTGTGTAACAGTCCTGGTTGTCCTGGAACTAGCTCTTATAGACCTGGCTGGCCTTGAACTCGCCTGCCTCTGCCTCCCGAGTGCTGGGATTAAAGGCGTGAGCCACCACCACCTTAATTATGAGGTCAGGGTATGAAATCACCCACAGACAAGTGAACAAGTCAAATGAGGCCTTTTCCCAGTCTTATTTTATTTAAAAAATGAAAAAAGAAAACCTATTCCGGCCAGTGTACTATAGTTCACCAACTCCAACTGTAGAGCGTGCATGTGTGTGTGTGCAAGTGTGTGTGTGTTTGTGTGCATGCGTATGTTGCCAAGGAGAGGGGTTCCATCCCAGAGAGGGGGTTCAATCCCTTCCAGTGCAGCAGCTAGATCTTATTTTGTATAAGTTGAGGGGCTTGGCAGAAGCACGACTCCCCCAAACACTCCTACTAAATTTCCATCCTCTCGAGGCCATTCCCTCACCTCTATTGTCTTTCTTCTGAGATCCCGGATCTCACGCTTGGGAAACATCTGGACATGGGCTACAGAATCTTTCCTGTCACATCTGGATTTGCCAGATTCTAACCTCCATTTTTGAAAGTTTGTTATAGAGGGTCCTGGTGGTATAGGAATGTAATCCCAGGTACTCAAGAAAGTTCAAACCCAACTTTTGCCGTGTAATGAGTTCAAAGCCAGCTTGAGACACTTGGCAAGACCCTGTCTCAAAGTAAAAATAAAAGTGAAAGCAAGAGTTGTGGCAAATTCAGTTCATGGTAGATCTCTTGCCTGGCATAGGCAAGACTGTTTCCTCATGACCTCTTTCACGGTCTGCCCACCTCTCTTCCTCTCCCTCTTGTTTCTGCCAGAGTTAACAGTGTATCTCATCTCTCAGAACCATTGATCACTTAATTAAATTCAACCAGTTGTCTAGAAACCTTGGTTTACTGATGGCTTCAAACAATTTATAGGCTGGAAATGGTAGTGCAGTTTTATAATCCCAGGATTCAGGAGCCGAAGCACAGGGATCATGAGTTCAAGGTTAGCCTGACTCCAGAGAGCCCCTATGTTAACTGAAAAAAAAAAATGAGGACATGACAGCTCCTAGGAATGGTTGAGGGAAAGGTTTTATTGTAGAACAGCCAGAGGCATCTGGAAGGCTCCAGACTGGACATGACCAACAGACTGGGCCATGAGAGGAGGAAGTGAGCAAGAGGGAAGAGAGGAGAGATGGAACAAGAAAGAAGTTGTGGTGGTTTGAACATAATTGGCCCTCATAATCTCATAGGGAGTAGTACTATTAGGAGGTGTGGCCTTGTTGGAAGAAGCGTGTCATTGTGTGACTTTGAGGTTTCCTATGTTCAGGATACCTCCCAGTGTCTCAGTTGACTTCCCGTTACCTTCTGATCAAGTTGTAGCCAGCACCATGTCTGCCTGCAGGCTGCCATGCTCCCCAACATAATAATGGACTAAACCTCTGAACTGTAAGCTACCACTTCAGTTAAATGTTTTCATTTATAAGAGTTGCCATAGTCATGGTATCACTTCATAGCAATAAAAATCTTAAGACACAAGTCAAGAGGCCATGAGCCAGCTAGAAGACCAAGAGCTCATGACCAAAAATGGCTAGATTATATAGAAAACATGGCTGGGGGATGGGAAGCCTGGCCTCTAGCAGGGAAAGATTTAGAGTAGGAGGTAGGGTCAGAAGTGCTGGGAGGAGCCACAGGTTCTGAGTGAGAATCGTCAGTGGTTTCTTTGAAATCTGGCATTAATACAACAGATATTAATAAAACTGGGATTTTGCAAATTATCTGACCTTTTCATGGTTAATTAGGAGTAACATTCTCACAAGCCGAACCATCCCCCACCAAAGTTTGTTACGGAATGAAAAAGACAGACTATAAATATGAAGGAGTCTCAGCCACAGTAAGGGTTTAAAGAAGAAATATTCTGGAAAAAACATGAATGTACGAGTTTGTATGCACATGCATAGATATAGCTGTATATTTGTATGCATGTGTAAAATGAACCATAATGTAAAATTTATTACTTTTGTATGGTGTCAGACCAAAAGCACTTCATGTACCTTTCTCATCATTTGTTGGCCAACTCTTTCCTACCTGGACTAGGCAGCAAGTCAGGAGGGGCAATAGCATTGTATACCTTCCTTCACTTAGATTTAATCATATTTACAGCTTATGGTCCAGTTCCTGCCCTCCAAAGATGGGTTTTGGAGGAACAGGAGAGCAATGGGGAGACACTAACCAGGTCAACAAACCGCCAAGGGAGGCGGTGATGACACGCAGATGGCGTTTCTGTAGAAACTGTTTTCTCTTCTCCGCTAATCCTCCCTGTGGAGTAATAGTAAGGTGTGTGTTCCACAGAGGCATCACTGTTATGGGAGATGTGCTTACGATGAGCTCATGTTCCTTGCAGAGAAAAGATCAATAAAAAAAGCACATTTCCCCCCCAAAATGATAAAGCATATAACAGCAATATATATATATAAAACATATAGCGGAAACGTAAGCTTAAATCATGCAACAAAAGAATATAAAAGACTACTGATGTTGTCTTTATGTCGAAAATCACAAAGACAAGCAACATAGAATCCTTGCCAATCATGATCTGAGAGTATATCAGAGCAACAGACATTTGAACAGACCATTGGGACGTGGGGCGAGCAAGGCTATCCTGGAAGAACACAGCATTTGATGGATGCCCATGGAAAGGACTCTAGTCTCCAGTGTGGGAGGCAGGGTGGTGGGTGGGGGGAAGACTCAGTGGAGGGTGTGAGGACATGACAACTGGAGCCGCTTTCTGAAGGATGAGTAGGTGTGAGCTTCTATCTTGCAAGCATATTTTATAATCAAGAGCAATAAATCACTCAGACAGCAGCTACATTGCGCTTTTATTGAGAACGGTTCCAGTGGCACCCTTTATTTCACCTATCATAACACTTATCATGCTGTATTGTAATTACCTGTGCTCTTGTCTATCCCGCCACCACCCTCCCGGTTCTGTGTTGACAGGGCCCGCGTCAGTCTCAGTCTTAGCTGTATGCTCAGCATCTAGCACAGGGCCTGGCGAGGGATCGTCAATAAAGATTTTGCAGGGAGAAAGAATATCATGTAAAGGTTTACAGATTGGCATTAGAAGTAACTCTTGGAGAAACAGTAGCAGCACTTGGCTAGGATATGGTTAAACTGTAGAGCATGTTATCTTACTTTTCGTCAATAATTACCGTAGTAAAGTCATAGACTTGGATTGTGTCTCTGATCTGCTGTAAAAGCTCCAGGCACCTAATCACTCCATAGAAAGTCACAGAAGACCAGAAGCAACAATTCTTTATACTTTTTACAAACGGAGGATTGTTTTCCAAGCTCTTAACTTTAGCTTTTTACTTGCTAAATTTAACCACAAGGATTTCATGTTTTATAAAGGGGGGAACCAATATAAACATTTGCATTCTATGATAGAACCTATAGGAACATAACTTGAAAGGGGAGTTAACTTCCCTGACTTCACTGGGAAGCAGTAAATGTCAGCTTGAGGCTTAGTGGTTTATGATGTGTGGAGACTTACCGTGGTCCTGTGAAAAACATCCCACTCCATAAAGGACATTGGTATTTGCAGTAAATTAAGTCTTAAATAGATGTTAGCAATGGTTCTCAAGTAGTAGGGTGCATCAGAATTGCTTAAAAGGATACCCATAAATTGGGGACTCCACCCTCAGGGTTTTTGATTAGTAGATCTGGGCTGAAGCCAAGCATTTTATCTCTAAGTCCCCAGGTCTGTTTGTATTGCCCCTTAAGGACCTTCCATGAGGACAAGTGGGCTACAGGAACATCTTACCTTATACTAACCCTTCTCTACCCTCACTGGGCTACAGGAACATCTTACCTTATACTAACCCTTCTCTACCCTCACTGGGCTACAGGAACATCTTACCTTATACTAACCCTTCTCTACCCTCACTCGGCTACAGGGACATCTTACCTTATACTAACCCTTCTCTACCCTCACTGGGCTACAGGAACATCTTACCTTATACTAACCCTTCTCTACCCTCACTGGGCTACAGGAACATCTTACCTTATACTAACCCTTCTCTACCCTCACTGGGCTACAGGAACATCTTACCTTATACTAACCCTTCTCTACCCTCACCGCTCATTCTTTGCACTCTCCATACTAGAAATTTCCACAGTTGTTTATACGAACTTTGATATGGAAGTGTCACTTAAAAACGTGGAGGAGGGACCATGGAGTGTTGTAATAAACTTATATTTTTATGGTGTTTCTCTTTAAGATTAAAAACTATTTTTAAAATTGTGAGTGTGTGTGTGTGTGTGTGTGTGTGTGTGTCTACATGAGTACGGGTGCCTATGAGGCTCAGAAGAGGGCATTAGTTCCAGTGGAGTCACCTGACACAGGTACGTGGCAGCAAACTCTGGTCCTCTACAAGAGCAGCAAATGTTATTAACCACCGAGTCATCTCTCTAGCTCTTTTATTGCATTTCTTCAAGGAATAGGATAAGGCAAAACGTCAGAAAAATTAGATTGTAATGATGATACTATTACAACTTGCTTTCCTTTATCTGGCAACAGGGTAGGTGAGTCATCCTGACAATTCCACTGTGGTGGCCTAAGCAATACTGGGCCAATGAGATGCATCCCTGGATAGAGAAGGCTGCTGGCTAAGCCTGATGACTTGAGGTCAATCTCCGAGATCCACAAGACAGAAGAGAGAACCAACACCTGCAAGCTGTCCTCTGACATTCCACACCTGCAGTGGCAATGCACACGACTGCCCACCTCCCCAAGTTCCTTACCAGAGGCCACAGCCTCGTGCTGATTCACAGATTAATAGAAGTGGATTAATTTAAGATGGAAGAGTTAGTTAATAAAAAGCCTGAGCTAATAGGCCAAAGAGTGTTGCAATTAATACAGATTCTGTGTCATTATTTGGGTCTGAGCAGCCGGGAAATGAGAGAGTAGTCTTTGTCTACATCCTGTGTCAATTTTTTTAAACAATGTACTTGAGAGGCAGGAGACAATCCTTCTCTTTCTTTCATTTTTTTCTCTTCCAGATCCTACCTAAGTCTCAAGCATTGGGATTACATACAGGTAGCATTAAGCCTGGCAAGACAGTGTTATTGTTGTTTTATGATTAAAACTTGGATCCTGAAGTCACAGTGCCTTCACTGAATCCCTAACCTGCCATTAATATCTGTGTAATTTTCTGCATGTTAACTAATTCTGGCTAAGGCTCAGTTTCCCTATCTGTAAGTTGGCAGCATATTGTTACACAGTGTACTGGTTACCTCTTTGATACTGTGACAAAATGCTATAATAAAAAAACAACTTGTAGAATAAAGGGTGGATTTTGACTCGGAGTTCCAAACCCAGAGTACAGAATGACCAGGCAAGATGGCAACCAGCAGACCTGGCTGCAGAAGCACAAAGCTGAGAATTCACATCTCTGTCCACAAGCAGAAAGTAGAGAAGCCAACTGGGAGTGGGACAAGGCTATATAGTCTCAAAACCCATCCCTGGTGACATACTTCCTCCAGCTAGGCTTCTCATCCTAAATGTTCCATAACATCTTCAAACAGAGCCACAGCTGGAAGCCAGATGTTCAAATACGAGAGCCTTTGGGGGACATTTGTTATTCAAAACACCATATATATTGCGTAGGGGAGTGTTGCAGGGAGAGAGGGTCCCTTGTTTGTCCCGGCTGCCCGGCTAGCTTAGCCCCCGAAATAACTACACAGAGAGTGTATTTATTTAAATACTTCCTGGACCATTAGCTCTAGCCTCTTATTGGCTAACTCTCACATCTTGATTTAACCCATTTCTGCTAATCTGTATATCACCACGAGGTCATGGCTTACCGGGAAAGATCAGCATGTCTGACCTCGTGGTTCCATGCTCTCTCACTCTGCTTTCTTCCTCCCAGAATTCAGTTCTGTCTTGTCCTCCTACCTAAGTTCTGCCCTATCAGGCCAAGTAGTTTCTTTATTGATTGACCAATGAAAGCAATACATAAACAAAAGGACCTCCTACACCAGGGGAGTATATAATCAGTAAGTGTAAAATGTTTAGAAATCTAGCCCATTGTGCATATTCTATTTATGCATTAGCTACTTATTACTACCATGGTTGTTGTTGTCCTCCTCCTCTTTCTCCTCCTCCTCCTCCTTCTCATCATCATCATTATAAGAGGAGGAGAAAGAAGAGGAAGAGATGATGAAGAGGAGGAGTAGCATTGCAGTACTGAACATCAACTCCAGGGACATGAGCTCGCTAACAAAGCTCTCTATCATGACTCTGTATCCCATCTCAGCTCTTATTACTTTGTTTTCAGCCTATTAACCTCATCGGTAGATTGCGTACTATGTAGTGGTTATTGCATCTGTACAGAGAGTGCACATGATTCTCTTTCCTTGCCATAATTCTCTAAAAACACAGTAAAGCAACAATTTGCATAGTATTTATGTTATATTAGGTATTATATCTAGAGATGGCTTAAAATATATAGGAGAGTTTGTGATGTGTGTGTGTGTTTGTGTATGTGTGTCTGTGTTTGTATATGGTGGGGTTCAGAAATTAATCTCCTACAGATGCTGAGGGATGACTATATTGTAATACGTGAAAAGATGGGAAATATTCAGGTCCTCAAATGCAAACAGAACTGGAAACCAAAGCAGGCACTGTGGTTTACTGTCTCAGGTCTAAGGACTGGGGTGTTTAGGCCGATACAAACATTAGTTTACCTTAGGCTGGATTTAGAAAGTCTCTTTTAAACATAAAGCCGTGTGCCTGTGGCTCTCAAGATGATAGAGCTTATATTTATACTATTGAAGTCTTTCAAACTGAGAAATTAACATACTAATTAATCTACACTAATGAAATTCCTATGACACATCAAAGAAGAATGTAAAACCTTTTCAGAGTTACCCCTAAACCAGGCTTTTCAAGATCAAATCTCTTTAAAAATGAGCCCAAGAAAGAAAAACTACAAAACATATCTGAAAATAATCTACCATGAGGTGCATTGAACCAACACAATAGATAGTAATATTTATCAATAAAATCTTTACATGACAGAGCAGCTTAAGAGAGTATCCCATAAAAAATAGACCTATTAAAGATATCTAAAATTCAAGTTTTATTTTAAAAATTAAGAAAAAATGGAAATCTTGACTATAAGACAGAATTTCAAAAGTATCCTCATTAAAATCATAACTAATCACTGTTAACGGGGCAGCTGGTGTACCGAGGTGGATAACAGCCACAGTTACAAACGACGCAGTCACCATGGAGAGAGGTAGGAGCAGGAAAGTAGCTGATCAGTTGTGCATCTGCCTGGGACTTTCCCGATTGTGCTATGAAGAGGCCACATCTGGGAGACTCCTTGGTCCTAGGGAAATGTGAATGGTGGGTCGCTCTGCTAAAAGACACGAGTGGGATGATGGAGTAGTAGGGAAAGGTGCAACTTGGGAATTACTGAGGAATGTTGAGAACTGGGGGAGCAAAACACCTGAAGAAATAAGACAGCTTTATACATCTGATGACTATGAGCTCTGAAAACAGCAGAATATCCTTAAGATTCAGGAATCATAGCTACCAAGAATGAACCCCGTGTAGTAGGGCCAGTCTAAACTTCAGGACTTCATAGACTGAGGTGGGAGATGGGTTTGAGTCCAGCTTGGGCTGTATAATGAGATTTTTGTCTTAGAAAACAAGATACAAAGAATGATAGCTAAAGATAGCCATGCTAGGGAGACTGCAGACATCAAAGACAACGAGTTCAAAGTTACCATGGCAAGGAAACAGATTAGTTACAAAGGAATAAAATGTGAAGTGGCCAAAGATAATGCAAATATCACGCAGAAGTTGATAAACTCATAACTTAAAAGGCTGCATAGACACAGCTGAAACACACACAGTATTTACACACAGTAAAGCAATGCCCTCCCAACTCCCACCCTGGGCAAGCCTACTCTCTTGCTTGCTGCTGAAAAGCAATGGAACATTCTTGCCCGTGGTTCATCTGCAAGCCAGCCAAGCCTGATGCTGATGGACAGGAGGGTTCTGTACCAGCTGCTGCCCCCCTTTGCAGCTGCCGGTGTCACCCTGAGGGTCTGTATATGAAAGAGAAGCCCAAGAAGGGCTTCTCTAAAGAAACTTTGCTTTGCTTTTAATAGTAGCCAAAAGGAAAAAGGAAGAAAAAAATCACTGCAGATTAATCTGCGGGATCTGCCAGTAGTAAGAAATTAGAAGATTGTGATTGATGGCATGAGGCCGAATGAATGAATGAATAAGTGAATGAAGAGTGAAGAGTCAGAACTGAGACTTAAAATCCTAGAAGTCCCGCCATGAATAAATAAGAGAAAAAAAATCTGGTTAAAAGACCCATTTAAGGAAAGGCTGACTTATATAGAATTGGCTTGATGAAAACAGACAGACAGACAGACAGACAGACAGACAGACAGACAGGTGACAGATAGATAGATAGATAGATAGATAGATAGATAGATAGATAGATAGATAGATAGATAGAGGATAGATGATAGATAGAGGATAGATAGATAGATAGATAGATAGATAGATAGATAGAGATAGATAGATAGATAGAGATAGATAGATAGATAGAGGATAGTTGATAGATAGATAGATAGATAGATAGATAGATAGATAGATAGATAGAGATAGATAGAGGATAGTTGATAGATAGATAGATAGATAGATAGATAGATAGATAGATAGATAGATAGATAGATAGATAGATAGATAGATAGAGGATAGAAGATAGATGATAGATAGATAGATAGATAGATAGATAGATAGATAGATAGATAGATAGATAGATAGATAGATAGAGGATAGAAGATAGAGAGAGAGAGAGAGAGAGAGAGAGAGAGAGAGAGAGAGAGAGAGAGAGAGAGAGAAATAGATAGGAATTGCCTGGTGAAATCCTAAGTGCAAGCCTACCCACTTAGAGGTTTGGTATTTACATTAATTTGTAAGCTTCTGGAGATTTCTTGCCAAATGCTTCTTCCTCAATAGTGCCCTAGAACATCTGCAGAAACAAAATTTCTTTAGAAAAATGGCATTCTCAGATTTACCATACTCAGCTTTGCCACAAAAAATATAAATACATCTCTCTTGTGTGTGTGTTTGCATGTATGTGTGTGTGTTTTATTGATATCCATTAGCAGTTCTTCTTATGGAACTTTGTTATTCAACCTGCTCGATAGATTCTAAGTAATAAAATGGAATTCCTTTCAGAATCAATAATTACTAGCCTGCTTGTTCAGGTTCACATGGCTGAAATTTCTGCTCTGTGTTTTAAAAGGCATTATATGATGTTCAATGGACTCCTTTATTGTGGCAATCTATGTTTGACATTCTAAAGGTTTAAATAATTTATTCTAGAGTCAGATTTTAATAAAATTATAAACTTCCTGGATCTTTAATTACATATTTACCAAGCCATATAAAGCCAATTCTTCCAGAAGGCTTCTTTTGTTCAGTAATAAAAACCTTCTTTTTAGTGTTTTCTCAACAACTCCTGGCCTCTAATAAAAGTGATCATAATTGTTGGCGTTTTCTAAAAAAGAAAAATTCTGTTACTTTCCTTAATATTAGCACAGTGTGAAGTGTGCAATGAATAACTTAAAGCCTACATGATCAGAGAAAGAGAAGAGAATAAGAATTACAGGTACGGGTGGGAGTAGAAAAACGTTCGTGTTCTAGGACTTGACCGTTGCTTAGACCCTAAATAGTTCTGAACTATAAGCTGACAGGTCTCGGGACTTACCTACATGGTTTGAGTGCCCTGTCACCTTTCAGCACCATAGGCTTGCATAGCCTGCCAGTCTCTTCTTCCACCTCAAGTCCTACTAGGCCCTAGGTGGAGGGAGAGACTTGAAGGGCTCTAGGAGGCCCTAGCATGATACATATGGTTCTGGCAGGTCTTGCCCGTCCTTATTCCCTCTTCCTTGCTACCATAGATTGCATCCCTAAAGCTAGCCACCAAGGTCTATTCCCCTAAAACATGTCCTCCTCCTAAGGATGACCACCAAGGTCCAGTTAAAAAAAGCATTGAAGTCCAGCAATCCAAAGTCCCCTTTTGGCTGCCCTAATTAGCATGCCCAGTCTAAACAAAGAAACTCATTCTAACAAGGGGTTTCCTCTTCCCTTTATAAACTGACATTTGCCTATGGACCATGTCTGTCTCTTCTCTATCTAGAGGCTGTCCTTTGACCCTCCAGAGCAAATATTCTTACCTCTTGTTCCTTTTTCCTCTCCCTATCCTCCCTCTCCTGCTTTTGTCTCTTTTATTCTTTGCCACCTGTCCCTCTGGGACAAATAGATCTCCTTGTGCTGAGAGCTTGGTCCCACTACATTTGAAAATTGACATTTAAAACTATGATTTAGGACTATGGAAGCTAAACCAGATACAGAAAAAGACTAAATTGTTTGCCATAATCGTGGAACAGTGGCGAAGGTGTTTGCTTGTTTGTTTAATTCAGGAAGATGAATAAAAATTCAAAACTGCTTAAGGCAAGTCTACATGTGTCCACGAGAAGCCATTGTTTCTTGGGATCAAAACCACTACTAGGTTTTCAGATATTTTGGAATCTGAATTAAGGTCTTGGTCAGTAAATGGGAAGGAATGGAAGAGCATGCGTCCTCAAAGAGCATACCTTATCACCAGTCCCGTAATGGAAGGTGACAGGTAGACAGATCATAGAGAAACATATGATTCATCTCAGAAGTGGCAAGATAATTGACAAGAAGAACTTAATCCACTTTAAATGGCTGGTACTTGAAAGAGAGATGCTATCACCATGGGAAGAAAACCACAATAGAAGTTGTTACCTACTGTGTAGACATGTGTACCAGGTGGACACACTTAAACTGATAAAAAAAAACACAATCTTTTGCACTCTGGTCTTGTCTTCCAGATCTCAAGCTGTGAAATTTGTATCCAGATGTGTTCCTTTAAGCCTGTGCTGTCCGATCCAGTGGCCAAGAGCCCCATGTACCACCCAGCAGGTTAAATGTGCCTGGTGAGAATCAGAATGTGCTGTAAGTAGTAAAATACCATCACATTGTAGGTGGAGCTATTCATTAATACCTCTGCCTCCCCAGTAACCGACACAGAAACTCGTTATTAATTATCAATCTTCAGCCGATAGCTTAGGCTTGTTACTAACTAGCTCTTACAACTTGACCTATTTTTCTTATCTACACTCTACCACATGGTGGGGTACCTTTTCTCAGCATGTCTTGTTCATCTCCTGCTTCCTCTGTGTCTGGCTGGTGACTTCTCATGACTCTGCCCTTCTTCCCAGTGTCCTCTCAGTTTGACTCTCCTGCCTAACCTCTTCCTGCCTAGTTATTAGAAAGTTGGCTCTTTATTAAACCAATGTGAGTTATATACACTCACAGTGTACAAAGGGATTATTCCACAGCTCCATATTCAGGAATAAAGATCTCATAGATGTTTTATAATACTGATCACATATTAAAATCATACTTTGAGATAAATATATTTTAAATTGATTTTTGCTAGTTTATAATTCTTTTTCTTATAGTTTTTAATGCGGCTACTATGAAATTTAAAATGACATTTAGCAGGTATTATAATTTTATTAGTTATCATTTTTCAGATATTGATGCATTTGCCATATGCAATAACCTGGAACTTCGTGAATTTAGATAGAATGACCACTAATGCCACTTCCACCAATGTTATTCTCACCTAGAATGCCATGCCAATGTATTCAGTGTTCTGGAAAGAAGACAGTAAATGCATTGAAACTCAAAAGAAGGCAAGAGTAAAGAAGCCCACACAAAATGTCACTTGTCAACAGTTTTATGACACATGAACCTTTCCATCTCCTCCTCGCAAACTGCCCTAGACAACTAATGCACAGCCTTGCCGGATGTACTCTTCCAAGATCCCGTGGCCACTAAAATTGATACTGTTTGGTCCAATTGGAAGAAAAATTTATCCAGAAATGAACAGAACACGTTTGTAAATACTCAGAATTGGAAGACTGGAAAATGAGATGAAAGGCTTGTGAGCAAGGTGTCTTAGCTAGGGTTTCTATTGCTGTGAAGTGACACCATAGACTCTTCTGAGAGTGTTTTCTAAAGGAAAACATTTAATTGGGGTGGTTTGCTTACAGTTTCAGAGGTTCAGTCCATTATCTTCATAGCAGGAAGCGTGTCCATGCACATGGCTCTGGCTGTATCTTGATCAGAAGGCAAGAGATAATGGTCTGGGACACAAAGCAAAGCCTAAGCAAAAGAGACATCAAAGTCTGCCTCCACAGGGACACACTTTCTTCAACAAGACCACACCTCCTCATAGTGCTATTCCCTTTGGGATTATGGGGGCCAATTACATTCAAACTACCATAGGATACTTGTCATGGACTGAATGTTGTACCTCCATCAGTTGATGTGTTGAAACCCTAACCCTTCAGTATGACTGTATTCAAAAATGGATATTAGAAAGATGGTTGCAGTCTAGAGAAGTTACACAATGGTACAGTCTTGTCTAGAATGTAAGCCCCGGGTTCAGTCCCCAACACCGAGAAAGGAAAGAAGGAAAGAAGGAAGGAAGGGAGGGAGGAAGGAAGAGAGGGAGGGAGGCATTGTAAGATAAGACCCTAATCTGATCAGACCTGTGTTCCTGTAAGCAAGGGATGGATAGACCTCTTTTTCTCTCCACATAGTGGAGAAGACAGACTATGTGAAAACACAGTCAGGAAGGTGCCTCCCCAATGGAGTCTTCTAGTACACTGATCACAGATTTTTAGCCTCCAAAATTGTGGGTAAATAAATGTGGGTTTTGTTAACATTTATTAACGTTAAAACTACTCTGTTTAAGTCACTCAAGATGGGATGTTTTATTATAGCAACCCAGAGCAGACTAACACACTTCTCCTCTTCCTCCTCCCCTTCCCCCCTCTCTTCTTTCTCCTCTTCCTCCCTCTCTACTTCCCCCTCTTCTTCTTCCTCTGCCTCCTCCTCTTCCTCTTCTTCCTCCTCTTCTTTCCCCTCTTTTTTTCTTCCTCTTTTAGGGACAAGACCTAACTGAGTTGTCCAGGTTTGACATGAATTCTTATGTTGATGATAACTTCCTGCTGCCTACTTTCAAACAGCTGAAGCTATAGGCTCTGCTCTGGCTATTTTGGCTAATGAAATTATTTTTTAAAGATTTTTTTATGATTTATTTAACTTTATTTTAGGTGTATCGGTGTGAAGGTGTCAGATCCCCTGAAACTGTTGTACTAAAAAGCATGTCAACATTCTACCTGAAGGCACCCTTGATAAAGATGTGAAGAACATTTGTGATGTGGGATTTCCCTCTGTGTACTGTGATTACCATTAATAAGTAAAGAAACTGCTTTGGACCTATAGCAGGTCAAAACTTAGTTAGCCAGGGAAAACTAAGCTGAATGCTGGGAGAAAGAAGGGCAGAGTCAGAGAGAAGTCATGTAGCCCCACTGGAGCCAGACAAAACTTTAACTGGTAAGCCATAGCCACATGGAAATATATAGACTAATGGAAATGATTTAAATTAATATGTAAGAGTTAGCCAACAAGAAGCGAGAGCCAATGGGTCAAGCAGTGATTTAATTAATACAGTTTCTGTGTGATTATTTTGGGACTGAGCAGCCAGGAACAAACAAGCAGCCTTCCTTCTACAAATTGGCTTGCCAACGTGGTGGACTAAATCCATGTAAAACCTGAGAAAGCTTAAAGATGAATTCTAGACACAAAAGAACAGAGTTTAGCACAATTTCTTGGTAGACACAGATTATTTTCTAGATGGACTTGCAGCGAGTAAGGTGCCACAGGGCACAGTAAAACTGTATGACTTCTTTAAAAAAAGTGGCAGCTTCCTGGTTTGCCAGTAGGAATGGCTCTGGCTCTTTTGGGAGGTTTAGCTATGGAGCATTTAAATGGGGTTTGTGGATAGCATACTGCAAATTTCTTGGTGGCAGCATGGGCCAACTGGTTATCAGATTTGAGGTGGTGAGGATGGCTCTCAACCAGCAGTCTCAGGCACTAACAGACTTCCACCATGTTGGACTGTGTGGAACAAGCATGCGGCACCATATTTCCCTTAGCAATGGTGCAGCTTAAGTTCATAAGAAGAGCTTAGCATTTTAAGAAGCGCTTCTGGTCAGAAAATAATTACAGATATGCAATAAAGACAAATCCAGACATAAAAAAACCTCTAAATGGATCACAGTGTGTTTTTAAAAAATGTGCTTAGGCTTGGAAGAGTGAAAAAAAGAGTATAGAGAGTTATAAAAAGAAGTAAATGGTTTATAAAAAATGTAAGTCTTTAAAGAGACAGCACAGACCATCAGAGATTGAAGGAGTAAAGATAATAAAATAAGTATTAAAATATTTATAAAATATCAAAATATCAAAACAAGCCACATGAAAATGGAATATACACAGAGAGTCTGGATTATGCTTATTATTGTGTTTTCTTTGAATTTTTTGACTGTGAAGGAGCTAAGTACAGAGAGAGATTTCATTGTATGGGCTGCTAAACTAAACCAGCATACATATTCTAAAGGTATCCTGACTTCCAAATTTGGGTCTAAGGATATGCTGCTTTGGAAAAGAGGTTCTTTGTTTGTTTCCACAGAGGATGAGAAACTGTGGGTTGCTTCCTGATTAATATGGTTTGATAGACCATTTCCTCTGAAAGGTCTCTATGAACACTCTCCAAAAAATTCTTTCATCCAACTGTGGACTGAGATAAACCTAGCACACAGGATATACCATGAAACACCTAATTAACAGTGCCCCCAATCAGCAGGAAGTAGTCTAGACAACTATGCCCAAATTCCCAAATATTGTTTGCAAATGTTTTTTACTTTTAAACGGGGATATGCTATAGAGATGAACTTTGCATTGGTAAGACTCTTGCTTTATTGTTATAAATTTAAGATCAATTTTGTTATATTGTGTGTATGTATTTCTGATCTTGATTAAGATATTATATTTGTCCAGCTCATTTAAAAATATAATTTATAATTAAGAAATATAGGTTAATATTAATTAATAATATAGGCTATCATCTATAATAGTCAAGCTTGTAGTCATGTTAGATTTTCTAGATGGAGAGCTATATATTTCAGATGGATAGGTATTCTTCAAACCTTTCAAGACTATAGAATATGGCATTTAAAATGTTTTAAGAATTTCAGATTTATCATAACAATGAGACACATCTGCTCCTGGCAGCACCAATCTACTTCAAGAGAAAGATGGGCATCAAAGAGGCTCCTTATGGAGTTAGTTAGCCATTTGGGCGAGAAACTGTTTTTGCCTGAACTGCTTGATGAACTGGACATGCGGGACCTGCAGAAAAATGACTGCTGAACTTGCCTAAAGGTGAGATGATATTTTGGGGTTCCTGCTTCATGAAAGAGTCTGCTAGACATTCTACAAGACACAGAAAAGTCTGCTAGATATTATTATAGGCCTGTAGGCTGAAAAACTTTGGGTGACTGTCCAGGCAGCGAGATGTCTCTGTCATTTCTAGTTTTGGAAGTTGTTTACAATGTACTTCCTGTTTACTTAGGTAATTATATCCTTCTGGCATATTTGATGGAATTGAGGAATTTATAGTTACAGTTTTCCTTAGTTATGGTAAAAGACAGATATAAATATTGTAACTGTAATTCTTGCTTGATACCTGTTTTGTTATATATAATTTTACTATATTAAAGTTTAAACCTTCCTTTTTATTTAAACAGAAAAGGGGAGGTAATGTGGGATTTCCCTCTGTATGCTGTGATTACCATTAATGAATAAAGAAACTGCTTTGGACCTATAGCAGGGCAAAACTTAGTTAGGCAGGGAAAACTAAACTGAATGCAGGGAAAAGGGAGGTAGAGTCAGAGAGAAGCCACGTAGCCCCACCAGAGCCAGACAAAACTTTAGCTAGTAAGCCATAGCCACGTGGTGATACACAGATTAATAGAAATGGGTTAAATTAATATGTAAGAGTTAGCCAATAAGAAGCTAGAGATAATGGGGTCAAGCAGTAATTTAATTAATACAGTTTCTGTGTGATTATTTCAGGGCTAAGCAGCCAGGAACCAACCTACTACACATTTGCATTTTACAATAAGGTCTAAACTAAAATGAACAATGAAAGAAAAAGGATGTGTCAATCATCCAACAAGCAGGTAGCAGCAATAACAGTGGTACCATGTGTTCACTCTGGCAACAGGTACAGGCATGGGCTACCAAGACAGTGCTATGGGAGAGAATGATCAGAGGGAGATCTGTCCTCAGGAGGCTTCAAGCTAGCAAGAGAACAGTCCAGGCAGGGATGAGAGAAAGTGATGTGTAACTGAAGTAGAATGTGAGTGCTGAGGATTCCTAGAAGGGGATGTTCATTATAACCACCGAGAAGGCTGACTTTGGGGGAAGAGTGGATGATAAACCATGGGAGGTAAGCAAGGGCTATAACATGAACAGCGTCTGTGCTAAGCTAAGGGGGTTTGATGGGGAGTCTTTGGCATATGTTAATTCCTTTGGGAACTTCTTTTTTTTTTTTAAAGATTTATTTATTTATTATGTATACAACATTCTGCCTCCATGTATGCCCACACGACAGAGGAGGGCGCCAGATCTCATTACAAATGTTGTAAGCCACCATGTGGTTGCTGGGAATTGAAACTCAGGACCTCTGGAAGAGCAGACGGTGCTCTAAACCACTGAGCCATCTCTCCAGCCCTCCTTTGGGAACTTCTGAGCCCCACTGCCTGACTGGCACTGAGTGGAAGTAACCCTCAGCATCACCTGGAGAGCTGCTGACTCTACAGTACAGCCATTCATGGGGTCTACTTGTCTGTGGATTTTATACAGGTATGAAAATGAATGAGCCATATACATGGCTGAATCTCATCAACACATGTTATTAATGCTATGTAATTGTATTTATGCAAAATTCAAAAGCAACCAAAACTAATTTGTGGTAGTGGAATCAGAATTTGAAGTTTCTTCAAATGAGTATAACCTAAAGGGGCACTTTTGGAATGCTAAATTACATCGTTTCCTTTTTCGCCTCCCCCAATTCATCTCTTGTACCCCACTCCTTTCTCTCTCTTAAATTCATGTCCTCTTTTACTTTAATGACTGGTACTGAAAACTTAGCTAACTTCTTGGGGCTAGTGATGTCACATATCTTGGGGGAGGTACCTACAACCACCACTTGACTAAACCAGCATAATCCCCAAGTGCATTCTAAATATTTGTCCATATACCCAAATAAGAGTGTAGTCTTGCCCTTCAGCAAAGGAGGGTCTCTTTGCAGAAGATGGAGAACATTGCAGAAAACCACAACTGATAAAAAAAAAAAAGTAGAGAGCAAGGGAGTATGTGGTGTGCAGCCTCAATAGTAATGTCTCAATAAATAAGTAATTAAAATTATCCCAAGTTCTGATGCACAGCCAAGCTAGCAGGTAACTACCACTGAAGGGTATGATCAAAATATACACATATAAAAATCTCTTGGCTCTACATTCTGTCATAGGGAGAACCACTTGAACAAAAATGCAGTTTGCAGTCAACGCTGCTTAAAGATAACTGCAAGGGTAAAGTACTGCCAGCTCCCTGCTTTTCCTGTCTTTATCAGTTTGTGTGTGTGTGTGTGTGTGTGTGTGTGTGTGTGTGTGATGCCTTTTTTGGAAACCAGAGTTTTGCACACAGTAGGTAGCTGCTTTAGCACTGAGCTACATCTCCAGGCCTGATTCACTCTCAAACAAGAAGAGGCAGAAATTTAAATTGCTTTGTCTGTGTTGTCCAGAACAGCCTAGAAGGAGCTGAACACATCGAGAAGAGCTGAGCACAGAATATAAGCATAGGATGTCGGCAGATGGCTGGAGTGAGGACCAAGCGATGCAGAAGAGTGGGAAGACAGTGTTTTGAAACTGCCACATGGCTTATGATGGGCGTCACTAAAAGAGCAGGAACAGAGAAGTGGGTATGGGGGCTGTGATGAAATTTTCACTTTGAAATACAAGCTGCCACTTACGGACAGAGAAGCTAGTGTATCAGGTACCTGAGTTTGCACTGAAAGTGGCCATTTTGTCGATGGAAAACACAACAAGAAAACAGTAATATTCCAAAATGTCAAGTCACACCAGCTACTCAAACTTGGGATTCTTAGCTGGCATTACTTTATAAGAATTGTGTTTCGTTAAAAAACTGGAAGCTTCCTCTCTGTCCCCACACCCCTTCCTCTGTATGAGTGGCTCTCCCTTGTGCCCAGGCATTGGCCACCAGTCAACTCCCATAACAATGGTGAAGGGGAAGAAGAAACCCCTCCTCTTGCTGGGGCCTCTTGCCAGGGACAGCGCCAGGGACAGCAGAGTTCTTTCTCGGGCACTTCTCATGTACAAAGGACTCTCCAGCTTTAAATGGGAAGTCTGAGAGAAGCCGGGGCTGTGAACACATGTGCACAGGCTGTGTTCTGCAGGCTCTAGGGATTGCTCCCCTCTGTACATGCAGGCCACTGTGTTTCTGACCAGTGGACAGCTGCTCTGCTGACAAAGGCTGTTCTTTCCTCCAGCTCACAAGGAAGTGTTGTAGGAGCTACGGAAAGGCTCCAGGAACTCTCTTTTCCAATGTTTTTCTTTTTTGTGTTTTTAAAATTAGCATACAGAGAAATGAGTTTCCTTATGATACATCCAAACCTTCTCGTTTTATTTTTTACCCTTCCCCGTCCTCCTGCCCCTCTTCTGCCCCTCCTCCCCACCTGGTTTTCTGCCTTCTCCCAGTGTTTCTCAAGCCTTGATCTGGGGATGGCTGTGACTGCCTTAGAGTTCTTTGAAGTTATCTTTAAACTACAGACTTCCAGATCTCACCTCAGACTACAGAGTCTGGCCTTAGAATCTGCATTTTTAGCCAGGCACACCTTTGCTCCCAGCACTAGGGAAGTAGAGGCAGGTAGATCTCTGTGAGTTCCAGGACAGCCAGGGCTACACAGTGATACCACATCTCGAACCACCCCTTCTCCATAAAAACACTGCCCTCCTAACTTCTAACTGGGCAATTCTCACAGAAACATAACTTTTCAGTGACTTAGAAGATGACCTCACTCAAGCACAGAGACTTAAAAGACGTCTGTAAATCTTGGGCTGAGGGTGGCAGTAAGCACCTGTGGTGCCAGCTGTTCCAGATGCTGAAGGAGACAATCATTTGAGCTCAGGAGTTTGTGTTCGGCCTAGGTGGCACAGTGAGACTTCATCTGTAAACAAAACACAAACTCAGAACAAGCCAAACAAAAATATAGAGGTATATAAATTTTAGAGCATTTACTATAAAATAAAATAGACATCACATCAATTCCTAGATGACCTGTTTTAGAATAAAAATGTGAATAGAAAGCTACAGGTGTAGCCAGAGAGAAATGGGGTTGCAGCTTAATTGCCAGAGACAGACCGAAGTGTCGGCTCATTCCTGTGTAATCAGCTCTTGGAACGGGGATGGAAGAGGAAGCCATGAGTTTGAGGGCAGCCTAGGCTACTAAGCAAAATTCTATTCGACAAAGACATAAATAAACGTTAGAGTTACAAAGAGGGGCCTTATAATAAGGTCACACATTTGTTCCTTCCAACCCAGAATGCCACATTTATCCCTCCTCGTGAGTTTAGGCCGTCTGCTCTTTAGGGATCAAAAGCACCTGTTGACAGACTCTTACCAAGAATGTTTGTTTTCAGTCTACAGTGGAGACTCTGCACAGTCCATGAAATAGCATGGGGGCTTGAATGTAAACTGTTGTTACTTTTCTGTGTGCTAGCAGGAGCTCTGTGGATCTTTAAGTGGCACTCAGCAGTTGGCCTTGGGACCTGATGGACAAAGTAGCGTTTTCTGGAGCCTCCCTGTGGCTTCTTGATTTACACGTTTATAGTTTGTTCTTGTAATGAAAGGTTCCATGGTGTTTTGTTAGCCTTGCAACCTTCTTTTGATCCATATTCTCTTCATAATTTGGTGACCTGCTATACACACAGATGTGTGTAGAGACATGCAGACACCAGCGTTTTCTCAGACAGTTCTTGACTCTGCGGGTGCACTGTTCTCATCGTGACATGTTTCTTGGCTTTTTGAGTTCTCAAAAGCCATCTCAGACATTCAAATTTAAATTATTGAAATTCGATAAAGCTGAAAAATCATGGTTTTGTTTTCTTTTGGTCTTTGGTTTTCTTTTTATTCTTTATTTTCCCATTTGTTTGTTTTGGTTTTATTTGTTTGTTCCAGAGAGAGAAATCAAACTGAGCTGAGCAACTTTAACTAGCTATTTTCCTTGGAGCAACATTACCTTCCTTCTTACCTGGACTCCTCAGCTTCCCTCTGGACCTCTGATGTGGCGGGGGCACTGCTCCAGGCAGGAAGCTACACCATAGACATCTGCAGAGAAGGGAGGAGCAGCAGGACATCCCCTGGGCGCTGGTGCTGCTTCTTCCACTAAGGAGTCCTCGTCAGGAAAGGGGTGTGGAAGAGTGGAGTCCGGTCTTTGTGTTGGCGTGATCACTTTTGGGGCGAGGCACCTTGCTTTAGTGAGAAGTTCTGTCATATGGCAATATTGATAACCACTGTGAATAAAATGATCATCTTTTTATTGACCATTTCACCACTCATGCCCTGCTGTGAGCATTGAGAGCAATAACTAATCTATCCAACAGTAGGCTGACTGTACGGCTCCAGTACTGGCCCCGTTTTGAAATTAAGGAAACTGAAGCTTCAAAGCCTGAGAAGGCTAGGAGCTGCAGTGAGGTGGCTTGCTGGTGTGGGAGGGCTGTCCGACTCGGCCATTTAATACATATGAGTGAGAGGGGTGCTAGTGACCTTCCAGATCTGCTTCAAATAGAAAGAAAAGGAAGAAACACCGTGATGATAATGAAAGAAGGGAAGCTGGTGGTAAAAATGGCAGAAAAAGAACGAGAGCATTAAAAGCCATAGGATCTCCTAATGCTGTGTCATGAGAGATGAGACCTGTGCGCAGTGCTGCTGGAGGGAAAGGAGCCAATGAGGACCAAGACACGAAAGATGCTGAAGACCCAGGGAGATTAACGATCAGGCTTTCCTGAGAAGACAGGCTGGACTCAGTTGGGAGAGGGCATTCTGAGATGTCACACAGACAGACCCTGAGAGGCAGGAAGGAAAAAAAGGAAATTCGTGTTAAAAGTTCCTGGCTTTAGAAAATAAGAATTTTAAAAAGCAGTAAATTCCAAGCAGTCATAGATATTACTGAAAATATTACTATATTATAGAGGTTATGGCTTCACCATAAGAATTCTAGGAAAATTACACACACACACACGCACACCACACATACAAAAGAAAAACAATCTGAATTCCAGGAACAAAGAGGGTGTCCTTCCTCTTGGAAAGCTGGTGGGTACATTTCCTCTGCGCATGAACAGCAGCAATTGCAGCCACTCTTTGGCCTTCACGAGGCTCATATCTAAAGTGTGTTTATACTCAGCCACCAATGTGACATCATGTATGTGACCATGACCTACATTGGAGCTACTTCCATTTTTAATTAGTCTATAAATACACTGCATAAAACATCTTTGCCCATAAAACTATTCCCTGTTTTGAATCACTTCAATAGGCAGCCTCTAAAGCTATAGGACTTAGTGTGTTCTGAGAACAATGGCTGAACACCACTTCTGTTTTTCTTGTCTTTGTCTTCAGAGAAGGTCTCGCAGTGCAGTCTGGGCTGGCCTTGGCTTCTCAATCCTCTTCCTTTGCTGCCTGAGTTCTACGATTATTGGCAGGAGCTACCGTACATGAGTGTTGTTGAACATCTTTAATACTTTGGAATCTCATCATGTCATATATATATGTATATATATACATATATATATGCATATATGACTAAGAGCATCATCATTTGCCTGTACCATTTCCAAGATGTATAGTTTATGGACAAAAATCTTTTAATATAAATGAAAGCCCAGTGTCTTTCTGTGTGGTATTTCTTTACTAATACCAAAGCCAAATAAGGTTTTGTATATTTGTTAATTATTTTATTATCTACTTTGCAGTGTTTATTTATCCTTTGTACATTTATCTTTTGGCATCATAATGCTTCACAATTTTCCTAATATTATTTTAATATTTATAGCAAAATGTTAATATTCACATTCAAAATTTCCAGGCTGCTATATTTTAACTTTATTTAGTAATTTTATAAAATTTGTAATGAAAACATATTCTGAGTTCGCTTTATAACCTTTCCTTAATCAAGCAGCTATAGTTTACTATACTGTAATACCAGCCCATGGAAGCAAGATGCAGGCCATCCTTGGCTGAGTTCAAGTCTATATATACAGAGAAAGTGAGTTCAAGTCCAGCCTGGACCTCTTGAGACTTTATTCATAAAAAACAACAAAGTAATAAAATAAATCAATACACCTGAACTGCTGCACTTTGGATCCAATGTGTTAAGCACATAGCACCCTGTGGCCTCTTGGGTGGTTTGGAACCTTTAAGAAGAAGGGCACTGTAGGAAGAATTTAGGTCATTTGCAGTATGGCCTGGAAGGAAATAATAGGACCTTGCCACTTTCTTTCTCCCTTTGCTTCTTGGTTGCCGCTGGTTGAAGAGAACTTGTCCATCATATGGAGTGCCTACCATGACACATTGTGTTAATATAAGCCCAAAATAATGGCCTCATTACCAGAAATCATTACCACTGGAACCATAAACCGTTTCCTTCTGTAAGTTGATAAGCTTGGGTCTTTTGTGCCTGCATGAGAAACTTAGCAAATCCACAAACAAACACCCTCTGGTTTGCAGTTCACTCTGGCGGTGCTCACTGGGGTTCGAATATTTAAGTTGCCACACAGAATTCTGTGAGCAATTAAGGATGCAATTTAAAAAATAAGATAATATATATATTAGCAACAAGTACCATAGGATAGCTAGGAATAAACTCATAAGCATGTGTGCTAGACCTCAAAGGAAGACATTGCTGAGCTCACAGGAATCTGAATGGAAGTGATGAATTCCTATTTCCTGTGCTACGTGATGTCAGTATTTGCCCAGACAATCAGGTAAGACCAAGAGCAGTTGAATAGAGCTGTGTTCATCGTGATGATCATGGGAAGCCCGCTAAGGCGCCATCCTTCTGCTGAGATTGTAATGGTAACTGTATGGACATCTGAAAATCCTAGAGAAGAAGGTTCTAACCTGAATATGAGCAAAGTCTCCGAGGTAGCCAGTGTGACACGCCGACAACAGAACAAAGTCACAAAGACTGCGATAACCAGAGAAGGAGGATAGTGCCAGTCAAGGTCAGAGACTGGGGAGGACCAATCGTGAGAGACTTTCTGAGCACGTTGAAGAAAGAGGCAAGTACGGCAGCACACAGCTGCCATCCCAGCAGCAAAGAAGCTGAATGAGGACCTTGTCTCAGCACCGCAGCAGAAGGAGAGGCGACAGAAGCTGCTAAACCTCTCTCTGTCACATCAAAGTTCTCCTAGAAAGCTTCTGTTTACTGCTGTGGGACAGTGCAATGGGAAGGTGGGTCAGCCTAGGGAATCCCCACGGATACGGAGAGAATTGGACAAATCTGAGATATCCTTTGGAGAAAATAATACCCAGCACTGGCTAAACATACAACATGCATCAGTTACGGTTCTACTCTCTTAGCACCTCACCTATCACCACTGTTGTTCTAGATCTTCATTTCTTTCCTTTAGCCATAACCAAATACGTGAATCTGGGTACTTTAAAAAGAAAAAAAAATACTTTAGCCTTACAGCCCTAAATGGAATGTCTTTACCAAATCCTTCCCCTCAGGGCTCAGGGAACCCTGTGGAAAAGTGGAAGAACCAAGAGGGGATGGAGGACAAGAAGAAGACAAGGCCTCTAAATCAACAAGATGGACACACATCTGAACTCACAGAGACTGAGGCGGTGTGCACAGGGTCCACACCAGGTGGGATCTTAGAGCTGAAAGGAGACATGGACACCCACTCACACCCCTAACCCAGAAACCATCTCCAGTAGACAGCCACTACAACTGCAAATTTTATTTTCTCCTAAAAAGTCTCACTGGGGAAAGAAACCTCTTACGGGTAGGCCGCATGCCCAGCAGTCCCCGGCCCACAGAAAAACGAACTCAATGGCACCATCAAAAGTCTCTTGCCTCATAATGTGTCAGGGAGTTAAAATTTTTTATTATATTATTTAAAAAATTTTTATATTATTTATAAATTTTCCTCTGCAGGTTATTTAGGTATATATTATGGCTCCTGATTTGGACCTTGAGATTTCTGTCCGGTGCTCCAATGTGGGTCTCTGTCTCTGTCTCCTTTCATCGCCTGATGAAGGTTAATATTCAGGAGGATGCCTATATACGGGATTGTCGATCTTGTTGATTTTCTCCAAGAACCAACTTTTTGTTTCATTGATTCTTTGTTTTCTCTGTTTCTATTTTGTTGATTTCCACCCTCAGTTTGATTATTTCCAGTCTTCTACTCCTCCTGGGCGTGTCTGCTTCTTTTTTTTTCTAGAACTTTCAGGTGTGCTGTTAAGTACCCAATGTATGCTTTCTCCATTTTCTTTAAGTGGGCACTTAGTGCTATGAACTTTCCTCTTAGCACTGATTTCATAGTGTCCCATAGGTTTGAGTATGTTGTCCCTTTATTTTCATTAAATTCAAGGAAGATTTTAATTTCTTTCTTAATTTCTTCCTTGACCCAGGTGTGGTTCAGTAGTTGACTGTTCAGTTTCCATGAGTTTGTTGGCTTTCTGGGGGGTAGCATTGTTGTTGCCTTCTAACTTTAATCCGTGGTGATCTGATAAGACACAGGTGGACACTGATACTTTTTTGTATCTGTGGAGGTTTCCTTTGTTTCCAAGTAGGTGGTCAATTTTCGAGAAGGTTCCATGAGCTGCAGAGAAGAACATATATTCTTTCCTATTTGGGTGGAATGTTCTATAGATGTCTGTTAAGTCCATTTGCTTCATTACCTCCAACAATTCTCTTACTTCTCTATTAGGTTTCTGTCTGATCGACCTGTCCATTGCTGAGAGAGGTGTGTTGAAATCTCCTACTACTAGTGTGTGCGGTTTGATGTCTGCCTTGAGTTTTAGTAATATTTCTTTTACATAAGTGGGTGCTTTTGTATTAGGGGCGTAGATATTCAGGATTGAGACTTCATCCTGATGAAATGTTCCTGTTATGAGTATAAAGTGTCCATCTCGATCTCTTCTGATTGATATTAGTTTGAAGTCAGTTTTGTTAGAAATTAGTATGGCCACACCTGCTTTTTTCTTAGGACCATTTGCTTGAAAAACCTTTTCCCAACCCTTTACTCTGAGTAGATGCCTATCTTTGTGGTTGAGATGTGTTTCTTGCAAACAGCAGAATGTTGGATCCTGTTTTCGTATCCAATCTCTTAGCCTGTGCCTTTTTATAGGTGAATTGAGACCATTAATATTAAGTGATATTAATGACCAGTGGTTGTTTACTCCAGTTATTCTTGTTGTTTTTGATAGTAGAGTTTGTGTGTCTCCCTTCTTTGAGTTATGCTGGTGAAGGGTTGCTAGTTGCCTGAGTTATTGTAGGCAGTGTTGGCTATGTTGGATTCCTTGGGTTGTGATTTTCCTTCTATTATTTTCTGTAGTGCTGGATTTGTGGCTACGTATTGTTTAAATTTGTTCTTATCCTGGAATGTCTTTTTTTCTCCATTCATAGTGAACAATAGCTTGGCTGGGTATAGTAGTTTTGGTTTGCATCCATGGCCTCTTAGTTTTTGTAGTACCTCTATCCAGGACCTTCTGGCTTTCATGGTTTCCATAGAGAAGTCAGGTGTAAGTCTGATCGGTTTACCTTTATAAATTACTTGCCCTTTTCCTTTGCAGCTGTTAATATTCTTTCTTTAACCTGTATATTTTGTGTTTTGATTATTATATGGCGAGGGAATGTTTTTCTTTGATCCAGTCTGTTTGGTGTTCTGTATGCTTCTTGAATATTCAAAGGAATATCTTTCTTTATGTTGGGAAAGTTTTCTTTCATAATTTTATTAAAAATATTTTCTGGGCCTTTGAGCTGTGACTCTTCTCCTTTTTCTATTCCTATTATTCTTAGGTTTGGTGTTTTTATTGTGTCCCATATTTCCTGAATGTTTTGTGATGAGAATTTGTTGGCTTTGCTGTCTTCTTTGATCTGTGCGTTTATTTTCTCTATGGTGTCCTCAGAATCTGAGATTCTTTTTTCTATCTCTTGTATTCTATTGATTATGCTTGATTCTGTAGGCTCTGCTCGTTGACCTAGATTTTCCATATCCAGCTGGTCCTCAGTTTGTGTTTTTTTCCTTGCTTCCATTTCAGTTTTCATTTCTTGAACTGTTTCCATTACCTGTTTGATCGTTTTTTCATGGTTTCCCAGGGTATCATGTACGTATTTACTCATTTCTTCAAACTTTTTGTTATACTTCTCATCCATTTCTATAAGTGCATTTTTCACATGTTGTTTAAGGGACTCTATTGCTTTCATAAAGTCAATTTTTTCCACTTCCTCTGTGTTAGGGTGTTCAAGTCCTTCTGATGTAAGATCATTGGGTTCTGGTGTTTTCATGTTGTTTTTCAGATAATTGGGTGAATTTTTGCCTTGGTGCCTGCCCATCTCCTCCTATCGATGCTATCTAATGGGTCTTTTTTTTAATTTTTTTTCGAGACAGGGTTTCTCTGTATCTTTTGGTTCTTGGGTCTTTTAAAACCAAATCAGGTTTCCCTGCTGGCCAGGGGCTCCTCTTACAAAATGCCCTCGCTCTGTTTCCTTGCTCCTGCCAGGGGCCAAGATCCCTCTCATCCCTCAGAAGGGTCTTCAGGAACAGGACCCAGCTCCTCGTTTGCCAGGGATCTCGCCAACCAAAGGCCTACCTCTTTGATTTAATTGTAGTGGGGCTATCTGCTCTCGGTGTTGCGCCAGTTCCTGCCGCCTGCGGCCTGCACCGTCTGCAGCCTCACTGGTCCCCGCTGGTCCCTGCCGTCTGCCGCCGCGTATGCCGTCTCAAGTATTTTTATTTTTAAAATACTAAACAGACTTAGAAGTCTGTTCTCTAATGAGAGAAGGAAAGGGATAAATCTGGATAGGAGAGAAGGTAGGGAGGAATTGGGAGGAGAAAAGGAAGGGGAAACTATATTCAGGATATATTATTGAAAAAGATCAACTTTCAGAAGTTAAGGGGTGGGGGAGATGCACTCTGTCACTGAGATATGTAGTCAGCCTGTTTAAGTTTTTTGTAGAATGTCTACTCCATACAAGTGTTATTAAAACAGGGTCTAGTCTATTATTTTCAGTCATACTTAATTTAAAAAGTGGTGAATACCTGGCAGCTTTGGTAATTTTATTAAATAAATTTTAATCCAGTAGGTGCACCACTGGATTCATTTAGGGGAAAAAAAGCGTTGGGTCTTTAACTTGTAACCACATAAAATGAACTTTGTTTCTGTTATTTTGAGACACAGTCTTGCTATGAAGCTCAGGCTGGCCTTAAACTAGTGGCAATCCCCCGGCTGTGGTGTCTCAAGTGAAAGGATTGCAAATATCTACTATTATACCTGGCTTCTAATTAATTTTCTAAATACAAACAGAAAAAACCCAAAAACAATGATAGTATCAAAAAATGTAGTCCTGGTTTTACAATCTTAGCAAAGAAATGACCTTTCTCAACAACAACAACAACAAAAGAAATGCTGTGGAAATACCAGCTGTTCACATAAAAGCTGGGAAATCTTGTGCAGCTAAAGATACAGTGGGGTGTATCCTTGAATAGACAGAAAAACAAAGTGTCTACAAGATGAAAGACCTTATACATTCCAGGAACATGCAGGAAGACTACATACCATGATGTGGAGAAATTTACCTGGGAAGCAAAGGCAGGCTCAACACATGAAAACCTTTCAACCCAGTACATCACATTGCTAAGCAAAAAGCCAGCTATGTACCCAAGTCAACAGACACAGAAAAAGTCATGTTTACGGAAAACAGGAGTGATGAGCAGTGACTGGACCAGGTTCTTGGCTTTTTTTTTCTTTCAAGAAACTGAAATAAAGGAGTCACACAAAAATTGCAAAGTAGCTATGAAACTATTTTAAAGCAGAGTGGTGGAATAAATAAGAAACAAAAGAAATACCCCGAGGCCTGTGGAGTGGCCTACACCTTTACTTCTGAAACTTGGGAGGCAAAGCCGGAGGATCTCTGTGAGGTCAAGGCCAGCTTGGTTTCCGTAGTAAGTTCTAGGCCGTTCTGGACTGCACAGTGAGACTCTTTCTCAAAACAAACAAAGAAAAACCCAAACCCAGAAAATTAAAGGAACATATTGTCAAGAGCGACAGCTAGCTACATTAGAAGGTACTCAGAGGCCTCAGTTATTGCTTGGGCTTCCTTTCACTGGATTCAAGAGGAGGAACGTGTTTGCTAGAGGTCATAGCACAGGAGTTTCTCTGTTTTGATCGACAGACTTGGATTATGTACACCTTACCTCACTGGATGTCCTTTCCCATAATGCATCTGTTTTTAATCCTGTGCACATCCAATCACAGATAGGTATAAAGTAGTAAATGGAATGTTCTAGAAGTTCACTTAGAGAACACAGTTCTCTGTATTGCACACACACTGAAAGTTAGTTCATGTGGGGACCACTGGCCTCCTAGCCCTGTACTTGAATAAAACTGGAGTACGACTGAACAGAAACTCTCCAGACTTCACTGCCACCAGCGGGCACAGAAACTTAGCCTACCTTTTCAAGTGGGCATGTGTATAGACTCTATGCAGGTGGGATGCGGAGGTGACCAGAATCATTGCTGGAGAGAAGTGCGTGTGTGCATAGGGCATGCGGGAGGGACTCCCAGCTTGCTTGGTACATTACTAGAAGCAAGTGCACATAGCCCATACTAAGCGGACTCCCAGGTTGCTAAACTTCTGTTTGCCTGCCTCAGGAGCACACACCTGTAATCCCAGCATTTAGGAGACCATTACTGAAGGGAGATGAGGAATTTGAGGGCAGCGTGGGCTGCATAGTGAGATCCTGTCTCAGAAACCAGACCAAACAAATAAACAGAAAACCAAACAAAAGCTTAAATTTGGAAGAAGGGTACCCCCTTAATCTGACAAAGGATAGCTACAAAAACTATAAGTGGGACTTTGGTGGGTCCCATGGCTGATGAGGAACGCGGGCGGGAAACAGAATACGCCATGCAGAGAGAGCTTGAGTATGGGGTTTTATTTAGGAAGAGGGTATTGGGAGGGTAGGGGGAAGGGAGAGAGAGACAGAGAGAGAGAGAGAAGGATTGAAGAGGAGAGAGGAGAGGAGAGGGGAGAGGAGAGAGGAGGGGAGAGAGAGAGACAGAGAGCTGCCTCTTCAGAAGAACAGAGACTGGGAGTGGGCAGAGTTCGTCTCTTAAAGGGACAGGGTACCATCTGCTATGCAGGTAGGTGCAGGGAGTAATGCATTGTGCACGTGTGTGCCAGAATACTAACAAAAACCATATTGGAAATATCATAATTTATAGTAAAAAGCGAACACTCATCAGGGATAGGGATAAAGGTGAGGATGTTGGCTTTTCTATCTGTCAGAGCCTGGTGCTTCAAGGCAGACAAGCAAGAGAAATCAAAGGCATTCAGGCTGAAAGTATTTACAGATGAAATGATCTTTTATGCGGGAAATTGCAAACAACGTACTAAAAGACCAATAAACAAGTTCAGCAAGGTTGTAGGATATAGGATCAATATATAGAAATCGATTGTATCATTTCACACTGTCCATGAATAATCAAAAAGCAAAATGGACCGAGGAAGTCAATTATCTGGTTTCTGCCTTTACAGATTGCCTTATTCTAACAATTCATATACATGGAATGATTCTACTTTTTATTTCATTTTTGTTTTTTGGAGTGATGTCTCACTGCATAGCCCAAGCTGGCATCGCACTCACAATCCTGTGGCCGCTTTCTAAGAACTAGGATTACAGGGGTACCTACGCCTCAGGCAAATAGAATGTTGCTCATGTAACCCTTGGTAACTGCTCTAATAACAGGATTTTCAATGTTCTTCTGCGTTTTAGTATGAATCAGTTCATTTCTTTTCAACATCAAATAATATTTGTTGATCACTTCATCACCCGATAGAAAGTTGTGTGGTTTCCGCTTTGAACTGCTGTAAAGATGCTGATATGAATATCCACGTACAATATTTTGTGGATATATCTTTTTAGACTTTTTAATTTATGCATAGGAACAGAGCTTCTAGACCATATGATAACCATATGTTTAGCTTTGTGAACGAGTGTCAAACTGTCTTATCCCGTGGGCGTATGCATCATCTTACGTTCTTATGGGCTGAATGAGGGGTTGTTCCATATCCTCACCGGCACGTGTCTGTTGTAATGGTCTGGATATTTTCATATATCCAAGTTAATTTTCATATATGGTATGAAGTAAGGTCATGCTTGTGTGTGGATTTCTACTAGTCTAACTTTGCTTAAAAGACCACATATTCGCCCACTGATACGCTGACACACTGATATTTTTTTTCTTAAAGAAATCCTCTTTTTGCCATTTGATAAGAAGGGGCCTTAGGGTCTAAAGGCTGGCCTTATATTGCTATACAGTCAACCACCCTTGAACTTCTGAGTGGTGGGATCACAGGCGTGTACCACCACCATTCCTGGTATAATGTCGTGCTGACAATTAAACCCTCGGCCATGTGTGCGCTAGGCAATCACTTTACCAACTAAACATGTACCCAGCCACTGTTTAAAAAGATAATGTTTTGTTCTAGGTAGGATGCCAAGGTGGTCCTTCGGCCTCTTGGCAATTTTCTAAAACGCCATTGAACAGCTGTCACCAGGGGTCATGGCATCTGCAGAAGGTTTTCATATAGAAAAACTGCTAATCTTCCAATTTACCTCTAAGTGAAATGGGATCTTATTTTAAAATGCTTTGTGTTGTATGTACTTGTTAATGTGGGTCTAGGTACATGTGTGAGGTTCATGTACAAGTGTGTGCTCACCTGTGTGGAAGGCCAGAGGTGGATGCCTAGTGTCTTTCCTTTCCTTGACAGTTCATCACACCACTCCTAAAAAATAACACAATTCTTTATTGCCTCTTTGGGAATTTCACATCATGCACCCCAATCTGGCTTACCTCCCAGTACTTCCATAGCTGCCCCTCACCACTGCAACATGGCCCCCAGAAGAAACCCCCCCAAAATTAATTAAAAGCAGGACAAAACTAACAACAACAAACCACCGCACTCCTCCATTCACGCGCATGAGCCTCATTCATCCTGGTGGCGGTATACCCTGTTGTCCACCCACAAAACGTACATTGCAAGAAGCCATTGGTCTGGTTCGAGGCCCCTGGCATACTATCATCACTGGATCCTCGCCCAAACTCCTCTTGGATAACCTGCTGCTGCCCTGAGTCATGGAGATCCTACTGTCATTGTTCCACAGGACCAGTCAGTCCCTTCACGCACCCCAGCAGATCATAGGTGGGGTAGATGTTAAGGTGGGCCAACCCGAGGTCCAGGATGTAGGTCTGGGTTGTAGTTGAGCTGGTGGGTTCAGGTCACTAGACTCAGCTCCTTCAGGGAGGGGCAGGGGCAGCTCTCCCCCACAGCAGTGGTTAGGGCTGGAGCCGTCTCTCCTGAGTGTGAGGGCCAGCATGTGGGGTGGGGCCAGTTCTCTGCTCTAGTGTCCAGCGAGGGACAGGGTCTGCCATCCCAGGGCCAGTGATGGTCAGGGCTGGTTCAGCACAGCCCTTTGATTTCAACAGACATGGTTTCTATCGCCTCTTGGGGTAATACAGGGCCTGGACATCATCACAGACCCCAGCTGCATTTGGAACATGGACTCAGACATGGCCATCAACAGCAGCTTGGGACCAGACATCACCACAAGCCACCCAGGTCAGTGTGGTCCGAGTGGCAACAAGGCCCTCAGATACCAGCATGATCTTAGACCCTGGGCATCCACGGAGCGCTCGGTGGTACCATGGGCCATAGACATCAACACAGACCTAGGCTGTGGTAGGGCCACTACACCATATTCTTAAAAAAGCGCTCTCTCTCTCTCTCTCTATCTATCTATCTATCTATCTATCTATCTATATATATATATATATATATATATATATATATTTTAATGAGACAAGCTCGCTCCTTGGACCTGAAACTCATAGATCCATCTAGGGTAAAAGGCCAACTGTCTTTAGGAACTGCAGATCTCTCTCTCTCTCTCTCTCTCTCTCTCTCTCTCTCTCTCTCTCTCTCTCTCTCTCTTTCTCTCTCTCTCACACACACACACACACACACGCACACATGCACATACATAGTAAGAAACAGCAGTTCTTACTTCATAGTAAGAGTGCCAGAGATTGAGAGCAGAGAAAGTAAAGCTGTTTATTTTATGATCTTGCAAAGCCAAGGTCAAAGAAAAGGCAAAAATAACTGCCATGCCATTTGGCTCAAAAACAGCAGTGTTCATATTTCTCTGACCCCTGATTTCCATATTGGCTGAGTTCTTCAGGAAGATGTCATCTTCCCAGCCCAAGTTTCCCATCTTTCGGGGGCTTAAGACCCATGCCTGCTTCACCCTACCCCCATCCCCATTTTCCTGATATGTGGGGCGAAGCACACGTGTAGCAGATTGTCTTTAACTTTTCAACGCTAAGATAAATTACTAAGTGCTC